>NC_069073.1:74067450-76467450 GCF_025698485.1 Gossypium arboreum | reverse complement strand
CGATTTGGGACTACATCAGGATGATAGGGAACTTTTCACAAAATATCAAAAAATTTTCATTATTAAAGGTCTCACGCCCATGTACCAGACTGTGTGTCACACACGGCCTAGACACATATCCGTGTCTACTTATGTGGACAAAAACAAGGCTATATCCAAGCCACGTTTCTCACCTATTTTCATCAAGTACCTATGCAAAACTGTTCCAATAGCATCCAAGCAATTTCAATATTATTTCAAATCATTTTAAACACTCAACAGTATGTGTTTATGCATAATCATAGTTCGACTTATTAACATTTCAAAACCAAGTTCACACGAGCTATGGCAATAGCTAGGTTTACAACCATACACTTCAACATTAACATTAGTATATTGTTTTTAGCCTATACATGCCATTAACTCAAAATGAAACATTTTTATATACCAAAATGTGATGGTTGATAGTGTGATGTGGCTGCAACCTATTTCTGACTTTCTGAGCTTTTGAACGCTATAAAATAGGGAAAAATGAAATGGGGTAAGCACTTAGTACTTAGTAAGTTCATGTAACAAGAATTAAACTTACCATATATTTCCATGAAAATTAAATCAAACATGTACATGTCCATAACAATAGAATACTTGCCTAACACATACAAACTCAACCCATTGATTAGTCAAATAACATCATATAATTTCAATACATAGATGAATGATGAGCTCATCAATTTTATGATTTCACGTGCTTTCCATTTTCTATATTTTTCTTGTTGAATTTCTCAGAATTTTGATGGATTTCTAGTAGTACACTTATAGTCTACAAGTTCAAGTCCATCAATTCATATTTATCCTTTTCAGGGAGCACACTCCCAAGTCTAATTTCACACAGCGGAATTACCAGTCAAGGCTAAATCCCTTGTAACATATGCTCAAAGAGTATTTGTCAGGGTTACCAGTTTAGGCTAAATCTTTTCAGTGACAAATACTATATTAAGCTCGATTTGGATTACCCATCCAGGCTAAATCCTTCTATTTTCCCATGTAACATCCTTTTTCAGTGATCCATCGAATTCCTTTTATTCACTAGGATTATTTTTCCTTTTTATCAAATATTTTCAAACATTTCATCATTTACCATACATTGAACATTCAAATCACATTCATGTCACATAAACATACAATTCAAGCATTAAAGAATTCAATTCAAGTTACACGAACTTACCTCGATATTCGTTTGTTAGTAAAGTCTACTAATCCGAGACTTTTCCCTTGCCTTGATGTAATCTCGTATTTGAGTCATCCGGATCTATATAAATGAATTTAATCATCAATTCCATTCAATTTATATTCTATTGAGTTCAATCTACACTTTAGGCAAAATTACCATTTTGCCTCTAAACTTTTCATTAATTCCAATTTCGTCCTTAAGCTCAAAGAAGAAGAAGAAATTCATGCAATCTAATCCTTTACCTAATTCTAACTTGAAATTCTATTAATTCAACCCTTAATTCATCAATTAATTCAACATAAACCATGTCCAAAAATCTACTAACTTTTAAAATTTCAACATATACTAAGTAGTATTTTGTTCAAGGATCATAAAAACTTAAAAATTACAAGAAAATGAGTTAAATTGACTTACCAATTTGAGTTTGAACCTTAAAAATCCCTAATTTTCCTTTTCTTTTTCTTTCTCCCATTTTCTCCCCTGTTTCATCCTACCTATTCTGTTTCTTTCTTTTTTTTATTTTCATTTGTTTCTTTTATTTTATGTTATATATATATATAATATAATAATATATTATATTATAATATTAATACCTAAATATTAATTTAATATATTAATATATATTTTAACTAAAATCTCAGATTTTTCCTTATTAAACCGCCTCAACTATAATAATGGCATAATTGCCTATTTAGTCCCTTTAGCTTTTCTTTAATCTTTAATTAGACTTTTACCTCTATTGCAATTTAATCCTTTTACCTAATTATTTTTAATTCAAGCAAATTCACTTAACTAAAACCTAATTAGCTATGCAACTAAATTCGTAAATATTTATTAAAAATTTTATGAATCTAATTTACCAGAATGGAGTCCCGGGAATGCACTTTTTTTTAGTCCTTTCTCTAATTAACCACATAACCAATAGAATTTTCTTATCGAAATTTTCATGCAACCTTCCTATCATAATATATATCATGCCATAATATTAAAATAAAATCTTCTTTTTAGCTTGGATTTGTAGTTACGAAACCACTATTCCGATTTTACTGAAATTAGACAGCTACAACTCTCCCCCCTTAAGGATTTTCGTCCTCAAAAATCTTACTACTAAAAAGGTTCTGGTATTGTTTCCTCATTGCCTCCTCCGATTCCCATGTGGCTTCCTCAATACCATGTCATTGCCAAAGGACTTTCACTAGATTTATCTTTTTGTTTATGAGTTCCTTCGTCTTTTGTGCTAAAATCTTAACCAGTTCTTCACTGTAAGTCATGTCGGGTTGAATCTTAATTTCTGCCGGTGAAATAACATATCTGACCTTTATTGCCGTAGTATAGACACATGAAAAACATTATGAATTCTATCAAGCTCTGGCGATAATGCTAACCGATACGCAACCGGTCCAATCTATTCTATCACTTCATATGGCCCAATGAACCGTGGACTCAATTTACTTTTACGACCAAATCGAAGAACTTTCTTCCAAGGTGACACGTTTAGGAATATCGCCAACCTGAAATTCATTCTCTTTTCATTTAAGATCAGCAAAAGACTTTTGACGATCTGAGGCTGCTTTCAGACTATCTCAAATCACTTTCACTTTCTCTTCAGTTTCACGGATCAAGTCAACTCCGTGTATCTTTTTCTCACTGAGTTCTGTCCAATACAATGGAGTTCTACATTTTTGGCCATGTAAAGCCTCATACGTTGCCATTTTAATAGTAGATTGATAACTGTTATTATAGGAAAATTCAATCAAAGGTAAATACCTTTCCGAATTACCTTCAAACTGTAGCACACAACATCGAAGCATATCCTCCAATACTTGAATTACACATTCGGATTTGCCATCTGACTGAGGATGAAATGTAGTGCTAAAATGCAACTGAGTTCCCAGATCTTCTTGTAATTTGTCCCAGAAACAAGATGTAAATCGGGGATCTCTATTGGAAATAATGGAGACTGGCACTTTATGTAACCTAACAATCTCAGATGTATGTAATTCAACCAACTTATCCAAAGAGAAATCCATATGTACCGGTATAAAGTGTTTTGACTTTGTCAATCGATCGATGATTACCCATATAACATCTTTCTTTTTTGGAGACAATGGTAATCTTGACACAAAGTCCATCGTTATCCTTTCCTATTTCCATTTCGGTACTGTGATTGGCTATAGTAATCCCGAAGGTACCTGATGTTTAGCTTTGGCTTACTGGCATACCAAACATCTCGATACAAATTCTGAAATATCATGTTTCATGCTTGGCCACCAGTACATCTTTTTTCAGATCATTATACATTTTATTACTCCCTGGATGTACCAACATAATACCACTGTGAGCCTCTTGCAGAATCATCTATATAATCTCTAAATTCTTCAGTACACACACTCTGCATTTGAATAATAAGCAACCATCCGTACCAATCTGAAACTCTGAGTCAAAAACTGAGTCACACTATACCTGTTTAGCCTGAACTTTTCATCATTTTTCTAAGCTTCACAGATTTGTTGTAGAAACATCGATTTAGCTTTCAATTTAGCTATAAATGTACCATCATTAGACAAAGACAACTGAGTATTCATAGCTTGTAAAGCAAACAGAGATTTTCATCTTAAAGCATCAGCAACTACATTAACCTTACCCGGATTATAGTCAATAACCAGATCATAGTCTTTTATCAATTCAAGCCACCTGCGCTGTCTCAAATTTAAATCTTTTTGCGTCATCAAATATTTTAAACTTTTATAATCAATATAAATATGACATTTTTTACCATACAAGTAATGCTGCCATATTTTCAGTGCAAACACAATAGCAGCTAACTCAAGATCATGTATCGGGTAATTTCTTTTGTGTGGTTTAAGTCATTTTGAAGCATAGGCTATTACTTTACCTTCTTGCATCAAGACACAATCGAAACCATTTAATGAAGCATCACTGTAAATAATAAATTCCTTACCAGTTCAGGTTGTACTAACACAGGTGCTTTCGTCAATAAGTCTTTCAATCTATCAAAGTTCTGTTGACATTCATCAATCCACTCGAACTTAACATCTTTCTGCAGTAGATGAGTCATCAGAGAAGCTATCATCGAGAACCCTTGTACAAATCTCCTATTATATCCAGCTAATCCTAGAAAATTTCTGACTTTAGATGTAATGGCCTAAATTCAAGGTTATCGGAACAACGGTTTCGTAACCATAGATCTGATTTAAAGAGAAATTTATTTCAATATTTTTTCTTGAAAATTTATATGATATGAAAATCGTATGAAAATATTGATAGGAAAATTTTATCGATTTAGTGATTAGTTAGAAAAAGAAATTATTGAAGAAATTGGGTAAAATAAGGTATCGGGACCTCTATCCCGTAGAACCGAGTCGAAAATAAATTTATAAATATTTATGAAATGTTATTAATGTGCTATTAAAATTTCGTTAGGAAATTTTAATGTTTGGGTAGTCAATTAAATGAAAAGGACTAAATTGTAATAGGTGTAAAAGTTGCTAGAGTGATTAAATAGCTTAAGAGTCTAATGAGAAAGGATTTAAAAGGAAATTAGACCCAAAAGTTATTTGGGCTGGACGGCAAGGGTATGAAATCAGCAGAAAAATTGATAAATTAAGGGTAAATTTGGAATATTGCAAAATTAACTAAATAAAACTAGGACTAAATAGGAAATATCTAGATTTCTCTTCATTTCTCTTCAATTCCAAAGACTAAAAACGCCATAGGAGGGTTCTCTAAGCTGGTATTTCATAATTTTGCACCAAATCCGGAAGATTCAAATCTGAAGCTAGATCGAGGAAAGGAAAAGTTCGGGATTAGTAGATTTTCTTGTTTACAAACAAGTATCAAGTGTTAAGAGCTCGGAGGTCGATTTGGTGGAGACACATCACTTTGTTAACCTCGTGGATTTCGATATATAAAGAAACTTTATTTTGGAAATCAATGGCATGTATAAGCTAACAAAGTAAATGTTAACGTGAAATGAATGTAAAGTTAGCCATTAGTATGGTTAACAAACACAGTTATAGATATGTGATGACGTTATCTTATATAAATGCATGAATCTATCATGAAAATATGTTGAATTGATTTGGTTGATGTGGATTGGTCTCGATTTAATATTACAGGAAGGTTAGATATTTATAAAGGGCTATATTGAATATAAAAAAAATTTAATTAAGTAAACTCCGGTAATGCCTCGTACCCTATTCCGGCAATGAATACGGGTAGGGGTATTACATTGGATACATTTTTCGATGGATTCCAATTTACAATAGCTAAAATTTTACTTGGGTCTACTCTGATGCCTTCAGCAGATACAATATGTCCGAGAAAACCAACTTCTCGAAGCCAAAATTCACATTTACTGAATTTAGCATACAACTATTTTCTCGCAGAATTTGCAACACAATTCTCAAATGATCTACATGCTCCTTTTCATCTCGTGAATAGACCAGAATATCATTAATAAATACTACAATCAAGTCCACAAACACTGCAGGTACATTAGTCAGCCCAAATGGCATCATAAGAAACTCATAATGCCCTTACCTCGTTCTGAAAGTTGTCTTCGGTACATCTGACTCTTTTACCCGTAACTGATAATAACCTGATTGAATATCAATCTTTGAAAATATAGTGGCGCCTTTCAGCTGATCAAACAAATCATCAATTCGAGGCAACAGGTACTTATTCTTTATTGTACTTTATTAAGTTGTCGTAGTCAGTACATAATCTCAAAGATCTGTCTTTCTTTTTTACAAACAAAACTGGAGCACCCCAAGGTGAATGACTAGGCTGAACAAAACCCCTGTCAACAAGTTCTTGCAACTGTGTTTTCAACTCCTTTAATTCTGTAGGAGCCATCCTGTATGGAGCTATAGAGATCGGAGTAGTCCCTGGAATTAAATCTATAGAAAATTCCACTTCCCTTTCTGGTGGCAACCCTGGTAATTCCTCTGGAAAAACATCAAGAAACTCACATACAACTGGTACTGACTGAATCTTAGATTCAAGTACCTTGGTGTCCAACACATATGCAAGAAAAGCATTACATCCCTTTTTAACATACCTCTATGTTGACATAGCTGAAATCAAATTAGACAATCCCACTATTTTATTAGATTCAACATGGAGCAATTCACCATTCTGACATTTTAGTATGGTATATTTCTGTTTGCAATTTACCACTGCATCATGCTGGGTTAACCAATCCATACCCAAAATTACATCAAACTCATCAAAAGGAAATAACATCAAGTCGGCCGAGAAACAATAACCTTTTACCTTCAGTGGACAATTTTTACAAATTTTCTCCACTATAACATACTGGCCTAAGGGATTTGAAACTTTAACCACTAATTCAGTGGATTTAACAGATAAATTTTTAACAAATACCAACTTTGTACATACATATGAATGTGTAGAACCAGGATCAATCAAAGCAGTAATATCAGTGTCAAGTAAAGAAAATGTACTAGTAATGACGTCTGGTGTGGAAGCATCCTCTCTAGCACGAATGACATATGTCCTTGCTGGTGCCCTTGCTTCAGATCTAACTGTAGAGTCTTTTGTAGCTCCTCGGCTACCACTAACATTTCAAGAAGGTCTGGGCAGACTACCCCTCGAAACTGGATTGCTTGACTTTGCAGTCTGATCAATGTCTTTTTTCTACCTTCTCTGGACAATCTCTGAGAAAATGATCAAGTGAACCACATCTATAATAGGCCCTGCTTCTCAGTTGACACTCTCCAAAATGAGATTTATTACAATATCTACACCTCGGTTTAGGATTACCAACACTACCTACACTAGACATAGAAGACTAGAGCATTGGGAACCTCGTTGTTTTCCAAAATACCCCGTAACTGAAGAAGAACGGTCTTGATACTGCTTTGATTTCTTTGAAACAGAGAACTGTGATTTTCCCATAGGTATTTTACTAAGAACCCAAGCTTCTCTTTCAGCCTATTTCTTCTCTTTACTCAATTCTTCATCTTTTTAGGCTCTTTCAGCTAGAACTACAAATTTCCATAATGTGACAGCCCAAAATTGACCCTAGTCGGAAGGTGGTCTCGGGACCACAAAACCGAGGCATAAAAATAATTAAAAATTTATTTTGATGCCTATAATATGTGTGTGCTCATGTATGACATTTTATGATGATTGATTTAGTGTTATAAGGGTGAATTCCACAAGAAAGGACTTAGTAATGAACTTTGAAAGTATGATAGGGAAATGTGTGATGACTAATTAAAGCATGCATGCAAAATAATGGGCTTGCATGTCAAATTCCCCTTTATAGGTGGTGGCCGGCCATGACAAGGAGGATGGGCTAAACATGTCATGAAACATGTTTTGTTGGTGCATTAGGGTGAAATAATAAACAAAGGTGTATGGGTGATAAAAAAATGAAAAAAAATGTGTGTGAGTGTGGTAATCCCCCCATTGCCGTGAGTTCTAGAGAAGGAAAGAAAAAATTTTGTTCATCCTTTCTTTGAGCCAAAACTAAGGAAGAAGGAGGATTTTTGCTTCATGCTTGGTTTGGAAGAGATCTAGAAGGAGATTTGGCTAAGTTTGCATCAAGATTAAGGTATGTATGAGGTTGTGTTAGGAGTTTCATGCATGTTTTGGTTGCTAACTTGATGTGCATGTTAGCCATGGCTCAAATCTTTGTTAAGCCATGGAAATGGTATTTGGCCAAAGTTGTTATGGTGATAAAGCCATTGCATGCTAAGTGTGAAGCTTGATGATGATGCATGCAATGATGGATTGTCTACTCTTGAGTAAGATTTTGAGCTTTCTTTTGTTTTATCATGATTGAAGTTGAAAAGGAGCATGATTGTCATATTCGCCATGATGCATTCATGAGCATGGTTCATGCTTCTTGCATGTTAGTTAAAATTTGTGTTTTGGATGGCTATGGACACCTTGAAATTCGCCATGCTCATATATGTATATATATGTTTGCACATGATGTTTTGGTTATGAAGGAAGTGATGAATAAGTTTGTTTAAAGAAGAAGATGTTGAAGAATAATTGTGAAATTGTAAGCACATTCGGCCTAGCACACATATGAGTGCTTGATGCTATATTGTAAGTTTTGAGCTACAATATGCAAAGCATTAACTAGTAAAATGCATGCTGTTTTTGTGTGGTATTAAGTGCATAATTGGCCTCAACATGGACAAGTATATTCGGCCTTGGGTAGCCTATTGAAGGCCTTAGCTTTTCCTTGATGCTCGAATAAATTGTATTGAATTGCTTGATGTAGTATAAAATGTGCATGACCATTGTGTATTCAAGCTAAAGGGTGGCCATATGACCATTTAAATTCCTTGTCATATTCGCCATAAGCTAGCACAATGAGGTTTTGATAAATTGAATTTGTTTGAATTAGCTCAAGAGCTAAGAGGGCCACAATTGGACAAGGGAAGGAAAAGTAATCGAATAGCAGTAAAACCGTTCGACAACATCCGAGGTAAGTCCTCAAGAAGTGACCTTACTTGAATTATGTGGAATGAAATATGGATGTATTGATTATTGATTTATGTGTATGAGTATTCGAATGATACCGGGCTAAGTCCCGAAGGCGATTATGTTAGTGATTATAATTGTGTTTGAGCCTTAGTAACGAAAATAAATATGTATGTCCAATGATTATTGATGTATGTGTGCATGAGAAATTGAATGATATCCGGGCTAAGCCCAAGACAATTATGCTGGAAATTATAACGGGTTAAGACCAAGGCAATTGTGCTAGTGGCTACATCCGGCTAAGACCAAGGCATTCGTGCGAGTCATTCTATCCGGCTAAGACCAAGGCATTTGTGCAAATTGTGATATCCGGGTTAAGTCCCGTGAGGCCTTGGTGCGGGTGACCATAACCGGGCTATGTCCCAAGGCGATTGATCGAGTAGCGACATCCGGTTAAACTCGAAGGTATGTGATTTGAAAATTATAAGCTTGCTGGAAAATTTCAGCTAATGCACTTGTGAAATTTCCCAATGACAAGGTAAGTGCGGTGTGCTGCTGGCGCTAGGAGTAAGAGCGTGTGAATATCCGCTCCTATGATGGAACGAGTTATCGGCCTTAATGAAGCCGTTATTTGTGTATGAACATAAGAGTTGGGATGGTGAAGTAAGTATGATTATGTGAATGTGCATTAATGAAATGATGCATTTAACTATGTGAATGTATTGCTGTAATTAGAGTTGATTATATTCCTTGAGACTTACTAAGCATAAAAATGCTTACTCCGCTACTTTGGCTCTCGTTTTCTAGATTTCGCTCGATAGCAATCGGATTCGGGATCGTTGAAGTCAAGTCATCCACACTATCAAGCCCCCATTTTGGTATAAATTCTTGGTTGAACTTGAAATGACATGTATAGGACTACCCTTGTTGGTTTAAATATGTTATGATGTATATGTGTACGGCCATGCGAAAATGGCTCGTAATAGTGAAGTATCAACTTAAACTATTTGCGGTTTGTATATATATATATGGTGTCATGATGTGACTATGAATTGGAAATGGAATGTTGGTCACATGATCAGCCATTGGCATGGTTAAAATGATCATATGTGGACCTATGTAAGGCAAGACTAGTTGGTTCATGGAGACTACAAAATAGGTAAGACCTACCTTAAAAACAGATGCTGCCAGCTGCAGTAACGTGAATGTGAAAAATCACCAAAATTTGTAGGAATGGTATTAAATAGTGAATCAGCTATGTAAATGAACATTGATGAGTCTATTTTCATATGGAAGAAACTAAATGGTCATAGGAGTTACATGTTAAGAGATATTAAAGCTATTGTAAGACAGGGCCAGAACGGTTTCTGGGTTCCTGTCGCAACTTTAAAATTTACTATAAATTATCCAGAAATAATTAGGAGACATACCTTATATGTACAGATTCCATTTTGAGTCTAGTTGCATTAGAAACAAACGGCACCAGCATTAAAGCCCTGAACAGAGAGATATTCAAGTTATACCGCGCGAAGGTCAGAGCAGTCGATCCCTGTAACATGGGTGACTTTAACTAATAAACTGTACCAATTGGCCCGACCAAAATTCTAGAAATAAATCCATGGATGGATATATGAGTCTAAATTCAGGAAAATTTACGAAACCAGTTTCCGAGTTTTGAAACTCGAGATATGATTTTAAGGCGACAGTGACGCAGTTTTTCCAGCCTGACTGGAAATGTCCAATGAATGGGCAAAACAAGTGAACTTGGCTTGCTAACCCTCGTGTCCGACACGGCGATGGTCTCGGTTCGGGTGTTACAATTTTATTGGTATCGAGCCACGGTTTAGTCGATTCTAGGACTACCGTGAGGTGTTTGGGGTCTAGCTATACATGCCATTAAATGATGAATCGATAGTGTGGTGATTTCGACAATTTGACTTTGAGTTTGTTTATAGCAATGGATCCCGATCCCAACCGAGCAATAGCTGATGATGTGGAGAGTGTGGCGCTGCTCCGCACAAGGGACAGCGCCGGCAGACTCTCAACCTATGGCCAGCAATCCGAATGATGAGGCTAGGCAAGCCTTTTATAGTGTGATGAAGCGAATGGTTTAATCAATACATTCGAACTAACACGGCTGTCCCACAACCTCCATTCCCGACAAATGCAACCCAAGACCTACAATACCTCCCAGAATCGACCAAATAAGGTCAAGTAAGCCCCAATCGATAGGATTCAAAACATGGGGCCACTGAATTTAAAGCTACGGATGATGATGATGCCGAACGAGCTGAATTTTGGTTGGACAACACTATCCGGTGCTCGATGAGCTATCTTGTACACCGATGAGTGCTTAAAGTGTACCATCTCCTTGCTACGTGATTCCACCTACTATTGGTGGAGTACTCGACTTCGTGGTACCTAGAGAGCAAGTGACTTGGGAATTCTTTCAAACCAAGTTCAAAAAAAAAAGTATATCATCAGAGATTCATCGACCAAAAGCGAAGGAATTTCTTGATCTTAAGCAAGGTTCTATGTCGGTTACCGACTATGAACGAAAATTTGTAAGGCTTAGCCGATACACGCGAGAATGCATTTCGTCCGAAGCTATTATGTGTAAACGCCGAGGATGGGCTGAATGATGATATAAGGATGTTCGTTGGCATTCTCGAAATCGAGAGATCGTAGTACTTGTTGAGCGAGCTTGTAAAGTCAAGAGCTTAGAAAGGAGAAACAAAAGTGATGTGGGACCGGAGAATTCGAAGAGGTCCTCGGAAAGTCTCTTCAATAGGCACCAAGAGATTTCGAGATGATGTGAACCGGTCTAGAGGCGCTTTGGGCTTTTCTAGGACGAGGACGCGATCGACCCCTGTGACCACACGAGTCACTTCGATCGCAGATGGTGGAAATGATCGTAGAGAGGGCGGAGTGTCAACATTGTGGCAAATGGCATTCGGGAGCTGTTGGTTTCGTGATCGCTCTCGCTATAAGTGTGGATCGGCCGACCACTTTAGGAAGGATTGCCCGAGGATGCTTGAACAGAATGTGAGTCGAGTGGAAACTCGGGTGCTACCATCGCCGAGGTAGGCCACCTAGAAATATGGGCAATGTCGTTGGCGGTCGAGAGGATCTAGAGATGCTACCATCGATCCGAGGCTCGTGCTCCTGCGAGGACTTATGCCATACGCCAGACGCGAGGATGCTGCCTCTCCGGATGTCATTACCGGTGCTTTCACTCTTTTCAATACTAATGTGATTGCTTTGATTGACCCTGGTTCTACTCAATCTTATATATGTGAAACCTTAGCATCCAGTAAGACTTTGCCTATTGAGTCTACTGAGTTTGTAATTTGGGTGTCAAACCCCTTGGGTCATTACGTGCTTGTCAACAAAGTGTGCAAGAAAAGTCCCTTAGTGTTCCGAGGTTCTTGTTTCCCGGTGGACTTGATGCTTTTGCCGTTCGATGAATTCGACGTTATTCTTGGTTTGAATGGGTTGACCATGCACGATGCGGTCGTAAATTGCAAAAGCAAGACTATCGATTTGAGGTGCGCGAATAACGAGATAATTCGGGTTAAGTCTACGGACTTAAAGGGTTGCCCGTAATATCGCAATGTTGGCCCGAAAATATGTAAGAAAAGAGTGCGAAGCGTACCTTGCGTGACGTGCTCGATGACAAGGAATCGTAAAAGAAACACGAATCTGTGCACGTGGTTTGTGAATACCGGATGGTTTCAAGAATTGCGGGTTTACCACCTGTTCGGGAAATAGAATTTGGCATCGAATTGGTACCTGGTACCACTCCAATTTCGATAGCTCCATATCGTATGGCACCAACGGAATTAAAGGAGTTGAAAGCTCAGTTGCAAGAATTGGTGGATAGAGGTTTTGCTCGCCCGAGTTTTTCGCCTTGGGGTGCGCCGGTGTTGTTCGTGAAGAAGAAGGATGGAACCATGCGACTGTGCATCGACTATCGTCAGCTTAATAAAGCGACGATAAAGAACAAATATCCGTTGCCACGTATTGATGACTTGTTCGATCAACTGAAGGGAGCCTCGGTGTTCTCGAAAATAGATTTGAGATCGGGCTACTATCAATTGCGAATCCGAGATTCAGACGTGCCCAAGACTGCCTTCAGAACGAGATATGGTCACTATGAGTTCCTAGTGATGCCGTTTGGGCTCACTAATGCCCCTGCGGTATTTATGGATTTAATGAATCGGATCTTTAGACCATATTTGGATCGATTCGTAGTCGTGTTCATTGATGACATCTTGGTCTATTCAAGAAATGAGACCGAACATGCTGAACACCTGCGGTTAGTGCTGCAAATTTTACGGGACAAGCAATTATATGCTAAGTTCAGCAAGTGTGAGTTCTGGTTAAGAGAGGTTAGCTTCTTGGGTCATGTGGTATTCGATCGGTATTCGAGTCGGCAGAATAAAATTTCAGCCATACTTAATTGGAAGCCTCCAGAAATATTCTCGAGGTTCGGAGCTTTTTGGGGCTTTGGTTATTACCGACGATTTGTAAAGGCTTCTCAACGATAGCCACGCCGATGACGGCTACTCCAAAAGGACGTTAAGTTCGAATGGACGGAGAAATGCCAAAAAGTTTCGATCAACTGAAAACTTATTTGATGAAGCCCCAATTCTAGTGCAACCCGAGTCCGCAAGGAGTTTGTCATCTATAGCGACGCCTCTCTACTTGGGTTAGGTTGCGATTAATGCAAGAAGGTCGAGTTGTGGCCTATGCGTCGAGGCAATTAAAGCCACATGAGAAAAATTATCCGACTCATGATCTCGAATTGGCGCCATCGTATTCGCCTTAAAGATTTGGCGACATTACTTATTTGGTGAAAGGTGCCATGTATACTCGGATCACAAAAGTTTCAAATATTTGATGACCCAAAGAGACTTAAATCTGCGACAAAGACGTTGGCTTGAGTGTTAAAGGATTATGAGTGATCATTGACTATCACCCGGAAAGGCGAATGTGGTTGCGGATGCCTTGAGTCGTAAATCGTTATTCACTTTACGAGCGATGAATGTGCACTTGTCTGTCCGATCCGACGGTGTGTTCGTGGCTGAATTGAAAGCCAAACCATTATTGACACACCAAATTCGAGAAGCTCGAGAAAGTCGACGACGAGTTGGTTGCAAATGGGCTGCGTGTGTTCGAACAAGGACTCGGAGTTTCAAATCGACGATGACGATTGTTTGAGGTTCAAAAGTCGTCGTGTGTCCCAAAGAATTCGAACTCATTTCGATAATTCTGAATGAAGCCCATTGTAGCCAAATGGCAATCCACCCGGGAGTATGAAGATGTACAATGATTTGAAACGTCGGTTTTGGTGGCATGGTATGAAGCGAGACATCTCCGACTTTGTTTGAGATGTTTAATATGTCAACAAGTGAAAGCGGAACATCGTGCCTTCAGATTACTTCACCAATCACGATACCCGAGTGGAAATGGGATCGAGTCACAATGGACTTTGTATCCGGACCGCCATTGTCGCAAGTAAGAAGGATGCGGTTTGGGTCGTGGTAGATAGATTGACTAAGTCGGCCCACTTTGTCCCCGTGACGCACGGATTTTTCGATGGACAAATTAGCGAATTGTACGCTTTCGGTTGTGAGATTACACGGGTGCCTATTTCCATCGTGGTCGGATAGAGATCCGAGATTTACCTCGCGATTTTGGAAAAAGTTGCAAGAAGCTTTGGGTACCAAGTTGCATTTCAGACCGCCTTTCACCCCAAACCGATGGTCAATCCGGCGGATAATTCGGATACTTGAGGATATGTTAATATGTTGCGTCCTCGAGTTTAGTGGTTCATGGGAACGGTATTTGCCGTTGATTGAATTCGCTACAACAACAAACTTTCAATCAAGTATTAAGATGGCACCCTACGAGGCTTTGTACGGCGTAAATGCCGTACACCATTGTTTTGACCGAGCTTGGTGAAAGCAAGATTTTCGGTGGATTTGATTAGGGATGAATGAAAGTGAAAGTAATCCGTGAAAGTCTCAAGATAGCCTCCGATCGTTAGAAGTCGACGCGGACTGAAGCGTAAGGATATCGAGTATCGTGGGTGATAAAGTGTTTCTCAAGGTATCGCCTTGGAAAAAGATACTCGATTCGGCCGTAAGGGCAAGTTGAGCCCGAGGTTCGTTGGGCCATATGAGATATCCGAGCGAAGTCGATCCGGTGGCATATCGCTTGATTTTGCCCCCGAACTCGAAAAGGTTCACGATGTCTTTCACGTTTCGATGCTTTGACGCTATAGATCCGATCCATCGCACGTGATTAGTCCATCAGAAATTGAAATTCAAGCTAATATGAGTTATGAGGAAGAACCGATTCGTATCCTATCACGAGAAGTGAAAGAGTTGTGAAACAAGCGGGTTCCGCTAGTAAAAGTGTTATGGCTCAAGCACGGGATAGAAGAAGCTACTTGGGAGACCGAGAACTCTATGAAAGAGCGATATCCAAACCTATTTACGGTAAGATTTTCGGGACGAAAATTTCTTAAGTGGGGAGAGTTGTGACAGCCCAAAATTGACCCTAGTCGGAAGGTGGTCTCGGGACCACAAAACCGAGGCATAAAAATAATTAAAATTTATTTTGATGCCTATAATATGTGTGTGCTCATGTATGACATTTTATGATGATTGATTTAGTGTTATAAGGGTGAATTCCACAAGAAAGGACTTAGTAATGAACTTTGAAAGTATGATAGGAAATGTGTGATGACTAATTAAAGCATGCATGCAAAATAATGGGCTTGCATGTCAAATTCCCCCTTTATAGGTGGTGGCCGGCCATGACAAGGAGGATGGGCTAAACATGTCATGAAACATGTTTTGTTGGTGCATTAGGGTGAAATAATAAACAAAGGTGTATGGGTGATAAAAAAATGAAAAAAATGTGTGTGAGTGTGGTAATCCCCCCATTGCCGTGAGTTCTAGAGAAGGAAAAAAAAAATTTTGTTCATCCTTTCTTTGAGCCAAAACTAAGGAAGAAGGAGGATTTTTGCTTCATGCTTGGTTTGGAAGAGATCTAGAAGGAGATTTGGCTAAGTTTGCATCAAGATTAAGGTATGTATGAGGTTGTGTTAGGAGTTTCATGCATGTTTTGGTTGCTAACTTGATGTGCATGTTAGCCATGGCTCAAATCTTTGTTAAGCCATGGAAATGGTATTTGGCCAAAGTTGTTATGGTGATAAAGCCATTGCATGCTAAGTGTGAAGCTTGATGATGATGCATGCAATGATGGATTGTCTACTCTTGAGTAAGATTTTGAGCTTTCTTTTGTTTTATCATGATTGAAGTTGAAAAGGAGCATGATTGTCATATTCGCCATGATGCATTCATGAGCATGGTTCATGCTTCTTGCATGTTAGTTAAAATTTGTGTTTTGGATGGCTATGGACACCTTGAAATTCGCCATGCTCATATATGTATATATATGTTTGCACATGATGTTTTGGTTATGAAGGAAGTGATGAATAAGTTTGTTTAAAGAAGAAGATGTTGAAGAATAATTGTGAAATTGTAAGCACATTCGGCCTAGCACACATATGAGTGCTTGATGCTATATTGTAAGTTTTGAGCTACAATATGCAAAGCATTAACTAGTAAAATGCATGCTGTTTTTGTGTGGTATTAAGTGCATAATTGGCCTCAACATGGACAAGTATATTCGGCCTTGGGTAGCCTATTGAAGGCCTTAGCTTTTCCTTGATGCTCGAATAAATTGTATTGAATTGCTTGATGTAGTATAAAATGTGCATGACCATTGTGTATTCAAGCTAAAGGGTGGCCATATGACCATTTAAATTCCTTGTCATATTCGCCATAAGCTAGCACAATGAGGTTTTGATAAATTGAATTTGTTTGAATTAGCTCAAGAGCTAAGAGGGCCACAATTGGACAAGGGAAGGAAAAAGTAATCGAATAGCCGTAAAACCGTTCGACAACATCCGAGGTAAGTCCTCAAGAAGTGACCTTACTTGAATTATGTGGAATGAAATATGGATGTATTGATTATTGATTTATGTGTATGAGTATTCGAATGATACCGGGCTAAGTCCCAAGGCGATTATGTTAGTGATTATAATTGTGTTTGAGCCTTAGTAACGAAAATAAATATGTATGTCCAATGATTATTGATGTATGTGTGCATGAGAAATTGAATGATATCCGGGCTAAGCCTCAAGACAATTATGCTGGAAATTATAACCGGTTAAGACCAAGGCAATTGTGCTAGTGGCTACATCCGGCTAAGACCAAGGCATTCGTATGAGTCATTCTATCCGGCTAAGACCAAGGCATTTGTGCAAATTGTGATATCCGGTTAAGTCCCGTGAGGCCTTGGTGCGGGTGACCATAACCGGCTATGTCCCAAGGCGATTGATCGAGTAGCGACATCCGGTTAAACTCAAGGTATGTGATTTGAAAATTATAAGCTTGCTGGAAAATTTCAGCTAATGCACTTGTGAAATTTCCCAATGACAAGGTAAGTGCGGTGTGTGCTGCTTATGCGCTAGGAGTAAGAGCGTGTGAATATCCGCTCCTATGATGGAACGAGTTATCGGCCTTAATGAAGCCGTTATTTGTGTATGAACATAAGAGTTGGGATGGTGAAGTAAGTATGATTATGTGAATGTGCATTAATGAAATGATGCATTTAACTATGTGAATGTATTGCTGTAATTAGAGTTGATTATATTCCTTGAGACTTACTAAGCATAAAAATGCTTACTCCGCTACTTTGGCTCTCAGTTTTCTAGATTTCGCTCGATAGCAATCGGATTCGGGATCGTTGAAGTCGAAGTCATCCACACTATCAAGCCCCCATTTTGGTATAAATTCTTGGTTGAACTTGAAATGACATGTATAGGACTACCCTTGTTGGTTTAAATATGTTATGATGTATATGTGTACGGCCATGCGAAAATGGCTCGTAATAGTGAAGTATCAACTTAAACTATTTGCGGTTTGTATATATATATATGGTGTCATGATGTGACTATGAATTGGAAATGGGAATGTTGGTCACATGATCAGCCATTGGCATGGTTAAAATGATCATATGTGGACCTATGTAAGGCAAGACTAGTTGGTTCATGGAGACTACAAAATAGGTAAGACCTACCTTAAAAACAGATGCTGCCAGCTGCAGTAACGTGAATGTGAAAATCACCAAAATTTGTAGGAATGGTATTAAATAGTGAATCAGCTATGTAAATGAACATTGATGAGTCTATTTTCATATGGAAGAAACTAAATGGTCATAGGAGTTACATGTTAAGAGATATTAAAGCTATTGTAAGACAGGGCCAGAACGGTTTCTGGGTTCCCTGTCGCAACTTTAAAAATTTACTATAAATTATCCAGAAATAATTAGGAGACATACCTTATATGTACAGATTCCATTTTGAGTCTAGTTGCATTAGAAACAAACGGCACCAGCATTAAAGCCCTGAACAGAGAGATATTCAAGTTATACCGCGCGAAGGTCAGAGCAGTCGATCCCTGTAACATGGGTGACTTTAACTAATAAACTGTACCAATTGGCCCGACCAAAAATTCTAGAAATAAATCCATGGATGGATATATGAGTCTAAATTCAGGGAAAATTTACGAAACCAGTTTCCGAGTTTTGAAACTCGAGATATGATTTTTAAGGCGACAGTGACGCAGTTTTTCCAGCCTGACTGGAAATGTCCAATGAATGGGCAAAACAAGTGAACTTGGCTTGCTAACCCCTCGTGTCCGACACCGGCGATGGTCTCGGGTTCGGGGTGTTACACATAATTTAAGGATTCCTATTAACAATTTGATATCTTCATTGAGCCTCTCTTCAAATTGTTTAGACATTTCAGCTTCAGTTTGGACCCATTCTCTGGCATATTTGCTCAACCGGACAAATTCTCTTTCATACTCAGACATTGTCATATTGCCATGTTTGAGCTGAAGAAATTCTTTCCTTTTCTGATCAAGGAATCTTTGACTGATGTATTTCTTTCTGAACTCTATTTGAAAGAATTCCCAAGTAACCTCTTCTTTCGGTGCCATAGAAATTTTAGTGTTCCACTAGTGGTAAGCTGTATCTTTTAACAATGACACGACAGATTTCAAACATTCAGCCGGTGTACAAGATAATTCATCTAAAACCCAGATAGTATGCTATAGCTAGAACTCAGCTTATTCGGGATCATCTTCAACTGATGCTCTGAATTCCTCTGCCCCATATTTACGAATTTTGTTTACTGGAGCTTTTCCTGTTATGTAACACCCCTAACCTTATTCGTCATCGGACTAGGGTTAAGAGGCATTACCGGACATATCGAAACATTTAACATTCATTTCACAATCATCATAACATCATAGTCATACATCAATACAGAGTCCATTACATAGGCCTACGAGACCTTAAACATACTTTAGAAAGGGTTCGAGACTAAATCGAGCTCATACAAAATTTTTCAAAACTTAAACATTTTTTAAAATTATAAAGGTCACACGCCCGTGTGAATAGGCCGCGGCAAAACAGGGCACACATATTGACTTGTCCACATGGCCACTTGACATGCCCATGTACCAGGCCATGTGAAAATTAGGGAGGCTACTGACTTAGGTCACATGGCTGACCACACGCCCATGTGCCAGCCCATGTTCCACACACGGCCAATAGACACGCCCGTGTGTCTAAGCCGTGTCAAAACTGTAGGGTATACTGACTTAAAATCGTAGGGTACCCCAAGGGACACACAGCCGTGTAACATAACTATATGTCACACACGGCTGAGACACACGCTCGTGTCTCTGCCCATGTGGACAAAAATAGGCCATTTACAAGGCCAAATTACCACCCAAAAAGGGTCATCCCTACAAGCATAAAACAAAGCACATTTTGTAACAATTTCCAACCAATATTTTATGCAGCAAAACATACAACATTCATGCCATATCATAAAAAACCAAATTCATGCTTATAACCATATCAAAATCATGCCAAATCATAATTCAAAGTCATACCAAAACTTAAGTTTCATAACCTCAATTTACAACATTCAATCTTACGCCATAAACTTACTAATTCTCAAATAAACACATACCAAAATTTACCAAAATTGACCATTTCATTTGGTCATTCAAGAGTGCATCAAACATACCATTTTTTTTAAACACAAAGCATATACCAAAATTCATTCATAATCACATCCATAACCAAGCCATATCATATGGCTAGATTTACTCATTATAAAACATATTCACATACTTCTAATCTATACATGCCATACTTCAATATATACATTTTCAAAAGGCATAAAAGTATAGTTTTATAGTGTGGTAATGATCCTCGATGATCCCCAAGCTCCTAGTAGCTTTGATATCTATAAAACAGTTGAAAACACACACAAAGTAAGCTTTAAAAAGCTTAGTAAGCCATATACAAATAAACTTAACATATAACATCAAACTAGATCAATTCATTCATATAACTGAATGCAAAATACATTTACATAGCCATATGTATCTTATAGTTCATTTGATCATAATAAACATAAGTATATATCATATCTCAATCTCATAGTTATTCATACTTATCTTATGATTATAAAGGTACATGTATTTACCTTTCATTTTCAACATGGTATACAATTCAAACTTAACTGAATCAGATACTCATTCACATAGTCATTCATTTCTCGGAATACCTATTGAACTGTTCAGAATCAATAAGGATACTTGAATAGCTAGCAAAGCTCATACAATGCCAACGTCCTAGACATGGTCTTACATGTGATCAAATATTGATGCCATTTTCCCAAATAGGGTCTTACACGAAATCAAATATGATGCCAATGTCCTAGACATGGTCTTACATGTAAATCATAAGTCGATGTCAGCATCCCTGACGTGATCTTACATGAAAACACATATCGGATCCTATGTCATGACATATGTATCCTAACTATTCCTGTTGTTCGTACGGGACTTCTCGGATGTCAAAACTTTGTCGATACTTTCTCGAATATCTCATCCTCAACTCATATATCATTCATAATTGTTCAAGAGCATATAAACAATAATAATTCAATCCAAAACACATTTATTTGTATATCGACTTACCTCGTATGAATTTGAACAAACGGAGTCGACTGCTCAACGACTTTCGATTTCCCTCGATCTAATTCCGTTTTCTTTTGTTCTTGATCTATATAAATTAAAATTTGACTTATTCAATCACACATTTATTCAAATCAATCCATTTAGACATATTTGGGGCATTTTACAAATTAGCCCTCACATTTTCACATTTTGACATTTTAGTCTTTAATTCATAAAATCACAAAATATACCAAATTTCCTTACACACTTGCTGAGCCGTACATGGTGTTCATATAAGCCCATATGTTTCATTTATTTTACATTTTAGTCCCTCAAAATATTATTTTTACAATTTAGCCCAAGTTACTCAAATTTATCAAAAATTCAAAGACAAAACATGTTAACCCAACATCAAGCTTCCATATACTATCATCAAACTTCACAAAACTCATAATTTAATCCATGAAATAACTCAAAATCATAAAAAAAAAATCATAAATTGAGACATGGGCTTGATAGTACACTAAGCAACAATCACAAAAACGTAACAAAAAACATACCTAAATCAAAGAAATCAATGGCCAAACCCTAGCTTGATTTTTTGTTTCTTTTTCTTTGATAATTTTGGTAAGGATAAAGAACATAATGGCTAATTTCCTATTTTGTTTTATTAATAATAAGTTTATTTCATCATTTACTATATTAAAATTACTAAATCATTAATATATAATATATAAACCATGGATATAAATGTCCATTAACCTTTACAATGGTTAAATATCAACATAAGGACTTCTTAATAATAAAAACACATAAATTAAGCCATTATTCAAATAGTAGGCCACTTTTACATTTTATGCGATTAAGTCCTTTTTATCAAATTAAGCACACGAATGATAAATTTCTCATGTGAAACTTTCACACATGCTAATTCACATATAATAAGCATGGAAAATAATACAAAAATATTTTTATAACTCGTATTTGTGGTCCCAAAACCACTATTCTGACTAGGGTCTAAAATGGGCTGTTACAACTCTCTCCCTTTTAGGGATTTTCGTCCCCGAAAATCTTACCGTTGAACAGATTCAGATATTGTTTTCTCATAGCATCTTCGGGCTCCCACGTAGCCTCTTCAACATCGTGTCGATGCCACATCACATTAACTAACAGAATTTTCTTGTTTCGCAGTTATTTAACTTCGCGAGTCAAAATACAGATCGGTTCTTCTTCATAAGTCATATTGGACTGAATCTCAATTTCAGATGGAGGAATCACATGCAAAGGATCAGATCTGTATCGTCGAAGCATCGATACATGAAATACGTTATGAATCTTTTCTTGCACTTGTGGCAACAATAATCTATATGCAACCGGCCTGATACACTCGATAATCTCATACAGCCAGATAAACCTCGGACTCAATTTGCCTTTTCTGCCAATCGAAGTCCTTTTTTCCACGAAGATACTTTAAGAAACACTTTGTCACCAATCTCAAATTCAATATCTTTTCGTTTCAATTCCGCGTAAGATTTCTGACAATCGGAAGTTGTTTTCAAACTATCTTAGATCACTATTACTTTCTGTTCAGTCTCTTTTATCAAATCGACCCCGTGTATCTTATTCTTACTAAGCTCTGACAAAAAAATTGTGTACAACATTTTCTACCATATAAGGCTTCATACGGTGCCATTTTGATGCTCGATTGAAAACTATTATTATAGGCGAATTCAATCAATGGCAAATACTGTTCCTACGTACCTGTAAACTCAAGAAGGAAACATCTCAACATATCCTTGAGTATTTGAATAATCCGCTCAGATTGACTATCCATTTGTGGGTGGAAAGTAGTACTGAAATGCAATTTAGTACTTAAAGCCTCTTGTAATTTATTCCAAAATCGTGAAGTGAATCTTGGATCTCTATCTGACACAATAGACAAAGGTACCACGTACAATATTACAATATTAGTAATGTATAACTCAGCTAATTTATCAAGTGAGTAATCAGATCTTACTAGAATAAAAGGAGCTGATTTTGTCAATCGGTCAACCACAACTGTAACACCCTGTAACAGTCCAGTTTAGACCCTAGTCGAAATAGTGGTTTCGGGAACATAAATCCGAGCCAAAAATATTTTAATATTATTTTTTGTGCTTATAATATGTGAATTTATGTCTGTGAAAGTTTCGTATGAAAATTTGATTGTTTGTGTGTTTAATTTTGAAAAAGGGCTTAATCCCGTAAAATGTAAAAGTGGCCTTCTAATTGTTAAAGTGCTTATTTGATATATCTTTATAATTGGAGGTCCTTATGTTTTTATTTGACCATTGAACATATGAGTGGACATTAATGGCCTTGATATTAATATTTATTAATGTTTTAATGTAAGGGCGAAATGGTAAACTAAGTATTAATGTTTATCAATTAAACAAAACATGATATCTGTTTCATTCTTTCATCATATGGCCAAATATATCAAAGAAAATAAGAGAGAAAATAGAAGTTAGGGTTTTGGCACTTTGATTGGTGATTAAGATATGGATTTTATTCGGTTTTTGATAATTTCTACGTTTTTGAGATCGTTGCTTAGTAATCTATCAAGCCCATGCCCTGATTTCTGATTTTGTTGATGATTTTGAGTTATTCCATTGTTTATAATGTGAGCTTTATGAAGTTTTTTGATAGTAAATGAAAGATATGTGTTAGATTACTAAGTTTTATCTTTGAATTTTTTGATAAATTTGAGTAAAATGGGCTAAATTGTGAGATTTGCAAATTGGGGGACTAAAATGTGAAATAAATAAAATATGTGGGTTTGTATGAATATTATGTATATTCGGCTAAGCTTGTGTAAAAGGAAATTTTGTGTATTTTGTGATTTTGTGAATTAATGACTAAAGTGTCAAAATGTGAAATGTGAGGGCTAATTTGTAAAATACCCTAAATATGTGTTTTTGGATTGATTTGAAAGAATGTGAGGTTGAATAAGTTAAAATTGAATTTATATAGATCAAGAACCAAAGAAAACAGAATTAGATCGGGGAAAATTGAAAGTCGTTGAATAGTCAACTCCGTTCGTTCAAATCCGTACGAGGTAAGTCTATATACAAATAAATGTATTTGAAATGGTTTATTTATGCTTATATGTTATTGAACAATAATGAATGACTTTATTCTTTGAATATGAGACATCCGAGAAAGTATCGACAAAGTATCGACGTCTACAAAGCCCCGTACGAACCTTAGGAATAGTTAGGATACATATGTCATGACATAGGATCCGATATGTGTTATCATGTAAGACCACGTGTAATGCTCCAAGAGTTCTAAGTATTTATTATTTTATGTTTGTGTTACACACAAGTGCATGTCTGCTTCAGTGGTTAAGTGTCCTAGGAAGAGTCAGAGAAGTCTTGGGTTCAAGCCTTGGCTTGAGCAAAAGTTTTATTTTTAAAAGAATAAACCCTATTTTGCTGCTGGTGCCGTGGGAGTGTTTTAGTTTGAATGAAACATTAAAATGTTTAAGTGGATTTTGAATTAAGTGGTTGGGGGAGGAGTGGACGGCATAGAGGGATTTGGGGAGGAAATTATGGGAAGTTGAGGTGAGAAGGAGTGTTGGTGCCGAATTTGAATTCTGGGCACTCAAAAATTCTGCTTTGGTTGGTTTGCTCCTCATTTCGGTTTCTGTCTACTCTTTTGGTTCTTTTCTACTTGGAGACCGAATATTGTTGGGGTTCATTCGGGTATTTTCTTTCTCTTTTTTTTTTGACTTTGTTCTCCCTTTCGACTATCATTCTTTCCCCTTGTTAGCTGGTTCTCTTTTAGTCTACTTCTTCTCTGGCAAACAATTCTCTTCCCTCTATCTAGTGGCCAAATGTCCTTCCTCTATCCATTATACTTTTTCATCCCTTTGGCCGATTCTCTTTCTTCTCCCCCTCTCTTAATTCTTTTGGTTTTAGCAACCATTTCTCTTTATCTTTGTTTTGGCCGAATACCCCATCTCTCCTTTTTCTATTCTTTTGGTTTGGCAATTATTCTTTGACCAGCCAAGTTGAGTGTGCACAGCTGTTCTCTTTCTCTCTTTCTGCTGTATTAGTCTTTCACCTAACACCTTTTTTTGCTGCTGATTTTTGCTAGGGGTGTGGTTGTGCTAGCCTTTTCCTTTATCGTATCATGTGCTTTTGACTTTTGTTTGGGGTGTGGGCCGATTGCTTCTTTCTCGTATTTTGAGTTTTGCGCTTCCGGTAAGTTGTTACGTAGTTGGTTCAAATTATTGGTGTGATCAATAATGGTTTAGGTTATTAAGTTTTAGTTGTATTGCAGGTTATCTCTAAGGTGTTTGTAATCAGTCTCTTGCGTTGGTTTAAGTGTGCAAGTCTCAATCGATCGATCAAGGCAAGTGATAGGTAATCTCTTGGATAAGTGTTTTGGCTAGAGTTCTTTTCAATTTGATTGGTAGGCGATTAACCAAAGCTTTTGATTGAATATAGGTTGGAGTGCTATTGGGCTATTTGCACACTTTCGATTGGGCTATTTGCACACTTTCGCAGACAAGGTGTGTAAACACGATCTCAACTATGGAAATTGGCAAAACCCGGAACAAGTGAACGATGACACTGTACAGGCGTGCTCTCGCTCGTGTGGTGGTCCGTGTAACTAAACATGGGTATTTGATCATTGAGGCCGACCAAGAGCGATTTCATGGGCTGAGGTCATTTTGGGCCATGTGGGCCCTACGGGCATGTGAGCCCCACAAGGTAAACCACAGGGACGAGTGGACATTATTGGGCCACGCTGTGTAATACACATGGCCAAGGCCATTATGGGCTGTGTGCGCCACACGGGTGTGTGGGCCCACATGGGCCCGTAATATAGGCCTTGGGCCCATTTTCACTGTTGGATTGTTAAGGTTGCACGAGTCACTCGAGATGACAGTGGACCTACTGTTGGGTCGGTAAGTTTACCTAGAGCCCCTAATTGATAAAATGACTTTATGCCCTTATGTGATAAAATAACTGTTATGCCCCTATATGATGTATGATTGTGTTAAGCATGCTAGTTTAGATGTATTGAGTACATGTATGATATTATGACATGACATGACATGATGCATGATGTGTTGCATAGGGCTGGGTTTTATTATGATTGGAAGAAGTGTACTGTACTGGCAGCTCTGCTGCAAATGCTGTTTAGTGCCACAACCGGTACTATTTGGAGTGTAGGGATGGGTGGGTTGATTATATGCCCACATGGAGTGCAGGGTTGGATGGAGATGGAGTGTAGAGGCTGGCTGGGTAGGATCTCTTGATTGCATATCTGTCTTTATTCACATCACATCGAGATGGGCTCAGCTCAAACCGACATCGATCATCAGAATGGGCTAAGGCCCTAATTGAGACTGAACAATTACTGAATTGGGCTTAGGCCCATACTGTATATGCTCACTGTTTGGTTATTTGATATGGGATTACACGCTGAGTTTTCATAATTCACCCATCTTTTCATCTGTACAGGTAATCCCCAGTCTTAGGGGGATCAGTGGTGCAAGGGACTCAAAGGTGGCCACACAACCGCACAAACTTTCATATTTGAATTTTAAATTATAAGTAATTTTATTTTGGGTATTTTTATTGTAATAAGGCCTCTTTGGATTTTATTTTTAATTTGGGATTTTTATTTTTAATTTGGGATTTTTATTTGCTTCGATTTATAACTACTAGCAGTAGGAAAAGATGCAAGTTTTCAAAAAGATAAATGTTTTCAAGAATACCTCGAATACGTAATCGATTTTAAGAGCTTTTGCAAGAAATAACATTTTTAAATAAAATAACGATGTTTTAATATGATTAACTTTCGAAAAACGACTCATGTTTGGAAAATAAATGACATGTCTTGAAATTATCTTTAAGATCACTCAAAGAGGTTTAATAGAGAATGGGTTTTTAGCAATTTCACACTTTATGAAAAACACTTGAATGTGTCATTTCCAGATTCGGCCATAATGTCCAGGCAGGATTTGGGGTGTTACACTACGTCTGGGATGTTGGTATCGACTTATGATTTACGTGTAAGACCACGTCTGGGATGTTGGCATCGTACTTGATTTCATGTAAGACCCTGTCTGGGACAGTGGCATCAATATTTGATTACATATAAGACCACATCTGAGACATTGGCAGTATACGAGCTTCCCTAGTTATCCGTGTATTCTTATGATTCCGAATGGTTCAACGGGCCTTCCGAGATATGAATGATTATATGAAATGCGTATTCGATTTAGGTATGTTTGAACTGTACACTATGTTGAGAATAAAAGATAAGTACATGTACCTTTGTGAACATATGATATAATTATGAGAAAATATGTTATATGAGCAAATGGATTGAAAATATGTGAATTATATGTGAACTATGTGGTATATGTTAGTATCTTCACTATGAAGTATATGTATTTTATGATGTTTATATGCTTAAGTTGATAAGTTTATTTGTATATGGCTTATTGAGCTTTTGAAAGCTTACTTTGTGTGTGTTTGCATTGTTTTAAAGATATCGTAGCTATTGGGAGCTCGGGGATCGTCGAGGATCGTCACCATTCTATCGAACTATATTTTGGTACCTTTTGAAAATGTATATATTGAAGTATTTCATGTATAGGTTAGAGGTAGTTGAAAATGTTTTATGAAGTGTATATTTAGCCATGTGATATGGCCTAATTATGGTTGAGCTTATGGTTTGATTTTGGTATATGATATGTGATGCAATAGTGGTATGTATTTTGAATTGGTAATATTTTGAATTGTGCTTATTTGGAGAAAAGGTAAGATTATGGCATGAGATTGAATGACGAATATTATGGTTATAAATCATATGTTTTGGTATGTATTTGGCTTATGGAATGATATGGTTTGGTATGTGTTTTAAATCATGAAATACGTGGATACTGAATTGGTATAAATGGTGTATGTTTTGGTTGTGAAATGGTTGAAATTTGATGTGCAATTTGTGCCTCTTTGATGATTGTAGGGAGGACCCTTATTGGGTGGCAAGTTGGCCTTGTAAATGGCCTATTTTTGCTGACATGGGCAGGGACACGGGCGTGTGTCTCAGCCGTGTTGCTCGAGGGCCATTTCAATATGATCCTGAGCAGACCACACAATCACACACACGGGTGTGCAGTAAGCTGTGTGGCCAAGTTAGTTCCGACCATAGGCTAGACACACGAGCGTGTAACTAGCGTGTGATCCAAGTCAGTAGCCTCCTTAATTTTCACACAGCCTGGCACACGGGCGTGTCTTGTGGCCGTGTGGACAGGTCAATATGTATGCCCTGTTTTGACACAGCCTAAACATACGGGCGTGTCTAAAACCATGTGAGGCACACGGCTTGTACAGACGGGTGTGTGGCTTGTATAACTTGGAAAAATGTTTAAGTTTAAAAAAAACTTGTATGAGCTCGGTTTCGTCCCAACCCCTTTCTAATGCATGTTTAAGGTTTCAATGACCTATATAAGGTACTTTACGGTAATGTTTGATTATGATTGTGAATGATGTATATGAATTGTTCGTAAAATGCTTCAATTTATCTGGCAATGCCTTTAACCCTAGTCCGGTGACGAATACGGGTTAGGGGTGTTACATTTGGTTAGTATCAGAGTACGGTTTAGTCAATTCTAGGACTAATGTAGCATATGTGAGTCTAGCTATACATGCCATATTTATGAAATGCGATAGTGTGATGAATCCTGACAATGAAAATGTGTTTTTATTTAGCAAATGGATCCCGAATGAGCCGTAGCTGATGATGTCAAGAGTAATGCGCCTGCTCCCACACAAAGGACAATGCCATTTGATTCTAGACCGGCTACGAGTAGCCATGATGGAGAGGCTAGACAAGCCTTCTATCAAATGATGAATGATTGGTTCAGTCAGTACATTAGAACTAATCCGGCTGTTCAACAACCCCTAACCCTGATTAATCCTTTGTAAGTCCCTGCTATGTAACAAGCTAACCTGAATCAGTTGATTAAGCCTTCGGTTGATAAGATTAGAAATGTGACAGCCCAAAATTGACCCTAGTTGGGAAGTGGTTTCGGGACCACCAAACCGAGGTATAAAAATAATCTAATATTCATTTTGATGCCTATAATATGTGTTAATTGTGTGTGACATTTTGATGATTTGATTTAGGGTTTTAAATGTGAATTTCACTAAAAGGACCTAGTAGTAAACTTTGAAAATAGGATAGGAAATGTGTGATGACTAGTTGATCATGCATGCAAAAATGAGGGGTTTGCATGTCAAATTTCCTAAACTAAAGCCTAGTGGCCGCCATGACAAAGATTATGGGCAAAACATGTCATAGACATGTTTTGTTGGTGCATCATGGGAGGAAGCAATAAAATAAAAAGTTAGTAATAAGAAATGAAAAAAAGGAGATCATCATTCATGTTCTTGCTAGCAAACTAGGAAGGAAAAGAGAGAAAGAAAAGCTTCATCCTTGGGTTCTTCTTGGCCGTTTTGAAAGGAGAAAGGTTGAAGATATTCGCCATACTTGCATCTAAGTTAAGGTATGTTTGATGATGTTCCATGAGATGCATGCATGTTTTAGTTGTTAGCTTGAGTTCTACCTAGCCCCATGGTCTAAATCTTGCTATGTGATAGAGATGATACTCGCCATGGATGTATCATTCTTGCTTGGTGTTGATGTTATGTTGATGAGATATTAGTGATTTTTGAAAACCATGTTGAAATTTGATTAAGTGGGTGAGTATGGTTTTCGGCTATAAAAGATTAATAAGGGTGATGGTTGTGTTTCATGCTAAACTTAGATAAATAATGGTAGTTTGCTTACATCTTGATATCTATGAGTTCCTTTCTTGGTTCTACCATAGACCCACAAGTATATGTTTACGTGGTGTTGTTGGAGATTATGATAGAAGCTAATGAGTGAGAGTTTGATAGATACTATGAGGTTAAACTTCATGAGATTGTAATCTTGTAAGTTGGATGATGAAATTCATGCTTTGTGAAGGTAAATGGTGTGGAAGGAGCATTCGCCATGATGAAAATATATGAGATAGTTATAATCAACTTGAGATTCGCCCTTGCACCTACATGTATATGTGTTGCACATGATGTATTGGTATGACATATATACTATCTCAAGGTATATATTTGCATATGATGATGTTTGGTTATGAAATAAATGATGGATGCGTATTGAGTTACAATATGGAATGCGTTAGTTAGTAAAATGTATGCTGTTTTGTGTGGTATTAAGTGTATAATTGGCCTCAACATGGACATGCATATTCGGCCACATGAAGGGGGTGGTGTGCATGCATTCGGTTAGAGGCAAGCATATTGATGCCTATTCTTGGCTTGGAAAATTCGGCAAGGAGAGTACTAACTAATGTGTTGAATTCGATTCGTGATTTTGTACACATGTGACTCTAATGTCTAATGTATATAAGGGCTAAGTACCTTGAGCTTCACTTTGATGATTGAATGAATTGTATTGAATTGCTTGTTGTGATTAAAAATTGTGCATGACCATTGTGTATTTGAGCTAAAGGATGGCCATATGACCATTTAAACTCCTTGTCATATTCGCCATAAGCTATCATAATGAGATTTTAATAAGTTAAATTTGTGTGAATTAGCTCAAGAGCTTAGAGGACCACAGTTGGATAAGGAAAGGAAAAAGTGATCGAATAGCCGTCGAAATCGCTCGACAACATCCGAGGTAAGTCTTGAGTAATGACCCAACTTGAATTATATTGAAATGATTTGTCATATTATGGCGGACAGTAGAATGTGCGAGGGACTAAGTTATAAAGTCAATTGAAATCATGCTCTTTGTGTGTGGCTATTGAGCCGAAATTGGAAAGGTTTGATAAATGTTTTGTGTTTGAGCCTTAGTAACGAGAATGAAATATGGATGTGTCGTGATTATTGATATATGTGTACATGAGCATTTGAATGATACCGGGCTAAGTCCCAAGGCATTTATGCTAGTGATTATATCCGGGCTAAGACCCGAAGGCATTTGTGCAAGTTACCAAATCCGGGTTAAGACCCGAAGGCAATTGTGCTTATGGTTATATCCAGCTAAATTCCGAAGAGACTCGGTTTGAAGGTGAGCGTTTTGGTGCTGTAATAAATTCAATTAATACGCTCGAAAAACCCATACGATAAGGTATGTTTACATGTGCATCGGAAAAGTCGATCCGTTTGAAATAGTATTCGTTCAATCGACTAACGAACTTTCGGCTCTTAGATAGGTTGATACCTTGTGTGTATATGTTGATGAAGTGTGAAGTAAGTATGATTATGAGAATGTGTATTAATAAAGTGATTCATTTAGCTATGTGAATGTAATACTTTAGTTAGAGCTTATTTCTTTACTTGAGACTTACTAAGCATTAAAATGCTTACCCCGTTGCTTTGGCTCTCTGTTTTATAGACTTTGCTCGTTAGCTATCGGATTTGGGATCATCAAGTCGAAGTCATCCACACTATCAAAGCCCCTTTTGGTACAAATTTTGGTTGAACTTTGAAATGGCATGTATAGGACTACTTTTTTCGTTTGTTGGTCATAGACCCTTTGATTTTGTATAAATTTGGATAGCCATGCGAAAATGGCTTATATACACTTTGGCATGGTATCATAATCATTTTGTATGTTGTTCATTAAGAGGTATGGAAATGTTTGGAAACGATTAGCCATTGGAATGGTTAATCATGATCATTCCTTGTGCCATGTATGCTAAAAGGGCTAGTTGAATCAAAGAAATTATGAAGTAGGTAAAGGTTACCTTGAAAACAGATGCTGACAGCAACAGTGATGTGGATGTGAAAAATCACTAAAAATAGTAGGAATGGAATTAAATAGTGAATAAATTATGTAAATGAACCTTGATGAATCTAATTTCATATGGAAGAAACGAAACGGTCATATGAGTTATATGTTAAGAGATATTAAAGTTCTCGTGAAACAGGGCCAGAATGGTTTCTGGATCCCCTGTTCCGACTTTGGAAATTCATTGTAAATTAACCAGAGATAATTAGGAGTCATGCCATATAGGTATAGATTCCGATTTGAGTCTAGTTTCTATAGAAACAAACGGCATCAGTATTGAAGCCCTGTACAGGGAGATATCCAAGTCGTAATGCACGAAGGTCAGTGTAGTCGATCCCTGTAACAGGGGAGACTTTAACTAATAAACTATACTAATTGGCCCGACCAAAAATTCTAGAAAAAAATTTGTGGATGGACATATGAGTCTAATTTCAGGGAAAAATTACAAAACTGATTTTCGAGCTTTGAAACTCAAGATATGATTTTTAAGGCGACAGTGACGTAGTAACCAGCTTGTCTAGAAAATTTTAAATGGACTGTGAAAATGATTAAGTCAAGTTTGTGTGCACCCTGTGTTCGACTCCGGTAACGGACTCGGGTACGGGGTGTTACAAGAAAATATGGGGCCGAAGAATTTTAAGCTACCACTAGTGATGATGCTGAGAGAGCTGAGTTCTGGTTAGAGAATATGATATGAGTATTTGAAGAATTGTCATTGACTCCGGATGAATGTTTAAAATGTGTCATTTTACTTTTGAGAGATACGACGTATCATTAGTGGAAGACACTAAAATCTGTGGTTTCGAAGGCACGAGTCACCTGGGATTTCTTCCAAGCTAAATTCTGAAAGAAATACATCAATCAGAGATTCATCGATCAGAAACGCAAAGAGTTTCTTCAGCTAAAATAAGGCCGTATGACTGTTACAGAATACGAGCGAAAATTTGTGAGACTGAGTAAGTATGCTAGAGAATATGTTTCGATTGAAGCTATAATGTGCAAGAGATTCGAGGATGGCTTGAAAAAGGATATCCATTTGTTAGTCAAGATTCAAGAGATAAAAGAATTCGTTGTGCATGTTGAACGAGCTTGTAAAGCTGAAGAGCTCAGAAAAGAGAAAAGAAAAGCCAATTTTGAAGCTAAAAACATGAGAAAGAGATCTGCAAGTAAATCATTTCAATCTGCGTTGAAAAAGTTCTGAGATGATTATAGCCATTCAAAGGTTAATGTGGGGCATTCGAGTAGAGATTGTGTTAGAACTCATTCGAGCTTCAGAGCTCCATCTACATCTGTTGTCAGTGTTGGAAATATTCGATCTGATTGACTTGAGTGTAAACATTGTGGTAAAAGACATCCTGACAATTGTAGACTGTAAGATTGGGCTTGTTTCAAATGTAGATCATTAGACCATTTTATCCGTGATTGCACTGAGTCTGTCGAGCAAAAAATTACACAAAATTCGAGGCCAAGTGGCAATGCATCTCGTGGTAGACCTCCTAGAAATACGGGTAATGTGAGTAGCAATTAGAGGGGAACAAAAGAAACTACTATTAGATCCGAGGCTCGTATACCTTCTAGAGCCTACGCCTTCTGAGCTCGTGAGAAGCTTCGTCTCCAGATGTTATAACTGGTACTTTCACACTTTATGATACTTCTGTGATTGCTTTGATAGATCCTGGATCAATGCATTCGTATATATGCATGAATTTAGTATCCAGTAAGACTTTTCCTATAGAGTCTACTAAATTTGTGATTAGAGTATCAAACCCCCTAGGTAAAAGTGTTTTAGTTGACAAAGTCTGCAAGAATTGTTCATTGATGTTTTGAGACATTTGTTTTCTAGCTGATCTGATGTTATTGCCTTTTAATAAGTTTGATATAATTCTGGGTATGGATTGGTTAAATTTGCATGATTCTATTGTGAATTGAAAACGAAAAACTATTGATTTGAGATGCAAGAATGATGAAATAGTCGGAATTGAATCTAGTGACTTAAATGGGTTATCTGCTATGATATCTTCAATGAAAGCTCTGAGTTTTGTGAGAAAGGTTGTGAAGCCTACTTTGCCTATGTGATCGATTCAAAGGTAATAGAAAAGAACTTTGAATCAGTGCCTATTGTTTGTGAATTCCCTGATGTGTTTCCTGAAGAACTTTCAGGATTACCTCCGATTCGAGAAGTTGAATTTGGCATTGAATTAGTGGCCGGAACTACTCTAAATTCGATAGCTCCGTATCGAATGGCTCCGAATGAACTAAGAGAATTAAAGCCTCAGTTGCAAGTATTAACCGATAGAGGGTTTGCTAGACCGAGTTTCTCAACTTGGGGTGCACCAGTTCTGTTTGTGAAAGAGAAAGACGGTACGATGAGAATGTGTATTGATTATCGTCAATTGAATAAAGTGATTATCAAGAATAAATACCCTTTACCCCAAATTGATGATTTGTTTTATTAATTGAAAGGAGCAACCGTATTTTCGAAGATAGATCTAAGATCAGACTATTATCAGTTGCGAGTAAAAGACTTAGTCATTCCGAAAACTGCATTCAGAACAAGGTATGGCCACTATGAGTTCTTAGTTATACCTTTCGAATTAACTAATGTACCTACTATCTTTATGGATTTGATAAAAAGAATTTTCAGACCGTATTTAGATCGATTTGTTGTGTATTCATTGATGACATATTGATTTATTCGCGTGATGAATCTGAGCATGTCGAGCATTTGAGAATAGTACTATAGACTTTGCGTGATAAGCAATTGTAAGTGAATTTTAGCAAATGTGAGTTTTGGTTGTGAGAAGTCAGTTTTCTGGGCCATATTGTATTAGTATCAGGTATCCAAGTTGATCCGAGCAAACTTTCGGCTATTTTGGATTGGAAGTTTTCGAGAAATGTTTCTAAAGTCTACAGTCTTGTAGGGCTGGCTGGTTATTATCGACGATTTATAAAAGGATTTTCGATGATTGCGACTCTATTAACGAAGTTAATTCAGAAAGATGTGAAACTTGAATGGTCTGAAAAGTGTCAAAAAAGCTTTGATCAGTTGAAAGCCTTATTGACTGAAGTTCCAGTGTTAGTACAATTCGAATCTGGTAAAGAATTTGTGATCTATAGTGATGCTTCATTGAACGGTCTGGGATGGGTTTTGATGCAGGAAGGCAAAGTCATTGAGTTAGCTTATGCTTTGAGACAGTTAAAGCCACATGAAAAGAACTATCCGACGCACGACCTTGAGTTAGCTGCGATCGTATTTGCTTTGAAGATTTGGTGCCACTATCTATTTGGTGAGAAATGTCACCTATATTCTGATCATAAGAGTTTGAAATATCTGATGACTCAGAAAGATTTGAATCTGCAATAGAGAAGATGGCTAGAACTTTTAAAAGACTACGAGCTTATTATTGACTATCATCTGGGAAAAACAAATGTTGTTACTGATGCTTTGAGTCAAAAATCATTGTTTGCATTGCGTGCGATGAATGCTCAATTGGTTCTGTCCGATGATGATTTAGTATTAGCTGAATTGAAAGTGAGACCATTGTTTTTACAACATATTATTGATGCACAAAAGGTTGATAATGAGATTTTAGCAAAATGTGCTTAGTGTAATTTAGAGTTTAGGACCTAAACCACTATTCCGACTAGGGTCTAAACCAGACTGTTACAATTCACCTCCTCAGGAATTTTTATCTTCGAAAATCTTACCATTGAACAAATTTGGATATTGTTGTCTTATAGTATCTTTGGCCTCCCATGTAGCCTCTTCAATACCCTGTCGATGCCATATCTTACGAGCTAAGATACGGGTTGGTTCTTCATCATAGGTCATATCAGACTGAATCTCAATCTCAGACGGAGGAATTACATGCGAAGGATCTGATCTATATCATCGAAGCATCGATGCGTGAAATACATTGTGTATCTTTTCCACTTCAGGTGGCAACAATAATCTATATGCAACCAGTTTGATATGCTCGATAATTTCATATAGCCCGATAAACCTCGGACTCAATTTGCCTTTTCTGCCAAATTGAAGTACTTTCTTCCACGGTGAGACTTTCAAGAACACTTTGTCACCGATCTCAAATTCAATATCTTTTCGTTTCAAATCTGCGTAAGATTTCTATCGATCAAAAGTTACTTTCAAACTTTCTCAATCACTTTTACTTTCTGTTCAATCTATTTTATCAAGTCAATCCCGTGAATCTTATTCTCGCTGAGTTCAGTCCAATACAAAGGTGTACGGCATTTGTGACCATATAAGGCTTCGTACGGTGCCATTTTGATGCTCGATTGAAAACTATTATTGTATGCGAATTCAATCAATGGCAAATACTATTCCCATGTATCTTCAAACTCAAGAAACATATCCTCGAGAATCTGAATATTCCGCTCGGATTGACCATCTATTTGCGGGTGAAAAGCAGTACTAAAGTGCGATTTCGTACCCAAAGCATCTTGCAATTTCTTCCAGAATCACGATGTGAATCTCGTGTCTCTATCTGACACAATGGATAATGGCACACCATGCAATCTCACAATATCAGAAATGTATAACTCAACAAACTTATCAAGTGAATAATCGGATTGTACCAGTATAAAATGTGTTGATTTTGTCAATCGATCAACCATAACCCAGATTGTATCTTTCTTTCTCGAATATAGGGGCAAACCCGAAACAAAGTCCATTATTACTCTATCCCATTTCCACTTGGGAATCATAATAGGCTGTAATAAACCGAATGGAACTTGATGTTCATCTTTAAATTGTTGATAGATCAAACATTTCGAAACAAAGTCAGAAATATCTATTTTCATTCCAGACCACCAGTAGTGCTGTTTCAAATCATTATACATTTTTGTACTTCCAGGATGTACAGATATACGACTGTTGTGAGCTTCATTCAAAATCATCTGAATCTACTCTAAATTTCTCGGAACACAATTGGAATCTTAGACAATTATCTTTATCAACTCTAAATTCTGAATCAGAATCTAAATTACACTGAGTTTGTTTTGCTAAAATCTCATTATCAACCTTCTGAGTTTCGATAATCTATTTAATGAATAATTGTCTTGCTTTTAATTCGGCTAAAACCAAACCATCACCAGACACAACCAAATGAGCATTCATCGTACGTAGAACAAACAGTAATTTTTGACTCAAAGCATCAGCAACAACATTTACTTTTCCTCGATGATAATCAATCAGAAGCTCATAATCTTTTAGCAATTCTAACCACCTTTTTTGTCGTAGATTCAGATCTTTCTGAGTCATAAGGTATTTCAAACTCTTATGATCAGGATATACGTGACATTTTTCACCAAACAAATAGTGACTCCAAATTTTCAAATAAAAAACAATTACAACTAACTCAAGGTCGTGTGTCAGATAGTTCTTTTCATGTGGCCTTAACTGTCTCGAAGCATAAGCAATTACTTTGCCTTCCTACATCGAAACACATCCCAGACCATTTAATGAAGCATCACTATAGATTGCAAATTCTTTAACCGATTCTGGTTATACTAATATCGAAGCTTCAGTCAATAGGGCTTTCAACTGATCAAAGCTTTTTTGACACTTTTTCAGCCATTCAAATTTCACATCTTTTTGAAGCAGCTTCATCAACGGAGTTGCAATCATAGAAAAGCCTTTTACAAACCATCTATAATAACCGGTAAGTCCCAGAAAACTGTGGACTTCGGAGACATTTCTTGGAGGCTTTCAATCCAAAATAGTTGAAATTTTGCTTGGATAAACTCGGATACCTAATGCTGATACAATATGGCCCAGAAAACCAACTTCGTGCAACTAGAACTCACATTTGCTAAACTTCGTATACAATTGCTTATCACGCAAAGTCTGTAGCACTATTCTCAAATGCTCAGCATGCTCAGTTTCATCATGTGAATATATCAATATATCATCAATGAACACAACAACAAATCGATCTAAATACGGTCTGAAAATTCTGTTCATTAAATCCATAAAGATAGTAGGTGCATTAGTTAATTTGAAAGGCATAACTAAGAAGTCATAGTGGGCGTACCTCATTCTCAAAGCAGTTTTCGAAACGTCTGAGTCTTTCACTCGCAACTGAGAATAGTCTGATCTTAAATCTATCTTCAATAACACAGTAGCTCCTTTAAATTGATCAAACAAATCATGAATTTGAGGCAGGGGGTATTTATTATTGATAGTCACTTTATTCAACTGACAGTAATCAATGCACATTCTCATCGTACCATCTTTCTTTTTCACAAACAGAACTGGTGCACCCCAAGGTGAGAAACTCGGCCTTGCGAATCCTCTATCTGTCAACTCTTGCAACTGAGACTTTAATTCTTTTAACTCGATCGGAGCCATTTTATAAGGAGCTATCGAAATCGGAGTAGTTCCCAATACTAACTCAATGCCAAATTCAACTTTTAGGATCAGAGGTAATCCCGGAAGTTCTTCAGGAACACATCAGGGAATTCACAGACAACAGTCACTGATTCAACTATCTTTTCTGACACTTTTGAATCAATCAAATAGGCAAATCAATCTTCACAATCTTTTCTCACAATACTCAGAGCTTGCATCTCAAATCAATAGTTTTCCATTTGTAATTCACAATAGCATCGTGCAAAGTTAGCCAATCCATACCAAAAATTATATCAAACTCATCAAAAGGCAACAACATTAAATCAGCGGGAAAACAAATGTCTCGAAACATTAATGGACATTTCTTGCAGACTTTATCAACCAAAACACATCTGCTTAAAGGGTTTGATACTTTAATTATGAATTCAGTAGACTCTACAGGAAAAGTCTTACTATTCACTAAATTCATGCATATATAAGAATGTATTGATCCTGGATCTATCAAAGCAATCATAGAAATATCATAAAGTGTGAAAATACCATTTATAACATCTGGAGATGAATCTTCTTCACGAGCTCAGATGGCGTAAGCTCTGGCAGGTGCGCGAGCCTTGGATCGAACAATAGTGTCTTTAGTCCCTCTTTGACTACCACTCACATTACTCATATTTCTGGAAGGTCTACCATGAGATGTATTGCCACTTGGCCTCGGATTTTGCACAATCTCTTGCTCGACAGACTCGGGGCAATCACAGATAAAATGGTCTAAAGATTCATATTTTAAGTAAGTTCGATCATATAATCTACAATTTTTGGGATGTCTTTTACCACAATATTTACACTCGGGTCTATCAGATCGAACATTTCCAACACTGGCAAAAGATGTAGCTGGAGCTCTGAAGCTCGAATGTGATCTAGCATGATCTTTAACTCGAATGTCCCACATTAACCTTTGAACGACTATAATCATCTTAAAATTTCTTTGACATAGACTGAAATGGCTTGCTCGATGATGTCTTTCACACTTCTCTAGCTTTTAAATCAACTTTTCTTTTCTCTTTTCTTAATTCTCAGCTTTACATGCTTGTTCAACAAGCACATTCTTTGATCTCAAGAATCCCGACTAACAAATGAATATCTTCATTCAGACCATCTTCAAAACTTTTGCACATTATAGCTTCAGTCGAAACATATTCTCGAGCATACTGACTTAATCTTATAAATTCTCGCTCGTATTATGTAACAGACATACGGCCTTACTTAAGTTAAGAAACCCTTTATGTTTCTGGTCAATAAATCTCTGACTGATGTATTTTTTTTCGGAATTCAGCTTGGAAGAAATCCCAGGTGACTTACTCTCTCAGAAACACCGATATCAAAGTCTTCCACCAGTGATACGCCATATCTCTCGAAAGTGAAACGACACATTTTATGCATTCCTCCAGATTCAAAGACAATTCATCAAATACTCGTGTTGTATTTTCTAACCAGAACTCAGCTCGCTCAGTATCATCGTTTGTTGTAGCATGGAATTCTTCAACTCTATATTTTCTAATCTTATAAACTGGAGGCTTAATCAGCTGATTTGGATTAACTTGTGACATAGTAGGAACTTGCGGAGAATTGACCGGGGTTGGGGCTTGTTGAAAAGCTATATTAGTTCTAATGTATTGACTGAACCAATCATTCATCATTTGATAGAAGGCTTGTCTAGCCTTTCCATCATAGCTACTTGTAGACGGTTTAGAGTCAAATGGCGCTGTCTCTTGCGCGGGAGCAAGTGCATTGCTCTCGACATCGTCAGCTATAGCTTGTTGGGGATCCATTTACTATATAAAAACACATTTTAATTGTCAGGATTCATCACACTATTGCATTTCATAAATATGGCATGTATAGCTAGACTCACATATGCTATGTTAGTCCTAGAATCGACTAAACCGTAGTTCTGATACCAACAAAATGAAACACCCCTAACCCGTATCTATCACCGGACTAGGGTTAAAGGTGTTACCTAATGGATCATAATATTTTACGAACAATTCATAAACGTCATCCATAATCAAAGTCATACATCACAATAAAGTCCTTATATAGGTCATCGAGACCTTAAACATGCATTAGAAAGGGGTCGGGACTAAACTGCTCATACAAAAATTTTCAAAACTTAAGTATTTTTCAAAGTTGTACAGGTCACACGGCCGTGTGAACAGGCCGTGTGCCTCACACGACTTTAGACACACCCATGTGTCTAGGCCGTGTCAAAATAGGGCATACATACTGGCTTGTCCACACAGCCACAAGACACACTGATGTGCCAGACCGCGTGAAAATTAGGGAGGCTACTGACTTCGGTCACATGACCAGTCACACACTCATGTGCCTAGCCCGTGGTCGAAACTGACTTGGCGACACGGCCTAGCACACGCTGTGTGTGCGACCGTGTGTTCTGCCCAGGCTCATTTCGAAATGTCCCTCAAGCAATACGGCTGAGACACACATCCTTGTCTCTGCCCGTGTGGGCAAAAATAGGCCATTTACAAGGCCAATTTGCCACCCATTAAGGGTCCTCCCAATAAGCATCAAAACCACAACATTTTATGCCAAATTCTCAACCATTTCACAACCAATATATACACCAATCATGCCATAAAATTATCAACCAATTTTATGCTTAATAGTCGTACCAAATTATGACAAAACATAAAACAAACTCATATCTAAACATTTGTTTCATAACCTCATTTTACTTCATACAATCACATACTATAAACCTACCAATTTCTCAAATATACACATACTAAAACTTACCAAAATTGACCATTTCTTTTGGCCAACCAAATGCACAAGATAATGGCACATTTGCATCACATAACATAATGGCACATTTGCATCACATATCATATATCAAAATCAAACCATAAGTTCAAACACAAACTAGCCATATCACATGGCATGATATATACATTACAAAACATATCCGAATACTTCTAGCCTATATATGCCATACTCCAATATTTACACTTTCAAAATGTACCAAAGCAAGGTTCGATAGTGTGGTGATAATCCTCGATGATCCCCGAGCTCCCAATAGCTACGATATCTATAAAACACTGCAAACACACACAAAGTAAGCTTTCAAAAGTTTAGTAAGCCATATACAAATAAACTTAATAAAGAACATCAATTAATTCAATAACTTAAGGCAAAATACATTCATTTAGCCATATATCTCTTATATTTCATTTGAACATGATTCATATATCATAACTCGTTCTCATAGCAACTCATACTTGTATTATATATTCACCAAGGTACATATACTTACCTTTCATTCTCAAACATGCTATACAATTCAAATGTACCTGAGTTGGATACAAATTCACATAGTCATTTATTTTCTTGGAATGCTCGTTGAACCGTTCGAAATCGTAAGGATATGCGGATAGCTCAGAAAGCTCGTACAATGCCAATGTCCCAGACTTGGTCTTACATGTAATCAAATATCGATGCCACTGTCCCAAACAGGTTCTTACACGAAATCAAATATGATGCCACCATCCCATATGTGGTCTTACACGTAAATCATAAGTCGATGCCAACGTCCCACACGTGGTCTTACACGATAACACATATCGGATCCTATGTCATGACATATGTATCCTAACTATTCCTAGGGTTCGTATGGGGCTTTTCGGACGACAGAACTTTGTCGATACTTTCTTGAATATCTCATATTCAAGGTATAAAGCCATTCATCATTGTTCGATAACATATAAGCATAAATAAACCATTTAAAATACATTTATTCGTATATAGACTTACCTTGTATGGATTTGGATAGACGGAATTGGCTACTCGATGACTTTCGACTTTTCCCGATCTAATTCTGTTTTCTTTAATTATTGATCTATATAAATTGAAATTTAAATCTTTTATTCACAAAATCATTCAAATTAATCCTCAAACACACATTGAAGGCATTTTACAAATTAGCCCTCATATTTTCACATTTTGAAAATTTAGTCCCTAATCACAAAATCACAAAGTACACAAAAATTTCTTTAGACATATGCTTGGCCAAATATTCTTATAGCTCATACAAGCCCACTGTAATGCCCCCATGCCCGAAACCGTCACCGGAGTCGAGCTTGAGGGGTTACCGAACATAATTTATCAAATTAAGAACTTCAAACCATTTGTTTCTACATTCACAGCTTTCTAGCTACCCGCGTCACAGTTACAAGAAAAATCATATCTCGAGTTACGAAACTCAAAATCAAGATCCGTAGATTTTCCCTAAATCTAGACTCATATATATATTTACTAATTTTTTTCTAGAAGTTTTGGTTGGTCCAATTAGTACAGTTTATTAGTTAAAGTATCCCCTATTTTAGGGTTCAACTGCTCTGACATCTGTGTATTACGAACCAGATATCTCTCTATACAGAATTTCAATGACTATGAAGTTTGTTTCTATTAAAACTAGACTAAATAAGGAATCTGTACATATAAATAATGACTTATAATTATTTTTTACAATTTATTATGAATTTTTAAAATCAGAACAGAGGATCCAAATCACTCGCCCTGTTTCACAAGGTTTCAAATATCTCATAAAGTATAATTTATATGCCTTTTTTTTATCCATATGAAAATAGACTCATTAAGCTTCAATTTCATAACTTTCTCATCATTTAATTCCATTTATACTATTTTAGTGATTTTTCAAATTCATGTCGTTGTTGCAGCAATATTGCATTTTAAGGCAAATTTCATCTTTTCATGAGTTGTTATGAACTAGATAACCTATTAAACTTCCATGATATCAAACATGATCTAAATTTAACCATCACCATGACTTATCAATATCAAACATTTTCTCAACCAATCATGGCCATATCATAAAATTATTTACACAAAATAAGTATATTGCTATACATGCCATACTTAAGTTTTACAAGCCATTTACCTGCACGAAAGTCCTTTGGATAGTGTGATCGAACCTTGACCCATCCCGATTCCCGAGCTGGCTTGTTCAAAACTACATAAATAAAGAGGAGGAGTAAGCATAAATGCTTAGTAAGTTCATATGTAAATAATAAGTAACATAACAATACAAATATACCAAACAACTTTAGCATGGTATCACCAAAACATATATCACATTTCTAAACATCATTCATCATCTTACCACCTTATCGTTGTTGTATCTATTTTCAACCCGAGGGTTAAGAACATACCTGTCCAAAGTGTCCATTTCACAACACTTACCAAAACGTCGCTTGCATCTTAAGTGTTCTTCCATTTCACTAGAAATTTCACCCGTTGAACACATCGGAATACAACTCGGATACACGGATAATTTGCACATAAGTGCCTCATATGTAATCAAGAAATCATGTAACCCGCCCCTAAGTGAACTCGGACTCAACTCAACGAGCTCGGGCGTTCACATCCATAAGTGAACTCGGACTCAACTCAATGAGTTCGGATGCCTAGTTACATTTCACGAACTCGGACTCAACTCAACGAGTTCGGACATTCGCATCCATAAGTGAACTCGGACTCAACTCAACGAGTTCGGATGCTCAACCATCCTAGTGACATGTCACTTGTATCCTAATCTATTCCTAAGGTTCAAATGGGATTTTCCTCGAACACATATCCTTGCCATCTTCCGTAAAATACCAAAACCAATACTCGGTAGTACTTTATATTTAACAATTAATACACATAATTTGCATTTTATTCGAAAATAACCACAAAGTATATATTTCATAATAAAAATCAGCATATCATATAATTAACATCAATAACTGAAAAATAACAATTATGCTACATTATTTACACATGAACTTACCTTGGTACCAAAATATAAAGATTTTGCAATTTAGTCCACAATCTTTTCTTTTCCTCGATTGCGACTTGAATCTCGTTTCTCTTGATCTATAATGCCAAATTAATCTTATTTAATACATACATTCATCAAAATAGCATTTAATACGAACTTTGGAAAAATTACACTTTTGCCCCTAGGCTTGGGAATTAAACTTTATTCCTTATTCTTATGTTTTATAACACGCTGATGATTTTTCCCTTCTATGGCAACATCAAATTCTTACTCTAACATATACTTGTGACTATTAGGTATTTTTGCCGATTAAGCCCTTTTACTCGTTTTCACTCAAAACCGAGTAGCACAAGTTGTCTAACATAATTTAAAACCCCATATTCTATCATAAAACATCAAAATACACAAATTTCACCTATGGGTATTTTTCCAAATATAAACCCTAGGTTGAATTATTGCTAACATAAGCTTAATCGAGCTACCGGGATTCCAAAAATGTAAAGAACATTAAAAATGGGGCTTGGAATCACTTACTATGGAGCTTGGAAGCTTGAAACAAACCCTAACTATGGAGAACCCTTGAAATTTCGGCCTAATGAAGAAGATGGACAAAAATTGGCTTTTAATTTTGTTTTTAATTCATTTTAATAACTAAATGTCCAAAATGCCCTTACTACTAAACTTTTCAAAAATTCCATCCATGTCCAATTTTTGTCCATAGACTTAGAAATTGGTCAAATTGTTATTTAAGACCTCCTAATTAATATTTCAATGCAATTTCATACTAAAAACTTCTAGAATGCAAATTTTGCAACTTATTCGATTTAGTCCCTACTTTCAATTTAAGCACTTTAGGCATAGAATTTCATCACGAAATTTTCACACAATCATGCAATCATATCATTTTCATTAAAATAATTATAAAATAATTATTTCTATCTCGAATTTGTGGTCACGAAACCACTATTCTAATTAAGCCCTAATTCACGATATTACACCTACATATTTCATTTATTTCAAATTTTAGTCCCTCAAATTAAAAATTTCACAATTTATCCCATTTTACTCAAATTCATCAAAATTTTAAAGATAAAATATGTTAACCCAAAATATATCTTTCATTTACAAACAACTAACTTCAAAAAGCTTATAATTTCATCAATGGTATATTTCAAAATCATCAACAAAATTAGAAATTGAGACATGGGCTTGATAGTATAGAAAGCAATGATTACAAAACCGTAGAAATTATCAAAAATCGAACAAAATCCATACATTAATCAAGCCAAACCTTAGCCGAACCCTAGCAAGCTTTTATCTTTTCTTTTTCCTTTGGTTTTTAGCAATATAGGATGTTTATGGCCTAATTTCATACTTTGTTTTTGTAACACCCCTATCCCGTAACAGTCGCCAGAATAGGTAAGGGGCATTACCGGACTTGTAACTCACGTCAAAACAGTAAAATTTTGAACTTTTTCTTGAATTAAAGATCGTTCATTTAAATAAGTACTAAGCACGTACCAAAGGTAAAATTTAAACTTCACTAAGTAAACATTAAAAGATGCCATTTTGCATGGCTTATATACATTAACCAAAAATATTCTTCCGCCACTAGTCTGTTTCTATACATGCCATAAAATAGTTCTAAACATAGCAAAGAATAAGCGGTGGATAGTGATAGTGTGACTAGTTGTCGACGATCCCCGAGCACAGTAGCTTCGCAATGAGACCTATAAGACGGAGGAAACAGAGTAAACGAGTAAGCATTACAATGCTTAGTAAGTTTTAAGCAAGGTCAACAGATAACAATCAAATTATAACATAGTTGTTCGTATTTTATTTCACTCTTCCTTCTGCATACCATCCCTTTACCAAATATGCACATCTCATCATATACAATAGGCGATAAACTCTCACATAAAAGTGAGCTCATGTGACATAGATATATCGTATGATTTCACATAACCTCTCACACTAATCCGATGTCACATAATCATAGGAATAGTCCCATAGATTGCTCTCGTATGCATCATATATAAACTTGGAGTACATACCTGTTTAACCTTTCGCATTGAATATATTTATAAGCAATTCTTATTACGAAGTCTTACCCGGACATAATCTCCACACGTAGTTATCGGGTCTTACCCGGACATAATCTCCAAGTTTCATGTACATTTAATCGCATGTTACAACACTCACATTAGCCATTCGGCTTTACCACATATTCTTATCTCATACATATTTCACATTCGCCATTCGGCTTTATGACATATACATATCTCATATATATTTCACATTAGCCATTCGGCTTTACCACATATACATATCACACATATATTTCACATTAGCCATTCGGCTTTACCACATATACATATCACACATATATTTCACATTAGCCATTCGGCTTTGCCACATATACATATCTCATACATATTTCACATTCGCCATTCGGCTTTACGACATATACATATCTCATATATATTTCACATTAGCCATTCGGCTTTACCACATATACATATCACACATATATTTCACATTAGCCATTCGGCTTTACCACATATACATATCACACATATATTTCACATTAGCCATTCGGCTTTACCACATATACATATCTCATACATATTTCACATTCGCCATTCGGCTTAACCACATACACACATCACACATATATTTCACATTAGCCATTCGGTTTTACCACATATACATATCTCATACATATTTCACATTAGCCATTCGGCTTTACCACATATACATATCTTATATATATTTCACATTAGCCATTCGGCTTTACCACATATACATATCACACATATATTTCACATTAACCATTCGGCTTTACCACATATACATATCTCATACATATTTCACATTCGCCATTCGGCTTTACCACATCTACATATCACACATATATTTCACATTAGCCTTTCGGCTTTACCACATATACATATCTTATATATATTTCACATTAGCCATTCGGCTTTACCACATACACATATCACACATATATTTCACATTCGCCATTCGGCTTTACCACATATACATATCACACATATATATATTTATCTTGTACATCAATTTCAGCCATAGCTTATAAGCAACTCAAATAGTTTGATCAATGTTTACAACAAATTCACATATTCACCACAAGCTGTTTTCCTGAGCAATAGTCACTAAATTATTTATAACTGGAGCTAAAAAACTCAAAATCAATTGCCGTTAATTTTCCCTGAATATAGACTCATATATCTTCCATCCATAAAATGTCCAGAATTTTAGGTTTGGCCAATCAATACCAGATTTTTCTTAAAGTTTCCCCTGTTTCACTGTTTGACTAATCTGACCACTCTTCACTACGAATCAAATTTTTAATTGTACAGAATTCATAATGTGTTCTATTTTATTTCATTTGAAACTAGACTCATTAAGGAGTCTAAGCATATAAATCTTATCTTATAACCATTTTTTTACAAATTATAATGATTTTCCAAAAACAGAACAGGGGATTTCAGAGTCATTCTGACACTGTCCCACACAACTTTAAATATCTCTTTATAGGAAATTTCTTTGCTTCCACGGTCTCTTTTATAAGAAATTAGACCAACTAAGCTTTGATTACATATTTTATTCAGCCTATAATTCCACACCAAAAATTTATAGTGATTTTCTAAAATCACATTACTGCTGCTGTCCAAGCAAATTATTACAATTTGCTCTTAAATTTCCAAGTCCAAACACTTATGAACTTACCATTTGAGTTTAAGACATATCTCTTATTAAATCCACTCATTATGTCCTATTATGATTGAATTTACTCAATTTTTAATCGCTTAAAACTTACCTCGGAAGTGGTCGATGATTAGATGTCCATGGCTATTCGTTTACTTTCTCTTTTCCCCTATCCGACTTTGATCCTCTTTGCTCTTAAGCTTAATTAAAACAATAGATTTGCTTAAGTACTTAACTAATATTATTCACTTAACAATCACATATCATTTAATCTTTGATTGACCAATTTAACACATACCAAAATCCAATCATACATCTAACCTTTATCTCAATACCAAACCGAGTTATAAGATCATACATTATACTAAGCATATCACTAAACATACCTATTCAATTTAGCTAATTTCATAGCCGATTAATCACCTTACCCCACATTACTCAATGCCGAATATTAACCCAACATCCCAAGCATAATCACCATGAAACTTACCTTAATACACATTTTATCCCATTGCCGAATATATATATATATATATATATATATATATCATCAAACAAATCAACTAGTTTAGCATTCAAATTCTTCTAACCATTCCTCAATCATTTACTCAATGAACAACAATCCAAGCACATCAAAGCATAGTCGAATGTATCATTCTTCTTCAATTCAAAAATAAATGCATGGGCTAACTTCAAAATCTATTTAACAACTCAACTTTATAAACACATATTCGGCTAGGAAGAAAGATTGATAATTTAACAACCTTAGCTTAACATATAATTTGTTGTGACACATCTTTAAGCATTCTTTTATTCCATCAACTCAAAACACATTCATCCCTCTCAATAACTAAACTCATATTCGCAATGGCCTCCAATATAGTGACCGATTCTTCTCAACTAGCACCTAGTGTACACACATGATCATTTGTTTGATTCAAGCACCTATCCACCAAAAATTCATCCAAATCAACAAGAACAACAACCACATTCTTTGTTATCTACCATGACCGAAACCCATATTCATTCACCAAATATAAAAAATTTATCATCAATTTGACATATAAGGACATAACCAAATGTTTCTTGCAACACAAACTCAAAAATTAACACATGGGTCATGTTATGAGCACCAAAACAAACTCAACTTCACAAAATTCCAAAAGAATCACTTGATATCATACCTTAATTCCCCACACAAGATGGCCGAATGCCTTAGGTGTGCTTTCTTCCATTTCTTGGTTAATTTCGGCTTGAGAGAGGTAGGAGGAGAAGATGAACATTTTTTTTTTCTTTTCTTTTGTTTTCTTTCTTCCATTCACGGCAATGGAGGGGGGGGCAACCACACACATTTTTTTTTGTCATCATTTGCCTTCCCATTATTATTTTATCATTTCTAACATAAACCATTAACACAACATGTTTTATGACATGTTTTGCCCATCACCCTTTGTCATGGCAGGCCACTCGTAATTAAATGGGGGAAAATTGACATGCAAGTCCACCCCTTTGATTACATGCACTAATAGATCCTTATAGATTAACCTATCACATTTCAAAAGTGTCACACATAAGTTCTATTGACTAAATTCACATGCAATTTACTAAATCGAAGCTTAAAACTTTCACACATTCATAATCACATATTTTAGACAATAAATATCATATTCAAATAATTTAGTGACTCGGTTTAGCGGTCCCGAAACCGCTTTCCGACTAGGGTCACTTTAGGGCTCTCACAGTTTTATTTAATTCTTATTAATATATCATTTACCAAATTAACCTAACTAAATCATTAACATATCACATATAAACCATGGACATAAATGTCCACCAACCTATACAATGGTTAAATATCAACATAAGGACCTCACAATTAATAGGCCAAATCAAATAAGCACTTTTAACAATTAGCAAGCCACTTTTATACTTTACACGATTAGGTCCTTTTTACAAAATAAGCACACAAATAATCGAATTTTCATACGAAACTTTCACACATGTCAATTCACATATTATAAGCACAGAAAATAATATTTAAATATTTTTCTGACTCAGATTTGTGGTCCCAAAACCACTATTCCGACTAGAGTCTAAATTGGACTGTTACAAATTATGCTATTATTATAGTTGAGGCAGTTTAATAAGGAAAAATCTGAGATTTTTTTGTTAAAATATGTATTAATATATTAAATTAATATTTAAGTATTAATTTTATAATATATTATATTATTATTTATATATAACATAAAGTAAACGAAATAAATGAAAAAAAAAGGGAAAGAAACGAATAGGCAAGACAAAACAGGGGAGAAAAAGGGAGAAAGAAAAATAAAGGGAAAATTAGGGATTTTTAAGGTTCAAACTCAAATTGGTAAGTGAATTTAACTCATTTTCTTGTAATTTTTTAGTTTTTAAGATCCTAGAACAAAATACTACTTAGTATATATTGAAAATTTTAAAGTTAGTAGATTTTTGGACATGGTTTATGTTGAATTAATTGATGAATTAGGGGTTGAATTAATAGAATTTCAAGTTAGAATTGTGTAAAGGATTAGATTGCATGAATTTCTTTTCTTTTTTTTTTTCAAGCCTAGGGATGAAATTGGATTTAATGAGAAGTTTAGGGGAAAAATGGTAATTTTACCTAAAGTGTAGATTGAACTTAATAGAATATAAAATGAATGAAATTGATGATTAAATTTATTTATATAGATCCAGATGACTCAAATACGAGGTTAAATCGTGGCAAGGAAAAAGTCTCGGATTAGTAGACTTTAGTAACAAACGAATATCGAGGTAAGTTCGTGTAACTTGAATTGAATTCTTAATGCTTGAATTGCATATTTATGTGACATGAATGTGATTTGAATGTTCAATGTATGGTAAATGCTGAAATGTTTGAATATATTTGATAAAAATGAAAAATAATCCCGATGAATAAAATGAACTCAATGGATCACTAAAAAAGGATGTTACATGGGAAAATAAAAGGATTTTACAACACACTCGTTAATACAAGATACATTAACCCATCTTCAGTAGGTACAACTTACCTTTCACACCTTACATATCATAGAATTTTCATAACTCAGGAAACAAGAAGGAACTCAATTGAGCTTAATAGAGTATTTGTACTGAAAGGATTTAGCCTGGGCTAGTAATCCTGAAAAATAATCTTTGAGTATATGTTACAAGGGATTTAGCGTGGACCGGTAATTTCACTGTGTGAAATGAGACTCGGGAGTGTGCTCCCTGAAAAGGATAAATATGAATTGACAGACTTGAACTTGTACACTATAAGTGTACTACTAGAAATCCATCAAAATTCTGAGAAATTCAACAGGAAAAAATATAGAAAATGGAAAGTACGTGAAATCATGAAATTGATGAGCTCATCATTCATCTATGTATTGAAATTATATGATGTTATTTGACTAATTCATGAGTTGAGTTTGTATGTGTTAGGCAAGTATTCTATTGTTATGGACATGTACATGTTTGATTTTGTTTTCATGGAAATATATGGTAAGTTTAATTCTTGTTACATGAACTTACTAAGTACTAAGTGTTTACCCCGTTTCATTTTTCCCTGTTTTATAGTATTCGGAAGCTTGAGAAGTCAGAAATAGGTTAGAACCACATCACACTATCAACCATCACATTTTGGTATATAAAAATGTTTCATTTTGAGTTAATGGCATGTATAGGCTAAAAAAAAAATACTAATGTTAATGTTGAAGTGTATGATTGTAAACCTAGCTATTGGCATAGCTAGTTTGAACTTGGTTTTGAAATGTTAATAAGTCGAACTATGATTATGCATAAACACATACTGTTGAGTGTTTAAAATGATTTGAAACAATATTGAAATTGCTTGGTTGGTATTGGAACAGTTTGGTGTAGGTAATGGATGAAAACAGGTCAGAAACGAGACTTGGATATAGCCTTGTTTTTGTCCACACAGGTAGACACAGATGTGTGTCTAGGCCATGTGTGACACACAGTCTGGTACATGGGCATGAGACCTTTAATAATGAATTTTTTGGGGATTTTGTGAAAAGTTCCCTATCATCCTGATGTAGTCCCGAATTGTTTTTAATACATTTTTTTTGGGCCTCAAGGACCCATCTAAGGGATGTTATGATGAATTTCAGGATTTGAATACTATTTAACTCGATTTAGCGATAAAAGTTTCGTAAACTCTAGTAATGCCTCGTAACCCTGTTTTGGTGACGGATATGGGTTAGGGGTGTTACATTTATTGGTATCAGAGCTATGATGTAGCCAATTCTCGAATCGGCGTAGCAAATACGGGATTAGCTATACATGCCATTAAATTATTTTTGATAGTGTGATATCTTCTGACCATTTTAAATGTATTTTTTAATAGTAATATCATCAAACCGAGCTCAATCTGAAGAAGCTGGGAGTTGCTCCGGCTTCAGTACAGAGAGAAGAAACTAGCAGTAGAAGGCCCGAGACAGAGGGCCGAGGGGAGAAGGCAAAAACAACCTTCTTTCAAATAATAAATGAATGGTTTAATCCATACTTGAGAGCTAACCCTACGATGCAACAAGCTCCCCCTCCTGCTTCTTCACCGGTTCCCAAGATACCAGAGGGTATAGGTACTAAATTTGCCAGAACATGTAATAGCTCGGTTTAGACTCTAGTCGGAATAGTGGTTTTGGGACCACAAATTTGAGTTGAAAAAATATTTTTATATTATTTTCTGTGCTTATTATATGTGAATTAGCATGTCTGAAAGTTTCGTTTGAAAATTTTATCATTTGTGTGCTTAATTTGATAAAAAGGACTTAATAGCATAAAATGTGAAAGTGGCCTACTATTTTAATACTGGCTTAATTGATGTGTCTTTATTATTAAGAAGTCCTTATGTTGATTTTTAACCATTGTAAAGGTTAGTGGACATTTATATCCATGGTTATATGTTATATATTAATGATTTAGTAAGGTTAATATAGTAAATGATGTAATAAACTTATTATTAATAAAAAATATGAAATTAGCCATTATGTTCTTCATCCTTGCCGAAATTATCAAAGAAAAAGAAACAAAAATTCAAGCTAGGGTTCAGCCATTGATTTCTTTGATGTAGGTATGTGTTTTGTTCGGTTTTTGATAATTTCTACGTTTTTGTGATTGTTGCTTAGTGTACTATCAAGCCCATGTCTCAATTTCTGATTTTGTTGATGATTTTGAGTTATGCCATGGATGAAATTATGAGTTTTGTGAAGTTTTATGATAGTATATGGAAGCTTGATGTTGGGTTAACATGTTTTGTCTTTGAATTTTTGATAAATTTGAGTAAGTTGGGATAAATTGTAAAAATAATATTTTGAGGGACTAAAATATAAAATAAATGAAACATATGGGCTTATATGAAGACCATGTATATTCGACTAAGCAAGTGTGTAAGGAAAATTTGGTGTATTTTGTGATTTTATGAATTAGGGACTAAAATGTCAAAATGTGAAAATATGAGGGCTAATTTGTAAAATACCCTAAATATGTATATATGGATTGATTTGAATAAATGTGTGATTGAATAATTCAAATTTGAATATTTGAATTTTTATAGATTAAGAACAAAAGAAAATGGAGTTAGATTGGGGGAAATCAAAAGTCGTTGAGTAGACGACTCCGTTCGTTCAAATTCATACAAGGTAAGTCGATATACAAATAAATGTGTTTTGAATTGAATTGTTATTGTTTATATCCTCTTGAGCAATGATGAATGATACATGAGTTGAGTATGAGATATCCAAGAAAGTATCGGCAAAGTTTGACGTCCAAGAAGTCCCGTATGAACCATAGGAATAGCGAGGACACATATGTCATGACATAGGATCCGATATGTGTTTTCATGTAAGACGACATCTGGGACATTGGCATCGACTTATAATTTACATGTAAGACCATGTCTGGGACATTGGCCTCATATTTGATTTCGTGTAAGACCCTATCTGGGACAGTGGCATCGATATTTGATCACATGTAAGACCACGTCTGGGACGTTCGCGTTGTATGAGCTTTTTGAGCTATCCGAGTATCCTTATTGATTCTGAACGGTTCAACGAGCATTCCGAGAAAATGAATGACTATGTGAATGAGTATCCGATTCAAGCACGTTTGAATTGTTTCCCATGTTGAAAATGAAAGGTAAGTACATGTACCTTTGTGATCATAAGATAAGTATGAATTACTATGAGATTGAGATATGATATATACATATGTGTATTATGATCAAATGAACTATAAGATACATATGGCTATGTGAATGTATTTTACATTGAGTTATATGAATGAATTGATCTAGTTTGATGTTATATGTTAAGTTTATTTGTATATGGCTTACTAAGCTTTTGAAAGCTTACTTTGTGTGTGTTTTCAACTATTTTATAGATATCGAAGCTACTGGGAGCTCGGGGATCATCGAGGATCATCACCACACTATCGAACTATATTTTGGTACCTTTTGAAAATGTATATATTGAAGTATGGCATGTATAGACTAGAAATATGTGAATATGTTTTGTAATGTGTAAATCTAGCCATGTGATATGGCTTGGTTATTGATGTGATTATGAATGAATTTTGGTAAATGCTTTGTGTTTAAAAAAATGGTAAGTTTGATGCACTCTTGAATGACCAAATGAAATGGTCAATTTTGGTAAGTTTTGATATGTGTTTATTTGAGAATTGGTAAGTTTATGGCATAAGATTGAATGTAGTAAATTGAGGTTAGGAAACTTAAGTTTTGGTATGACTTTGAATTATGATTTGGCATGATTTTGATATGGGTATAAGCATGAATTTGGTTGTTTATGATATGGCATGAATGTTGTATGTTTTGGAGCATAAATTGGCTGGAAATTGTTACAAAATGTGATTTATTTTATGCTTGTAGGGATAACCCTTTTTGGGTGGCAATTTGGCCTTGTAAATGGCCTATTTTTGTCCACACGGGCAGAGACATGGGCGTGTGTCTTAGCTATGTGTGACACATGGTTATGTTACACAATCGTGTGTCCCCTGGGGTACCCTACGATTTTAAGTCAGAATACCCTACAGTTTTGACACGGCTTAGACATACGAGCGTGTCTATTGGCCGTGCACGACATACGGGCTGGCACATGGGCATGTGATTAGCCGTGTGACCCAAGCTTGTAGCCTCCCTAATTTTCGCATGGCCTGGCACACGACCGTGCGGACAAGTCAGTATGTGTGCCATGTTTTGCCATGACCTAGACACACGGGCGTGTCTAATGCCGTGTGAGGCACACGGCCTGTTCACACGGGCGTGTGACCTTTATAATTTTGAAAAATGTTTACATTTTAAAAAATTTTGTATGAGCTCGGTTTAGTCCCGAACCCTTTCTAAAGTATGTTTAAGGTCTCGTAGGCCTATGTAAAGGACTCTGTATTGATGAATGACTATGATGTTATGATGATTGTGAATTGAATGTTAAATGTTTCGATATGTCCGACAATGCCTTTTAACCCTAGTCTGGTGACGGATATGGGTTAGGGGTGTTATATTTGGTTGGTATCAGAGCTATAGTTTAGTCAGTTCTAGGACTAACGTAGCGTATCTAAGTCTAGCTATACTTGCCATATTTATGAACTGTGATAGTTTGATGAATCCTGACAATGAAAATGTGTTTTTATATAACAAATGGATCCCAAACGAGCCGTAGCTGATGATGTTGAGAGTAATGCACCTGTCCAACTTAAGGGACAATGCCATCTGAATCTAGACCGGCTACTAATAGTTATGACAGAGAGGCTAAACAAGCCTTCTTTTAAATGATGAATTATTGGTTCACTCAATATATCTAAAATAATCTGGCTGTGCCATAACCTTCACCCCTGCCTAATCCTCCGCAAGCCCCTGTCAGGCCACAAGCTAATCTGATTCAGTTGAATAAACCTTCTGTCGACAAAATTAGAAAATATGGGGCCGAAGAATTTCGTGCTACTACTAAAGATGATGCTGGAAGAGTTGAGTTCTGGTTACAGAATACAATACAAGTATTTGATGAATTGTGTTTGACTCCGTATGAATTCATAAAATGTGCCGTTTAACTTTTGAGAGATGCGGCGTATCATTGGTGGAAGATATTGATATCTGTGGTTTCGAGAGAATGAGTGACCTGAGATTTCTTACAAGTTGAATTTTAGATGAAATATATCAGTCAGAGATTCATCAATCAGAAACACAAAGAGTTTCTTGAGCATAAACAACGTCGTATGTCTATTACAGAATACGAACGAGAATTTGTGAGACTGAGCCAGTATGCACGAAAATGTGTTTCAACTGAAGCAATTATGTGCAAGAGATTCGAGGATGGTGTAACACCCCCTACCCGTGTCCAACGCTGGGACAGGATACGAGGCATTACCGGACTTAAACATAAACGATCATGCAATCCGAGCCATAAAATTTTGTTCCAAATTAAAACCAATCGAATATATTCATAGTGTCCCTATTATGGGTCTATGAGGACCATAACATGCATTTAAAATGGTCCAGGACTAAACTAAGAACTTTGAAAAGTTCTGGGAAAACATAGAAACTTTTCTCATAAAATAGGGTCTCATAAAACAAGGGCACGCCCGTGTCCTCAGGCCGTGTAACTCTCTATTTATGATGTCAGCACACAATTTGAACCGCACGACCAGGCCACACGCCCATGTCACTAGGTCGTGTCGCTCACACGGATGAGACACCCGACCGTGTCGTAGCCCGTGTGGCCAACACTTAGGCTATTTTCCAAGCCTTCAGGTTACCCACAATCCCTTACATCTATATACACTAATAATCACAATTCATAGCAACATTTTAATGGTTAAAACACTCTTTATCAAGACACAACATGACATTTTCGAGGCATCATACACGTTTTACATATCCTCACATTATACCAATTCTAGGCATACCAAATCTCATTTATTTGACCAAGTCAAATACTTTTCCACTTATTCTCTTATACCATTATTATCAACTTCTCAATCCAGCATTCACATTCAAGGAATTATTATCTTACTTGCCCTATTATGCATTAACCATGGTCATGACCACTTCGAATGGTCATGAAGCATTCATCACACATGCATGTCACAACACCAATCATGTATGGCCAACCATCATGCTCACATCATTTCATCACAAACATTATAATATAGCATGGTTAGATAGATGTACAAACCATACTCAATATGAGCCATACCCTATGGCCGTATACAAATAAATAAAAATAAGCCAAAACATTTGGCCAAATCATATAACACATATCATAAAAACTAATTCCTATACATGCCACTCACTTGAAACTTCTCAACCTATGTATCAAAATCCCAAAGTGATAGATTGGTAGTGTGATGTTGCCTCCGACGTTCTCCAACCCTGAGCTGACCTGACGACACTAAATGAAATGGAAAGGAGGGAGTAAGCTTTACGCTTAGCAAGCTCGCATGAAAATAATAAGCAAGGAATTAATATGCTATTTCAATTTCTCTCTATTTATTAAAATCCAGTCAAGCTATTTTCTTGAGGCATAGTCACTAAATCATTTATATCTGGAGCTACAAAACACCAACTTAAGATCCATTAATTTTCCCCAAAACTAGACTCACATATATTTATATCATAAAATTTTCAAAATTTTTGGTCTAGCTAATAAGTACAGTTTATTCTTTAAAATCTCCCATATTTCACTATCCAACAGTTCCCACCTCTCTTAACTAAAACTTAATTATCTCTTAGTATGGGATTTGGATAATGTTCCTGTCTATTTTTATTCAAAATAGACTCATTAATGACTTAGTCATATGAATTCTAACCCAAAATTATTTTTGTACAATTTATAGTGCTTTTCCCAAGTCAGAACAGGGGATTCCAAACTCATTCTGACTCTGTCTCACAAGAATTTGAATATCTCATAATATTAAATTCTTTTGCTTATATCGTTTCTTCTATGTGAAACTAAAATAACCTTTCATTTCATATTTAAGTCACTATTTAATTCGACTTCCACAATTTTTGGTGGATTTTCAAAGTCGAACTATTGCTGCTATCCAAACAATTTTAGAACAACAAAATGATGTTCATCATAAGATTGCCATAAAAATATTATTCTCATATGTGTCATTCATCTATTTGCATTCTTACCACAAGTCCATTTCATTTCACATGTCAAACACATGTTCATGGGATTTGAGTATGTACCTGTGCTATCTCTTAGCAGAACCACTCATCCAAACATGACAATCATATGCATCATACTAGTATCATCTAAGCATAGATGAGTTTATCATTTCAAGTATTTCGATTTTTGTTTCTCATATTAATCCCGTTGAATTTATCAGGGATCTTAATGGATAGCCCACTTACCGTCAATTCATACAAGTGATCATCTCAATATGTACTCCCGCAAACCTTACATCTCAAGGCGGGATTACCAATCTAGGTTAAATCCTCCGTAAAATAAATTCATAGAGCAATGTCGGGATTACTAGTCTAGGAAAAATCCCTTTCAATGACAATTGCTCTCATAAGATCGAATCTGAATTGCCAGTCTAGGCTAAATTCAGTCCTCAATTGAATTACCCGTCCGGGCTAAATCAATAATGCACACATATTCTTTGGGAGGCTCGATTATTCAAGGAACACCCGTCCGGGCTAGATCCTTTCTATACTAAAATCTATGGATTACCCGTCTGAGCTAAATCTTTTATTGTAACACATGCAAGATCTCATATCATGTAAGAAATGATATATCCATCGGATATCCCTTTTTATTCAACCAGGACACTTTATCAACTTTTCATTAGTACAACCTTTCCCATGTGTTATTTCACAATGTCTATCAACATTATAATTTATGCATGAATACACATTTTAATGTTTATTTGAGCATTAATCCATACAATAAAAATAACATATCACCTAGTTTTCATACAAACTTATTCATTTCATTTAAAATGTCAATTTCCATCAAATTCCCATTAACATCAAATTCAATACAATTGTAACAATCCAATTTTTAACCTAGTCGGAATAGTGGTTTTGAGACCACAAATCTAAGTTAGAGAAATAATTTAATGTTATTTTCCGTGTCTATTATAAGTAAATTGACATGTGTAAAAATCTTGTGTAAAAATTTAACTGTTTGTGTGCTTAATTTGCAAAAAGGACCTAATCGCGGAAAAGGTAAAAGCTGTATGCTAGATGTTAAAAGTGCTTAATTGACTTGGCTTTATAATTGTGAGGTCCTTAGGTAGTTATTTGACCAAATTTATGATTAAATGACAATAGTGGACATTAGTGGATGGCATATTAATGTTTTGATGCAAGGGTAATTTGGGAAAATGTATATTTAAGTAATTAAAATAAAATAAAACATGAAACAAAGCCATTATCATCCTTGTTCTTGTCGAAAATACAAAGAAAATAAAAAGAAAAGAAGCCTTAAGGGTTCAGCTAGGTTAAAGCTCTATTGAGGTATAATTTTTGATCGGTTTTTGATAAGTTCTACATTTTTGTGATCGTTGCTTAGTGTACTATAAAGCCCATGTCTCAATTTTTGATTTTGTTGATGATTTTAAGTTATGCCATTGATGAAACTATGAGCTTTTTGATGTTACTTGATGAATTATGAAAGGTATGTTTTGGGTTGACATATGTTATCTTTGAATTTTTGATGAAATTGAGTAAATTGGGCTAATTTGTAAAAAATATTATTTTTAGGGACTAATATGTGAAATAAATGAAATGTGAGGGCTTATATGAATACTATGAATATTCCGCTAGGCATGTGTGCAAAGAAATTTTGTGTATTTTGTGATTTTGTGAAATAAGGACAAAAGTGTTGAAATGTGAAAATGTGAGGGCTAGTTTGCAAAATACCCTAATTGTGTATATATGGATTGTTTTGAATTATTTGGTGAATAAAAGGGTTAATTTTGAATACATTTAGATCAAGAAAAGAGGAATTCAGATTTAGACCGAGGGAAGTCGAAGATGGTAGAATAAACGTTCAAGTCGACAACTTTGAGTACGAGGTAAGTTCGTACGTAGAATATGGCATTATAAATACATATTTCTATTTTGATTATACATTGATGTTTAAATAATTGAGCTGGATGTATATGATGATGAATCGGAAGCTTTGGCACTAAGTGTGCGATTTAAATTAATTTTGGCACTAAGTGTGCGATTTAAACTAGCTTCGGCTACTTGAGGCATTAAGTGTACGATACCGACTTAGTATCGGTTATTTGAGATGCCACTAAGTGTGCAGAAATATTCTAGCTTCGGCTAACCTTATAGCACTATGTGTGTGGATGTTTAAAATACGAATATGCTATGGAAAGTCTTATAACCTTCAATAAGAGGTAAGTAGAAAAGTGAATAAGTAAGGGAAGAGCCAGGTATGTATGATATCTAAGTGGTAGATGATATTATGTATGTGAATTTCATTGAGTTGATAAGATCTTATGGATTGACATTGTGCAAATACTCATATGTTTCATATAATGTTGATGATTTGAGTACGAGCTTACTAAGCTTTTGAAAGCTTACTGTGTATGTGTGTTTGTATTGTTTTGTAGATATCAAAGCTACTGCAAGCTCGGGGATCATTTAGGATCATCAGCACACTATCGAAGTTCATTTTGGTACTTTTGAAAATGTATACATATTTTAAAGTATGACATGTATAGACTAGTAGTTGTGAAAGTATGTTTTGTGATGCATTTATATATTTAGCCAAGTGAATTAGCTAATTTGCGTTTAAACTCTTAGTTGATAATGGTTTATGATATGTGGTGTTAATTTGAAATTGTAGTATGCTTAGTTGGATAAAGAAAATGGTAAGTGTGGTGAATTCATGGAATGTTATTAGATGATGATTTGATATAATCTTACATTATGTTCATTATAAATAGGTAAGGTTTATAAGTATGTAAATGGTTGATAATATTATGGTATGGATGATATGTGTTTTAGCATGAAAAATTGGTTGATTGGACTATACATATATGCTTGTTTGCATGCTTGTAGGTTTACCCAAAAAAGGATGGTAATTTGGCTCAAACCAAGCCTGCATTGTGCCACACGACCATAGCTCATGGGCGTGTCTATTGGCCGTGGGGAAAAGACAGTATATAAGCTCTGTTTTGGCACAGTTGGGTTTCAAGAGTGTGTCTAGTGCCCGTGTGAAACACATGGCCTTGTTACACAGGCGTGTGACCTCAACTGAATGGAAAAATTTCTATGTGATGAAATTTGTGAATGTGTTCGGTTTAGTCCCGACCTCTTACTAATGTATGTTTATGGTCTCATTGACCTAAGAAAGGGACTCAATGTTTATGTTTGATCATAATATGATGATGTTTGACTTTTGATTGTAAAGGGATAAAGAAATGTTCCGATGTGTCCAGTAATGCCTCATAACCCTAATCTGGTCTTTGATATGGGTTAGGGGTGTTGCATTTAGTTGGTATCAGAGCTATGATTTAGTCAGTTCTAGGACTATCATAGCGTATGTGAGTCTAGCTATACATGCCAGATATTTGAAACTGCGATAGTGCGATGAATCTTGACATTGAAATGTGCTTTTGTATAGCAATGGATCCCGATAGAGTTGTAGCTGACGATGTTGAAAGCAATGCAACTGCTCCCGTGCAAGGGACGGTGCAAGCTGATTCTCGATCGGCTACGAGTAGCCGTGATGGTGAGGCTAAGCAAGCCTTCTATCAAATGATGAACGATTGGTTCACCCAATATATTAGGACCAATCCGGCTGTACAACAACCTTCACCCCCGATTGATCTGCCTCTCCTGTTATGTCACGAGTGAATCCAGTACAGTTGAGTAGACCACCAGTTGACAAGATTAGAAAATATGGAGCTGAAGAATTTTGAGCTACAACATGATGCAGAAAAAGCTGAATTCTGGTGAAAAAACACAATAAGAGTGTTTGATAAGTTGTCTTTGAATCTCGAAGAATGTATAAAATGTGCTATTTCTCTCTTAAGAGATATGGCGTATAATTTGTGGAAAACTTTGACATCTATAGTTCCGAGTGAACGAGTCACGTGGGATTTCTTCCAAGCTGAATTCTGGAAGAAATATATCAGTCAGAGATTTATTGATCAGAAATGCAAATGGTTTCTCGAGCTTAAACAAGGCCGTATGTCTGCTACAGAATACGAGCGGGAATTTGTAAGGTTGAGTCAGTATGCCTGTGAATGTGTATCTTTGGAAGCAATAATGTGCAAGAGATTTGAAGATGGTTTGAATGAAAATATTCGTTTGTTAGTTGGGATTCTGGAAATCAAAGAATTCGTGGTGCTTGTTGAACCAGCGTGTAAAGCAGAATATCTTGGGAAAGAGAAAAGAAAGGCTGATTTTGAAGCTAGGAAGGTACGAAAGAGATTGTCAAGTAAATCATTTCAAACAGGATCCAAGAAGTTTAAAGATGATAGCAGTCGTTCAAAGGCTAGTGTGGGATATTCAAACAGAGATTGTGTTAGATAGCAATCGAACTACAAATCTTCAACCACGTCTGTTGCTAATGTTGACAATGCAAAGAATGAAAGGCCTAAATGTGATCAATGTGGAAGACGACATTTCAGTGAATGCTGGGGAAAAAGTAATAATCGAGCTTGTTATAGTTGTGGTTCGAGAAACCATTTCATTAAGGATTGCCTGAATTTAACTGAAAAACATAATGTTCAGAATCTAAGGCAGAGTGGTAATGTTTCTCATGGTAGACCTCCCAGAAATTCGGGAAATGTAAGTGGTAGTCAGAGAGGAACGAAAGAAACAACTGTAAGATCTGAGGCTCGTGCACCTGCCAGAGCCTATGCTATTCGAGCTCGTGAGGAAGCTTCATCACCAGATGTGATTACGTGTACATTCACTCTCTAGAATGTTTCTGTGATTGCTTTGATAGATCCTGGATCAACGCATTCGTATATATGTATGAACTTAGTGAATAGTAAGACTTTGCCTGTAGAGTCTACTGAATTTGTAATTACAGTTTCGAACCCCCTAGGCAGATGTGTCTTGGTTGATAAAGTTTGCAGGAATTGTCCGTTAATGTTTCGAGACAATTTTTTTCTGGCTGTTTTGATGCTATTACCTTTTGATGAGTTTGATATTATTCTGGGAATGGATAGGTTATCTTTGCATGATACTGTGGTGAATTTCAAATGGAAAATTATTGATTTGAGATACATTAATAATGAAATAGTCAGAATTGAATTTAGTAATTTGAATGGGTTGCCTGCTCTGATATCTTCGATGAAAGCATTGAGTATTGTTAGAAATGGGTGTGAAGCTTATTTTGCATATAAGATTGATTCAAATGTATCAGAAAAGAAAGTTGAATCCATGCCTGTTGTTTATGAGTTTCCTGATGTATTTCCTGAAGAACTTTCGGGATTACCTCCAATTAGAGAAGTAAAATTTGGCATTGAATTGATACTTGGTACTACTCCGATTTCGATAGCTCCATACAGAATGGCTCTGACCGAACTAAAAGAATTAAATTCTCAGTTGCAAGAGTTAATCAGTCGAGGGTTTGCTAGACCAAGTTTCTAGCCTTGGGGTGCTCCTGTTCTATTCGTGAAAAGAAAGATGGTATGATGAGAATGTGTATAGATTATCGATAGTTGGATAAGGTGACCATCAAAAATAAGTATCCCCTGCCCTGAATCGATAATTTGTTTGATGAGTTAAAAGGTGTTACTGTGTTTTCAAAGATAGATTTGAGATCAGGTTACTATCAGTTACGAGTAAAGAACTGTAACATTCCTAAAACTGCTTTCAGAACGAGGTACCGTCACTAAGAATTTTTAGTTATGCCCTTCGGATTGCTTAATGCACCTACTATCATTATGGATTTGATGAATATAATATTCAGACCATTTTTAGATCAATTTGTTGTGGTATTCATTGATGATATATTGATTTATTCACGTGATGAATCTGAGCATGTCGAGCATTTGAGAATAGTGCTACTGACTCTGCGAGATAAACAATTGTATGCAAAGTTCAACAAATGTGAGTTTTGGTTGAGAAAAGTTGGCTTCTTGGGTCATATTATATCAGCATCAGGTATCCAAGTTGATCCGAGCAAAATTTTAGCTATTTTGGATTGGAAACCTCTGAGAAATGTTTCTGAAGTCCACAGTTTTCTAGGACTTGTTGTATATTATAGAAGGTTCGTAAAAGGTTTTTCGATGATTGCGACTCTGTTGACAAAATTGCTCCAGAAAGATGTGAAGTTTGAGTGGTCTAAAAAATGTCAAAACAACTTTGATCAGTTGAAAGCCTTATTGACTGAAGCTCCGGTGTTGGTACAACCTGAATCAGGTAAAGAATTTGTGATTTATAGTGATGGTTCGTTGATTGGTTTGGGATGTGTTCTAATGCAAGAAGGAAAAGTTGTTGCTTATGCTTCGAGACAGTTAAAATCGTACAAAAAGAACTATCCGACTCACGATCTTGAGTTAACTGCTATTGTGTTTGCTTTGAAGATTTGGCGTCACTATCTATTTGGTGAGAAATGTCATGTGTTTTCTGATCATAAGAGTTTGAAGTATTTAATGACTCAAAAAGACTTAAATCTGCGACAGAGAAGATGGTTAGAACTGCTAAAAGACTACGAACTTGTGATTGATTATCACTCGGGAAAGGAAAATGTTGTTGCTGATGCTTTGAGTCAAAAATTGTTGTCTGCGTTATGTACGAGGAAAGCTCACTTAGTTTTGTCTGATGATGGTTCAGTTTTAGTTGAATTAAAAGCAAGACCTTTGTTCTTGTAGCAGATTATCGAAGGTCAGAAGATTGATAATGAGATTTTGGCTAAACGAACTTAGTGTGATGTAGAGACTGATTCAGAATTTAGAGTTGATAAAGATAATTATTTAAGATTCCGAGATCGAATTTGTGTTTTGAGAAATCCAGAGTTAATTCAAATGATTCTGAGTGAAGCCCACAGTAGTCAGTTATCCGTGCATCCGGGTAGTACGAAAATGTATAATGACTTGAAACAATATTATTGGTGGTCTGAAATGAAAAGAGATATCTCTAATTTTGTTTCTAAATGTTTAATCTATCAACAAGTTAAAGCTGAACATCAGGTGCCATCTGGGTTACTACAGCTGATTATGATTCCGTAGTGGAAATCGGATCGAGTGACTTTGGACTTTGTGTCTGGTTTGCCCCTGTCACTAAGAAAGAAAGACGCGATTTGGGTTGTAGTTGATCGTGTAACAAAATCAGCTCATTTATTCCGATTTGATCTGATTATACGCTTGATAAATTAGCTGAGTTATACATTTCTGAAATGGTGAGATTGCATGGTGTACCTATAACGCCCTGATTTTCGGGATTTTCTGGGTTTCTGTTATTTTTGGTAAAATTTGAAATTTTGGTGTTCTGAATATTGGAATTGTGTTTAAATGTGTTAGTGGGCCTTTAGAAGGCCCAAGCCTAAGTGAAACACGGTAAAATATCAATGTTGGATTTTAAGTGAATAGGAGACTTGGTTAAGTGGGCTTTTAAGAAGAACTTTGTAAATTATGGCGCAAATAAGGCCTTGGTAAAGTGGCAAGGTGTCGCCACTAAGTTCCAAAAAAAATGGCGTCTGGGAAGGAATTAAAGGTCCAGGGTTCAAGTTGCAAGGTAGGCATATCGTTACTTTTAATTTTAGGCATGTACCGGGCATGTGATCACTTAAGTGAATTTCGACAAAGGCCTTAGGGAGGTTAGGCCGATTGTTTTAGTTGATATTAGGGTTAGGTTCTTTTCTTTTTCTGTCTTGGAGAATTAGGGTTAGCCACCTAAAAGCTTTCACTACCATTCATCTTTTCTGAGTTCTCACAAAAGCCGAAAACGCAAATTCCTTCTTCTTGGTGCCAATTTCTTCTTCCTCTCTTTTTCCTCCATTTTCTTTCTTCCTTTTTGGTTTTTCTTCTAGCCGAAACCTTCTGATCACCTTACTCACCTCTTCTGTCGATCCCATCCTCCACAAAACCTCCATAGCTGATTGCCATAAAAGCCGAAATCCCAAAAACTCACTTCTTGTGCCGATTTCTCCAAGCCAAAATCCTTCAGTTATTTTTGTTCTTTTTGATCAAATTTCATCTTTTCTAAACCCTTAGTATCTGTCGGCAACATTACTTCAAAGTTATAGCCTCAAATCGTCATCTTCTTCATCACTTAAAAAGCTGAAATACCATAGATTTAGGGACTCGTAGTCGAAACTTTAGATCTCCTGGATTCGAGTTCTACTATCGTTTAGAGGATAGATCTGCATCAGATCTGCGTAGAAATCAAAGAGGAATAAGTGGTAAGTGCTCATCACCTCAGATCTAGTCTTATTTTACAATTTAGAAAAGCCGAAGTCCCTAAAATCTAGGGAGATTGTCGATTTGGGCATAGGGCTTTAAGGGTCTCTAAACGACGATTTCTTTTGGTGATTAGTGTCTTCAAGAGGTTTGATCGAAGGCTTGGATCTTTGGAACAACTAGACTTAGATCTAGTCATCGATTTTCGGCAAAAAGGTAAGATTCTAAAGGCTTTAGAAGCATGGTTCGAATATGGGTTGTTGAGTATTGGGTTTGGTTGTTGTGGGTTGCAGTCTAAGAATTGTGGTAATCAATTGTAGGACATCGTAAGGGATCTCAGTAGCAGTCGTCGCGAAACAGGTGTGTATCGAACACCCTCTCATAGTTCAATTCGATAAAAGCCGAAATGCCAAAATTCCGGCATTTTGTGGGCTTGTGAGTGTGCGAGTGCTCACAAGACGTTTAGAAATCATTAGATCTGAAATCGCAAAGTGGTAAGTTATTCATGTGTGAAATTTTGTGCACTTCGGTAATTGGGCCTTGATAGGCTAAAACTGGGCTCAATGGGCTTACGGGCTCATACAGGTTAATAAATAAAAAATAATATAAAAAATAGGCAATAAGTATGTTCTGTTAGACTGTAGAATCGAAACTGCTTAAACCGGTAAACTGGCCATAAAACTTGAGTTAAATGGGCTTAAATTGCTAATGGACACTGTAAGGCCCATTAGGGGTTTTAGGGCCGAATGGCTAAAATTGTGAAATTGAGATAAATAAACTACTGCGATTGCAAATGGGCTAGTAAGGATCGTAACATTCATGAGAACCCTTAAAACTGATAAAAGTACTAAAATACCTTTATAGGTGGAAAGTTTACTGTGACAGCCTTAAAACGACCCTAGTCGGAATGTGGTTTTGGGACCACAAAACCGAGGCATAAAAATAATTTAAAATTTATTTTGATGCCTATAATGTGTGTTAACTCATGTGTGACATTTTTGATGTTTTGATTTAGAGATATAAATGTGAATTTCACTAGAAAGGACCTAGTAGTAATCTTTGAAAGTATGATGGGGAAATGTGTGATGACTAGTTGATCATGCATGCAAAAAATGAGGGGTTTGCATGTCAAATTTCCCCATTTAAGAACTAGTGGCCGGCCATGACAAAGGGGGATGGGCAAAACATGTCATGAAACATGTTTTGTAAGTGGTTTATGTTGGAATAAATAAAATAATGAGCATGGGAATTGAATAATGAAAGGGAAGAAAAAAAAAGAGAATGGTGAATGTTTCCCCCCCCTATTGCCGTGAGTTGAAGAAAAGAGAAGAAAAAAATTTGTTGTTCATCTTTTTTTTTCATTTCTTTGAGCTGAAATTTTAAGGAAGAAGGAAAGGGTTCTTGCTTCTTGCTTGGTTTGGAAGAGGATTAGGAGGAGGTTTGGCCATACTTGTGTCTAGATTAAGGTATGTTTGAGGTTGTGCCATGAGATTCATGCATGTTTTTAGTTGCTAGCTTGATGTTCTTATTAGCCCATGGTTCAAATCTTTGCTATGTCATGGGGATGATATTCGGCCAAGGTGGATGTTGTGTTAATGCCATTGCATGCTAAATATGAGGCTTGTTGATGATATATGTGATGGTGGGTTGAGGACTCTTGGATTTTCTTTTAGCATTTTTGAGTGAGACGTTAAGTTCTTTGTTTAACCATGACCGAAATTGAAACGGTATGGTGTTGTGGTGTATTCAGCCATGGTATATCCATAAGCATAATTTATGCATATTGCATGGTAGGTAAGATTTGAGCTTTGGATATATGTTTATATTTGGGTATAATCAACTTGAGATTCGGCCCTTGCACCTACATGTATATATGTTTGCACATGATGTATTGGTATGACATATATACTATCTCAAGGTATATATTTTCTTATGATGATGTTTCGGTTATGAAGGAAATGATAGATGTGTATTGAGTTACAATATGGAATGCATTAGTTAGTAAAATGTATGCCGTTCATGTGTGATATTAAGTGTATAATTGGCCTCAACATGGACATGCATATTCGCCACATGAGGGGATTGGTGTGCATGCATTCGGTTAGAGGCAAGCATATTGATGCCTATTCTTGGCTTGGAAAATTCGCTAAGGAGAGTACTAACTAATGTGTTGAGTTTGATTCATGATTTCCGTACATATGTGACTTTAATGTCTAATGAAAATATGTGGGCTAAGTACCTTGAATTCCTCTTTCGATGCTCAAATGATTAAATCAATTTATTTGTTAAATTAAGCTCAAGAGCAAAGGGGAGCTAAATCCGATAAAGGGAAGGCAAAAGTGGCCGAATAGCCATCGGAATCATTCGACAACATCCGAGGTAAGTCTTGAGTAATGACCCTACTTGAATTATATTGAAATGATTTGTCACATTATGGCGAGCATACCGAATGTGCGTAGGGACTAAGTTATAAAGTCAATTGAAATCATGCTCTTTGTGTGTGGCTATTGAGCCGAAATTGGAAAGGTTTGATAAATGTTTTGTGTTTGAGCCTTAGTAACGAGAATGAAATATGGATGTGTCGTGATTATTGATATATGTGTACATGAGCATTTGAATGATACCCGGCTAAGTCCGAAGGCATTTATGCTAGTGATTATATCCGGCTAAGACCAAGGCATTCGTATGAAGTTGTTATATCCGGGCTAAGACCAAGGCATTTGTGCAAGTTACCAAATCCGGGTTAAGACCGAAGGCAATTGTGCTTGTGGTTATATCCGCTAGATTCCGAAGAAGCTCGGTTGAAGGTGAGCGTTTTGGTGCTGTAATAAATTCAATTAATACGCTCAAAAAACCCATACGATAAGGTATGTTTACATGTGCATTGGAAAAGTCGATTCGTTTGAAATAGTGTTCGTTCAATCGACTAACGAACTTTCGGCTCTTAGATAGGTTGATACCTTGTGTGTGTATATGTTGATGAAGTGTGAAGTAAGTATGATTATGAGAATGTGTATTACTAAAGTGATTCATTTAGCTATGTGAATGTAATACTTTAGTCAAAGCTGATTTCATTACTTGAAACTTACTAAGCAATAAAATGCTTACCCCGTTGCTTTGGCTCTTTGTTTTCTAGATTTTGTTCGTTAGCTATCGGATTCGGGATCATCGAAGTCGAAGTCATCCACACTATCAAAGCCCTTTGGTACTCTTTTAGTTGAACTCTGGATATGGCATGTATAGGACTACCCTTTGCTGTTTTTCAAGTACGTTTTGTGATGTATGTGTGTACAGCCATGCGAAAATGGCTCGTAAAAGTGGAGTATGGCATTAGACCATTTGTGTTTATGTATATATATATGGTTTCATGATGTGACTATGGACTGGAATGGAAGTGTTGGGCAATGATCAGCCCTTGGAATGGCTAAATATGATCATATGTGGACCTATGTATGACAAAACTCTAGTTGGTCCATGGAAACCACGAAATAGGTAAGGTTTACCTTGAAAACAGATGCTGACAGCAGCAGTGGTGTGGATTTGAAAAATAACTAAAAATTTTAGGAATGGAATTAAATAGTGAATAAATTATGTAAATGAACCTTGATGAATCTACTTTCATATGGAAGCAGCTAAACGGTCATATGAGTTATATGTTAAGAGATATTAAAGTTCTCGTGAAACAGGGCCAGAACGGTTTCTGGATCCCCTGTTCCGACTTTGGAAATTAATTATAAATTAACCAGAGATAATTAGGAGTCATTCCATATATGTATAGATTCCTCTCTGAGTCTAATTTCTATAGAAACAAACGACATCAGTATTGAAGCCCTGTACAGGGAGATATCCAATTCGTAATGTGTGAAGGTCAGTGTAGTCGAACCCTGGATTAGGGGAGACTTTAACTAATAAACTGTACTAATTGGCCCAACAAAAAATTCTAGAAAAAAATATGTTGATGGACATATGAGTCTAGTTTCAGGGAAAAATTATGAAACTGATTTTAGAGCTTTAAAACTCAAGATATGATTTTTAAGGCGACAGTGATGTAGTAACTAGCTAGTCTGGAAATTTTTTTATGGACTGTGAAAACAATTAAGTTAAGTCTGTGTGCACCTTGTGTTCGACTCCGGTAACGGACTCGGGTACGGGGTGTTACATTTACAGTTTTACCCCTAGGAGCAAAATTACTGATATACCCCTAGGGTTAAGTTTGACCTGAATGAATGTTTGACTGTTACTATTTACTACAGGCCATGTTTTTATTATCTGATTCATGGGACTGGGTTATTGATGGAGGAAGTACTGAAAGTGGCTTGACCACGTACTGTAGGCTTTGCCTCAACTTACTGATATCTGAGCAGCTATGCTGCAACTGTGGAGTGTAGGGCTGGGTGGGTTGAACTATTCCCCATATGGAGTGGAGGGCTGGTACGGGTGGAGTGTAGCGGTTGGTTATAGGCTGGGTTGGGCTTGCATACACGAATATGTCTGTTCTGTTCTGGAATGGGACTATGGACCATACTGTTATCTGAAAAGGGGCTAAGGCCCAGTTTATCATATTCTGAAAAGGGCTTCGGCCTAGTACCTGCGGTTATCTGAGTAGGGCTTAGGCCCAATAGGCTTGAGCTGACTTGGGCTTTGGATGGGTTTTTCATATACACTGAGTTTTCCAAACTCACCCCCTTTCTCTTCCATCCTTGCAGGTGAGCCCTAGTTGGTGGGCTTGGAGCTGGGCGGGATTCAGAGTGGCCACGAAGATTAAATTTCTGGTTTTAGATAAGTTTCAAGTAGCTTCCTTTTAAATTTCGTATTTATTTTTTTGATTATTTCTATTTTGGTTAAAGTTGTAATAAGGCCGCTCTATTATTTTTATTTTGGGTTTTTAAATTACTTAAATCGTTTTCGACTTGAGATTCACATCACTTAAATTGATTCCTTGAAATTGGTTAACTCTAGGTTTATCAAAAATTACTTGTTTCAAACCGACACGACAATTAAACGTCTTCGAAATGAAACTTTTCAAAGTACAACAAAAGTGACGTTTTTCTAAACCCTTAACAATTGATAATGGATAGAACTCACACTAGTGAATCGGAACATTTCTCTTAAAACTTCATTAATGGTTTTTGCAAAGGTCACCCAAACTTTAGTAAACTAGGTAACTTGGTTAGTGGTAGGTAATGTGACACACCAGATTCGGCCGTAACGTCTAGGCTGGGTTTGTGGTGTTACAGTTAGTGGTATCAGAGCCCAGTTGTAACAACTCGGCTATGGATCAGGTCCAAAAAGGTTTTCAAAACTTTAAGCCCAAAGAGGGTATTTTTGAAAAAATTCAACTTTTGAAAACAAATTTTCTGGTTAAAGGAGATAATTTTCAAAACTTGGTTTCTTTAAATCAAATGTTTGAAAAATGGATTTTAAAGAGGCCTAAATCTTCTGAGTTTGTCTGAAATCTGATAAGGTGGCACACTGAATCCCCGGCACCAAGTCTGTAAGTATCTTTCTGCTTTATATATACTGTACTATACTAAAAATAATACTGTAAATAGTACTGAGCCTTAGATATAGCACTATAGATAAGGTAGTATTAAGGCTACAAAACTGAGACTGTAGGGAAAACTAAGCCCTAGGAAACTGAGACAGTAGCTAAACTGCGATTGCCAGAGAACAACTCTGAAACTTTATTTGTTCATAAGATATTCTGTAATAAACAATTGAAACAGTAAACTAATGTCATAAAATTTGTAATCAGATAAATCGATATGAGTACGAGATTTGCTCGGGGAAGAGGCCGTGGTCAAGGCCGAGGTAGTAGTCAAGTTGGATCTTCATCTTCTGAACACATGCCAGCTGGTGAGGCACGACCACCACCGATGGCAGAAAATGGGCAGTATGATCGGTCCGCAGGGGACGGCGCTCTGTCCCAAGCCATGTTGAGAGTTTTGAAAAGGTTGGCTAGAGCTAATGTCGGGCCCATAATAGGGAGTCTATTTCTGAGTGACTCCGAGCCAACGGAGCGGAGGTTTTTAGGGGCGTATCTGGAGTAGCCCCAAATGTGGCTGAGTACTAGCTGGAAGCCACGAAGCGGATTATAGATGACCTGAACTGCTCATTGGAGTAGAAGTTAAAAGGAGTGGTGTCGTTGCTGCGAGACGAGGCGTATCAGTGGTGGATCACTGTGAAAGAGGGTACCCTAGCTGAGAGGGTAACATGGGAGTTGTAACGCCCCAATTTTCAGGATTTTTGGGATTTCTGTGGTTTTCAACGAATTTTAAAATTTCTGTGTTTTGACTGTTTGGCGTAGGTTTAATTATGTTAGTGAGTCTCTAGAAGGCCCAAGCTTAAGCTAAAACCCGGTAATTTTAAGTGATTTTAATCCATAGGGAAAAGAGGTTCTGGTTAGCTAGGCTTTTAAGTATTAACTGGGTAAAATAAAACACAAGGGAGCCTGTGGTAAGTTGGCATGTGACGCCACTTGGGGGCTTTAGAGGTGGCGTGTAGATGACCAAGGTGAGCTAAGGTTCGAGTCGCAAGGAAAACAAATTAGTGATATTAATTTTTATGTACAGAAAAGGTAAGCAGTGGAACTGAAGTGAAAGGCTATCAGGAGAAGATTTAGGAGCTGATAAGGGAGAGGATTTAGGAGCTGATTAGGGAGAACGGTGTTGGCCAAATGGTGGACTCTTGAGGAGCAAGAGTTGGTCGGCCAAGGGGTGCTTTAAGGGGGCAAATTTCGGCTAGGTTAAGTGCCAGTATAAATTCGGCACTAGGGGTAAGTTGTGCCATTTCCTGACTATTCTCCTCTTCTTTTCTTTTTCTCCTCTCTCCATCAACTTTTTCTTTTTCTTCTTTTCTCTATAGCTGAATCTTTCTATCCTTCTGTTCATCTCCATCTTTTCCTTCAGACGATCCTAAACCTTCATAGCCATTTTCCATAAGAAAAGCCAAAATCTCGAAAGCCATATTTCCTACTGTGCCGATTTTTCCTAGCCAATTCTCTCATCTTTTTCATCATTCTTGACCGATTCTTTAGTTCTCTAAACCTCAAGCTTCTATCGACAAGACCATAGCAAAACCCTCCTATTTCATCTTTCGTTACACCATTGCAAGGGAAAAAAACTGAAAACTCCACACTCCTAGGGACTTAGCCAAATATTAAGATCACTGAAGGCTCGAATTTTGCTATCATTTGAGGGCTTAGAACTGCATCATAATCGAGTGGGGATCAAGAGGTATTGTTGATCGAAGGAATCAGTGGTAAGTCTTTTCAACCTAGTCTTTATCTTGTATTTTAGGAAAAGCCGAAATCCCTAAAGGTTAGGGAGGCTGTCGTTTTGTTCTTGTAGCCCTAAGGGGTTGTAATAACTATTTTATCTTGATGATAGTGTGATCTAGAGGCTTCTGATCAAGGGCTTGGACAAGGGGAACAACGGGATCTAAACCTGGTCGCTAATTTCGGTAAAGGTAGGATTGCTAGTGCCTAAGGTGTTATTGGCCGAATAGGGTAAGGGGTTAATATGTAGTTCGTTTCGGTAGTTTGATTAACGTGTTAGTAATGTAATTGTAGGTAGTTCATGCATGGATCTCGTCAATGAATCGTCACAAACAGGTGTGTAACTGACACCCTCTCATAGACTAGATCGGCAAAAGCCGAAATGCCGAAAAGTCGGTATTTTGGGAACTTGCGAGTGTGCGAATGCTCGTAAGATAAGTGGGTTAATATTTTTGGTAATCTAAAGTGATAAAACTGCAGTACGTGCAAATTCATGCATTAATGATATTTTGGGCTTAACGGGCCGAAAATGGGTTAATGGGCCAACGGGCCCAATTCGGTAAGAAAACGCAGTAAGGGTTTTTGGTCGTATGAAAATGGCTATCCTATGCATGAATACCCTAAGAATAGTTAAATTTCTTGAATACCCCTATATATGGAAATTATTGATACACCCCTAGGTGCAAAATTACCATTATACCCCTAGGGTTACTTTTGATTGAAAAGTATGATAATTTAATTCTGTATGATGTATGCCATGACTGTATATCTGTTGCATGGGGACATGGGTTATATTATGGAGGAAGTGTCCTGGTGGCTATGCCACAATTATCTGATCTGGTGGCTCTGCCACATATATCTGTTCTGGTGACTCTGCCACGATTATCTGTTCTGGTGACTCTGTCACATTATCTGTTCTGGCAGCCATGCTGCATATTTCTGTGGCATGTAGCGGTTGGGTGGGTTGAGTAGTCTCCCCACATGGTGAAAGGTTGGTATAGGGGTACATGTGGTTGGATATGGGTTGGGTTTTGTATAGACATGTAATATCTGTTCTGTTCTGTTATGGGCCTATGGGCTTTTTTCTGACTTCTGTTCTAGGCTAAGGCCAACTTATTCTATTCTCTGTGGTTTAAACCGATATAGGCTATGGTTGGGTTAATTTACACACTGAGTTTCCCCAAACTCACCCCTTTATTCTTCATCTACGCAGGTAATCCCCAACCATAGTGGGCTTGTAGCTGTGAGGGATTCGGAGTGGCCACACGTTCTGCAAGTTGATTTTATTCTAGTGAATTGGACTTTTTTTTATTTACATTTAAGATTTTGGGTTTTTAAAATGTAATAAGGCAGCTTAATTATTTTCTTTGATGGGTTTTATATGTTTTATTGAGATAGGTATTATTTATATTTAACTGTTGAATTTGGATAGCATTAGGGCGTGTTTTCAAAAACGGTAATTGATCTCAAAATAACACGACAACAAGCACAGCTTCCACAATGAGAATATTTTCCAAAATTAATCACTTTTCCTAAAAAGGACTTAAACAAATTGGTTTCCTGGAAATATATACGACGTTAAGGTGTGGTAATGGCGTTGTGCATGTCTAGGATTGGAACCGAAGGGAGCTTGGTACTTAAGAAGTCCGAGGGACTGACCTCCTCTTTTCCGGTTTCCTACCTGGTGCTCAGCTTTCATTCACTTTAACTTGCATTGAAATTATCTTTTAAAAACACTAAATAAGTTTTTCTAGAACAACGGCCTGAAATGTTTTTGAATGCTTTGATGTGGCATGTCTGTGACAGCCCTAAATTGACCCTAGACGGAAAGTGGTTTCGGGACCACTAAACCGAGTCATAAAAATAATTAATTGTTATATTCTATGCTTACTATGTGTGTGCATGCATATGTGGAAGTTTCATTCTCTAATTTTACCAATTTTGTCAGAAATTATTAAATAGGGATCAATGTGAAACATGGTGAAATATCATAGGCTAATTTTAAATGGCTTATTAGTGCATGTTAACACAAAGGTGGAGTTGCATGTCAAATAACCGATTTCTTAAGGTTAGTGGCCGGCCATGACATGATGATGGGCAAAGAAAACATGTCCTAGACATGTTGGCCTAGTGCATTATGGAAGGAAATAAAGAAATGAAAAAAAAAGGGAAAATGATGAAGAAAAATGTGTATGGATACTCTTGTGCCGTGACAAAACAAAGAAAAAAAAAGGGAAGAAAATTGGTTGTTCATCCTTCCTCATTTTTGTTACAATTGCCATGACTTGAAAAGATGAAGGAATAGGGAAATCTCCTAAAGCAAATCGGCATTCTTCTTTAGCTAGCAAGAGGGTGATGAAAACAAAGCTTGGAACTTAAGCTCTTCTTGGCGAATGTAAAGAGGAAGAGGGAGAAAGACTTTCGGTCATGGAAGGAGAAGAAAGGTTAGTGAAAAGTGTTAGATTTGTTTTGAAATTCAAGCTTGTTTTAGGTTAATCATCTTGCTTCTTACTTAACCCAAGCCAAAAGAATCTTGAAATCTTGATGGAGGTATGGTACATTCGTTTATGGTTAATGGGAGAATAATTTGATTTTAGCCTTTAAACCTTGAGGAAGAAATTGTTGTTGCAAGAAGTTGAGCTTATTGATAGTATAAATTTCTAATGCACCTAAGGTAATAGCCAAACATGTAGTGGTTTAATGCCTTGAACAAGTGTCGTTTAGATGTTCTAAGATTGTCTAAATTAGATGTTTAATCATCTAAGGGTTCGCATGGTGCATTCTTGAGAAGAGTTTGATTTGAAATCATGAGATCTTGTTGACTTGTGTTTAAGTTGTAATCGGCCATGGGCTATGGGTGTTTGCTAATCCGGTTTTGTTGCATAGGTGTTAAATACCTGTATTGGGAATTTGATGAATAAGTAGCAATAAATTAAGATGAGATTGAGTAAATTTTAGCTTAGTTGTGTTAAGTATTCGCAATAATCATAATAATGTATATGAATGCCGTATGTTTGTGTTTGATGGAGAGGTGAATTGTTTGATTTAGCTCCAGAGCAAAGGGGACTAAATCGGACAAAGGAAAGGAGAAAGCAAACAAGTAGCGAATTGGAACCGTTCTACCCTACATAATGTAAGTCATTAAGCATATATTTGGTGTTGATGTAAATGACCATAATATATACGCAATTGTGTTTAAATGAGTTGATGTGTAAATGAAAATGTATGTGTATGGAATGATGCCATTGTTGAATGTATAAAGGCAGCAAAATGCATAAGGTATTGGTCTCGGCACTAAGTGTGCGGGTATAAATGGACACGGTGACAAGATTGGCACTAAGTGTGCGGGTTTAAAATTGTACAGCACTAAGTGTGCGAGTTTGATTATATAGCACTAAGTGTGCGAGCTGAAAATTATATAGCACTAAGTGTGCGAGCTGAAAATATATAGCACTAAGTGTGCGGATTCACTATATGCTCTTGCATTACAATTGGCACCGAGTGTGCGACATTATCGAGTTAATCCCGGACAGCGGATCGGTAAGTACCTTGAGCTCATGACGAATAGGCAATACGTTCATGCTTTCGGGGTTGAGCTTGGTAAGCTTTAAATCTATGTGATGATTGCAATTGTATGATTGTGGTGTGAATGAGTTGGTGTGTAAAATGCCTCAAATATCTTATTGTATAGAATATGAAATGTGGATGTATGACTTGGTATGAGATTGAACCGAAAGGTCCGAGGAATTATGGTATAGTTTCGATATGGATGAAGTACCTAGCCTCGCTTATTGTTTGATGTTGTGAAAATTTTATTAATGGATGGTTGATGAATGCTTATGACTTACTGAGTTATAAACTCACTCGGTGTTTTCTTGTCACCCATTTTAGGTCTCTTGGACTCGTATTGTTGCGTGCTCGGAACCGTCGTTGAAGTCATCACACCGGCTGGAAATCTTTTGGTATTGTCTTCGTAGTTGAACTAGGAGAACATTTGGCATGTATAGGCTATTATGTTTTGTTGAATTGTGGGTTGTAAACTTTAAGCCATGTGAAAATGGCCTATGTGGTCGTTGAGTGGGATGCTAGAACCTATAGCCACGAGTCTTAGAAACTTTAATTTTGATAAGGTGGCCATAATTTGTGTCATGTATGATGGATGATTAGTAAGGCCAAGGAAAGATTCATGAAATTGGCATAGTCTACTGCAGTAACTGCTGCGGACAGCAGCAGTGATATGAGATTGAAAAATCACTAAAAATAGTAGAAGTAGAATTATGTAACACCCCGAACCCGAGACCATCGCCGGTGTCGGACACGAGGGGTTAACAAGCCAAGTTCACTTGTTTTGCCCATCCATTTGACATTTCCAGTCAGGCTGGAAAACTGCGTCACTGTCGCCTTAAAAATCATATCTCGAGTTTCAAAACTCAGAAACTGGTTTCGTAAATTTTCCCTGAATTTAGACTCATATATCCATCCATGGATTTATTTATAGAATTTTTGGTCGGGCCAATTGGTACAGTTTAATAGTTAAAGTCACCCATGTTACAGGGATCGACTGCTCTGACCTTCGCGCGGTATAACTTGAATATCTCTCCTTAAAGGGCTTTAATGCTGGTGCCGTTTGTTTCTAATGAAACTAGACTCAAAATGGAATCTGTACATATAAGGTATGTCTCCTAATTATTTTTGGATAATTTATAGTAAATTTTTAAAGTTGCGACAGGGAACCCAGAAACCGTTCTGGGCCTGTCTCACCATAGCTTTAATATCTCTTAACATGTAACTCCTATGACCATTTTGTTTCTTCCATATGAAAATAGACTCATCAAGGTTCATTTACATAGCTTATTCACTATTTAATTCCATTCCTACGAATTTTGGTGATTTTTCACATTCACGTCACTGCAGCTGGCAGCATCTGTTTTTAAGGTAGGTCTTACCTATTTGGTAGTCCCCATGAACCAACTAGTCTTGCCATACATAGGTTCATATATGATCATTTTAACCATGCCAATGGCTGATCATGTGACCAACATTCCCATTTCCAATCCATAGCCACATCATGACACCAAATATATACATACAAACCACAAATAGTCTAAGTTCATGCTTCCTTTCTCGAGCCATTTTCGCATGGCCGTATATATATACATCACAACATATTTAACCAACAAGGGTAGTCCTATACATGCCATCTCAAGTTCAACCAAAATTTATACCAAAATGGAGGCTTGATAGTGTGGATGACTTCGACTTCAACGATCCCAAATCCGATTGCTTGAGCTAAATCTAGAAAACCGAGAGCCAAAGCAACGGGTAAGCATTTTTATGCTTAGTAAGTCTCAAGGAATATAATCAACTCTAATTACAGCAATACATTCACATAGCCAGATGCATCATTTCATTAATACACATTCTTACTTCACACTTCATCATTATATAATTTCACAAAGTATCAATCAATTCAATAACTGAAATTCATTAGTCGATTGAGCGAATGTTGCTCAAACATGTCGACTTTCCAATGCACATATAAACGTACCTCATTCTTTGGGCTTTTCGAGTGTACTCATTGAATTTATTACAGCAACCAACACTCACCTCCAGCCCAAGATTCTTGAATATAACCGGATATAACCATGTGCACAAATGCCTTCGGTCTTAGCCCGGATAGAATGTCTCGCACGAATGCCTTGGTCTTAGCCGGATGTAGCCACTAGCACAATTGCCTTCGGTCTTAACCGGATATAATTTCCAGCATAATTGTCTTGATTTAGCCCGGATATCATTCAATTTCCATGAACACATACATCAATTATCATTGGACATACATAATTCATTTTTGTTACTAAGGCTCAAACGCAATTATAGTCACAAGCATATTCGCCTTGGGACTTAGCCGGGTAGAATTCAAATACTCATGCACACATAATCAATAATCAATACACATCCATACTTTATTTCACATAATTCAAGTAGGGTCACTTCTTGAGGACTTACCTCGGATGTTGTCGAACGGCTTTTTCGGCTATTCGATCACTTTCTCCTTCCCTTGTCCAATTGTGGCCCTCTAAGCTCTTGAGCTAATTCAAACAAATTCAATTTATTAAAACCTCATTGTGCTAGCTTATGGCGAATATGACAAGGAGTTTAAATGGTCATATGGCCACCCTTTAGCTTGAATACACAATGGTCATGCACATTTTATACTACATCAAGCAATTCAATACAATTTATTCGAGCATCAAGGAAATGCTAAGGCCTTCAATAGGCTACCCAAGGCCGAATATTCATGTACATGTTGAGGTCAATTTTGCACTTAATACCTCACAAAAACAGCATGCAATTTACTAATTAATGCTTTGCACATTGTGGCCCAAAACTTATAATATAGCATCAAGCACTTATATGTGTGCTAGGCAATTGTGCTTGCAATTTCACAAGCATTCTTCCACATCTTCTTCTTTAAACCAATATATTCATCACTTAGTTCATAACCAAAACATCATGTGCAAACATATATATACATATATGAGCATGGCAATTTCAAGGTGTCCATAGCCATCCAAAACACAAATTTTAACTAACATGCAAGAAGCATGAACCATGCTCATGAATGCATCATGGCGAATATGACAATCATGCCCTTTTCAACTTCAATCATGGTTAAACAAAAAGAAAACTCAAAATCTTACTCAAGAGTAGACAATCCATCATTGCATGCATCATCATCAAGCTTCACACTTAGCATGCAATGGCTTTATCACCATAACAACTTTGGCCAAATGCCATTTCCATGGCATAACAAAGATTTGAGCCATGGCTAACATGCACATCAAATTAGCAACCAAAACATGCATGAAACTCCCAACACAACCTCATACATACCTTACTCTTGTTGCAAGTTTAGCCAAATTTCCTTCTAGATCTCTTCTAAACAAAGAAAATGAAGCAAAAATCCTTCCTTCTTCCTTAGTATTTTCGCCAAAGAAGAGAAAAATAGGTGAACAAAATTTTTTCTTTGCTTCTCTTTCACTCACGGCAAAAAGGGGGAAGGATGAGCAAATTTTGATTTTTTGTTTCTCTTCCTACATGCTTAATTTTTTATCATTTATCACATCATGCATTAACAAAACATGTCATAACATGTTTTCCTTGCCCATATTCCCTTGTCATGGCGGCCACTATACCATCTTTGGGGAAATTTGACATGCAAATCCCTTATTTTTGCATGCATGCTCAACTAGTCATCACACATTTCCCCATCATACTTTCAAAGTTTACTACTAGGTCCTTTCTAGTGAAATTCACATTTATAATTCTAAATTGAAACATCAAAATGTCATACACAATTTAACACATATCATAGGCATCAAAATAAATTTTAATTATTTTTATGCCTCGGTTTTGTGGTCCCGAAACCACATTCCGACTAGGGTCAATTTTGGGCTGTCACAAATTAAATAGTGAATAAATTATGAAATTGAACCGTGATGAATCTATTTTCATATGGACGAAACGAAACGACCATATGAGCAATATACTGAGAGATATTAAAGTTCTCGTGAAATAGGGCCAGAACGGTTTCTGGATCCCCTATCTCGACTTTGAAAATTTACCATAAATTATCCAGAAGGAATTAGAAGTCGTGCCTTATATGTACAGATTCCCCTTTGAGTCTAGTTTCATTAGAAACAAACTACATGAGCATTGAAGCCCTGTACGAGAAGATATCCAGGTCGTAATGCGCGAAGGTCAGTGTAGTCGACCCCTGTAACATGGGCGAATTTAACTAATAAACTGTACCAATTGGCCTGACCAAAAATTCTAGAAATAAATCCAGGGATGGATATATGAGTCTAGTTTCAGGGAAAATTTACGGAACTGATTTTCGAGTTCTGGAACTCGAGATATGATTTCTAAGGTGACAGTGACGCAGTTAGCTAGCCTGCTCGAATGTAAATCAATTATTTCAAAGAGAGAAATAAGGAAGTAAGCCGGTAACACCACGTGGTCAAATCCGGTGGCGGTCACGGGTTTGGGGTGTTACATTTTATTGGTATCGAGCTATGGTTTAGTCGGTTCTAGGACTACCATAGCGCGTGTGAGTCTACCTATACATGCCCAAAATGTTAGTGCTTAGAAATGTGATGACTTCGACGGTTGAAGTTTTTGTTTTGATTTGCAAATGGAACCCGGGTAGAGACCCTTGGCGGATGACGTTGAAAGTGTAGCGGCTGTTCTGCGCAAGGGACACCGCTGTTGAGCCTCGATCATCCATGAATAATCAAGTGAAGGGCGAAACAAGCCTTCTTCACCATGATGAATGAGTGGGTCGCGAATATGCCCGAACCAATCCTATTGTCCAACCATTCCCGAATTTAAATACTCCACCCAAGAGCCCGTAATGCCTCCATTCATCGATCCTGTGAGGCTAAGTAAACCACCTGTGGACTTGATTAGGAAGCGTGGGGCCGAGGAGTTCAAGGCCATAGTTACTGATGATGCCGAAAAGGCCGAGTTCTGGCTCGATAACACCATTAGAGTGTTAGATGAACTGTCATGCACACCCGATGAATGTCTTAAGTGTGCTATATCCTTGTTGCGAGACTCAGCTTACTATTGGTGGAGGACTTTAATATCCATAGTCCCAAATGAACGAGTTACTTGGGATTTCTTTCAATCTGAATTTCGAAAGAAATACATTAGTCAACAGTTCATCGATCGAAGCGTAAGGAATTCTTGGAACTTAAGCAAGGCCGGATGATCAGATCTAAATCTGAACATGAGTTCGTAAGACTTAGTCGGTATGCTCGGAGTGTGTGGCTGATGAGGTTGCTATGTGCAAGAGATTAGAAGAAGGCTGAATTTGAAGCTAGAGATTTTCGTAAAAGATTGACGGGTAAAGCTCCATTCTCGGTACGTAAAGAGGTTCGTGGAGGACACTAATAAGTCGAGGGCGATCATGGAATTTCCATCGAGCCCGACCATTGACGGACTCGAGCTACTTGGTAGCTAGTGTGGGCAATAATCGTCAAGAGAAACCTGAATGCCCCCAATGTGGAAGACGACACCTAGGTGAATGTTGGGGTAAGTCTCATTAATAGGGCTCATTATGGATGCGGTTCAAGGACCACTTCATTAGAGATTGCACGGAGCTAGATGAGAAGAATAAGATGCAAGGTGCAAGACCTAGTGAAACGACGGCTAGAGGTAGGCCCCGAGAATTTCGGAGGTAGGGGTGGTAATCGAGAGGAGCCTCGACACGGCTGTTCGATCCGAGACCCGTGCTCTGCTAGAGCATATGCCATCCGCGCACGAGAGGTGGCATCCTCCCCGACGTTATCCTTTGGTACTTTTACTCTCTTTGATACTAGTGTGATTGCATTGATTGACCCCGGATCTACTCATTCATATGTATGTGAAACCTTAGCATCCAAAGAAGACTCTTGTTGAGTCATCGAGTTCGAATTCGGTGTCAAACCCTTTGGGTCAATACGTATCGTTGATAAAGTGTGCAAGAGATGCCCCTAATAATTCGAGAATCCTATTTTCCTACCGATCGATGCTTCTACCATTTGATAAATTCGATGTTATTCTTGGTATGAATTGGTCGATCGTACATGATGCAAAGGTGGACCGCAAAAGGAAAACCATTGATTGGAGGAGTGCAAATAATGAGGTAGTCCGAGTCGAGTCTCATGATTTAAAAGGAGTGCCAGCGATAATATCTTCTATGACCGCCGGAGATATGTGAAAAAGGTGTGAAACATACCTTGCGTATGTGTTTGAAAGTAAAGAGGCGGAAAGGAAACTCGAATCGGTACAGTGGTTTGTGAGTATTCGGATGTTTTTCCCGAGGAGTTACCGGATTGCCACCGGTTCGAGAAGTGGATTTCGCATCGGTTGTACCGGTACTACGCCGGTCTCAATAGCCCCGTATCGTATGGCATTAACGGAATTAAAGGAATTGAAGGTTCAATTGCAAGAATTGACGGGTAGAGGTTTCGCTCGACAAAGTTTTTCTCCATGGGGCGCACTTGTATTGTTTGTGAAAAAGAAGGACGGAACCATGAGGTTGTGCATCGACTATCGTCAACTCAATAAAGTGACGATAAAGAATAAATATCCATTGCCACGAATTGACGATTTGTTTGATCAATTAAAGGGAGCCTCAGTGTTTTCAAAGATAGATTTGGGGTCGGGGTACTATCAGTTGAGGGTCCGAGAATCGGACATACCCAAAACCGCTTTTAGAACGAGGTACGGTCACTACGAATTCTTGGTGATGCCGTTTGGGCTTACTAATGCCCCTGCGGTATTTATGGATTTAATGAATAGAATTTTTAGGCCATACTTGGATCGGTTCGTAGTTGTATTTATTGATGACATTTTGGTCTATTCGAGAGATGAAACCGAACATCTTTGAGCACCGAGGCTAATGTTGCAAATTTTACAAGATAAGCGATTATACGCAAAGTTCAAGAATGTGAATTTTGGTTGAAAGAGGTTAGCTTTTTGGGGCACGTGGTGTCCGTGATCCGGTGTCGTGGTGGACCGAACAAAATTTTGGCCATAGTCGATTGGAAACCTTCGGAATGTTACCGGGTTAGAGCTTTTGGGGCTTGCCGATTATTATCGACGATTTGTAAAAGGTTTTTCGATGATAGTGCACCGATGACGAAACTACTCCAAAAAGATGTTAAGTTCGAATGGACGGAGAAATGTCAGAAAAGTTTCAATCAACTAAAAACTTATTTGACTGAAGCCCCAATTCTAGTGCAACCCGAATCGGGCAAAGAGTTTGTCATTTATAGTGACGCATCCCTACTTGGGTTGGGTTGCGTATTGATGCAAGAAGGGCGAGTTGTGGCCTATGAGTCGAGACAATTAAAGCCACATGAGAAAAATTATCCGACCCATGATCTCGAATTGGCTGCCATCATACCCGCCTTAAAGATATGGCGACATTACTTATTTGGTGAGAAGTGCCATATGTATTCGGATCACAAAAGTCTAAAATATTTGATGATCCAAAGAGACTTAAATCTGCGACAAAGACGTTGGCTCGAGCTGTTAAAGGATTATGAGCTGGTCATTGACTATCACCGGGAAAGGCTAATGTGGTTGCGGACGCCTTAAGTCGTAAATCACTATTTGCTTTGCGAGCGATGAATGTACACTTGTCTGTTCTATCCGACAATGTGTTAGTAGCGGAATTGAAAGCCAAACCATTATTGATACGTCAAATTCGTGAAGCTCAGAAAGTCGACGATGAGTTGGTTGCAAAACGGGCTGAGTGTGTTCTGAACAAGGACTCGGAATTTCAAATCGATGATGACAATTGTTTGAAGTTCAGAAGTCGTCTGCGTGTTCCAAAGAATTCGGAACTTATTTTGATAATTCTGAACAAAGCCCATTGTAGCCAAATGGCAATCCACCCGGGGAGTACGAAGATGTACAATGATTTGAAACGTCGGTTTTGGTGGCATGGTATGAAACGAGACATCTCTGACTTTGTTTCGAGATGTTTAATATGTCAACAAGTGAAAGCGGAGCTTCAAGTGCCTTCAGGATTACTTCAGCCGATCACGATACCCAAATGGAAATGGGATCGAGTAACAATGGACTTTGTGTCAGGTTACCATTGACTCGAGAATAAGAAAGACTCGATGCAGGTCATTGTTGATAGACTGACCAAGTCTACTCATTTTATTCCTGTCCGCACGGATTTTTCGCTTGATAAATTGGCAGAATTATACGTCTCCCAAATTGTTCGATTGCATGGGGTACCTATTTCTATCGTGTCGGATAGAGACCCAAGATTTACATCGCGATTTTGGAAGAAATAGCAAGAGGCTTTGGGTACCAAGCTGCATTTTAGCACTGCTTTTCACCCCCAAACCGATGGTCAATCCGAACGGGTAATTCAAATACTCGAGGATATGTTGAGATGTTGCATCCTTGAGTTTAGTGGTTCATGGGAACGGTATTTACCTTTGGTTGAATTCGCTACAACAATAGCTTTCAATCAAGTATTAAGATGGCGCCTTACGAGGCTTTATACGATCGTAAATGCCGTATCCCATTATTCGGATCGAACTTAGTGAAGGAAAAATCTTCGGTTGATTTGGTTAAGGATGCCGAGCAAAAGTTCGAGTAATTCGTGAAAGTTTGAAAGTCGCCGGATCGCCAAAAGTCGTATGCGGATTTGAAAAGAAAAGACATTGAATATCAGGTTGGAGACAAGGTATTTCTCAAAGTCTCACCCTGGAAGAAGGTGCTTAGATTTGGCCGTAAGGGCAAATTGAGTCTGAGGTTCATCGGTCCGTATGAAATATCTGAACGAGTTGGGCCAAGAGCGCATCGATTAATTTTACCCCCTGAGCTCGAAAGGATCCACAACGTTTTCCATGTCTCGATGCTTCGACGATATAGGTTTGACCCGACACACGTAATTACTCCATCCGAGGTCGAGGTTCACCTAATTTGAGTTATGAAGAAGAGCCGGTTCGCATTCGATGTGCGAAGTAAAAGAGTTGCATAATAAGAAAATCCCATTAGTGAAGGTGTTGTGGCATAAACACGGAATTGAAGGAGCCACTTGGGAACTTGAGGACTCTAAGAAAGAGCGATACCGAGCCTATTTACGGTAAGATTTTCGGATGAAAATTTCTTAAGTGGGGAGAGTTGTGATGCCCTAAATTGACCCTAGTCGAAAAGTGGTTTGGGACCACTAAACCGAGTCATAAAATAATTAATTGTTATATTCTATGCTTACTATGTGTGTGCATGCATATGTGGAAGTTTCATTCTCTAATTTTACCAATTTTGTGAGAAATTATTAAATAGGGATCAATGTGAAACATGGTGAAATATGATAGGCTAATTTTAAATGGCTTATTAGTGCATGTTAACACAAAGGTGGAGTTGCATGTCAAATTCTTAAGGTTAGTGGCCGACCATGACATGATGATGGGCAAAGAAAACATGTCCTAGACATGTTGGCCTAGTGCATTATGGAAGGAAATAAAGAAATGAAAAAAAAGGAAAATGATGAAGAAAAATGTGTATGGATACTCTTGTGCCGTGACAAAACAAAGAAAAAAAAGGGAAGAAAATTGGTTGTTCATCCTTCCTCATTTTTGTTACAATTGCCATGACTTGAAAAGATGAAGGAATAGGGAAATCTCCTAAAGCAAATCGGCATTCTTCTTTAGCTAGCAAGAGGGTGATGAAAACAAAGCTTGGAACTTAAGCTCTTCTTGGCCGAATGTAAAGAGGAAGAGGGGAGAAAGACTTTCAGTCATGGATGGAGAAGAAAGGTTAGTGAAAAGTGTTAGATTTGTTTTGAAATTCAAGCTTGTTTTAGGTTAATCATCTTGCTTCTTACTTAACCCAAGCCAAAAGAATCTTGAAATCTTGATGGAGGTATGGTACATTCGTTTATGGTTAATGGGAGAATAATTTGATTTTAGCCTTTAAACCTTGAGGAAGAAATTGTTGTTGCAAGAAGTTGAGCTTATTGATAGTATAAATTTCTAATGCACCTAAGGTAATAGCCGAACATGTAGTGGTTTAATGCCTTGAACAAGTGTCGTTTAGATGTTCTAAGATTGTCTAAATTAGATGTTTAATCATCTAAGGGTTCGCATGGTGCATTCTTGAGAAGAGTTTGATTTGAAATCATGAGATCTTGTTGACTTGTGTTTAAGTTGTAATCGGCCATGGGCTATGGGTGTTTGCTAATCCGGTTTTGTTGCATAGGTGTTAAATACCTGTATTGGGAATTTGATGAATAAGTAGCAATAAATTAAGATGAGATTGAGTAAATTTTAGCTTAGTTGTGTTATGTATTCGGCAATAATCATAATAATGTATATGAATGCCGTATGTTTGTGTTTGATGGAGAGGTGAATTGTTTGATTTAGCTCGAGCAAAGGGGACTAAATCGGACAAAGGAAAGGAGAAAGCAAACGAGTAGCGAATTGGAACCGTTCTACCCTACATAATGTAAGTCATTAAGCATATATTTGGTGTTGATGTAAATGACCATAATATATACATAATTGTGTTTAAATGAGTTGATGTGTAAATGAAAATGTATGTGTATGGAATGATGCCATTGTTGAATGTATAAAGGCAGCAAAATGCATAAGGTATTGGTCTCGGCACTAAGTGTGCGGGTATAAATGGACACGGTGACAAGATTGGCACTAAGTGTGCGGGTTTAAATTGTACAGCACTAAGTGTGCGAGTTTGATTATATAGCACTAAGTGTGCGAGCTGAAAATTATATAGCACTAAGTGTGCGAGCTGAAAATATATAGCACTAAGTGTGCGGATTCACTATATGCTCTTGCATTACAATTGGCACTGAGTGTGCGACATTATCGAGTTAATCCCGGACAGCGGATCGGGTAAGTACCTTGAGCTCATGACGAATAGGCAATACGTTCATGCTCTGGGCCGAGCTTGGTAAGCTTTAAATCTATGTGATGATTGCAATTGTATGATTGTGGTGTGAATGAGTTGGTGTGTAAAAATGCCTCAAATATCTTATTGTATAGAATATGAAATGTGGATGTATGACTTGGTATGAGATTGAACCGAAAGGTCCGAGGAATTATGGTATAGTTTCAATATGGATGAAGTACCTAGCCTCGTTTATTGTTTGATGTTGTGAAAATTTTATTAATGGATGGTTGATGAATGCTTATGACTTACTGAGTTATAAACTCACTCGGTGTTTTCTTGTCACCCATTTTAGGTCTCTTGGACTCGTATTGTTGCGTGCTCGGAACCGTCGTTGAAGTCATCACACCGGCTGGAAATCTTTTGGTATTGTCTTCGTAGTTGAACTAGGAGAACATTTGGCATGTATAGGCTATTATGTTTTGTTGAATTGTGGGTTGTAAACTTTAAGCCATGTGAAAATGGCCTATGTGGTCGTTGAGTGGGATGCTAGAACCTATAGCCACGAGTCTTAGAAACTTTAATTTTGATAAGGTGGCCATAATTTGTGTCATGTATGATGGATGATTAGTAAGGCCAAGGAAAGATTCATGAAATTGGCATAGTCTCTGCAAAGAATCGCTATGCGGACAGCAGTGATATGAGATTGAAAAATCACTAAAAATAGTAGAAGTAGAATTAAATAGTAAATAAATTATGAAATTGAACCGTGATGAATCTATTTTTGTAACACCCCGAACCCGAGACCGTCGCCGGAGTCGAACGCGAGGTGTCAACAGACTTCAAACCACTTATTGAGAAGTTCCAGACAAGCTGCCAATCTGTGTGCTAGTCGCTTCAAAAATCATAACTTGAGTTTTACAACTCGAAAATCAGCTTTGTAATTTTTTTCTGAAACTAGACTCATATTCCCATCTACATATTTTTTTCTAGAATTTTTGGTCAAGCCAATTAGTACAGTTTATTAGTTAAACTCTCCCATGTTACAGGGGCCGACTACACTGACCTTCATGCGTTACAACTCGAATAACTCCTGTGCAGGACTTCAATACTGGTGCTGTTTGTTTCTATAGAAACTAGACTCAAGGAGGAATTTATACATATATGGTATGACTCCTAATTATTTCTGGTTAATTTATAATGAATTTTCAAAGTCGGAACAGGGAATCCAGAAACCGTTCTGGCCCTGTTTCACTAAAACCCAAATATCTCTTAACATACAACTCATATAACCGTTTCGTTTCCTCCATATGAAAATAGATTCATCAAGGTTCATTTACATAATTTATTCACTATTTAATTCCATTCCTACTATTTTTAGTGATTTTTCACATCCACGTCACTGTTGCTGCCAGCATCATTTTCTAGGGTAGACTTTCTCATCTGACACATAGCTTCTATGATTCAACCACCCCTTTTTCATATATGGTCCAAAATATAAGCATGATGACCCATTCTAATGGCTGGTCATTGCCAAACACTTCCATGCCTCTTAATGAGCATATACATACCAAAAGATTATAACATTATGCTCAAAACATTTATAAGCCATTTTCGCATGGCTATTCAATATTTTACATACCAAGTTCAAACAAAACATAATAGCCTATACATGCGAAATGTTTTCTTAAACCATCTAAGAAGAAAATACCAAAAAGTCGCTAGACGGTGTGATGACTTCGATGACAGTCCCGAGCACGCAAAAAGGATCAAGAACCTAAATAAACAACAAATAAGCACACCAAATGAGTACATAACTCAGTAAGTCGTAAGCACTACTCTACCATCAACAATAATAATCATAAGTGAATAATCAAATAATACAAAATAGATGTTTCCAGCCATAACAAACTATACTGCAATTTCTAAACTTTTTTAGTTCGATCTCATGCCCAATCCTTCAACCAAATCAAACGCCAAGTCAGCCCAATCGATTTGGATCCGCTTCCTCAAGTTGGAACAACAATGCACTAGATAATTTTATCGCACACCGTACAATCCCAATTCGATGTTTAGTTAGTAACTCAATCACTTACCTCGTTCATGCACAATTTATTTCCACAACCGAATGTGGCACACATAGTGCTTATTATGTTCGCACACATAGAGCTATAGCAAATCGCACACGTAGTGCTATAGTAAATCGCACACTTAGTGCCATAGTAAATCGCACACATAGTGCCATAGTGAATCGCACACATAGTGCCATAGTGAATCGCACACATAGTGCCATAGTAAGTCGCACACATAGTGCCATAGTGAATCGCACACATAGTGCCATAGTAAGTCGCACACATAGTGCCATAGTGAATCGCACACATAGTGCATTTGAGATAGCCTCATGCCTCAACCTTCCAATCGGCACACATAGTGCCACATAGTCTTTGCACACATTATGCCTTATGTCAATTCATCATGGTAAAGCAATTTACTAAATTCAAATTGTACATATAATCATATTAATAAGTAGGAGAATCACTCCGAAAAATATCTATCCAAGGAGTTCTCACAACAAGTGCTTAAAGACTTACCCTGTGTTGAGTATAACGGTTCCGACCCGGCTACTCGATGTCCTTGGCTTTGCCCTTGCTTGTTTCTCCTTCTTTAACTTCTCGGGCTTAATAGATAAATAAACTAGTTTAATCATCTTGCTATACACTTATAGTTTCAATTACACATGCATATGTATATTTGTAGATTCGGCAACCTCTCTTACTAATTACTCATTTAGTAGTTTATACACATGATTAAAGGTAACATCATGAATGGGCATACTTATATATATATATATATATATATATATATACATACCCGATTGTGCACAAAACAATTTGACTCAACCTCACCTATGTACTCCCTTTGATGGCCGAATATGTATATATGTATAGTGTCATCTATAACATCATCTAAACACCTAAATTCTTCTAATGCACACTTGACCAACCCCTTTTTTTTTTCCAATCTAGCATAGCTTCACCTCCAACAAAAAGACTAACATCTTCATTTTCATGCTAACATAACAAGCAACTTAGTTCATCCACACAACTAACATGTCAATAGCATCAAGGTATCTACTAATTTTTTTTTGTCAAATCCCAACTCTCCAACAACCCCAAATCCCACCATGGGTTAGATAGAATTCAAACTAACAACCAACAATACACATGAATTTAAAGGAATAACTCCAACATACCTCAACTTGGATACTAGTATGGCCGACTTCTCCAAAACTTTTTCTCTTTTCCTTTCACTTGGTTTTTCGGCTAAGAGGTAGCAAGGATGAACACTTTTTTTTTTGTTCATTTTCCTATCATTAATCTTTATTTCCTCTATTTTAATATCTTACCAACATTAAATAATTATAACAACATGATCTTGGAAAGATGAAGCCATGCTTGGCCGGCCACTCAACTTAGTTTGGGGCATTTTGACATGCAAACCCAACTTTTCATAATTCCATACTATTTGGTCCTCACTTATTTACCTATCAAATTTTCTAAGTCTCTCAACTAAATCCTTTCGAGCAAGATTCACATTCCTAAGATAAAAATTGAATCACCAAATTTTTATACTAGTACTACCACACATATAAGGTATGCAAATAAAATTTTAACTAAATTTTATGACTCGGTTTTGTGGTCCCGAAACCACATCCCGACTAGGGTCAAATTTTGGGCTGTTACAATTCTCCCCCACTTACGAAATTTTCGTCCCCGAAAATCTTACCGGTAAATAAGTTTGGGTAACGCTCTTTCATAGAGTTCTCGGGTTCCCAAGTGGCTTCTTCCATCCCGTGTCTGAGCCATAACACTTTTACTAATGGAACCCTTTTGTTTCGCAACTCCTTTATTTCCGAGCTAGGATACGAATCGGTTCTTCTTCATAACTCATATTGGCTTGAATCTCAACCTCGATGGACTAATTACGTGGGACGGATCAGATCTATAGCGTCAAGCATCGAAACATGAAAGACGTCGTGAATCTTTTCAAGTTCGGGGCAAAATCGACGATACGCAATCGGACCGACTCGTTCGGATATCTCATATGGCCCGATGAACCTCGGACTCAATTTGCCCTTGCGTCCAAATCGAGTATCTTTTTCCAAGGCGAAACTTTAAGAAACACTTTATCTCCCACCGATACTCAAGGTCTTTTCGTTTGAGATCCGCGTCGACTTCTCGACGATCGGAGGCTATTTTGATTTTCACGGATTACTCTTACTTACTACATTCAGCATCTTTAATCAAATCCACTCGAAAATTTTGCTCTCACCGAGCTCTGTCCAAAACAATGGTGTACGGCATTTACGCTCGCATAAGGCCTCGTAAGGCGCCATCTTAATACTTGATTGGAAACTATTATTGTGCGAATTCAATCAAAGGTAAATACTGCTCCCATGAACCACCGAACTCGAGGATGCAACATCTCAACATATCCTCAAGTATCTGAATTATTCGCTCGGATTGACCATCGGTTTGGGGTGAAAGGCGGTCTTGAAATGCAACTTGGTACCCAAAGCTTCTTGCAATTTCTTCCAAAATCGCGAGGTGAACCTCGGATCTCTATCGACACAATGTAAATCGGTACCCGTGTAATCTCACAATCGAGAAACGTACAATTCAGCTAATTTATCCAATGAAAAATCCGTGACGCACAGGATAAAGTGAGCCGACTTAGTCGGCCTATCAACAACAACCCAAATCGCATCCTTCTTACTAGTCGACAACGGCGGCCGGATACAAAGTCCATTGTGACTCGATCCCATTTCCACTCGGGTATCATGATCGGTTGAAGTAACCTCAAGGCACTTGATGTTCCGCTTTCACTTGTTGACATATTAAACATCTCAAACAAAGTCGAGATGTCTCGCTTCATACCATGCCACCAAAACCGACGTTTCAAATCGTTGTACATCTTCGTACTCCGGGTGGATTGCCATTCGCTACAATGGGCTTCATTCGAATTATAGAAATAAGTTCAATTCTTTGGAACACACAGACGACTTCGAACCTCAAACAATCGTCATCATCAATTTGAAACTCTGATTCCTTGTTCAGAACACACTCAGCCCGTTTTGCAAGCAACTCCTCATCAACTTTCTCGAGCTTCCCGAATTTGATGAGCCAACAATGGTTTGGCCTTTAATTCGCTACTAACACATTGTCGGGTAGGATAGACAAGTGTACATTCATCGTCTTCGTAAAAGCAAACAAAGTGATTTCCGCTTAAGGCATCCGCAACCACATTAGCCTTTCCGGGTGATAATCAATGACGAGCTCATAATCTTTTAACAACTCGAGCCATCGTCTTTGTCGCAGATTTAAGTCTCTTTGAGTCATCAAATATTTGAGACTTTTGTGATCCGAATACACCGCACTTCTCACCAAATAAGTAATGTCGCCATATCTTTAAGGCGAATACGATGGCCGCCAATTCGAGATCATGGGTTGGATAATTTTTCTCATGTGGCTTTAATTGTCTCGACGATAGGCCACAACTCGACCTTCTTGCATCAATACGCAACCTAACCCAAGTAGGGAGGCATCACTATAGATGACAAACTCTTTGCCGATTCGGGTGTACTAGAACTGGAGCTTTCGTCAAATGAGTTTTCGGTTGGTCGAAACTTTTTCGACACTTTTTCGTCCATTCAAACTTGACATCTTTCAAGCGGTTTTGTCATGGGTGTGGCTATCATCGAGAATCCTTTTACAAACCGTCGGTAGTAACCTAAGCAAGTCCCAAAAGCTCGAACCTCGGTAATATTTCTTGGAGGCTTCCGGTTAAGTATGGCTGAAATTTTGCTCGGGTCGACTCGAATACCCGGCGCAGATACCACATGACCCAAGAAACTAACCTCTCTTAACCGAATTCACACTTGTTGAACTTAGCATATAACCGCTTATCCCGTAAAATTTGCAACACTAATCTCGGTGTTCAGCGTGTTCGTTCTCATTTTGTGAATAGACCAAAATGTCATCAATGAAGACAACTACGAACCGATCCGGATATGGGTGAAGATCCGATTCATCAAATCCATAAATACCGCAGGGTATTAGTAAGCCCAAACGGCATCACTAGGAACTCGTAGTGACCATATCTCGCTCAAGGCGTCTTGGGTATGTCCGAATCTCAATTAGAATCGATAATAGCCCGATCTCGATCTATTTTCAAAACACCGAGGTCCTTCAGTTGATCGAACAAATCATCGATACGTGATAACGGATATTTGTTCTTTATCGCCGCTTTATTAAGTCGACGATAGTCGATGCGACCTCATGGTTCCATCCTTCTTTTCACAAACAACACCGGGCGCGCCCGGGGCAAAAAACTCGGGCGAGCAAATCCTCTATCCACCAATTCTTGCAACTGAGCTTTCAACTCCTTTAATTCCGTTGGTGCCATACGATACGGAGCTATCGAAATTGGAGTCGTACCAGGTACCAATTCGATGCTAAACTCTATTTCCCGAACAGGTGGCAAACCCGGCAATTCTTCAGGGAAAACATCCGGGTATTCACAAACCACTGGCACAGATTCGGGTTTCTTTTCTGACTCCTTGTCATCGAGTACATACGCAAGGTACGCTTCGTACCCTTTTCTTACATATTTCTGGGCCAACATTGCTGATATTACAGCTGGCAACCCCTTTAAGTCCGTAGACTCAACTCGAATTATCTCGTTATTCGCGCACCTCAGATCGATAGTCTTGCCTTTGCAATTTACAACCGCATCGTGCATGGTCAACCAATCCAACCCAAGAATAACGTCGAATTCGTCGAACGGCAAAAGCATCAAGTCCGCCGGAAAACAAGAACCTCAAAACACTAGGGGACTTTTCTTACACACTTTGTTGACAAGCACGTAATGACCCAAGGGTTTGACACCGAATTACAAACTCGAGAGACTCAATAGGCAAAGTCTTCTTGGATGCTAAGGTTTCGCATATATAAGAATGAGTAGAACCAGGTCAATCAAAGCAATCACATTAGTATCGAAAAGAGTGAAAGTACCGGTGATAACGTCGGGGAGGATGCCTCCTCTCGTGCGCGGATGGCATATGCTCTAGCGAGCGCTGGTCTCAGATCGAACAGCCGTATCAAGAGCCCCTCTCGACTACCACCCCTACCCCTCGAAATTCTTGGTGGTCTACCTCTAGTGTCATTCCACGAGGTCTCGCACCTTGCATCCTATTCTTCTCATCAAGCTCATGCAATCTCTAATGAGGTGGTCCTTGAACCGCATCCGTAACAAGCCTTATTGGTAGACTTACCCCAACATTCACCTATGTGTCTTCTCCCACATTGGGAGCATTCTGGTTTCTCTTGGCGGTTATTGCCCACACTAGCTACCAAGTAGCTCGGGAGTCCGTCAATGGTCGTGGGTCTAATGGAAATCCCATGATCATCCTCGATCTATTGGTGTCCTCCTGAATTTCTTTACACCGAGAACGGAGCTTTACCCGTCGATCTTTTGCGATAGTCTCTAGCTTCAAATTCAGCCTTCTTCTTCTCCTTTCCAAGCTCCTCCGCCTTGCGTGCTCGTTCAACTAGTGTTACGAATTCTTTTATCTCCAAAATACCCACTAGTAGTCTTAGATCTTCATTCAATCCTTCTTCAAACCTCTTGCACATAGCAACCTCATCAGCCACACACTCCGGGCATACCGATCGAGTCTTACGAACTCATGTTCAGATTCAGACATCTTGTCATGCGGCCTTGCTTGAGTTCCGTGAATTCCTTACGCTTTTGATCGATGAACCGTTGACTAATATATTTCTTTCAAACTCGGTTTGAAAGAAATCCCAAGTAACTCGTTCGTTTGGGACTATAGAAATCAAGGTCCTCCACCAATAGTAGGTGAGTCCCGCAACAAGGATATAGCACACTTTAGACATTCATCGGTGTGCATGACAATTCAAACAAACACCGAATGGTGTTGTCAAGCGTAACTCGGCCCTTTCGGCATCATCGAATTACGGCCCTGAACTCTTCAGCCCCGCTTCCTAATCAAATCTACTGGTGGCTTACTCAGCCTCACGTGGTCGAAGAATCGATGGCATTACGGGCTCTTGGGGTGGATTATTCAAATTCGGAATTGTTGGATAGCCGGATTGGTTCGGGCATATTATGCAACCCACTCATTCATCATGGTAAAGAAGGCTTGTTTAGCCCCTCACCTTGATTATTCGCAGATGACCGAGGTTCAACAGTGGCGTCCCTTGTGCAGGAGCAGCCGCTACACTTTCAACGTCATCCGCCAAGGTTCTCTCTACATCGGGATCCATTTACTAATCAAAATAACAAAAAACATTTTAACCGTCGAAGTCATCACATATTTAAACATTAACATTAAGGCATGTATAGCTAGACTCATACGTGCCATGGTAGTCCTAGAACCGACTAAACCATGGCTCGATACCAATAAAATTGTAACACCCGAACCCGAGACCGTCACGAGTCGAACGCGAGGTGTCAATGACTTCAAACCACTTATTGAGAAGTTCAGACAAGCTGCCAATCTGTGTGCTAGTCGCTTCAAAAATCATAACTTGAGTTTTACAACTCGAAAATCAGCTTTGTAATTTTTTCTGAAACTAGACTCATATTCCCATCTACATATTTTTTCTAGAATTTTGGTCAAGACAATTAGTACAGTTTATTAGTTAAACTCTCCCATGTTACAGGGGCCAACTACACTGACCTTCATGCGTTACAACTCGAATAACTCCCTGTGCAGGACTTCAATACTGGTGCCGTTTGTTTCTATAGAAACTAGACTCAAGGAGGAATTTATACATATATGGTATGACACCTAATTATTTCTGGTTAATTTATAATGAATTTTCATAGTCGGAACAGGGAATCCAGAAACCGTTCTGGCCCTGTTTCACTAAAACCCAAATATCTCTTAACATACAACTCATATAACCGTTTCATTTCCTCCATATGAAAATAGATTCATCAAGGTTCATTTACATAATTTATTCACTATTTAATTCCATTCCTACTATTTTTAGTGATTTTTCACATCCACGTCACTGTTGCTGCCAGCATCATTTTCTAGGGTAGACTTTCTCATCTGACACATAGCTTCTATGATTCAACCACCCCTTTTTCATATATGGTCCAAAATATAAGCATGATGACCCATTCTAATGGCTGGTCATTGGCAAACACTTCCATGCCTCTTAATGAGCATATACATACCAAAAGATTATAACATTATGCTCAAAACATTTATAAGCCATTTTCGCATGGCTATTCAATATTTTACATACCAAGTTCAAACAAAACATAATAGCCTATACATGCCGAAATGTTTTCTTAAACCATCTAAGAAGAAAATACCAAAAAGTCGCTAGACGGTGTGATGACTTCGATGACAGTCCCGAGCACGCAAAAAGGATCAAGAACCTAAATAAACAACAAATAAGCACACCAAATGAGTACATAACTCAGTAAGTCGTAAGCACTACTCTACCATCAACAATAATAATCATAAGTGAATAATCAAATAATACAAAATAGATGTTTCCAGCCATAACAAACTATACTGCAATTTCTAAACTTTTTTAGTTCGATCTCATGCCCAATCCTTCAACCAAATCAAACGCCAAGTCAGCCCAATCGATTTGGATCCGTTTCCTCAAGTTGGAACAACAATGCACTAGATAATTTTATGCGCATACACGTACAATCCCAATTTCGATGTTTAGTTAGTAACTCAATCACTTACCTCGTTCATGCACAATTTATTTCCACAACCGAATGTGGCACACATAGTGCTTATTATGTTCGCACACATAGAGCTATAGCAAATCGCACACGTAGTGCTATAGTAAATCGCACACTTAGTGCCATAGTAAATCGCACACATAGTGCCATAGTGAATCGCACACATAGTGCCATAGTGAATCGCACACATAGTGCCATAGTAAGTCGCACACATAGTGCCATAGTGAATCGCACACATAGTGCCATAGTAAGTCGCACACATAGTGCCATAGTGAATCGCACACATATCTGCATTTGAGATAGCCTCATGCCTCAACCTTCCAATCGGCACACATAGTGCCACATAGTCTTGCACACATTATGCCTTATGTCAATTCATCATGGTAAAGCAATTTACTAAATTCAAATTGTACATATAATCATATTAATAAGTAGGAGAATCACTTGAAAAATATCTATCCAAGGAGTTCTCACAACAAGTGCTTAAAGACTTACCTTGTGTTGAGTATAACGGTTCCGACCCGGCTACTCGATGTCCTTGGCTTTGCCCTTGCTTGTTTCTCCTTCTTTAACTTCTCGGGCTTAATAGATAAATAAACTAGTTTAATCATCTTGCTATACACTTATAGTTTCAATTACACATGCATATGTATATTTGTAGATTCGGCAACCTCTCTTACTAATTACTCATTTAGTAGTTTATACACATGATTAAAGGTAACATCATGAATGGGCATACTTATATATATATATATATATATACATACCCGATTGTGCACAAAACAATTTGACTCAACCTCACCTATGTACTCCCTTTGATGGCCGAATATGTATATATGTATAGTGTCATCTATAACATCATCTAAACACCTAAATTCTTCTAATGCACACTTGACCAACCCCTTTTTTTTTCCAATCTAGCATAGCTTCACCTCCAACAAAAGACTAACATCTTCATTTTCATGCTAACATAACAAGCAACTTAGTTCATCCACACAACTAACATGTCAATAGCATCAAGGTATCTACTAATTTTTTTTTGTCAAATCCCAACTCTCCAACAACCCCAAATCCCACCATGGGTTAGATAGAATTCAAACTAACAACCAACAATACACATGAATTTAAAGGAATAACTCCAACATACCTCAACTTGGATACTAGTATGGCCGACTTCTCCAAAACTTTTCTCTTTTCCTTTCACTTGGTTTTTCGCTAAGAGGTAGCAAGGATGAACACTTTTTTTTTGTTCATTTTCCTATCATTAATCTTTATTTCCTCTATTTTAATATCTTACCAACATTAAATAATTATAACAACATGATCTTGGAAAGATGAAGCCATGCTTGGCGGCCACTCAACTTAGTTTGGGGCATTTTGACATGCAAACCCAACTTTTCATAATTCCATACTATTTGGTCCTCACTTATTTACCTATCAAATTTTCTAAGTCTCTCAACTAAATCCTTTCGAGCAAGATTCACATTCCTAAGATAAAAATTGAATCACCAAATTTTTATACTAGTACTACCACACATATAAGGTATGCAAATAAAATTTTAACTAAATTTTATGACTCGGTTTTGTGGTCCCGAAACCACATCCCGACTAGGGTCAAATTTTGGGCTGTTACAATTTTCATATGGACGAAACAAAACGACCATATGAGCAGTATACTGAGAGATATTAAAGATCTCGTGAAACAGGGCCAGAACGGTTTCTGGATCCCCTGTCTCGACTTTGAAAATTTACCATAAATTATCCAGAAGGAATTAGAAGTCGTACCTTATATGTGAAGATTCCCCTTTGAGTCTAGTTTCAGTAGAAATAAACTACATAAGCATTGAAGCCCTGTACGAGAAGATATCCAGGTCGTAATGCGCAAAGGTCAGTGTACTCGACCCCTGTAACATGGGCGACTTTAACTAATAAACTGTACCAATTGGCTTGACTAAAAATTCTAGAAATAAATCCAGGGATGGATATATGAGTCTAGTTTCAGGGAAAATTTACGGAACTGATTTTCTAGTTTTGGAACTCGAGATATGATTTCTAAGGTGACAGTGACGCAGTTAGCTAGCCTGCCTGGAACAGAAATCAATTATTTCAAAGAGAGAAATAAGGGAAGTAAGCCCGGTAACACCACGTGGTCAAATCCGGTGACGGTCACGGGTTTGGGGTGTTACAATGTCAGATCCGGCCATAACGTCTGGGCTGAGTTTAGGGTGTTACAGGAGTTGTTCAAGCAGTCCTTCAAGGCAAAATATGTCGGGGCTAGCTATGTGGATGCACGAAGAATGGAATTCCTGAACCTGACCCAGGGTAGTAAGACCATTGCTGAATATGAGGCAGAGTTTCTGCAATTGAGTCGGTACGCTAGTGGCATTGTCTCCACCGTATATTGGCGCAGTGTTCGTTTTGAGGATGGCCTCAAGGATGAGTTAAGGGTGCTAATAGCTCCATAGAGAGAGCGCGATTTTGCTGCACTGGTAGAGAAGGCTAAGATAGCCGAAGATGTGAAGCAAGCCGAACGAAAGAACTGCGATAGGGATCAAAATCGATTCAGGAGGGATGCTGGACCAGCTGGTGCTGCAAACCGAAGTGTTAAGAGAGCTAGGATGGAGGAACCAGTTCGAGTAGTTCCGGTGAACACAGTTAGACCACAAGCTTGTGGAGATTGTGGTGGAGTGCATCTAGGGGAATGCTGGAAGCGTATCGGGGCTTGTCTTCGTTGTGGGTCAAAGGAACATAGGATCAGGGATTGTCCTAGGAGGCCAGCCTAGACTCAAGTGGCTGAAGAAGGGGCTGTGCAACCTGTGCAACCAGCGCAGGTAGACCGCCGCCGCTGAGAGGTCGTAGACAAGGTCACGATGGCAATAGCCGTGGACGTGGGGCACTGGGGAGGGTCTGCATATCTTGAGGCTCATCATCCGACTTTGGTATATATGCTTCGTCGTCATGAGGAGGGTGATGCACCTGATGTCATAACTGGTACATTTTTTATCTCTGGCTTACCTTATACTGCTCTGATAGATGTGGGGTCAACTCACTCGTATGTTGCGTGTGACATTTCTGGGGCATTGGGTTTACACTTTGAGGAGACTATGTGTGGGGTAACTGTGATAAGTCCTTTAGGTCACTCGATTAAGGTAGAGAAACTCTTTAGGGAGGTGCCTTTAGAGACTCAAGGTAGGATTTTCTGTGGAGACTTGATGGAGTTACCGTTCGGAGAATTCGATTTGATTCTAGGGATGGACTGGTTGACAAAGCATAGGGCAACTCTGGATTGTGCAGCTAAGAGGATAGTGTTAAGGACTGTCGAGGATTAAGAGGTGATGATTATTGGAAAACGAAGAGATTACTTGTCCAATGTAGTATCGGCTTTGGGGGCTGAGAAACTGATGCGTAAGGGATGCGAAGCATATTTGGCTTTTGTAAGCCAAGCTGAAATTGAAGATCTGACTATGGAGACAGTTAGAACTGTTAGAGAACTCCGAGATGTTTTCCTAGAAGAGCTTCCTGGATTACGTCCGAATCGAGAAGTCGAGTTTGGAATCGATTTGCTGCCTGGAACAGCTCCAGTGTCCATCGCACCCTATAGGATGGCACCGAAAGAGTTAGTGGAACTGAAAGCTCAAATCCAAGAGTTGTTGGATAGAGGTTTCATTAGACCAAGTGTGTCTCCATGGGGAGCACCGGTCTTGTTTGTGAAGAAAAAGGACGGGACGATGCGTATGTGCATCGATTATCACCAGTTGAACAAACTGACGATAAAGAACAAATACCCACTGCCTAGAATTGATGATCTATTTGATCAACTTAGAGGAGCTTCGGTATTTTCCAAGATTGACCTTCGATCTGGATACCATCAGCTAAGGGTAAAGGAAGTGGATTTTCATAAGACAGCATTCAGAACTCAATATGGTCATTACGAGTTTTTGGTTATGCCGTTTGGGTTGACGAACGCACCTGCAGCTTTCATGGATCTGATGAATCAAGTATTCCAACCATACTTGGACCGAGTCGTGGTCGTTTTTATTGATGATATTCTGGTATATTTGGAAACTAAGGAGAAGCGTGATGAGCATCTACGTATTGTGCTGCAAGTGCTGAGAGAGAAGCAACTTTATGCAAAGTTTAGTAAGTGTGAATTCTAATTGCGAGAAGTGACTTTTCTAGGTCATGTGGTCTCTTCTGAAGAAATTAGAGTGGATCCTCGAAAAATTGAGGCAGTTTTGGAATAGAAACCACCGAAGTCAGCATAAAAAATTCAGAGTTTTCTGGGTCTGGCAAGCTATTACAGAAGGTTTGTAGAGGGATTATCTCTGATCTTTGCACCATTGATGGCTCATAAGGAAAGGAGTAGCATTTATCGGATGAAAAAGCAGAGAGCTTTTGACCAGTTGAAAAAGGTATTGACTGAGGTGCCAGTGTTGATTATTTATGATTGAGACCCTATGTTTACATCTCGGTTCTGGCAGAAGTTCCAGGAGGCGTTGTGTAACACCCCGTACCCGAGTCCGTTACCGGAGTCGAACACAAGGTGCACACAGACTTAACTTAATTGTTTTTACAGTCCTAAAAAAAAAAATTTTCCAGACTAGTTGGTTACTGCATCACTGTCGCCTTAAAAATCATATCTTGATTTTTAAAGCTCGAAAACCAGTTTCGTAAATTTTACCTGAAACTAGACTCATAAGTCCATCAACATATTTTTTTCTAGAATTTTTGGTTGGGCCAATTAGTACAGTTTATTAGTTAAAGTCTCCCCTAATCCAGGGTTCGACTACACTGACCCTCACAAATTACGAATTGGATATCTCCCTGTAAAGGGCTTCAATACTGATGCCGTTTGTTTCTATAGAAACTACACTCAGAGAGGAATCTATAAATATATGGCATGACTCCTAATTATCTCTGGTTAATTTAAAATGAATTTCCAAATTCGGAACAGGGGATCCAGAAACCGTTCTGGCCCTGTTTCACGAGAACTTTAATATCTCTTATCATATAACTCATATGACCGTTTCGTTTCTTCCATATGAAAGTAGATTCATCAAGGTTCATTTACATAATTTATTCGCTATTCAATACCATTCCTACTATTTTTAGTGATTTTCACATCCACATCACTCTGCTGTCAAGCATCCGCCTTTAAGGTAGGCTTTACCTATTTCATGATTTCCATGATTCAATTGGCCCTTTTGCATACATAGCACAAAGTGTGATCATGATTAACCATTCCAATGGCTAATCGTTTCAAAACAATTCCATACCTCATAATGATCAACATACAAACGATTATAGTACTATGCTAAAACATTATATAAGCCATTTTCGCATGGCTATCCAAGTTTACACAAAACCGAAAGGTACATGACCTACAACAAAAGGGTAGTCCTATACATGCCATTTCAAAGTTCAACCAAAATTGTACCAAAATGGGGGCTTTGATAGTGTGGATGACTTCGACTTGATGATCCCGAATCCGATAGCTAACGAGCAAAATCTATAAAACAGAGAGCCAAAGCAACGGGTAAGCATTTTAATGCTTAGTAAGTCTCAAATAATGAAATCAGCTTTGACTAAAGTATTACATTTACATAACTAAATGAATCACTTTATTAATACACATTCTCATAATCATACTTACTTCACATTCTGACCCTTATGTTTATACACAAAAGAACAACTTAGCTAAAGGCCTAGAGCTCGTTTATCAACCGAGCGAGTACTTATTTGTAAGGGCTCAACTAATTCAAGCACATACGAACATACCTCATTGCTGGAATTTTCACAAGTGTATAAACTGAAATTTTTACAGCAAGATTGCTCATTTCGAGTCACGTACCTTGGATTCAACGGATATAACCACAAGCACAATTGGCTTGGTCTTAACCCGGATTTGGTAACTTGCACAATTGCCTTGGTCTTAGCCCGGATATAACAACTTCATACGAATGCCTTGGTCTTAGCCGGATATAATCACTAGCATAAATGCCTTTGAGACTTAGCCCGAGTATCATTCAAATGCTCATGTACACATATATCAATAATCACGACACATTCATATTTCATTTTCGTTACTAAGGCTCAAACACAAAATATTTATCAAACCTTTACAATTTCGGCTCAATAGCCACACACAAGGAGCATGATTTCAATATAATTCAAGTAGGGTCATTACTCGAAGACTTACCTTGGATGTTGTCGAGCGATTTAAACGACTATTCGATCACTTTTTCCTTTCCCTTATCCAACTGTGGTCCTCTAAGCTCTTGAGTTAATTCACACAAATTTAACTTATTAAAATCTCATTATGATAGCTTATGGCCGAATATGACAAGGAGTTTAAATGGTCATATGGCCATCCTTTAGCTCAAATACACAATGGTCATGCACAATTTTTTAATCACAACAAACAATTCAATACAATTCATTCAAACATCAAAGTGAAGCTCAAGGTACTTAGCCCTTATATACATTAGACATTAGAGTCACATGTGTACGAAATCACGAATCGAATTCAACACATTAGTTAGTACTCTCCTTAGCCAAATTTTCCAAGCCAAGAATAGGCATCAATATGCTTGCCTCTAACCGAATGCATGCACACCAACCCCCCCTTCATGTGGCCGAATATGCATGTCCATGTTGAGGCCAATTATACACTTAATACCACACAAAAACAGCATACATTTTACTAACTAACGCATTACATATTGTAGCTCAATACACATCTCTCATGTACTTCATAACCGAAACATCATCACAAGCAAATATATACCTTGAAATAGTATATATGTCATGCCAATACATCATGTGCAAACATATATACATATAGGTGCAAGGGTAGAATCATAAGGATGACTATGACTACCTCATATAATTTCATTATGGCCGAATGCTCCTTCTACCCCATTTACCTTCACAAAGCATGAACTTCATCATCCAACTTACAAGCTTACAATGTCATGAAGTTTAACCTCATGGTATCTATCAAACTCTCACTCAAAAGTGCTAAAAAGAATATTCAATAATCATCAATCCACCATCACATGCACCATTACAAAGCTTCACTTTTAGCATGCAAATGATATCAACACAAGTAAAATATACATGAATCTCATGGCAAAACATCAAACTTACCTTAATCTAGGTACAAGTATGGCCAAACCTCCTCCTAAACCTCTTCCAAACCAACATGAAACAAGAATTCCTTCCTTCTTCCTTAGAATTTTCAGCCCAAAGGAAATGAAAAATGATGAACAAAATTTCTTCATTCTTTCTCCACAACTCACGGCAATGGGCATGCATGAGACCATTTTTTTCTCTTTTTTTTTTTCATTCTTTATTACCCATACTCATTAATCTATATTTTTTTTCACCCATGATGCACCAACAAAACATGTCTATGACATGTTTTGCCCATCCTCCTTTGTCATGGCCGGCCATTAGCTAATAAAAGGGGAAATTGACATGCAAACCCCTCATTTTTGCATGCATGATCAACTAGTCATCACACATTTCCCCCCTCATTCTTTTAAAGTTTACTACTAGGTCCTTTCTAGTGAAATTCACATTTATAACTCTAAATTAAAGCATCAAAAATGTCACACATGAGTTAACACATATTATAGGCATCAAAATAAATATCAAATTATTTTTATGCCTCGGTTTTGTGGTCCCGAAACCACATTCCTACTAGAGTCGTTTTAAGGCTGTCACAACTCTCCCCCAGTTAAGAAATTTTCGTCCCCGAAAATCTTACCCTGTAAATAGGTTTGGGTAACGCTCTTTCATAGAGTTCTCGGGTTCCCAAGTAGCTTCTTCCATCCCGTGTTTGAGCCATAACACTTTTACTAACGGAACCCTTTTGTTTCGCAACTCCTTCACTTCACGAGCTAGGATACGAATCGGTTCTTCTTCATAACTCATATCGGCTTGAATTTCAACCTCTGATGGACTAATTACATGCGACGGATCAGATCTATAGCGTCGAAGCATCGAAACATGAAAGACGTCGTGAATCTTTTCAAGTTCGGGGCAAAATCAAACGATACATAATCGGACCGACTCGTTCGGATATCTCATATGGCCCGATGAACCTCGGACTCAATTTGCCCTTGCGCCCAAATCTGAGTATCTTTTTCCAAGGCGAAACTTTAAGAAACACTTTATCTCCCACCTGATACTCAATGTCTTTTCGTTTCAGATCCGCGTACGACTTCTGACGATCGGAGGCTATCTTTGATTTTCACGGATTACTTTTACTTTCTTCATTCAGCATCTTTAATCAAATCCACTCCGAAAATTTTGCTTTCACCGAGCTTGGTCCAAAACAATGGTGTACGGCATTTACGCCCGTACAAGGCCTCGTAAGGCGCCATCTTAATACTTGATTGGAAACTATTGTTGTAAGCGAATTCAATCAAAGGTAAATACCGTTCCCATGAACCACTGAACTCGAGGATGCAACATCTCAACATATCCTCAAGCATTTGAATTATCCGCTCAGATTGACCATTGGTTTGGGGGTGAAAGGCGGTGCTGAAATGCAACTTGGTACCCAAAGCTTCTTGCAATTTCTTCCAAAATCGCGAGGTGAACCTCGGATCTCTATCCGACACAACAGAAATCGGTACCCCGTGTAATCTCACAATCTGAGAAATGTACAATTTAGCTAGCTTATCCAATGAAAAATCCGTACGCACGGGGATAAAGTGAGCCGACTTAGTCAGTCTATCAACAACAACCCAAATCGCATCCTTCTTGCTTGCTGACAATGGCAGTCCGGACACAAAGTCCATTGTGACTTGATCCCATTTCCACTCGGGTATCGTGATCGGTCAAGTAACCTCAAGGCACTTGATGTTCCGCTTTCACTTGTTGACATATTAAACATCTCAAACAAAGTCGGAGATGTCTCGTTTCATACCATGCCACCAAAACCGACGTTTCAAATCGTTGTACATTTTCGTACTCCCCGGATGGATTGCCATTCGGCTACAATGGGCTTCGTTCGAATTATCGAAATAAGTTTGAGTTCTTTGGAACACAGACGACTTGAACCTCAAACAATCGTCATTATCAATTTGAAACTCCGATTCCTTGTTCGAACACACTCGCCCGTTTTGCAACCAACTCATCGTCAACTTTCTCGAGCTTTACGAATTTGATGAGTCAATAATGGTTTGGCCTTTAATTGGCTACTAACACATTGTCGGGTAGAATAGACAAGTGTACATTCATCGCTCATAAAGCAAAAAGTGATTTCGGCTTAAGGCGTCCGCAACCACATTAGCCTTTCGGGTGATAATCAATAACAAGCTCATAATCTTTTAACAACTCGAGCCAACGTCTTTGTCGCAGATTTAAGTCTCTTTGAGTCATCAAATATTTGAGACTTTTGTGATCCGAATACACATGGCACTTCTCACCAAATAAGTAATGTCGCCATATCTTTAAGGCGAATACGATGGCGACCAATTCGAGATCATGGGTCGGATAATTTTTCTCATGTGGCTTTAATTGTCTCGCGCGATAGGCCACAACTCGACCTTCTTGCATCAATACACAACCTAACCCAAGTAGGGAGGCGCCACTATAGATGACAAACTCTTTGCCGATTCGGTTTGCACTAATCTTGGAGCTTCCATCAAATGAGTTTTCAATTGATCGAAACTTTTTCGACACTTTTCCGTCCATTCAAACTTGACATCTTTCAAGCGGTTTCGTCATGGGTGTGGCTATCATCGAGAATCCTTTTACAAACCGTCGGTAGTGTAAGCAAGTCCCAAAAGCTCCGAACCTCAAGTAATATTTCTGAGGCTTCCAGTTAAGTATGGCTGAAATTTTACTCGGTCGACTCGAATACCGATGCAGATACCACATGACCCAAGAAGCTAACCTCTCTTAACCGTAACTCACACTTCTTGAACTTAGCGTATAACCGCTTATCCCGTAAAATTTGCAACACTAATCTCGTGTGCTCCGCATGTTGGCCTCATCTCTTGAATAGACCAAGATGTCGTCAATGAACACAACTACGAATCGATCCAAATACGGTCTCAAGATCCGATTCATCAAATCCATAAATACCGTAGGGCATTAGTGAGCCCAAATGGCATCACTAAGAACTCGTAGTGACCATATCTCGTTGTGAAGGCGGTTTGGGTATATCCGAATCTCGGATTCAAGAATCGATAATAGCCGATCTCAAATCTATTTTTGAGAACACCGAGGCTCCTTCAGTTGATCGAACAAATCATCAATACGCTGTAACGGATATTTGTTCTTTATTGTCACTTTATTAAGTCGACGATAGTTGATGCACAACCTCATGGTTCCGTCGTTCTTTTCACAAACAACACCGGTGCACCCCAAGGTGAAAAACTCGGCGAGCAAAACCTCTATCCACCAACTCTTGCAATCGAGCTTTCAACTCCTTTAATTCCGTTGGTGCCATACGATCTGAGCTATCGAAATCGATGTGGTCCTGTATAAGCTCAATACCAAACTCTATCTCCGAACAGTGGCAAACCCGGTAATTCTTGGAAAAACATCCGGTATTCACAAACCACCGCACAGATTCGGTTTTATTTCTAACTCCTTATCATCAAGTACATACGCAAGGTATGCTTCGCACCCTTTCTTACATACTACGGGCCAACATTGATAATATTACGGTGGCAACCCTTCAAGTCCGTATATTCAACTCGGATCATCTCGTTATTTGCGCACCTCAAATCAATAGTCTTGCTTTTGCAATTCACAACCGCATCATGCACGGTCAACCAATCCAACCCAAGAATAACATCAAATTCATCGAACGGCAAAAGTATCAAGTCCGCCGGAAAACAGGAACCTCAATTATTAGGGATATTTCTTACACACTTTGTCGACAAGCACGTAACGACCCAAGGATTTGACACCGAATTACGAACTCAAGAGACTCAATAGGTAAAGTCTTCTTGGATGCTAACGTTCGCATATATAAGAATGAGTAGAACCCAGGTCAATCAAAGGAATCACATTAGTATCAAAGAGAGTGAAAATACCGTAATAACATCGGCGAGGAAGCATCCTCGCGTGCGCAGATAGCATAAGCCCTAGCAGAGCGCGAGCCTCGGATCCGGTCGTAGCATCTCTAGATCCTCTCGACCACCACTAGCATTGCCCGTATTTCTAGATGGTCTACCTCGGCGATGGTAGCGCCGGTTTCCCACTCGATCTACATTCATTCGCACAACCTTGGGCAATCTTTAATGAAGTGGTCAATCGCTCCGCACTTGTAATGAGAGCGGTCACGGAATCTACAACTTCCGAATGCCATTTGCCACAATCATCGCACTCTGCTCTCTCTCGATGATCATTTCCACCATGGTGATCGAAGTGACTCGTGTGGTCACAGGGGTCGATCGCGATCTCGTCTAGAAAAGCCCAAAGTGTCTCTAGACCGCCTAAGCCATCTCTGAATTTCTTTGATGTGTGGGAAGGGCTTCCCAAGACCTCTTATGAAACTCCCTTGCTCCCACTTCACTTTTCTTTTCTCCATCTTGAGCTCCTCGGCTTTGCACTTTCGCTCGACAAGAGCCACAAACTCGGATTTCCAAAATGCCAACATACGACTTTATATCATCATTCATTCCATCTTGAGCGTTTTACATCACGACTTCAAGAAATGCATTCAGCGTCTGGCTAAGCCTCACAAATTTTCGTTCATAGTCGAGAATCGACATGGAACCTTGTTTAAGTTCAAGAAATTCCTTCCGCTTTTGATCCATAAATCTCGATCGATATACTTTTTCCAAACTCGGTTTGGAAAAACTCCCAAGTTACTTGCTCTCGGGCACAACAAGTCGAGTACTCCACCAATAGTAGGCGTAATCACGTAGCAAGGAGATAGTACACTTTAGGCATTCATCGGTGTACAAGATAGCTCATCGAAAGTGCCGGATAGTGTTGTCCAACCAAAATTCAGCTTGCTCGGCATCGTCGCTATCCGTAGCTTTAAATTCAGTAGCCCCATGTTTTGATTCATCAAGCGGGGCTTATTGGACCTTATTTGGTCGATTCATCGGAGGCATTCTAGGTGCGGGGTCGTATTAGTCGGGAATGGAGGTTGTGGAACAGTAGTGTTAGTTCGAATGTATTGGTTGAACCAATCATTCATCACGCTATAGAAAGCTTGCCTAGCCTCATCATTCGGATTGCTAGCAACAGGTCGAGAGTCCGCCGGCACTGTCCCTTGTGCGGGAGCAGGCGCCACACTCTCCACATCATCAGCTATCGCTCGATTGGGATCGGGATCCATTATTATAAATAAACACAAATTCAAATGTCAGAAATTACCACACTATCAATTAATCACATAATGGCATGTATAGCTAGACCCAAACGTATTACGGTAGTCCTAGAACCGACTAAACCGTAGCTCTGATACCAATAAAATTGTAACACCCCGTACCCGAGTCCGTTACCGGAGTCGAACACAAGGTGCACACAGACTTAACATAATTGTTTTCACAGTCCTAAAAAAAAATTTTCCAGACTAGCTGGTTACTGCATCACTGTCGCCTTAAAAATCATATCATGAGTTTTAAAGCTCGAAAACCAGTTTCGTAAATTTTACCTGAAACTAGACTCATAAATCCATCAACATATGTTTTTCTAGAATTTTTTGTTAGGCCAATTAGTACAGTTTATTAGTTAAAGTCTCCCCTAATCCAGGGTTCGACTACACTGACCCTCACGCATTACGAATTGGATATCTCCCTGTAAAGGGCTTCAACACTGATGCTGTTTGTTTCTGTAGAAACCAGACTCAGAGAGGAATCTATACATCTATGGCATGACTCCTAATTATCTCTGGTTAATTTACAATGAATTTCCAAAGTCGGAACAGGGGATCCAGAAACCGTTCTGGCCCTATTTCACGAGAACTTTAATATCTCTTAACATATAACTCATATGACCGTTTCGTTTCTTCCATATGAAAGTAGATTCATCAAGGTTAATTTACATAATTTATTCGCTATTTAATACCATTCCTACTATTTTTAGTGATTTTCACATCCACATCACTGCTGCTGTCAGCATCGCCTTTAAGGTAGGCTTTACCTATTTCATGATTTCCATGATTCAATTGGCCCTTTTTGCATATATAGCACAAAGTGTGATCATGATTAACCATTCCAATGGCTAATCGTTTCAAAACAATTCCATACCTCATAATGATCAACATACAAACGATTATAGTACTATGCTAAAAACGTATATAAGCCATTTTCGCATGGCTATCCAAGTTTACACAAAACCGAAAGGTACATGACCTACAACAAAAGGGTAGTCCTATACATGCCATTTCAAAGTTCAACCAAAATTGTACCAAAATGGGGGCTTTGATAGTGTGGATGACTTCAACTTCGATGATCCCGAATCCGATAGCTAACGAGCAAAATCTATAAAACAGAGAGCCAAAGCAACGGGGTAAGCATTTTAATGCTTAGTAAGTCTCAAATAATGAAATCAGCTTTGACTAAAGTATTACATTTACATAACTAAATGAATCACTTTATTAATACACATTCTTATAATCATACTTACTTCACATTACCGACCCTTATGTTTATACACAAAAGAACAACTTAGCCAAAGGCCGGTAGCTCGTTTATCAACTGAGCGAGTACTTACTTGTAAGGGCTCAACTAATTCAAGCACATACGGACATACCTCATTGCTGGAATTTTCACAAGTGTATAAACTGAAATTTTTACAGCAAGATTGCTCATTTTCGAGTCACGTACCTTCGTGATTCAACCGGATATAACCACAAGCACAATTTCCTTGGTCTTAACCGGATTTGGTAACTTGCACAATTGCCTTGGTCTTAGCCGGATATAACAACTTCATACGAATGCCTTGGTCTTAGCCCGGATATAATCACTAGCATAAATGCCTTGAGACTTAGCCGGGTATCATTCAAATGCTCATGTACACATATATCAATAATCACGACACATTCATATTTCATTTTCGTTACTAAGGCTCAAACACAAAATATTTATCAAACCTTTACAATTTCGGCTCAATAGCCACACACAAGGAGCATGATTTCAATATAATTCAAGTAGGGTCATTACTCAAGACTTACCTTGGATGTTGTCAAGCGATTTCGACGGCTATTCGATCACTTTTCCTTTCCTTATCCAACTGTGGTCCTCTAAGCTCTTGAGTTAATTCACACAAATTTAACTTATTAAAATCTCATTATGATAGCTTATGGCCGAATATGACAAGGAATTTAAATGGTCATATGGCCATCCTTTAGCTCAAATACACAATGGTCATGCACAATTTTTTAATCACAACAAACAATTCAATACAATTCATTCAAACATCAAAGTGAAGCTCAAGGTACTTAGCCCTTATATACATTAGACATTAGAGTCACATGTGTACGAAATCACGAATCGAATTCAACACATTAGTTAGTACTCTCCTTAGCCAAATTTTCCAAGCCAAGAATAGGCATCAATATGCTTGCCTCTAACCGAATGCATGCACACCAACCCCCCTTTCATGTGGCCGAATATGCATGTCCATGTTGAGGCCAATTATACACTTAATACCACACAAAACAACATACATTTTACTAACTAACGCATTACATATTGTAGCTCAATACACATCTCTCATGTACTTCATAACCAAACATCATCACAAGCAAATATATACCTTGAAATAGTATATATGTCATGCCAATACATCATGTGCAAACATATATACATATAGGTGCAAGGGCCGAATCATAAGGATGACTATGACTACCTCATATAATTTCATTATGGCGAATGCTCCTTCTACCCCATTTACCTTCACAAAGCATGAACTTCATCATCCAACTTACAAGCTTACAATGTCATGAAGTTTAACCTCATGGTATCTATCAAACTCTCACTCAAAAGTGCTAAAAGAATATTCAATAATCATCAATCCACCATCACATGCACCATTACAAAGCTTCACTTTTAGCATGCAAATGATATCAACACAACCTCACCTTAGTCGAATATCATCTCCATGACATAGTAAGGATTTGAATCATGGCTAGTTAGAACTCAAGCTAACTACTAAAATATACATGAATCTCATGGCAAAACATCAAACTTACCTTAATCTAGGTACAAGTATGGCCAAACCTCCTCCTAAACCTCTTCCAAACCAACATGAAACAAGAATTCCTTCCTTCTTCCTTAGAATTTTCAGCCCAAAGGAAATGAAAATGATGAACAAAATTTCTTCTTTCTTTCTCCACAACTCACGGCAATGGGCATGCATGAGACCATTTTTTCTCTTTTTTTTCATTCTTTATTACACATACTCATTAATCTATATTTTTTTCACCCATGATGCACCAACAAAACATGTCTATGACATGTTTTGCCCATCCTCCTTTGTCATGGCGGCCATTAGCTAATAAAAGGGAAATTGACATGCAAACCCTCATTTTTGCATGCATGATCAACTAGTCATCACACATTTCCCCCTCATTCTTTTAAAGTTTACTACTAGGTCCTTTCTAGTGAAATTCACATTTATAACTCTAAATTAAAGCATCAAAAATGTCACAAATGAGTTAACACATATTATAGGCATCAAAATAAATATCAAATTATTTTTATGCCTCGATTTTGTGGTCCCGAAACCACATTCCGACTAGGGTCGTTTTAAGGCTGTCACACGTTGGGTACACGATTGCATTTCAGTACTGTTTTTCACCCTCAGATAGATGGACAGTCGGAAAGGGTTATTCAAGTTTTGGAGGATATGTTAAGAGGTTGTATCATCGATTTTCGTGGTAGTTGGGAGGACTACTTGCCATTGGCGGAGTTTGCGTACAACAATAGCTACCAAGCAAGTATTCAGATGGCTCCATATGAGGCACTTTATGGGCGAAGATGTCGTACGCCTACATGATGGCTCCTTTTAAATTTCGCATTTATTTTTTGGATTATTTCTATTTTGGTTAAAGTTGTAATAAGGCCGCTCTATTATTTTTATTTTGGATTTTGAAATTACTTAAATCGTTTTTGACTTGAGATTCACATCACTTAAATTGATTCCTTGAAATTGGTTAACTCTAGGTTTATCAAAAATTACTTTTTTCAAACCGACACGACAACCAAACGTCTTCGAAACGAAACTTTTCAAAGTGTAACAAAAGGCACATTTTTCTAAACCCTTAACAATCGATAATGGATAGGACTCACACTAGTGAATCGGAATATTTCTCTTAAAACTTCATTAATGGTTTTTGTAAAGCTCACCCAAACTTTAGTAAACTAGGTAACTTGGTTAGTGGTAGGTAATGTGACACACGGGATTCAGCCGTAACGTCTAGGCCGGGTTTGTGGTGTTATAGTACCATTGTTTATAGTGTCAGACAGAGATCCGAGATTCATGTCACGAGTTTGGAAGAAGTTGCAAGATGATTTGGGTACTAAATTGCACTTTAGAACTGGTTTTTATCCGCAAACGGATGGTCAATCTGAGCGGATTATTCAGATACTCGAGGATATGTTAAGATGTTGTATTCTTGAGTTCGAAGGTATGTGGGAACAATACTTATCTTTGATTGAATTTGCTTATAATAACAGTTTTCAATCGAGCATCAAAATGGCACCATATGAAGCTTTATATGGTCGCAAATGCAGTACACCTTTGTATTGGATAGAGCTCAATGAAAGTAAGATTCACGGGGTTGATTTGATAAAAGAAACCGAACAGAAAGTGAAAGTAATTTGAGATAGTTTGAAAACAACTTCTAATCATCAGAAATCTTATGCAGATCTGAAAATAAAAGACATTGAATTTGAGATCGGAAATAAAGTATTTTTGAAAGTGTCTCCATGGAAGAAAGTGCTTCGATTTGGTAGAAAAGGCAAAGTGAGTCCGAGGTTTATCGGGCCATATGAGATTAACGAGTGTATTGGGCCGGTAGCATATAAATTGTTGTTACCACCAGAGTTAGAAAAGATTAATGTATTTCATGTATCATGCTTCGACTATACAGATCTGATCTTTCACATGTAATGTGACAGCCTTAAAACGACCCTAGTCGGAATATGGTTTCGGGACCACAAAATCGAGGCATAAAAATAATTTAAAATTTATTTTGATGCCTATAATATGTGTTAACTCATGTGTGACATTTTTGATGTTTTGATTTAGAGTTATAAATGTGAATTTCACTAGAAAGGACCTAGTAGTAAACTTTGAAAGTATGATAGGAAATGTGTGATGACTAGTTGATCATGCATGCAAAAATGAGGGTTTGCATGTCAAATTTCCCCATTTAAGAACAAGTGGCCGGCCATGACAAAGGGGGATGGGCAAAACATGTCATGAAACATGTTTTGTAAGTGGTTTATGTTGGAATAAATAAAATAAGTTGTATGGTAATAAAAAAATGAAAAAAAAATGTGTGTGAAGGCTTCTCCCCCTCCCCTTTGCCGTGAGTTGAAGAAAAGCAAAGAAAAAAAAATTGTTCATCCTTTTTCACTCCTTTTGGCCGAAAATACTAAGGAAGAAGGAAGGAGTTTTGTTCATGCTTGGTTTGGAAGAGGATTAGGAGGAGGTTTGGCCATACTTGTATCTAGATTAAGGTATGTTTGAGGTTGTGCCATGAGATTCATGCATGTTTTTAGTTGATAGCTTGATGCTCTTATTAGCCCATGGTTCAAATCTTTGTTATATCATGGGGATGGTATTTGGCCAAGGTGGATTTTGTGTTAATGCCATTGCATGTTAAATATGAAGCTTGCTAATGATACATGTGATGGTGGATTGATGGCTCTTGGACTTTCTTTTTAGTATTTTTGAGTAAGACATTAAGTTCTTTGTTTAATCATGACCAAAAATTATGGTGTTGTGATGTATTCGCCATGGTACATCCATAAGTATGATTTATGCTCATTGCATGGAAAGTAAGATTTGTGTTTTGGATTTATGTTCATGTTTAGTTACAATCAACTTGAGATTGGCTCTAGCATATATATATGTATATATGTTTGCACATGATGTATTGGTATGACATATATACTATCTCAAGGTATATATTTACTTATGATGATGTTTGGTTATGAAGGAAATGATAGATGTGTATTGAGTTACAATATAGAATCGTTAGTTAGTAAAATGTATGCTGTTTTTGTGTGGTATTAAGTGTATAATTGGCCTCAACATGGACATGCATATTCGCCACATGAGGGAATTGGTGTGCATGCATTCGGTTAGAGGCAAGCATATTGATGCCTATTCTTGGCTTAGAAAATTCGCTAAGGAGAGTACTAACTAATGTGTTGAGTTGATTCATGATTTCCGTACATATGTGACTTTAATGTCTAATGAAAATATGTGGGCTAAGTACCTTGAATTCCTCTTCGATGCTCAAATGATTAAATCAATTTATTTGTTAAATTAAGCTCAAGAGCAAAGGGAGCTAAATCCGATAAAGGGAAGGAAAAAGTAGTCGAATAGCCGTTAAATCGTTCGACCACGTCCGAGGTAAGTCTTGAGTAATGACCCTACTTGAATTATATTGAAATGATTTGTCATATTATGGCGGACAGCTGAATGTGCGTAGGGACTAAGTTATAAAGTCAATTGAAATCATGCTCTTTGTGTGTGGCTATTGAGCCGAAATTGGAAAGGTTTGATAAATGTTTTGTGTTTGAGCCTTAGTAACTGAGAATGAAATATGGATGTGTCGTGATTATTGATATATGTGTACATGAGCATTTGAATGATACCCGGGCTAAGTCCCAAGGCATTTATGCTAGTGATTATATCTGGGCTAAGACCAAGGCATTCGTGCGAAGTTGTTATATCCGGCTAAGACCAAGACATTTGTGCAAGTTACAAACCGGGTAAAGACCAAGGCAATTGTGCTTGTGGTTATATCCGCTAAATTCAAGAAGCTCGGTTGAAGGTGAGCGTTTTGGTGCTGTAATAAATTCAATTAATACGCTCGAAAAACCCATACGATAAGGTATGTTTACATGTGCATCGGAAAAGTCGATTCGTTTGAAATAGTGTTCGATTCGATCGACTAACGAACTTTCGGCTCTTAGATAGGTTGATACCTTGTGTGTGTATATGTTGATGAAGTGTGAAGTAAGTATGATTATGAGAATGTGTATTACTAAAGTGATTCATTTAGCTATGTGAATGTAATACTTTAGTCAAAGCTGATTTCATTACTTGAGACTTACTAAGCATTAAAATGCTTACCCGTTGCTTTGGCTCTCTGTTTTATAGATTTTGCTCGTTAGTTATCGGATTCGGGATCATCAAGTCGAAGTCATCCACACTATCAAAGCCCTTTGGTACTCTTTTAGTCGAACTCTGGATATGGCATGTATAGGACTACCCTTTGCTGTTTTTTTCAAGTACGTTTTGTGATGTATGTGTGTACTGACCATGCGAAAATGGCTCGTAAAAGTGGAGTATGGCATTAGACCATTTGTGTTTATGTATATATATATGGTTTCATGATGTGACTATGGACTGGAATGGAAGTGTTGGGCAATGATCAGCCCTTGGAATGGCTAAATATGATCATATGTGGACCTATGTATGACAAAACTCTAGTTGGTCCATGGAAACCACGAAATAGGTAAGGTTTACCTTGAAAACAGATGCTGACAGCAGCAGTGGTGTGGATTTGAAAAATCACTAAAAATTGTAGGAATGGAATTAAATAGTGAATAAATTATTTAAATGAACCTTGATGAATCTACTTTCATATGGAAGAAATGAAACGGTCATATGAGTTATATGTTAAGAGATATTAAAGTTCTCGTGAAACAGGGCCAGAACGGTTTCTGGATCCCCTGTTCCGACTTTGGAAATTCATTATAAATTAACCAGAGATAATTAGGAGTCATGCCATATATGTATAGATTCCTATCTGAGTCTAGTTTCTATAGAAACAAACGGCATCAGTATTGAGGTCCTGTACAGGGAGATATCCAATTCATAATGCGTGAAGGTCAGTGTAGTCATACCCTGGATTAGGGGAGACTTTAACTAATAAACTGTACTAATTGGCCCGACCAAAAATTCTAGAAAAAAAGATGTTGTTGTACTTATGAGTCTAGTTTCAGGGAAAAATTACGAAACTGATTTTCGAGCTTTAAAACTCAAGATATGATTTTAAGGCGATAGTGACGCAGTAACCAGCTAGTCTGGAAATTTTTTTTTATGGACTGTGAAAACAATTAAGTTAAGTCTGTGTGCACCTTGTGTTCGACTTCGGTAACGGACTCGGGTACGGGGTGTTACATGTAATTCCTCTGTTTGAGATTGAAATTTAGTCTGATATGACTTACGAAGAAAAGCTGATCCGAATCTTAGCGCGAGAGGTTAAAGAGTTACGAAATAAGAAAATTTCATTAATTAAAGTGATGTGGCATTGATATGGTGTTGAAGAGGCCACGTGGGAGCCTGAAGATGTTACGAGACAACAGTATCCAGATATGTTTAATGGTAAGATTTTCAGGGATGAAAATCCTAGAGGGGGGAGAATTATAACGGTCCGGTTTTGACCCTAGTCGGAATAGTGGTTTTGGGACCACAAATCTGAGTTAGAGAAATAATTTAATTTTATTTTCCGTGTCTATTATAAATAAATTGACATGTGTAAAAATCTTGTGTAAAAATTTAACTATTTGTATGCTTAATTTACAAAAATGACCTGATCGCAAAAAAGGTAAAAGCTATGTGCTAGATGTTAAAAGTGCTTAATTGACTTGGCTTTATAATTGTGAGGTCCTTATGTAGTTATTTGACCAAAGTTATGATTAAATGACAATAGTGGACATTAGTGGATGGCATATTAATGTTTTGATGTAGGGTAATTTGGGAAATGTATATTTAAATAATTAAAATAAAATAAAACATGAAACAAAGCCATTATCATCCTTCGTCTTGCCAAAAATACAAAGAAAATAAAAGAAAAAGAAGCCTTAAGGGTTTGGCTAGGTTAAAGCTCTATTGAGGTATAATTTTTGATCGATTTTTGATAATTTCTACGTTTTTGTGATCGTTGCTTAGTGTACTATAAAGCCCATGTCTCAATTTTTGATTTTGTTGATGATTTTGAGTTATGCCATTGACGAAACTATGAGCTTTGTGATGTTAGTTGATGAATTATGAAAGGTATGTTTTGGGTTGACATATGTTGTCTTTGAATTTTTGATGAAATTGAGTAAACTGGGCTAATTTGTAAAAAAATGATATTTTGAGGGACTAAAATGTGAAATAAATGAAATGTGAGGGCTTATATGAACACTATGAATATTCGGCTAGGCATGTGTGTAAAGAAATTTTGTGTATTTTATGACTTTGTGAAATAAGGACAAAAGTGTCGAAATGTGAAAATGTGAGGGCTAGTTTACAAAATTCCCTAATTGTGTATATATGGATTGTTTTGAATGATTTGGTGTATAAAAGGGTTAATTTTGAATACATTTAGATCAAGAAAAGAGGAATTCAGATTTAGACCGAGGGAAGTCAAAGTTGGTAGAATAAACGTTCAAGTCGACAACTTCGAGTACGAGGTAAGTTCATACGTAGAATATGGCATTATAAGTACATATTTCTGTTTTGATTATACATAGATGTTTAAATAATTAAGCTAAATGTATATGATGATGAATCAGAAGATTTGGCACTAAGTGTGCGATTTAAATTAATTTTGGTGCTAAGTGTGTGATTTAAACTAGCTCGGCTACTTGAGGCACTAAGTGTGCGATACCGACTTAGTCTCAGTTATTTGAGATGACACTAAGTGTGCGGAAATATTCTAGTTTTGGCTAACCTTATAGCACTATGTGTGTAGATGTTTAAAATACAAATAAGCTATGGAAAGTCTTATAACCTTCAGCAAGAGGTAAGTAGGAAAGTGAATAAGTACGGGAAGATCCAAGTATGTATGATACCTAAGTGGTAGATGATATTATGTATGTGAATTTCATTGAGTTGATATGATCTTATGGATTGAAATTGTGCAAATACTCATATGTTTCATATAATGTTGATGATTTGAGTATGAGCTTACTATGCTTTTGAAAGCTTACTGTGTATGTGTGTTTGAATTGTTTTGTAGATGTCGAAGCTACTGCAAGCTTGGGGATCATCTAGGATCATCAGTACACTATCGAAGTTCATTTTGGTACTTTTGAAAATGTATACAAATTTTAAAGTATGGCATGTATAGGCTAGTAATTGTGGAAGTATGTTCTGTGATGTATATATCTATTTAGCCATGTGAATTGGCTAATTTGTGTTTAAACTCTTAGTTGATAATGGTTTATGATATGTGATGTTAATTTGAAATTGTAGTATGCTTAGTTGGATAAAGAAAATGGTAAGTGTGGTGAATTCATGGAATGATATTATATGATGACCTGAATAATCTTACATTATGTTCATTATAAATAGGTAAGGTTTATAAGTATGTAAATGGTTGATAATGTTATGGTATGAATGATATGTGTTTTAGCATGAAAAATTGGTTGATTGGATTGTACATATATGCTTGTTTGCATGCTTGTAGGTTTACCCAAAAAGGGATGGTAATTTGGCTTAAACAAAGCCTGCATTGTGCCACACGGCCATAGAACACGGGCGTGTCTGTTGGCCGTGGGCTTAAGTCAGGAGGTAGCTAAGAACCACACGGCCATAGCACACGAGTGTGTCTGTTGGTCGTGGGGAAAAGACAGTATATAGGCTCTGTTTTGGCACGGTTGGGTTTCAAGAGTGTGTCTAGTGCTTGTGTGAAACACACGGCCTGGTTACACAGGCGTGTGACCTCAACAGAATGGAAAAATTTTCTATGTGATGAAATTTGTGTTCAGTTTAGTCCCGACCTCTTACTAATGTATGTTTATGGTCTCATTGACCTAAGAAAGGGACTCAATGTTTATGTTTGATCATAATATGACGATGTTTGACTTTTGATTATAAAGGGATTACGAAATGTTTCGATATGTCCAGTAATACCTCATAACCCTAATCTGGTGTTGGATATGGGTTAGGGGTGTTACAACAATCATAGCAAGATATATTTCATGTATAACAATAATAACATGAATAATATGCTCATTAAATCATGCGAACTTACCTCGAATACGGAAACGACAAAATTACCATTTTAGTCGAAAACTTATATTTTCCCAATTTATGCCCGAATCTCGATTTCCTTTATCTATTATTTCAAATATAGTCTATTTAGGACTCATATTATTCAAATTGAACCAAAAATCATATTTTGGAAAATTTATAATTTTTCCCCTAAACTTTCACATATTTGTAATTTAGTCCCTAGGCTAGTAAAAAGAAATGTGTTCAATTTCTTGATTACCCAAGCCTAGCCAAACCATATTCAAGCTGATGACAGCCCCCATTTCTCATTAAAATAGATTTTTAGTTGCCTATTTTACACCTTTTTTAATTTAGTCCTTTTTTGGCTTTTTCATGAAAAATTACTTAGTAAAAGGTGTTAAATACACTCCAATCTATCATATTCTACCATTAAACATCAAAATACTAGCATGTCATGCAAGGGTAAATTTTTAAACATAAACCCTAGTTCAAAATAATGGTAGAAATGAGTAGAGCATGTTTCCGGGATTTCAAAAATGCATAGAACGTTAAAAACAGGACTCGGGATCACTTACTATTGATCTTGGAAGCTTGGAAACCTTAGCCATGGCTCCCCTCTTGATTCACACGACCATGGGAGGAAGATGGACACATTTGGCTTTTAATTTTTTTCTTTTAATTTATTTTACCCCTAAATGACCAAAATGCCCTTTTTACCATTCTTTCAAATTTTACCCTTCCAAGCCCATTTTTGTCCAAATTTTTAGAACTTGGTCAAATTACTCTTTAAATACCTTTAATTAATAATCTAATTCAATTTCATGCAAATTGCTTCTAGAACACAAGTTTTACAAATTATTCAATTTAGTCCTTAAAGTATAATTAAGCACTTTTCACATAAAATTTCCTCGTGAAATTTTCACACAAGCATAGAGACATATCATAGACCTTATAATAATCATAAAATAATTATTATCATCTCGAATTTGTGGTCTTGAAACCACTGTTCCGACTAGGCCCTAATTCGGGATGTTACATTTCTCCCCCTTTAGGGACTTTTGTCCTCAAAAATCTTACCAAGAAAGTGGTTTTGGGTTTTCACTTAGGTTTCTTAACCTCATAATCATCATCAAAGAACTTTTACTTTGGCTGGGCTTTCAATACTTTTTATTTTCTCATACTCTAATCATGAGTGATTCATTGCCAAGTTACACATGTAAGACCCCTATCCCGTAACCATCGCCGGAATAGGTAAGGGGCATTACCAGATAGACAGAACATCACAGATCAATACAGAATCACAGATAACACATAATATTAATGCTTAAGAAATTTAACAATTCATCCCTTATGGAGGTCTTCATGACCTAAGAAATACATTTAGAAAAGGTCGGGACTAAACCGAACACATTTAGAATTTTCAGAACTTAGAAAACATTTTCAATTCTGTTGAGGTCACACGCCCAAGTGATCAGGCCGTGTGCCTTACACGAGCACCAGACACGCCCATGAGGTCCAGCCGTGCCAAAATAGAGTATACATACTGACTTTTACACACGGCCAACAGACACGGCCGTGTGCCATGGCCATGTGATACTTAGCTAGCTATTGACTTAAGCCCACGACCATATGACACGCCTATGTGTCTTAACTGTGTGGTCTTAAGAGGTTACTTCTTTGCATACACGGCCATAAGGCACGCCCGTGTTCACTGGCCGTGTGGCACAATGCAGGCTTGGTTTAAGCCAACTTGCCACCCCTTTTTTGGTCATTCCTACAAGCAATATTAAACAACATTTATACTACCATTTCTTTACAAGCTTTACAAGCTTTACTTAACTCTTCAGCTTTACAAGCTCGCTCAACGAGCACTACCATTTCTTTAATTTCCAAAATCTTACCATTAAACAGATTCAAATATTGTTGTCTCATAACATCTTCAGACTCTCACGTGGCCTCTTCAACACCGTGTCGATGCCACATGACTTTAACTAATGGAATTTTCTTATTTCGTAACTCTTTAACCTCACGAGCTAAATACGGATCGACTTTTCTTCATAAGTCATATCAGATTGGATTTCAATATCAGACGGGGAAATTATATGCGAAGGATCGGATCTGTATCGTCGAAGCATCGATACATAAAACACATTATGTATCTTTTCTAACTAAGATGGTAGCCTTAATCTATAAGCAACCGGCCCAACTCGCTGGATGATTTCATACGGTCTGATGAACCTCAGACTCAACTTGCCCTTTTTACCTGATCAGAACAGTTTCTTCCGCGGAGATACTTTCAGAAACACTTTATCACCGATCTCAAATTCGATATCTTTTCATTTTAAATCCGCATAAGATTTCTGACGATCAGAGGCAACTTTCAGACTATCTCGGATTACTTTCACTTTCTATTCTATTTCTTTTATCAGATCAATACCATAAATCTTATTCTCACTGAGCTTAGACCAGTATAACGGAGTTCTACACTTTTTACCGTATAAGGCTTCGTACAGTGCCATTTTAATGCTCGATTGAAAACTATTATTATAAGCGAATTCAATCAAAGGTAGATATTGTTCCCACGCACCTTCAAACTCAAGAATGCAACATCTCAACATATCATCGAATATCTGAATAATCCGTTCAGATTGACCATCTGTTTACGGATGAAAAGTAGTGATAAAATGCAATTTAGTACCTAGAGCATCTTGCAATTTCTTCCAGAATCGCGATGTAAATCTCGGGTCTCTATTTGACACTATCGACAATGGTACACCATGTAGTTTCACGATATCAGAAATATATAATTCAGCTAATTTATCGAGTGAGTAATCAAATTGAATCGAAATAAAATAAGCTGATTTCGTCAAACGATCAACTACAACCCAAATTGCGTCTTTCTCTCTCGGAGACAGGGACAAACCCGAAACAAAATATATGGTCACTCGATCCCATTTCCGCTCTGGAATCATAATCGTTTATAATAACCCAGATGCCACCTGATGTTCAGCTTTAACTTGCTGATAGATTAAACATTTAGAAACAAGATTAGAGATATCTCTTTTCATTCCAGACCACCAATAGTGTTGCTTCAGATCATTATACATTTTCGTACTACCTAGATGTACAGATAAACAACTACTGTGAGCTTCACTTAAAATCGTCTGAATTAACTCCGGATTTCTCGGAACACAAAGGCTATTTCTAAATCCCAAACAATTATCAATATCAACTCAGAATTCAGAATCACACTGAGCTCGTTTTGCTATTAATTCACTATCAACCTTCTGAGCTTCGATAATCTGTTGTAAGAACAAGGGTCTTGCTTTTAATTCAGCTAAAATTAAACCATCATTAGATAGAACCAAATGAGCATTCATTGCGCGCAAAGCAAACAATGATTTTCGACTCAGGGCATCAGCAACAACATTAGCTTTACCCGGACAATAATCTATCATAAGTTCGTAGTCCTTTAGTAATTCAAGCCATCTTCTTTGTCGCAAATTCAAATATTTTTGTGTCATTAAATACTTCAGACTTTTATGATCAGAAAACATGTGACATTTCGCACGAAACAGATAGTGACGCCGGATCTTTAAGGCAAACACTATAGCAGCTAACTCAAGGTCGTGAGTCAGACAGTTCTTTTCATGTGGCTTTAGTTGTTTCGAGGCATAAGCTATAACTTTTCCTTCTTGCATTAGAACACATCCCAAACCAATCAACAAAGCATCACTATAAATAAAAAATCTTTACCCGATTCAGGTTGTACCAAAATCGGAGCTTCAGTCAATAAAGCTTTCAACTGATCAAAGCTATTCTGACACTTTTCAGACCACTCAAACTTCACATCTTTCTGGAGTAATTTTTTAAACGGATTTGCAATCATCGAGAAACCTTTTTTGAATCTTCTATAGTAACCAGCAAGTCCTACAAAACTAAGGGCTTCAGATACATTCCTCGGAGGTTTCCAATCCAGAATAGCTAAAATTTTGCTCGAATCAACTCAGATACCAGAGGCTGATGTAATATGACCCAGGAAACCAACTTCTCTCAACCAGAATTCAGATTTACTAAACTTTGCATACAATTGTTTATCTCACAGAGTCTGTAGCACTATTCTCATATGTTCGACATGCTCAGATTCATCACGTGAATAAATCAATATGTCATTAATGAATACCATAACAAATTGATCTAGATACGGTCTGAAAATTCTATTCATTAAATCCATAAAGACAGCAAGTGCGTTCGTTAATCCAAAAGGAATAACTAAAAATTCATAATGCCCGTACCTCATTCTGAAAGTAGTTTTCGGAATGTCAGAATCCTTTACTTGCAACTGATAGTAACCTAATCTCAGATCTATCTTTGAAAACACAGTATCACCTTTCAACTGATCGAATAAGTCATCAATTCTGGGCAGAGGATATTTGTTCTTTATAGTCACTTTGTTAAGCTAACGGTAATCAATACACATTCTCATTGTGCCATCTTTATTTTTCACAAATAGGATAGGAGCACCCCATGGTGAAAAGCTCGGTCTAACAAATCCTCGATCAGTTAGTTCTTGCAACTGAGATTTTAATTCCTTTAACTCGGTCGGAGCCATTATATACGGAGCTATTGAAATCAGAGTAGTACTAGGTACTAATTCATTACCAAACTCGACTTCTCGAATCGAAGGCAAACCTGGTAGTTCTTCAAGAAACACATTAGAGAATTCACAGACAACAGGCACTGATTCAACTTTCTTATCATTCATTTTCGAGTCTAACACATAAGCTAAGTAGGCTTCACAGCCTTTCTTCACTTATTTCCGTGCTTTCATTGCAGATATCACAGCTGGTAGTCCATTCAGATCACTAGACTCAATTAGAATTATCTCATCATTCTTACACCTTAAACCAATGACTTTTCATTTGCAATTCACAATAGCATCATGCAAAGTTAACCAGTCCATCCCCAGAATTATAACAAATTCGTCGAAAGGTAAAAGCCTCAGATCAGCAGGAAAACAAATATCTTGAATCAATAATGGGAAATTCTTCCAGATTTATCAACCAAGACACTCTGACCTAAGGGGTTTGATACTCTAATTACGAATTTAGTAGGCTCTACAGGCAAAGTCTTACTGTGCACTAAATTCATACAAATATATGAGTGCATTGATCTAGGGTCTATCAATGCAATCACAGAAGTATCATAAAGAGTAAAAGTACCAGTAATCACGTCTGAAGATGAGGCATCCTCACGAGCTAGGATAGCATAGGCTCTGGCAAGTGCTCTGGCCTTAGATCTAACAGTAGTATCCCTAGTAGCTCTTTGACCACCACTTACATTTACCATATTTTTGGAAGGTCTACCTCTAGCTGAGGTGTTGCTCAGTCTCAGATTCTATACATTCTCTTGCTTAGTAGGTTCAGAACAATCTCTTACAAAATGGTCCAGAAATCCACATCAGAAACAGGCTCGGTAATTCAATCAACAATTTCATGGATGTCTTTTACCACAGTGTTTACATTTAGGTTTCTCAGATCAGACATTCCCGACACTTGCAACAGAAGTAGCAGGAGCTCTGAAATTCGAGTGCGATCTAGCTCGATCTCGATTCGAATGTCTTACATTAGCCTTTGAACGGCTATGATCATCTCAGAATTTCTTTGACACAGATTGAAATGATCTACTCGAAGATCTCTTTCTAACATCTCTAGCTTCAAAATCAGCTTTTCTTTTCTCTTTACTTAATTCTTCAGCTTTTTCTTTAATTTCCAAAATCCCAACTAACAGACGGATAGCTTCATTTAGTCCATCTTCAAACCTTTTGCACATCATTGCTTCATTTGATACACATTCCCGAGCATACTGACTCAATCTCACAAATTCATATTCGTATTCAGTAACAGACATACGACCTTGTTTAAGCTTGAGAAACTCTTTACGTTTCTGATCGATGAATCTCTGACTAATGTATTTCTTCTGAAATTCAGCTTGGAAGAAATCCCAAGTAACCCGTTCACTCGGAACCACAAATATTAAAGTTTTCCACCAATGGTACGCCGTATCTCTCAGAAGTGAAATGACACATTTTACACATTCCTTAAGATTTAGAGACATTTCATCAAACATTCATATTGTATTCTCTAACCAAAATTCGGCTCTTTCAGCATCATCATTCGTTGTAGCTCAGAACTCTTCGGCCCCAAACTTTCTAATCTTATCAACTGGTGGTCTATTTAACTAAACCGGATTCACTGAGGGCATAACAGAAATTTGAGAAAGATTAACCGGGGGTGGAGGTTGTTGTACAGCCGGATTGGTTCTAATGTATTGGGTGAACCATTCATTCATCATATGATAGAAGGCTTGTTTAGCCTCACTATCACGGCTACTCGTAGCCGGTCGAGAATTAGATTGCACCGTCTATTGCGTGGGAGCAAGCACATTGCTTTCAACATCGTCAGCTACAGCTCTATCGGGATCCATTTCTATATAAAAGAAAATTTCAATGTCAGGATTCATCATACTATCACAGTTCATAAATATGGCATGTATAGCTAGACTCACGTATGCTATGGTAGTCCTAGAACTGACTAAACCATAGCTCTGATACCAATAAAATGTAAGACCCCTATCCCGTAATCGTTGCCAGAATAGGTAAGGGGCATTACCAGACAAACAGAACATCACAAATCAATACATAATCACGGATATCACATAATATTAATGCATAAGCAATTCAACAATTCATCCTTTATGGAGGTCTCCAAGTCCTCAGACATACTTTTAAAAAAGGTTGGGACTAAACCGAACACATTTAGAATTTTCAAAACATAGAAAAAATTTTCAATTCTATTAAGGTCACACGCCCGTGTGATCAGGCTATGTGCTTTACACGGGCACCAGACACGCCCATGAGGTCCAGCCATGCCAAAGTAGAGTATACATACTGACTTTTACACACGGCCAACAGATACGGCCGTGTGCCATGGCCATGTGATACTTAGCTAGCTATTGAATTAAGCCTACAGCCATATGACACGCCCATGTGTCTTAACCGTATGGCCTTAAGAGGTTACTGCTTTGCATACACGGCTACAAGGCACGCCCATGTTCACTGACCGTGTGGCACAATGCAGGCTTGGACACGCCCATGAGGTCCAGCCATGCCAAAATAGAGTATACATACTGACTTTTACACACGGCCAACAGACACGGCCATGTGATACTTAGCTAGCTATTGAATTAAGCCCACAGCCATATGACACGCCCATGTGTCTTAACCGTATGGCCTTAAGAGGTTACTGCTTTGCATACATGGCTACAAGGCAAGCCCGTGTTCACTGACCGTGTGGCACAATGCAGGCTTGGTTTAAGCCAACTTGCCACCCTTTTTTTGGTCATTCCTACAAGCAATATTAAACAACATTTATACTAAAACTTTCAACCAATTCCATGCTCAAAACATGCTTAAACTTACCATTTCCGCAACTTGGCATGTTTTAAAATGAGCACAACATACAAGGCCATATAACCATTACAAGCATACACAATTTGGCATCACAAACCATTTACCAAAACTAAGCACAAACATTCCATTTGCTAGCCAACTCTCATGTCATAACATATATACATATCAAAGCTTAAATGCATAGACATTCTAGCCTATACATGTCATGCTTAAAAATATTTACACTTTCAAAAGTACCAAAATGAGTTCGATAGTATGGTGACAATTCCTCGACTATCCCCGAGGCTTCAGTAGCTACGATAACTGTAAAATAGACATAAATCACACCTAGTAAGCTACAAAGATCTTAATAAGCCAAATATAATTGCTTTAACTATTAAATCATATAAAGTACAAATCAACAGCAAGAATTCATAACCATTTCACAGAATAGTTCATGAGCCTAACCATGCTCATTTGCTTGTCTACATGTCATGTTTCATTTCCATGATTTCATACATACTTCGCATTCATTATTTCATAGAAACAAAGTCTTTCATTTTTAGAAATTCAGTACGATACAAACGTACCTGTATAGATTATACACTTCATATATTCATTCCCATATCTCGTACTCTATCATCAGACGATTCGGAAACAATACAGATACTCATAAACGGGTACAATGCTGACGTCCCGGACGTGGTCTTACATGTAATTCAGTATCGATGCCTCTGTCCCAAATAGGGCCTTACACGAAATCAGATACGATGACTATGTCCCAGACATGGTCTTACATGTAAATCTCAAATCGTGGCCTATGTCCCAGACATGGTCTTACACGATATCTCAGATCAATATCAATGTTCTTTTAGAAACATACAGAGTTTTTCAGTTACTAGAATATTATCGGAGTTTACTCGAAATTTATTCATCAGGCTCTCAAGGTCGTCCAATACATATTATAGTTTGTATGCGCAGAATTTAGTCAATTTAACACGTCATTGTAATTTGACTTACCTCGTACGAATTTCGGATGGAAACGAGTCGACTATTCGACTATTTTGGACTTCCCTCGATCTAAGTTCGATTTTCTTTGTTCTTGATCTAATACAATTCAAATTCAACCATTCAATCATCCATTTCATTCAAAATAATCCATGAACACATATTTAGGGCATTTTGCATTTTAGCCCTTACATTTTCACACTTTGACAATTTAGTCCATTTTTCACAAAATCACAAATATGCAAAATTCACCAAGACTATAGCTTGGCTGAATATACGTAGCTTCCATACAAGCCCAAATAACATATTTAGTTCACAATTTAGTCCTTCAAAACCTCATTTTCACAAATTAGCCCAAATAGCTCTATTTTATAAAAAATTTAAGAACAAAGCATGATAATCTCACATATATCTTTCATAATCCATATAAAAACATTACAAAGCTCATATAATCATCAATGGAACATTTCATAATCTTCAACAGAAATAAAAATTCAGACATGGGTTTTGAAGAACATAAAGCAACGATCACAGAAACGTAAAAATTATCAAAAACGAACCAAAGTACATACCTTAGTCAACCAAATCAATGACCGAACCCTAGGATGGTCTTCTTTCTATTTTCTTGATATAATCGGCTATATGCATGATAATAATGGCCAATTTCATGTTTTCATTTTATTATAACAACTTTAATAAATATTTTCCCATTTTGCCCTTGACTAATAAACATTAAAACTTACCAACTACATGTCCATATTTGTCCACCAATAAAATAAATGGTAAATTTGACATGCAAGGATCCTCACTTAAATAAGCCAAATCAAATAGGTGCTTTTAACATCTAGCACACAGCTTTTACACTTTACGCGATTAGATCTTTTTTTCAATATTTAGTACGGAAACAGACAAATTAAATCACATAAATTTCATAGATGCAAATTCATTCATCATGGACACAGAAAATAACATTAAAATATTTTTCGAACTCAAATTTGTGGTCTCGAAACTACTATTCCGACTAGGGTCACAACCGGACTGTTACAACACATCTACTGAATTTCAAACTCTATCGAAGAGTTCATATAAATACAAAGGTTAGATCCATACCATCAAGTTACATTTACAAACATGCCTAAATCTTTCAGAATCCAAATAGTGAACTAGCCAGTTTGTCTTTCAATTCCAAAACTTCCTTTAGCTTTCCCAAGATATCAAGACATAGAACCCAGATCTCAATCCGATTAGTGGAGAGTAGAATTCTAGGAAATCCAACAATCATAAAGACACAGAATTCCATAAATCTAATGAGCAGACATTTAGGCATACCAGCATAATTTACAAATCTCATAACATTTAATAACACACCTCATATAATTTTCCTTTTTCACGATAGAAATAATCCAGACAAGAAATCCATATTAACTTTCTCTATTTCCATTTCAATGCCAAAACGGCAAAAATAATTCTAATGACGTTTGCTATACATCCTCAAACTTTCAACATTTCAAGAAGTTGTACTCAAAGACCAACAATGATCGTTTCATCATCTTTGAATACCCAAATCATCTTCGCTATATCATCCTCAAATCTTCCTATCGCATTCAAGTCTTTTAGGAAACATACACTTCTCATTCAGGTTATTCGTCTTTTTACCCGTGAAGAAATAAAGTCTAATTTTCAGGTATGAGCATTTTATTAAATGTTTAAATATATAATCTACACGATTAAATAGTCAAGTTGACCTCATTCATTCGTAATTGGCATTTCAAGAAACCCTATATCCTAGTAAATAGAACGATTCAACATCCATCATTCCAAATTCATTCATCATGCTAATCGAAGACTATAACAAATGCATTAGCATAAGTAATATTGATACCTCAATTGAATACATTAACTCTGATTAATTTACTTGAGATAAGGAATCCACTATACAAATTGGGACTTGAAGTTTCTGTAACGCCCCGTACCCGATGTAACACCCTGTACCCGAGACCGTTGCCGGAGTCGAACACGAGGTGCTAACAGACTTATTTCATTTATTTTCACAGTCCATTTTAAAAATTTCTAGACAAGCTGGCTAACTGCGTCACTGTCACCTTAAAAATCATATCTTGAGTTCCAAAACTCGAAAACCAGTTTCGTAAATTTTACCAGAAACTAGACTCATATATCCATCTACAAATTTGTTTCTAGAATTTTTGGTCAAGCTAATTAGTACAGTTTATTAGTTAAAGTATCCCCTGTTTCATGATTGGACTACTCTGACCTTCATGCATTACGACTTAGATATCTCCTTGTACAAGGCTTCAATACTTATGTCGTTTACTTCTAAAGAAACTAGACTCGAAAAGGAATCTGTACATATAGAGCATGACTTCTAATTATCTCTGTTTAATTTATAGTGAATTTCCAAAGTCGGAACAGGGGATCCAGAAATTGCTCTGGCCCTATTTCATGAAAACTTAAGCTTCTCATAAAATACAGCTCATATGATCGTTTCGTTACTTTCATATGAAAATAGGTTCATCAAGGTTCGAATAAATAATTTATTCACTATTTAATTCCATTCCTACTATTTTCAGTGATTTTTCAAATCTACACCACTGCTGCTGTCAGCATCTATTTTTAAAGTAAACTTTACCTATTTCATGGTTTTCCATGAATCAACTAGAATTTGTCATACAAAGCACCAAAATGATCATGATTAACCATTCCTATGGCTAATCGTTACCAAACATTTCCATGCCTCTCAATGAACAACATACAAAACGATTATAATGCTATCCTCAAAGTATATATAAGCCATTTTCGCATGGCTATCCAAATTTATACAAAACCAAAGGGTACATGACCAACAACAAAAAGAGTAGTCCTATACATGCCATTTTCAGAGTTCAACCAAAAGTGTACCAAAAGGGCATTGATAGTGTGGGCGACTTCGACTTTGACACTCCCGAGTCCGATAGCTGATGAACCAAAATCTATAAAACAGAGATTTATAGAACGGAATAAGCATTTAATGCTTAGTAAGTTTTGAGCAATGAAATTAGGCACAATTGAAGTATAGCATTCATATGACTAAACGGATAATTCATATACACATATTCTCAAAATCATTCCCACTTCACATTTCCAACCCTTATATTCATACATAAGGGATCAACTTAACCAAAGCCCGAAAGCGTATTAATCGACTGAGCGAATAATATTTAAAAGGAATCAACTATTCCAATGCATATACAAAACATACCTCATCATTGGGATTTTACGAGCGTATTAATTGAAATTATTACAGCAAGATCGCTCATTCCCCAACCAAGTACCTTCGGGATTTAGCTGGACATAGCTACTCGCTCAAATGCCTTCGGGACTTAGCCCGGTTATAGTAACTCGCACAAATGCCTTCGGGACTTAGCCCGGATATAGTAACTTCGCACAAATGCCTTCGGACTTAGCCCTAATTAGTCACTAGCACAAATGCCTTGGGACTTAGCCCGGTTATCATCCGAATATTCATGCACATATCCATAAATCATGACACATCTATATTTCATTTTCATAATTAGAATTCAAACACAAGTCACTTATCAAGCATTACCATTTTCGGCTCAATAGCCACATACAAGAGCATGATTGTGATTTGCTTATAACATGATCTAATCGAACCATAATCTAAGTTCCATTACTCGAAAACTTACCTCGGATGTTGTCGAACAATTTCGACAGCTATTCGATCACTTTTTCCTTCCCTTTATCGGATTTAGTTCCCCTTTGCTCTTGAGCTTAATTTAACAAATAAATTGATTTAATCATTTGAACATCAAAAAGAGAAACTCAAGGTACTTAGCCCATATATACATTAGACATTAGAGTCACATATATATGAAATCATGAATCAAACTCAACATATTAGCCCACACTCTCATTTAGCCGATTATCTAAGCCAAGATAAAAGCATCAATATGCTTGCCTCTAACCGAATACATGCAACACCAGCCTATCTCATGTGGCGAATATGCATGTCTATGTTGAGGCCAATTATATACTTAATACATTCTACAAATATGGTTACTTGTATTGACTAAATACCATTTTGTTTCAAGTTCAAAACTCGGCTAATACCATATATACACTAGTAATCACATACTAACATTTGCACTTCACCTTAATAGCTAGCTTAGCAAACCTTAATTTAACATATAATTGTTCATAACACAATTAAAGCATCCTCTCCATTCCATCGATTCAAAACACATACATTACTCAATAATGTTCAAAATCATATTCGGCCTTAGTACACCCTTGTTAGTCGATTTTTCTTCATTTAGCAACTAGTGCACATATGTGCTCATTTGCTAGACTCTACTTCACCTAACTACCCTTTCTCATCCAAATAACATGAACAACATTTACTCTTGACATCAAGCATTCTTTAATTCGGCTATTACTAGTATGAGCTTTAACCATTCATATTTTTAGAAAGACCAAGTTCTTTCCTCAATACATTCATCATCAAGATTCAAGTAAAACAATCAAAATTCCTTCCCTTATAACCATAGCCGAAGGCTTTATTCACCCATCAATAGTGGAAATTTTTGCATGGGCTAAGAAAGAACCATGATAATTTACCTAAAACAAGTAATCATTTCACAATTTCAACACAATATACTAACCTTCCTAAGGATTCAAGTGACCGAAATTCTTCCCCTCCTTTGTTTCTTCTATTCGGCCAAGTTGAACAACAAAGAAAGAACTTTGTTTTTCCTCCTCTTTCTCTAGTCACGGTAATGGGGAGTAAGGGGGAGACAACTTTGGTTTCTCCTCCCACTCACCTCATGTTTTATCATTCTTAATTCACTATTTTATTTTCTAAACCCATAATGCTAATAGAAAATTCATATTATCATCTATGACCCATCCATGGCCAGCCACTACTCATAATAAATGGATATTTGACATGCAAACCCTTCATTCTTATAACATGTATTAATTGATCCTTATAAATTAAACTATCACATTTTAAAAGTGTCATACATAAGTCCTATTAGCTGAATTCACTTGCAATCGACTATATCGAAGCTTAAAACTTCCACAAATTCATATTCACACATTTTAGACAATAAATATCATATTCAAATACTTCGGTGATTCGGTTTAGCGGTCCCGACACCGCTTTCCTACTAGGGTCAAAGTAGGGCTGTCACAACTCTCCCCCACTTAAGAAATTTTCGTCCCCAAAATCTTACCGGTAAATAGATTTGGGTATCATTCTTTCATAGAGTTCTCGAGTTCCCAAGTAGCTTCTTCCATCCCGTGTTTGAGCCATAACACTTTTACTAAAGGAACCTTTTTGTTTCGCAACTCTTTCACTTCACGAGCTAGGATACGAATTGGTTCTTCTTCATAACTCATATCGGCTTGAATTTCAACCTCGGAGGACTTATTATGTGCGAAGGATCGATCAGAACGTCAAGCATTGAAACATGAAAACGTTGTGGATCCTTTCAAGTTCGGGGTAAAAGCAACCTATATGCAACTGGACCAACTCGTTCGGAGATTTCATACGGCCCAATGAATCTCGGACTCAATTTGCCCTTACGGCCAAATCTGAGTATCTTTTTCCAAGGTGAAACTTTAAGAAATACTTTGTCTCCCACCTGATACGTAATGTCTTTTCGTTTCAAATCCGCGTACGACTTCTGGCGATCTGTGGCTGCCTTCAGACTTTCACGGATTACTTTTACTTTCTGTTCAGCATCTTTAATCAACTCAACTCCGAAAATTTTACTTTCACCGAGCTCGGTCCAAAACAATGGTGTACGACATTTACGACCATACAAAGCCTCGTAAGGTGCCATCTTAATACTTGATTGAAAACTATTGTTGTAAGCGAATTCAATCAATGGTAAATACCACTCCCATGAACCACTAAACTCGAGGATGCAACATCTCAACATATCCTCAAGTATCTGAATTACCCACTCGGATTGACCATCGGTTTGGGGGTGAAAAGCGGTGCTAAAATGCAATTTGGTACCCAAAGCTTCTTGCAATTTCTTCTAAAATTGTGAGGTGAATCTCGGATCTCTATCTGACACAATAGAAATAGGTACCCCATGTAATCTCACAATCTGAGAAACATACAATTCAGCTAGTTTATCCAATGAAAAATTCGTGCGTACGGGGATAAAGTGAGCCGACTTAGTCAGTCTATCAACAACAACCCAAATCGCATCCTTCTTACTTGCCGACACTGGCAACCCAGATACAAAATCCATCGTGACTCGTTCCCACTTCCATTCAGGTATCATGATCGGCTGAAGTAAATCTGTAGGCACTTGATGTTCCGCTTTCACTTGTTGGCATATTAAACACTTCGAAACAAAACCGGAAATGTCTCGTTTCATACCATGCCACCAAAACTGACGTTTCAGATCGTTGTACATTTTCGTACTCCCCGGGTGAATTGACATTCAGCTACAATGAGCTTCGTTCAGAATCATCGAAATAAGTTCTGAATTTCTTGGAACACACAAACGACTTCGAACCTCAAACAATCGTCATCATCAATTTGAAACTCGATTCCATATTCAAACACATTCATTTCGTTTTGCAACCGTTCATCATCGACTTTTCGAGCTTCACGAATTTGATGAATCAACAATGGTTTGGCCTTTAATTTCGCCACTAACACATTGTCGATAGAATGCACAAGTGTACATTCATCGTCAGTAAAGCAAACAAAGTGATTTATGACTTAAGGCATCCGCAACCACATTAGCCTTTCCCGGGTGATAGTCAATGACAAGCTCATAATCTTTCAACAACTCGAGCCAACGTCTTTGTCGCAGATTCAAGTATCTTTGAGTCATCAAATATTTGAGACTTTTGTGATCCGAATATACATGGCACTTCTCACCAAATAAGTAATGTCGCCATATTTTCAAAGCGAACACGATAGCAGCTAGTTCAAGATCATGGGTCGAATAATTTTTCTCATGTGGCTTCTGTTGTCTCGACGATCATTTCCAACACTGGCGACCAAAGTGACTCGTGCACTCACAGAGGGTCGATCACGATCTCGTCTAGAAAAACCCGAAGTGTCTCTAGATCGGCCTAAATCATCTCTAAATTTCTTCGATGACTGTTGAAAGGGCCTCCCCGAAGACCTCTTACGAAACTCCTTTGCTCCCATATCAGCTTTTCTTTTCTCCATACTGAGCTCCTCAGCTTTGCAAGCTCGCTCGACAAGTACCACAAATTCTCGGATTTCTAAAATGCCAACATACGACTTTATATCATCATTTAGTCCATCCTCAAACGCTTACACATCACGGCTTCAAGAAATGCATTCTCGAGCGCTGGCTAAGCCTTACAAACTTTCGTTCATAATCGAGAACCGACATGGAACCTTGTTTAAGTTCAAGAAATTCCTTCCGTTTTGATCCATGAATCTCGATCGATATACTTTTTCCAAACTCGGTTTGGAAAAACTCCCAAATTACTTGCTCCTGGGCACAATGTAAGTCAACGTATTCCACAAATAGTAGGCGAATCATGTAGCAAGATAGTACACTTTAGGCACTCATCGGTGTGCAAGATAGCTCATCGAAAATTCGAATAGTGTTGTCCAACCAAAATTCAGCTTGCTCGGCATCATCGCTGTCCGTAGCTTTAAATTCAATAGCCCGTGTTTTCGATTTCATCAACTGGGGCTTATTTGACCTTATTTGGTCGATTCGGAGGTATTGTAGGTGCTTGGGTGGTATTAGTCGGAATGGAGGTTGTGGAACACCAGTATTAGTTCGAATGTATTGGTTGAACCAATCATTAATCACGCTATAAAAAGCTTGTCTAGCTTCATCATTCGGATTACTAGCAATAGGTTGAGAGTCCGGTATTTGTCCCTTGTGCGGAACCGGCGCTACACTCTCAAGATCATCACCACCGCTTCGGTTGGGATCGGGATCCATTTCTATAAATAAACACATTTTTCAATTGTCGAAATCACCACACTATCAAATAATCACATAATGGCATGTATAGCTAGACCCAAACGTATTACGGTAGTCCTAGAATCGACTAAACCAAGCTCGATACCAATAAAATTGTAAACCCATGCACCGAGACCGCTGTTTGAGTCGAACACGAGGTGCTAACAGACTTATTTCATTTATTTTCACAATCCATTTTAAAATTTCGACATAAGTGGCTAAACTGCGTCACTTGTCACCTTAAAATCATATCTTGAGTTCCAAAACTCGAAAACTAGTTTCGTAAATTTTACCTGAAACTAGACTCATATATCCATCTACAAATTTTTTTCTAGAATTTTTGGTTATCCAATTAGTACAGTTTATTAGTTAAAATCTCCCCTATTTCAGGGTTCGACTACTCTGACCTTCATGCATTACGACTTAGATATCTCCTTGTACAAGGCTTCAATACTTATGCTGTTTGTCGCTAAAGTAACTAGACTCGAAAAGGAATCTGTACATATAGGGCATGACTTCTGATTATCTCTGGTTAATTTATAGTGAATTTCCAAAGTCAGAACAAGGGATCCAGAAATCGCTCTGGCCCTATTTCACAAAAACTTAAGCTTCTCAGAAAATACGACTCATATGATCGTTTCGTTACTTTCATATGAAAATAAATTCATCAAGGTTCGATTAAATAATTTATTCACTATTAATTCCATTCCTACTATTTTTAGTGATTTTTCAAATCCACACCACCTTCTTCTTTGTCAAGATCTGCTTTTAAGGTAAACTTTACCTATTTCATGGTTTTCCATGAATCAACTAGAATTTGTCATACAAAGCACCAAAATGACCATGATTAACCATTCCTATGGCTAATCGTTACAAAACATTTCCATGCCTCTCAATGAACAACATACAAAATGATTATAATGCTATGCTCAAAGTATATATAAGCCATTTTCGCATGGCTATCCAAATTTATACAAAACCAAAGGGTACATGACCAACAACAAAAAGAGTAGTCCTATACATGCCATTTTCAGAGTTCAACCAAATGTGTACCAAAAGGGCTTTGATAGTGTGGGCGACTTCGACTTTGACACTCCCGAGTCCGATAGCTGACGAACCAAAATCTCTAAAACAGAGATTTATAGAACGGAATAAGCATTTAATGCTTAGTAAGTTTTGAGCAATGAAATTAGGCACAATTGAAGTATAGCATTCATATGACTAAACCGATAATTCATATACACATATTCTCAAAATCATTCCTACTTCACATTTCCAACCCTTATATTCATACATAGGGGATCAACTTAACCAAAGGCCGGAAGCTTATTAATCGACTGAGCGAATAATATTTAAAAGGAATCAACTATTCCAATGCATATACAAAACATACATCATTGGGATTTTACGAGCGTATTAATTGAAATTATTATAGCAAGATCGCTCATTCCCCAACCAAGTACCTTTGGATTTAGCTGAGACATAGCTACTCGCTCAAATGCCTTGGGACTTAGCCCGATTATAGTAACTCGCACAAATGCCTTGGGACTTAGCCGGATATAGTAACTTCGCACAAATGCCTTCGGGACTTAGCCCGAATTAGTCACTAGCACAAATGCCTTCGGGACTTAGCCCGGTTATCATCCGAATATTCATGCACATATCCATAAATCATGACACATCTATATTTCATTTTCATAATTAGAATTCAAACACAAGTCACTTATCAAGCATTACCATTTTCGGCTCAATAGCCACATACAAGAGCATGATTGTGATTTGCTTATAACATGATCTAATCGAACCATAATCTAAGTTCCATTACTCGAAAACTTACCTCGGATGTTGTCGAACGATTTCGACGGCTATTCGATCACTTTTTCCTTCCGTTTATCGGATTTAGTTCCCCTTTGCTCTTGGGCTTAATTTAACAAATAAATTGATTTAATCATTTGAACATCAAAAAGAGAAACTCAAGGTACTTAGCCCATATATACATTAGACATTAGAGTCACATATATATGAAATCATGAATCAAACTCAACATATTAGCCCACACTCTCATTTAGCCGATTATCTAAGCCAAGATAAAAGCATCAATATGCTTGCCTCTAACCGAATACATGCAACACCAGTCTATCTCATGTGGCCGAATATGCATGTCTATGTTGAGGCCAATTATATACTTAATACATTCTACAAATATGGTTACTTGTATTGACTAAATACCATTTTGTTTCAAGTTCAAAACTCGGCTAATACCATATATACACTAGTAATCACATACTAACATTTGCACTTCACCTTAATAGCTAGCATAGCAAACCTTAATTTAACATATAATTGTTCATAACACAATTAAAGCATCCTCACCATTCCATCGATTCAAAACACATACATTACTCAATAATGTTCAAAATCATATTCGGCCTTAGTACACCCTTGTTAGCCGATTTTTCTTCATTTAGCAACTAGTGCACATATGTGCTCATTTGCTAGACTCTACTTCACCTAACTACCCTTTCTCATCCAAATAACATGAACAACATTTACTCTTGACATCAAGCATTCTTTAATTCGGCTATTACTAGTATGAGCTTTAACCATTCATATTTTTAGAAAGACCGAGTTCTTTCCTCAATACATTCATCATCAAGATTCAAGTAAAACAATCAAAATTCCTTCCCTTATAACCATAGCCAAGGCTCTATTCACCCATCAATAGTGGAAATTTTGCATGGGCTAAGCAAGAACCATGATAATTTACCTAAAACAAGTAATTATTTCACAATTTCAACACAATATACTAACCTTCCTAAGGATTCAAGTGACCAAATTCTTCCTCCTTTGTTTCTTCTATTCGCCAAGTTGAACAACAAAGAAAGAACTTTGTTTTTCCTCCTCTTTCTCTAGTCACGGCAATGGGGAGTAAGGGGGAGACAACTTTGGTTTCTCCTCCCACTCACCTCATGTTTTATCATTCTTAATTCACTATTTTATTTTCTAAACCCATAATGCTAATAGAAAATTCATATTATCATCTATGACCCATCCATGGCCGGCCATTACTCATAATAAATGGATATTTGACATGCAAACCCTTCATTCTTATAACATGTATTAATTGATCCGTATAGATTAAACTATCACATTTTAAAAGTGTCATACATAAGTCCAACTAGCTGAATTCACATGCAATCGACTATATCGAAGCTTAGAACTTCCACACATTCATATTCACACATTTTAGACAATAAATATCATATTCAAATACTTCGGTGATTCGGTTTAGTGGTCCCGACACCGCTTTCCGACTAGGGTCAAATTAGGGCTGTCACACCCGAGACCGTTGCCGGAGTCGAACACGAGGTGTTAACGGACTTAATTCATTTACTTACACAGTTCATTTTTAAATTTCTAGACAAGCTGGTTAACTGCATCACAGTCACTTTAAAAATCATATCTCGAGTTCCGAAGCTCGAAAACCGATTCTGTAAATCTTTCCTAAAACTAGACTCATACATCTATCTTCAAATGTTTTTCTAGAATTTTTGGTTAGGCCAATTAGTACAGTTTATTAGTTAAAGTCTCCCTTGTTTCAAGGTTTGACTACTCTAACCTTCATGCATTACAACTTAGATATCTCCCTGTACAGAGCTTTAATACTTATGGCGTTTGTTTCTAAAGAAACTAGACTCAAAAAGGAATCTGTACATATAGAGCATGACTTCTAATTATCTCTGATTAATTTATAGTGAATTTCCAAAGTCAAAATAGGGGATCCAGAAATCGCTCCGGCCCTATTTCACGAAAACTTAAACATCTCATAAAATATGGCTCATATTATCCTTTCGTTACTTTCATATGAAAGTAGATTCAACAAGGTTCGATTACATAATTTATTCACTATTTAATTCCATTCCTACTATTTTTATCGATTTTTCAAATCCACATCACTTCTTCATTGTCAAGATCTTTTTTTTAGGTAAACTTTACCTATTTCATGGTTTTCCATGGATCAACTAGAATTTTGTCATACATAGCACCAAAATGATCGTGATTAACCATTCCAATGGCTAATCGTTACCAAACATTTCCATACCACTCAATGAACAACATACAAAATGATTATAATGCTATGCTCAATATATATATAAGCCATTTTCGCATGGCTATCCAAATATATACATTACCAAAGGTACTTGACTAACAACAAAGGGCAGTCCTATACATGCCATTATCAGAGTTCAACTAAAAGAGTACCAAAAGGGCTTCGATAGTGTGGACGACTTCGACTTTGACAATCCCGAGTCCGATAGCTGACGAGCAAAATCTATAAAACAGAGAATCAAAGCAACGGAATAAGCATTTAATGCTTAGTAAGTTTGAGTAATGAAATTAGTTTTGACTAAAGTATAACATTCATATGGCTAAATGAATAACTTCATATATGCACATTCTCATAATCATACTTACTTCACGCTTCAATCAACATATTCATACACAAGGTATCAAACCTAACTAAAGGCTGAAAGTTCGTTAATCAATTGAACGAATACTATTTAAAACGAATCGACTTTTCCGATGCATATACGAAACATACCTTATCGTTTGGATTTTATGAGCGTATGAATTGAAATTATTACAGCAAGATCGCTCACTTCCAAACCCAAGTATCTTCGGATTTAGCGGATATAACAACTTGCACAAATGCCTTTGGTCTTAGCCGGATATAGCAACTCGCACAAATGCCTTGGTCTTAGCCAGATATAATCACTAGCATAAATGCCTTGGGACATAGCAGGATATAGCAACTCGCACGAATGCCTTGAATCTTAGTCCGGTTATCATCCGAATAATCATGCACATATGTCCACAAATCATAACACACCTTTATTTCGTTTTCATTACAAGAACTCAGACACAAGGCAGTTATCTACCATTACCATTTTCGGCTCAATAACCACATACAAAGAGCATGGTTTTGATTCGCTATATAACATGATCTAATCGAATCATAATCTAAGTTCCATTACTCAAAACTTACCTTGGATGTTGTCGAACGATTTCAACGGCTATTCGATCACCTTTTCCTTTCCTTTATCGGATTTAGTTCCCCTTTGCTCTTGAGCTTAATTTAACAAATAAATTGATTTAATCATTTTGAACATCAAAGAGAAATTCAAGGTACTTAGCCCATATATATTAGGCATTAGAGTCATATATGTATGAAATCATGAATCAAATTCAACATATTAGCCAATATTCTCCTTTAGCCGATTTTCTAAGTCAAGATAAAGCCATCAATATGCTTACCTATAGCCGAACGCACAACATCAATCTATGTATTCATTCATGTGGCGAATATGCATGTCTATGTTGAGGCCGATTATATACTTAATACATTCTACAAATATGGTTACTTGTATTGACTAAATACCATTTTGTTTCAAGTTCAAAACTCGCTAATACACATATATACAAGAGTAATCAAATACTAACATTTGCACTTCACCTTAATAGCTAGCTTAGCAAACCTTAATTTAACATATAATTGTTCATAACACAATTAAAGCATCCTCTCCATTCCATCAATTCAAAACACATACATTACTCAATAATATTCAAAATCATATTCGGCCTTAGTACACACTTGTTAGCCGATTTTTCTCCATTTAGCAACTAATGCACATATGTCCTCATTTGCTAGACTCTACTTCACCTAACTACCATTTCTCATCCAAATAACATGAACAACATTTACTCATGACATCAAGCATTCTTTAATTCGGCTATTACTAGTATGAGCTTTAACCATTCATATTTTTAGAAAGACCAAGTTCTTTCCTCAATACATTCATCATCAAAATTCAAGTAAAACAATCAAAATTCCTTCCTTTATAACCATAGCCAAAGGCTCCATTCACCCATTATTAGTGAAAATTTTAGCATGGGCTAAGCAAGAACCATGATAATTTACCTAAAACAAGTAAACATTTCACAAATTTAACACAATATACTAACATCCCTAAGGATTCAAGTGACCGAAATTCTTCCCCTCCTTTGTTTCTTCTATTCGGCCAAGTTGAACAACAAAGAGAGAACTTTGTTTTCATCACCAATTTCCTTTTCATTACTTTATTACTAACCTTTTATTTTATTATTTCTAACATAAAACACTAACACAAAATGTTTATAATAGGCTTTAACCCATAGCATGGCCGGCCACCATCTTGGTTTTTGGTTAATTTGACATGCAAGTACAATTATTTGCAACATGCATAAATAGGCCACTTTACATTTGCCTAGCACATTTCTAAATTTTCTCACATAAGTCCTATTTAATAAAATTCACTTACAATTAACAAAATTCAAACATGAAATTTTCACACATGCATATATACATATAATAAGCATCAAATATGACGGTCAATTATTTTTATGACTCGGTTTAGTGGTCCCGAAACCACTTTCCGACTAGGGTCCATTTAGGGCTGTCACAGTTTCACCATATTATCGAGATCAATTTGATGGTATGGCCATACTTGTTCTATATATATATCAATCACAAGCTGGAGGTCATGCTCTAATTGCAAGCCATGATCGACAAGTTACAAGATAAAAAAAACAGAAAACCAAGATAGAGAAATCCAAGATGGAGAAGCCCAGAATAAAGAAATCCATGATAAGGAAATCCAAATTACAATCCGTATCAGAAGACTGAGAACAAGACTCATAAAAAATATGAAAACATCCCAATGGTTTTTCAGAGAAAAGAAATCTAGAATAACATTATTCCAAGCCACTGATAACAAATACGACTAGCATATAGCTTCTTACATAAATATATATAAAATTAGTCAGAGCAATTATCAGTAGAGACAGAATCATGGCACCATACACAATTTTTCATCAATTCCTAATAAGCGGAACATAACAGAATACCAAACAAAAATAGAACCTTGCAGATCATAAGCCAATTAGACTGACAATGCATTCGTCTAACGTTAAGATCAGGGAACATTGTCATAATATAAGAATTCATCGGAGATTTGATAGCGCCAATAACATTTTCGAGGTCGAATAATCTCAATAGAGGCAGTTGCTAACTGTTCACTGTAATTACCATACTTAGACATTTCATATTTCGAACATTATTCCTTTAACTATTTCTGCCATCACAAATTTCATAATATTCCTTTCACTAAAAGAATCAGTTCAGAGGAGATCCCAATTATTATATTTTCTCAACCTCGTGCCTGAGTAATTCGATTTACCAAAGTAAATTTCTTTTCTAACTCTTTCTTTACTTATCAACCCATTATCTATCTCTAATCATGCTTATAATTATTTTGTCACTGAATTCTTTGGTTCCTCACCCAGAAACTTAGTCAGCACAAATCTCATGAAATTCCATTATGAACACCACTCTGGTAAGGAGGAGGGGTCGTAAGGCCACTGACTCGACTCTCATATACATATACATGTGTCATAGCTTTCATCATTATAGTAACATCATCACAATCATTACATTCACTTCAGGCAGATTATCATTCACATATGTATTTCACAAATTTCTCGCTTATTTTATTCAACCAAGTTCACTTATGCACATATTTTTATGAATTCTGAATAACCTTTCTCTTCACATTTACTTAATCAAACATGTCAAGCACCATACAACATATGAAAACCAACAACCATGGATTAGCATATCACATTTGAAACTTTGACTCCACACATCGTCATATGCATGTCATTTCAATCATATAAATCAATCCAATTAATTTAATGCAGTTACTTAACTATGCGAGCTTAACAACCACGATCATCCAAATAGATATACATGAATATTCATCCCATCTATATTTTTGACAAGTTATCTAAACGCATACATTCACTCAAGCAAATCGACCATATTCATCATAGAATTTTCTATTAATCATAGATAAGCTCATTCAACCATGTACATATTTCATGAATTCTCACTCATACCTTTCCAGGTTTCAGTTCATCATGACTGTACTTTACTTGAATATTTTAGTATCACATTCAACATGGTCAGTGTAGCTCGGTTGGAGAGTACCTTTGTCCAAACAAGATGGTTCTCATTCGCGTCGGGAGACATCATACTGTCACGAATCGGTGGCATGTATAGCTAGACTCTCATTCATGCTAGGTTAGTCCGAGAACCGACTAAACCATAGTTCTGATACCACTAAATGTAACACCACCTACCCGTGTCCAACACTGGGACAGAATATAAGGCATTGCTAGACTTAAATGCAAACGATCATGCAATCAGAGCCATAAAATTTCGTTTCAAATTAAAACCAATCGAATATATTCATAGTGTCCCTATTACGGGTTTACGAGGACCATAACATGCATTTAAAATGGTCCAGGACTAAACTGAGAACTTTGGAAAGTTCTGGGAAAACTTAGAAATTTTTTTCACAAAATAGGGTCACACGCCCGTGTAGACACGAGGGCATGCCCCTGTCCTCAGGCTGTGTAACTCCCTGTTTATGATGTCAGCACACAATTTGAACTGCACGGCCAGGCCACACGCCCGTGTACTATGCCGTGTCGCTTACATGGATGAGACACACGACCGTGTCTCAGCCCGTGTGGCCAACGCTTAGGCTATTTTCCAAGCCTTCATGTTACCCACAATCCCTTACATCTATATACACGTCATAATCATAATTCATAGCAACATTTTAATGATTAAAAAATTCTTTATTAAGACACAACATGACATTTTCGAGGCATCATACACGTTGTACATATCCTCACACTATACCGATTCTAGGCATACCAAATCTCATTTATTTGACCAAGTCAAATACTTTACCACTTATTCTCTGATACCATGATTATCAGCTTATCCATCCAGCATTCATGTTCAAGGCATTATTATCTTACTTGCCCTATTATACATTAACCATGGTCATGGCCACTTTGAATGGTCATGAAGCATTCATCACAATGCATGTCGCAACACCAATCATGCATGGCCAACCATCATTCTCACTTCATTTCATCACAAACATTATAACATAGCATGGATAGATAGATTTACAAACCATACTCAATATGAGCCATAACCTATGGTCATATACAAATAAATCAAAATAAGCCAATACATTTGGCCAAATCATAAAACATATATCATAAAAACTAATTCCTATACATGCCACTCACTTGAAACTTCTCAACCTATGTATTAATATCCCAAAGTGATAGATTGGTAGTGTGATGTTGCGTCCGACGTTCTCCAACCCCGAGCTGACCTGACAACACTAAAATAAATAGAAAGGAGGGAGTAAGCTTTACGCTTAGTAAGCTCGCATGAAAATAATAAGCGAGGAATTAATATGCTATTTCAATTTCTCTCTATTTATTAAAATCCAGCCAAGCTATTTTCTTGACTCACAGTCACTAAAACATTTATATATGGAGCTACAGAACTCCAAATTAAGATCCGTTAATTTTATAAGAAACTAGACTCACATATATTTGTATCATAAAATTTTTAGAATTTTTAGTCTAGCTAATAAGTACAGTTTATTCTTTAAATTCTCCCCTATTTCGCTGTCCGACAGTTCCCACCTCTCTTCAGTAAAACTTAATTATCTCTTAGTACCGGATTCAGATAATGTTCTCATCTATTTTTATTGAAATTAGACTCGTTAAAGACTTTTCAATATGAATTATAAGCCATATTATTTTTTTTACAATTTATAGTGCTTTTCTCAATTCGGAAAAGGGATTCCGAACTCATTTTGACTCTGTCTCACAAGAATTTGAATATCTCATAATATTAAATTCTTTTGCTTATATTGTTTTTCTATGTGAAACTATACTCAATAATCTTTCATTTAATATTTAATTCATTATTTAATTCGACTTCCACAATGTTTGGTGGATTTTCAAATTGGACTATTACTGCTGTCCAAACAGTTTTAGAGCAACAAAATAATCATCATAAGATTGCCATAAAAATATTATTCTCATATGTATCATTTATCTATTGCCATTCTTACCACAAGTCCATTTCATTTCACATGTCAAACACATGTTCATAGGTTTTGAGTACGTACCTGTGCTATCTCTTAGCACAACCACTCATCCAAACATGACAATCATATGCATCATACTAGTATCATCTAAGCATAGATGAGTTTATCATTTCAAGTATTTCCATTTCTATTTCTCATGTTAATCCCGTTAAATTTCTCGGGGATCTCTATGGATAGCCCATTTATCGTCAATTCAAACAAGTGATCACCCCAATACGCACTTCTGAGAACCTTACATCTTACGGTGGGATTACTAGTCCAGGCTAAATCCTCCGTAGAATAAGTTCATAGAGCAATGTTGGGATTACAAGTCCAGGCTGAATCCCTTTCAACAACAATTGCTCTCATAAGCTCGGATCTAAATTGCTAGTCCAGGCTAAATTCAATCCTCAATCGGATTACTCGTCCGGGCTAAATCCATAATTAACACATATTCTTCGGGAGCCTCAATTATTCAAGGAACACCCGTTCGGGCTAGATCCTTTCTATACTGTGATCCATGGATTACCCGTCTGGGTTAAATCCTTTATTGCAACACATGCAGCATCTCATATCATGTAAGAAATGATATATCCATCGAATATCCCTTTTTATTCAACCGAGATAGTTTATCAACTTTTCATTAGTACAGCCTTTCCCATGTATTATTTCACAATGTCTATCAACATTATAATTCATGCATGAATACACATTTTAATGCTTATTTGAGAAATAATCCATGCAATAAAAATAACATATCACCTAGTTTTCATACAAACTTATTCATTTCATTTAAAATGTCAATTTCCATCAAATTTCCATTAACATCAAATTCAATACAATCATAGCAAGATATGTTTCATGTATAACGATAATAACATGAATAATATGCTCATTAAATCACGTGAACTTACCTCGAATACAGAAATGACAAAATTACCATTTTAGTCCAAAACTTGTATTTTCTCAATTTAAGCCCAAATCTCGATTTTCTTTATCCATTATTTCAAATATAGCCTATTTAGGACTCACATTATTCAAATTGACCCAAAAATTATATTTTGGAAAATTAAAATTTTGCCCATAAACTTTCACATATTTACAATTTAGTCCCTAGGCTCGTAAAATGAAATGTGTTCAATTTCTTGATTACCCAAGCCTAGTCGAAACATATTCAAGCTTATGGTAGCCCACATTTCTCATTAAAATAGATTTTTAGTTACCTATTTTACACCTTTTTAAATTTAGTCCTTTTTAGGCTTTTTCATTCATTCGAGTAACAATCATTAATTTTAGTACAACACAATACATATCATTAATCAATAACATTTGAATATGTCATGAGCATGATGCAATGAAAAAAGGTTCCTACCCATACCATCCACTACACACGACGAGTTCCCAATAACCATTCATTCGAACTCCAAAACATTATGGGCTTAAGCTTGTTGTGTTTAAAACCACGGATAACAATATGTAAAATATTTTGCAATAAAAATATAGACAAGCTGGCAGTAAAAATGTGATAAATCGCCATTCCCCTTGGTACTCTAGGTGCAGTGCACTAACTATGAATAGTACAGACTTAATATGCCATCGGTACTCCACGGAACTCCTTCGTCAACCACAAAATCCCAACCGAATGCATATGCAATATGTCACACAATCTCATACATAATCATATCTCAATACTTTTCATATTCATTTGACATGCTCAGCATGTCCTCAATAATCACATACTTTTATTAAATGGAAATAGTGTTCCAATCTTTCAAATTACCATTGTGTTGGTATCAATCAATGTTGTTCAATTTCACATACTTTACAGATTTTCATTGTGTACAAACAACACCCTTTTCAGTACACAATATAAAAAATATTTCATGCTTTAAATCACACCTAAGATTAATATCTCAACACATTATATCATTCAGTTAAACATTCTCATATATCATAACTCAAATATGCAATTACAAACTCAATCAAACATTCATACTATCAAACAAGCAATTTTGCCAACATGTCAATCTTTTAAGGCTAGAAACATACCTGGTTTGGCCACTCACAAAATCAATAATTTGGCTATTAATTCAATCCAATTAGCAAGCTAATTTATCAAATATAACATGATATTTAACATTTTCAAATAATTTTATGAGTTTAGGATCCACACCTTATTTTTCGCTTCCTCGTAGCATACTAGCGAATCTTCCAATTTTCCTTAATAATTCCTTAAAAGAACCTAAACCAAAATTCAGTATAGATTCAATCAATTTACCATTAAACAAGCCCCAAAACACCCACTTATAAGTTCAAACCAATCATTGAAATTATAACTATTTTATGAATCCAAAGTAGTTAGATTCCTTATACTGTATTGATGCGAACCGTATATACTATCATTCTTCGCCTTTACGGATGATTTGGGTTGTTTGGGTAAGCACCTAATTGAATAATATACTGGAAAAAAATAGATAATTAATGATTAAATTCATTCATTTAATCAAATCATAGCCTTTACCCAACAATTATGTCGAAATAACAAACTAGTTATCCTTAATTGCACTTACGCTTTACAATTTGTGGGATCCGATTGGCTAATTGATCAAGAACGTCTCTGCCTAATTAACATGTGACTAAAGGATAATTAGGAGGGTTCAATAACACAATTTAATGCTGGGAAAATATGGGCAAGACCCAAGAAACAAAACATCCCCCTTTCTTGCACATAGGCACACGCACCACCACCCATTGTTGCCAAAATTGTGGCTGAATTTTAAAATGGTTTGAGATCTCATTAAAATTTGGAAAAAAAACACCTTTGAAATCATTTAAAATCTTAAAATTTCTAGATCTAGAAATTTTGGTTTTTAGTTGACAAGATTGTTCAAGAAATTGAAGAGAAAAGAGATCTTACCCAAGCTAATTGAGAGAAATAGCAATGATACTTTCTTGGCAATGTTCGGGATCGATCTTGGGGTTAAAAATTTTAGAATTAAGGCTGATTTAGATGAGGATAAATGACAGCAATAGAGTAAAGGAGATAGTGCAAAATCTTGATGCAAAAAGAAGAAGAAAGATATGGTAAAATGAGAGGTGTAGGTGACGACAACAATGGGAGAAAGAAAGAAAATTGAAAAGAAAAGAGGAGAGGAAGAGGGTGAACGGCTAGGGTAGGAAATTTTTGAATTAAAGGTTGAAAAATATAAAAAAAAAAGTTATATTTATACTTGAGGTTCAAGGGTATGGATGGCACACATTAAAAAACAAGAGATTTTGCAAAATTTAATTATTTTGCAAGGGATAGGATTTAAAACTTGGGGTTTAAGGAACATTTCACTAACACTTATCCAACAAACTAATACCTCATTTAATCCTAAAAACACATAGATAATCTCAAAAATTAGGGTATGACCACACTCTCTCAATTTCCAAACTCAATTCTACTAACCCCTGATTTTTTAGATGTTACATGTCATGTAGTTACAGAATCAGTTGGTAAGGAGTTCAACCATGCTCATGCTTTATCTCTCAACGAGTATGGAGACAGTTTCAATCTCAAGGCTATTGGACAAACGAGTTTGAAAATGTAGCAGAAAATATGTTTAAGGGAAAAACAGAGTTTTAAATTTTTTTCCAAAACAGGAACTTGGTTGTGTTATCCAAAGTAATAAACACTTAATCAAAATCATACCTTTTGATTCATCTAGAACGAGCACTTTGACTGAGTAGTCTTTTCCACTATCCTCAAGCTTACGTCCACTGAGTGTGGGCTCGCTTCGAATAAAAAAAAATTCACAAAATTACCAGTGGTGTAATTTTGTAATTTCTCTAAACTGCTAATGTTAAGTTGTAAATATGAAAAATATGTCTAGAAATTTTCTAAAATAATTTCTTAAGAGAATTTTCTCTCTACAACTTTCTCTTAAATTCAAGTTTGGGAAAAATAATGACCCAAGGCTCTCTTTCTATGGGGAGAGTTTAGAGAGTTCAATTTTGAATGAACTTAATTACTTTAATATTAAATTAATATAATATTTATCAAGATAAATATTATATTAAATTTAATATTAAGATAATCACTTTAATAATAAATTAATAAAATACTATCAAGATAAGTATTAAATTAGATTTAATATTAAAACTATTAAAATAATATTATTTTTGGAATAGTTAATTTGGAATCAAATAATCCGGTAGAGTCCCAGTAGAAATGTGATTCTTTCATTGCTCAACTATCGAAGGACCACCCGTCGGCCACCGGAATGCCGCCGTTGGCATCATTGTGCCTGATGGTGCAAGCGCAACACCCTCACGGCACCTTGAGCTGGTTTGTCTGCTGGTTTGGTCCAGGACAGTGATAGCTCAACCTATCTGGACTTACTGTTGGTTGGGTTGTCAGTCCGATTTCACATACCATGCTCGATTCGACCATTTCTGGATATCGGTCTCAGTTTTCAATTCTCAGGCCTAATTTTGGATCTTATGTCCAATTTTGAAGTTCAATTACCCATTTGGCCAATTCTTTGACTTGAAATTAATTTCCAAAAATATTATATTAATTTTAATTTAGTTGATTAATTTAATTTTACTTGATCAAAATTAATTTTCCCAAAAATCACTAAGACTTTCCGAATTAATTTTTCAAGAAAATTCTTTAATCAAATTCTCTAGTTGAACAAGTCTCATGACCACCCAATTCAATTCCAAATCGAATAAAGAGACTCAATTAAATTATTTCTAAAGTCGTAAATTTTTTTATAATTCAAAAGCAGTCCAATTGAACTTTGGTTAAGCCAATAGAGGGACCAATCAGACATATATAATTAGACTCTAATAATTGAAATTATGTTCAGAAGGATCATTCCGATAATTCACAATTCACTTAATCATGGAGTCAGTCTACAAAAAAGTATCATGATTGAAAACTCCTTATTGTATACTCTTTACGAAAACAATTCATTTAACGACTTTATCTAATGACCTCGTCATGTGTGTGTTACCCTCATATGATATCTTTGATTCTTTTGAGTTAAATCTGTTCACTCAATACAATCTTATTTTATCTCATTGTCACCATTTTGTCTTAATGATTAATAAGATTAATGTCAACAAATGATTATGATAAATTGCTCATTTGAGAACAGACAACTTGTGACCACATTCCATATTTATCAATCCAGACAATGCTAATGAGAGGATATCGTTAACTCTTTAAGAGAGCTATGAATTCCACTATTGCCAGTAAAGCCATACCATACACAAGTTATGTACCCAACATAACAACTATTGTGACAGCCCTAAAGTAACCCTAGTCGGAAAGCGGTTTCGGGACTGCTAAACCGAGTCACGAAATTATTTGGATGTGATATTTGTGGTATAAAATATGTGAATATGAATGTGCGAAAATCTTAAGCTTCGATTTAGTAAATTGCATGTGAATTTAGTCAAAAGGACTTGTGTGACACTTTTGAAATGTGATAGGCTAATCTACAAGGATCTAATAGTGCATGTAAACAAAAAGGAGGACTTGCATGTCAAATTCCCCCTTTTTAATTGCTAGTGGCTGGCCATGACAAAGGATTATGGGCAAAACATGTCATAGACATGTTTTGTTGGTGCATCATGGGTGGAAAAATAAATTAAAGAGCATGGGCAAAGAAAGAAAAAAATGGTCTCATCCATGCTCCCCCCTCCCCTTGCCGTGAATGGAAAAAAGAAAACAAAGAAGAAAAAAAAAATGTTCATCCTTTGATTCATCTTTTGGCCGAAAATTTGAAGGAAAAAGGGAAGAAGGGAGTGAAGCATTCGGCTATCCTAGGTCACTATTAAGGTAAGTTTGATGTTTTGCCATGAGATTCATGTATATTTTAGTAGTTAGCTTGAGTTCTAACTAGCCATGGTTCCAATCCTTACTATGTCATGGAGATGATATTCGCTAAGGTAAGATTGTGTTGATATCATTTGCATGCTAAAAGTGAAGCTTTGTAATGGTGCATGTGATGGTGTATTGATGATGAATGTGTTATGGAAAGAAATCGGTCTTCCTAAGAATATATTTGTGAATGTTTATATTAGTAATAGCCGAAATTAAAGAGGTTTGATGTCTTGAATAAATGTTGATTATATGATTCGAAAATGAGATATGTCAATGATGAAGTATAATCGGCCATGGAGGTAGCTCATTTTGGAAGTGTGATTGTGGTATATTTTCTTTGTGATTGATTATAAAAAATTTGGCTTAAGTGAGGTAATTGGTAAAAGATGTGTTTATGATGTAATACATATGTTCTCATAAGCTAAGTTATGTATATGTGATATCTTGCATATTGGTTGTTATGGTAAGGTTTGAGATATTGACGTATGAATATGTTTTGTTTGTGGTTCGGCAACTAATGGTTAAGTTGTTAAGTTACATGCTTGAGTAGTAAATATGTTAAGAATGGTTCTAAAATGTATATGGATGCCGTGTGATGGTGTTTGATTGGGAAGTAAATTGTTTGATTTAGCTCAAGAGCCTAGAGGATCAAAGTCGGATAAGGGAAAAGAGGAAGTAAACGAATAGCCGTGGATATCTAGTCCTCGACCACTTTCGAGGTAAGTTTTAAGCGATAAATCGTTGAGTAAATTCAATCATAATAGGGCATAATGAGTTGATTTGATAAGATATGATGTGGCCATGATATGTCTTAAACCCAAATGGTAAGTTCATAAGTGTTTGGACTTGGAAATTTAAGAGCAAATTGTAATAAATTGCTTGGATAGCAGCAGTAAGGTGATTTTAGAAAATCACTATAAATTGTTGGTGTGGAATTATAGGCTGAATAAAATATGTAATCAAAGCTTAGTTGGTCTAGTTTCTTATAAAAGAGACCGTGGAAGCAAAGAAATTTCCTATAAAGAGATATTTAATGTTGTGCGGGACAGTGTCGGAATGACTCCGAAATCCCCTGTTCTGTTTTTGGAAAATCATTATAATTCGTACAAAAATGGTTATGAGATAAGATTTATATGCTTAGACTCCTTAATGAGTCTAGTTTCAAATGGAGTCAAATAGAACACATTATGAATTCTGTACAATGAATAATTTGATTCGTAATGAAGAGTGGTCAGATTAGTCAAACAGTGAAACAGGGGAAACTTTAAGAAAAATCTGGTATTGATTGGCCAAACCTAAAATTATGAAAATTTTATGGGTGGAAGATACATGAGTCTACATTCGGGGAAAATTAACGGCAATTGATTTTGAGTTTTGTAGCTCCAGTTATAAACAACTTAGTGACTGTTGGTCAGAAAAACTGCTTGTAGTGAATATGTGATTTTGTTGTAAACTTTAATGAAACTATTTAAGTTGCTTATAAGCTATTGCTGAAATTGATGTACAAGAAAAATATGAAATATGTATGATATACATATATGTGTGATAAGGCCAAATGGCCAATGCGATGAATGTGAAAGTGTATGTATATGTGATAAGGCCTAAAGGCCGATATGATGAATGTGAAAGTGTATGTATATGTGATGAGGCCTAATGGCCGATGTGGTGAATGTTAAAGTGTATGTATATGTGATGAGGCCTAATGGCCGATGTGGTGAATGTGAAAGTGTATGTATATGTGATAAGGCCTAATGGCCGATGTGGTGAATGTGAAAGTGTATGTATATGTGATAAGGCCTAATGGCTAATGTAAAATATATGTGTGATATGCATATGTGGTAAAGTCGAATGGCTAATGTGAATGTTGTAACATGTGATTAAATGTACATGAAACTTGGAATATGTTCCGGTGAGACCGATGACTACGTGGAGATTATGACCGGTAAGACCCGATGACTACGTGTGGGGATTATGTCCGGTAAGACTTCTTTATAAGAATTGCTTATAAAAAATACGCAATGCGAAAGGTTAAACAGTATGTACTCCAAGCTTATATGTGAGCTTGATTTAAACTAAACCATAAGGTAGTTATGTGATGTATACGAGAGCAATCTATGAGACTATTCCTATGATTATGATGAGATGTGCATATTTGGATAAAGGGGTGGTATGCCCAAGGAAGAGTGAAATAAAATACGAACAACTATGTTATAACTTGATTGTTATCTGCTGACACTGCTTGAAACTTACTAAGCATTGTAATGCTTACTCCGTGTACTTTGTTTCCTCTGTTTTATAGATCTCATTTGGAAGCTACTGTGCTCGGGGATCGTCAAGAACTAGTCACACTATCACTATCCACTGCTTGGTACTGCTATGTTTTGGAATATCTTATGGCATGTATAGAATAGACTAGTAGTGAGAGGATATCTTGGTTAATGTATAGGACTACCCTTTTGGTGTAGGTCATGTACCCTTCGGTTTTGTGTAAATTCGGATAGCCATGCGAAAATGGCTTAGATATACTTTGATCATAGCATTATAATCGTTGTATGTTGTTTGTCAAGAGGTATGAAAATGTTGGTAACGGTTAGCCATGGGAATGGTCATTCATGATCACTTTTGGTATATGTATGACAAACTCTAGTTGATCCATGGAGGATCATGAAATAGGTAAAGTTTACCTTAAAAATAGATGCTGGTAGCAGCAGTGACGTGAATGTGAAAAATCACTAAAAATAGTCGAAAGGGAATTAAATAGTGAATAAATTATGTAGTCGAACCTTGATGAATCTATTTTTGTAGGAAAGTAACGAAACAATCATATGAACAGTATGTTAAGAGATATTTAAGTTTTCGTGAGACAGGGCCAGAACGGTTTCTAGATTCCCTGTTCCGACTTTGGAAATTCATTGTAAATTATCCAGAGATAATTAGGGTGTTACAACTATAGGCTTGATCATCTTTAGAGTATAAACCTCCACTTATATAAAAATACATGAGTTACACACGCATGGTCAGTGACAAACTGAAGATTAGGTAAATTACACCATGAACATCACAAGTGAATTACTCACAAGCGGATTCAGAAATTAATTCAAATTGAGTCCAGTCCAATGTATCATTTTTCCAATGAGTACATCTATATCTCTATTTGTGGAGTCAACTACTCCGATAGCCAAGACTACCCATCTCTTCAATTAGATTTTTAGACGACATAATAATTTTTCGAAGTATTTGAATCAAACGTTCACTTCGATTCTTTTACAGGATTGCAGACTCGTTTAGATTATCTACTAAAGTAAGTTGTATTTCTCACAATGTAAATGTTCTTATAGTGCCACTTATCATTAATTTGAACTTAGACAATCAATGAGCTAATATTTTCTTGTCACAATTTTGCTATACATGCGAAACATGAAAGACAGAAACGCAAAAGACATAATAGTGAAATGTGAAATTAACTTTATTTATTTATTCACTGTTCGAACACATAAAACAATTACATGTTTACTACAATATGGACATATTTCCTTACAATGACATCCTCGGTAACTCTAACCAATTTAAACAAGTTACTAGCTTCCATGAATAAGACAAGATGAAGTTGCGGATCCTCAGTTGACATCCCACTAAACTGACCCATAGTTTGAAGCATTTGAAACATTGCTGGCTTCAGTTTGAATTGAGGAGCCTTGATCTCAGGTCTTATAATACCTAGATTTAGTTCATTAAAGAGCAGAACAACATATTAAAGAATGATGTGATCTCTACCATTAGCAACAAGGACTGCATTGTTAGCATCGTTAGTAGCTACTTCTCCTTGTTATGCAAGATTCATTTTCGTAGCTTGTCTTAAGTCACTTGTTCCCTTCTTCTCCTTCTAAAAGTACGTTTGAATTCAAGATCAACTGAAAGTAATTCAATAATATGGTCCATGTTCATAAACAAATAGCATCTGAAAAATCACTAAAATTTCTAAAGTATGAACAAAAGAAAATTAAACCAAAATTGCAAGAAAATTAATTTCACAATTAATGTCTAAAATAGTTCCCGACAACAGTGCCAAAAACTTGTCATAGATTTCCTTAAGATGTGCAAGTGTACATAGTCGCCCGCAAGTAAAAGAGTTATCGTATCCATAGGAACTGATTTTAAACCAAAAATCGCAATAATTAACAATTTACAATATGGGAAGTAATGTAATGCCCCAAAAATCCTAAGTATTTGTTTTTGCATATTTTTGTGACACAATTGTATGTCTGCCTCAGTGGTTATGTGTTCTAGGAAGTGTCTGAGAAGTCTTGGGTTCAAGCCTTAGCTTGTGCAAAAGTTTTGTTTTAAATGGGTAAACCTCTGTCTCTAGTCAGTGGGCTTTTAAATAAATATGGGTAAAACATGTTAGAAAGGGCTTGCTGGTCTAACGGATGAGTGGCGTGTTGTTCTTACCTGAGGTTTGAAGTTCGAGTCCTAGCATGTGCAATGGAGTGTTTATTTGCTGCTTATGCTGTGTGGGTAGTAGAGGTTTACTGAAATACTGCAGAGTTGAGTGGGGTTTGAATTTGGTGGTTGAGGGGATTATGATGGAGGGATTTTAGGAGGAAATGTTAGGATTTAGATAGTGGAGTGGTTGGAGAGTTCTGAGGAGTCAAGCGAGGGGAGTGTTTAGAGGTCATGTCGAAATGGGAGTCTCATTTTGTCAAAAAAAAAAACGGTCATAGCTCACTTTTGCCCATTGTGCCAAATTTTTGCTCCTGGTTTTGCTCTTCATTCACTGGTTTTTTCTTTGTTTTTGTCTTCTTGGAGGCTGAATTTTGCTAGAAACTTCGAGTACCTTTCGGTTTTTTTTTTCGATTTTTCTTTTCCCTTCAATCCCCTTGCTACCGACTCTCTTTTTTATTCTCTCTCTCTCTCAATCGGTTTTGCTTTGGGTCGAATATTTCTTCTTCTTCTCTCTCTCAATCGGTGTTAACAATCTCCTCTCTTCTCATCTTGGTTGTTGTGGCCGTATACTCTCCTTTCTTGTAGCCAAACCCTGCCCTTTTCTCCATCTGTCTCTTATTCCTATTCATTGCCAAAACTACTCCTTCTCCTACCTTCACTGTGCCGACTTTTCCTTAATTGCTTTCTGTCAAATTTGTGGTCATTACAATTCTTTGGTTTTGCATTTCGGTAAGTCTAATTTTGATTTGGTTCAAATTGTTCTTTCAAATAGTTGTTAATAGGGGGTTGGCTAAATTACAGGTTGTAACCGAGGGCTTAAATGATTGTTCTTTTTCGATGGTTTAGGTGGATAGGGCCTCAGATTTTTAATCAAGGTAAGTGGTTGTCAATTGGGTGACTTAAGTATAATAGTATTGTGTTATCTTATTACTTGTTGATTGAGTGCTTACCTATTTTCGGTTGGTACTTAGGGACTTTTTGAAGGGTAAAAGATCTTTAGTTGGCATTTTGGTGGATGAAACTCCCCTCTTTACTTGATCGAACGTATGCTGTTGTGAGTTTAACGAATTGGGTAGTTTGTGTGTATTCGATTGAGTACTTGATTGAGTGGGTAATTAAGGATTGTTGATTAAGTGTAGGGTTCAAAGGTGTGGGCAGTCTTTTCTTTCGACAAATAGAAACCAGGTGTGTACAAACACAACTTCGATTTAGAAAATAGCAAAAGCCGGAATAAGTGAATGTTGACGCCACACGGGTGTGCTCGTCGCCGTGTAGGTAGGCCATGTGAGTAAACATGGGCGTATAGTTGACATGGCCGACCCATGAGCAATTCCATGGGCTGAGGCCGTATTGGGCCATTTTGGGCTAAACTGGGCTGTTTCGGCCCCACCAGCATATGGGCCTCACATGGGTGAACCACTCGGACGTGGGGAAATATCTGGGCCAGGCTATGTAATCTACACGATCAAGGCCATTTCTGGGCTACGTAGGCCACACGAGTGTGTGGGCCCACATGGGCCCGTAATATGGGCTGTGGGCCCATTTTCACTATTTGACTGTTAAGGTTGCATGGGTTGCCCAAGACGACTGTGGACCTACTGTTGGGTGGGTAAGTTTACTTAGACTCCTTATTTAGTAAAATGACTATTTTGCCCTAGGTGATGTGTGGATCTATATTCATGTATGACTATATTTTAGCATGCTATTTTAATTGCATATAGTACATGTGTAATATTATGATATGACATGACATGTTGCATGATGCGTTCCATGGGGATGGGTTTAATATGATTGGAGCAAGTGTACTGTACTGGCAGTTCTGATTCAAATACTGTTTAGTGCCGCAACGAGTACTACTTGGAGTGTAGGGATGGTTGGGTTGATTATATCTCCACATGGAGTGTAGGGTTGGATGGAGATGGAGTGTAGAGGCTGGTTGGGTAGGATTTCCTTATTACATATTTGTACTATTACTGAAACTGAACCAATACTGAAATGGGCTTAGGCTCAGATTGTATATGCTCTCTGTCTGTTATTTTTGTAAGGGGTTACACACTGAGTTTTCATAAACTCACCCCTCTATTTTGATCTGTACATGTAATCCCCAGACATAGTCAGATCGGTGTTGCGAGGGACTCAAAGGTGGCTACAGAACCGCATAAATTTTCATATTTAATTTAGATTATATGTAATTTTATTTTGGGTTTTTTGTTGTAATAAGGCCTTAATGGAATTTTATTTTAATTTGGGATTTTTATTTGTTTTGGTTTATAACTGTTAGTAATAGGAAAAACTCGAGTTTTCAAAAGAAACAATGTTTTTACAAAGTAAATGCAAGTACGCAACTGTTTTTAAAAGCTTCCGCTATAAAATGACATTTTGAAGTTAATAACATTTTTTAAAAATGAATACTTGTTGATAGTGACGCAAGTTTTAAAAAGAACGACATCCCAGAATCATCATTAAGATCACATGAAAACATTAATTAGAAAAAGGGTTTTCAACGATATCACACTTTACAAAAGACATTTCAATGTACATCGCCAAATTCAGCCATAACGTCTAGGCCGAGTTTGGGGTGTTACATTTAGTGGTATTAGAGCCAGGTTGCAAAACTCGGCTGTGGATTTCGATTTCTTTTAAAAGCTTGAAATTTCTAAAAGAACTATTTTAAATGATTTGAAGTATTTTTGAAAGGTTTTATTGAATGTGTGGTACACCGAGTCTCCGGCGCCGATTCTGTAAGTCTTCTAAAAATGTTGTTTGCTTAAACTAAAATGCTGAGACTATTGTAGGTAGTAAACCGTACTGAAACACTCTATTTAGGGTAAACTAAAAATTGTAGTAAGACTGCGATATGCGAAAACGAACTCTGAATTACTAATATTATTTTCCACACTAGAACTATAAACTGATGCATAAAACTATTAATACAGATAAAACACAATTTGATAATGACCATTAGAGGTACTAGCGAAAGAGGTACAAGAGGCCGTGGCGGAGGCCGTGAGGGTACTCGAGCTAGGTCTTCGTCATCTGGCCACATGCCTAATGTTGAAGCTAGGGAGGTGTCGGCTTCACTTGTGATAGAGACTGGATCTCATGATTGTGTGGCTTGGGATAAAGAACTTTCCCAAGCCATGTTACAAATTTTGGCGAGGGTTGTTGGGCCCAACATCGTGTGTCTTTGTGGGCCGAGGGTCGCCATGTAACTACTTCGTCCAATGAATTGAAATTTTTAGGGGTATTGCTGGAGTTGCCCCTAATTTGGCTGAGTATTGGATTGAGGCCATAAAGAGCATCATGGATGATCCTGACTGCACCCCCGAGTAAAAACTAAAAGGTGAAGTGTCACTGCTGAGAGATGAGGTTTACTAGTGGTGGCTTATGGTTAAAGAGGGCACTCAGCCTAACCGATTGACCTGGGAATTTTTCTAGACTACTTTTCAGGGAAAGTATGTGGGTACTAGTTATGTGGATGCCCAGAGGAGAGAGTTTCTAAATTTGATACATGGGGATAAATCAGTGGCCGAGTATGAGGCTAAATTTTTACGACTAAGCCGCTATGCGCATGGGATGGTGGCAACTGAATATGAGAGTTGTGTTTATTTTGAGGACAACCTTAGGGATAGTTTGCGGGTTCTCATAGCTCCACAGAGGGAGCGAGATTTTGTTGCATTGGTTGAAAAGGCGAAGATCACCAAGGAAGTAAAGAGCGCCGAGCATCTGAACCGTGAAAAGGAGAGAGGTAGGAACAAGAGGGATTCAGAGCCCTTAAGTTCCTTTCTAAGGCCTAAAAAAAAGGCCTATGATAATATGATTTTTGTGAAAATTTCGTTAAGAAATTTTATCGCTTGATTCTTCAATTTGACAAAAAGGACTAAATAGTGTAAAGATTAAAACTGGAGTTCTAATAGCTAAAGGTGTTTAATAGCTATAGAACCTTAAAGTTAAGGTCCTTATGTGGTAATTGTACCATCATTAGTTTGAGTGGACACTTATGGACAAGTATTAAGTGATTTCTATGTTATATGTACAAGGTTAATTTTGTAATTTGGTAAATATGGGTAATAAAATAAAACAAAGAAAATTATCATCCTTATTTCTCCATCTTTTAGCCAAAATTAACCTAAGGAAGCCATTAAAAAAGCTTCAAACATTCGACCAAGCTTCCTATTTCAATTGTAAGTTTATTTTTGTCTCGTTTTTAATGATTTCTATGTTTTTAAGATCGTTGCAACTAGGTCTAGCTGGCCTAGGAACTATTTTGCAAAACTGTTAAAGATTTTGAATGATGCCATTGGTGAATACATGATTTTTTTGATGTTCGCTGTTAGATTATGAATGTTTGTTGTGAAATATGCAAGTTTTGTTAAGTGATTTTTAGAGAAAATGCAAAATAGGGATTAAATGGAGAAATGTTGAAACTTTGTGGTTAAAATGTGAAAGAAATGAAAAATATGGACTACTAGGGGCATAATAGTAATTCGATTAGCATGGGTTTATTTTGAATTTCATTAATTTGTTATTTTATGAAATAAGGGCTTAATTGTAAAAGTGGTGAAACATTAGGGGCAAATATGTAAATGTGCTTAATTGTGTGTTTTGGATTAAATTGAATAGAAAGATTATTAAATAAGTTAATTTTGAATATATTTAGATCAAGAAAAGTGAAATTCGGATCTAGATCGGGGGAAAACTAAAGTTATCGACTAATCAGCTTATTTCGTCGTTTTCACATCCGAGGTAAGTTCGTATGTGATAAACTTCATTATATGTGACAGCCCAAAATTGACCCTAGTCGGAAGGTGGTCTCGGGACCACAAAACCGAGGCATAAAAATAATTAAAAATTTATTTTGATGCCTATAATATGTGTGTGCTCATGTATGACATTTTATGATGATTGATTTAGTGTTATAAGGGTGAATTCCACAAGAAAGGACTTAGTAATGAACTTTGAAAGCATGATAGGGAAATGTGTGATGACTAATTAAAGCATGCATGCAAAATAATGGACTTGCATGTCAAATTCCCCTTTTATAGGTGGTGGCGGCCATGACAAGGAGGATGGGCTAAACATGTCATGAAACATGTTTTGTTGGTGCATTAGGGTGAAATAATAAACAAAGGTGTATGGGTGATAAAAAATGAAAAAAATGTGTGTGAGTGTGGTAATCCCCCATTGCCGTGAGTTGTAGAGAAGGAAAGAAAAAATTTTGTTCATCCTTTCTTTGAGCCAAAACTAAGGAAGAAGGAGGATTTTTGCTTCATGCTTGGTTTGGAAGAGATCTAGAAGGAGATTTGGCCAAGTTTGCATCAAGATTAAGGTATGTATGAGGTTGTGTTAGGAGTTTCATGCATGTTTTGGTTGCTAACTTGATGTGCATGTTAGCCATGGCTCAAATCTTTGTTAAGCCATGGAAATGGTATTTGGCCAAAGTTGTTATGGTGATAAAGCCATTGCATGCTAAGTGCTAAGCTTGATGATGATGCATGCAATGATGGATTGTCTACTCTTGAGCAAGATTTTGAGCCTTCTTTTGATTTATCATGATTGAAGTTGAAAAGGAGCATGATTGTCATATTCGCCATTCATGAGCATGGTTCATGCTTCTTGCATGTTAGTTAAAATTTGTATTTTGGATGGCTATGGACACCTTGAAAATTCGCCATGCTCATATTGTATATATATGTTTGCACATGATGTTTTGGCTATGAAGTAAGTGATGAATAAGTTGGTTTAAAGAAGAAGATGTTGAAGAATAATTGTGAAATTTCAAGCACAATTCGCCTAGCACACATATAAGTGCTTGATGCTATATTATAAGTTTTGAGCCACAATATGCAAAGCATTAACTAGTAAAATGCATGCTGTTTTTGTGAGGTGTTAAGTGCATAATTGGCCTCAACATGTACATGAATATTCGGCCTTGGGTAGCCTATTGAAGGCCTTAGCATTTCCTTGATGCTCAAATAAATTGTATTGAATTGCTTGATGTAGTATAAAATGTGCATGACCAGTGTGTATTCAAGCTAAAGAGTGGCCATATGACCATTTAAAATCCTTGTCATATTCGCCATAAGCAAGCACAATGAGGTTTTAATAAATTGAATTTGTTTGAATTAGCTCAAGAGCTAAGAGGGCCACAATTGGACAAGGGGAAGGAAAAGGTGATCGAATAGCCGAAAAAGCCGTTCGACAACATCCGAGGTAAGTCCTCAAGAAGTGATCTTACTTGAATTATGTAAGATGAAACATGGATGTGTATGATTATTGATCATGTGTGTATGAGTATTTGAATTCCACCCGGCTAAGTCCCAAGGCTAATATGCTAATGATTATAATTGTGTTTGAGCCTTAGTAACGAAAATGAAATATGTATGTCCAATGATTATTGATGTATGTGTGCATGAGAAATTGAATGATATCCTGCTAAGCCCCAAGACAATTATGCTGAAATTTATATCGGGTTAAGACCAAGGCAATTGTGCTAGTAGCTATATCCGGCTAAGACCAAGGCATTCGTGTAAGTTGTTAAATCCGGCTAAGACCAAGGCATTTGTGCAAATCGTGATATCCGGGTAAAGTCCGTTGGCCTTGGTGCGGGTTACCATAACCGGCTATGTCCCAAGGCGATTGAACGAGTACCGACATCCGGATAAACTCCGAAGGTATGTGATTTGAAAATTATGAGCTTGCTGGAAAATTTCAGCTAATGCACTTGTGAAATTTCCCAATGATAAGGTAAGTGCGGTGTGTGCTTTATGCGCTAGGAGTAAGAGCGTATGAATATCCGCTCCTATGATGGAGCGAGTTATCGGCCTTAATGAAGCCGTTATTTGTGTATGAACATAAGAGTTGGGATGGTAAAGTAAGTATGATTATGTGAATGCGCATTAATGAAATGATGCATTTAACTATGTGAATGTATTGCTGTAATTAGAGTTGATTATATTCCTTGAGACTTACTAAGCATAAAATGCTTACTCGCCGCTTTGGCTCTCGTTTTCTAGATTTCGCTCGATAGCAATCGGATTCGGGATCGTTGAAGTCAAGTCATCCACACTATCAAGCCCCCATTTTGGTATAAATTCTTGGTTGAACTTGAAATGGCATGTATAGGACTACCCTTGTTTGTTAAATATGTGGTGATGTAAGTATGTACGGCCATGCGAAAATGGCTCTAAAAGGAACATGAACTTAGAATAATTGTGGTTTGTATGTATATATTTGGTGTCATGATGTGGCTATGGCTTGAAATGGGAATGTTGGTCATATGATCAGCCATTGGCATGGTTAAAATGATCATATATGAACCTATGTATGGCAAAGACTAGTTGGTTTATGGAGACTACCAAATAGGTAAGACCTACCTTAAAAACAGATGCTGCCAGCTGCAGTGACGTGAATGTGAAAAATCACCAAAATTAGTACAAATGGAATTAAATAGTGAATAAGCTATGTAAATGAACCTTGATGAGTCTATTTTCATATGGAAGAAACGAAATGGTCATAGGAGTTACATGTTAAGAGATATTAATACTATTGTGAGACAGGGCCAGAACGGTTTCTGGGTTCCCTGTCGCAACTTTAAAAATTTACTATAAATTATCCAGAAAGAATTACGCGATATACCTTATATGTATAGATTCAATTTTGAGTCTAGTTTCATTAGAAACAAACGACACCAGCATTAAAGCCCTGTACAGAGAGATATTCAAGTTATACCGCGCGAAGGTCAGAGCAGTCGATCCCTGTAACATGGGTGACTTTAACTAATAAACTGTACCAATTGACCCATCCAAAAATTCTAGAAATAAATCCATGGATGGATATATGAGTCTAAATTCAGGGAAAATTTACGAAACCAGTTTCCGAGTTTTGAAACTCGAGATATGATTTTTAAGGCGACTGTGATGCAGTCTTCCAGCCTGACTGGAAATGTCAAATTGGTGGGCAAACCATGTGAACTTGGCTTGTTAACCCCTCGTGTCCGACACCGGCAATGGTCTCGGGTTCGGGGTGTTACATTATAAGTGTATTTTAAATGCTTTGTTATTGTATAAATTGTGAATATGAGACTTCGGATAAGTTCAACAGTGACTCGATGGTAATTTGACATTTGAAATCCCTATTGAACCTTAAGAGTTTAGGATACTAGTGACATGTCATTGAGGGATACATTGAGTTGGCTTCGAGCCATGATATTAGCACTTCGGGGTACGAGTTATATCGATTTGGCTTCGGGCCATAAACATCGGTTGATTTGGCTTCGGGCCATGATATCAGTACTTCGGATATAAGTTACCTTGATTTGGCTTCGGGCCATGGTATAGGTACTTATTGTGTAACACTCTTGAGCATTTGACTTCTATTTCGAATGGTTTAACAGGTAAATGAATGATGTGATTAAGAATGAGATCAGTATGAGATGGTACAAGTATGTGCATAAACCATATTAGCTTTGAATCGAAGAAATGGTGAAGAAAGTATATAGTTTTGTGAATAAGTAATTGAAAGGATTGTTAGTTGATGTGAATTCATGTATCTATAATTAGTTGTTGAATTATGTGGTTATGATTATATTGAGTTTATTTCATACGAGCTTACTAAGTTTTATTGCTTACATCATTCATTTTTCTATGTTTTATAGTGATTTCAGTCCTAGCTTGGATTCAAGGACCGTCAGAGATTTCGTCACACTATTCTACAAATGATTTGGTACATTTAAGCTTTTGTTTTGAGTATACATGTATAGGGACTTTGGTCATGTTGTTCATGTTTTGGTTATGATTTTGGCCATTTGAAATGGCTTGTAAATGTCTAAGGTTTGGTTTGTATATTTGGCCATGTGAGTTTGCTTATTTTGGTTGATGTTGGTTATGTTATATGTATACAAATGACTTATGTTGTGTGATTAAGGTTGGAATCATGGTGCTTATTGATAATAGGTGATTTGAATGTCAATTGGTTGATAATTGGGAAGTTATGTGCTTGTGAATTGGTGAATGATGATGTGTGTTTGGAAAGGTTTATTTAATTGATTTGTATATGTGAAGTTGGCATGATTTGAATGAGTGAAACATGAGATAATAAGAATGTTAGTTGTTGATATTGAAATGGTATGTTTTAGCATTGATTGTGTTTGAATTGGATGTACATTTATGCTATGAATGAGTACCATTTGAGTTCTATAGGTGTGCCTTAGTTTGGGTGGCAAATTGGCTTGGTAAATAGCTTAGTTTTGTCCACACGGGCATGTGTCTCAGTCATGTGTGGCATACATGATTGTGTGTCCCCTGGTGTTGAATTTGAAACCAAGTTAGTATGCTCCACACGGCCTCACACACAAGTGTGTGACTTAGCCATGTGGCATAAGTCAGTATACCCTACAGGTTTGACACGGCCTAGCACATGGGTGTGTATGGTCATGTGCTCCCATTTCGAATGTCCACACAGCCCGTAACATGGGCTTGTCTATTGGCCGTGTGAGACACATGGCCGGGCCACAAGGGCTTGTGTCCTTTGTTTTGAAAAAATTTTCGTAAGTGTACTATGAGTTTTTAAAGTTGTCGATTTGGTTCCGAACCATTTCTAGGCACGTTTTTGGGCCTAGTAGGCTCGTATTAGGGACCTACTAATTGAGATTGAATGATGAACGCAGGAAATGTGAAAATGTATGCATAGTGAATGTTTAATTGTTATATAAGTCCGGTAATGCTCCGTAACCCTATTTTGGTGTTGAATACGGATGAGAGGTGTTACATTTATTAGTATCAGAGCTACGGTTTAGTTGATTCTAGGACTAACATAGCATATGTGAGAGTCTAGCTATACATGCCATATATAAACTGTGATAGTGTAACAACCCATTTTTCAGTGAAATCAGAATAGTGGTTTCTGGACTACAAATCTAACCCAAAAATAAGGTCTATTTTTATTTCATAATATGGTTCGTATTATAACAGGCATGTCGTGTGAAAATTCTGATACGAAAATTTTATCGATTAAGTGCTTAATTACGAGAAGGACTAAATCGCATAAAATGAAAAAGTTGAACTCTAGTAGCTAAAAGGATTAAATAGCTATGTAATTCAAATCTAATGGTCCTTATATGGTAATTAGACCATTAAGAAAAGTATGTAGATTTTTCTTGAAGACTCATCCATAGAAAAATTGGAGAAGGCATGGGAATAAATTGGAAATCACTAAAATTAAAAGATGGTAATTAAATAAAAAGACATAATCATCTAATTTCATATCATCTTCCCCAAAATTTTCATGGAAACCCTAGGAGAGAGGAAGAAAAATTGCCAAGCTTGAAAAGGTATGAAATCAAGTATCGTTTTTAATGATTTTTGTATTTTTGAAACCGGGATAGTCTAATATCTCTATTTAGGGGATTAATTTGAAAAGTTATCAAGGTATGAAATTTGGGTCATGGATGAATATGCTGAAAATTAGAAATTTATGATAGAAAATGAAAGTTTGTTCATAGATAAACAACTTTTACAAAGAAAATTTTTATGAAAAACATGATTTAGGGACTAAAATGAAAAGTTGTAAAATTTGATGAAAAATTCTAAAATTTTATGAATACATGTGCTGGAAATTTTGTAATGGGGCTTTGGTTGGGTTTGGAATCGGGAGTAATTTGCACAAGTTTCATTTTCCAGGCCTAGGGACAAAATCAGAATTTATGGAAAAGTTAGGGGCAAAGTGATAATTTTGTCTAGGACGTAAATTGAGTCCATTTAAATATGAAATGTGTGAAATTGACAGTTAAACTCATTTATATAGATCTGGACAACACTAATTCAAGGTTAGATCGAGGAAAAAAGAGGTTTCGGATTAGTAGACTTTTTACGCAAACAAGTGTCGAGGTAAGTTCGTGTAACTTAATCCAGCATGTAATTATGTTAATTGAATGATGTGTTTGTATGTAATGTGATTTATGTTGATGTGCTTTACTTGTATGCTATGATGAAAAATTGATACATGTTTGAAATGGTGATAAAGTGGTTAAGTTCCGATTGAATGTTGAATTTCGATGATTATAAGCGCTTTCCAAAAATTAATAAAGTCCTACATTTGTTGTGGATGGGATTTAGCTCGGACGAGTAATCCCATTGACCTTGATATATAATGGATTTAGCTCGGACGGGGTAATCCCGATATAATACCTCTCGAGCATATGTTATGATTAGGGTTTAACCTGGACTAGTAATCCTAATTGAGCTCCTTTGAGCTTACGTTATATAAAATATTTAGTCTGAATTGGTAATCCTGTTATACATAAGTGGCTCGAGAGAGTGTTTCTTTGTTAAGTACCCTAAGTGGCACCCTTGAATAAGGAATTGACGGATTATTGAATCGTACACTTTGAGTGTACTACTTGAGCATCCATTGGAATTCAATGATTGAATGGACATATAACTCTTGAAATGGCATGAAAATCTTGAGATGATATGATAATAAATTGAAAGAATATTGCTTGATGAGCTCATCTATGTTGCTTAATTGATATGAAGATGTTGGTGACTAACATGTTTGATTGAATGTATGTGTTTAGGCAATTTAGCCAAATGGATGGAAAACATGATATTGTGTGCTTAAATTTAATAAACAGGATTGGTAAGTTTAGTTTTCATTATACGAACTTACTAAGCATGTAATACTTACTCCATTTTATTTTTCCCTATTTTATAGTGCTCGGAAGCTCGCGAGGGTTGGAGATCAGTAGAGCATCGTCACACTATCAACTAGTCATTTTGGGTATACTTAGTAAAATCATTTTGGTATAATGGCATGTATAGGACAGCTTGGCCAATAGTGGCTTGAAAATGTTATTTTGTAACCTAGCCATTGGAATGGTTAGTAATGGTTCATTTTGGTATGACTAAGTAGATTATTATGATATACTTATACACATGTGTTATGTTAAGAATATGTGATCAATGTTATGAATGCTTAAGTTAAACTAAGGTAAGATTGTGATCATGTATGCTTGTAGTGATATGTCTTGTGAATGCTAGAAGCTACCCAATTTGAATGCTTGAAATGGCTGCTATTGGTTGTGTGCTTTACGTGTAGGTCTTGGGTGAAATTTTGGGTGAGAAATAAAGCTAGAAATGGCTCAAAATTGGCCACACGGGCAGACACACGGGCGTGTGTCTAGACCGTGTGTGACACAAGGCCTAGTAACATGGGCATGTGTCCCCTGCACCTTCATTTTGAGAAATAGAATGCTCAAAATTCGGCACACAGGTAGAGGCACGGGCATGTGTCTCATCCTTGTGTGCCACATGGCCTAGAACATGGGCGTGTGTCTTGACCGCTGAAACGTACACCTAATTTTGAATTAAATTAATTAACCACATGGCCTAGCACACGAGCGTGTGGCATGGCCGTGTGTGCAAGTCAGAGAGTTACATGGGGTCGAACATGACCTCCAACACAGGCGTGTCCCAGGGTCACACAGGCATGTCCCTTGGTCCACACAGGCGTGTGAGCCTTGCACCTTGGAAAAATTTTATAATTTCACAAAAAAATCTTAGAGGTCCCGATTAAGTCCCGATTTGATTTTAATGCTTGTATTGGGCCTTGAGGGCCTGATCAAGGGACGTTATGGATGATCTCAGTAAATGAATAGTAATTTATGTAGATTAATAGAAAACTATTAATGTTCTGGTAATGCTTCGAAACCCTATTTCAGCGTATTAGAGCTACGATTTAGTCGATTCTTAGGTTTGACGTAACAAACACGAGTTTAGCTATACAAGCTATTATATAAATTGTGATAGTGTGATGACTCCTGGTCATTTGAAATGTGTTTTTCATATAGTAATGCCATCCAACCGTGTAACACCTCTTGCCCGCATTCAACGACGAAACAGGGTACGAGGCATTACTGAAGTTATCACACGAATAACCATACAATCCTAATTCATGAATTTGCATCCAAATTAAAATCATTTGCATTTAATCGTAATGTCCCTGATACGAGCCTACGAGGCTCAAAACATTCATTGGAAGTGATTTGGGACTAAACCGAGAACCTTAGAAAATTTTACAAAACTAAGAAAATTTTCCACTAAATAGGGGTCACATGCTTGTGTGGATATAGGACACGCCCGTGTGGGCAGGCCGTGTGGTCACACACGCCCATGTCCCGACCCCGTGTAACTCACTGAATTGTAACTCATGAACAATTTGAGATCACACGACCAAGTCAACACCTGTGTGCTAGGTCGTGTGAAAATTAATTTTCATAAAATAGGTGTAGACTTCATACGGCCTGTAACAGCCCATTTTTGGGTCAAATCGGAACAGTGGTTTTGCGACCACAAATCCGAAGTAGAAATGTTTATTTTATTATTTCTTTAAGGTTTATAGTATGATTGAATGATTGTGTGAAAATTTTGTTAAGAAATTTTATCGATAAAGTGTCTAGTTTGACTAATAGAACTAAATTTAAATAGGTGCAAAATATGTGCTCTAGAAGCTAGAAGTGTCTAATTGCTATGAAATTTTAAATTGGAGACCATTATACTTCAAGTTGGACAAAAATGGACATGGTTAGGTGAAATTTCAAATTTTGGCATTAAGGGCATTTTGGTCATTTGGTTAATAAATACAAAATAAAACAAATAAAAGATTTCATTCTTCTAATTTCATCCCCCATGGCCAAATGTCTCTAAGGAAACCATAGCTAGGGTTTTCCAAGCTCTCAAGCTCGATTGTAAGTCTATATTTGTCCCGTTTTTAATGATTTTTACGTTTTTGTGAATGTTATACCTTGATTTAGCTAATCTAAGGACTAATTTGAAAGAAAATTAAAGTCTTAAATTTTACCCATGTTGAATATTTGTGTATTTTGATGTCTAGTGGTAGAAAATGGATGTTTGATGTTAGGTAAACAACATTTACCAAGTGATTTTTGATGAAAATTTCAAATAGGGACCTATTTGTAAAAGTTGTAAAATGTGTGTAAAAATGTGAATAAATGAAAAATGTGGGTTGATATGAGTACTAATAATATTCGGCTAGGCTTGGGTAATGAAGAAATCAAATGAAAATCATTTTACAAGCCTAGGGACTAAAATATAAAAGGTTGAAAAGTTAGGGGCAAAAATGTAATTTTTCCATAAGGTGTTTTTGGGATCAAATTGAATAATGTGATGATTAAATAAGTTAAATGTGCTATTATAGATCAAGAAGGATGAGGTTCTGACCTAAACCGGGGAAAGAACAAAGTTGTGGACTAAATTCAACTATTAGCCATTTTGTACCGAGGTAAGTTCGTATGTTAAAAATAAGCTTTAGAATAATTGTATTTAAATGCTTTATTGTTTCATGAATTGTATGTTTGATTATGTGAATGAGTATAACTTTACGAACGAGTTCGACGATGAATCGACATGCAAGAAATCCCGTTTGAACCTTAGGAATAGGATAGGATACAAGTGACATGTCATTAGGGTCATTATGTGTTATGTGATTATGTAACACCCCTAACTTGTATCCGTCGCCAGAGTAGGGTTAGGATGTATTACCGATCAATTCATAACATATAGCATACATTTATCAAACATAAATGATTCATTGTCAAAAATCATTCAACACAATCACATTATCCCTTATAAGGGCATACGAGGCCTTAAACATGCTTTAAAAGTGGTTCGAGACTAAACCAATAACATATGAAAATTTTTGAAAACTTTGAAAAATTTCAACCATATAGAGGTCACATGCCCGTGTAGACAGGTCGTGTGCCTCACACGACTCCAGACACGCCTTGTGACAGCCCTAAATTCACCCTAGTTGGAAAGTGGTTTCGGGACCGCTAAACCGAGTCACCGAAGTATTTGAATATGATATTTATTGTTTAAAATATGTGAATATGAATGTGTGAAAGTTTTAAGCTTCGATTTAGTCGATTGCATGTGAATTTAATTAATAGGACTTATGTGTGACACTTTTAAAAGGTGATAGGTTAATCTATAAGGACCTATTAATGCATGTTATAAAAATGATGGGTTTGCATGTCAAATTGACCAAAATCTAGATGGTGGCCGGCCATGCTGTGGGTTAAAGCGTATTATAAACATTTTGTGTTAATGTTTTATGTTAGAAATAATAAAATAAAAGGTTAGTAATAAAGTAATGAAAAGGGAGGGGTGATGAAAATAAAGTTGTCTCATCCATGCTCCCCTATTGCCGTGACTTGAGGAAGGAAGAAGAAGAGGATTCTCTTGCTTCATGTTCGGTTGGTTGATGTTTAGGAAGAGGTATGTTTGATGTTATTCCATGAAGTTCATGCATATTTTTAGATGTTAGTTTGAATTCTACCTAGCCCATGGTTTAAATTCTTTTTGCTATTTGATGGAGATGATACTCGGCCATGGGTGTTGTCTTCTTGGTTGGTGTTTGATGTTGTGGTGATGAGGCATGAAGATGATTGCGTTTGAGTGCTTAATAAAAAGGATTGGATGTGAGTATGTGTGAGAATTTGAAAAGGATGGGTCTTGACAACTTCATGAAGTATTCGGCCATGGTGCTAAAATGTTGTATTGTGCTTAAACTTAGAATTTTTAGTTATATGGATGTGTTAAGTTACTTGAAATGTTAGATTAATTTGAATCATCACCAAGTTCTTTAGGCAACCCATGTTAAAAATTTCGGTATTGAGATGCCTAGAACTTTCGGCCATAGTAGCTATGGAGAAATAAGGTTTTTTGTTTCTTGTTAAATTGGATGTATCTTGTTGTATGAGTGCTTGAACAAACTATGATTAAATAGATGCATAGATTCAAGGTGGGAAGAATTGGCTATTATGCTTGATACTAATGCCGAATATGAGAATGTTGTACTTGAAAATGTAGGTGAACATGACAAGTGTATTCGGCTTAGGGCATAAAGGATATGAAAATTTTGGTATTTATTTTTGATTGTGTGTGTGTATGACCATGGATAATTGGCTGCACAAATATTATAAATACATAGTGTATGTTAAATTTATTAAGCTACAAAACATTATACATGTTCGGCCAAGGTAAATTATTTGAGTAAAGTATATCTTGATGGTACATTTCGCTAGTATAAAATGTATATGGATGTCGTATGACTATGTTTGATTTGGGAAGTAAATTGTTTGATTTAGCTCAAGAGCCTAGAGGATCAAAGTTGGATAAGGGAAAGGAAAAAGTGATCGAATAGCCGTCGAAATCGTTCGACAACATCCGAGGTAAGTTTTCGAGTAATGAAACTTAGTTTATGATTTGATTAAGTCATGACATATAAGCATAACAAATAAACGGTGATATAATGATTCTACTTGAATTGTATATTGAGGTGATTAGTTTATACCTATGACGGGTAGCCGAATGTGTATAGAGATCACGTTATAAAGCAAATCAAAATCATGCTCTTTGTATGTGGCTATTGAGCCGAAAATGGTAATGGTTGATAAGCGTCTTGTGTTTGAATTCTAGTTATGATAATGAAATATGGATGTGTCATGATTTATTGGTATATGTGCTTGATTATTCGGATGATATCCGGGCTAAGTCCCGAAGGTATTTGTGCAAGTTACTATATCCGGGCTAAGTCCCGAAGGCATTTGTCCGAGTAGTTGCTATACCCAGGCTAAGTCCCGAAGGCATTCATGCTAGTGACTATATCCAGGCTAAGTCCCGAAGGCATTCATGCTAGTGACTATATCTAGGCTAAGACCCGAAGGCATTTGTGCAAGTTGCTATATCCGGCTAAATCCCGAAGATACTTGGGTTTGGAAGCGAGCGATCTTGCTCTAATAATTTCAATTAATACGCTCATAAAATACAAACGATAAGGTATGTTTCGTATATGCATCGGAAAGGTTGATTCCCTTCAAATAGTACTCGCTCAATTGATTAACGAGCTTAGGCCTCTAGTTAGGTTTGATACCCATGTATGAATATATTGGTTGAAGCGTGAAGAAATTATGATTTTGAGAATGTGCATATATGAAATTATTCATTTAGTCATATGAACGCTATACTTTAGTCGTAAATAATTTCGTTACTCAAAACTTACTAAGCATTAAATGCTTATTCCGTTTCTTTAATTCTCTGTTTTATAGATTTTTGTTCGTCAGCTATCGGACTCGGGATTGTCGAAGTCAAAGTCGTCCACACTATCTAAGCCCTTTTGGTACTCTTTTAGTTAAACGTTGATAATGGCATTTATAGGACTAACCTTTGTTGTTAATCAAGTACCTTTGGTAATGTGTATATATTCGGATAGCAATGCGAAAATGGCTTAAATATTTTGAGCATAGTATTAAAATCATTTTGATATATATGGTTATTGAGAGGTGTGGAAATGCTTGGCAATGATTAGCCATTGGAATGGTTAATCACGATCATATTTGGTGCTATGTATGTCAAATGGCTAGTTGAATCATGGAAACTATGAAATAGGTGAAATTTACCTTAAAATAGATGCTGACAGCAGCAGTGATGTGAGTTTGAAAATTCAATAAAAATCGTAGGAATGTAATTAAATAATGAATAAATTATGTAATCGAACCTTGATGAGTCTATTTTCATATGGAAGAAGCGAAATGACCATATGAGCCGTATTTTATGAGATGTTTAAGTTATCGTGAAACAGGGCCAGAACGGTTACTGGATCCCCTATTCTGACTTTGGAAATTTTCCATAAATTAACCATAAATAATTATAAGTCATGATTTATATGTACAGATTCCTTTTTGAGTCTAGTTTCATTAGAAACAAACTTCATATGTATTGAATCCCTTTACAGGGAGATATCTAAGTTGTAATGCATGAAGGTCAGAGTAGTCGAACCCTGAAATAGGGAAGACTTTAACTAATAAACTGTACTAATTGGCCCAACCAAAAATTCTAGAAAGCAATTTGTAGATGGATATATGAGTCTAGTTTCGGGGAAAATTTACAGAATCAGTTTTCGAGTTTTGGAACTCGAGATATGATTTTTAAGGTGATAGTGATGCAGTTAGCCAGCTTGTCTGGAAATTTTAAAATGAACTGTGTAAATAAATGAATTAAGTTCGTTAACACCTCGTGTTCGACTCCGGCAACCGTCTCGGGTGCGGGGCGTTACAATTTTATTGGTATCAGAGCTATGGTTTAGTCGATTCTAGGACTACCGTAATACGTTCGGGTCTAGCTATACATGCCATTGTGTGTCTATTTGATAGTGTGGTGATTTACGCTTAAAATGTGTTTGTTTATAGTAATGGATCCCGATCCCAACCGAAGCGGTAGTGATGATCTTGAGAGTGTAGCGCGCTGCTCCAAGACAAGGGACATCGTCGGGGGACTCTCAACCTATTGCTAGTAATCAGAATGATGAAGCTAGACAGGCTTTTTATAGCGTGATGAATGATTGGTTCAACCAATACATTCGAACTAATACGGCTGTTCCACAACCCCATTCCCGACTAATACAACCCTCAGACTGCGATACCTCCCCAGAATCGATCGATAAGGTTAAATCGCCTCAGTTGATAGAATCCCAAAACACGGGCTACTGAATTTAAAGCTACAGACAGCGACGATGCCGAGCAAGCTGAATTTTGGTTGGACAACACTATTCGGGTACTTGATGAACTATCTTGCACACCCGATGAATGCCTAAAGTGTACTATCTCTTTGCTACGTGATTCTGCCTACTATTGGTGGAATACGTTGATTTTGTCGTGCCCAGAGAGCAAGTAACTTGGGAGTTTTTCCAAACCGAGTTTTGGAAAAAGTATATCGACCAGATTCATTGATCAAAAAGTAAAGAATTTCTTGAACTTAAACAAGGTTCCATGTCGGTTCATCGATTATGAACAAAAGTTTGTAAGGCTTAGCCAGACGCCGAGAATGCATTTCTTGAAGTCGTGATGTGTAAACGTTTTGATGATGGGTGAACGATGATATAAAGCTGTATGTTGGCATTTTAGAAATCGAGAATTTGTGGTACTTGTCGAGCGAGCTTGCAAAGTCAAGAGCTCGAAGAAGGAGAAAAGAAAAAGCGATATGGGAGCAAAGGAGTTTCGCAAGAGATCTTGGGAAGCCCTTTCAACAGTCATCGAAGAAATTTAGAGATGATTTAGGCCGATCTAAAGACACTTCGGGCTTTTCTAGACGGGATCGTGATCGACCCCTTGTGAGTACACGAGTCACTTCGGTTGCCAGTGTTGGAAATGATCGTCGAGACAGAACAGAGTGCCAGTATTGTGGTAAATGGGATTCTGGGAGTTGTAGATTCCATGACCGCTCCTGTTATAAGTGCGGATCAGGTGACCACTTTATCAAGGATTGCCCGAGACTGTTCGAACAAAATGTAAACCAGAGTGGGAAACCGGGTACTACTACTGCTCGAGGTAGACCGTCTAGAAATACGGGAAATCCTAGTGGCGGTTAGAGAGGATCTAGAGACGCTACAACCAGATCTGAGGCTCGTGCTCCTGCTAGAGCTTATGCTATACGCGCACGCGGGGATGCTTCCTCTCCAGATGTTATTACCGGTACATTCACTCTCTTTGATACTAATGTGATTGCATTGATTGACCCTGGTTCTACCCATTCTTATATATGTGAGACTTTAGCATCCAGTAAGACTTTACCTGTTGAGTCTACTGAGTTCGTTATTAGAGTGTCGAATCCTTTGGGTCATTGTGTACTTGTTGATAAGGTGTGTAAGAAATGTCCCCTAGTAATTCGAGGTTCCTGTTTTCTGGCGGACTTGATGCTTTTACCGTTTGATGAATTTGATGTTATTCTCGGTTTGGATTGGTTGACCGTGCATGATGTGGTTGTGAATTGCAAAAGTAAGACTATTGATTTGAGGTGTGCAAATAATGAGATAATCCGAGTTGAGTCTACTGTCTTGAATGGATTGCCAACAATAATATCCTCGATGTTAGCTCAAAAATTTGTGAGAAAGGGGTGTGAAGCGTATCTTGCATATGTGCTTGATAATGAAAAATCAGGAAAGAAACTTGAATCAGTACCAGTGGTTTGTGAATATTCGGATGTTTTTCCCGAAGAATTACCGGGGTTACCACCTATTCGAGAGGTAGAGTTTGGCATCGAACTTGTACCTGGGACTACACCGATTTCGATAGCTCCGTATCGTATGGCACCAACAGAATTAAAAGAATTGAAAGCTCAGTTGCAAGAGTTGATGGATAGAGGTTTCGCTCGACCGAGTTTCTCACCTTGGGGTGCACCAGTATTGTTTGTGAAAAAGAAGGACGGAACCATGAGGTTGTGCATCGACTATCGTCAGCTGAATAAAGTGACAATAAAGAATAAATATCCATTACCGCATATTGATGATTTGTTTGATCAACTAAAGGGAGCCTCAGTGTTTTCAAAGATATATTTGAGATCGGGTTATTATCAGTTGCGAATTCGAGATTCGAATATACCCAAAACTGCTTTCAGAATGAGATATGGTCACTACGAGTTCTTAGTGATGCCGTTTGGGCTCACTAATGCCCCTGCGGTATTTATGGATTTGATGAATCAGATCTTCAGACCATATTTGGATCTGTTTGTAGTTGTGTTTATCGATGATATTTTGGTTTATTCGAGAAATGAAACCGATCATGCTGAACATCTGGGATTAGTGTTGCAAATTTTACGGGATAAGCAGTTATATGCTAAGTTCAGTAAGTGTGAGTTCTGGTTAAGAGAGGTTAGCTTCTTGGGTCATGTGGTATTTGCATCGGGTATTCGAGTTGATCCGAGTAAAATTTCAGTCATACTTAACTGGAAGCCTCCGAGAAATATTACTGAAGTTCGGAGCTTTTTGGGACTTGCCGGTTACTATAGACGGTTTGTAAAGGGTTTCTCGATGATAGCCACACCAATGACGAAACTACTTCAGAAAGATGTTAAGTTTGAATGGACAGAAAAATGTCAGAAAAGTTTCGATCAACTAAAAGCTTATTTGATGAAGCTCCAAGATTAGTGCAACTGAATCGAGCAAAGAGTTTGTCATTTCTGATGATGCATCCTTACTTGGTTTGGGTTGTGTATTGATGCAAGAAGGTCGAGTTGTAGCTTATGCGTCGAGACAATTGAAGCCACATGAGAAAAATTATCCAACCCATGATCTCGAACTAGCTGCCATCGTATTTGCTTTGAAAATATGGTGACATTACTTATTTGGTGAGAAGTGTCATGTATATTCGGATCACAAAAGTCTCAAATATTTGATGACTCAAAGAGACTTGAATCCACGACAAATACATTGGCTCGAGTTGTTAAAAGATTATGAGCTTGTCATTGACTATCACCCGGGAAAGGCTAATGTGGTTGCGGATGCTTTATGTCGTAAATCACTGTTTGCTTTACGAGCGATGAATGTACACCTGTCTGTTCTATCCGACAATGTGTTAGTAGCAGGATTAAAGGCCAAACCATTGTTGATTCACCAAATTCGTGAAGCTCAGAAAGTCGATGATGAATTGGTTGCAAAATAGGCTGAATGCGTTTCGAATGTGGAATCAGAGTTCCAAATTGATGATGACGATTGTTTGAGGTTCAGAAGTCGTTTGTGTGTTCCAAGAAATTCAGAACTTATTTCGATGATTCTGAACGAAGCCTATTGTAGCCGAATGTCAATTCACCCGGGGAGTACGAAAATGTACAACGATCTAAGACGTCAATTTTGGTGGCATGGTATGAAACGAGCATTTCCGATTTTGTTTCGAGGTGTTTAATATGTCAACAAGTGAAAGCGGAACATCAAGTACCTACAGGTTTACTTCAGCCGATCATGATACCTGAATGGAAATGGGATCGAGTCACGATGGATTTTGTATCTGGGTTGCCATTGTCGGCAAGTAAGAAAGATGCGATTTGGGTTGTTGTTGATAGACTGACTAAGTCGGCTCACGTTATCCCCGTACGTACAGATTTTTCATTGGATAAACTAGCGGAATTGTATGTTTCTCAGATTGTAAGATTACACGGGGTACATATTTCTATTGTGTCGGATAGAGATCCGAGGTTCACCTCGCGATTTTGGAAGAAATTGCAAGAAGCTTTGGGTACCAAGTTGCATTTTAGCACCGCTTTTCATCCACAAACTGATGGTCAATCCGAGCGGATAATTCAGATACTTGAGGATATGTTGAGATGTTGCATCCTTGAGTTTAGTGGTTCATGGGAGCGGTATTTACCTTTGATTGAATTCGCTTACAACAATAGTTTTCAATCAAGTACTAAGATGGCGCCTTACGAGGCTTTGTACGGTCGTAAATGCCGTAAACCATTGTTTTGGACCGAGCTCCGTGAAAGTAAAATTTTCGGAGTTGATTTGATTAAAGATGCTGAGCAAAAAGTAAAAATAATTCGTGAAAGTCTGAAGGCAGCATCAGATCATCAGAAGTCGTACGCGGATTTAAAATGAAGAGATATTGAGTATCAGGTGGGAGACAAAGTGTTTCTTAAAGTTTCACCTTGGAAAAAGATACTCAGATTTGGCCGTAAGGGCAAACTGAGTCCGAGGTTCATAGGGCCATATGAAATATCCGAACGAGTTGGCCCAGTGGCATATAGATTGATTTTACCCCCTGACCTCAAGAAGATTCACTACGCTTTTCATGTCTCAATGCTTCGACGTTACAGATCTGATCCTTCGCACATAATAAATCTCTCTGAGGTTGAAATTCAAGCCGATATAAGTTATGAAGAAGAACTGATTCGCATCCTAGCTCGTGAAGTGAAAGAGTTGCGAAACAAGAGGGTTCCGTTAGTAAAGGTGTTATGGCTCAAACACGGGATCGAAGAAGCTACTTGGGAAATCGAGAACTCTATGAAAGAACGATACCCAAACCTATTTACCGGTAAGATTTTCGTGGACAAAAATTTCTTAAGTGGGGGAGAGTTGTGACAACCCTAAATTGACCCTAGTCGGAAGTGGTTTCGGGACCGCTAAACCGAGTCACCGAAGTATTTGAATATGATATTTATTGTTTAAAATATGTGAATATGAATGTGTGAAAGTTTTAAGCTTCGATTTAGTCGATTGCATGTGAATTTAATTAATAGGACTTATGTGTGACACTTTTAAAAGGTGATTGGTTAATCTATAAGGACCTATTAATGCATGTTATAAAAATGATGGGTTTGCATGTCAAATTGACCAAAATATAGATGGTGGCCGGCCATGCTAAGGGTTAAAGCATATTATAAACATTTTGTGTTAATGTTTTATGTTAGAAATAATAAAATAAAAGGTTAGTAATAAAGTAATGAAAAGGGAGGGGTGATGAAAATAAAGTTGTCTCATCCATGCTCCCCCATTGCCGTGACTTGAGGAAGGAAGAAGAAGAGGATTCTCTTGCTTCATGTTCGGCTGGTTGATGTTTAGGAAGAGGTATGTTTGATGTTATTCCATGAAGTTCATGCATATTTTTAGATGTTAGTTTGAATTCTACCTAGCCCATGGTTTAAATTCTTTTTGCTATTTGATGGAGATGATACTCGGCCATGGGTGTTGTCTTCTTGGTTGGTGTTTGATGTTGTGGTGATGAGGCATGAAGATGATTGAGTTTGAGTGCTTAATAAAAAGGATTGGATGTGAGTGTGTGTGTGTGAGAATTTGAAAAGGATGGGTCTTGACAACTTCATGAAGTATTCGGCCATGGTGCTAAAATGTTGTATTGTGTTTAAACTTAGAATTTTTAGTTATATGGATGTGTTAAGTTGCTTGAAATGTTAGATTAATTTGAACTCATCACCAAGTTCTTTAGGCAACCCATGTTAAAAATTTTATGTATTGAGATGCCTAGAACTTTCGGCCATAGTAGCTATGGAGAAATAAGGTTTTTTGTTTCTTGTTGTATGAGTGCTTGAACAAACTATGATTAAATAGATGCATAGATTCAAGGTGGGAAGAATTGGCTATTATGCTTGATACTAATGCCGAATATGAGAATGTTGTACTTGAAAAATGTAGGTGAACATGACAAGTGTATTCGGCTTAGGGCATAAAGGATATGAAAATTTTGGTATTTATTTTTGATTGTGTGTGTGTATGACCATGGATAATTGGCTGCACAAATATTATAAATACATAGTGTATGTTAAATTTATTAAGCTACAAAACATTATACATGTTCGGCCAAGGTAAATTATTTGAGTAAAGTATATCTTGATGGTACATTTCGGCTAGTATAAAATGTATATGGATGTCGTATGACTATGTTTGATTTGGGAAGTAAATTGTTTGATTTAGCTCAAGAGCCTAGAGGATCAAAGTTGGATAAGGGAAAGGAAAAAGTGATCGAATAGCCGTCGAAATCGTTCAACAACATCCGAGGTAAGTTTTCGAGTAATGAAACTTAGTTTATGATTTGATTAAGTCATGACATATAAGCATAACAAATAAACGGTGATATAATGATTCTACTTGAATTGTATATTGAGGTGATTAGTTTATACCTATGACGGGTAGCGAATGTGTATAGAGATCACGTTATAAAGCAAATCAAAATCATGCTCTTTGTATGTGGCTATTGAGCCGAAAATGGTAATGGTTGATAAGCGTCTTGTGTTTGAATTCTAGTTATGATAATGAAATATGGATGTGTCATGATTTATTGGTATATGTGCTTGATTATTCGGATGATATCGGGCTAAGTCCGAAGGTATTTGTGCAAGTTACTATATCCGGGCTAAGTCCGAAGGCATTTGTCCGAGTAGTTGCTATACCAGGCTAAGTCCGAAGGCATTCATGCTAGTGACTATATCGAGGCTAAGTCCGAAGGCATTCATGCTAGTGACTATATCCAGGCTAAGACCAAGGCATTTGTGCAAGTTGCTATATCCGCTAAATCAAGATACTTGGGTTTGGAAGCGGCGATCTTGCTCTAATAATTTCAATTAATACGCTCATAAAATACAAACGATAAGGTATGTTTCAGATATGCATCGGAAAGGTTGATTCCTTCAAATAGTACTCGCTCAATTGATTAACGAGCTTAGGCCTCTAGTTAGGTTTGATACCCGTGTATGAATATATTGGTTGAAGCGTGAAGAAATTATGATTTTGAGAATGTGCATATATGAAATTATTCATTTAGTCATATGAACGCTATACTTTAGTCGTAAATAATTTCGTTACTCAAAACTTACTAAGCATTAAATGCTTATTCCGTTTCTTTAATTCTCTGTTTTATAGATTTTTGTTCGTCAGCTATCGGACTCGGGATTGTCGAAGTCAAAGTCGTCCACACTATCTAAGCCCTTTTGGTACTCTTTTAGTTAAACGTTGATAATGGCATTTATAGGACTAACCTTTGTTGTTAATCAAGTACCTTTGGTAATGTGTATATATTCGGATAGCCATGCGAAAATGGCTTAAATATTTTGAGCATAGTATTAAAATCATTTTGTATAAATATGGTTATTGAGAGGTGTGGAAATGCTTGGCAATGATTAGCCATTGGAATGGTTAATCACGATCATATTTGGTGCTATGTATGTCAAATGGCTAGTTGAATCATGGAAACTATGAAATAGGTGAAATTTACCTTAAAATAGATGCTGACAGCAGCAGTGATGTGAGTTTGAAAATTCACTAAAAATAGTAGGAATGTAATTAAATAATGAATAAATTATTTAATCGAACCTTGATGAGTCTATTTTCATATGGAAGAAGCGAAATGACCATATCAGAGGTATTTTATGAGATGTTTAAGTTTTCGTGAAACAGGGCCAGAACGGTTACTGGATCCCCTGTTCTGACTTTGGAAATTTACCATAAATTAACCAGAAATAATTAGAAGTCATAATTTATATTTAAAGATTCATTTTTGAGTCTAGTTTCATTAGAAACAAACAGGATATGTATTGAAGCACTGTACAGGGAGATATCTAAGTCGTAATGCATGAAGGTCAGAGTAGCCGAACCCTGAAACAGGGAAGACTTTAACTAATAAACTATACTAATTTGCCTGACCAAAAATTCTAGAAAAAAATCTGTAGATGGATATATGAGTCTAGTTTCAGTGAAAATTTACGGAATCAGTTTTTGAGTTTTGGAACTCGACATATGATTTTTAAGGTGATAGTGATGCAATTAGTCAGCTTGTCTGGAAATTTTAAAATGAACTGTGCAAATAAATGAATTAAGTTCGTTAACACCTCGTGTTCGGCTCCGGCAACGGTCTCGAGTGCGGGGCGTTACACGCCTGTGTCTCAAGCCATGCAGAAACAGGGCATTCATACTGACTTAGGTCACACGTCCAACCACACGCCCGTGTGTCTAGCCCATGTGCTCTTCGAAATGGCCACACACGTCCGTATGCCAAACCGTGTGTTAGGTCGTGTGAAACCTGTAAGGTATACTGACTTATGCAACACGGCCAAGTCGCATGCCCGTGTGTGACACCGTGTGGAGCATACTAACTTCAACCAAATTTCAATACCAGGGGACACATGGCCGTGTAATATGACCGTGTGCCACACACAGCTAAGACACACGCCCGTGTCTCTGCCCATGTGGACAAAAATAGGCCATTTGCGAGGCCAATTTTCCACCCCAACTTCAATGTACCTACACAAGGAAAAATGGTACCATTTCATTATACAATTATGCAACCAAAATCATCAACCAAATGCACAATTCATACCATTATAATTTCATCTATTCCAATTCTCAAATCACTACCATTTACTTAGCCAAATACATGCCAAAACAATATCAAACAATATGGTTCATTTGTCATAATTCACATAACCATTTTAACTTCCATAATGTCTTGGTTACAACCATGCCAAAACAAACCAAAATAAGCCATCACTCATGGCTATATATATATACAAACTAAAACATATACATCTACAAGCCATTTCTAATAGCCAAACACATATCAATATTAACATCATTTACAATCCAAATCTCATCGCTATAATCACAACCAAAATACCACATCTAGCCTATACATGCCATATACCATAATTGTATAATTCAAAAGTACCAACTTAGATGCTTGATAGTGCGATGATGTTCCCGACGACTCATGGATCCGCTATAAAACATAGAAAAATAACACAAAGTAAGTTTCATAGCTTAGTAAGCTCGTATGTGAATAACTTAATTCATCGAATAAATGCAAATCAACCAATTACACAAGACAAAACTATATACACATTAACTACAAACCTTTCTCATGTCTCAAAACATGATCTAAAACAAACTCATCGAACATTCACCTCTTTCTCAACCACATCATTCGTTTACCCGTTGAACCTTTGGAATAGAAATCAGATACTCAGGAGTCTTGTACGATAAGTAACTATAACATGGCCTGTAACCAAATCATCCAATATGCATGGCCTAAAGCCAAATCGGTAAAATATGCACCCGAAGTTATAATATCATGGCCCAAAGCCAACTCAACATATCACTTACTGACATGTCAATAGTATCCAAAACTATTCTTAAGGTTCAACTGGGCTTTCACACTTTTCGTTTCTATCTTCTAATGCATTTGTAGAGTCTTTTTTATAATTCATACATTATCCATAATCCTGTTTTAACAAATTATGCAATATTAAATCATTTTAACAGATATTTATAATGTAATCATCACATATGAACTTACCTTGTATTCGAAATTGACAGATCAGGTCGACTACTCGATAACCTTGCTTTTCCCCCGATCTAAATATGAATTCTTTATTTCTTGATCTATATGAATTCAAAATTAATTTATTTAATCAACCATTCATTCAATTTAATCCAAAACATACATTTAGGCCATTTGCACATTAGCCCCTAAACTTTCACACTTTTAACAATTTAATCCTTATTTCACAAAACATAAAATTCACATAATTTCAAAAAACCCAAGCTTGGCCGAATTATTTATAGATCCTTAGCAGCCCAAAACTTCCATTTATTTCACTTTTCAACCACTCAATTTGCACTTTTCACAATTAAATCCCTATTATGCATTTTCATCAAAAATCACGTTACAAAACATGAAAATCTATCATCAAAAATTCATATTTCATATTCAAACACCAAAGAACACATATAGATTCAAACATTTTCGAAATCTAAGGTACGAGCTAGCTAGAATACAAAATAATGATCTCAAAAATGTAAAAATCATTAAAAACCGAGTCAAAATCACTTACCAATTTATACTTACAAGTGCCGAACCCTAAAACTCAATCAAATACTTTCTTCTTCATCAACAGTCGGCCAAAAGAGAGAAAGATGGACAAAAATTCATTTTTTTTATTTATTATATGTTAATTACTCTAATTACTAATATAACCTTAATGAAATACAATTAATATCATCCATTTAATGTCCAATATTGTCCACCCACCATTTTAATGGTCTAACTACCATTTAAGGCCACCATAATTAAAAGCCAAAGCTATTTGACACCTTTAACTAATAGAACGTGCATTTTACATTTTACCCATTTTAGTCTTTTTTACCGAATTAAGCATTTAAACAGTAAAATTTCTTTACGAAAATTTCACACATACATGCTATCATGCTGTAAACACATAAAATAATATTAAAATAATTTTTTGACATTAGATTTGTGATTCTGAAACCACTGTTCTAATTTAGCAAAAATCAGGCTATTACAACTCTCCCCCTTAGGGATTTTCGTCCCCGAAAATGTTACAAGTGAGTAGGTCGGGTATTGTTTTCTTAGAGCATCCTCGGGTTCCCACGTAGCTTATTCAACCCCGTGTCGATGGCATAATACTTTCACTAATGTAATTCTTTTATTTTTCAGCTATTTGCTCGCACGAGCTAAAATTCAAATCAATTCTTCAGCTTATGACTTATCAGACTAAATTTCAACCTCAGTCGGGGAAATGATATGTGAAGGGTCGGATAAGTATCATCGAAGCATCGACACATGAAACACATTATGTATTTTCTCTAACTCAGATGGTAAAGGTAGTCAATATGCCACTAGCCCAACTCGCTCAGTAATCTCATACGGTCTGATGAATCGCAGACTCAATTTCCCTTTCTGACCAAACTGCAATATCTTTTTCCGTGGTGACACTTTCAAAAGCACTTTATCCACAATTTGGAACTGAATATCTTTTCGTTTCCAGTCTGCGTACGATTTCTGTCGATCTGAAGCTGCTTTCAAACTATCGTGAATCACTTTCGCTTTTTCTTCAGTCTCTCTGATCAGATCAACCCCGTGAGTCTTATTTTCACTGAGCTCACTCCAGTACAACGGTGTTCGACATTTACGACCGTATAGAGCTTCATACGGTGCCATATTTATACTTGATTGGAAGCTATTATTGTAAGAAAATTCAATTAGCGATAGATATTTCCCCCAGCTACCTTCAAACTCAAGAATGCATCAACGCAACATATCCTGAAGTGTTTCAATAACTTGTTCGAATTGACCATCCGTTTGTGGGTGAAATGCAGTGCTAAAATGCAGCTTTGAACCCAAATCTTCTTGCAATTTCATCCAAAATTGTGAGGTAAATCTTGGATCTCTATTCGAAACAATAGATAGGGGAACACCATGTAATCTCACAATTTCGAAAACATACAACTCAGCTAATTTATCCAACTAGAAATCTGTACATGCTGGAATAAAATGAGCTGATTTCGTTAATCTGTCAACAACAACCCATATCGCATTTTTATTTTTCGGAGATAAAGGCAAACCCAATAAGAAATCCATTGTTACTCTATCCCACTTCCACTCAGGAATCTTAATAGGCTGTAAAAAACCTGACAGCACTTGATGCTCAGCTTTGACTTGTTGACAAATCAAACATTTTGAAACAAATTCTGAGATATCTCGTTTCATGTCGTGCCACCAATAATGCTGTTTCAAATCATTATACACTTTTTTGCTTCTCGGATGTGCTGATAAACAACTATTGTGTGCTTCGTTTAGAATCTTCCAAATAAGCTCAGAATTTCTTGCTACACATATTCTATCATGAAACATCAAACAGTTATCAAGCCCTATTTGAAATTCTGAATCAGAAATCGACTCACACTAAGCTCATTTTGCTTGCAATTCATTATCAAATTTTTGAGCCTCAGAAATCTACTCTAGAAATAACGGTTCTCTTTCAACTCAGCTACTTTCAAATAGTTATCAGACAAAGCTAATTGTGTGTTTAAAGCACGTAAAGAAAATAAGGACTTTTGGCTCAAAGCATTAGCAACTATGTTTGATTTCCTTGGATGATAGTCAATTACTAATTCATAGTCTTTTAGCAATTCTAGCCATCTCCACTGTCGCAAATTCAAATCTTTCTAAGTCATCAGATATTTCAAGCTTTTGTGGTCAGTATAAATGTGACATTTCTCACCAAACAGGTAATGACGCCAGATTTTCAATGCGAACAATGTCGCGACTAACTCTAGATCGAACGCTAGATAATTCTTTTCATGCGCCTTCAACTGTCTCGAGGCATAAGCTACAACTTTGCTTTCCTACATCAAAACACAACCCAAGCCATTTAACGATGCATCACTAAAAACTATGAATTCTTTACCCGACTCAGGCTAAACTAACACTGGTGCCTCTATTAATAATACTTTCAACTGCTCGAAGCTTTGCTGATACTTTTCTGACCACTCATATTTAACATCTTTTTGAAGCAATCATGTCATCAGAGTCGCAATCATCGAGAAGCCTTTCACAAATCATCTATAATTGCTAGCTAGTCCTAGAAAACTACGGACTTCGGATACGTTTCTTGGAGGGTTCCAATCTATAATCACAAAATTTTACTCGGGACAACTCGAATACCCGCGGCTGAAACTATATGTCCTAAAAAACCAAACTCTTGTAGCCAAAATTCACATTTGCTGAACTTTGCAAACAACTGTTTATCTCTCAAAGTTTGTAACATGATTCTCAAATGCTCAGCATGCTCAGATTCATCACAAGAGTAAATCAAAATGTCATCAATAAACAAAACTACGAATCGGTCTAAGTACGGCCTGAAAATCCAGTTCATCAAGTCCACAAAAACAACAGGTGCATTTGTTAGTCCGAAAGGCTTAACAAGAAATTTGTAGTGTCCATACCTTGTTCTAAATGTAGTCTTTGGCACATCTGAGTCTTTAACTTGCAACTGGTAATAACTCGATATCAAATCAATTTTCAAAAACACTATTGCCCCTTTTAACTGATCAAACAAATCATCTATTCATGGAAAAGGGTATTTATTCTTGATCGTCACTTTGTTGAGCTGTCGATAGTCTATACACATGCTCATCGTGCCATCATTCTTTTTCACAAATAACACCGGTGCATCCCAGGGAAAGAACTTAGTCTAGCAAAACCTCTATCTATCAACTCTTGTAGCTGAGCTTTCAATTCTTTTTAACTCCGTCAGAGTCATTCTGTACAGAGTTATCAATATCGACGTTGTTCCCGGTACTAATTCAATACCAAACTCAACCTCTCTGCTAGGTGCTAAACTCGGTAACTCTTTCGAGTAATACATCTCGATACTCGCACACAACTGGTACTATTTTGATCTTTGTCTTTGTCACTTTCATATCAAGTACATAAGCAAGATAAGCTTAATACCCCTTTCTCACAAATCTCTGAGCTAACATAGATAAGATCACAACTGGCAAACTATTCAGATCATCAGATTCAATTCTAATAGTCTCATTATTCTGACATTTCAGTTAATTGTCTTTCGTCTAGAATTCACTATAGCATCGTTAGCCAATCCATACCCAAAATCACATCAAATTCATCAAATGGCAACAACATCAAATTAGCCAGAAAACAAAAATCCCGATTCATTAACGAACAATTCTTGCAGACTTTGTCAACCGAAACACATTCGGCTAAGTGGTTCGATACTCTAATCATAAATTCAGTAGACTCTACAGGCAAATTCTTACTAGATACTAAATTCATACATATATAAGAATGAGTTATTCCTGGATCTATCAATGCAATCACATTAGTATCATAGAGAGTGAAAGTACCAGTGATAACATCTGGAGATGACGCTTCTTTGCGAGCGCGAATAGCATAGGCTCTAGCAGGTGCTCTGGCCTCAGATCTCACAGCTGAATCCTTTGTCGCCCCTCTACTACCACTTGCATTTTTTGCAATTCTAGGTGGTCTACCTCTATTCGACGTGTTACTTGGTCTCACATTTTGAACTTTATCTTTCTCATCCAGCTTAGGGCAATCTCAGATGAAGTGATCTAGCGAACCACATTTGTAACAAGCTTTATTACTTTTATTCCAGCATTCTCCAAAATGTCGTCTCCCCCACTACTGACACTCGGGTTTGTTGTCTCCCACACTGTCAACACTCGATACTGATGTATCTTGGGCTTTAGAACCTCAGTATTATTTTTTACGATCTCTGTTTGAATATTCATTTGAAGCATTTGGGAAAGCATACGAATCTCTAGATTTCTTTGATGAAGATTGATTCGGCTTCCTCATCGATCTTTTTCTCTAGTCTTTAGCTTTTAAATCTACTTTTCTCTCTTCTTTGCTAAGATCCTCAGCTTTACAAGCCCTTTCAACTAGAACGACAAATTCTTTCAACTCTAGAATTTCGACTAGTAGTTTTATATCTTCGTTCAACCCGTCGACAAACCGCTTACACATAATCTCTTCGGTAGAAACATATTCCTTGGCATACTTACTCAACCGTAAAAATTCTCTTTCATACTCAATTACAGTCATTCGACCTTGTTTTAATTCTCGAAACTCTTTGTGCTTTTGATGAAGAAATCTTTGACTGATGTATTTCTATTGGAATTCGGATTGAAAGAACTCCCAAGTAACCTATTCTTTCGGAACCACAGATATCAACGAGTTCCATCATTGATACGCGATGTCTCTAAGCAAAGATATAGCACATTTAATATATTCATCAGGAGTACAAGACAATTTATCAAATACTCGAATCGTATTTTCGAGCTAGAACTCAGCTCCTTCAGCATCATCATCAGCAGTAGCCCGGAACCCTTCAGTCCCATATTTACGAATCTTATGTACTGGCAGCTTGTTCAACTGTATCAGATCTATAACTTGAGGAACAATAGGGATTTTTTGAGGAATAGGTGGGGGTGTAGGTTGCTGAGTAGTCGAGTTCGTACGAATGTGTTGAGTGAACCATTCGTTCATCATTTGGAAGAAGACTTCTTTGGCCTCTCCTCCCTGATTGCCCGTCATAGGTCTAAAATTAGATGGCGTTGTCCCTTTCCTAGGAGTAGGCGTATTACTCTCAACCTCATCGGCTATAGCTCGATTCGGATCCATTACTATATGAAAACACTATTTAAAATGTCAGGAGTCATCACACTATCTCAGTTTATATATGGCATGTATAGCTAGACTCACATACACTACGTTAGTCCTAGAATCGACTAAACCGTAGCTCTGATACGAATAAAATGTAACACCCCTAACCTGTATTAGTCGCCAGAGTAGGGTTATGGGGTATTATCGATCAATTCACAACATATAGCATACATTTATCAAACATAAAACATTCATTCTCATCAATGATTAAACACAATCACATTGTCCCTTATAAGGGCCTATGAGGCATTAAACATGCTTTAGAAGTGGTTCGGGACTAAACCAATAACATATGAAAATTTTTGGAAACATAGAAAATTTTCAACCATATAGAAGTCACACGCCCGAGTGAACAGGCTGTGTGCCTCACACGACTCCAGACACGCCCGTGTCTCAGGCCGTGTGGAAACAGGGCATACATATTGACTTGGGTCACACGACCAACCACATACCCGTGTGTCTAGCCCATGTGCCATTCAAAGTGGCCACACACATTTGTGTGCCAGACTATGTGCTAGGCAGTGCCAAACCTATACGGTATACTGACTTATGCAACACGACCAAGTCATATGCCGGTGTGCTAAGCCGTGTGCCACTTAGGGGTATACTGACTTGTACCACACGGCCAATCACACGCCCGTGTGTAAGACTGTGTGGAGCATACTGAATTTAATTCAATTTCATCAACAGGGGACACACAGCCATGTAACATGACCATGTGTCAGAAACGGCTGAGACACACACCCGTGTCTTTGCCCGTGTGGACAAAAATAGGCCATTTGCAAGGCCAATTTTCAACCCCAACTTCAATGTACCTACACAAAGAAAAATGTACCATTTCATTATACAATTAGGCAGCCAAAATCATCAATCAAATGCACAATTCATACCATTATAATTTCATCTATTCCAATTCTCAAATCACTACCATTTACTTAGCCAAATACATGCCAAAACAATATCAAACAATATGGTTCATTTATCATAATTCACATAACCATTTTAACTTCCATAATGTCTTGGTTACAACCATGCCAAAATAAACCAAAATAAGCCATCACTCATGGCTATATATATATATACAAACCAAAACATATACATTTACAAGCCATTTCTAATAGCAAAACACACATCAATATTAACATCACTTACAAGCCAAATCTCATGGCTATATTCACAACTATAATACCACATCTAGTCTATACATGCTATATACCATAATTGTATAATTCAAAAATACCAACTTAGATGTTTGATAGTGCGATGATGTTCCCGACGACCCCTGGATTCAATCTAGACTTGATTCACTATAAAATATAGAAAAATAACATGAAGTAAGCTTCATAGCTTAGTAAGCTCATATGTGAATAACTTAATCCATCGAATAAATGCAAAACAACCAATTACACATGACAAAACCATATACACATTAACTACAAACCTTTCTTATGTCTCAAAACATGATCTAATACAAACTCATCGAACTTTTACTATTTAATACTCATATAGGTGATGCACATGCCTGTATCGCTTCGTACTAACCTCTTTCTCAACAACATCATTTGTTTATCCGTTGAACCATTTGGAATAGAAATCGAATACTCAAGAGTCTCGTATGATAAGTACCTATACCATGGCCAGTAGCCAAATCAAGGTAACTTATGTGACAGTCCAGTTTTGACCCTAGTCAAAATAGTGGTTTCGGGACCACAAATTCAAGTCTAAAAAATATTTTAATATTATTTTCTGTGTCTGTGATATGTGAATTTATATCTACAAAGTTTTTGTAATTTAATTTTTCTGTTTTTATGCTCGATTTTACATAAAGGACATAATCGCGTAAAATGCAAAAGTTGCATGCTAATTGTTAAAGTTCCTATCTGGCCTTGGGTTTTAAAATAAGGGTCCTTGCATGTCAAATTTACCATTTATATTAATGGTGGACAAATATAGACATTAGTGGATGGAATTTTTATTTGTTAATTAAAGGGTAAAATTGGAAAAAATGGCTTATAATGTGTAACAAAATAAAACAAACATATTTTATCCATTTTTTTTGATTATTCATCCACTGAAAATAAGAGAGAAAAACCTAAGTTGATGAGCTTTAAGTTTCGGCACTCATTTTGGCTTGATTAAGGTATGAATTTTCATCTATTTTTGATAATTTCTACGTTTCTGTGGTCGTTGCTTCGTGTTCTTCAAAGCCCATGTCTGAATTTCTGTTTCTGTTAAAGATTTCATGAAATTCCATTGTTGATATCATGAGTTTTGTGATGTTCTTGGATGAATTATGAAGGCTTAGTAGATAATTTATAAGTATTGTCTTTGAATTTTTGATGAAATAAAGTTAAATGGGCTAAATTGTGAAAAATGAGTTTTGAGGGACTAAATTGTGAATTAAATGTGTTATTTGGACTTGTATGGAGGCCACGTATATTCAGTCAAGCTATAGTCTTGGTGAATTTTGCTTATTTGTAATTTTGTGAAAAATGGACTAAATTGTTAAAGTGTGAAAATATAAAGGCTATAATGTAAAGTGCCCTAAATATGTGTTCATGGATTATTTTGAATGAAATGAATGATTGAATGGTTGAATTTGAATTGTATTAGATCAAGAACAAAGAAAATCAGATTTAGATCGAGGGAAATCTAAAGTAGTTGAATAGTTGACTCGGTTTGTCCGAAATTCGTATGAGGTAAGTCAAATTACACTTATGTATTAAGTTGATTTGAATTCTGCGTATATAAACTTTGATCTACATTAGACGGCCTTGAGAGCCTGATGAATAAACTCTGATAATATGCTGGTGTATGAGAAGCTTTGTATGTTCTTGAAAGAACGTTGACATTGATCTGTGATATTGTGTAAGACCGTGTCTGGGACACAGGCCTCGATTTCAGATTTCGTGTAAGACCCTGTCTGGGACAGAGGCTTCGATACTGAATTACATGTAAGACCACATCTGGGATGTTGGCATTGTACCTGTTTGTGAATATCTATTCCGTTTCTGAATTGTGTGATGATAAAGTATGAGATATGGGAATAAACATATGGAATGTATAATTTACACAGGTACGTTTGTATCGTACTGGATTTCTGAATAGAAAAGACTATGTTTCTGTGAAATAAGGAAATATTCTATGAGACGGTTGTGAATTATGGCCATTAACTGTTACTTATATGCTATATTAGTTGTCTAATTGTATTTGACTTACTAAGCTCTTTGTAGCTTACTCTGTGTGCTTGCTGTCTGTTTTACAGTTATCGTAGCTACTGAAGGCTCGGGGATAGTCGAGAATTGTCACCATACTATTGATCTCATTTTGGTGCTTTTGAAAGTGTAAATATTTTAAAGTATGGCATGTATAGGCTAGAATATCCATGTATTAACTTTTGAATTGTATATATGTTATGCCATGAGAGTTGGCTAGAAAATGGTATGTTTGTGTTAAGATTTGGCATGGTTTTGAATGGGTTGTTGAATGATGATGATATAGTTGTAATGAAACATGTTTTAAGTATGAAATTGGTTGAAAATTTGTTGAATGAATGTTTCTTCTTAGCATTGCTTATAGGATTGACTCTTAAAGGGGTGGCAAATTGGCTTAAATCAAGCCTGCATTATGCCATACGGTCAGAGGCCATGGGCATGCCTGGTGGTCGTGTTAGTTTGGCAGTAACCTCTTAAAATTTGCATAGTTAGGGAACACGGGCGTGCCTTATGGCCGTAGGCTTAAGTTAGTAGCTAGCTATGTATCACACGGTCATGGCACACGGCCATGCCTGTTGGCCGTGTGAAAAAGTCAGTATGGGACCTCTTTTTGGCACGGTTGGATCACATGGGCGTGGCTTATGCCCGTGTAAGTCAGATGGCCTAGTCACACGGGCGTGTGGCTTTGATACCTTTGAAATATTTGATTAAGTTCTGAAAATTATGAATGAGTTCGGTGTAATCCCGATCTTGCCTAAATGTATGTTTCAAGTCTCGTAGACTATATTAAAGATTGAATTGTGAATGAATATCTATGTATTGATATTATATGATACCAGTGATTCTGTATTGTTCTGTATTGTTCTGTAATGTTCTGTCTGACCGGTGACGCCCCGTACCTATTCCAGTGATGGTTACGGGATAGGGGTGTTACAACTTATCCGAAAAACTATTATCATGACCCAAAGCCAAATCATCCGATATGCATGGCCCGAAGCCAAATCGGTAAAATACGTACCCGAAGTGCTAATATCATGGCCCGAAGCCAACTCAACATATCACTTACTGACATGTCAATAGTATCCAAAACTATTCTAAAGGTTCAACCGGGCTTTCATACTTTTCTTTCTATCTTTGAATGCATTCGTAGAGTCATTTTTACAATTCATACATTATCCATAATCCTGTTTTAATGAATTATGCAATATTAAAGTATTTTAACATATATTTATAATGTAATCATCACATACGAACTTACCTCGTATTCAGAATTGACGGATCGGGTCGACTACTCGATAACCTTGCTTTCCCCCTATCTAAATCCGAATTCATTCTTTCATGATCTATATAAATTCAAAATTAACTTATTTAATCAACCATTCATTCAATTTAGTCCAAAACATACATTTAGGCCTATTTGAACATTAGCCCCTAAACTTTCATAATTTTAACAATTTAATCCTTATTTCACAAAACACAAAATTCTCATAATTTCAATAAACCCAAGTTAGGCCGAATTATTTATAGATCCTTAACAGCCCAAAACTTCCATTTATTTCACTTTTCAACCACTCAATTTGCATTTTTCACAATTAAATCCCTATTATGCATTTTCATCAAAAATCACTTTAGAAAACATGAAAATCTATCATCAAAAATTCATATTTCATCTTCAAACACAAAAGAATACATAGATTCAACAATGGAAATTCTCAAAATCTTTAAAGTTTCGAAATCTAATGACGGGCTAGCTAGAATACGAAGTAATGATATCAAAAACATAAAAATCATTAAAACTAGAGTCAAAATCACTTACCAATTTAGACTTACAAGTGCCGAACCCTAAAACTCAATAAAATACTTTCATCTTCATCAACATTCGGCCAAAAGAGAGAAAGATGGACAAAAATTCATTTTATTTATTTATTATATGTTAATTATGCTAATTACCAATATAACCTTAATGAAATGCCATTGATATCATCCATTTAATGTCCAATATTGTCCAGCCACCATTTTAATGGTCTAATTACCGTTTAAGGCCACCATAATTAAAAGCCAAAGCTATTTCACACCTTTAACGAATAAAACATGCATTTTACATTTTACGTGATATAGTCTTTTTTACCCAATTAAGCATTCAAACAGTAAAATTTCTTTAAGAAACTTTCACACATACATGCTATCATGCCGTAAATGTAACACCCCTAACCCGTACCCATAACAGGAATAGGGTTAAAGGCGTTACCAAACAGATCGACACATTTAGCATTCATTTCTCAATCATTATAACATCATTACAAATTCCCTTATATTAGGTCAACGAGCCTCAAACATGATTTAGAAAGGGGTCAAGACTAAACCGAGCACATACAAAATTTTTCAAAACTTAAACATTTTTCAAAGTTATAAAGGTCACATGCTCGTGTGAATAGGCCGTGTACCTCACACGGCATTAGACACACTTGTGTGTCTAGGCTGTGGCAAAACAGGGCATATATACTGACTTGTCCACACGGCCACAAGACACGCCCGTGTGCCTTAGCCGTGGTCGAAACTGGCTTAGGTCACATGGCCGACCACATGCCCATGTGTTTAGCCCGTGTACCCTTCGAAATGGCCACACACGCCCATGTACCAAGGCTGTGTGCCGCGCACGGCCACCAGACATGCTCATGTGTCTAGGCTGTGCTCGAGACTGACTTGAATAACTAAATTACAATAGACACATAGTCGAGACACACGCTTGTGTGCTCAACCATGTGGGGCGAAATTAGGCTTGGTTTAAGCCACATTTCCCATCTATTTCAATCACAACAAAACCACAACATTTTTGCATCATTTATAGGCAACCAAATCAACCATTTCATACATATTGCATAACATCCAAATACCATCCAATTCACTACTCAATTATACAACCTAAATATACCAAAAACATTAAAACTCACATAAGTCTCACAAGTATAATCTCATCATCTTATCACCTATTCCATACCACAAAACTTGCCAATTCAACATCCCATATTTAAACAATCACATGAACATTATAAACATCACATTTCTTACTTATCAAACATATCAATTAGGCCAACTTAAGAGGCAATACATATCATCTACTACAAGCCAAAAGTCATGGCTAATCACAACACAAAACATACCAAAATGACACTAGCCTATACATGCCATATACCATATACACAACCCTCAAAATGATACCAAAATAGACGTCCGATAGTGTGATTGATGTCGTTGGCGATCCCAAATCCGAGCTAGCTTTACAACACTGTCAATTAGAGAACATTTTATACAGTAAGCTTTAAAGCTTAGTAAGTTCGTACCATAAATAATCAACAATTTATAATATATGAAACATCAACTATAAACACTTAGTAATTTACAATTCATCCATCAATTCTATTCTATCTCATTTAATATGTTTATACGAATTCATCAAGGTTCATACACATAGAATCATCTACCACATATAGAATCATCTACCACATAGGTATCGAACATACTTGAAATTTTTTGTATTTATTCATTTCAACCTTAAGTCTCGTTGAAATACATTAATTTATTCGGAAATCTTTCCATGCTTTAAGAATTCGTAAACTTAGTGCATCAGTGATTTGCGGAAGCCGTAACAATCTCGCACACTTAATTCCACTTCAATAAATAGAAGCTATCTTGGTATCACACGCTTAGTGCCTCATGTAGCCGAAGTTATTCCAACTCGCACACTTAGTGCCGTTTGTAGCCGAAGCTATTCCAACTCACACATTTACTGCAAAACTCAATCGATTATCATCATGCTCAAACTATAATCATTTATCTATACAATTTATGCATTATCAAAGCAATAATACATAACTATAACATCATTTATCACGTACGAACTTACCTCGTACTCAGAATTGATGATTCGGATCATTTACTCAATAATCTTCGATTTCCCTTGATCTAAGTCTGAATTTCTATTTTCTTGATCTATATGTATTCAAAATTAACCCTTTTATTCACCAAATCATTCAATTCAATCCATATACACATATTTAGGGTAGTTTACAAAGTAACCCTCACATTTTTACATTTTAAAATTTTAGTCCCTATTTCACAAATTTATAAAATACACATAATTTTAACAAACCCATACATAACTGAATTTTCCTATGGTCTTTATCAGCCCATATTTATCATTTATTTCACATTTCAACCCCTCAATTTCTTATTCTCACAAATTAGTCCATAATAAGCAATTTCATCAAAAATCACAATGCAAAACATATTTATCTATCACCAAGCTTTCATATTTCACCATTTAACATCACAAAATTCATGAATTCATCAATGGCATCTCATCAAATCATCAACAATTTCATGAATTAAAGCATGGGCTAGCTAGAACACTTAACACTGATCACAAAAACGTATAAATTGTCAAAAGTCGAGTCAAAAACCATACCTTAATTAAGCCTTGTGTGTGCCAAAACTTCTAAAGCTTTAAACCTATCTATTATTTCTATTTTCGGTAAAGAATGGATGAACTAAATGTAATTTTGGCTTTGTTTTTACTTAATTTACATGCAATTTACTAATTACCATTATAACCTTTTTAAACACATCTAAATTTCCACTAATATAAGCCCATTTTTGTACATCCATTAACCATGTGGTCTAATAACAACATAAGGACCCCACATTTACAAAACCATAACACTTAAACACTTTTAACATATAGCTAACCACTTTTACATTTTATGCGATTAGGTCCTTTTCATAAATTAAGCACACAAATGATCAAATTTTCATACAAAACTTTCACACATGTCAATTCACATATTATAAACACAGAAAATAATATTAAAATATTTTTCTAACTCAGATTTGAGGTCCCAAAACCACTGTTCCGACTAGGGTCTAAACCGGGCTGTTACAACTCTCCCTTTAGGGATGTTCGTCCCCGAAAATCTTACCAGTGAATAGGTTTGGATTTCGCTTTCTCATAGCATCCTCGGGTTCCCACGTGGCTTCTTCAACCCCGTTTCAATGCCATAACACTTTCACTAACGCTATTCTTTTATTTCTCAGGTCTTTGATCTTACGAGCTAAAATTTGTTTCAGTTCTTCTTCATAAGACATATCGGGCAGAATTTCAACCTCAGTCGGGGAAATAACATGCGAAGGATCTGATCTGTATCTTTGTAGCATCAATACATGGAATACATTGTGAATCATTTCCAATTCAGGTGGCAACAACTATGAGCAACTAGCCCGATACGCTCGATAATCTTATACAGCCTAATGAATCTCGGACTCAATTTGCCTTTTTTGCCGAATCGAAGTAATTTCTTCCATGGTGAGACTTTCAAAAACACTTTGTCATCGATCTGAAGCTCAATATCTTTTCTTTTTAAATCTACATACGATTTCTAACGATCTGCAACTATTTTCAGACTATCTCGAATTACTTTCACTTTTTCTTCTGTTTCTCTGGTCAAATCAACCCCGTGAATCTTATTCTCACTAGGCTCTATCCAATAAAACGATTTTCTACATTTTCTACCGTATAAAGCCTCATAAGGAGCCATTTTGATACTCGATTGAAAGCTATTATTATATGCAAATTCAATCAAGGGCAAGTATCGTTCCCACGTACCTTCAAACTCAAGAATACAACATCTCAACATATCCTCGAGTATCTGAATAATCTATTTAGATTTACCATTCGTTCGTGGGTGAAAAGCAGTGCTAAAGTGTAGTTTCGTACCTAACGCATCTTGCAATTTCTTCCAAAAGTGCAATGTGAACCCTGGATCTCTATTTGAAACAATAGAAATAGGAACTCCATGCAATCCCACAATCTGAGAAATGTACAACTTAACAAGCAAATCAAGTGAATAATCTGTACGAACTGGAATGAAATGAGCTGATTTAGTCAATCTATCAACCATAACCCAGATTACATCTTTCTTACTCGGTGTCAGAGGTAAACCTGATACAAAATCCACTGTGATTTTGTCCTATTTCCACTCAGGAATCATTATCGGTTGAAGTAACCTAGATAGAACTTGATGTTCAGCTTTAACTTGCTGACAAATTAAGCATTTCGAAAAAAATTTCGAGATATCTCGTTTCATACCATGCCACCAATAAAGCTGTTTCAGATCATTATAATTTTAGTACTTCCCAGATTAACATATAGATGACTGCTATGAGCTTCATTTAAAATCATTTGAATTAACTCTGAATTTATCGGAACAAAAAACTGACCTCGAAATCTCAAACAATCATTATCATCAACTCAAAATTCTGAATCAGTATTCAAATCAAATTGAACTCGTTTTGCTAATAATTCGTTATCAACCTTCTGAACTTCGTAAATCTGTTGAATAAATAACAATCTTGCTTTTAACTGAGTATTCATCACGCGTAATGCAAACTATGATTTTTGACTTAAAGCATTAGTAACAACATTTGCTTTTCCCAGATGATAATCAAAAACCAGCTCGTAGTCTTTTAGCCGTTCTAGCCATATTCTCTGTCGTAGATTCAAATCTTTCTGTGTCATCAGATATTTTAAGCTTTAGTGGTTAGAATATACATGACATTTTTCACCAAACAGATAATGGCGCTAAATCTTCAAAGCAAATACAATCGCAACTAACTCAAGGTCATGCGTTGGATTGTTCTTTTCATGCGGTTTTAACTGTCTTGAGGCATAAGCTATGACTTTGCCTTCCTGCATCAAAACACAGCCTAAACCATTCAAAGATGCATCGCTATAGATCACAAATTCTTTACCTAGTTCTAGTTGTACTAACACCTGAGCTTCAGTCAATAGGGTTGACAACTGATTAAAGCTCTTCTGACACTTTTCAAACCATTTAAATTTCACATATTTTTGAAGCAATTTTGTCAACGGAGCTGCAATCATAGAAAAGTCTTTTATGAACCTTCGATAATAACCGGCAAACTTCAGAAACATTTCTTGGAGGCTTCCAATCCAAAATAGCTGAAATCTTGCTCGGATCAACTCAAATACCAGATGCCGACAAAACATGTCCTAGAAAACTAACTTCTTGTAATCAAAATTCACATTTGCTAAATTTTGCATATAATTGCTTATCTCGTAAAGTCTGTAGTACTATTCTCATATGTTCGGTAGGTTCAGTTTCATTACATGAATAAATCAAAATGCCATCAATGAATACGACAACAAATCGATATAAATACGATCTAAAAATTCTGTTCATCAAATCCATAAAAACAATAGGTGCATTCGTTAATCCGAAAGGCATAACTAGAAACTCATAGTGTATGTACCTCATTCTAAATTTATTTTTTGGAATGTCTGAATCTTTTACTCGTAACTGATAGTAACTTGATCTCAGGTCTATCTTTGAAAACGCAGTAGCTCCTTTCAAATGATCAAACAAAGCATCTATCCACAGTAAAGGATATTTGTTCTTGATCGTCACTTTATTGAGCTGTCGATAATCAATGCACATTCTCATAGTATCGTCTTTCTTTTTCAAAAATAAAACCAGTGCACCCCAGGGAGAATAACCCAGTCGTGCGAAGCCTCTATCTGTCAATTCTTACAACTGAGCTTTCAACTCTTTTAATTTTGTCGACGTCATTCTGTATAGAGCTATCGATATCGGAGTAGTTCCTAGTATTAATTTGATACCAAACTCATCTTCTCGGATCGAACGTAAACCCAGTAACTCATCAGGAAACACATATGAATATTCACAAACAGCTGACACTGATTCAATCTTCTTTTCAGTCACTTTCGTGTCGAGCACATAAGCTAAGTAAGCTTTGCAACCTTTTCTCACATATTTCTGAGCTAACATTATTGAGATCACAGCTGACAATCCATTCAAAACATTTGATTCAATTCAAATAATCTCATTATTCTGACATCTCAAATCAATCATCTTTCATTTGCAATTTACAACAGCATCATGCAACATTAACCAGTCTATACCCAGGATTATGCCAAACTCGTCAAATGGTAACAACATCAAATCAGGCAGAAAACAATTACCCCGAATCATCAACGAACAATTCTTGCACACTCTATCAACAATACACACTTGCCTACGGGGTTCGATACTTTAATTACAAATTCAGTAGATTCTAAAGTAACTTTAGTATCATAAAGAGTAAAAGTACCGGTAATAACATCTGGAGATAAAGCTTCTTTACGTGCTCGAATAACGTAGCTCGTACAAGTGCTCTAGCATCAGATCTTGTTGCAGTGTCTCGCATCACACCTCTACCACCACACACATTTCCAGTGTTTCTCGGTGGTATACCTCTAGCTGCAGTGTTACTCGGCCTCATGTTCTGAACATTATCTTTTCCAGCTAGCTCTGTGTAATCTTTTATAAAGTGATCTCATGAACCACAACTATAACAAGCCCGGTTATTACTTTTTCCCCAGCAATCTCTAAAATGCTATCTTCCACATTGTTGACACTCAGGCTTAACATCTTTTATGATACCAATGCTCGACACCGATGTGGCTTGAGCTTTAGGATTAGTGTATTGCTTCCCGCGATCTCTATTTTGAGATCCCGTTGAAGCAGTCAATCGATTAAAGTAATTTCTTGATTTCTTCGATGAAGAATGATAAGATTTATTCATCGATCTCTTCCTCGAATCTCTCGCCTCTGCATCCACTTTTCTCTTTTCTTTGCTAAGATTTTCGGCTTTACAAGCCCTCTCAACCAGTACTACAAATTTTTTCAGCTCAAGTATCCCGACTAACAGCTTTATATCTTTGTTGAATCCATCCACAAATCTTTTGCACATAATCTCTTCCGTAGACACGTATTCCCAAGCATACTTGCTCAAACGTTCAAATTCTTTTTCGTATTCTGTAACAGTCATCCAACCCTATTTCAATTCCAAAAACTCTTTATTTTTCTGATCGAGGAAATTTTGGCTTCTGTACTTCTTCTAAAATTTGGTCTGAAAGAATTCCCATCGTTCTCTAGGAACCACCGATGTCAACATTTTCCACCAATGATATGCATTACCTCTAAGCAAGGATACTACGGATTTAATACATTCTTCTGGAGTACAGGACAACTCATCGAATACTCGGATAGTGTTCTCAAGCCAGAAGTCAGCCCTCTCGGCATCATCATCAACCGTAGCTCGAAGCTCTTCAGCCCCATGTTTACGAATCTTATAAACAGGTGGCTTACACAATCGAATCAGATTTATTACTTGTGGCGCACCTGGGACTTGTTGAGGAACAGGTGGGGGTGGATGTTGTTGAGCAACCGGATTTGTTTGTACAAATTTCGTAAACCACTAAGTCATCATTTGGCAGAAAGCTTGCTTAGCCTCTCCTCTCTGACTACTAGTTATCGGCCTAGATTCAGTCGGCGCTGCTCCTTAAGTAGAAGCGGGCTCATTGATCTCAACATCATTAACTATTGCTCGTTCGAGATCCATTAGCTATATGAAAAACATATTTTAACCGTCAGTAATCATCACACTATCACGATTCATATATATGGCATGTATAGGTAGACTTCCACACGCTATGTTACTCCTAGAATCGACTAAACTGTATCTCTGATACCAATCAAATGTAACACCCCTAACCCGTATCCATCGTAGGAATAAGGTTAAAGGCATTATCGGACAGATCAACACATTTAGCATTCATTTCTCAATCATTATAACATCATAGGTCATACATCATTACAAAGTCCCTTATATTAGGTCAACGACACCTCAAACATGCTTTAGAATGGGGTCGGGATTAAACCGAGCTCATACAAAATGTTTCAAAACTTAAACATTTTTCAATGTTATAAAGGTCATACGCCCGTGTGAACAGGCCGTGGCAAAATAGGGTATATATACTGACTTGTCCACATGGCCACAAGACATGCCCGTATGCCCTGGTCGTGGTTGAAACTATCTTGGGTTACATGGCCCACCACACGCTCGTGTACCCTTCGAAATGGCAACACACGCCTATGTACCAAGGTTGTGTGCCTCACATGGCCACCAGACACGCCCGTGTGTCTAGGCAGTGCTCGAGATTGACTTGAATAGCTAAATTACAAAAGACACATGGTCGAGACACATGCCCGTGTGCTCAACCCTGTGGGATGAAATTAAGCTTGGTTTAAGCCACATTTCCCACCTATTTCAATCACATCAAAACCACAACAATTTTGCATCATTTATAGGCAACCAAATCAACCATTTCATACATATTGCATAACATCCAAATACCATTCAATTCACTACTCAATTCCACAACCTAAATATACCAAAATCATTAAAACTTACATAAGTCCCAAAAGTATAATCTCATCATCTTATCACCTATTCCATACCGCAAAACTTGCCAATTCAACATGACATATTTAAACTATCACATGAACATTATAAACATCACATTTCTTACTTATCAAACATACCATTTAGGCCAACTTAAGAGGTTATACATATCATCTACTCCAAGCCAAAACTCATGGCCAATCACAACACAAAACATACCAAAATGATACTAACCTATACATGCCATATACGATATGTACAACCCTCAAAATGATACCAAAATAGATGTTTGATAGTGTGATAGATGTCGTTGACGATCCTTAAATTTGAGCTAGCTTTACAACACTATAAAACAGTGAACATTTCATACAGTAAGCTTTAAAGCTTAGTAAGTTCATACCATAAATAATCAATAGTTTATAATATATGAAACATCAACTAATAAACACTTAGTAATTCACAATTCATCCATCAATTCTATTCTATCTCATTTAATATGTTTATACGAATTCGTCAAGCTTCATACACATAGAATCATGTACCACATAGGTATCGAACATACCTAAACTTTTCCGTATTTATTCATTTCAACCTTAACTCTTGTTCAAATACATTAATTCATTCGGAAGTCTTTCCAAGCTTTAAGAATTCACACACTTAGTGCATCAGTGAATTGCCGAAGCCGTGACAATCTCGCACACTTAGTGCCATTTCATTAAACTGAAGCTATCTCAGTATATCACACTTCGTGCCTCATGTAGCCGAAGCTATTCCAACTCGCACAATTAGTGCCATTTGTAGCCGAAGTTATTCCAACTCGCACACTTACTGCCAAACTTAATCAATTATCATCAAGCTCAAACCGTAATCAAATATCTATACAATTTATGCATTATCAAAGCATTAAAATATAACTATAACATCATTTATCACGTACGAACTTACCTTGTACTCGAAATTGATGATTCAGATCGTTTAATTGATAATCTTCGATTTCCCTTGATCTAAATCTGAATTTCTCTTTCCTTGATCTATATGTATTCAAAATTAACCCTTTTATTCAAAAAATCATTCAATTCAATGCATATACACATATTTAGTGTATTTTACAAAGTAACCCTCACATTTTCACATTTTAACACTTTAATCCCTATTTCACAATTTCACAAATTCACAAAATACATATAATTTCAACAAACCCATACATAACCAAATTTTCCTATAGTCTTTATCTGCCCACATTTATCATTTATTTCACATTTCAACCCCTCAATTTCTCTTTTTGAAAAATTAGTCCATAATAAGCAATTTCATCAAAAATCACAATGCAAAACATATTTATCTATCACCAAGCTTTCATATTTCACCATTTAACATCACAAAATTCATGAATTCATCAATGGCATCTCATCAAATCATCAACAATTTCATGAATTAAAGCATGGGCTAGCTAGAACACTTAACACTGATCACAAAAATGTATAAATTGTCAAAAGTCGAGTAAAAAACCATACCTTAATTAAGCCTTGTGTGTGCCGAAACTTCTAAAGCTTTAAACCTATCTATTATTTCTATTTTCGGTAAAGAATGGATGAAATAAATGTAATTTTGGCTTTGTTTTTACTTAATTTACATTCAATTTACTAATTACCATTATAACCTTTTTAAACACATCTAAATTTCCACTAATATAAGCCCATTTTTGTACATCCATTAACCATGTGGCCTAATAACAACATAAGGACCCCACATTTACAAAACCATAACACTTAAACACTTTTAACATATAGCTAACCACTTTTACATTTTACGCGATTAGGTCCTTTTCATAAATTAAGCACACAAATGATCAAATTTTCATACGAAACTTTCACACTTGTCAATTCACATATTATAAACACAGAAAATAATATTAAAATATTTTTCTAACTCAGATTTGTGGTCCCAAAACCACTGTTCCGACTAGGGTCTAAACCGGGCTGTTACAACTCTCCCTTTAGGGATGTTCGTCCCCGAAAATCTTACCAGTGAATAGGTTTGGATTTTGCTTTCTCATAGCATCCTCGGGTTCCCACGTGGCTTCTTCAACCCCGTTTCAATGCCACAATACTTTCACTAACGCTACTCTTTTATTTCTCAGGTCTTTGATCTTACGAGCTAAAATTTGTTTCAGTTCTTCTTCATAAGACATATCGGGCTGAATTTCAACCTCAGTCGAGGAAATAACATTCGAAGGATCTAATCTGTATCTTTGTAGCATCAATACATGGAATACATTGTGAATCGTTTCCAATTTAGGTGGCAACAACTATGAGCAACTAGCCCGATACGCTCGATAATCTTATACAGCCCAATGAATCTCGGACTCAATTTGCCTTTTTTGTCGAATCGAAGTAATTTCTTCCATGGTGAGACTTTCAAAAACACTTTGTCATCGATCTGAAGCTCAATATCTTTTCTTTTTAAATCTACATAAGATTTCTAACGATCTGCAACTGTTTTTAGACTATCTCGAATTACTTTCACTTTTTCTTCTATTTCTCTTGTCAAATCAACCCCGTGAATCTTATTCTCACTAGGCTCTATCCAATACAACGATTTTCTAGATTTTCTACCGTATAAAGCCTCATATGGAGCCATTTTGATACTCGATTGAAAGCTTTTATTATATGCAAATTCAATCAATGGCATGTATCGTTCCCACGTAACTTTAAACTCGAGAATACAAAATCTCAACATATCCTCGAGTATCTGAATAATCTGTTTAGATTGACCATTCGTCTGTGGGTGAAAAGCAGTGCTAAAGTGTAGTTTCGTACCTAACGCATCTTGCAGTTTCTTCTAAAAGTACGATGTGAACCTTGGATCTCTATTCGAAACAATAGAAATAGATACTCCATGCAATCCCACAATCTGAGAAATGTACAACTTAACAAGCTTATCAAGTGAATAATTTGTACGAACTGGAAAGAAATAAGATGATTTAGTCAATCTTTCAACCATAACCCAGATTGCATCTTTCTTACTCGGTGTCAGAGGTAAACCTGATACAAAATCCACTGTGATTTTGTCCCATTTCCACTCAGGAATCATAATCGGTTGAAGTAACCTAGATAGAACTTGATGTTCAGCTTTAACTTGCTGACAAATTAAGCATTTCGAAACAAATTTCGAGATATCTCGTTTCATACCATGCCACCAATAAAGCTGTTTCAGATCATTATAATTTTAGTACTTCCCAGATTAATAGATAGACGACTGCTATGAGCTTCATTTAAAATCATTTGAATTAACTCTGAATTTATCAGAACAAAAATCTGACTTCGGAATCTCAAACAATCATTATCATCAACTTGAAATTCTGAATCAGTATTCAAATCAAATTGAACTCGTTTTGCTCATAATTCGTTATCAACCTTCTGAACTTCGTAAATCTTTTGAATAAATAACAGTCTTGCTTTTAACTCAGCTAAAACTGAACAATCATCAGACAAAGTTAACTGAGTATTCATCACGCGTAATGCAAACTATGATTTTTTACTTAAAGCATTAGTAACAATATTTACTTTTCCTAGGTGATAATCAATAACCAGCTCGTAGTCTTTTAGCCGTTCTAGCCATATTCTCTGTCGTAGTTTCAAATGTTTCTGAGTACTCAGATATTTTAAGCTTTTGTGTTCAGAATATACATGACATTTTTCACCAAACAGATAATGGCGCTAAATCTTCAAAGCAAATACAATCGCAACTAACTCAAGGTCATGCGTTGGATTGTTCTTTTCATGCGGCTTTAACTGTCTTGAGGCATAAGCTATGACTTTGCCTTCCTGCATCAAAACACAGCCTAAACCATTCAAAGATGCATCGCTATAGATCACAAATTCTTTACTTGGTTCTAGTTGTACTAACACCTGAGCTTTAGTCAATAGGGTTGTCAACTGATTAAAGCTTTTCTGACACTTTTCAAACCATTCAAATTTCACATATTTTTGAAGCAATTTTGTCAACGGAGTTGCAATCATAGAAAAGCCTTTTATGAATCTTCGATAATAATCGGCAAACTTCAAAAACATTTCTTGGAGGCTTCCAATCCAAAATAGCTGAAATCTTGCTCGGATCAACTCAGATACCAGATGCCGACAAAACATGTCCCAGAAAACTAACTTCTTGTAACCAAAATTCACATTTGCTAAACTTCGCATATAATTGCTTATCTCGTAAAGTCTGTAGTACTATTCCCATATGTTCGGTAGGCTCAGTTTCATTACATGAATAAATCAAAATGTCATCAATGAATATGACAACAAATCGATATAAATACGATCTAAAAATTCTATTCATCAAATCCATAAAAACAATAGGTGCATTCGTTAATCCGAAAGGCATAACTAGAAACTCATAGTGTCTGTACCTCATTCTAAATTTATTTTTCGAAATGTCTGAATCTTTTACTCGTAACTGATAGTAACTTGATCTCAGGTCTATCTTTGAAAATGCAGTAGCTCCTTTCAATTGATCAAACAAAGCATCTATCCACAGTAAAGGATATTTGTTCTTGATCGTCACTTTATTGAGCTGTCGATAATCAATGCACATTCTCATAGTTTCGTCTTTCTTTTTCACAAATAAAACCAGTGCACCCTAGGGAGAATAACCCAGTCGTGCGAAGCCTCTATCTGTCAATTCTTACAACTGAGCTGTAACACCCCTCGCCCGTATCCCTCACCGGAACAGGGTTCGAGGTGTTACCCGGCTTAAACTCAGTCAATCACACAAAAACCGTGCTGAAAAATTTCAATCAATTTAAAACTTTTCTTTTCACATGCAATCTATCCCATATATGAGCTTACAAGGTCCAAAACATTAAAACCCTATACATGCCATAGACTCGAAATACTAGGATTTACTTACACCGATAACGTGAGCTCGACAGTGTGATAATATCTCCGGCGAACTCCAACTCGAGCAGGTAACTAAAGTCAACAATCTATAAAACAGAGAAATGTAACAACGGAGTAAGCTTTCATAAGCTTAGTAAGTCTTAAGCAATGCAAACAAATAAACGCAATTATACTTCGATTATTTAATTTCTTAAGAGGCCAAATTCTAGGGATATTGCCATCTGGCCGAATATACACAAGCACATAATGCACGTTCCGCATTCTTATCGCACTTAATTTGAATTCATATAACATATTTAAATCAAATACCCTCACATACTTTCACACCCTGACCAGGTGTATCATGGTCATAGGTATAGTTTTAACATTTATTCACGTACGTATCAATTACTCACTTATGATTCACTTCAAATCAAACTCACATCTGAGTACATACCGCGTACCTGGCCCACTTTACGTATTAAATGTATTCATTTGACAATCTAACACGAGGTACCTTAGTCATAGGCTTTTCTCAAATCACCGGCATTTCGCCTACTAGGCTCGAGGCCCGATATCATTTCACCGGCTTTATAGCCTGCTAGGCTCGAAAGCCCGAATAGTGTCTTACCGACATTATAGTCTGCTAAGCTCAAAGGCCCGAATAATCAAATCAACAAGTTCCATATAACATATTCATATCAATTGAGTACTAACATCATTCGAACGTATATAATTATACATCTCAAACACTTTTCTTTCATCTCATTTTCACACTTAACATTTGATAGCTTATGCATAACATTTCACTCACATTCAACTTATCATTTGATTATAAAAGCACATTGCATATTTACCAACATGTTATACTTGCCATTAGGCCATATAAGCATGATACAATACACTATCATTTCATCTTTAACATTCGCTAAACCCTTATCTTACAAGGACCACCGAATTCACATAACATATCATTTCACCGGCATTAAATGCGCTAGGCACGAAGGCGAATACACATCACCAAGACGAAGCACGCTGAGGCACGAAGGCCCAAATACACATCACCAACACGAAGCACGCTAGGCACAAAGGCCCGAATATACATCACCGGCACGAAGCCTACTAGGCACGAAGGCCCGAATACACATCACCGACACGAAGCTCGCTATGCACGAAGGCGAATACACATTACCGCAAGCGCGAAGCACGCTAGGCACGGCGGCGAATATACATCACCGCGACGAGCACGCTGAACACGAAGGCCCGAATACACATCACCGGCACGAAGCCTCCTAGGCACGAAGGACCAAATATAATACCAGCACTAGGCCTACGGGATTTATCCCTGATATAATACCAGCACGAAGCCTGTGGGATTTAACCCGGATATTTTACCAGCACGAAGCCTGCGGGTCTTTAAGCCCAGATACACATCAAATATCATGCATATTTAATCATATATTAACACATCTCATTCAACATATCACATTTCCATTTCACCATTCAAACTTAACCCATAGTGACCATTCGACTATAAGTCATATGCATAAATTATTTATCGCGCAACTTAGTTCAAGTAGAACCAAAAGGTCACGATTCATCTAATATATACATATTGCTCACTGATTCACACACAACCTTTCAAATTAGCAATTATAAGATCGTTCCGCACATAGGCCATCCTTATCGATAATTTACGATGGTTTTACCCTTACTCACATATATGTCATAGGCATTTTTACCTATGCTTCTCAATTCACATTCATGATTCAATTCCAATTGATTTAACATGCCTAAGTACATATCGCATACCTGAATAATTTACTTTACGGAATGAATCCACATATCGTATTAGCCCATAGTCTTATAGCACCACACTTTTAATGGTTTACCTCATCGAAGTTCACATTTAATCACTTTAGTGCCAAGCCATATTCGGCTACCACAAAGGACTAATAATAATAATTTTATACACATCATGGTTTCCTTTCAGTATTTAATAATCACAAATCGTGATATCTCCACCAGCACATATATGGCATAGTTTATTCATTGTAACACTCATTTAGTGCATCAAATTTCCAAATCCAATTCAACTTAAGCATAATAGCCATAATCGGCTTATAGCCTTAAATCATTACATATTCGGCACATTAACTAAACAAAACTTACATTCCCTTTACCATATTAATTTAACTCTTGGGCATATAAAAAGGAATCAAGCTTAAACACTTAAGAACTTACCTCGAATGTTGCCAAACGATTACAACGGCTATTCGATTACTTTCTCTTTTCTCTTATCCGAATTTGCCCCTTTATGCTCTTGAGCTTAAAACTTAAAGATTTTAAACTAGTCATTATTCGACTATTCAAGCATCACTTTCAAAATATAATATATACATATATATATTCAACTTTCACACCTACTGATCATAGTAAGCTTATAAGAAATTAATAAGCAACTCATTAACAAATTTTTGTCGATGTTTACCGCATAATCATAATTTCACTGCAAGCTGTCTTCCTGAGCAACAGTCACTAAATCATTTATAACTGGAGCTAAGAAACTCCAAATCAAGTGTCGTTAATTTTCTATGAAAATAGACCCATATATATTTTACCCATAAAATATTTAGGATTTTTGGTTGGGCTAATCAATACCAGATTTTTCTTAAAGTTTCCCTTATTTCACTGCTTGACTAATCTGACCACTCTTCACTACGAATCAAATTTCTCATTGTACAGAATTCAAAATATGTTCTCGTTTATTTCATTTGAAACTAGACTCATTAAGGAGTCTAAGAATATAAACTTAATCTTATAACCATTTTTGTACAATTTATAATGATTTTATAAAAACAGAACAGAGGATCTAGAAGTCATCCTGACCCTGTCCCACATCACTTCAAATATCTCATCATCGACAATTCTTTTGCTTACACGGTTTCTTTATAAGAAACTAGACTCATTAAGCTTTAATTACATAATTTATTCAGCTTCTAACTCATCTCCCACAATTTATGGTGATTTTCCAAAATCACATTACTGCTGCTGTCCCAAGCATATTTATTACCAATTCACTCTTTCACACATACCTTGCATGCATGTTATTTAAACATGCATATCACAAATCAATCATCACATACCTATAAATTCACTTTAGCATAATCTTCCTTTCATCATTTTAAAGCACAACATTACTCAATATTATCCAAGTTCACATTCATCCATAATACACACAACATGTTAGCCGATTTTCCCCCCTTAGCATCTAAGGCACATGCATGCTCATTTGCTTGGCTCAACTTCATCTATTCTCCATTTTTTATCAAAAGAACATGAAACAACAACCATTTCTCTCATTTCCATTCATGACCGAATGCTCACAACACAACCAAAAATCAAAAATATGCTTCATGGGTTAAGGTAGAAAAAAGAAAAACCCATGAACATCAAAATAGAAGCAAAGCACCTTGAACTCACCTTGGATTTTCTTCCCTAAGTGACTGAACATTCAAGAGCTCTTTTCCTCTCCTTTCTCTTCTATTTTCGGCTACCATGAACAAGGATGGACAAACTTTTCCCTTCCATCATTTTGTTATTTTTAGTCTTTATTTTATGACATAAAATGAGACATATCAATTAGTACCATAACTTCATGTCTTAAATTATTATTATCTAATGCACATGTTGCTTCCCACCAACATCATGGCCAGCCACTACACATAAAATGGGGAGTTTGACACGTAAATCCTCCCATTTTACGCTACAAATTATTTGCCCACTACAATTTGGCCTATAGCATTTTCAGAAATTTTCACATAGGTCCTATTTCATAATATTAGTCTCAAATGACAAAAATCAAAGCATGAAATTCTCACACATGCACTTTCACATATAATAAACACAAAGTATAACATTTAATTATTTCTGTGACTCGGTTTTGTGATCCCGAAACAACTTTCTGACTAAGGCCAAATTAGGGCTGTCACATGAGCTTTCAACTCTTTTAATTTAGTCGACGTCATTCTGTATAGAGCTATCGATATCGGAGTAGTTCCCGGTATTAATTTGATACCAAACTCAACTTCTCGGATCGAACATAAACCCAGTAACTCATCAGGAAACACATATGAATATTCACAAACAGCTGGCACTGATTCAATCTTCTTTTCAGTCACTTTCGTGTCGAGCACATAAGCTAAATAAGCTTTGCAACCTTTTCTCACATATTTCTGAGCTAACATCATTGAAATCACAGCTGGCAATCTATTCAAAACATCTAATTCAATTCGAATAATCTCATTACTCTGACATCTCAAATCAATCATCTTTCATTTGCAATTTACAACAGCATCATGCAACGTTAACCAGTCCATACCCAGGATTATGTCAAACTCGTCAAATGGTAACAACATCAAATCAGGCAGAAAGCAATTACCCCGAATCATCAACGAACAATTCTTGCACACTCTATCATCAATACACACTTGCCTACGGGGTTTGATACTTTAATTACAAATTCAGTAGATTCTAAAGTAACTTTAGTATCATAGAGACTAAAGTACCGGTAATAACATCTGGAGATAAATCTTCTTCACCTGCTCGAATAGCGTAGGCTCGTACAGGTGCTCTAGCATCAGATCTTGTTGCAGTGTCTTGCATCACACCTCTACCACCATTCACATTTCCAGTGTTTCTCGGTGGTATACCTCTAGCTGCAGTGTTACTCGGCCTCATGTTCTGAACATTATCTTTTCCAGATAGCTCTGGGCAATCTTTTATAAAGTGATATCATGAACCACAACTATAACAAGCTCGGTTATTACTTTTTCCCAAGCAATATCTAAAATGCTGTCTTCCACATTGTTGACACTCAGGCTTAACATCTTTTATATTACCAATGCTCGACACTGATGTGGCTTGAGCTTTAGGATTAGTGTATTGCTTCCCGCGATCTCTATTTTGAGATCCCGTTGAAGCAGTCAATCGATTAAAGTAATTTCTTGATTTCTTCGATGAGGAATGATAAGATTTATTCATCGATCTCTTCCTCGAATCTCTCGCCTCTGCATCCACTTTTCTCTTTTCTTTCTTTGAGATCTTGGCTTTACAAGCCCTCTCAACCAAGATACTACAATTTTTTTCAGCTCAAGTATCCCGACTAACAGCTTTATATCTTTGTTGAATCCATCCACAAATCTTTTGCACATAATCTCTTCCGTAGACACGTATTTCCAAGCATACTTGCTCAAACGTACAAATTCTTTTTTGTATTCTGTAACAGTCATCCGACCCTGTTTCAATTCCAAAAACTCTTTATTTTTCTGATCGAGGAATTTTTGGCTTCTGTACTTCTTCTAAAATTTGGTCTGAAAGAATTCCCAAGTAACTCGTTCTCTAGGAACCACCGATGTCAACATTTTCCACCAATGATATGCATTACCTCTAAGAAAGGATACTACAGATTTAATACATTCTTCTGGAGTACAGGACAACTCATCAAATACTCGGGTAGTGTTCTCAAGCTAGAAGTCAGCCCTCTCGGCGTCATCATCAACCTATCCCGAAGCTCTTCAGCCCCATGTTTACGAAACATATAAAAAAGGTGGCTTACACAATCGAATCAGATCTATTACTTGTGGCACAACTGGGACTTGTTGAGGAACAGGTGGGGGTGGAGGTTGTTGAGCAACCGGATTTGTTCGTACAAATTTCGTAAACCACTAAGTCATCATTTGGCAGAAAGCTTGCTTAGCCTCTCGTCTCTGACTATTAGTTATCGGCCTAGATTTAGTCGGCGCTGCTCCTTGAGCGAAAGCGGGCTCATTGATCTCAACATCATCAACTATTACTCGTTTGGGATCCATTAGCTATATGAGAAACATATTTTAACCATCAGTAATCATCACACTATCACGATTCATATATATGGCATGTATAGGTAGACTTTCACACGCTATGTTAGTCCTAGAATCGACTAAACTGTAGCTCTGATACCAATCAAATGTAACACCCCTAACCCGTATCTATCGTAAGAATAGGGTTAAAGGCATTACCAGATAGATCAACACATTTAGCTTTCATTTCTCAATCATTATAACATCATAGGTCATACATCATTACAAAGTCCCTTATATTAGGTCAACGAGACCTTAAACATGCTTTAGAAAGGCGTCGGGACTAAACCAAGCTCATACAAAATTTTTCAAAACTTAAACATTTTTCAAAGTTATAAAGGTCATACGCCCGTGTGAATAGACCGTGGAAAAACAGGGTATATATAATGACTTGTCCACATGGCCACAGGACATGCCCGTGTGCCCTGGTCGTGGTTGAAACTGACTTGGGTTACATGGCCCACCACACGCTCGTGTGTCCAGCTCTTATACCCTTCGAAATGGCCACACGCGCCTATGTACCAAGGTTATGTGCCTCGCATGGCCACCAGACACACCCGTGTGCCTAGGCAGTGCTCGAGATTGACTTGAATAGCTAAATTATAAAAGACACATGGTCCAGACACATGCCCGTGTGGTCAACCCTGTAGGGTGAAATTAAGCTTGGTTTAAGCCACATTTCCCACCTATTTCAATCACACCAAAACAACAACAATTTTGTATCATTTATAGGCAACCAAATCAACCATTTCATACATATTGCATAACATCCAAATACCATTCAATTTACTAATTACCATTATAACCTTTTTAAACACATCTAAATTTCCACTAATATAAGCCCATTTTTGTACATCCATTAACCATGTGGCCTAATAACAACATAAGGACCCGACATTTATAAAACCATAACAGTTAAACACTTTTAACATATAGCTAACCACTTTTACATTTTACGCGATTAGGTCCTTTTCATAAATTAAGCACACAAATGATCAAATTTTCATACGAAACTTTCACACTTGTCAATTCACATATTATAAACACATAAAATAATATTAAAATATTTTTCTAACTCAGATTTGTGGTCCCAAAACCACTGTTTCGACTAGGGTCTAAATCGGGCTGTTACAACTCCCCCTTTAGGGATGTTCGTCCCCGAAAATCTTACTAGTGAATAGGGTGGGATTTTGCTTTCTCATAGCATCCTCGGGTTCCCACGTGGCTTCTTCAACCCCGTTTCAATGCCACAACACTTTCACTAACGCTATTCTTTTATTTCTCAGGTCTTTGATCTTACGAGCTAAAATTTGTTTCAGTTATTCTTCATAAGACATATTGGGCTGAATTTCAACCTCAGTCGGGAAAATAACATGCGAAGGATATGATCTGTATCTTTGTAGCATCAATACATGGAATACATTGTGAATCATTTCCAATTCAGGTGGCAACAACTATGAGCAACTAGCCCGATACGCTCGATAATCTTATACGGCCTAATGAATCTCGGACTCAATTTGCCTTTTTTGCTGAATTGAAATAATTTCTTCCATGGTGAGACTTTCAAAAACACTTTGTCATCGATCTGAAGCTGAATATCTTTTCTTTTTAAATCTACATACGATTTCTAATGATCTGCAACTGTTTTCAGACTATCTAGAATTACTTTCACTTTTTCTTTTGTTTTTCTGGTCAAATCAACCCCGTGAATCTTATTCTCACTATGCTCTATCCAATACAATGATCTTCTACATTTTCTACCGTATAAAGCCTCATAAGGAGCCATTTTGATACTCGATTGAAAGCTATTATTATATGCAAATTCAATCAATGGCAAGTATCATTCCCACGTACCTTCAAACTCAAGAATACAACATCTCAACATATCCTCGAGTATCTGAATAATCTGTTTAGATTGACCATTTGTCTGTGGGTGAAAAGCAGTGCTAAAGTGTAGTTTCGTACCTAACGCATCTTGCAGTTTCTTCCACAATATGAGAAATGTACAACTTAACAAGCTTATCAAGTGAATAATCTATACGAACTGGAATGAAATGAGCTGATTTAGTCAATCTATCAACCATAACCCAGATTGCATCTTTCTTACTCGGTGTCAGAGGTAAACCTGATACAAAATCCACTGTGATTTTGTCCCATTTCCACTCAGGAATCATAATCAGTTGAAGTAACCTAGATAGAACTTGATGTTCAACTTTAACTTGCTGACAAATTAAGCATTTCGAAACAAATTTCGAGATATCTCGTTTCATACCATGCCACCAATAAAACTATTTCAGATCATTATAATTTTAGTACTTCCCAGATTAATAGATAGACGACTGCTATGAGCTTTATTTAAAATCATTTGAATTAACTCTGAATTTATCAGAACAAAAATCTGACTTCGGAATCTCAAACAATCATTATCATCAACTTGAAATTCTGAATCAGTATTCAAATCAAATTGAACTCGTTTTGCTCATAATTCGTTATCAACCTTCTGAACTTCGTAAATCTTTTGAATAAATAACAGTCTTGCTTTTAACTCAGCTAAAACTGAACAATCATCAGACAAAGTTAACTGAGTATTCATCACGCGTAATGCAAACTATGATTTTTTACTTAAAGCATTAGTAACAATATTTACTTTTCCTAGATGATAATCAATAACCAGCTCGTAGTCTTTTAGCCGTTCTAGCCATATTCTCTGTCGTAGTTTCAAATGTTTCTGAGTCCTCGGATATTTTAAGCTTTTGTGTTCAGAATATACATGACATTTTTCACCAAACAGATAATGGCGCTAAATCTTCAAAGCAAATACAATCGCAACTAACTCAAGGTCATGCGTTGGATTGTTCTTTTCATGTGGCTTTAACTGTCTTGAGGCTTGCCTTCCTGCATCAAAACATAGCCTAAACCATTCAAAGATGCATCGCTATAGATCACAAATTCTTTACCCGGTTCTAGTTGTACTAACACTTGAGCTTCAGTCAATAGGGTTGTCAACTGATTAAAGCTTTTCTGACACTTTTCAAGCCATTCAAATTTCACATATTTTTGAAGCAATTTTGTCAACGGAGTTGCAATCATAGAAAAGCCTTTTATGAACATTCGATAATAACCGGTAAACTTTAGAAATATTTCTTGGAGGCTTCCAATCCAAAATAGCTGAAATCTTGCTCGGATCAACTCAAATACCAGATGCCGACAAAACATGTCCCAGAAAACTAACTTCTTGTAACCAAAATTCACAGTTGCTAAACTTTGCATATAATTGCTTATCTCGTCAAGTCTGTAGTACTATTCCCATATGTTCGGTAGGTTCAGTATCATTACATGAATAAATCAAAATGTCATCAATGAATACGACAACAAATCGATATAAATACGATTTAAAAATTCTGTTCATCAAATCCATAAAAACAACAAGTGCATTCGTTAATTCGAAAGGCATAACTAGAAACTCATAGTGTTTCTACCTCATTCTAAATTTATTTTTTGGAATGTCTGAATCTTTTACTCGTAACTAATAGTAACTTGATCTCAGGTCTATCTTTGAAAATGCCGTAGCTCCTTTCAATTGACCAAACAAAGAATTTATCCACAGTAAAGGATATTTGTTCCTAATCGTCACTTTATTGAGCTGTCGATAATAACTACACATTCTCATAGTTTCGTCTTTCTTTTTCACAAATAAAACAAGTGCACCCTAGGGAGAATAACCCAGTCGTGTGAAGCCTCTATCTGTCAATTCTTACAACTGAGCTTTCAAATCTTTTAATTCAGTCGATGTTATTCTGTATAGAGCTATCGATATCAGAGTAGTTCCCGGTATTAATTTGATACCAAACTCAACTTCCTGGATCGAACGTAAACCCAGTAAGTCATCAGGAAACACATATGAATATTCACAAACAACTGGCACTGATTCAATCTTGTTTTCAGTCACTTTCGTGTCGAGCACATAAGATAAATAAGCTTTGCAACCTTTTCTCACATATTTCTAAGCTAACATCATTGAAATCACAGCTGGTAATCCATTCAAAACATCTGATTCAATTCGAATTATCTCATTACTCTGACATCTTAAATCAATCATCTTTCATTTGCAATTTATAACAGCATCATGCAACGTTAACCAGTCCATACCCAGGATTATGTCAAACTCGTCAAATGGTAACAACATCAAATTAGGCAGAAAAAAATTACCCCGAATCATCAACAAACAATTCTTGCACACTCTATCAACAATACACACTTGCTTACGGGGTTCGATACTTTAATTACAAATTCAGTAGATTCTAAAGTAACTTTAGTATCATAGAGAGTAAAAGTACCGGTAATAACATCTAGAGATAAAGCTTCTTCACGTGCTCGAATAGCATATGTAACACCCCAAACCCGGCCCAGACGTTATGGTCGAATCTGACGTGCCACATTGGAGTTGAAAACCCACGTTCCGTTTTTAGTGTTTTAAAACCATATACTTTGTTGAGTTAACAAAGTGTATGGAAGTCGGGCACCGTGTAGGTATCCGAGAGAGGAGGTGAGCCATGAAGGTCGCTTAAGTACCAAGCTCTTTGATTGGATCCAATCCTGACATGCCCACAACCATAGCCACACTTTGTTATATCGAGTTTAAATTTGTTTAAGTGGACGTCTTTGATAAATCGATTAATCGTGGTGTTGAGATATTTTGAAAACAAGTATCGATTTGAAAACACGTCCTAAGTCTAGCCCATTTGAACAATTATCAACCAGGTTTGAAGTTATTAAAATAAAATAATCTCGAGAAAAATAAAAGAAAAGTTAAAATGGCCTTATTACAACCCAAAATAAATAATAAATAAAGGAAATTAAATGAAAACCAAAGCTTATTTAAAGGTCCAAAAGCGATCACCGTGGCCACTCTGAATCCCTCCGCCCAAGTCCCCATATCAAGGCTCACTGCAAGGTTAAGGAAAGGGGTGAGTTTGGAAACTCAGTGTGCAACAAGCCCTTTCAGAGCCCAAAACAATGACAGCCTGTTGGGTCTAATCCCAAATCCAATCTTAAACATGTCTTGGGCCATAGCCCTTTTCATATTTCATATTTCATAACCTTTGGGTCAAGCCTTTTTAAATTTCATATTATCTGCCAAGCCTTTTATCAGAAACGGTATGGCCCATAGGCCCATTTCAATATCACATATAATGTCAATGAAATAATGCAACCCATTTGGGGAGACTACTCAACCACCATCCGCTACTCTCCACCCGTACCAACCAACACACCATGTGGGGATTTACTCGACCCACCCCGCCATAACTCTCCACTGGCAGCATAGCTGCTTTATCATATAACTGGAGGCCTAGCCTCTTTTAACAACTAGGGCAAAGCCCTTTTAATAACTGGGGCATAAGCCCTTTAATAATCGGGCATAAGCCCTTTTGATAACAGGGCATAAGCCCTTTTGATAAGCAGGGCATAAGCCCTTTAATAATCGGGGCATAAGCCCTTTTCGATTCCTCCATTCATATAAAACCCAACCCAATGCATTTATGAACATCTCGTGTGCATATCATACATATGATGTGCATATCATACATGTCATGTGCATATCATACATATCATGTGCATATCATACATATCATGTTTATCAAAATCCCATGCATTGAGTTCATGTATAAACCCTAGGGGTATAATGGTCATTTTTACCTAGGGGCAAAACAGTCATTTTCATATTATAAAGGTAATCTTGTAATTTTACCAAAAATTAGGGTTTCCATGTTCATTAACGGTTACAAACAATTCATGGGTGCAAACAGTGATCCTGGCCCATTTTTAGCGAAAACGAGTTATTGGGCCAAAAAAAAAAACCCCTAATGGGCCCTACTTAGCCGATTTTGTCATCTAGGCCCATTCAGCCTATATCCATAACAGATAATAGTCTTATCATGCAATTTAACAGATTTCCCATTTTCTACCAAATTTGCCCAAATGGGCCCGAAATCCTATTGGGCCCTAATTCAGCCCCTTGAGGCCCAACCTATCTGTGAAAGCCAAAATCACGTCCTTACAGTTTCCATTGTTCCCAATCCTCATCTCATCGATTCCAACTAACTAGTGAGCGTTCGCTTGCTCACAAGTCCTCGAAATGCCAGAATTTTGGCATTTCGGCTTTTCGGCATTTTATCGCTTTAAGCTATGAAAAAGGGTTCGTTACACACCTGACTTGCGATATTCCTTGACGAGATCTCCTATGCGATTTGTCCTATAATCAACCACTTATAGATTAGACCATGTTATTATTAAACCAAATCGAAAACTACCTATTATCATCACTTACACATTCGGCCACCATCCACAATGGCCCTTGGGTTCATACCTTTGCCGAAGTTGATGACTAGATTTAGTCACTCCGATGATCCAAGCTTTTCACACACTCCTCGATCGGTAGCCTTTAATCCTCACTAGCACCAACAAACCAAATAACACTAAAAACCCTTTTAGCCTTAGTCGACAGAGGGGTTTTTAGCTTTTCTTAAACCACAAGATACAAATGGAAAGAAGGTTCGAATACTTACCAAGAGATCTACTCATTGAAGAACGTTCCAAATACCTTCCTACCCCATATCCGTTGTGAATCCAACTTAAACGTGCATAGAAAATAGATCTAAATATTAATTCCCGAATCACTAAAATATGAAGCTTTGGCTTTCAAAGAAATATTAATCTAAGCTATTACGAGGGTTAGTACACACCTGTTACGGGTTGAAGTTGAAACGTTTCCATAATCAATCACCTACGATAACCACCACCTGTCACTCAAACTTAACTATTCCAATATCAATATATGTAAATCCTAAGCACATCAGTCATACGGAACATAAGGGCATATTCGTCATTTTACCATATAGGGGTATTACGGTCACTTTACCCTACAGGGGCTTTACGGTCTTTTTACCTAATAGGGGTATTTTAGTCATTTCATCCTACAAGGGTGTTTTGGTAAATCTACAAACCAAGGGTATTTCAGTAATTTTGTAAACCATGGTATTTCTATAATTTTTAGAAAGTCAAGGGTATTTCTGTAACTTTGTAAATCAGGGGTATTTTGGTAATTTTACAAATTGAGGGTATTTCGGTAATTTCACAAACTAAGGGTATTTTAGTAATTTTGTAAATCGAGGGTAAAATAGTAATTCTGTAAATCAAGGGTAAAATAGTAATTCTATAAATCGAGGTAAAAGCGTAATTACGTAAATCGAGGGTAAAAGCAGTAATTACGTAAGTCGAGGTAAAACGATAATTATGTAAATCGAGGTAAAACGGTAATTATGTAAATCGGGGTAAAACGATAATTACGTAAATCGGGGTACTTTGGTAATTTTACAAGTCGAAGGTATTTCAGTAATTTTACAAATCGAGGTATTTCAAAGATTTTTACAAACTAAGGGTATTTCGGTAATTTTAGTAAACTAAAGTATTCTAAACATGGATAACAATACTAATGGCTCTAAAGCCCATTCTCATTAAATGGGCCCACACGCTCGTGTGGCCCTTTTAGCCCAAATCTAGCCACAAATATTAGATTCACCTAGCCTAGTCCAATATTTACTACACAATCAAACAACTTATCCAATTGGGCGTAGGCCCATTGGGCCCACATGGCCCCATTCGCCCATCGCGCCAAGTAGCCATCCAACAACAAGAGTAGTGATAAATACACACCTGATAGGAGACTGGAGTTAATCCACGCTCCGAGCACTCTTAGCCGACGCCCAACCCAAACGAGCACGCCATACAGCGAAAGGGATCAGCCAAGAAAGGTACATTTACTCTCTTCATGGTTCCCTCTATTTAAAGCCAGCTTCACAACCACTCTTATATTAGCTTCCTGATGTGGGATCCCTCCAACATTAGAGTTTAAATTCAACACCAACTCTTGCCGCCCCCTGTTAGCAAAATAAATGCTCTTTGCTTGCCATGGGATTCGAACCTATGCCTCCCCTTAAGTGCTCCACACGCTACTTGCCACTAAGCCACAAGGCTTTTTGTGTCATATTTTATCCCCAATTAATTATAAGGTCTAAAGGCCAAAGTCCAGTTCCTTTAAAAAAACAAAATAAATTGCAAGAGCCAAGGCTTGAACCAGGCTCCCATACAACCTTAATGACACCGCAACCACTAGACTACAAGCTTCCTTGTGTTATTTATTTAACACAATAATTTAAAAACCCTCATCCAAGCATCCAGGTTTTTTTTTCACTTAATACCAAAATTTTTGCTAAAGCCCAAGTTTGAACCCAAGATTTCTCCAACACTTCTCAAAGCCATTAACCACTAATAGCAAACATTTAATTGTTTCATTTCATTGCACAATTAAATACCTATATACAACCTCCTTACGGACCCCCACTCAAGGCCCAATACTTCTAGGCCCAAATTCGGGGTGTTACAGCGTAGGCTCGTACAGTTGCTCTAGCATCAGATCTTGTTGCAGTGTCTCACGTCACACCTCTACCACCACTCACATTTCCAGTGTTTCTCAACGGTATACCTCTAGCTGCAGTGTTACTCGGCCTCATGTTCTGAACATTATCTTTTCCAGCTAGCTCTGGGCAATCTTTTATAAAGTGATCTCATGAACCACAACTATAACAAGCTCGGTTATTACTTTTTCCCCAGCAATATCTAAAATGCTGTCTTCCACATTGTTGACACTCAGGCTTAACATCTTTTATGTTACCAATGCTCGACACTGATGTGGCTTGAGCTTTAGGATTAGTGTATTGCTTCCCGCGATCTCTATTTTGAGATCCCGTTGAAGCAGTCAATCGATTAAAGTAATTTCTTGATTTCTTCGATGAGGAATGATAAGATTTATTCATCGATCTCTTCCTCGAATCTCTCGCCTCTGCATCCACTTTTCTCTTTTCTTTGCTGAGATCGTCGGCTTTACAAGCCCTCTCAACCAGTACTACAATTTTTTTTAGCTCAAGCATCCCGACTAACAGCTTTATATCTTTGTTGAATCCATCCAGAAATCTTTTGCACATAATCTCTTTCGTAGACACATATTCCCAAGCATACTTGCTCAAACGTACAAATTCTTTTTCGTATTCTGTAACAGTCATCCGACCCTATTTCAATTCCAAAAACTCTTTATTTTTCTGATCGAGGAATTTTTGGCTTCTGTACTTCTTCTAAAATTTGGTCTGAAAGAATTCCCAAGTAACTCGTTCTCTAAGAACCACCGATGTCAACATTTTCCACCAGTGATATGCATTACCTCTAAGCAAGGATACTACGGATTTAATACATTCTTCTAGAGTACAGGACAACTCATCGAATACTGGGATAGTGTTCTCAAGCTAAAAGTCAGCCCTCTCGGCATCATCATCAACCGTAGCCCGAAGCTCTTCAGCCCCATGTTTACGAATCTTATCAACAGGTGGCTTACACAATCGAATCAGATCTATTACTTGTGGCGCAACCGGGACTTATTGTGGAACAGGTGGGGGTGGAGGTTGTTGAGCAACCGGATTTATTCGTACAAATTTCGTAAACCACTAAGTCATCATTTTGCAGAAAGCTTGCTTAGCCTCTCCTCTCTGACAACTAGTTATCGGCCTAGATTCAGTCGGCGCTGCTCCTTGAGTGAAAGCGAGCTCATTGATCTCAACATCATCAACTATTGCTCGCTCGGGATCCATTAGCTATATGAAAAACATATTTTAACCGTTAGTAATCATCACACTATCACAATTCATATATATGACATGTATAGGTAGACTTTCACACGCTATATTAGTCCTAGAATCGACTAAACTGTAGCTCTGATACCAATCAAATGTAACACCCCTAACCCGTATCCATGGTAGGAATAGGGTTAAAGGCATTATCGGACAGATGAACACATTTAGCATTCATTTCTCAATCATTATAACATCATAGGTCATACATCATTACAAAGTCCCTTATATTAGGTCAACGAGACCTCAAACATGCTTTAGAATGGGGTCGGGACTAAACCGAGCTCATACAAAATTTTTCAAAACTTAAACATTTTTCAAAGTTATAAAGGTCATACGCCGTGTGAACAGGCCGTGGCAAAACAGGGTATATATACTGACTTGTCCACATGGCCACAAGACATGCCCGTGTGCCTTGGTCGTGGTTGAAACTGACTTGGGTTACATGGCCCACCACACGCTCGTGTGTCTAGCTCGAGTACCCTTCGAAATGGCCACACACGCCTATGTACCAAGGTTGTGTGCCTCGCATGGCCACCAGACACGCCCGTGTGTCTAGGCAGTGCTCAAGATTGACTTGAATAGCTAAATTACAAAAGACACATGGTCCAGACACATGCCCGTGTGCTCAACCCTGTGGGGTGAAATTAAGCTTGGTTTAAGCCACATTTCCCACCTATTTCAATCACACCAAAACCACAACAATTTTGCATTATTTATAGGCAACCATTTCATACATATTGCATAACATCCAAATACCATTCAATTCACTACTCAATTCCACAACCTAAATATACCAAAATCATTAAAACTTACATAAGTCTCAAAAGTATATTCTCATCATCTTATCACCTATTCCATACCGCAAAACTTGCCAATTCAACATCCCATATTTAAATTGTCACATGAACATTATAAACATCACATTTCTTACTTATCGAACATACAAATTAGACCAACTTAAGAGGTCATACATATCATCTACTCCAAGCCAAAACTCATGGCTAATCACAACACAAAACATACCAAAATGATACTAACCTATACATGCCATATACGATATATACAACTCTCAAAATGATACCAAAATAGATGTCTGATAGTGTGATAGATGTCGTTGACGATCCCTAAATTTGAGCTAGCTTTACAACACTATAAAACAGTGAACATTTCATACAGTAAGCTTTAAAGCTTAGTAAGTTCATACCATAAATAATCAACAGTTTATAATATATGAAACATCAACTAATAAACACTTAGTAATTCACAATTCATCCATCAATTCTATTCTATCTCATTTAATATGTTTATACGAATTCCTCAAGCTTCATACACATTGAATCATGTACCACATAGGTATCGAACATACCTAAACTTTTCCGTATTTATTCATTTCAACGTTAACTCTTGTTCAAATACATTAATTCATTCAGAAGTCTTTCCATGCTTTAAGAATTCACATACTTAGTGCATCAGTGATTTGCCGAAGCCGTGACAATCTCGTACACTTAGTGCCATTTCAATAAACTAAAGCTATCTCAGTATCACACACTTAGTGCCTCATGTAGCCGAAGCTATTCCAATTCGCACAATTAGTGCCATTTGTAGCTGAAGTTATTACAACTCGCACACTTTCTACCAAACTTAATCAATTATCATCAAGCTCAAAATGTAATCAAATATCTATACAATTTATGCATTATCAAAGCATTAAAATATAACTATAACATCATTTATCACGTACGAACTTACCTTGTACTCGAAATTGATGATTCAGATCGTTTAATCGATAATCTTCGATTTCCCTCGATCTAAATCTGAATTTCTCTTTTCTTGATATATATGTATTCAAAATTAACCCTTTTATTCAAAAAATCATTCAATTCAATCCATATACACATATTTAGTGTATTTTACAAAGTAACCCTCACATTTTCACATTTTAACACTTTAGTCCCTATTTCACAAATTCACAAAATACATATAATTTCAACAAACCCATACATAACTGAATTTTCCTATGGTCTTTATCTGCCCACATTTATCATTTATTTCACATTTCAACCCCTCAATTTCTCTTTTTGACAAATTTGTCCATAATAAGCAATTTCATCAAAAATCACAATGCAAAACATATTTATCTATCACCAAGCTTTCACCATTTAACATCACAAAATTCATGAATTCATCAATGGCACCTCATCAAATCATCAATAATTTCATGAATTAAAGCATGGGCTAGCTAGAACACTTAACACTGATCACAAAAATGTAGAAATTATCAAAAATCGAGTCAAAAACCATACCTTAATTAAACCTTGTGTGTGCCGAAACTTCTAAAGCTTAAAACCTATCTATTATTTCTAATTTTGGTAAAGAATGGATGAACTAAATGCAATTTTGGCTTTGTTTTTAGTTAATTTACATGCAATTTACTAATTACCATTATAACCTTTATAAATACACATGCAATTTACTAATTACCATTATAACCTTTATAAATACATTTAACTTTCCACCAATATAAGCCCATTTTTTTCCATTCGTTAACCATGTGGTCTAATAACAACATAAGGACCCCACATTTACAAAACCATAACACTTAAACACTTTTAACATATAGCTAACCACTTTTACATTTTACGCGATTAGGTCCATTTCAGAAATTAAGCACACAAATGATCGAATTTTCATACGAAACTTTCACACATGTCAATTCACATATTATAAGCACAGAAAATAATATTAAAATATTTTTCTAACTCGGATTTATGGTCCCAAAACCATTGTTCCTACTAGGATCTAAATTGGGTTATTATAATAAACACATAAAATAATATTAAAATGATTTTCTGACGTCGAATTTGTGGTTCTAAAACCACTGTTCTGATTTAGCCAAAACTGGGCTGTTACTGATTATGTGATCTGGGTGCTGGTCTTGTACGTCCTACCGGTGGCTGATATACTGGCATATGTTGCAGATACTTGACAGCTTGTGTAAGTAGCACCGTATAGCTACATCTTGACTGACAGCTTGTGTGATCAGGCCCATTGATAGCTCAAAGGCGAGCAACTATATGATATGAGACTTGGGTGGCTTTGGCTATATATGTGGCACTTAGTGTGCAAATTTCCCAAGTATCTGACATTTTTATTCTGATTGGTTCACGGGTATGTCAAATATGAGATTATGTGCAAACTCCTTTTGAGAGGGTACAGGTATGTACTTCAAGCTCATATCTGTTAAATGCTTGAAATGATGAATGTGAGGTAAGTTTTGTTATGAAATGAGTTATGATTATGAGACCATGGTAAAAGTACATTTAATTATGTTATATTATTTGAATGTTATATGCATTGTAAGGTTTCTTATTTATTGCATACAAGCTTACTAAGCTATATAGCTTACACTGTTTATTTTCCATGTTTTTTCGCCAATCTAGCTCGGATCGGGGAACGTCAGAGAATCGAATCACACTATCAAACTTTTGTTTTGGGTATTGATGATCTTAGTATTCTGAAAGTATGGCATGTATAGGGACTTGGCCATTTTGTTATATGTGTCATTGTGTTTTGGGCAAAAAATATTGGCTTGTAATTGTCAAAGATTGATGTGGTATTTGGCCATGTAACTTGGCTCATTTTGATTGGAAGTTTGTAAGCATATCTATATATATATTTATGTATGAATGCATGTGCAATCATCCTTGTGTGATGTGGTCTATGAATGCTTGTTGAATGATGGAATTGTGATTTAAGGCATGAATGTAAAATGTTTGGTGATATGATCTATGGATGAAATTATAAAATTTGTGTACAATTAGGTATTTTCAATTGTGGTTTGATAAATGTTGTGTGTATGATAGATGTCGATATCCTATTAGCATGTGTTGGTCATAAATGTGGATGTTTCGGTTGCCTAAGTATATTATGTTTTGTGCCTTTGAATTGGTGTAGGTGTATGTGTGAATAAGGATGGAAAATGGCTTGGCAAATAGCATTTATTTTGTTCACACGGGTAGACACATGGGCATGTATCTAGGCCGTGTATGATACACGGTCTGCCACATGGGCGTGTGTTCCGACCGTGTGTCCCCTGCACCTTAATTTTGAGAAACAAAATGCTCAGAATTGAGCACACAGGTAGAGTCAGGGGCGTGTGTCTCAGCCATATGGATGACACGGCCTTAGGTACGGGTGTGTGTCCTAGGCATGTGAAGTCTGCATCTATTTTATGAAAATTAATTTTCCACACAGCCTAGCACACGGGCGTGTGACTTGGCCGTGTGACCTTAATTTGTTTGGGTTCCAAGTCAGAGAGTTACACGGGGTCAGGACACTGGCGTGTGTGACCACACGGCCTACCCACACAGGCGTGTCCCAAACCACACAAGCGTGTGACCCCTGTTTAGGGCAAAAAGTTTCTAAGTTTTGTAAAAATTTCTAAAGTTCACGGTTTAGTCCTGGACCACTTACAATGCATGTTTTGGGCCTCTTAGGCTCGTGCTAGGGACTTTATGATTGAATGTGAATGGTTTTAATTAGGACACAAACTTATGGCTCGAAATTGTATGATTTTTTTGTGGTAAGTCCGGCGATGCCTCGTACCCTGTTCCGGCGTTGAATAAGGGTAAGGGGTGTTACACGGCCATGGCACACACCCGTATGCTCAATTTTAAGCTTCTGTTTCTCAAAATTAAAGTGCAGGGGACACACGGCTGGATCACATGCCCATGGGGCAGACCATGTGTCACACATGCCTTAGACACACACCCGTGTGTCTACCCCTGTGGACAAAAATAAGGCTATTTTCTAAGCCATTTTGCCACCCCTTAATGTACACACCTACACAACATAACATAGCACCAATCCAAGCATATACATACAACCAAACATTCACAACCAAGACATAAACACATCATGTAATACCCTTAACTTGTGTCCGTCACTGGATTAGGGTTACAGGGCATTGCCGATCAAATCACATCAATTTTACATACTTTAAACATTCATAGTCATAATTATACAGAACACAATCGTATTGTCCCTTACAAGGCTCTTCAAGGCCTTAAAACATGCTTAGAAGTGGTTCAGGACTAAACTGATAACATTTGTAAACTTTAGAAAACACATAAATTTTTCAAACATTTAAGGGTCACACGCCCGTGTGGAAATAGGGCATACATACTGACTTGTATCACACGGCCGGAGACACGCTCGTGTTCCATGGTTGTGTGAAAACTGGAGGGTATACTGACTTGGGTCGCACGGCCAACCACATGCCTGTGTGCCAGCTCGTATGCCACACACGGCCAGTAGACACAGTTCTGTAACTCACTGACTTATTTTAACTAGGATTCAGGGGTCACATAGTCGAGTCAGACGCCCGTGTGCTCAACCGTGTGACATAAAAATAAGCTTGATTTAAGCCATTTTTCCCACCTATCTTTCATGTACCTAAAACTATTCCTTTGGCATAGTTTTAACATACAATAGACAACCAAAAATGACCACTTCATGCACATTTCATACCATTTTATATCTATTCCTTTACTACTTATCTAATGACCATAAACTAGCTCAAAAGTATACTAACTCCACATGATTCATCATTAACTACTTACTTACTAAATCATATACCAATTCATCATTTTTTGCCAAACAATATGGCATCCAAATATCAAACATTTAGCCAACTAAAAACATCATTTCCAATCATGCCATTATACACTATCAACAACTAGTCATTTGTGCATCTCAAAACCATACCAAGATTACCAAATTTAGAAGGCATACATATATACATCACATACCATATTGCAATTCAACTATAAGCCAAATACCATTCCATCATCAACATTATTTTCAAGCCAACTCACATGACTAAATCCACAACTCAAAATATACCATAATGACACTAGCCTATACATGCCATATACCATATTTACAAAGCTTTAAAAGTACCAACTAAGTGGTCGATAGTGTGATGACATTTCCCAACGAACCCCGAGTCCGAGCTAGCTTCAATTATCTATAAAACAAGGAAAGAACACAGAAAGTAAGCTTTAAAAGCTTAGTAAGCTATATACAAATAAAATCACCATATGATACAATTATATTTCAATTTAATTATACAAGCATGGCTAAAACAAATACATAAGTATCCATCTTTCTCATTTAATATACACAACCACATCTAAACTCATAACTTACCTTTCCTTTCAATACACATAAGAATTTCATACGTACCTGTGTTATTTAATTTCATTTACACACTCTTTCTCATCTTGACTTTGCCCGTTAAACCGTTCGAAATAGTTAAGGATACTCGGAAATCACATATAGCTCGTACAATGCCATATCCCAAATATGGTCTTACATGTTATCACATATCGATGCCACTGTCCAAGACAGGGTCTTATACGAAATCATATAACGATGCTAATGTCCCAGACATGGTCTTACACGTAATCACATCTCAGTAAACTAATGTCATGACATTTGTATCCTATAGTATTCCTAAGGTTCGTATGGGTCCTTCAAACGTCGTAACCTGTCGATACTTGCTCGTATTCAGTCATTTGATATTCAGTACAAATCAATGATAAATAAATACTTATAATTCAATTTAAAGACATTTATTTGTATGTGAACTTACCTCGTTTATATGATGAACGGATCAGATCGACTACTCGACAACTTTCGATTTCCCCCGATATAAATCCAATTTCTTTCTTGATCTATATGGATTCAAATTTAACTAATTTAATCATCTTTTTTATTCAATTTCATCTAAAACACACAAATGAGGCATTTTACACATTAACCCCTATAATTTTGCATTTTTTCAATTTAGTCCTTATTTCATAAAAAAACACAAATTACATAAAATTTAACAAAACACATGCTTAGCCGAATTACCATAGTACCCCTAATAGCCCATGTTTCACATTTATTTCACATTTCAAGAACATAATTTGCACTTTTTTACAATTTAATCCCTAAATAATATTTTTACCAAAAATCACTTAACAAAATATGATAGTCTATCAACAAGCTTTCATAATTCATCATCAAACATTCAAAACACATGAATTCATCAATGGCAACTTTCAAAACATTAAGTAGTTTTGCAAATTAGTCACTGGGCTAGCTCGTAATCGATACAACGATCACAAAAACATTGAAATCATAGAAAACAAAGCTAAAACCATACCTTAATCAAGCTTCAAAGGTGAAAAAATTTAAAGCTCTCCAATTCTAGGTTTTCTTTTCTATTTTCGATTGAAATAAACTACAACATCCTAAATTAGGGTCTAGTCAGAATAGTGGTTTTGAGACCACAAATCTGAGATAGAAATAATTATTTTATGATAATTTAATGATCCATGATATGATTGCATGTATGTGTGAAATTTTCATGAAGAAATTCTATGCCTAAGATGTCCAATTTGACTTTAGGGACTAAATTGAATAAGTTGTAAAACTTGTATTCTAGAAGCTTTAAGCATGAAATTGCATTAGATTATTAATTAGAGGTCTTAAATAGCAATTTGACCAAGTTCTAAAATTTTGGACAAAAATGGGCATGAATAGGAAAAATTTGAAATAAAGGATTTAAGGGCATTTTGGTCATTTGGTTAATAAAAGAATAAAAAGGGAAAATAAGTCAAAAATTTTCTCATCTTTTCCAAGTGCTAGTGAAATTTCCAAGGGCCATAGCTAGGGTTTTGTTCATCTTTTCAAGCTTGATTGTAAGTACTCCTAAGCCCCGTTTTTCATGTTCTTTACATTTTTTAGATCCTTGAAGCATGATCTATCCATTTCTAGCCATATTTTGAAGTAGGGTTCATGTATGAAACTTGACCCATGTGTGATATGGCTGTATTTTGATGTTTAATAGAGGAATATGAAAGTTTGATGTATGATAAACATCTTTTCTAAGTGATTTTTAGTGAAAACACCTAAAAAGGACTTATTTCTAAAAGATGAAGAAATTGTTAGTAGAAATGTGGTTTAATGTGAAATATGGGCTGATATGAGTTAGAATATGAATCAGCTAGGCTTGGGTATAAAGGAAATGCATGCATTTCATTTTTCGAGCCTAAAGGCTAAAGTGTAAATAACTGAAAAGTTAGGGGTAAAAAGGTAATTTTACCAAAGTATGTATTATGGGTCGATATTGTTACACCCCAAACCTGGCCTGGACATTATGGCTGAATCTAGAGATGTCACATTGAAGTGTTTTTTTCACAAAGTGTGATATCGTTGAAAAAAAAAACCTTTCCATATTTATCTTTGTTGTGTTATCTTAATGATGATTTTTAAAACGAGTTGTTCATTTTAAACTTGTGACCCAACCAAAAGGTATTTATTTAAAGAACTTTTTAAATGTCAAGATATCATTTTATAGCAGAAGCTTTCTAAATCAGTTGCGTTCTTGTGTTTACTTTGTAAAACATTGTTTCTTTTTAAAACACGAGTTCCTAATACTAGTAGTTATAACCAAAGCAAATTAAAATCCCAAATTAAAAATAAATCAAAAGAGGCCTTATTACATTAAAAATACCCAAAAATAAAATTACATATAATTTTAAAATTAAATACAGACGTACGTGCGGTTTTGTGGCCACCTTTGAGTCCCTCGTAGCACTGATCCACCTAAGTTTGGGGATTACCTGTACAGATAAATAGATGGGTGAGTTATGAAAAACTCAGTGTGTAATCCCATATCAAATAACCAAACAGTGAGTATATACGTCTGGGCCTAAGCCCAATCCAGGGACAATTCAGTGTTAGTTAGGGCCTTAACCCATTACAGTATTAGTATCAATATCAGTTGGGTTAGAGCCCATTTCAGTGGCAGTATAGTACAAATATGCAATCAAAGATCCTACCCAACCTGCCTCTGCACTCCATCTCTGTCCAACCTTGCACTCTATGTGGGGATATAATCAACCCACCCATCCCTACACTCCAAAATAGTACCGGTTGCAGCACTAAATAGTATTTGCAGTAGAGCTGCCAATACAATACACTTCCTCTAAACATAATATAACCCATCCCCACGCAACATATCATGCAACATGTCATGTCGTGTCATAATAACAGACGTTTATTCAATGTGTTTAAAGTGGCATGCTCAAATATAATTATATATCTCATAGGCGCATAACAGTCATTTTATCACGCAGGGGCATAATAATCATTTTATCGATTAGGGGTCCAGGTACACTTACCGGCCCAACAGTAGGTCCATAGTCGTCTCGGAAGACCCGTGCAACCTTAACAGTCAAACAATGAAAATGGGCCCAGGCTCATAACGCAGGCCCATGTAGGCCCACATAGCCTAAAAATGTTCTTGGTCGTGTGGATTACACAGCCTGGCCTAACATTCTCCACATGTTCGTGTTGTTTACCCGTGTGAGGACCACATACCCTAGTGCCCACACGACCCATTTTGACTCAATATGGCCCGATACAACCTCAGACCATGAAATCGCTCATGGCCGGCCTCAATGATCATACACCCATGTTTAGGCATCCAGACTACCTTTTTCCACAGTGACACTTTAAAAAATATCTTACCACCGACTTGATATTCAATTTCTTTTTGTTTCAAATCCACGTAGAATTTCTGTCTATCCGAAGCGGATTTCAGAAAATCACGAATTACCTTTACCTTCTCTTCGATTTTCTTTGACCAGATCAACTCTGTGAATTTGATTTCCTCTAAGATCGGTCCAATACAATGCCGTTCGTTAGCCTATATAATGCCTCATAAGGCACCATTTTCAAACTCGACTGATAACTGTTGTTGTAGGCAAACTCCACCAACGGTAAGTACTTTTCCCAACTACCTTGGAATTTCAATACACAACATCGGAGCATGTCTTCCAAGATTTGAATTACTCGCTCAGACTGGCCATCAATCTCTGGATGAAAAGTAGTGCTAAAATTTAGCTTTGTACCCAAAGCTTCTTATAACTTTTTCCAAAACCGTGAAGTGAACCTTAGATCTCTATCTGATACAATTGATATAGGTCCTCCATGAAGTCTAACAATTTCACCAATATACAATTCGGATAACTTATCAAGTGAGTAACCAATACGCACTGGAATAAAATGAGTCGATTTAGTCAGTCTATTGACAATAACCCATATGGCATCTCTCTTTCTCGGAGTTAAAGGTAAACCTGTCACAAAGTCCATAGTAACCCAGTCCTATTTCCACTCGGGAACCATGATGGCCTGAAGTAAACCTAAAGGTACTTGGTGTTTAGCCTTTACTTGCTGACAAACTAAGCATTTCGATACAAACTCTGAGATATCTCTTTTTATACCATTCCACCAATACATTTTCTTCAAGTCATTATACATTTTTGTGCTGCCTGGGTGAATTGACAAACAACCGTTGTGTACCTCATGTAAAATATTCTGAATCAATTCAGTGTCCTTCAGAACACAAATCCTACCATAGAATCTCAAACAACCATCGGAGTCACTCAGAAAATCCAGTTCACTGTTAGACTCACACTAAAATATCTTAGCTTGCAACTTTTTATCAACTCTCTGAGCATCACAAATCTATTGAAGAAAAGTAGGTCTAGCTCTCAACTCGGCTAGAATCGAACCATCATCAGACCAAGTCAATCGTGTATTCATAGCCCTCAAAGCAAACAACGACTTCCTACTCAAAACGTCGGTGACTATATTCGCCTTACCCGGATGATAATCAATCACAAGCTCATAATCTTTTAATAGTTCTAACCATCTTCGTTGCCGTAGGTTCAAATGTTTTTTGAGTCATCAAGTACTTAAGACTTTTATGATCGGTATAAACATGACATTTTTCACCAAATAAAAAATGTCCCCAAATCTTTAAAGTAAACACTACAGCGGCCAACTCTAAGTCATATGTTAGATAGTTCTTCTCGTAAGGCTTCAATTGTCTCGAAGCTTAAGATATGACTTTACCCTTTTGTATAAGTACACATCCCAAACCATTTAAGGAAGCATCACTATAAATCACGAATTCTTTACCTGACTCGGGTTGTACCAAAACTAGAGCCTCGGTCAATAATGCCTTTAATTTCTCAAAACTCTACCAACACTCCTCTATCCATTTGAACTTGACATCTTTCTGTAACAACCTCGTCATCGGAGTAGCAATCATGAGGAATGCTTTAAAAAACCGCCTGTAGTAACTGACCAAGCCTAGAAAGCTTCTAACCTCAGTTACATTCTTTGGCGATTTCCATTCAACAATAGCCGAGATATTACTCGGGTCAACTCTAATACCATCACCCGAAATAATATGGCCCAAGAATCCAATTTCTTGAAGCCAAAACTCACTTTTACTAAACTTAGCATACAACTGCTTGTCTCTCAATATTTTCAAAATAGTTCTCAAGTGTTTAGCATGCTCGGCTTCATCACAAGAATAAATCATTATGTCATCAATAAAAACAACAACAAATTTATCCAAGTACGGTTGGAAAATATGGTTCATTAAGTCCATAAATGGAGCAAGAACATTCGTTAAACCAAAAGGCATGACAAGAAATTCATAGTGACCATACCTCGTCCGAAAAGCAGTTTTCGGCACATCCGACTCTTTCACTCTCAACTGGTAGTAACCAGACCTTAAGTCTATTTTAGAAAACCATGTCGTTCCTTTCAATTGGTCAAACAAGTCATCAATCCTTGGCAAAGGATACTTATTGTTAATCATTATCTTATTGAGCTGTCGATAATCTATACATAACCTCATAGATCCATCTTTCTTTTTCACGAATAATATTGAAGCACACACGGAGAAAATCTCAGCCTCACAAAACCATTGTCCGTCAATTCTTGCAATTGTGAATTTAGTTCTTTCATTCAGTTGGGGCCATTCTATATGGAGCAATTGAGATAAGTGTTGTACCAGGGACTAACTAAATACCAAACTCAACTTCCATATTAGGAGGTAATCTAGACAGCTCTTCCTGGAACACATCCGAACATTCACATACAACAAGCACGGATTCAATCTTTAATTCAGACTCTTTTGTATTCAAAACATAAGCCAAATAAGCTCCGCATCCTTTTCTAATACATTTTTGAGTAGACATCGAAGAAATCACTATTAGCAACTTAGCTGACTCATCTGGTTCAACCCAGAGAATTTCACCATTTTCACATTTCAATTCAATAACTTTTTGTCTACAATTTAGTATAGCATCATGAAATGTTAACCAATCCATGCCCAAAATAACATCAAATTTATCGAATGGCAATAACATGAAGTCATTCGGAAAACAATGATTTCTAATGATCAAAGGACATTTCTTACATACCCTATCAACTAAAACATGTTTTCCTAGCTAGTTTGACACTTTAATCATAATTTCGTAGACTCAACAGGCATATTCATACTAGATACCAATTTCATGCACACATATGAATGAGTAGAACCAGGATCAATCAATGCAATAACAGAAGAGTCATAGAGAGAAAAAGTACCTGCAATCACGTCGGGAGAAAATGCGTCCTCACGCTCACATATGACATAGGCTCTAGCTGGAGCTCTAGCTTCAGATTTCACCATTGTATCCCTTGTTAGATTTCATTACTAGCCCCATTACCGGTGTTTCTTGAGGGTCTCCCATTTGTAGCCGTACTACCCGGCCTTGTACTCTGAAATTTTTCTTTCTTGACCATCTCAGGATAGTCATTGATATAGTGCTCTTGAGAACCACATCGGAAACAAGATCCATATCTCACCCTACACTTACCAAAATGACCTCTACCACATTGTTGGCACTCAGGTCTGGAAGCTTTATCATTACCCACACTAGCCACAGATGTAACCTGAGATTTAAAACTCAGATTTTGCTTCTTACGGTTTCTGTACAAATGCTCAGCTGAAACATAAGAATGGGAATACATATCTCTGGATTTCATAGACTGGGATGGGAGTGACTTGCTCATCGGCCTCTTCCTTATATCTCTAACCTGAGCCTCAACTTTTCTCTTTTCTTTGGTTAGTTCTTTAGCTTTACAAGCCGGACCAACGAGCACAACAAATTCCTTCAGCTCAAGAATACCCACTAACACTCTAATGTCCTCATTAGGTCCACCTTCAAACCTTCTACACATTTTAGACTCAGAGGATACACACTGTAACACCCGGTACCCGAGACCGTTGCCAGAGTCAGACACGAGGTGTTAACGGACTTAATTCACTTATTTGCACAGTCCATTTTAAAATTTCTAGACAAGCTGGCTAACTGCATCACTGTCACCTTAAAAATCATATCTCGAGTTCCAAAACTCGAAAACCAATTCCGTAAATTTTTCCTGAAACTAGATTCATATGTCCATCTACAAATTGTTTTCTAGAATTTTTGGTCAAGCCAATTAGTACAGTTTATTAGTTAAAGTCTCCCCTGTTTTAGGGTTCGACTACACTGACCTTCATGCATTACGACTTAGATATCTCCCTGTACAGGGCTTCAATACTTATACCGTTTGTTTCTAAAGAAACTAGACTCGAAAAGGAATCTGTACATATAGGGAATGACTTCTAATTATCTCTGTTTAAGTTATAGTGAATTTCCAAATTCGGAACAGGGGATCCAGAAATTGCTCTGGCCCTGTTTCACGAAAACTTAAACATCTCATAAAATACGACTCATATGATCGTTTCGTTACTTTCATATGAAAATAGATTCATCAAGGTTCGTTTACATAATTTATTCACTATTTAATTCCATTCCTACTATTTTTAGTGATTTTTCAAATCCACATCACTGCTGCTGTCAGCATCTATTTTTAAGGTAAACTTTACCTATTTCATGGTTTTCCATGGATCAACTGGAATTTTGTCATACATAGCACCAAAATGATCGTGATTAACCATTCCAATGGCTAATCGTTACCAACATTTCCATACCACTCCATGAACAACATACAAAATGATTATAACGCTATGCTCCAAATATATATAAGCCATTTTCGCATGGCTATCCAAATATATACATTACCGAAAGGTACATGACCAACAACAAAAGGCGATCCTATACATGCCATTTTCAGAGTTCAACTAAAAGAGTACCAAAAGGGCTTTGATAGTGTGGATGACTTGACTTTGACACTCCGAGTCCGATGGTGACGAACCAAAATCTATAAAGCAGAGAATCAAAGAAACGGAATAAGCATTTAATGCTTAGTAAGTTTTGAGTAATGAATCATGCACAACTGAAGTATAGCATTCATATGACTAAACGAATAGTTTCATATACACATATTCTCAAAATCATACCTACTTCACATTTCCAACCCTTATATTCATACATAAGGTATTAACTTGACTAAAGGCCGGAAGCTTGTTAATCGATTGAGCGAATACTATTTAAAAGGAATCAATTATTCCAATGCATATACAAAACATACCTCATCGTTGGGATTTTACGAGCGTATTAATTGAAATTTTTACAGCAAGATTGCTCATTCCCAAACCAAGTACCTTCGGGATTTAGCCGGATATAGCTACTCGCTCAAATGCCTTCGGGACTTAGCCCGGTTATAGTAACTCGCACAAATGCCTTTGGGACTTAGCCCGGATATAGTAACTCGCACAAATGCCTTCGGGACTTAGCCCGGAATTAGTCACTAGCACAAATGCCTTCGGGACTTAGCCCAGTTATCATCCGGATATTCATACACATATCAATAAATCATGACGCATCTATATTTCATTTTCATAACTAGAATTCAAACACAAGTCACTTATCAAGCATTACCATTTTCGGCTACCCGTCACAAGTATAAACTAGTCACCTCAATATATAATTCAAGTTGAATCATTATATCTCCATTCATTTGTTATGCTATATGTCATGACTTAATCAAATCATAAACTAAGTTCCATTACTCGAAAACTTACCTCGGATGTTGTCGAGCGACTTCAACGGCTATTCGATCACTTTTTCCTTTCCCTTATCCAACTTTGATCCTCTAAGCTCTTGAGCTAAATCAAACAATTTGCTTCCCAATCAAACACAATCACATGGCATCCATATATATTTTAGAACCATTCTTAACATACTACTCATTTACAAAACAAAACACTCATATCACATTTATAAAACTACAAGCCGAATATACCTATACTTACCTCACTTAAACATCAACCCTCAATTCATGTACATTCTCAAATAGAGTAATCCTTACTTGAACTATTAGCCAACTTTATCAAATGAACATTTTTACTTAAAGTGCCATATATATATATATATCTACATAAGTGCTTAGATACCATGTTTCCAACAATTATTTCCTAGCTTAGTAGCCGAACCAATATTCAATAACAAACTCCTCTTTGATCAAATTTATATTCGGCAAGGACATGATAATTTATACTACATCAATTTTAAGCACATAAATTACTCAAACATAACCACATTCACATTCGGTCTTGGCACATAATAAGGTAGCCGATTCTTTACCCTTAGCACCCAATGCTCACATATGATTATTTGTATAGTTCAAACACTCATCTACCATCGTTCATCTAAATTTAACATGAAACAACAACCATATATCTCTTCCATTTTCTACCATGGCCGAATGCTCTAGCTACCACACCGTTTCAAATTTTGCCATGGGTTAAGCAAAGAACTTAATGACTAACTCACAAATGCTAAAAAAGAAAATCCAAGAATCATCAATCCACCATCACATGTATCATTACAAAGCTTCACACTTAGCATGCTAATGACATCAACACAAATCCACCTTAGCGAAACTTAACTCATACAAAACCTATCTTCAAACCATAAAATAGGTAGAATTTAACTAATCATCCAAATGGTGCATAAGTTTTTTTTCAAGAATGGAATTGAACTTACCTTCCTCTTGCTATCCACCTTGGCCGAATTTCTTCCCTAAAGATTTTTTCCTCCTCTTTCTCTAGTCACGGCAATGGGGAGTAAGGGTGAGACAACTTTGGTTTCTCCTCCCACTCACCTCATGTTTTATCATTCTTAATTCACTATTTTATTTTCTAAACTAATAATGCTAATAGAAAATTCATATTATCATCAATGACCCATCCATGGCCGGCCACTACTCATTATAATTGGAAATTTGACATGCAAACACATCATTCTTATAACATGCATTAATTGATCCTTATAGATTAACCTGTCACATTTTAAAAGTGTCACACATAAGTCCTATTAGCTGAATTCACATGCAATCGACTAAATCGAAGCTTAAAACTTTCACACATTCATATTCACACATTTTAGACAATAAATATCATATTCAAATACTTCGGTGATTCAGTTTAGCGGTCCCGAAATCACTTTCCGACTAGGGTCAATTTAGGGCTGTCACACACACTTTCAAGCATACTTACTGAGCCATACAAACTCTCTTTCGTACTCAGTAACTGACATGCGACCTTGTTTCAAATCAAGAAATTCCTTACGCTTTTGATCGATGAATCGCTCACTGATGTATTTCTTTCGGAACTCCTCCTGAAAGAATTCCCATGTGACCCTTTCTTTCAGAACCACCGAAATTAGCATCTTCCACCAATGATATGCCACTTCTCTCAACAAGGAAATAGCACACTTCAAACTTTCTTTAGGTGCACATGACAGTTCATCAAATACTTGAATAGAATTTTCAAGCCAAAATTTTGCTTTCTTAGGGTCATCATCAGTATTGGCCTAAATTCCTCGGCTCTTTGCTTTCAAATTTTATCAACTGGGGTTCTATGAAATCCCATAAATTCTATACCTTGGGGCACTTGGGCTACGGATTGGGGATTTGGGAGGGGTGGGTGAGGTTGAGCATTCGGGTTCGTTCGAACAAACTCCACGTACTAAGCATCCATCATATAGAGAAAGGCTTCTCTTCCTCCTTCTCCTTTAATAACAGTTGTGGGTCTACTATCAGATGGCACTACTCCTTCAGTGAGAGCAGGCACATTACTTTCAAGATCATCTGCCACTGCTCTGTCGGGATCCATTGTTATATGAAAAACACAGTTTAAAATCGTCAGGAGTCGTCACAATATCACGATTTATGTATGGCATGTATAGCTAGACTCAAACACATGCTACGTAGTCTGAGAACCGACTAAATCATAGCTCTAATAACACTAAAAGTATCACCCCTTACCCATATCCAAAGCCGGGACAAGATTCGAGGCGTTACTGGACATAAACGTAACCAATCATACAAATTTGGGCCATAAAATTTTTGTTCAAAACAAATTTATTCATACATGTGCAAACTATCCCTTATATAGGCCTATGAGACCCAACAAATACATCAGGAATAGTTCGGGACTAAATCGAGGACTTTGAAAATAATAGGAAAACTTAGAAAATTTTCTTACTTTGGAGAGACACACGCTCGTGTTAGTAGGCCATGTGGTCTCACATGCTCGTGTGGCTTGGGACACACCCATGTCCTCAGCCTGTGTAACTCTCTGACTATGACGTCATCAACCAAATAAGCTTACACAGCCAAGTCACACGGTCGTGTGCTTGGGCCGTGTGGCGAATTAAATTCCAAAAATTAAGTGCAGACTTCACACGGCCTAGGCACACGCCCATGTCCTAAGGTCGTGTCCTTCACACGGCAGAGACACACGGTCGTGTCTCTACCTGTGTGTTTACTACTGGCAATCTGTTTTGCATTATTAGGGTGCAGGGGACACACGGCCGGATCACACGCCCATGGGGCACACTGTGTGTCACACACGGCCAAGACACATGCCCGAGTGCCTAACCGTGTGGACAATTTCTAGGCTATTTTCCAAACCAATTGCGATCCTTAAACACTCACATACTTATACTCACTTCATAGCATACAGCATGGCACCTTTGGCTACTCAAACATTCACATTCATGGTTAAATTATGACTTGGTATTGTCAACATATCACCTACTCAAACTATCATGCTTTCATAGGGCATTCCACACCAATTTCATATTTGTCTATCATCTTTGCTAACCTACTTTCAAGTTACACATTTGCACCACATTTATTGTCATACACATTAATCAAATTTCATACACCAAACACATATGCTATCCATCACACTTATTAACTAAGCAACCATAACCACATTAAAGCATAAACACATTTGCATGCATGCACCAATAATTAGGGTTACAACCCAAATACTCAATATGAGCCACTTCTCATGGCCATATGCAAAATGATCTTAATACTTTCATGAGCCAACATATTTGGCTAATCAATATGACACGTAACAAAAAGACCAAGTCCCTATACATGCCATACTCAAAATGATCAGACTAGCTATACCAAATATTCAATTCATAGTGTGATCGAGTCTCCAACGTCTTTCGATCCCCGAGCTAGCTTGGCGGCACTATAAGAGATGAAAAAGAAAAGGGGTAAGCGTTAAAACTTAGTAAGTTCACATGCAAATAAAATGCAACTTAAACAAGCATTAATCATAAATTTAAATAATGAACATAATCCTGCATTTTATCAAATCTCTTAAACTTATTCTTCATATATATACATATTCTTACCACAAGTTCATCATATCTCATGACATTGTCATAAGTTCGATGTAAATACCTGTGCCCATTTGTACATAATAACTTACTTTCTAGCCTTTGACGTATTCATCAAGATTACTCATTGAACTTCTTTTAGAACTACTCGTTGAACACTCAGAATACTATCAGATACAACGGAATCTCGCACTAAGTGCCTCCTAGAAGGCAATGCTACCTCAAATCACAAATCACATGTTGCTCGCTTTTGAACTACTCATGGGTCTGCTCACATAGTCTATCGGGCATCCACAACACATGCCAGACTACCCAACCAGTGGTAGAATATGCGAGGCTAGTACCCGGACGCCAAAACTTGTGCAACAAACATCATGAACTCAAACCACAACACAATGAGCTCAGATGTCACATATATCATGAACTCAGACCACAACTCAGTGAGTTCAGATCACATAGTTCCTAGTGACATGTCACTTTTATCGTAAACTATTCTTAAGGTTCAAATGGGATTCTTCAATACCACATTTCTATCAAACTTGCTCGTAACTTCTATTTCAATACTCGTAGCACCAATCACATATTCATGGAGTAATCAAAGCATAATTCATGATAAAATTTAGGCAATAAACACATGATAAAACATCACATTAAATATCTAAGACTTATCATACATGCAATATTAAAGCATTTAAAGTATGATACATGTTGCATTATTTGCAAATGAACTTATCGCGGTACAAAATGATAGAAACGAGCCTAATCCTTGTAAACCTTGTTTTTCCCCCGATCAAGACCCGAATCACTTTTTTCTTGATCTATAATGCCAAATTTAACTTGTTCAATATACAAATTGCTCATATCTGTAATGCCTCAAAATCCTAGGTAATTATTTTTGTTTGTTTGTGGCACATAACTGCATGTCTGCTTCAGTGGTTAAGTGTTCTGGGAAGTGTCTGAGAAGTCTTAGGTTCAAGCCTTGACTTGCGCAAAAGTTTTGGTTTTTTAATATGAATAGATCTCTATCCCTAGTCAGTAGGCTTTTAAATTAATGTGAGTATAACATGACAGAAAGGGCCTACTGGTGTAGGGGATAAGTGGTGTGTTACCTATTTCTGAGGTCTGGAGTTCGAGTCTTGGTGTTGCAAGGAGTGTTTTATTTTTTCTACTGGTGCTGTGGAAGTGTTGCGGTTTGACCGAAACTTGAGTGTTTGAGAAGTGTGGGGAGTTGTAGTCGAATTTTAAGGAGTTACTGGAGGGGATTTCGGTTGTTGAGGGATGTGGATAAGTGGAGATTTGGTTGAGTGATCTTAAGAGTGATTTGGGGAGAAAAATTAAGAGAATTTGAAGGGAGTGGAAGAGTGTGTGCGGAATTAGAACTCCTATTTCTCAGGCTCAACTTTGGTTAGTATTTTCATTCTTTTTCAGTTTCTGGGACAGTTTTTTTTCACTTCACTTCTTAGTGGCAGAATTCTGCAAAGGGATCACTCGGGTACCTTTCATTTTAGGTCTATTTCGATTTTGCTCGTCAATATAGTGCCCTTACTGACTGATTTCTCTTCTTTGTTTACTCCTATAGCAATCATTTTGTGTTTGGTCAAATACTCCCCTTCCCCTTTCTCAAATTCTTTCGGCTTTTAGCTCTTGGTTTTTGTTGTTTTTGTTGTTTTTGTTGATTCTTTCCTTTTCCCCCTTTCTCTCAATCGGTTTCTCTTTGACTGATTGTTTCTTCTTTTGCTCCCTCAATCAGTTGTGCTTGGCTGAATAATACCCTTTCCTTTACCATCATTGTGCCGAATCTTCCTTCATTGCTCTCTGTCGAATTGGTGGTAATTACAAGTACTCAATTTTATGTTTCGCTAAGATTAGCTTTCGGTTTTGGTTCAAACTATTCTTTTGAATAGTCGTTAACAGGAGGTTGGGTGAATTTTAGGTTGTAACCGAGGGCTTAGGTGGTCATTCTCTTTCGACTGATAAGGTAGGAAGGGCCACGATTTTTTGAGCAAGGTAAGTGGTTATTGATTAGATGATCTAAGTGTAATAGTATAGTGTTATCTTGATGTTGGTTGATTAAGTGTTTACCTATTTTTGGTTGGTGCATAGGGACTCTTCGAAGGAGGGGGAAAAGATCCTTAGTTGGCATTAGATGGATAGAACTTCCCTCGTGGATTGATCAAAGGTTTGTTGTTGTGAGGTTAACGATTGGGGTAGTTGTGAGTATTCAATTGAGTACTAGACTAAGTGAGTAATTAAGGATTATTGTTTAACTGTAAGGTTCAAAGGTGCGAGCAGTCTCTTCTCTCGGAAAATAGAAGAAAGGTGTGTAAAAACACTACCCTAATCGTAAATCGGCAAAAGCTGAGATTTGGCAAGAAGGGCAAGTTGTATCCTCGTTTTATAAGGCCGTATGAGATCACCGAGAGAATAGGGTCGATTGCCTATCGGTCGACTTTACCATCAGGGTTGGAAAAGATTCATGATGTATTTCATGTATCTATGTTGCGCGGATATAGATCAGATCCTTCACATGTGATTTCACCGACAGAAGTTAAGATTCAACCAGATATGACTTATGGTGAGGAACAGGTTAAGATTTTGGAGCGAGAAGTTAAACAATTGAGAAACAAAACCGATATACATCAGATCCTTCACATGTGATTTCATTGACAGCAGTTGAGATTCGACCGGATATGACTTATGGTGAGGAGCAAGTTAAGATTTTGGCACGAGAAGTTAAACAATTGAGAAACAAAAGCATTGCCTTGGTGAAAGTGTTATGGCAAATACATGGGGTTGAAGAGGCTACATGGGATCCCGAGGAGGCCATGACGAAACAAAACCCAAACCTTTTTACCGATAAGATTTTCGGCGACGAACATCTCTAAAAGGGGGAGAGTTGTAACATCCCGAATTAGGATCTATTCAGAATAGTAGCTTTGAGACCATAGATCTGAGATAGAAATAATTATTTTATGATAATTTGATGATCCATAATATGATTGCATGTTTGTATGAAATTTTCATGAAGAAATTCTATGCCTAAGATGTTTAATTTGACTTTAGGGACTAAATTGAATAAGTTGTAAAACTTGTATTTTAGAAGCTTCAAGCATGAAATTGCATTATATTATTAATTAGAGGTCCTCAAATAGCTATTTGACCAAGTTCTAAAATTTTGGACAAAAATGGGCATCAATAGGAAAAATTTGAAAGAAAGGCCTTAAGGGCATTTTGGTCATTTGGTTCATAAAAGAATAAAAGGGAAAATAAGTCAAAAGTTTGCTCATCTTCTCCAAGTGCTAGCCAAAGTTTCCAAGGGCCATAGCTAAGGTTTTGTTCATCTTTTCAAGCTTGATTGTAAGTACTCCTAAGCCCTGTTTTTCATGTTCTTTACATTTTTTATATCCTTGAAGCATGATCTATCCATTTCTAGCCATATTTTGAAGTAGGATCCATGTATGAAACTTGGCCCATGTTTGACATGGTTGTATTTTGATGTTTAATAGAGGAATCTGAAAGTTGGATGTATGATAAACATATTTTACTAAGTGATTTTTAGTGAAAACACCTAAAAGGTACTTATTTGTAAAAGATGAAGAACTGGGTAGTAGAAATGTGGTTTAATATGAAATATGGGTTGATATGAGTTAGAATATGAATCGCTAGGCTTGGGTAAAAAAGAAAATGCATGCATTTCATTTTTCAAGCCTAGGGACTAAAGTGTAAATAAATGAAAAGTTAAGGGTAAAAAGGTAATTTTGCCGAAGTATGTGTTATGGGTCGATATGAGCATGTGTATTAAACAAGTTAAATTTGGCATTATAGATTAAGAAAAACGTGATTCGGTTCTTGATCGGGGGAAAAACAAGGTTTACAAATATTAGGCTCATTTCAATCATTTTGTACCGAGGTAAGTTCATTTGCAATAATGCAACATGTATCATACTTTAAATGCTTTAATATTGCTTGTATGATAAGTACTTACATATTTAGTGTGATGTTGTATCATGTGTTTATTGCCTAAATTTTATCATGAATTATGCTTTGATTACTCCATGAATATGTGATTGGTGCTACGAGTATTGAAATCGAAGTTACGAGCAAGTTCGATAGAAATGTGGTATCGAAGAATCCTATTTGAACCTTAGGAATAGTTTAGGATACAAGTGACATGTCACTAGGAACTATGTGATCTGAACTCATTGAGTTACATCTAAGTTCATGATATATGTGACATCTAAGCTCAATGAGTTGTGGTCTGAGTTTATGATGTATGTGGCACATCTTTTGGTGTCCGAGTAATTGTTTTGTATATTCTACCAGTGGCTGGGTAGTCCGACATGTGTTGCGGATGCCTGATAGCCTATATGAGCAGACCTGTGAGTAGCTCGAAAGCAAGCAACATGTGATATGTTATATTAGGTAGCACTGGCTATATAGGAGGCAATTAGGTGCGAGATTACATTGTATCTGATAGTATTCTTAGTGTTCAACGGCTAGTTCTAAAGGAATTTCAATAAGTAATCTTGATGAATACATCGAAGACGAGAAAGTAAGTTATTATGTGCAAATGGGCATAGTTATGTACATCGAATTCATGAGAATGTTATGAGATATGATGAACTTGTGGTAAGAATATGTATATATATATGATGAATAAGTTTAAGAGATTTGATAAAATACAAGATTATGTTCATTATGTTAAATTTATGATTAATGCTTGTTTAAGTTGCATTTTATTTGCATGTGAACTTACTAAGCTTTAAAGCTTACCCCTTTTCTTTTTCATATCTTATAGTGTTGCCAAGCTAGCTTGGGGATCGAAAGACGTTGGAGACTCGATCACACTATCAATTGAATATTTGGAATAGTTAGTCTCATTATGTTTAATATGACATGTATAGGGACTTGGTCATTTTGTTACGTGTCATATTGATTAGCCAAATTTGTTGGCTCATGAAAGTACTATGATCATTTTGTATATGGCCATGAGAAGTGACTCATATTGAGTATTTGGGTTGTAACCCTAATTATTGGTGTATGCATGCAAATGTGTTTATGCTTTAATGTGGTTATGGTTGCTTGCTTAATTAGTGTGATGGATGGCATGTATGTTTGGTGTATGAAATATGATTAATGTGTATGACAATAAATGTGGTGCAAATGTGTAACTTGAAAGTAGGTTAGCAAAGATGATAGACAAATATGAAATTGGTGTGGAATGTCATATGAAAGCATGATAGTTGGAATAGGTGATATGTTGACATTACCAAGTCATAATTTAACCATGAATGAAAATGCTTGAGTAGCCAAAGGTGCCATATTGCATGCCATGAAGTGAGTATAAGTATGTGAGTGTTTAAGGGTGGCGATTGGCTTGAAAAATAGCCTAGAAATTGTCCACAAGGTTAGACACACGGGCATGTGTCTTGGCCGTGTGTGACACACAGTCTGCCCCATGGGCGTGTGATCTGACCTTGTGTCCCCAGCACCCTAATAATGCAAAATAGATTACCAGTAGTAAACACACGGGCAGAGACACGACCGTGTGTCTCAGCAGTGTGAAGGACACAACCTTAGGACATAGGCGTGTGCCTAGGCCGTGTGAAGTCTATATTTAATTTTTGGAATTTAATTCGCCACACGGCCTAAGCACACGGGCGTGTGACTTGGCCGTGTAACCTTATTTGGTTGATGACGTTATAGTCAGAGAGTTATACGGGCTGAGGACACGGGTTGAGAACACGGGCTGTCCCAAGCCACACGGGCATGTGAGACCACATGGCCTACCCACACGAACGCGTGACTCTCCAAAGTATGAAAATTTTCTAGGTCTTCCTATTATTTCCAAAGTTCTCAGTTTAGTCCCAAACCGTCTCGATGTATGTGTTGGGCCTCGTAGGCCCATATAAGGGGCAGCTTGCACATGTAAGAATAAATTTGTTTTGACCTAAAATTTTATGGCCTGGTTTTGTATGATTGGTTACGTTTAAGTCCAGTAATGCCTCAAACCCTGTCTCAGTTTCGGAAACGAGTAAGGGGTATTGCATAAACAATGATGAACATGTTTTCATCTTTTGTTTTATTTAATATACATTGTTTTATTTAATTACTAAATTAACCTTAGTTTAAATAACATTTAAATCATCAAATACATGCCCATTTATGTCAAATTCCACTATCAATGGTCTATTAACATCAGAAGGACCTCCACATTTCAATTTAATAACCATTAAACACTTTTAACCTATAGCATGCTACTTTTGCATTTTACGCGATTTAGTTCTTTCATCAAATTAAGCACTCAAACGCTAAAATTATTTCACAAAATTTTCACACATACATATTCACATGCTATAAACACCAAAAATATTATTAAAATAATTTTTCAACCTTGAATTTGTTGTTTCAAAACCCCTTTTTTTATTTAACGAAAAACGGGCCGTTACACATCATTTATGAAAGGCATCATTATATGAATATACTTATAACCAATTGGCTCATTTCCATTGGCGTTATACAAAATGAACTTCTAACCAATATAAGCCAACACATTTGGCCAAATCAATTATGATGCATAAAAAAATGACCATGTCCCCTATACATGCCATAACTCAAGATGTTGTATTCATTGGTACCAAAATAATTGTTGATAGTGTGAATGGATCTCTAACAATCTCTGAACCCGAGCTAGCTTGGTGTCACTATAAGACAAGTGAAAGAAAGGGGAGTAAGCTATATAGCTTAGTAAGTTCATATGCAAATAATATGCATTTTAACAACACATTAATCATGCAATTTATATAAAGTGAGATAACATAAATGTTACTAAAATCTCATAGTCATAACTTGCTCAATCACAACCTTACCAAGAGTTCACCACCCATCGAGTTTATTACTTATGAGTTCTATGTACATACCTATACCAACTCATAACATAACCACATTCTTTCACATCTTTGACATTCTCGTTGAACACTTGGAATATTATTGAATACTCAGAAAATCTTGCACATAAGTGCCACATATGTAGTCAAAGCTACCTCGTATCTCAGAACACATATAGGCTTGCTCTCAAGCTATTCATCGGCTTGCTCACATAAGCTGTTAGTCAGGGCGTAGTGCTACTCACACAAGCTTTCAGGTAACCGCAGCATGTGCCAAAATACCCAGCTACTGGTAGGACGTACAAGACCAACAGATCACATAAACACATATACACATGGGGTTCCTGGTGACATGTCACCCGTATCCTATTCTATTCCTAAGGTTCAACTGGGATTTCTTGCTTGTCAATACTTTGTCGAATACCTCCAAAGAGTCAGTCACACAATTTATGCAATAATAAAGCATTTAAAACATAAATATAACATTGCATTATTTACATATGAACTTACCTCGGTACAAAAAGAGTAGCATTGGACCTAATCGTCAAACACTTTGTTTTTCCCCTGATCTAGGTCCAAACCTCGTTTTCTTGATCTATAATAACAAATTTAACATATTTAATACTCACAATATTCAATTAGCCCAAAAATCATATTATGGCAAAATTATATTTTTGCCCTTAATGTTTCACATTTTTACAATTTAGTTCCTAGGCTCATAAAATGAAATGTAATCAATTTCTTCAAAACCCAAGCCTAGCCAAACCATTTTCATACTCATATCAGCCCACATTTTCCACTTAATCAAACTTTTACTACTCATTTTATAACTTTTACAAATAAGTCTTTTTTAACATTTTTACCGAAATAACATAACAAAAGCTGTTTACCTAACACCAAACATGCATTTTCCACCATTAGACATCAAAATACACAAATATCTAACATGGGTAAAATTTTAAACTTCATCTTTCTTTCAAATTAGTCCTTAAAATAGCTAGATTAGGTTACAAGGATATCAAAAACATCAAAATCATAAAAAATAGGGCTAGAACAGACTTACAATCGAGCTTGAAAGCTTGGTAAACCCTAGCTATGTCTTCTCTTGAGATTTTCGGCCATGGGAGGATGAAATTGATAAGATGACATCTTTTATTTGTTAAATTTTGTTTTTATTAGCCAAATGACCAAAATGCCCTTAACGCCAAACTTTGAAATTTCACCCTACCATGTCTATTTTTGTCCAACTTAAAGTAAAATCGTCTAATTACCATTTAAGGACCTCCAATTTAAAATTTCACAGCAACTAAACGCCTTTAACTTCTAGAACATACATTTTTCACCTATTACAATTTAGTTCTCTTAGTTAAATTAGACACCTTATCGATAAAATTTCTTAATGAAATTTTCAGACAATCAATCAATCATACTGTAGACCTTAAAAAAATATCACAATAAATATTTCTAATTTGGATTCGTGGTCCCGAAACCACTATTCTGATTTGACCCTAAAACGGGCTATTACAAACCGAGCTAGAGCTGAATTCGAGGAAGCTGAGAGTAATGCTTTGGATTTAGTACAAAGAGTTGCATCTGTGTCTGGTAGTGAAAGGCCCATGTTTGAGGGCTGAAGTGAGGAGGCAAAACAATCCTTCTTTCAAATGATGAGTGAATGGTTTACATAGTACTTGAGAACAAACCCTGTTGTACAATGACCTAATGCTCGTATTGGGCCTCGATTAAGTCCCGATTCAATTATAATACTTGTATTGGGCCTCGAGGGCCCGATCAAGGGACTCTATGGATGATCTCGGTAAATGAATAGTAATTTACATAGATTAATGGAAAATTTTTTTGAATGTTCTGGTAATGCTTTGAAACCCTATTCTGCCGACGGGTACAGGTTAGGGTTGTTACAAATAGTGCAATGACTCCTGACATTTTAAAATGTGTTTTCATATAGTAAATGGATCACAATCGAGTTCTAGCTGATGAGGTTGAAAGTAATGCGCCAGCTCTCGCTCAAGGGACAGCACCTTCTGAATTTAGACCCATATCAGGTAGCCGGGGAGGAGAGGCTAAAGAAGCCTTCTTCCAAATGTTGAATGAATAGTTCACGTAGTATGTTTAGACAAATCCAGCTACTCAACAACCTCCACCCCCACCTAATCCCCAATTGGTTCCCGTAGCTCCTCAAGGTTTGGAACCTCTAAGAGAGTCGAGTTTTAGCTTGAAAATAAGATTCGAGTGTTTGGTGAGCTTTCTTGCACACCGACTGAGTGTTTAAAATGTGTTGTATCACTTTTGAGGGACACCGCATACCAATGGTGGAATGCATTAGTGTCAGTGGTGCCTAGAGAGAGATAGTTACCTCAGAGTTCTTTCAGACCGAATTTCAAAAGAAATATATAAGTCAACGATTTCTAAAACAAAAGCACAAAGAGTTTATAGAACTGAAACAAGGCCATATGATGGTAGCTGAGTACGAGAGAGAATTTGTGTGCTTGGGCAAATATGCTTGACAGTATGTTTCTACAAAAGAGATCATGTGTAAGTGATTTGTTAACGGTTTGAATAAAGACATTAAACTTCTGGCTGAGATTTTATATTTGAAAGAATTTGTTGTATTAGTTGGTCGGGCTTGTAAAGCCGAAGACTTTAGCCGAGAAAAGAGGAAAGTTGGTTTAGAGGCTAGAGATTCGAGAAAAAGACCGATAAATAAACCTTGTCATTCTTCATCAAAGAAATCCCAAGATTCGTATAGTCGATCGAATGCATCAGTGGGATACCAGAATAGAGATTGTGAAAATCAACATGTGAGTCCTAAAGCCCCAGCAACTTCTGTCTCAAGCATTGGCAGTGTGAGAAACAATAAATTTGAGTGTCAACAGTGTGAGAGACGACATTTTGGAGAGTGCTGGAATAAGAGTAATAAAGCTTATTTCAAATGTGGCTCACCAAATCATTTTATTCGAGATTGCCCAAAGTTATCTGAGAAAGATAAATTTTAGAACGCAAGATCGAGCAATACGGCTGCAAGAGGGAAACCACCGCGAAATACAAGCAATGTGTCTAGTAGAAAATGTGTGACTAGGGATTTAGCTATGAGATCTGAGGCTAGAGTACCAGCCAGAGCTTATATTATTCGTGCTCGCGAAGAAGCGCCATCACCTGATGTTATCACAGGTACATTTTCTCTTTATGACACTAATGTGATTGCATTGGTTGATCTTAGATCGACTCATTCATATGTCTCTGTGAATTTAGTGTCTAGTAAAAGTTTGCCTATTGAGTCTACAAAATTTGTATTAAAGTATCGAACCTCTTAAGCAAGTATATTCTAGTTGATAAAGTTTGCAAGGATTGCCTTGTGATGATTCGGGGTTACTGTTTTACGACTGACTTGATGCTTTTACCATTTGATAAGTTTGATGTGATTCTGGGTATGGATTGGTTGACTTTGTGTAACACCCCTCACCCGTATCCAATGCCGGAACAGAGTACGAGGCATTACCAGACTTAACAATACACATAGACAAAAATGGGGCCATAAAATTTCATTTAATTCAAAACTTTTCGAACACATGCATAACAAACAAAGCTAACTATATCATCACATCAAAACATAGGACATGGCACGATTAATTAAACTTATAAACCATACTAAATAAGGACCACATCTCATGATCATATACGATAACTCAATGCAGACTGATACGTAAGGTCAAAATCATAATAAAAATACATATCACAAACCAACTTCCTATACATGCCACTCACTTGATATTTCTAATATTTGAATTAATTTTCCCAAAAATAATAGTTTGATAGTGTGATTTTGCCTCCGACGATCTCCAACCCCAAGCCGACTTGCCAATACTAAAGAAATGGAGAGCATGGGTAAGCTTTACGCTTAGTAAGTTCATATGAAAATAATAAGCAATTACTACCATACTTTTCAAGATAAAACACTATAATTGTACAATTACACATATTCAGGTTAAGATGTGTTATCGAGTTATAGTTACTAAATCATTCATATCTAAAGTTACAAAACTCCAAATTTAGTTTTTTTAATTTTCCTTGAAACTAGATTCATACATATTTCTCCCATAAAATTTCCAAAATTTTTGGTTTAGTCAATGAGTACAGTTTATTAGTTAAAGTCTCACCTGTTTCAGAGTACGACTACTCTGACCTCTGTGCACTACGAACCAAATTTCTCCCTGTACAAAATTCCAACGACCATGCAGTTTGTTTCTTTTAAAAATAGACTCAATAAGGAATCCATCCATGTAAGGTATGACTCTTAATAATTTTTTTTAAAATTTATGGTGAATTTCTAAAGTCAGAATAGGGAATCTCGAATTCATTCAGACCCTGTTTCACAAGAATTCAAATATCACACAATATAGAATTCTTTTGCTTCCCCTTTTTTTTCATGTGAAAATAGACTCATTAAGCTTTATTTTCATTTATCATTTTCATTTTTATTCAACTTCCACAATTTTTTGTGAATTTTCAAAGTCATGCAACTGCTGCTGTCCAACACTGTTTTACCACTAAAATTCATTCTTATATAATTCCACTTAATCCATTTTGTCTTATCGAAATTCACCCAATTATCGAGCACATTGCTCATAATTTTTCATAAACATATACCTAAACTTATTCATAATATAATCATGTTCAATTGTATTTTTACTTAATCGATTTTCCCGTTGAACTCTTCGGAATAATAACTGATACTCAATTGCCTGCACATATTTTCACACTTGTAACCAAAGCTATCTGGTACGCATAGTAGCCTGCACATAGTACTACACATGCGACCAATTATCTGCTACACGTAGTAGCCTGCACTTAGTACTACAAACGTGACCAATTATCCGGTACACATAGTAACCTGCACTTAGTACTACACACGTGACCTAACCATTTGATACAAGTAGTAGCCTGCACTTAGTACGACACACGTGATCACAGTTTTCGGGTACGCATAGTAGCCTGCACTTAGTACTACACATGCGACCTCACAATAGATCATTCGTATCATTTTTATTTTGAAGGTTCAATTGGGAAATTCCTCACTTTTCAACATTTTACTAAATTGTCCGTAATCAATTTAAATTCATAATTTACATCAAATAACCATTTGATAGGCGACCACATTTCATATGATATCAAAATATAATAACATAAAAAGAATCGATAGATTATTTATGTACAAATTTACTTGAAGTGTCGATCTCACTATCCATAGTACCAATTGTCCATTCATAGTATAATAAGACACAACTCAAATATCAAATCAGCCTTTAAGAATTTACATAACATATATCACATATTTCATATATCACTTGTCATGTATCTTCATTTTCTTACATTTCATTTAACATTCTTTCATGTCATATTTCCACATCATAAACACCATTCCATCAACTTTTCCAATATATTAAATCATAAAATATATGCAATAGTAGTAAGAAATATAATTCAAACATAACATTGCATTATTATTATCATACGAACTTACCTCGATCTAGAAACAACAATTTACCATTTTAGTCCATAACCTTGTATTTTCCCAATTTAAGCCTGAATCTCTATTTCCTTCATAATCGAGCTTGGAAGCTTGGAAACCCTAGCCATGGGGTCTCCCTTGGTATACACGTCCATGGTGAAGAAGATGAGCAAAATTGGCTTTTAATTTTGTATTTCAATTCATTTTACCCCTAAATGACCAAAATGCCCTTACTACTAAACTTTCCAAAAATTCCATTCATGTCCAATATTTGTCCATAAATGTTGAAATTGGTCAAATTTCTATTTAAGACTCCTAATTAATATTTCAAAGCAATTTCATACTAGAAACTTCTAGAATGCAAGTTTTGCAACTTATTCAATTTAGTCTCTAACTTTAAATTAAGCACTTTATGCATAGAATTTCTTCACGAAATTTTCACAAAATCATGTAATCATATCATAGACCTCAAAATAATCATAAAATAATTATTTCTATCTCGTATTTTTTGTCACGAAACCACTATTCCGATTAGGCCCTAATTCGGGATATTACACTCTGTACAATGCTATTGTGAACTGTAGATGAAAGACTATTGAATTGAAATGTTAGAATAATGAAATTCTCAGGATTGAATCAGATGAGTCAAGTAGATTACCTATAGTGATTTCATTGATATCGGCTCAGAGATATGTGAGAAAAGGTTGTGATGCGTATCTAGCATATGCTTTAGATACCAAAGTGTCTGAAATGAAGATTGAATCAGCGCTTGTAGTTTGTGAATATCCGGATGTATTTCTAGAAGAATTGCCTAGGTTGCCACTAGTCAGAGAGGTTGAGTTTGCTACTGAGTTAGTATTGGTAACTTCACCGATATCTATAGCTCCGTACAGAATGGCTTCGACCGAATTGAAAGAGTTGAAAGATCAGTAACAAGATTTAACAGATAGAGGTTTTGCATGATCGAGTTTTTCGCCTGGGGTGACCTTGTATTGTTCGTATAGAAGAAAGACGGAACAATGAGAATGTGTATTGACTATCAACAGCTCAACAATGTTACGATAAAGAACAAGTATCCTTTGCCGAGAATTGATGATTTGATTGATCAGTTAAAAGGGGCAACAATGTTTTTGAAGATTGATTTGAGATCAGGCTATTATCAGTTGAGAGTTAAAGACTCAGATGTGCTGAAAACTACATTTAGAATGAGGTACGGACATTATGAATTCCTCGTTATGCCTTTTGGACTAACTAATGCTCCAGCCATGTTTATGGATTTGATGAATCGGATCTTTAGACCGTATTTAGACAAATTTGTTGTTGTGTTCATTGATGACATTCTGATCTATTCTCGAGACAAGTCTGAGCATGGTGAGCATTTGAGAATTATGTTGCAAACTTTGAGGGATAAGCAACTGTATGTAAATTTAGTAAATGTTAGTTTTGGCTCAGTGAAGTTGGATTTTTGGGGCACATTGTTTCAGCTAAAGGTATAAGAGTTGATCTGAGCAAAATTTTAGCAGTTGTTGATTGGAAACCACTGAGAAATGTATTTGAAGTCAAAAGCTTCTTGGGGTTAGATAGTTATTATCAGCATTTTGTAAAAGGATTTTCGATGATTGCTACACCGATGACCAGGTTGCTACACAAAGATGTGAAGTTTGAGTGGTCCGAGAAATACCAACAGAGTTTTGAGCAGTTTAACTGAGGCACCAGTTTTGGTTCAACCTGATTAGGGTAAAGAGTTTGTGATTTATAGTGACGTGTCATTGAATGGTTTAGGTTGTGTGTTGATGCAAGAGGGAAAAGTGATAGCTTATGCCTCTAGACGGTAGAAGCCGCATGAAAAGAATCATCTGACACATGATTTAGAGTTGGCTGCTATTGTTTTCGCATTGAAAATTTAGTGTCATCATTTTTACAGTGAAAAATGCCACATCTTCACTGATCATAAAAGCTTAAGGTATATTGTGACTCAGAAAGATTTAAATTTGCGACAACGGAGATGGCTCGAGCTACTAAAAGACTATGAATTTGTAATCGATTATCATCCGAGAAAAGCAAATGTGGTCGCAGATGCTTTGAATAGAAAATTGTTGTTTGTCTTGAGTGCAATGAATATACAGTTGACATTATTTGTTGATGGTTCGATTTTAGCTAAGTTAAAGGCTAAACCAGTATTTTATCAGCAAATTTGGGAAGTTAAGAAATGTGATAGTGAATTGCAAGCTAAAAGAGTGCAATGTAAGTCGACTAGTGATTCAGAGTACCAAATCGAATCTGATGATTGTTTGATGTTCTAAGATAGAATCTGCGTATCGAAAAATCCAAAGTTGATTCAGAAAATTTTACACAATGCACATAATGGTTTATCCGTTCATCCTGGAAGTACTAAGATGTACAATGATTTGAAACAATCGTATTGGTGGTCAGGCATGAAATGGGACATTTCAGAATTTGTATCGAGGTGTTTGATTTTTTAACAAGTAAAATCCAAACATCAAGTGCCTTTAGGACTATTAAAACCTGTAATGATACCCGAGTGGAGAGGTGATAGAGTTACGATGGATTTTGTATCGGGATTGCCCATAACTCTGAAAAAGAAAGATGTTGTTTGGGTTGTAGTTGCTAGATTGACAAAAGCATCACTTTTTATGCTAGTACGTACAGACTATTCACTAGATAGATTAGCTAAATTGTACATTGTTGAGATCGTTAGATTGCACGGGGTGCCAATTTCGATTATTGCAGATAGAGATCCAATGTTTACATTGCGATTTTAGAGGAAATTTCAAGAAGCTCTAGGTACTAAGTTGAACTTTAGTACAACATTTCATTCGAAAACCGATGGTTAGTCTGAGAGAGTAATTCGGGTTCTCAAATATATGCTCTGATCTTGTGTTTTAGAGTTCGAAGGCAATTGGGAGAATTTTTGCCATTGGTTGAATTTGTGTATAACAACAACTTTCCATTGAGTACAAAGATAGCACCGTACGAAGCTTTGTATAGTCGCAATTGTCAAACTCCTTTTTATTGGACCGAGTTGAGTGGGAAAAAGATTCACGGGGTTGATTTGATACAAGAGACTGAAGAAAAAGTGAAAGTAATTCATGATAGTTTGAAAGCAGCTTCTGATCGACAGAAATCATACACGGATATGAAACAGAAAGATATTGAATTTTAGATTGGTGATAAAGTGTTTCTGAAAGTATCTCTGTGGAAAAAAATTCTTCGTTTTGGTCATAAAGGCAAGTTGGGTTTGCGTTTCATCCAGCCGTATGAGATTATTGAAAGAAAAGGGCCAGTAACATATCGACTAGCTTTACCGACTGAGTTAGAAAAGATCCACAATATGTTTCACATATTGATGTTGCGTCGATATAGATCGGATCCTTCACATGTAATTTCTCTGGCAGAAATTGAAATCTAGCCTGATATGACGTACAACGAAGAACCGATCAAAATTCTAGCACGTGAGGTTAAACAGTTGAGAAATAAAAGCATAGTTCTCATAAAGTACTTTGGCAATGATATGGTGTCGAAGAGGCTACGTGGAAACCCAAGGAAGCTATGAGAAAATAGTACCCTAACCTATTCACTTGTAAGATTTTCGGGCACGAAAATATCTAAGGGGGAGAGTTGTAACAACCCATTTTTAGTCATGTCAGAACAGTGGTTTTGAGACAAAAAATCCGAAGTTGAAATATTTATTTTAATTTTTATAGCATGAAATATGATGGTGTGAAAATTTTGTTAAGAAATTTTATCGTTTGATTGTTCAATTTGATTAAAAGGACTTAATCGTGTAAAGCGTAAAACTTGAGTTCTAATAAGTAAAGGTGTTTAACAGCTATAGTACCTTAAATTTAAGGTCCTTATGTGGTAATTGTACCATTGTTAGTTTGAGTGGACAATTATGGAAAAGTATTAAGTGATTTATATGTTTTATGAACAAGGTTAATTTTGTAATTTGGTAAATAAAGGTTAGTAAAATAAAACGAAGAAAATTATCATCCTTATTTCTCCATATTCTAGCCGAAATTAACCTAAGGAAGCCGTTAAAAAAGCTTCAAACATTGGGCCAAGCTTTCTAGTTCAATTGTAAGTCTATTTTTGTCTAGTTTTTAATGATTTCTATGTTTTTAATATTACTGGAACTAGGTCTAGCTTGCCCAGGCACTAGTTTGCAAAATTGTTAAAGATTTTGAATGATGCCATTGATGAATATGTTAGTGTTTTGATGTTTGATGATAGATTATGAATGTTTGTTGTGAAATATGCAAGTTTTGTTAAGTGATTTTTAGTAAAAATGCAAAATAGGATTAATTTGAGAAATGTTGAAACATTGTGGTTAAAGTATGAATTAAATGAAAAATATGGGCTGCTAGGGGCACAATAGTAATTCAACTAGCATGGGTTTATTTTGAATTTCATTACTTTGTGGTTTTATGAAATAAGGACTAAATTGTAAAAGTGGTAAAACATTAGGGGCAAATGTGTAAATGTGCTTAAATGTATGTTTTGGATTAAATTGAATAGAGAGATTATTAAATAAGTTAATTTTGAATATATTTAAATCAAGAAAAGTGGAATTCTGATCTAGATCGTCGGAAAACTAAAGTTATTGACTATTCAACTTATTTCGTCGTTTTCACATCCCAGGTAAGTTCGTATGTGATAATTTTCATTATAAATGTATTTTAAATGCTTTAATATTGTATAAATTGTGAATAAGAGAGGTCGGATAAGTTCAACAATGACTCGATGGTAATTCAACATTAGAAATCTCGGTTGAACCTTAGGAATAGTTTAGGATACTAGGGACATGTCATTAAGGGATACATTTAGTTGGCTTCGGGTGATAATATTAGCACTTCGGGTGTGAGTTATACTGATTTGGCTTCAGGCCATGAACATCAGTTGATTTGGCTTTGGGCCATGATATCAGTACTTTAGATATAAGTTACCTTGATTTGGCTTCGAGCCATGGTATAGGTACTTATTGTGTAAGACTCTTGAGCATTTGACTTCTATTTCGAATGGTTCAACAGGTAAACGAATGATGTGATTAAGAATGAGATCGGTACAAGATAGTACAAGTATGTGCATAAACCATATTAGCTTTGAATCGAAGAATGGTGAAGAAAGTATATAGTTTTGTGAATAAGTAATTGAAAGGATTGTTAGTTGATGTGAATTCATGTATCTATAATTAGTTGTTGAATTATGAGGTTATGATTATGTCGAGTTTATTTCATACGAGCTTACTAAGCTTTACTGCTTACATCATTCATTTTTCTATGTTTTATAGTGATTTCAATCCTAACTCGGATTCAAGGACCGTCGGAGATTTCGTCACACTATCCTACAAATGATTTGGTACCTTTAAGCTTTTGTTTTGAGTATATGGCATGTATAGGGACTTTGGTCATGTTGGTTATCTTTTGGTTATGATTTTGACCATTTGAATTGGGTTGTAAATGTCTAAGGTTTGGTTTGTATATTTGGCCATGTGATTTGGCTTATTTTGGTTGATGTTGGTTATGTTATATGTATACAAATGACTTATGTTGTGTGATTAAGGTTGGAATCATGGTGCTTATTGATAATAGGTGATTTGAATGTCAATTGGTTGATAATTGGGAAGTTATGTGCTTGTTAATTGGTGAATGATGATGTGTGTTTGGAAAGGGTTATTTAGTTGATTTGTATATGTGAAGTTGGTATGATTTAAATGAGTGAAACATGAGATAATAAGCATGTTAGTTGTTGATATTGAAATGGTATGTTTTAGCATTGATTATGTTTGAATTGGATGTACATTTATGCTATGAATGAGTACCATTTGTAGGTGCGCCTAAGTTTGGGTGGCAAATTGGCTTGGTAAATAGCCTATTTTTGTCCACACGAGCAAAGACACGGGCGTGTGTCTCAATCGTGTGTGACACACGGTCATCTTACACTGCCGTGTGTCCCCTGGTGTTGAATTTGAAACCAAGTTAGTATGCTCCACACGGCCTCACACACGGGCTTGTGACTTGGCCATGTGGCATAAGTCAATATACCCTACAGGTTTGACATGGCCTATCATACGGCCTGGCACACGGGCCTGTATAGTCATATTTAGGGCATACGGGCTAGACACACAGGCGTGTGTGTTGACCGTGTGACCCAAGTCAGAGAGTTACACAAGGTTGGACACGGGTTGGGACATGGCCATGTGCTCCCATTTCAAATGTCCACACGGCCTGTGACATGGGCGTGTGTCCCCTATTCTGAGAGAAATTTCTTAAGTGTTCTATGAGTTTTCAAAGTTGTCGGTTTGGTCCTGAACCATTTCTAAGCATGTTTTTAGGCCTAGTAGGCTCATATTAGGGACATATTGATTGAGATTGAATAATGAATGCAGGAAATGTGAAAATGTATGCGTAGTGAATGTTTAATATAAGTTCGGTAATGCTCCGTAACCTTATTCTGGCATTGAATACGGGTGAGGGGTGTTACAAATTAAAAAGTAGTAACAGGAATTAATAACAATGAGATGAAGAGCTAGAATAATTATTTCACCTTTCTATGCAACCACTAATAGCGATGTTGTAGTAATGTTGCAGCAATACAACGACAATATGGTAATTTACTAATCCAGAATCTACAGGTTATAGGCTTCTTTCAAAGTCATTACGTTCAGTCTTTTAACTAATTGAACATATGACTATGCTAAGTCAACCTCACGATCACAATTTCAAGCACCTTTCCTAAGGAATATGTAAGGTAACAATATATGTTTATATTGTTACGAATTTAAGATCAAAGAAATTAAACATGCTCCATTTAAGTAGTTTGTCCATCAATCACAACCTTTTTAGATTTAATAATTAACTCAATTACTCACTAATGTTAGCTAGGCACTAACAAGTATTAGATGTGAAATCTACTTGAATGAATAAACAACTATTTGCACAAAACATCATTAGCACAATACCAATAATCCCATTTTAAGGTTCCATAATTATTCTAACAAAATGTATTTAGGCCATAATCATTAAATTGAAAACAATAGAGCAAGTTGTAGCCATGATTTTAAAGAACACAACAATTGAAATAACACATAAAGAGAAATAAAAGATGATTAGCCAAATTTTGGTGGTTGTCCGTAGTTGCTCATGTCATCTTTCTCCTCCTCCTTGTTTTTTCTTCTTTAGGCCCAAATGCTTTCAACCTTTATTCTGATTTTTCCTTTTCTCCATGCTTCTTTTTCTCCTCAAAACTCACCCCTTTCCTTTTGCTAAGCTCTCCCTTTAACCCTCAGTTTCGTCCCATGTATCCTTGATTTCCTCCTAGTGGTTTCCTTGATTTCCTCTTGGTAGTTCCCTTGGTTGCCTCTTCTCCCAAATAAGCTAGTCGACTAAAGCCCATTTGAAAAGGTTTCAAGCCTTCCTAGCCTACCTTTTTTTAGTTATGGGCTATTTCTAGCAATGGGATGAGAGGTATTTGATGCCCAATAGTTGTCATGGTGCTTCCTTGGTCGTGATCTTTTTAACTTGTTAGACGATGCAACTGTAACACCTTTAACCCGTATCTGTCACTGGAATAGGGTTACGAAGCATTACCAAAAGTTTAAAACTCAAAACATTCAGTTCGTGGCATTTCATAATTCATAGAATTATTCATCCAAGCACATGCATAATGTCCCTTTTTCGAGCCCTTGAGGCCTTAGAAACACTTTAGAAATGATTTGGGGACTAAATAAAAAATACTAAGAATTTCATGGAAAAGTTGAAATATTTCATACTACAGGGGTCACATGGCCTGAGATACACGCCCGTGTCTCAGGCCATGTAAGCATTCGAATTAGGGACACACGCCCATGTGTCAGGCCGTGTAACTTTCAAAACGGTCTCACACGCCCGTGTACCAGGCCATGCCTGACTTTCCAACCTTTTAAAATCTATAGGGGACACACGACCGTGTCGCATAGCCATGTGTCACACATGGCTGGGACACACGCCCGTGTCTTTGGCAGTGTGGACAAGAAATAGGTCATTTTCAAGCCATTTCCTTCACTCAAATCATGCACACACATGCAATCCATTTGCACCCATTTCAAGCACTCAAAATGTACATAAAATATACATAATCAAACTAGATCAATATGGTACCTATTCATACAACCAATATGCCAAAAGGTACCTATTCCCATAATATCAAATATACTTAAACATAAACATAGCTTAGCCATTTATCAACTCAACCTTTGCAACATAATTTCATACCAAATCCTACCACAATAGCCACATACCAAGATCACATTCAAGCTTACCAAAATATCCATTCAATTCATATCATCACCAACTATTTCAACATATAACCAACAAGCACCAAAATGATAAAATTTCATTAACCAAAATACCTTATTTACAAACCAAACATATTGGATATTCCATCAAGTACAAAACACCTATACATTCTATTATAACCACGACTTAAAAACATCAAAATCTACCGATATAACCGATGGATAGTGTGATAGGTCTCCAGCGATCTTCCAACCCGAACGAGCTTTTGATTAACTATAAAACATAGAAAAATAGCACAAAGTAAGCATATAATGCTTAGTAAGTTCATAACTCATAAACAATGCTTACCATTTCGATGCATAAGCTTAAAAAAATAAATATGGATCAATCCAACACAAGCTTTGCACAAGCCTAGGCATCACTAACGACACAAATCAATGCTTAATCACATTTTCAATATCATCACATGATTAGATAAATTTCATAAGTATAAATCATATTAACTCACACTGTGTGTAATTATGACTACACAAACATCCTACCTTTCCATAATAACAAAGCGAATTGCATCGAAACCCTTACCGAAGCTCACATGAAATGTGCTAACGATGGTCGTAACCATCCCTTTTCGTATTCGATGGTTGTCACCATCCCTTTTCATATTTAATTGTTGTCACCATCCTTTTTCATAGTTGATGGTTGTCACCATCCCTTTTCATAGTCAATAGTCGAAACTATCCTTTTTCATATTCGATGGTCGTCACCATCCCTTTTCGTAGTTGATGGTCGTCACCATCCCTTTCCATAGCCTGTAGTTGAAACTATCCCTTTTCATATTCGATGGTCGTCGATACATCATTGGATTTTTTTTGAGACATAATATGATAATATAACATGATAGCATTTAAAACATAAATTTAAAAAGCTATTTACACGTACGAACTTACCTTGACGATAAAAAGTAGATACAGAGTCGATTAATCTGAAACTTTATCTTTTCCCTGATCTAAAGCTTTATGAGGTCTGTGACAGCCCTAAAGTGACCCTAGTCGGAAAGCGGTTTCGGGACCGCTAAACCGAGTCACCAAATTATTTGAATATGATAATTATTGTCTAAAATATGTGAATATGAATGTGTGAAAGTTTTAAGCTTCGATTTAGTTAATTGCTTGTGAATTTAGTTAATAGGACTTATGTGTGACACTTGTGAAATGTGATAGGTTAATCTATAAGGACCTATTAAAGCATGTAGTGAAAACAATGGTTTTGCATGTCAAATACTCCTTTTTTTATACATAGTGGCCGGCCATGATGGTGCATATATTAGAATATGTAGTGAATCTTCATGAAATGGTCATTATTTTATGTAAAAGAAAGAAAAGGATGAAAGTGTGATGAAAACAAGAGAAGAAATCGGTTCTTCTTGGCCGAAATGAAAAGAGGAAGAAGGGAGTGAAGCATTCGGTCATCTAAGGTCAATATTAAGGTAAGAAGTTTTGGTTAATTTTTGAAATATTAGTTAAATCCTAGTAAATTTCTAAGTTCCTTATTAGACCCATGTTAAATTTTTGATATTTCGTGAATGAATATGGGTTTCGGTCATGATAGATAACAAGGAATGTGGTTGTTGTTCTTGTTAATTTGGATGAATTTTTGGTGGATAGGTGTTTGAATCAAACAAATGATCATGTGTGTACACTAGGTGCTAGTTGAGAAGAATCGGTCACTATATTGGAGGCCATTGCCGAATATGAACTTAGTTATTGTGAGTGATGAATGTGTTTTGAGTTGATGGAATAAAAGAATGCTTAAAGATGTGTTACAACAAATTATATGTTAAGCTAAGGTTGTTAAATTATCAATCTTTCTTCCTAGCCGAATATGTGTTTATAAAGTTGAGTTGTTAAATAGATTTTGAAGTTAGCCCATGCATTTATTTTTGAATTAAAGAAGAATGATACATTCGACTATGCTTTGATGTGCTTGGATTGTTGTTCATTGAGTAAATGATTGAGGGATGGTTAGAAGAATTTGAATGCTAAACTAGTTGATCTGTTTATAATGTCCGATTATGACCATTTATAGAGATGTGAATGAATTGTTGTTATGTGAATAAATATTTGTTTGATGATATATATATGTATTCGGCAATGGGATAAAATGTGTATTAAGGCAAGTTTCATGGTGATTATGCTTGTGATGTTGGGTTAATATTCGGCAATATGATTAAATTCATGTATAAGGAAGCATGATAAATTAAGTGGCTCTTTGCTTGTGAATGTGAATTAGATATAAATTAAATAAGCATGAGATCGAGTCATGGCATGAATTATTAAATATGATACATATTGAAATCTATTGTTTTAGATATAGATTAAATGATATGTGATTGCCAAATGTGACTGTTAAGTGAATAATATTAGTTAAGTACTTAAGCAAATCTATTGTTTTACTTAAGCTTAAGAGCAAAGAGGATCAAAGTCGGATAGGGAAAAGAGAAAGTAAGCGAATAGCCGTGGATATCTAGTCGTCGACCACTTCGAGGTAAGTTTTAAGTGATTAAACGTTGAGTAAATTCAATCATAATAGGACATAATGAGTTGATTTAATAAGATATGATGTGGCCATGATATGTTTTAAACTCAAATGGTGAGTTCATAAGTGTTTGGACTTGGAAATTTAAGAGCAAATTGTAATATTTTGCTTAGGACAACAGCAGTAACGTGATTTTAGAAAATCACCATAAATTGATGGTATGGAATTATAGGCTGAATAAAATATGTAATCAAATCTTAATTAGTCTAGTTTCTTATAAAAGAGACCGTGTGAGCAAAGAAATTTCCTATAAAAAGATATTTAAAGTTGAGTGAGATGGTGTCAGAATGACTCCGAAATTCCCTGTTCGGTTTTTAGAAAATCATTATAATTTGTACAAAAATGTTTATAAGATAAAATTTATATGCTTAGACTCCTTAATGAGTCTAGTTTCAAATGAAATCAAATAGAACACATTTTGAATTCTGTACAATGACAAATTTGATTCGTAGTGAAGAGTGGTCAGATTAGTCAAACAGTGAAACAGGGGAAACTTTAAGAAAAATCTGGTATTGATTGGCCAAACCTAAAATTCTGAAAATTTTATGGATTGAAGATATATGAGTCTATATTCAGGGAAAATTAACGGCAATTGATTTTGAGTTTTGTAGCTCCAGTTATAAATAATTTAGTGACTATTGCTCAGGAAAACAGCTTGTAGTGAATATGTGAATTTGTTGTAAACATTGATGAAACTATTTGAGTTGCTTATAAGCTATTGCTGAAATTGATGTATAAGATATGTATATGTTGTAAAGCCGAATGGATAATGTGAAATATGTATGAGATATGTATATGTGGTAAAGCCGAATGGCTAATGTGAAATATGTATGAGATAAGTATATGTGGTAAAGCCGAATGGCTAATGTGAAATATGTATGAGATATGTATATGTGGTAAAGCCGAATGGCTAATGTGAAATATGTATGAGATATGTATATGTGGTAAAGCCGAATGGCTAGTATGAAATATGTAGGCGATGTGTGTATATTGTGGCCGAATGACCAAATGTGAAAGGTGTGTATTATTAGATATTTGATGAGGCAAATGAATTACAAATATGACAGTCGATGTGAATGTTGTAACATGTGATTAAATGTACATGAAACTTGGAGATTATGTCCGGGTAAGACCCGATGACTACGTGTGGAGATTTTGTCCGGGTAAGACCCGATAACTTCATGTGGAGATTTCATCTGAGCTAAAGGTCTCGCCGATAATCCGAGTAGAGGTTAAAGCTATAAGACTTCGTAATAAGAATTGCTTATAAATATATTCAATGCGAAAGGTTAAACAGGTATGTACTCCAAGTTTATATGTGAGCTTGATTTGAACTAAATCATAAGGTAGTTATGTGATGCATACGAGAGCAATCTATGAGACTATTCCTATGATTATGTGACATCGGATCAGTGTGAGAGGTTATGTGAAATTATACAATATATCTATGTCACATGAGCTCACTTTTATGTGAAAGTTTATCGCCTATTGTATATGATGAGATGTGCATATTCGGTAAAGGGATGGTATGCTAGAAGGAAGAGTGAAATAAAAATACGAACAACTATGCTATAATTTGATTGTTATCTGTTGACACTGCTTAAAACTTACTAAGCATTGTAATGCTTACTCCGTTTACTTTGTTTTCTCTGTTTTATAGATCTCATTTGAAGCTACTGGGCTCGGGATTGTCAACAACTAGTCACACTATCACTATCCACTGCTTGTTACTGTTATGTTTAGAATTATTTTATGGCATGTATAGAATAGACTAGTGGCCGAAGAATATTTTGGTTAATGTACATAAGCCATGCGAAAATGGCATCTTTTGAATGTGTACTTATAGAAGTTTAAATTGTATCCCTGACTGTCTTTAGTACTTATCTAAAGGAATGTTCAAAAAAAAAAAATTTTACTGTTCTGATATGAGTTTCAAGTCCGGTAATGCCCCTTTACCTATTCCGGCGACGGATACGGGATTGGGGTGTTACAAGGTCTATCTTGATCTAAATGAATAAATTCCATCCAATTAATATCATTCCATTCCATTCAATTCAATCTAAATTCATATTTTTGCAAAATTATGTTTTTGCCCCTAATGTTTTGATTTATTTATAATTTAGTCCTTAAGCTCGCAAAATGAAATTCATGCAAATTCATCCCTGCCTACGTCTAGAAAAATTTCATATAGGCTCATAGAAGCTCATACATTTCATTATTTCACAATTTTCACCACGCATTTCAAAAAATTTACAAATAAATCCCTAATTGACATTTTCAAACAAAATCACTTTACACAAGTTGTTTATCTAACAACAAGGATTCATTTTCTACCATCAAACTTCACAAACAACATGAATTCTTTTATGGCAAAACTTTACTCTTTTAAATTTTTGCAAATTAGTCAATGGGCTAGCTAGATTAAGTTACAACGACTTCAAAAACATAAAAATAATTAAAAACAGGACAAAGTATCACTCACATGCATGGATGAGACATAGCCGAACCTTTAAACTCTATCAATGGTGTTTTCCTAGCTTATTTTCGGTGGATGAATAACAAGGACAAGATGATAGCTTTAGTTTATTTGGGTTTTACTTAATTTATTTATTTAATTACATTTTTAACCTTTTATTATTACTTAAAAATTCACCCATTTAATGTCTATCTTTGTCTACTATATACAGTTTTGGTCTAACTACAACATAAACCCTCCAACCATTTAATATCATAGCTATTTAATTTCTTTAACTTATAGAACTCAAGTTTTGCACCTTCTGTAATTTAGTCTTTTTCATCAAATTAAGCATGCAAATGGTAAAATTTCTTAACCAAATTTTTATACTACGCCAGTTTGGCTTGGGACACGCTCATGTCCTCAGCTCGTGTAACTCTCTGTTTATGACGTCATCAATCGAAATTGGGTCACACGGCCAAGTCACACGCCTATGTGCTAAGGCCGTGTCCTTCATACGGCTGAGACACGGTCGTGTGTCTACCCGTGTGGCCAAGAAAATGGCTATTTATCAAGCCATTTTCCACCCTCAATTGCACATCATATACACACTTTAAATGGCACTTAACATGAAAAATTAAGCTACCAACACAACCATAATCAAGGCATAAACATATCAAAAAAATTATTTACTATTCATAACAAAACTGTCCACTTGAGTCATAGTCACTAAATTATTTATATCTTGAGCTACAGAACTCTAAATTAAGCTCAGCTAATTTTTCCTAGAACTACACCCACATATCTTCTTATCCTAAAATTTTCAGAGTTTATGGTCTAGCCAATAAGTACAGTTTATTCTTTAAAGTCTCCCCTATTTCGCTGTCTACAATTTCGACATTTCTTCACTAAAATTTAATTATCTCTTAGTATGAGATTCATATAATGTTGCCGTTTGTTTCTCTTGAAAATAGAATCGAATTTAAGCATATAAATTTTAACCCCCAAGTATTTTTATACAATTTTTAATTATTTTCCAAAGTCAGAATAGGGGAACCCTAAATCATTCTGACCTTGTCTCATAAAAATTTAAATATCTCATAAAATGAAATTCTTTTGCTTACACCATTTCTTCTATGTAAAACTAGACTCGATAAGCTTTAATTTCATATTTTATTCAACCTCTAATTTGATTTCCATAATGTTTGGTGATTTTAAAATTTATACCACTATTGCTGTCCAAAACTGTTTTAATGTTAATTTTACTCTTTCATGATTCCCTTGTACTTTCATTAACATACCATTATAAACCACATCACACAATGACATTGGCATAGACATATGAGTAATTAATATACTTGCAACCCATTAGCCAATATAAGCCAATTTATATGGCTACATACCAAATCAAATCCTTATTCATTACAAGCCAATACATTTGGCCATATCATAATCACACATACACAAAACGACTAAGTCCCTATACATGCTATAGACTCAAAAGGTTAGCTTTCATTTACCCAACATGATAGCTTGATAGTGTGATAGTATCTTCGACGATCTCCAACCCAAGCTAGTTGAATAAACCTATGCGAGGTAGGAAAGAAAAGGGGGTAAGCTATATAGCTTAGTAAGTCGTATGAAAATAATAAGCATTTCATTTACATGCACTTATCAACTTCATCAACATGATTTCATAATTACTAATTTTTCGATTATACAGCTTGTTCTTTTCAAAACCATAATCATAGCTTACCTTGCTTAGGTTTTGGTCAAGCAATCATAATCCCTTCACGAATATACATCTCAATATATGTACTACAAATGCATATTACTTATGTGTATTCATGTTTCTAAATTCATATAGCTAGACATCATTCAACGAATCACAAACCTTAAAGAATAAACACATCGTGTCTCAAGTCACATTGATCTAAAAGTCTTACACATGTTTAACAATCGGATTTATCACATATTTATACCTCATGAATATAAATCTATACTCACATGGTTATTATATAAATCATCCTCGTAAGCATAACTTCCTTGTAAACATTCTTACCACATATTCATCACATACAAAGCTCATTTCCCATGTCATTCTCATGAGTTTGATGTACGTACCTATGCCCACTTGTACATAATAACTTACTTTCTCGTCTTTGACTCATTCATTAAGATTTCTCATTGAACTTCTCTTTAGAACTACCCGTTGAACACTTGAAATACTATCGGATACATCAAAATCTTCCACCTAAGTGCCTTATATATAGCCAACGCTACCTCATATCACATATCACATGTTGCTCGCTTTCGAGCTACTTACGGGTCTGCTCACATAGGCTATCAAGTGTCCGCAACACATGCCGGACAACCTAGCCACCGGTAGAATATGCGAAACCAATACCCGAATGCCAAAACATGTATCACATACATCATTAACTCAAACCACAACTCAATGAGTTCATATGTCACATATGTCATGAACTCAGACAACATAGTTCCTAGTGACATGTCACTTGTATCCTAAACTATTCCTAAGGTTCAAATGGGATTCTTTGATACCACATTTTCGTTAAGCTTGCTCATAATGTCGAATTCAATATCCATAGCACCAATCACATACTTATAATAGTAATAAAGCATTAAAACTCACTTGATATCAAAGCAATAGAAACATGACATATCATCTCATATGAACTTACCATACATGCAATATTAAAGCATTTAAAGTATGGCACATGTTGCAATATTTGCAAATGAACTTACCACAAGTTCATCCTATCTCATGGCATTGTCATAATAGTAATAAAGCATTTAAAATTCACATGATATTAAGCAATAGGACATGATATAACATCAAATATAAACTTCCATTTCATTTCCAATATATTCAATTATCACATAACACGTTATCGACATTTGGACTATCGAATATTTCATGGAGTACGTCATTATCATGTATATAGTATCATAAACATTTAATTCAACATAATCGAATTTACATACCAATTTAGGATTCAAGAATAAACAACAATGACATTGCATCATTATTATCACAAGAATTTACCTCAGGTGCAAAAATGGCAATTTATCCAATTTAGTCCATAACCTCATTCTTTCTCGATCTAAGCCCGAATCTCGTTTTCTTGATATAACATTTCAAATATAACTTATTTATTACTCACATTATTCAAACCGGTCAAAAAATCATACTTTGGAAAAATTACATTTTTGCCCCTAAACTTTATCATATTTACATTTTTGCCCCTAAGCTCGTAAAATGAAATTTATTCAATTTCTTTGTACCTTAGGCCTAGTTGAACCATTTTCATAACTATAACAGCCCACAATTTCCACTAGAACACACTTTTACTACATATTTTATAACTTTTACAATTTAGTCCTTTTAAGCATTTTCCCCAAAGATCACTTAGCAAAAGTTGTTTCTCCAACCATAAACATGTATAATCTACCATTAAAAATCAAAATGCAAAAATTTATAACATGTTTCAAACCCTATACCTTCATCATAACTCAAATAAATGGTAGAAATAGGTAGATCTTGTTACCAGGATTTAAAAAAAGTAAAAATCATTAAAAACGGGGCAAGAACGAACTTACAATTAAGCATGGAAGCTTGGAAAACCCTAGCCATGGTTTCTTCATGTAAAATTAGGCCAAGGAAGAATATGGACAAGAAATTTTTCCTTTTATTTTGTTTATTTAATCCTTTAATTACTAAATGACCAAAATGCCCCTAACTTAAAAATATTCTATTTCACCTATTTCATGTCCATTTTTTGTCCAAAAAATTAACCAATGGTCTAATTACCATTTAAGGACCTCCAATTTAAAGTTTCATAACAATTGGATAGCTCTAACATGTAGAACTCAATTTTTGCAACTTTTACAATTTAGTCCTTTTGACTAAATTGAGTGCCCAAACGTCAAAATTTTTGAACGAAATTTTCACGAAATCATTTCGTGATATTGTAGAACATAAAAATATAATAAAAATAAATCTTATTACATCGAGTTTTTGGTCTCAAAACCACTATTTCAACTAGGCCCAAAATCGGGCAGTTACATTATATTTTCTCTTGTACTTATAAAAGGCGACTTAAGGTTTTTGAGGTATAAAATCTTAAGTAATTTGTAAAGGGTTTTAGTTGACCTACAAAAGCTAGGAAGGGTTCTAGTTAAGCCATAAAAAACTTGGGGAAAAGTTATATCTTGGTCTTATAAAAAAGATAGGGATTATAAAAGTTATACATTTTACCTGAAATGTAATAGTTCAAGTATAGTGAATTAGGAAATCCTTGGTTGAGGTATACTAATGTAGTAAAGGTAGAGAATTGGAGCCAAACCACTAAAAATCGGATTGTCCAAATTTTTCTTCCGTTTCCTTATCATTTGGAAAAGTTTCCAAATATTTCTAAGATACCAATTCACCCCATTTTATTATTTTTGAGCCTAACCCAAGGGAGGTAGACAATTGGAGCCAAACCACTAAAAATCGAATTGTCCAAATTTTTCTTTCGTTTCCTTATCATTTGGAAAAGTTCCAAATATTTCTAAGATACCAATTCACCCCCTTTTATTATTTTTGAGCCTAACCCAAGGGAGGTAGACAATTGGAGCCAAACCACTAAAAAACGAATTGTCCAAATTTTTCTTCCGTTTCCTTATCATTTGGAAAAGTTTCCAAATATTTCTAAGATACCAATTCACCCCCTTTTATTATTTTTGAGCCTAACCCAAGGTCACAATTTAGTAAATAGTGTAAAATGTTTTACATTCTCAAAATGCGTAAAACATTTTACTAAAAAAATTCGAGATTTTTAGGTTGACTTGAAAAATATTTTATGATGACTACATTCATTTTCCAGAAGCAAACACCAGAAAATGAGTAAAATATTTTCTATAAATTATTTTACATGAAACAAACAGACCCTTAATGCTACTTGAATTGCAGCTTTCCATTTTGGCTAATTTGTTCCATGTTTATAATTCATAACAAATTTATTCAAAATGCTCATTTTCTTTCATTATCTTAGTAATACCATTGCACGCAAAACTGTTGCCAACAACTTTTCATTCTTGTGGTTCCATATTTTCTCGTATTGACATAACTTATCGAAATCTATTTATTTTCATTACTTTCATATTTAGTTTTAAGGTACCTAAATCTCTTATGAAGTTTTAATAGTTAATAATATATTGGGTCTCTTCAAGAGCACAAGACTCCACCATATGACCATCTAGATTTATTATTTTCTTCGACAAGAATTTTCATTTTTGGAACCAAACGATCTACCATGCTTCAAGCATGCATTTCTTTCAGTTTATTCTAGAAGTTTGTGCAACTAGAACTTCAACACATCAACTGGTATCTAACACTTGGTTATTTACATTAGGTCAGAAAATACATCTAGTAGTTAACTTGAAATAAAGTGAATTATTCTTTTGAACTTCTGGTTCAAATTACTTTCTATAAGGTTTTAGATAATTATAATTCATTACAAGTAATAATTTTATCCATATATTAATTTTGTCCCTTGATATTGGAAAAATTATTAAATCAAAATAGTAATCACAAATCATGTCATAATTTAATCTCCAATTTGTTTAAAAATCTAATAATATAATGAGATTAATATATATTTCCAACTTTCTATTAATATCCATTTTGTGCATTGTGGTGAAGCAACTTGAACATATATCGTACATTCAAAACTCCTAAAATGGGTTGTATTTGGCTTCTAACCAAAATGAAATTCTAATAGGGAGTGTTTTCATAACTTATTGGCGTGATGCGTATAAATGTTGAAAAATATCATATCCTTATACATATACAAAAGTTTTGCTCTTAAAAGATATGATTTACCTACTAACTAGAGGCATTGAACAATTAATTATGCTAAACCATTTTATACACGTAAACATCAAGCTTCGTGATAGTTACTTGTATTAACAACTTAGCCTATAATAATCATTGAAAACTTGAGAAACAAACTCACCAGCATCACCAAGAATTATCTTGATTGCATAATTTGAAAGTTTTGATCTTGAACAAATCATTAAATAAGTAATATCATAAATGATAGGTTTCCATTTGATAACTCAAAATTATATCAAAACATCCACTTGTTAGATAAATCGGTCCATACTTCTTTCAGAACTTCAAGAGATTAAATATCAATTTTTTGTAGTGAGGTTTTAATAAATCAATTTCATTGAGAATAGCCAACACATGAAGAATTTTTAGGTTCTTTATTAAATATCCATGTAAATTTTCATTTGTTGGTAGGATGCGTATATGAAAAAGCATCATTATTGATTGAGAAGGTCTAATCTGTCATGCTAAATAATTAAAAGAAATGGACTACTAAACTTCTGGTTTATAGTACATATAATTCAATCACAATGTAGATAATTTTCTTTAGAAAATTCATTCAATATAATTGCTTGATTAGTAATAGCTTGGTTCTTCTTCGGCTTTTATTCCTAAGATCGATAGCAAGCCATATTGTTGCACATTGGGGTTGGGTTGTTGAAGGAGGAAGTTTAGGCTTTAAATGCCGGGTCAATTCACTGATCAAATTCACTGATATACTAGCGATTCATCCACAAAATACTATTATGATGTGTAGGGTTAGATGAGTTCTAGGGAACTTTTATTGTGGTGTGGAAGGCTAGATTAAGGAGAGGACCACATTGTAATTCATAAAATAATAATATTCACTGTGACTATCATGACTTAGACTTGTATGTTGTTATGTACTGCTTATATGATTGTTACTCATATGTGAAGGCCACACTGGGCCTCATAGCTGACCCCTTAGTTTTCCTATCATTTCAGATAATCCGTGAGGTTAAGGCTCAGACTCGGCGCTTGGAGCACTGTCATTGGTTTTGAAAAAAAAGTATTTTAAACTTTATTTTATAAACTCTGTTGGTTTCTGCTTTGTATAAATGAACTATGGCATGGACTCGTTATTCTTTTGGTTCGAGTTTTGCATTATACTTTTATCACTAAAATTGTATAAGTTTTATCATTTAATTTTGACATGAAAAAGGGCATGGTTTTTATAATGATTAAAAATTTGGTCTTAAATTTTCAAAAATAAATTATGAAATAGAATAAGTTATTTATTTCAACTAAAAAATAAATTTGGTTTCCAAATGGCTTAAAACCTAGCAATGTAGTCCCTAGACCAACTTCAAATCGTAAAGATAAAGATTTTGGTAGAACTCATTAGAAACATACTCTAGTTTTTTAATGACAATCAAATTGATTAAATAAAATAAGATACAAATGGGTTTTTATCCTTTACTAAAATTGAGTACTTTTACTGAGCCATTTCTGTAACAGTCTGTTTTTTTTTCAAATTGAAAAAGTAGTTTTGGGATCATAAATTTGAGGTTAAATTTTTTATTTTATTATTTTAATAGGTTTTACAGCATGATAGAATTATTATATGAAAATTTCGTTAAGAAATTTTACCGTTTAAATGCTTAATTCGGTAAAAAGGACTAAATCGCGTAATGCGTAAATGTTGAGTTCTAATTGTTAAAGGTGTTTAAACCATAATAAATGAGAGGTCCTTAAGATGTTATTAGACCATTGATAGTGGAACTTGACATAGATAACCTTATATTTGATGATTTAAATGTTTTATTACTAAGGTTAATATAGTAATTTATGTATTAAGTTAATAATAAATAAAACCAAAATCATTTTATTCATCATCTTCCATTTATATTGCCGAAATTGAGAAAGAAAAATAAGGGTTTGAAGCTTCCATGATTTTGGCACATATTTGGCTTGATTAAGATCAATATAAGCAAATTTTGGAAAAATAAATTTAGTTTCCAAATGGCTTAAAACCTAGCAATGTAGTCCCTAGACCAACTTCAAATCGTAAAGATAAAGATTTTGGTAGAACTCATTAGAAACATACTCTAGTTTTTTAATGATAATCAAATTGATTAAATAAAATAAGATACAAATAGGTTTTTATCCTTTACTAAAATTGAGTACTTTTACTCAGCCATTTCTGTAACAGTCTGTTTTTATGTCAAATTGAAAAAGTGGTTTTGGGATCATAAATTTGAGGTTAAATTTTTTATTTTATTATTTTATTAGGGTTTACAGCATGATAGAATTATTATATGAAAATTTCGTTAAGAAATTTTACCGTTTAAATGCTTAATTCGGTAAAAAGGATTAAATCGCGTAATGCGTAAATGTTGAGTTCTAATTGTTAAAGGTGTTTAAACCATAATAAATGAGAGGTCCTTAAGATGTTATTAGACCATTGATAGTGGAACTTGACATAGATAACCTTATATTTGATGATTTAAATGTTTTATTACTAAGGTTAATATAGTAATTTATGTATTAAGTTAATAATAAATAAAACCAAAATCATTTTATTCATCATCTTCCATCTATATTGCCGAAATTGAGAAAGAAAAATAAGGGTTTGAAGCTTCCATGATTTTGGCACATATTTGGCTTGATTAAGATCAATATAAGCAAATTTTGGAACTAGATCGGTGAAAATGAAAAGTGGACGAATAGCCGATAGTTTTATCCGAGGATATGAGGTATGTTCGCATAATTAAAATAGAACTTTTATATACTTGTAATTATTGAAATGAATGTGTATAATTGTTATATTTGAGATATGAATTCCTTATCGATATAATCTATTAGTTACTGAGCCCCGTTTGAACTATATGAATTCATAGGATATGAGTGACATGTCACTAGCTTTACTGTTTTGGTCCAGCTCCTACATTTGTTGCGGACTCACCACAGCTCGTATGAGCTTACCGATATATCAGCTCATAAGGGCTTACTATTTTTAGCTCATTGGAGCTTACCATTTCAGCTAGTATGAGCTTACTGTTCAGCTCAATAGAGCTTACCGTTTCAGCTCAATAGAGCATACTGCTTATCAGCTCAGGAGGAGCTTACCGATCATGGCTCGAAAGAGCATAAATGATAATGATATCTATCACCCGAGTATCCTTTGGAGTTCTAATAGGTTCAATGGGCTTAAATTCTATTTATACGAATGAGTACTGTTACTAAATAAATTATTGGTTATATGATTAAAAATGAAATGTAGAATGTTAGTTATTTTGATTATTGAATTGTGGTAATGGATGATTTCATGTATTAACATGTCTTGTAACAGTTCGGTTTAGACCCTAGTCAAAATAGTGGTTTCAGAACCACATATCCGAGTTAAAAAAATATTTAAATATTATTCTCTATGTTCATAATGTGTGAATTAGCATGTGTGAAAGTTTCGGTTGAAAATTTAATCTTTTGTGTGTTTAATCTTGAAAAAGGACCTAATCACATAAAATATAAAAGTTGTGTGCTAGATGTTAAAATTGAAAATTTGATTTGGCTTTATAATTGAGAGGTCCTTGTAGCACCCCATACCCGTAACCCATGCCGGGGCAGAGTACAAGGCATTTCCTAACGTGATCTCATGTACACAAACAATCTTGAGTCACCCAGACTCATTCCAATTTTAAACTTTTTCAATTTCTACTTTAATCTTCTTATTATGGGCCTACGAGCCCCAAATTGACCATTGGAAACTAATCGAGACTATACCGGGTCCTTAAACCAACTATGAAAATTTTTTCGTTAACACAGGGCATATGCCCGTATGGAAGAGCAACACGCCCAACTCGACATGGCCGTGTTAATGACCTGTGTGACCACACGGCCTACACACCTAGGGACACGCCCGTGTCTTTTACCCGTGTGAAATTAATTTCTAACTCACACCTATAGGGGTTTTCACACGGCTATACTCAAGCCCGTGTTGGTGGCTCGTTTCCTTCACATGGCCAGGACATGCCCGTGTGTGAAAACCTGGGATTCTATTTCTGACGTCAGTAGTCCCAAAATGACACACGGCCATGGCACACGTCCGTGTACTAGGCTGTGTCCTCCACACGGCTAAGACACACAGCCATGTCTTTACCCGTGTGTTTATTACCATGCATACTGACTTGAAACTTTTACATACAGGGGACACACGGCCGGACTACATGCCCATGGGGCAGACCATGTTTTAGACACGACCTAGACTCACACCCGTATGCCTCCCCGTATGGACAATATAAGGCTATTTACCAAGCCTCATTGCCACCCATACATACTTAGTTCCATGCAAATACCAACCAATACCAAAACAAGCACAATTCATACAACCAGATCAGTCATAATAGACACTCATTCAACTATGAAAATGCATCTTCTATAAAACTCAAAATGAATATTACCCATCAATCAAGGCTTGATACAAAATGAAGGGTTTCCAACCCAAGCCAACACAATTGGCCAATTCTCAAAATCACAAAATAATAAACTCTAAACCCTGTACATGCCATATTCAAAAATATAAATCCAACTATATAGAATGCTTCAGTTGATAGTGTGATTGATATCTCTGACTTCTGGAATCCTTGAGCTAGTTAGGCGGCACTGTAAGGAAATGCAAAGGAAAGGGAGTAAGCATAAAGCTTAGTAAGTTGCACATAAATAATTGTACAACAACAATTTATCAATAATCAACATGTTCATAACACAAGGGTGGGCATAAGCACAACTTACTCATCCATCCATACAAGTCACATATCATGTAATGAGCTCATATCTCATACGTACCAAATAGGTACCTGTACAACTCACCACAACGTTATACTTTTCTTCATTAACCTAAAATCATGACTCTCACTGTTGAACCATTCGGAACACTATCGGATATTCCATAAGCCTCAAACATGGGGTAAGTTATCGATGCCATGTCCCGGACATGGTCTTACACTGGCTATCATCATCGAGGCTGATGCCACGTCCCAGACATGGTCTTACAGTGACACATCTCGTAGCCGATGCATATCCCAGACATGTCTTGCACTGGCTTACGTCTCAAGGCCAATGCATGTCCCAGACATGTCTTACACTAGCACTCGTCTCAATGCCGATGCCATGTCCCAAATATAGTCTTACACTGGCTCAAACCAATGACCCAAATGTCATGGCAAGAATATCTGATTTACTTCCTAAGGTTCCAACGGGAATTCTACTATCTCAATGATCATTACACATTTTCAATTCCACAATCAAGCAATTCATGCCATACCTATTCAATGACAATTTGAACACTTATAGTAGCAATGTACTTGTATTATTTACATACAACTTACCTCGGATTACAAAATGTATACAACTAGTCGGTTTAGTCGATTTGCTTGGCTTTCCCCTGGTCTAGGTTCGAATTTGACAATTCTTGATCTATATTAGCAAAATACACTCATTTAGTCACCAAATTCCATTAGGCAAATCAAAATTCACATCTTCAGTAAAATGACCATTTTGCCCCTAGACTTTGGCAAAAACGACTATTTTACCCCTATGTTTGAAAATAAATTTTTATCAAATTTCTTTGCATTTCAAATCTAGTTGAACTCTTTTTACTCTTATAGTAACTCCAAATTCATTATATTTCACACATTTATCAACTATTTTACAACTTGTGCAAAATGGTCACTTTAGGTGCTTCCATGGTAACACCTTTCACATAAGTTGTCTATTACACCACTAAGACTCATATTCTTCCATAAAAATTTAGAAAACACCATAAATGCTCTCATGGAAAAACCCTAGACCTTCAACCATTTTGCAAGATCTACCCCTCATTTGAAAGCTCATGCTACAAGGGTCTCAAAAATGTAAAAATCACTAAGAGAAATTATCAAAATCACTTACTTGAGAGGACTCAAAGTTGTTAAAATTTTTGAAGCTTTCAAACCCCTACAATGGATGATATTTTTAGCTAACAAGAGAGAAAAGATGATAGCTTTTCCTTACTGTTTTATTAAAAATACAACTAGTCAAAATTGATGACCCAAGCTTCACCTAATTTTGACCTCCTCTCCAATTTGTCTCCCATGGCCGGCCACCCTAGTCTCTAAGGGTCTAATTGCTCTTTAAAGACCCCCAAATTTTATCCTCTAGCTAGACACCTTTAGCTATCGATTTAGGACTTTTACATTTTATGCGATTTAGTCCTTTTTTCGCAATTGGGCTAACAAACGTTAAAATTAACTTACCAAATTTTCATGCATTCCTAAAAAAATACTATAACATCAAAATAATAATAAAATAATTTATTTGACTCTAGATTTATGGTCTTGAAACCACTATTCTGACTAGGCCCTAAATTGAGCTGTTACATTTCTCCCCCTTAAGGATTTTCGTCTTTGAAAATCTTACCGGTGAACAAGTTCGAGTACTGATCTCTCATAGTCTCTTCGGGTTCCATGTGGCTTCCTTGACTCCATGTCTATGTTACAAAACCTTCACAAGTGCTATACTCTTATTTCTCAATTGTTTGACTTCTCGAGCTAAAATCTTGATTGGCTCTTTGCCATAAGTCATGTCCGGAAGAACTTTAAACTTTGTCGGCTCAATCACATGCGAAGGGTCTAATCTATATCGACGTAACATGGATACATGAAACACGTCATGAATCTTTTCCAATTATGGTGGTAAAGCCAACCGATAGGCAACCGGTCCTACCCTTTTGGTAACCTCATAGGGTCCTAGGAAACGAGGACTCAATTTACCTCTTCTACCAAATCTGAGGACTTTCCTCTACGGGGACACTTTCAAAAATACCTTATCACCGACTTGAAACTCAATTTCCTTTCATTTCAAGTTTACGTAGGATTTCTATCTATCTGAGGCAGCCTTCAAGCTGTCACGAATCATTTTAACTTTTTCTTCAGCCTCTTTGACTAAATCGACCCCGTGAACCAGACTCTCTCTGAGCTCAGTCTAATATAAGGGCGTTCGACACTTTCACCCATACAAAGCCTCACAAGGTCCTATTTTTAGACTTGCCTGATAACTATTATTATAGGCGAATTCTACGATAGATACTTTTCCCAACTGCTTAGGAACTCAAGGACGCTACACTGTAACATGTCCTCTAATATCTGTATTACTCTTTTCGACTGTCCGTCAGTTTGCAGGTGAAATGCTGTGCTAAAACTCAACTTGGTTCCCAATGCCTCTTGTAACTTCTTCCAAAACCTCAAGGTAAATCTCGGGTCTCGATCTGAGATAATAAAAAATGACACTCCATGAAGTCTGACAATCTCAGAAACGTACAAGTTGGCTAATCTCTCAAGGGAGTAGTCAATACGTACTGGTATAAAATGTGCCGACTTAGTTAGCCTATCCACAACAACCCATACTACATCCTTTTTCTTCGGGGTTACTGGCAAACCCGTCATAAAATCCAAGTGATCCGATCTCGCTTCCATTCAGGGACTATGACAGGCTGAAGTAGACCCGAAGGTACTTTGTGTTCAGCCTTTACTTGCTGACACACTGGGCACTTAGACACAAATTCTGAAATGTCTCTTTTCATTCCTGACCACCAATACATTTTCTTAAAGTCATTGACCATTTTAACACTACCCAAGTGGACGGACAATCAACCACTATGTGCCTCTCGAAGAATCTTCTAAATAAGCTCATTGTCCTTGGGTACACAAACTCTGTCTTTAAACATTAAACATCCATCGGTACCAATACAAAACTTGGATTCATTTTCTATCTCATGCTGAGCTATCTTAGCTTGCAATTCGTTATTGCCTTTTTGAGTTTCACAGATCTCTCGTAGAAATGTCAATCTAGCTCTCAACTGTGCTAAAACTGAACCATCGTTAGACATGGTCAATTGAGTATTCATAGCTCTCAATGCAAATAACGATTTTCTACTCAAAGCATTGGCGAATACATTCGCCTTTCCCGGATGGTAGTCGATAATCAAATAATAATCCTTTATTAACTCTAACCATTGAAGTTGCCACAAATTTAACTTTTTTTGAGTCATCAAATACTTAAGACTCTTATGATCAGTGAATACTAGGCATTTCTCTCCATATAAATGGTGTCTCCAAATTTTTAGCACGAACACAATAGCAGCCAACTCTAAATCATGCGTCGAGTAATTTTTCTCATGGGGCTTTAACTGTCTTGAAGCGTAAGCGATGACCTTACCTTCTTACATAAGCACGCACCCCAAACCATTCAAAGAGGTGCTTCTATATACCACAAACTCCTTGCCCGACTCCGGTTGCACTAACACTAGGGCTTCGGTCAACAAAGCCTTTAACTTCTCAAAACTCTGTTGGCACTTTTCTGTCCATTCGAACTTGACATCTTTTTATAGCAGTCTCGTCATCAGAGTAGCTATCATGGAGAATTCATTTACAAACCGTCTATAGTATCTGGCCAAACCCAAAAAGCTTTGGACCTCAGTCACATTCCTCGGTGGTTTCCACCCTACAATGGCCAAGATCTCGCTTGGGTCAACTCTAATCCCGTCACCCGACACAATGTGTCCTAGAAACCTGACCTTATTAAGCCAAAATTCATTCTTACTGAACTTGGTGTACAATTTCTTGTCGCACAAGGTTTGCAACACAACTTTTAGATGCTCAATGTGCTCGCTCTCATCACGCGAATAAATCAGTATGTCATCAACAAAGATGACGACAAACTTATCCAGATATGGCCTGAAATTGCGGTTCATAAAATCCATAAAAATCACCGTGACATTAGTCAACCCAAAAGGTAGTCTTCGGCACATCTTGCTCTTTAACCCTTAGCTAATAGTAGCCAGACTTCAGATCAATCTTGGAAAATACAGTTGCCCCCTTTAACTGATCAAACAGATTAACGATGCTTGGTAAAGGATATTTGTTCTTCACTATTACCTTGTTGAGCTGCCTATAGTTGATGCATAACCTCATCGATCCATCTTTCTTCTTCACAAAGAGTACCAGAGCAACCCACGGGGAAAAGCTCGATCTCGCGAAGCCCTTGTCCGTTAACTCTTGCAACTGTGCTTTCAACTCCTTCAATTCCGTTGGAGCCATCCGATATGGAGCAATTGAGATAGGTGCCATTCCAGGGACCAACTCAATTCCAAACTCGACTTCCCTCACTAGATGTAATCCAGGTAATTCCTCTGGAAATACATCTATAAACTTACGAACCACTAGTACCGATTCAATCATTAACTCAGACACTTGAGTATTCAGCACGAAAGCTAAGTAGGACTCATATCCTTTTCTCAAATACTTCTCAGCAGTCAACGACAATATTATTACAGGCAAATTATCTAACTCATTAGGCCAAACCCAAAGAACACTCCCGTCTTTGCATTTCAACTTAATTACTTTCCTCCCACATTCCACTACAACACTATGAGAAGTCAACCAATCCATCCCAAGAATTACATCAAACTCGTTAAACGGCAATAACATCAAGTTAGCCTAAAAATAATGACCTCTGATTGTCAAAGGGTAATTCCTACACACTTGGTCCACTAGTACATATCTGCCTAAAGGGTTAGACACTTTGATCACAAACTTAGTGGACTCTACTAGCATGCTCATACGAGGTACCTATTCCATACAAATATAAGAGTGGGTAGATCCCAAGTCAATTAAAGAAACAACAGGAATTTCGTGGATAGAAAAAGTACCCGTGTTCACGTCGAGAGACTTTGCCTCTTCCCAAGCTCGAATAGCATAAGTCCTTGCAGGCGCTCTGCCCTCGGATCTCACCGCAGCATCTCTTGGCGTGCCTTCACTACTAGCCCCACTTCCGGGGTTCTTTTGTGATCTACCCCTCAAGGGAGCACTGATTGCTTTCACATCTTGTTTTCTCTCTCTCTCATGCAACTAAGGACAATCAGGGATGAAGTGTTCCAATGATCCGCACTTGAAACAGCCCCTTTCATTCCCTCGGCACTCGCCAAAATGATGCCTACCACATTGCGAGCATTCTGGCCTGTTTGGCCGAGTGGTACCAACACTTGTGACCAAAGTGTTATGGGCTTTAGAAGTTGTGTTCTATCAGTTCTTGTTCCTATTTGAATATCCCACCGAAGCATTCGATCGGGTAGTGAACTCCCGAACTTTTAGACGAGGACTAATATGATTTCCCCATCTATTTCTTCTTTGAGTCTCGAGACTCCAAAGCCGCTTTCAGTCTTTCCTTAATCAACTCTTCTACTTTACAGGCTCTTTCAACAAGTGTTACAAATTCTCGTAGCTCTAAGATACCAACAAACACTCGGATGTCTTCATTAAGACCATCCTCAAATCTCTTACACATAGTGGCCTCTGATACGTGATATCGTGACAGGTTTTAAATATTTATAATGAATCGTTCTTGAAAGTAACTATTATCACGATGAAGGCAAGTGTACCTATTGAACAATAGTATAGCTTTAGCAAGACCGGATTGTCGAACCCAAAGGAACTAAAAGTACTAGTAATGACTTTCTTTTTATTATCTAGCCTAAGAATAATGGGGTTTGTTTTAACTAACTAATTAACTAAACTAAGAATTCACAGAAAATAGAATTGGGGAATTTATTTTGGAAAAATGATTGAATTAAGACAATACCTAAGGAAAAATCCACCTAGACTTCAATTGTTATTTGACTCTAAATCAGACTATTTATTCATTTGACTTGATCTATAGAAATCCCTAAATTATATTATTATCCCTCTTGAAACTAACAACTTCTAACCCTAGGTTGAATAATTGAAATCTCTTTCTAATTAACTCCCTAGGGTTGCATTAACTCGATCTATGGATCCCCTTATTAGGTTTTACCCTAATCCGGGCTTAATTATGAAAAATGTACTCTTAGATAGGGTATATCCCTCCTCTGAATAAGAGCTTAACTTGAATCAGTATACTGGAATATCAAAACAAGAATTAAGAATACGTAATTAAGAACAAGTAAAATATTTATCATACAATTCATATAATAATAACAAGATCTGTCTTAGGTTTCATTCCCCTTAGGTATTTAGGGGTTTTAGTTCATAACTAAAAAGGTAAACATCTCAGAAGAATAATGAATACAAAAGATAAAGAAAAACCCAAAACTCCTGAAGGAAAATTGAGGGGAGATCTTCAGTCTTGATGATGAATCTGGCTTCTGAGATGGATCGATCGACTTTCCTTGAGCAGTTCCCTGCTTCCCTCCCTATGTGTCCTCTTTCCTCCTCCTCTAGGGTGTATTTATAGGCTTTAGAATGCCTAAGAACCCTCAAAATTGGCCTTTTCTGAATTGGACTAAACTTGGGCTGCGTAGGGACACACCCATGTGATACGCTCGTGTGCGATTACTTCAGGTCGTGGTCATGCTTGTTAAATAGGCACGAGCATGTGGTCCACCCGTGTGAGTTGTGCTTCGATTCTGCCAAATTGACACGGCCATGTGGTTTTCCCGTGTGAGGAGGTCCAGGACGCGTTGATTTCGTACGTTGGCCCATTTTCTCTATTTTTGGCCCATTTCTCATTCCTTTCACTCTCCTATGCTCACCTAAGTATGAAATATGAAATTACGACATTAGAAGCATCAAATTCACCAATTTTAAGGAAAAATCATCCACAAAATGTGCTAAGCATGGGATAGAAATATGTATAAATTACGGTTTATCAAATATCCCCACACTTAAGCATTTGCTTGTCCTCAAGCAAAATCCTCAACTCGTAATCAAAATAAATTCTTTTTAACTTATAATTTCTATCGATAATATCTCAAAATAATCCATAGGTAATCATACATTGAAAATTCAACTGAAAGAACATCAAAGTTTCAAACATTCCAAGTTGAGTATTTTATCATGAAAACATAGGTGTCTCCCCTTGTCTAAGTAATTACCCTTGATTCAAAATATCACAGAGTTTCACATCCTCACTAAAGATTCACTCAAATCACTCGAGGTGTTTAAGGATAATAAATGAAGCACTGAATAGTCAATAATGAAAAGTCATTACCATAGGCTTGCATGAAAACCAAATCTCCACCACTATAAATTGAGATGAAACATCAATCAAAAGGTCTTTAGAGGGTTGTAACGTGGCTTTGGTTAGGGGGTGTGGTCACAAGCTGAAAGAAAAGGTTAGAATCGAGTTTGAATTAAAAAATTGCCTAACTAGAAAAATGACTAGTCATTAATTGTGCACAACAGAGCTTTTTCTCAGATTATGGAATTTAACTTTTTAGCTCAGAAGATCACTACTAATATATATACATGTATTTTTTTAAAGAACAAGTCAAATTAAAAAATAGAATAAAACATAGCTAAGCAATTATTCCAACTCAAATTTCGACAAAAATAGGGATCAAATGAATTTAGGGGATTTCAACAATAATGAGTTATGGGTTAATATCGAGGGTAAATCAATGAATAGGTTGTTAGGCTCAAGGGGGTTCACTAAGGGTTAATTGTGAAGGTAGGGTTTTATGGAGTAAGTGGGTTAAACCTAAGTGCCTTTATCATTTTAACATATCAAATCAAATGGTGTGGTCTTGACATGCATAATCAAGCAAGTTCTAGAATAACAATTCAATACTGACGCACTCAGAATGAAAGTGAGCATGAAAGATATAATAGATACTCTAAAAGCTCAAGATGTCACAAAAATTATAGATTTTTTTTTTATGTTTAAACTTGTGAATTCCAACTCAAGATAATACCTAAACTTAGGGAAACAACCTAAAAGTTTTTAATCCTTCAAAAATAAACTTATCATTCTTGATTCCCTAATTTCTTAAATTTTAAACAATCAATGCATAAATGCCTATGTTTTAATTCAAGATATACCAATAAAAGTAATAAATCAATCAAAATTTATCCTAAACATGATATGAGAGCTTTTCAAGAGAACAAGGAAATCATTCAAGGATTTTTCTGATAGTGAAATGAATAACCCCCACACTTAAGATGTACATTGCCCTCAATGTACAAAGATAGAGTTATAGAAAATAATATAAATATAAGATAGGGAGAGAAGTGAAACTTCTTGAGTGATGAATGAATTTCCTTGAACTGGAGTTTTGGAGAATAATCGGTGTGAGGGTGGAGGAGGATACTCCGGCGGTGGTAGAGGTTAAGTAGTCCATAAGTCCTGCGCCAAATGAATATTATATCTGGTGGTAGCTATGGTCGTGGTCGAGCAGAACATGACAGTCGTGGAGAACCTTTCCCAGTAGAGTTTCAAGTTCCTGAGTAATAGTGAGCTTTGGAGCTCTTTATAACTGTGATAGAATCAGGAACTCTTTTAGGAAATATATAAGGAAGAGTAAGTACTAAATATGAATTAGTCGAAATTAAGAATTGTAAAATAATAATTATAAGTCCTAAGGAAAATAAGGTGAAAGAAAAATAAAAAGTAGTCTTAAAATAAATTAAAAGAAAAAAACATAAAATAATAAATAAAAGTTTTTAAACATCTTCATCGCTAGATGGTTCGTGAGGTGGGGGTGGCGATGAGATGTGGAAGTGCTGACACATCTGGTGTAGTGTAGCATCAATGTGATCGAAGCACTGAAAACACTGCTGCTCAAATCGAGTTAGGCGCTCAGAGATGTCAGCGTATAAAGCTGTCGCATGAACTGAACGAGAGAGTGGTGGTGGCTGAGACGGTATGTCCTCGTGACATGGAGGGCCATCATCAGTAATATACTCAGGAGCCTCCTCCTCGGTGGTTGGGAAAGACGATACTGAGGAGGGAAGGTGCCACATCGTTTCTCGATCATCCTCATACTTAGCAAGCTTGAGATGCCCTGTGGGGACATCTAACCCATGAGAGTGAGGGAGGATGATTGGGCTGCTGTGTTGAGGAGCTCGAAGTGCTGAGGCAACGGCGTCACATAGGGCCCGATGGAGATGACCCCCTTCCTATGCCGCTCCGTCTGATGTTGAATGGCGAGGACAATGAAATAAGCAAGGTCTATGACATGCCCGTGCGACATACACCATATAAAGTAGGCGTCGTGAGTGTTGACGATGCCAGTGCTCTCTCTCCTTCCTGTTATCGTATGAGCCAAAATAGTGTGTAAGTGCCTTAGAGATGGAGGGAGAGCCGATGCCTTGAAGCGGCTAGGATTGTAGGATGTAGCGCTAGGGGCGAGGGCGTTCTAACGCCGTGAAGGAGAGTGATGGATGTGGCGATTGAGAACGTGGAGTTCATTCTCCTCTATGAACTCCTCATTGTAAAGGCCCAGTGCAGTTCTGAACTCTGGGACGTTCAATTGGCGGACTATACCGCCGAGGCAAAATTGGATTGTTCCCGGGTTATCAAAATGGGCCATCACGGTCTGAAGATGGAACGTTGAGCAAAGTTCCATCATGAGTTTGGGATATGTTAGCTCGGCAATCTCAAAGAAAATCCCCCAAGGATCGGTGGTGAGGAGGGCCTGAATTGCATCCGCGAGTTGGACTTATTCTAGCGCAACCCAGTTTATACAGCGGCCTACTTCCAAGGGTCGGGCCCGTAGAATCTGGAAAAGTTCGTCTTGGGGCCCACTGGGGAACTGTAGGAAAGGGTGACAAATTTCTGCGATATGACCCGAGGAAGATGATGATCCCTTCCTGTTCTTCGAAATAGGGATGGCGGCTTTCTTTCCTCGTGAAGACGACATAGTATACCTGTAAGCAAAACCATTAATTTGCCGTGATGAATGTTCAAGGTAAGATGAAAACAAATTTAAAAAGGCAAAAGTAATAAATTAAAATTAATAATCTTAGTCATAACTACTAGCAAACTAAATAAAAAATGATAGGACCCGAGGAAGATGATGATCCCTTCCTGTTCTTCGAAGTAGGGACGACGACTTTCTTTCCTCTTGAGGACGACATAGTATACCTGTAAGCAAAACCATTAATTTGTCGTGATGAATGTTCAAGGTAAGATGAAAACAAATTTAAAAAGGAAAAAGTAATAAATTAAAATTAATAATCTTAGTCATAACTACTAGCAAACTAAATCAAAAACGATTAATTTGATGGTGTATTATTAGCATGATAATAGTTTGAATGGCAATTAATTCTATGTAACATATTTTATTGATGGAAAATGTCAACCCAAAGGTATGAGAATTTCTATTATCTTAACCATAAATATTCACTTTAAACTAGTCAAATAGAGCAGATAGATCATGTAATGAGCAAGAATTTCAAAAGGAAAAATATGATAACTAGTCTAGATACGAAATTTGAGTGATAGAAAGATGAGAATAACATGAAAAGTGCAGATTACTATGATAATTAGCATTAGAAATCAATAAAATAAAAGAGAAAATAATAAACAAACACTAAAATGATGAGAATGGACATTGAAAATGGAGTTGGAGGAGGCGTACGGGCGTGACAGGGAGGCCGTGCGGATCTGCAGCGGCTAGGGTTATGGATTTTGGGTGAGGGAGATGATGAATAGTGAAGGTATTTATAGATTTTGGGACACACTGCCAGGGAACATGCCCGTGTTCCCCAATTTTTGCCCGTGTGATTCGCGGATTTTGAATTTGGGCACGCCTGACATTTGGCCCACGCCCGTGTACCTTGGGCATGTTGGTGCAGACGGCCGTGTCGCACGGCCGTGTCATCTTTGTTCGCTTCTCCTACGCCTGTGTATGAAGGTCCACGCCCGTGTTGTTTTAGCAAGTTCGCCCACAGTTGCTTGGCACGGGCGTGTCGCACGCTCGTGTTAATTTGATAGGTTCAGTCACGGTTTCAAGGCACGAGTGTGTTGCATGCCCGTGTTGTTTTGGCAGGTTCACCCACGGCCATGTCACACGGCCGTGGTGATTTATCGTATCCCGTGCTGGGGAAAATCTTTGCCCTGTTTCCACACGGTCCTATGCACGCCCGTGTGCTTGGCCCTGTCTATATGGTAAACCTGTATTCAAGAGTTTCGTTAGTAAGTTTGGTGTTAAACACTAAAATTTAAAGAAGTTAATACAGTTAGTGCTCGGGTTGCCTCCCGAGGAGTGCTTATTTATAGTCTAAGCTTGGCTTACCTTTCCATTGAATGGTCATGGTGGTTCGAGGAGTTTATACTCCTCACTCTTGTTGTGAATCTCATCAAAATAAGGTTTTAGGCGGGTATTGTTTACCTTAAAATTGCCAAACTTGGGATGACTTACCTCGACTATACCGAATGGGAAAATGCTAAGTATCGTAAGAGAGATTTCTTCATTCGGTTTGGCAGTGGCAATGTTTGGATCTGTGGCATCTAATAAAACTTTATCTCCCACCTTAAGTTGATTTGAAAAGGTATCGAGCTTGTTCTGGCGCAGTTTAGGTTTATCGTGTGTTCGCGATTTATGTGTCCGCCATTTCTCTAGCTCCTCAATTTGTAGCCTTCATTCTTCATGAATAGGTCCTTTACTATTGCTTGAAAATGGCTTACAAACTCATTTCCTGCAAAATAGGTTGCACCATATCGTTAGTTTTAGTAGAATGGTTTAGATAATCACCCTCAATTTTCAATGTGTTATTGGAATTGCGAGCTTGAAGGGTGATTGTTTCGTCTCCCACACGAAGTGTGAGCTCACCTATGCCAACATCAGTAATCATTCTAGCAGTTGCTAAAAAGGGCCTTCCTAAAATCAAAGGAGTGTTGCTATCCTCCTCTATGTCTAGAACAACGAAGTCAACGGGAAATATAAATTTATTGATTTTAACTAACACATCTTCAATAATACCCCTAGGAAATCTAATAGTTTTATCTGCTAATTGAATGCTCATCCTAGTCTGTTTGGGTTTCCTAAGACCTAGTTGTTTAAGCATTTTGTAAGGCATGACATTAATACTAGCCACTAAATCAGCTAATACATTATTAACATCTAACCTACCAATTAAGCAAGGAATCGTAAAACTCCCTGGATCTTTTAGTTTGTTGGGTAGTTTATTCTGTAGAATACCTGAGCAAACTGCTTTTAGCTTTACATGCGAAGCCTCATCCAACTTCCTCTTATTTTCTAAAAACTCCTTTAAAAATTTCATTGTGTTTGGCATCTGTGATAGAGCTTCAATAAACGGTAAGTTAATATGTAATTTTTTAAGAGTTTAAAGAATTTACCAAATTGTTCATTTGAGCGGTCTTTCCTTGTCGCATTAGGGTATGACACGAGCAGTTTTGACTAGTAATCACGTTGAGTTGCTCCCTTGGGTTAGATTCTATGTTGCTTGGCAAGCTACCTTGTGGTCATTCAGAAATCAACTTGGCAAGCTGTCCAATCTGAGTTTCGAGCCCTTGGATCGATGCTTGTTGATTCTTAAGTGCTGTCTCGGTATTAAGAAAACGAGTCTCTGACACTGAGATGAATTTGGTTAGCATCTCCTGAAGGTTCAGCTTTTTCTCCTGCTGGTATGGTGGTTGCTGAAAGCCTGGAGGATGTTGGGGCCTTTGATTTCCTTGACCGCCCCACGAGAAATTGGGATGGTTCCTCCAACTTGCATTATAAGTGTTACTATATGGGTTATTTTAGGATCTAGAGTTATTGTTACCCATATATTGGACTTGTTCCTCCTCGATGCTAGGGTTGAAAGGCTGATATTCTGTGCACGGCTCTCCTCCATTCGAATCGCACCTCATCACTGGATGTACCTGAGTAGAACCACACAAACCGTCAATCTTTTTATTTAAGAGTTCTACTTGGTTAGATAGCATAGGAACAGCATCGAGGTTGAAAACACCGCCTACTTTCGTCGGCTTTGTTCTTATAACTTTCCATTGATAGTTATTCAGTGACATCTCCTCAATACATTCGTAAGCCGCCTCAGAGGTCTTATTATTGATAGTTCCTCCAGCGGCTGCATCAATCATCTGCCGAGTCGAAGGATTCAGGCCATTATGGAATGTTTGAACCTGTAACCAAAGGAGTAACCCATGCTGAGGGAACCTTCTCAAAAGGTCTTTGAATCTCTCTCATGCATTGTAGAGTGTTTCTAAATCCATCTGCATAAAAAAAAGAGATATCACTACATAATTTAGCCGCTTTAGCCAGTGGAAAATATTTTAATTAAAATTTTTTGGTCATTTGTTCCCAAGTAATGATTGACCCTCGTGGTAACGAGTTCAACCATTGTTTAGCCTTATTACTTAATGAAAAAGGAAACAAGCGAAGACGGATGGCGTCATCAGAAACACCATTAATTTTAAAGGTATCGCAAAATTCAAGAAAATTTGCCAAGTGAGCATTGGGATCCTCGTCCTGCAAACCATCAAACTGAACAAACTGTTGCATCATTTGAATTATGTTAGGTTTCAGTTAAAAATTGTTTGCAGCAATAGCAGGTCTAACTATACTTGACTCAGTTCCTGTTAAATTAGGTTTAGCATAATTATACATAGTGCGCGGAGCAGGATCCTGATTAACAGCAATCGCAAAAGGTAGCGGGCTTTCTTGGTTTTAGCCATCTCCTTGGTTGTAGTTTGAATATTGTCCTCTTGCTCGATCTCTGTGTATCTACCTAAAGGGTTAGACACTTTGATCACAAACTTAGTGGACTCTACTAGCATGCTCATACGAGGTACCTATTCCATATAAATATAAAAGTGGGTATATCCCGAGTCAATTAAAGAAACAACAGGAATTTCATGGATAGAAAAGGTACTCGTGATCACGTCGAGAGACTCTGCCTCTTCCCGAACTCGAATAGCATAAGTTCTTGCAGGCGCTCTACCCTCGAATCTCACCGCAGCATCTCTTGGCGTGCCTTTACTGCTAGCCCCACTTCTGGGGTTCTTTTGTGATCTACCCCTCAAGGGAGCACTGTTTGCTTTCACATCATGTTTTCTCTCTCTCTCTTATGCAACTCAGGACAATCACAGATGAAGTGTTCCAATGATCCGCACTTGAAATAACCCCTTTCATTCCCTCGGCACTCGCCAAAATGATGCCTACCACATTGCGAGCATTCTGGCCTGTTTGGCCGAGTGCTACCAACACTTGTGACCGAAGTGGTCTGGGCTTTAGAAGTTGTGTTCTATCGGTCCTTGTTCCTATTCGAATATCCCACTGAAGCATTCGATTGGGTAGTGAATTGTTGATCTTTTAGACGAAGACTGATGTGATTTCCCTATCTGTCTCTTCTTTGAGTCTCGAGACTCCAAAGCCTCTTTCAGTCTTTCCTTAATCAACTCTTCTGCTTTATAGGCTCTTTCAACAAGTGCTACAAATTCTCGTAACTCTAAGATGCCAACAAACACTCAGATGTCTTCATTAAGACCATCCTCAAATCTCTTACACATAGTGGCCTCTGATATGTGATATCGTGATAGGTTTTAAATATTTATAATGAATCGTTCTTGAAACTAACTATTCTCACGATGAAGGCAAGTGTACCTATTGAACAGTAGTATAGCTTTAGCAAGACCGGATTGTCGTACCCAAAGGAACTAAAAGTACTAGTAATGACTTTCATTTTATTATCTAGCCTAAGAATAATGAGGTTTGTTTTAACTAACTAATTAACTAAACTAAGAATTCACAGAAAATAGAATTGGGAAATTTCTTTTGGAAAAACGATTGAATTAAGACAATACCTAAGGAAAAATCCACCTAGACTTCACTTGTTATTTGACTCTGAATCGGACGATTTATTCATTTTACTTGATCAGTAGAAATCCCTAAATTATATTATTATCCCTCTCGAGACTAACAACGTCTAACCCTAGGTTGAATAATTGAAATCTCTTTCTAATTAACCCTCTGGGGTTGCATTAACTCGATATTTGGATCCCCTTATTAGTTTTCACCCTAATCCGGTAAAATCTTGTCACCCTATCTCTAGGCACGCAACCAACTCCGCTTAATTATGACAAATGTACTCTTAGACAGGGTCTATTCCTCCTCTGAATAAGAGCTTAATGTGAATTAATATCCTAGAATATCAAAACAAGAATTAAGAACACGTAATTAAGAACAAGTCAAATATTTATCATACAATTCAGATAATAATAACAAGATTTGTCTTAGGTTTCATTCCCCTTAGGTATTTAGGGGTTTTAGTTCATAACTAAAAAGGTAAACATCTCAGAAGAATAATGAATACAAAACATAAAGAAAAACCCAAAACTCCTGAAGGGAATTTGAGGGGAGATCTTCAGTCTTGATGATGAATCCAGCTTCTGAGATGGATCGATCAGCTTTCCTTGAGCAGTTCCTTGTTTCCCTCCATGTGTGTCATCTTCCTTCCTCCTCTAGGGTGTATTTATAGTCATTAGAATGCCTAAGAACCCTCAAAATTGACCTTTTCTAAATTGGACTAAACTTGGGCTCGGTAGGGACACACCCGTGTGATACGCCCGTGTTCAATTACTTCAGGCCGTGGTCAAGCCTGTTAAATAGGCACGGGCATGTGGTCCACCCGTGTGAGTCGTGCTTCGATTCTGCCAAATTGACACGGTCGTGTGGTCTGCGCGTGTGAGGAGGTCCAGGCCGTGTTGATTTCGTATGTTGGCCCATTTTCTCCGTTTTTGGCCATTTCTCTTTCCTTTCACTCTCCTATGCTTACCTAAGTATAAAATATGAAATTAAGGCATTAGGAGTATCGAATTCACCAATTTTAAGAAAAAATCATCCATAAAATGTGCTAAGCATGGGATAGAAATATGTATAAATTACGGTTTATCAGCCTCCGTAGACACGCACTCCCGCGCATACTTATGAGCCTCATAAGTTCACGCTCATATTCTATCACTGACATTCGGCCTTGCTTTAGCTCTATGAATTGCTTCCTGTTTTGGTCTATAAACTGCTGACTAATATACTTTTTTCGAAACTCTTCCTGGAAGAATTCCCAAGTTACCTTTTCTCTAGGTACCATAGACACGAAAGTGTTCCACCACTGGTAGGGTGAAACTCTCAAGAGTAGCATAGCACACTTCACGCTCTCCTCAGGCGTGCATGACAATTCATCAAATACCCTGATAGCATTTTCTAGCCAAAACTTTTCTTTTTCTGGGTCATCATCTATGCTAGCCTAAAATTCCTCGGCCCCTTATTTCCAAATCTTATCCACTGGAGGTTTCTCCCTCCTAATCATGTTCGCGCCTTGTGGAGCTATTGGGCATACTGAGGAATCGGAGGAGGTGAGGGAGGTGGAGTGTTAAGATTTACACGGACAAACTCCGTATACTAAGCGTCCATCATCCGGAGGTAGGCTTCTCTAGCCCCTCCACCTTGACCCATAGCTATGGGCTCACTCTCTAATGGCACAGTCCCTTCGGTGGAAGCCGACATGTTACTCTCAACGTCATCTGCCGTAGCTCTATCAAGTTCCATTTACTATATAAAAACATAATTTATAATCGTCAGGAACCGTCACACTATCAATATACAACTATGGCACGTATAACTAGTCTCGTATTCTCGCTATTTAGTCTTAGAATCGACTAAACCATAGCTCTGATACCACTAAATGTAATACCCGTACCCGTAACCCCCGCTGAGGTGGAGTACAAGGCATTACCTAACATGATCTTATGCACACAAACAATCTTGAGTCACCCAGACTCAGTCTAATTTAAAAATTTTTCAATTTCTACTTTTATCTTCTTATTATGGCCCCATGAGCCCCAAATCAACCATTGGAAAATAATCGGGACTATACCGGGTGTAACATCCCGAAATAGGGCCTAAAGAGAATAGTGGTTGCGAAACCAAAAATTCGAGATAGAAAAGTTTATTGCGATTAATTTTATGATTTACCGGTGATTAGATGCATGTGTTTGAATACCGATAAGAAATTTCAGTGATTGCATGTCTGATTTGCATATTAGGGCTTAATTGCAAAAGTTGATAAATATGAGTTCTAAATGCTAAGGGATTAAATTGAAGTGCATAATTGAAGTAGAGGTCCTTAAATGGAAATTAGACCATTATATTTTCATGGAAAAAAATGGATACACATGGTAGAAATAACTAAAAATTTTAATGAAGGGCATTTTAGTAAAGTGTCAAATAAAAGAATTAAAAAGGGAAAAAGATGGAAAAAATGTGCTCATCCCCTTCCTTAGGCCAAATGTCAAAATTTCTCCATAGCTAGGGTTTGTTTCAAGCTTCCAAGCTCCATAATAAGTGATTCCAAGCCTCGTTTTTAATGTTCTTTACGTTTTTGGAGTCTCGGTAACTTGATTAAGCTTATTCTAGCAATAATTTTACCTAGGGTTTATATTTGGAAAAATACTCATAGGTGAATTGTGTTTATTTTGATGTTTTATGGTATAATATGAAGCTTGAAATTGTGGTAAACAACTTTTGCTAACCGATATTACGTGAAAACGAGTAAAATGACATAATCCGTAAAAATACCTAATGTTCATAAGTACATGTTAGAGTGAGAATTGGATGTTTCCATAGAAGGGAAAAATGATCATCATGTCATAAAACAAAATAAAATAGGATGAAGTTTAATTTCTGAGCCTTGGGGCAAAAGTGTAAATATGTAAAAGTTTAGGGGTAAAGTGTAATTTTGTCAAAGTTTGAGTCAAGGACTGTTTTAAAAAATGTTAGTATTAAATAATATAAATTTGTTATTATAGATCAAGAAGAACGAAATTCGGAGTTAGACCGGGGAAAGAAAAAGATAGTGGACTAAATCGATATAGTTGATCGTATTTTGTTTCGAGGTAAGTTTGCAGTAAATAAATGCAACATTCTATTATTTTATGTTAATTTTGTTAATTTCCAGCATGTGTATAATTATTTTATGAAATTATTCAAAGAAGACTCAAGCATGAATTGACGGAGAAGTAATTTTAGAAACTCACGGTTGAACCTTAGGAATGTGTAGGATACAAATATCATGACATTAGGGTTTCAAGATACCATGTATGACCATGCCAAGGCATGGAAATTGGTAAGGTTACTAAGGCAAGGATACCATGTAAGACCATGTCGAGATATGGCAATGGTAAGTTTCAAAAGGATACCACGTAATACCATGACAACTCATGGAAATGGTAAGGTACCCTTGTATCCTTAGTATTCCAAGTGGTTCAACAGAAAAATTTAAAGAGAATATCAAGGTAAGGTAAGGTAAAGCGAGCTATACTAAAAAGGTAAGACAAGTTTATGCTAGAAGAGCAAAGGTAAGTATATAATGTTCATGTATGCTTGATAAGAAAAAAGGTAAGTAAAATGTATTGATAAATTTCATTAAGTAAGTATTTAAGTAAGTGAGTAAGTGAAGAAGTTTAAAATATGTCTATGACAATTAATGAAGTTGCATGAAGTAGTATCATGGCAAGTAGTAAGATAATTCTTATGAATGTTGTTATTTATTTGCATCCAAACTTACTAAGCTTAATGCTTACCCCTTTTATTTTCTTTCTTTTTATAGTTTTTTCAAGCTAACTCGGGGATCGTAAAGTACGTCAGAGGTCTAGGCACACTATCACAATGATTATTTTGGTATAGCTAGACGTTTCATTTTGAGTATGGCATGTATAGCATCGTAGCCTTTTTTGTGTATGATCTTATGATATGGCTAATGAATGGTATGTAAATGCTTGATAATGATTAGCTATTGGAATGGCTAATCAAGGACATGTTTGGTGTTATGTATGCCTAAATGCTAGTTATTCCATGGAAATAATGAAAAGGGTGAAATTAGCTTTAAAACAGTATCGGACAGCAGTAATGACGTGAATTTGAAAAATCACTAAAAATAGTAGAAATGGATTTAGATAGTGAATAAGATATAGAATTAAAGATTAGTGAGTCTATTTTCATATGAAAGAAACAGAGTATTTATGAGATATTTTAATTTTGGTGAGACAGGGTTAGAGTGATTTCTAAATCCCCTATTCTGACTTTAGAAATTCACCAAAAATTGTAAAAATATAATTAGGAGTTATATTTTATACGCATAGATTCCTTATTGAGTCTACTTTTAAGAGAAATAAACAGCATGGTTATTTGAATTCTGTACAGGGAGAAATTAATTGGTAGTGAACAGAGGTCAGAGCAGCTGAACACTGAAACAGGGGAAACTTTAACTAATAAACTGTACTAATTGGCTATAGCAAAAATTCTGAAACAAATTTAGTAAGGATATATATGAGTCTACCTTGAGAGAAAATTTACAGATTTTAATTTTGAGTTTCGTAACTCGAGTTATGATTTATTTAGTGACTATGACGCAAATGGACAGTTTTTTTTTATGAAAGATGAAATAAATTATTTTGATTTGTTTAAGTGATCGGAAAATTTTTATTGATTCTGGTTTGTTCTCGAACCATTTCAATTTCATGTTTTAGGTTCTCGAGGTCCCTTTTTAGGGACATATTGAATGAATGAAACTAAATTAATTTTAAAAGCAAATTTTTATGCCCCGAATTAGTAAGCTAAGTCCGGTAACGCCTCATGCTGTACTCCAGCGACGGTCTCAGGTAAGGGGTGCTACATTTATTGGTATCAGAGAAAATGTTTAGTCGGTTCTCAGAATATTTAGTATGAGTAAGTGTCTAGCTATACATGCCATACTTATATGTTAATAGTGTGACGACTCCTAATGATTTTAAAATGTTTTCTTTTATAGTTATGGATCCTGAACAAGCTAGTGTAGATGATGTAGAGAGTAACGCGCCTGCTCCCCCAAAAGGGACGTGCCACCAGATAGTAGTGAAAGGCCTGTTACAGTTAATCAGGGAGGAGGGGCTCGAGAAGCCTTCTTCCAAGCTATGAATGACTGGTTTGCCGAGTTCGTTCGGACGAATCGGACTGTTAGACCTCTACACCCTAATGATCCTTAGACCACCCATGTAGCTTCCCTAGTCACAAGTACGGTTATAAGAGAAAAGCCACCAGTTGATAAAATTAGAAAATAAAGAGCCGAAGAGTTTCAAGCTACAAAAGATAATGCAGAAAAGGCAGAATTTTGGCTCGAGAATACTATCGGAGTCTTTGATGAGTTATCTTGCACACCTAAGGAATGTATGAAATGTGTTGTATCACTTCTTAGAGATTCGGCCTACCATTGGTGGAAGATACTTGATTCAGTTGTACGAAAGAAAGAGTCACTTGGGATTTCTTTCAGGAGGAAATCCGTAAAAAAGTACATTAGTCGGAGGTTTGTTGACCAGAAAAGAAAAGAGTTTCTAGAGTTGAAAAGGGCAATATTCGATTGTCAGTTGGTGTCCTAGAAATAAAAGAGTTTGTTGTCCTAGTTGAGAGAGCCTGTAAGGAAGATAAGTTGTTAAAAAGAAAGGGCAAACTTGAAATTGAGATTCAAGACACGAAGAAAAGACCAATGAGCAAGTCATTTCAGTCTACATCTAAGAGGCCTAGAAAGTTCTCCACTAGATCTAATTTTTCAGCTGGATATTCTAGCCGAAACAGAGGAAAAAGATTTATGAGTCCGAAAGCTCAGACCACTTCGATTGCAAGTGTTGGCAGTGTTCAACCTGATAGACCAGAGTGTCCTCGATGTCGACCATTACATACGTCAGTGTCAAACAACTGAGACAGGTTGTTTCCGATGTGGTGCACCAGACCATTTTATTTGGGAGTGTCCCGAGATGATTAAAAGAGAAGCAATACTGAGTGTAAGATTAGGCAACGCTCCTGTCAGAGGCAGACCACTCAGAAATCCGGGAGTTGGGGCAAGTAATAGAGGTGCATCTAAAGATTCAGCAGTGAGGCCAGATGTTAGAGCACCTACGAGGACCTATGGTATCCGTGCTCGTAAAGAGGCATCCTCCCCCGATGTGATTACGGGTACATTTTCTCTCCATGATACTAGAGTTATTACTTTGATTGATTCGGGTTTGACCCATTCATATGTTTGCATGAAATTGATGCCTAGTATGAGTATGCCTATAGAATCTATAGAATTTGTGATTAAAGTATCGAATCTATTAGGCAAGTATGTATTAGTAGATAAAGTATGTAGAAATTACCCTTTGATGATTAGAGGTCACTGTTTCCCGGCTGATCTCATGCTATTGCCGTTTGATAAATTTGATGTGATTCTTGGTATGGATTGGTTGACTACACATGATGTGATAGTGAATTGTGGAAAGAAATTCATTGAGTTGAAATGCGAAAATGGTGAAATTCTTCAGGTTAATTCAGAAGAGTCAGATAGTTCATTTACCATGATTTCTGTTATGTCTGCTCAAAAATGTTTGAGAAAAGGGTATGAAGCTTATCTTGCTTTTGTGTTGAACACTAAAGATCTAGAATTGAAAATTGAATCAGTGCTTGTTGTATGAGTTTCCCGATGTATTTTCGGAAGAACTACCAGGTTTGCCTCCTGTTAGAGAAGTTGAGTTTGGTATTGAGTTGATTCCAAGTACCACACCCATTTTTATTGCTCCTTATAGAATGGCCCCATTAGAATTGAAAGAATTGAAAGCTCAGTTGCAGCAATTAACAAATAAAGGCTTTGCAAGACCCAGTAGTTCACCATGGGGTGCACCAGTGCTATTTGTGAAAAAGAAAGATAGATCGATGAGATTGTGCATAGATTATCGGCAGCTTAACAAGGTAACAGTAAGAACAAGTATCTACTGCCTAGAATTGATGATTTTTTTGATCAATAGAAGGGAGCCACTGTGTTCTCCCGGATAGATTTGAGATCTGGATATTATCATTTGCGAGTTAAAGAGTCAGATGTCCCAAAGACTACTTTTCAAACTAGGTATGGCCATTATGAGATCCTTGTGATGCCATTTGGCTTAACTAATGATCCTACCATTTTCATGGACTTAATGAACCGAATTTTTAGACCGTACTTGGATAAGTTTGTAGTTATGTTCATTGATGATATCTTGATTTATTCTCATGATGAGACTGAGCATGCAGAGCATTTGAGACCAATTTTATAGATTCTGAGAGATAATCCACTGTATGCCAAGTTCAGAAAAAGTGAGTCTGGTTACGAGAAGTTGGTTTTCTTGGACATATTGTCTCAGGTGAAGGTATCAAGGGTTGATTCGAGCAAGATTTCAGCCATTGTTGATTGGAAGCCTCCTAGAAATATATCAGAAGTCAGAAGTTTTCTTGGTTTTGCCAGATATTATATACAATTTGTAAAGGGATTTTCAATGATAGCTACCCCGTTGACAAGATTTCTACGAAAGGATGACAAGTTTGAATAGACTGAGAAGTGTCAACAGAGCTTTGACAAGTTAAAGGCATTGTTGACTGAAGCTCCTGTTTTAGTACAACCAGAACCAGGTAAAGAGTTTTGTGATTTACAGTGATGCGTCCTTGAATGGACTTGGTTGTGTACTTATCCAGGAAGGAAAGGAAATTGCTTATGCCTCTAGACAGCTAAAGCCACATGAGAAGAACTATCCGACACATGATTAGAACTATCCGACACATGATTTAGAGCTTGCTACCATTGTTTTTACGCTGAAGGTCTGAAGACATCATTTGAACGGTGAGAAGTGCCAAATATTCACTGATCACAAAAGTTTGAAATATTTGATCACTCAAAAAGATTTGAACTTAAGGCAAAAAATATTTGATCCTGTGCTAGTCCTTAAGTGGAAATGAGACCGAGTTACTATGGATTTTGTGACAGGATTGCCATTGACACTGAGAAAGAAAGATACAGTATGGGTTGTGATTGATAAGTTAACGAAGTCAACTCATTTTATCCCAGTTCGTATGGATTATTCACTTGAGAAGTTGGCTGAGTTGTATATATCAGAGATAGTCAGACTATACAGGGTACCATTATTGATCATTTCAGATAGAGATCCGAGATTTACTTCACGGTTTTGGAAGAAGTTACAAGAAGCTTTGGGCACAAAGTTGAGTTTTAGTACAGCTTTCCATCCTCAGACCGACGGTCAGTCAGAGAGAGTTATTTAGGTACTTGAAGATATGCTTAGATGCTATGTACTGGAATTTCAAGGTAGTTGGGAAAAATACTTACCCTTAGTAGAGTTTGCCTACAATAATAGTTGTCATTCGAGTTTGAAGATGGCACCTTGTGAAGCTTTGTATGGACGTAAATGTCGCACACCTTTGTATTGGACAGAGCTTAAGGAAAATTAGATTTACGGGGTTGATCTAGTAAAGAAATAGAAGAGAAAGTAAAAGTCATCAGAGATTGGCTTCAGACAGACAGAAGTCGTATGTAGATTTGAAGAGAAAAGAGATTGAGTATCAAGTTGGTGACAAAGTGTTTTTAAAAGTATCCCCGTGGAAGAGAGTTCTCAGATTTTGCAAGAAAGGCAAACTGAGTCCACGTTTTATTGGACCATTTGAAGTGATTGAGAGAGTCAGACCATTAGCATATCGGTTAGCTTTGCCGATTGAGTTAGAGAAGATTCATGGGTATTTCATGTGTCTATGCTACGTCGTTATCGTTTAGATTCGTCACATGTGATTTCTCAGACAGAGGTTGAGATTCAGCTAGACATGACTTATGGTGAAGAACCGGTAAAGTTCTAGCTCGAGAGGTAAAGTAATTAAGGAACAAAAGTATTGCACTTGTGAAAGTATTATGGAATAGACATAGGGTAGACAAGGCTACATGGGAGCTCGAAGAGGCTATGCAAAAATAGTACCCAAATCTCTTCACAGGTAAGATTTTCGGGGACGAAAATCCCTAAAGGGGCAGAAATGTAACATCCAAAATAAGGCCTAAATGGAACAGTGGTTACGAAACCATGAATCTGAGATAGAAAAGTTTATTGCGATTAATTTTATGATTTACTGGGTGATTAGATGCATGTGTTAGAATACCGATAAGAAAATTCAGTGATTGCATGTTCGATTTGCATATTACGGCTTAATTGCAAAAGTTGATAAATATGAGTTCTAAATGCTAAGGGGTTAAAGTGAAGTGCATAATTGAAGTAGAGGTCCTTAAATGGTAATTAGACCATTATATTTTCGTGGACAAAAATGAATATACATAGATAGAAATAACTAAAAATTTTAATGAAGGGCATTTTAGTAAAGTGTCAAATAAAAGAATTAATAAGGGAAAAAGATGGCAAAAATGTGCTCATCTTCTTCCTTAGGCCGAATGTCAAGGGTTCTCCATAGCTAGGGTTTGTTTCAAGCTTCCAAGCTCCGTAGTAAGTGATTCCAAGCCTTATGTTCTTTACAGTTTTAGAGTCCCGGTAACTTGATTAAGCTTATTCTAGCAATAATTTTACCTAAGGTTTATATTTGGAAAAATACCCATAGGTGAAATGTGTTTATTTTGATGTTTTATGGTAGAATATTAAGCTTGGAATTGTGTTAACCAACTTTTCCTATGCGATTTTACGTGAAAACGAGTAAAACGACATAATCGGTAAAAATACCTAATGTCCGTAAGTACATGTTAGAGTGAGAATTTGATGTTACCATAGAAGGGAAAAATGATCCGAATGTCATAAAACATAAGAAAATAGGATGAAGTTTAATTTCCAAGCCTTGGGGAAAAAGTGTAAATATATAAAAGTTTAGGGAAAAAAGTGTAATTTTGCCAAAGTTTGAGTCAATGACTATTTTAATAAATGTGAGTATTAAATAAGCTAAATTTGTTATTATAGATCAAGAAGAACGAAACTAGAGTTAGACCGGGGAAAGAAAAAGATAGTGGACAAAATCGATTTAGTTGATCGTATTTTGTTTCGAGGTAAGTTTGCGGTAAATAACAACAATATTCTATTATTTTATGTTAATGTTGTTAATTTCCAGCATGTGTATATTTATTTTATGAAATTATTCAAAGAAGACTCAAGCATGAATTGACGGAGAAGTAATTTCAGAAACTCGCAGTTGAACCTTAGGAATGTGTAGGATACAAATGTCATGACATTAGGGTTTAACGATACCATGTAAGACCAGGCCAAGGCATGGCAATTGGTAAGGTTAATAAGGCAAGGATACCATGTAAAACCATGTCAAGACATGGAATTGATAAGTTACTATAAGGCAAAGGTCCCATGTAAGACCATGCCAAGGAATGGCATTGATAAGTTCATAAGGAAAGGATACCATGTAAGACCATGTCGAGACATGGCAATGGTAAGTTTCAAAAGGATACCATGTAATACCATGACAAGTCATGGAAATGGTAAGGTACCCGTTTATCCTTATTATTTCAAGTGGTTTAACGGGAAAATTTAAAGAGAATATCAAGGTAAGGTAAGATAAGACGAGTTATACTAAAAAGGTAAGAGAAGTTCATGCTAGAAGAGCAAAGGTAAGTATATAATGTTCATGTATGCTTGATAAGGAAAAAGGTAAGTAAAATGTATTAGTAAATTTGATTAAGTAAGTAAGTATTTAAGTAAGTGAGTAAGTGAAGAAGTTTAAAATATATCTATGACAATTAATGAAGTTGCATTAAGTAGTATCATGCCAAGTAGTAAGATAATTCTTATGAATGTTGTTATTTATTTGCATGCAAACTTACAAAGCTTAATGCTTACCCTCTTTATTTTCCTTCTTTTTATAGTTTTTTCAAGCTAACTCGGGGATCGTAAAGTACGTCAGAGGTCCGGGCACACTATCACAAGAATTATTTTGGTATAGCTAGACGTTTCACTTTGAGTATGACATGTATAGCATCGTAGCCATTTTATGTGTATGATCTTATGATATGGCTAATGAATGGTATGTAAATGATTGATAATGATAAGCTGTTGGAATGGATAATTAAGGATATGTTTGGTGTTATGTATGCCTAAATGCTAGTTATTCCATGGAAATCATGAAAAAATGTGAAATTAGCTTTAAAACAGTATCGGACAGCAGTAATGACGTGAATTTGAAAAATCACTAAAAATAGTAGAAATGGATTTAGATAGTGAATAAGATATAGAATTAAATATTATTGAGTCTATTTTCATCTGAAAGAAACAGAGTAAATAAAGGATTGTATTTTATGAGATATTTTAATTTTGGTGAGACAGGGTCAGAGTGATTTCTGAATTCCCTATTCTGACTTTAGAAATTCACTAAAAATTGTACAAAAATAATTATGAGTTATAATTTATATTTATAGATTTCTTATTGAGTTTGATTTTAAGAGAAATAAACAGAATGGTGATTTGAATTCTGTGCAGGGAGAAAATTAATTTGTATTGAACTTAGGTCATCGCAGCTAAACACTGAAATAGGGGAAAATTTAATTAATAAACTGTACTAATTGGTTAGACTAAAAATTCTGAAACAAATTTAATAAGAAGACATATGAGTCTAGTTTTAGAGAAAATTTACGGATTTGAATTTTGAGTTTTGTAACTAGAGTTATGATTTATTTAGTGACTATGACGCAGGTGGGTAATTTATTTATAAAAGATGAACTAAATTATTTTAATTTGTTTAAGTGATCGAAAAATTTTTATTGATTCCGGTTTGTTCCCGAACCGTTTCAATTTCATGTTTTAGGGTCTCGAGGACCCTTTTTAGTGACATATTGAATGAATGAAACTAAATTAATTTTAAAAGCAAATTTTTATGCCCTGAGTTACTGAGCTAAGTCCGATAACGCCTTGTGCTTGACTACGGCGACGGTCTTCGGGTAAGGGGTGTTACACCAGGTCCTTAAACCAACTACGAAAATTTTGTCCTTAAAACAAGGCACACGCCTGTATGGAAGAGCAACACACCCATGTGACCAACTTGACATGGTTGTCCTGATGACCCGTGTTACTCACACGGCCTACACACCTAAGGACACGCCCATGTCCTTTACCCATGTGAAATTAATTTCTAATTCACACCTGCAGGGGTTTTCACACGGCCAGACACATGCTCGTGTTGGTGGCCCATGTCCCTCACACGACTAGGACACACCCGTGTGTTAGCTCATGTGCGAAAACCTGGGTATTCTATTTATAACGTTAGCATTCCCAAAATGACACACGGCCATGGCACACACCCGTGTTCTAGGTCGTGTCCTCCACATGGCTGAGACACACGGTCGGGTCTCTGCCCATATGTTTATTACCATGTATACTGACTTAAAATTTTTACGTGCAGGGGATGCACGGTCAGACTACACACCCATGGGGCAGACTGTGTGTCATACACGGCCTAGACACACGCCCGTATGTCTACCCGTGTGGACAATATAAAGCTGTTTACGAAGCTTCATTGCCACCCTTACATACCTAGTTCCATGCAAATACCAACCAATACCAAAACATGCACAATTCATACAATCAGATCAGTCACAATAGACACTCATTCAACTATGAAAATGCATCTTTTATAAAAACTCAAAATGAATATTAGCCATCAATCAAGACTTAATACAAAATGAAGGGTTTCTAACCCAAGCCAACAAAATTGGCCAATTCTCAAAGTCACAAAATAATAATGTTTGAACCCTATACATGCCATATTCAAAAATATTAATCCAACTATACCAAATGCTTCGGTTGATAGTATGATCAATATCTCTGACTTCTGGAATCCTTGAGCTAGTTAGGCGACACTGTAAGGAAATGGAAAGGAAAGGGTGTATGTATAAAGCTTAGTAAGTTGCACATAAATAATTGTACAACAACAATTTATCAATAATCAACATGTTCATAACACAAGGGTGGGCATAAGCACAACTTACTCGTTACCATCCATACAAGTCACATATCATGTAATGAGCTCATATCTCATAGTACCAAATAGGTACCTGTACAACTCACCACAAGGTTATACATTTCTTCATTAACCTAAAATCATGAATTTGCTGTTGAACCATTCAGAACACTATCAGATATTCCATAAGCCTCAAACATGGGGTAAGTTACCGATGCCCTGTCCTGGACATGGTCTTACACTGACACATCTCGTAGCTGATGCCGATTCATGTCTCAGACATGTCTTACACTAGCACTCATCTTAATGTCAATGCAGTGTCCCAGACATGGTCTTACACTGGTTCATACCGATGATCCAAATGTCATGGCAAGAATATTCGATTTACTTCCTAAGGTTCCAACGGGAATTCTACTATCTCAATAATCATTACACATTCTCAATTCCACAATCAAGAAATTCATGCCATATCTATTCAATGACAATTTAAACACATATAATAGCAATGTAGTTGTATTATTTACATACAACTTACCTCGGATTACAAAACGTATACGACTAGTCAGTTTAGTCGATTTGCTTGGCTTTCCTCCGGTCTAGGTTTGGATTTGATAATTCTTGATCTATATTAGTAAAATACACTCATTTAGTCACTAAATTCAATTAGGAAAATCAAAATTCACATCTTTAGTAAAATGACCATTTTTCCCCTAGACTTTAACAAAAATGACTATTTTACCCCTATGTTCAAAAATCAATTTTATCAAATTTCTTTGCATTTCAAGTCTAGATGAACTCTTTTTACTCTTATAGTAACTCCAAATTCATTATATTTCACACATTTATCAACTATTTTACAACTTGTGTAAAATGGTCCCTTCAGGTGTTTTCATGGTAACACCTTTTCACAAAAGTTGTCTATTACACCACTAAGACTCATATTCTTTCATAAAATTTTAGAAAAAACTCTAAATGCTCTCATGGAAAAACCCTAAACCTTCAACCATTTTGCAAGATATACCCCTTATTTGAAAGCTCATGCTATAAGGGTCTCAGAAATGTAAAAATCATTAAGAGAAACTATGAAAATCACTTACTTGAGAGGGCTCAAAGTTGCTGAAATTTTTGAAGCTTTCAAACCCCTACAATGGCTGATATTTTTGGTTAACAAGAGAGAAAAGATGATAGCTTTTCCTTTTTGTTTTATTAAAAATAGAACTAGTCAAAACTGATGACCTAAACTTCACCAAATTTTGACCTTCTCTCCAATTTGTCTCCCATTGTAACAGTTCGATTTTGACCCTAGTCAGAACAGTGGTTTCGAGACCACGTAACCGATTCTAAAAAATATTTTAATATTAATTTCTGTGTCTGTGATATGAGAATTTACACCTGTGAAGTTTCTGTAATTTAATTTATCTGTTTCTATGCTTAATTATGAAAAAGGATTAAATCACGTAAAGTGTAAAATTTGAGTGCTAGATGTTAAAGCACCTAGTTGGATTGGATTTTAAAATAAAGGTCCTTGCATGTTAAATGTACCATTTGTTTAAATGGTGGACAATTATGGACATTAGTAGGTGAAATTTCACATGTTTTAATAAGGGCAAAGTTAGTAATGGCATATAATGTTCAATATAATAAAACATATCATAAAAATGGCCATTTTCATATTGTTCTTGCCGAAAATAAAAGAAAAAGAAGAAAGAATAGAGCTTTAAGTTTTGGCACTTGTTTTGGTTGATTAAGGTATGTACTTTGGTCTATTTTTGATAATTACTATGTTTCTGTAATCGTTGCTTCGTGTTCTTCAAAACCCATGTCTGAATTTTTGTTTCTGTTAAAGATTTCATGAAATGCCATTGTTGATATCATGAGTTTTGTGATGTTTTTGGATGAATTATAAAGGCTTGGTAGATGATTTATAAGTTTTGTCTTTAAATTTTGATGAAATAGAGCTATTTGGGCTAATTTGTGAAAATGAGGTTTTGAAGGACTAAATTGTGAATTAAATATGTTATTTGGGCTGGTATGGAAGCCATGTATATTCGGCCAAGCTATAGTCTTGGTGAATTTTGCATATTTGTGATTTTGTGAAAAATGGACTAAATTGTCAAAGTGTAAAAATGTAAGGGATATAATGCAAAGTACCCAAAATATGTGCTCATGGATTATTTTTGAATGAAATGAAAGATTGAATGGTTGACTTTGAATTGTATTAGATCAAGAACAAAGAAATCAGACTTAGACCGAGGGAGGTCCAAATTAGTTGAATAGTCGACTCGTTTCTTCCGAAATCCGTCCAAGGTAAGTCAAATTACAATTATGTGTTTAATTGAATAATTTCCACATATATAAATTTGTAATCTGTATTGGATGGCCTTGAGAGCCTGATGAATATCTTTTGAGTAAAGTTTGATAATATGTTAGTATCCGAAAAGCTCTGTATGCTTCTAAAGGTACTTTGACATCTATCTGAGATATTGTGTAAGACCGTGTCTGAGACACAGGCCTCGATTGAGATTTACGTATAAGACCATGTCTAGGACATCATAATCATATCTAATTTCGTATAAGACCCTGTCTGGGACAGAGGCATCGATATTGAATTACATGTAAGACCACGTCTAGGACGTCGGCATTGTACTTGCTGTGAGTATCGATATCATTTCTGAACTGTCTGATGATAGAATACGAAATATGAGAATGAGTATATGAAATGTATAACCTATACAGTCACGTTTGTACTGTGACATCCCTAATTTGACCCTAGTCGGGAAGTGGTGTCAGGACCATTAAACCGAGTCTTATAAGTAATTAAAAGTTATATTCTATGTTTATGATGTTAGCAAATGCATGTGTGAAAGTTGCATGCATTAATTTGATCATTTCTATGTGAATTTATTAAGATGGACTTATATGAAACATTGTTGAAAGGTGATAGGCCAATCTTCAATGGTCTAATAGTATATGCATGCAAAAGAATGGTTTTGCATGTCAATTTACCCAAAGAGAAGGAAGTGGCCGGCCATGGTGATGAAGATGGGCAAAAGAAAACATGTCTTAAACATGTTTTGCTAGTGGTGGATGTTAGAAATAATAAAATAAGAGCATGGGTAAAGAAATGAAAAAAACATGAGTGTGGATGCTTTCCCCCCCCTTGTGCCGTACATGAGAGAAACAAAAACAAAGAAAAATTTTTTTTTTTGTTCATCTATTTTCACTCTCCTTTTGGCTGAAAATACTAAGGATAAGGAAGGAGTTTTGCTTCATACTTGGTTTGGAAGAGGATTAGGAAGAGGTTGGCTATACTTGCATCAAGAGTAAGGTATGTTTGAGGTTGTGCCATGAGATTCATGCATGTTTTTGGTTGCTAGATTGATGTTCTTGTTAGCCCATGGTTCAAATCTTTGTTATGTCATGGGAATGAAATTCGGCCCAAGTGAATATGGTGATAAAGCCATTGCATGCTAAGTGTGAAGCTTGATGATGATGCATGCAAAGATGGATTGTCTACTCTTGAAATTTCTTTGTAGCCATCTTGAGTAAGACTTTGAGTTTTCTTTTTTGTTTAACCATGATTGAAGTTGAAAGGGGCATGATTGTGATGTATTCGGCCATGATGCATTCATGAGCATGGTTCATGCTTCTTGCATGATAGTTAAAATTTGTGTTTTGGATGGCTATGGGCACCTTGAAATTCGGCCATGCACATATATGTATATATATGTTTGCACATGATGTTTTGGTTATGAAGTAAGTGATGAATATGTTTGTTTAAAGAAGAAAATGTTGAAGAATGTTTGTGAAATTGCAAGTATAATCGGCCATATGAGTGCTCGATGCTATATTATAAGTATTGAGCCACAATATGTAAAACATTAACTAGTAAAATGCATGCTGTTTTTTTTGTGTGGTATTAAGTGGATAATTGGCCTCAAATTGGACATGTATATTCGGCCTTAGGTAGCCTATTGATGGCCTTAGCTTTTCCTTGATGCTTGAATGAATTGTATTGAATTGCTTGATGTAGTATAAAATGTGCATGACCATTGTGTATTCAAGCTAAAGGGTGGCCATATGACCATTTAAACTCCTTGTCATATTCGGCCATAAGCTAGCATAATGAGGTTTTAATAAATTAAATTTGTTTGAATTAGCTCAAGAGCTTAGAGGGCCACAATTGGACAAGGGGAAGGAAAAAGTGATCGAATAGCCGTAAAAGCCGTTCGACAACATCCGAGGTAAGTCCTCAAGAAGTGACCCTACTTGAATTATGTGAAATGAAATATGGATGTGTAATGATTATCGATTTATGTGTGTATGAGTATTTGAATGATACCGGGCTAAGTCCCAAGGCGATTATGCTAGTGATTACCTTTGTGTTTGAGCCTTAGTAACCAAAATGAAACATGAATGTCTAATGATTATTGATGTATGTGTGCATGAGCAATTGAATGATATCCGGCTAAGTCCGAAGACATTTATGCTGGAAATTATATCCGGGTTAAGACCCGAAGGCAATTGTGCTAGCGGCTACATCTGGGCTAAGACCCGAAGGCATTCGTGCAAGTCGTTCTATCCGGGCTAAGACCCGAAGGCATTCGTGCACGTGGTTATATCCGGTTGTATTCCGAAGAAGCTTGGGCTGGAGGTGAGTGTTGGTTGCTGTAATAAATTCAATTAGTACGCTCGAAAAGCCCAAAGAATAAGGTATGTTTATATGTGCATTGGAAAAGTCGACATGTTTGAGCAACATTCGCTCAATCGACTAACGAATATCAACTATTGAAGTGGTTGATACCTTGTGAAAGTATATAATGATGAAGTGTGAAGTAAGAATGATTATGTGAATGTGTATTAATGAAATGATGCATTTGGCTATGTGAATGTATTGCTTTAATTAAAGCTGATTTTATTCCTTGAGACTTACTAAGCATAAAAATGCTTACCCGTTGCTTTGGCTCTGTTTTATAGATTTTGCTCGATAGCAAACGGATTCGGGATCATTAAAGTCGAAGTCATCTACACTATCAAAGCCTCCATTTTGGTATAATTTTTGGTTGAACTTTGAAATGGCATGTATAGGACTACCCTTGTCGGTTCAATTGTGTTGTGATGTATATGTGTACGGCCATGCGAAAATGGCTCGTAGAAGTCAAATCTGAACTTAGACCATTTGTGATTTGTATATATATATATATGGTTTCATGATGTAATTATGGATTGGAAATGGGAGTGTTGGTCACATGATCAGCCATTGGAATGGCTAAAATGGTCATAGGTGAACCTATGTATGGCAAGACTAGTTGGATCATGGAGACTACAAATAGATAAGACCTACCTTGAAAACAGATGCTGGTAGCAGCAGTGAAGTGGATTTGAAAAATCACCAAAATTTGTAGGAATAGTATTAAATAGTGAATAAGTTATGTAAATGAACCTTGATGAATCTACTTTCATATGGAAGAAACGAAACGGTCATAGGAGTTACATGTTAAGAGATATTAACGCTATTGTGAGACAGGGCCAGAACGGTTTCTGGGTCCCTTGTCGCAACTTTAAAAATTTACTATAAGTTATCCAGAAAGAATCAGGAGTCATGCCTTATATTTACAGATTCCATTTTGAGTCTAGTTACATTAGAAACAAACGGCACCAGTATTAAAGCCCTGTACAGAGAGATATTCAAGTTGTAACGCGCAAAGGTCAGAGCAGTTGATCTCTGTAACATGGGTGACTTTAACTAATAAACTGTACCAATTGGCCCAACAAAAAATTCTAGAAATAAATCCATGGATGGATATATGAGTCTAAATTCAGGAAAATTTACAAAACAGTTTCGAGTTTTGAAACTCGAGATATGATTTTAAGGCGACAATGACGCAGTTTTCCAGCCTGACTGGAAATGTCAAATTGATGGGCGAAACATGTGGATTTGGCTTGTTAACCCCTCGTGTCCGACACCGGCGATGGTCTCGGGTTCGGGGTGTTACAATTTTATTGGTATCAGAGCCACGGTTTAGTCGATTCTAGGACTACCGTGATGTGTTTGGGGTCTAGCTATACATGCCATTAAATGATGAATCGATAGTGTGGTGATTTCTGACAATTTGACTTTGGGTTGTTTATAGTAATGGATCCCAACCGAGCGATAGCGGATGATGTGGAGAGTGTGGCGCCTGCTCCCGCGCAAGGGACAGCGCCGGGGGATTCTCAACCTATGGCCAGCAATCCGAATGATGAGGCTAGGCAAGCCTTTTATAGTGTGATGAATGAATGGTTTAACCAATACATTCGAACTAACACTACTGTTCCACAACCTCCATTCCCGACAAATGCAACCCCAAGACCTACAATACCTTGATGAATCGACCAAATAAGGTCAAGTAAGCCCCGATCGATAGGATTCGAAAACATGAGGCCACTGAATTCAAAGCTACGGATGATGATGATGCTGAGCGAGCTGAATTTTGGTTGGACAACACTATCCGGGTGCCCGATGAGCTATCTTGTACACCCAATGAGTGCCTAAAGTGTATCATCTCCTTGCTACACGATTTTGCCTACTATTGGTGGAGTACTCTGACTTCCGTGGTGCCTAGAGAGCAAGTGACTTGGGAATTCTTTCAAAGCGAGTTCGAAAAAAGTATATCGATCGAGATTCATCGACCAAAAGCGAAGGAATTTCTTGATCTTAAGCAAGGTTCTATGTCGATTCGACTACGAACGAAAATTTGTGAGGCTTAGCGATGCGCGAGAATGCATTTCGTCCGAAGCTATTATGTGTAAACGCCGAGGATGGGCTGAATGATGATATAAGGATGTTCGTTGGCATTCTCGAAATATGAGAGTTCAGTAGTACTTGTTGAGCGAGCTTGTAAAGCCAAAGAGCTTAGAAAGGAGAAACAAAAAGCGATGTGGGAACCGGAGAATTCGAAGAGGTCCTCGGAAAGTCTCTTCAACAGCATCGAAGAGATTTCGAGATGATGTGAGCCGGTCTAGAGGCGCTCGGGCTTTTCTAGGCGAGGACGCGATCGACCCTGTGACCACACGAGTCACTTGATCGCCGATGGTGGAAATGATCGCCGAGAGAGGCGAGTGTCGCATTGTGGCAAATGGCATTCGGGGAACTTTTGGTTCGTGATCGCTCTGCTATAAGTGTGGATCGGCCGACCACTTTATGAAGGATTGCGAGGATGCTTGAACAAAATGTAAGTCAAAGTGGAAACCGGGTGCTACCATCGCCGAGGTAGGCCACCTAGAAATATGGGCAATGTCGTTGGCGGTCGAGAGGATCTAGAGATGCTACCATCGGATCTCGAGGCTCGTGCTCTGCTAGGACTTATGCCATCTGCGCGCCACGCCGAGGATCTTTGCCTCTCCGGATGTCATTACCGGTACTTTCACTCTTTTCAATACTAATGTGATTGCTTTGATTGACCCTGGTTCTAGTCATTCTTATATATGTGAAACCTTAGTATCCAGTAAGACTTTGCCTATTGAGTATACTGAGTTTGTAATTTGGGTGTCAAACCCCTTGGGTCATTACGTGCTTGTCAACAAAGTGTGCAAGAAAAGTCCCCTAGTGTTCCGAGGTTCTTGTTTTCCGGTGGACTTGATGCTTTTGCCGTTCGATGAATTCGACGTTATTCTTGGTTTGGATTGGTTGACCATGCACGATGCGGTTGTAAATTGCAAAAGCAAGACTATCGATTTGAGGTGCGCGAATAATGAGATAATTCGGGTTGAGTCTACGGACTTAAAGGGGTTGCCAGCTGTAATATCAGCAATGTTGGCGGAAATATGTAAGAAAAGGGTGCGAAGCGTACCTTGCGACGTGCTTTCGATGATAAGGAATCGAAAAGAAACCCGAATCTGCGTCGTGGTTTGTGAATACCCGGATGTTTTCCTGAAGAATTGCGGGTTTACCACTGTTCGGGAAATAGATTTTGGCATCGAATTGGTACCGGTACCACTCAATTTCGATAGCTCCGTATCGTATGGCACCAACGGAATTAAAGGAGTTGAAAGCTCGTTGCAAGAATTGGTGGATAGAGGTTTTGCTCGCCCGAGTTGTTCGCCTTTTGGGTGCGCCGGTGTTGTTTGTGAAAAGAAGGATGGAACCATGACGCTGTGCATCGACTATCGTCGACTTAATAAAGCGACGATAAAGAACAAATATCCGTTACCACGTATCGATGACTTGTTCGATCAAGCGAAGGAGCCTCGGTGTTCTCGAAAATAGATTTGAGATCGGGCTATTATCAATTGCGAATCCGAGATTCGGACGTACCCAAGACCGCCTTCAGAACGAGATACGGTCACTATGAGTTCCTAGTGATGCCGTTTGGGCTTACTAATGCCCTGCGGTATTTATGGATTTAATGAATTGGATCTTGGACCATATTTGGATCGATTAAGTAGTCGTGTTCATTGATGCCATCTTAGTCTATTCAAGGAATGAGACCGAACATCTTTGAACACCGAGGTTAGTCTTTGCAAATTTTACGGGATAAGCAATTATATGCTAAGTTAAAGAAGTGTGAGTTACGGTTAAGAGAGGTTAGCTTCTTGGGTCATGTGGTATCGTCGCATCGGGTATTCGAGTCGACCGAATAAAATTTCAGCCATACTTAATTGGAAGCCTTCGAGAAATATTCCGAGGTTCGAGCTTTTTGGGGCTTAGGTTATTACCAAACGATTTGTAAAGGTTTCTCAACGATAGCCACGCCGATGACGGCTACTCCAAAAGGATGTTAAGTTCGAATGGACGGAGAAATGTCGAAAAGTTTCGATCAACTGAAAACTTATTTGGTGAAGCCCCAATTCTAGTGCAACCCGAATCAAGCAAAGAGTTTGTCATCTATAGTGGCGCCTCCCTACTTGGGTTAGGTTGTGTATTGATGCAAGAAGGTCGAGTTGTGGCCTATCGTCGAGGCAATTAAAGCCACATGAGAAAAATTATCCGACCCATGATCTCGAATTGGCGCCATCGTATTCGCCTTAAAGATTTGGCGACGTTACTTATTTGGTGAGAGGTGCCATGTGTAATCGGATCACAAAAGTCTCAAATATTTGATGACCCAAAGAGACTTAAATCTGCGACAAAGACGTTGGCTCGAGCTGTTAAAGGATTATGAGCTGGTCATTGACTATCACCGGGAAAGGCGAATGTGGTTGCGGATGCCTTGAGTCGTAAATCATTATTCGCTTCTGAGCGATGAATGTGCACTTGTGCATTCGATCCGACGGTGTGTTAGTAGCTGAATTGAAAGCCAAACCATTATTGATACATCAAATTCGAGAAGCTCGAAAGTCGACGACGAGTTGGCGCAAAAGCGAAATGAGTGTGTTCGAACAAGGACTCGAGTTTCAAATTGATGATGACGATTGTTTGAGGTTCAAAAGTCGTCGTGTGTTCCAAAGAATTGAACTCATTTCGATAATTGAATGAAGCCCATTGTAGCGAATGGCAATCCACCGGGAGTACGAAGATGTACAACGATTTGAAAGCGTCGGCTTTGGTGGCATGGTATGAAACGAGACATCTCGACTTTGTTTGAGATGTTTAATATGTCAACAAGTGAAAGCGGAACATCAAGTGCCTTGAGATTACTTGACCAATCACGATACCCGAGTGGAAATGGGATCGAGTTACAATGGACTTTGTATCCGGACCGCCATTGTCGTGAGTAAGAAGGATGCGGTTTGGGTCGTGGTAGATAGATTGACTAAGTCGGCTCACTTTGTCCCCGTGCGCACGGATTTTCAATGGACAAATTAGCGAATTGTATGTTTCTCGATTGTGAGATTACACGGGTGCCTATTTCCATCGTGTCGGATAGAGATCCGAGATTTACCTCACGATTTTGGAAAAAGTTGCAAGAAGCTTTGGGTACCAAGTTGCATTTCAGCACCGCCTTTCACACCCAAACCGATGGTCAATCCGGCGGATAATTCGGATACTTGAGGATATGTTGAGATGTTGTGTCCTCGAGTTTAGTGGTTCATGGGAGCGGTATTTGCCGTTGATTGAATTAAACACAACAACAAACTTTCAATCAAGTATTAAGATGGCACCCTACGAGGCTTTGTACGGTCGTAAATGCCGTACACCATTGTTTTGGTGAGCTCGGTGAAAGCAAGATTTTCGGGTGGATTTGATTAGAGATCTTTGAGCGAAAGTGAAAGTAGTCCGTGAAAGTCGAAGATAGCCTCCGATCGTCGAAGTCGTGCAGCGGATCTGAAGCGTAAGGATATCGAGTATCGGTGGGTGATAAAGTGTTTCTCAAGGTATCGCCTTGGAAAAAGATACTCGATTCGGTAGTAAAGGCAAGTTGAGCCCGAGGTTCATTGGGCCATATGAGATATCCGAGCAAGTCGGTTCGGTGGCATATCGTTTGATTTTGCCCCTGAACTCGAAAAGGTTCACGATGTCTTTCATGTTTCGATGCTTGACGCTATAGATCCTATCCATCGCACGTGATTAGTCCATCGAAATTGAAATTCAAGCTAATATGAGTTATGAGGAAGAACCGATTCGTATCCTATCACGGGAAGTGAAAGAGTTGCGAAACAAGCGGGTTCCGCTAGTGAAAGTGTTATGGCTCAAGCACAGGATAGAAGAAGCTACTTGGGAGACCGAGAACTCTATGAAAGAGCGATATCCAAACCTATTTACCGGTAAGATTTTCGGGGACGAAAATTTCTTAAGTGGGGGAGAGTTGTGACATCCCTAATTTGACCATAGTCGGGAAGTGGTGTCGGGACCATTAAACCGAGTCTTATAAGTAATTAAAAGTTATATTCTATGTTTATGATGTTAGCAAATGCATGTGTGAAAGTTGCATGCATTAATTTGATCATTCTATGTGAATTTATTAAGATGGACTTATATGAAACATTGTTGAAAGGTGATAGGCCAATCTTCAATGGTCTAATAGTATATGCATGCAAAAGAATGGTTTTGCATGTCAATTTACCCAAAGAGAAGGAAGTGGCCGGCCATGGTGATGAAGATGGGCAAAAGAAAACATGTCTTAAACATGTTTTGCTAGTGGTGGATGTTAGAAATAATAAAATAAGAGCATGGGTAAAGAAATGAAAAAACATGAGTGTGGATGTTTTCCCCCCTTGTGCCGTACATGAGAGAAACAAAACAAAGAAAAAAAATTTTTGTTCATCTATTTTCACTCTCCTTTTGGCGAAAATACTAAGGATAAGGAAGGAGTTTTGCTTCATACTTGGTTTGGAAGAGGATTAGGAAGAGGTTGGCTATACTTGCATCAAGAGTAAGGTATGTTTGAGGTTGTGCCATGAGATTCATGCATGTTTTTGGTTGCTAGATTGATGTTCTTGTTAGCCCATGGTTCAAATCTTTGTTATGTCATGGGAATGAAATTCAGCCCAAGTGAATATGGTGATAAAGCCATTGCATGCTAAGTGTGAAGCTTGATGATGATGCATGCAAAGATGGATTGTCTACTCTTGAAATTTCTTTGTAGCCATCTTGAGTAAGACTTTGGGTTTTCTTTTTTTGTTTAACCATGATTAAAGTTGAAAGGGGCATGATTGTGATGTATTCGGCCATGATGCATTCATGAGCATGGTTCATGCTTCTTGCATGATAGTTAAAATTTGTGTTTTGGATGGCTATGGGCACCTTGAAATTCGGCCATGCACATATATGTATATATATGTTTGCACATGATGTTTTGGTTATGAAGTAAGTGATGAATATGTTTGTTTAAAGAAGAAAATGTTGAAGAATGTTTGTGAAATTGCAAGTATAATCGGCCATATGAGTGCTCGATGCTATATTATAAGTATTGAGCCACAATATGTAAAACATTAACTAGTAAAATGCATGCTGTTTTTTTTTTGTGTGGTATTAAGTGGATAATTGGCCTCAAATTGGACATGTATATTCGGCCTTAGGTAGCCTATTGATGGCCTTAGCTTTTCCTTGATGCTTGAATGAATTGTATTGAATTGCTTGATGTAGTATAAAATGTGCATGACCATTGTGTATTCAAGCTAAAGGGTGGCCATATGACCATTTAAACTCCTTGTCATATTCGCCATAAGCTAGCATAATGAGGTTTTAATAAATTAAATTTGTTTGAATTAGCTCAAGAGCTTAGAGGGCCACAATTGGACAAGGGGAAGGAAAAAGTGATCGAATAGCCGTAAAAGCCGTTCGACAACATCCGAGGTAAGTCCTCAAGAAGTGACCCTACTTGAATTATGTGAAATGAAATATGGATGTGTAATGATTATCGATTTATGTGTGTATGAGTATTTGAATGATACGGGCTAAGTCCCGAAGGCGATTATGCTAGTGATTACCTTTGTGTTTGAGCCTTAGTAACCAAAATGAAACATGAATGTCTAATGATTATTGATGTATGTGTGCATGAGCAATTGAATGATATCCGGGCTAAGTCCCAAGACATTTATGCTGGAAATTATATCCGGTTAAGACCAAGGCAATTGTGCTAGCGGCTACATCCGGGCTAAGACCCGAAGGCATTCGTGCAAGTCGTTCTATCAGGGCTAAGACCCGAAGGCATTCGTGCACGTGGTTATATCCGGTTGTATTCCGAAGAAGCTTGGGCTGGAGGTGAGTGTTGGTTGCTGTAATAAATTCAATTAGTACGCTCGAAAAGCCCAAAGAATAAGGTATGTTTATATGTGCATTGGAAAAGTCGACATGTTTGAGCAACATTCGCTCAATCGACTAACGAATATCAACTATTGAAGTGGTTGATACCTTGTGAAAGTATATAATGATGAAGTGTGAAGTAAGAATGATTATGTGAATGTGTATTAATGAAATGATGCATTTGGCTATGTGAATGTATTGCTTTAATTAAAGCTGATTTTATTCCTTGAGACTTACTAAGCATAAAAATGCTTACCCGTTGCTTTGGCTCTGTTTTATAGATTTTGCTCGATAGCAAACGGATTCGGGATCATTAAAGTCGAAGTCATCTACACTATCAAAGCCTCCATTTTGGTATAATTTTTGGTTGAACTTTGAAATGGCATGTATAGGACTACCCCTTGTCGGTTCAATTGTGTTGTGATGTATATGTGTACGGCCATGCGAAAATGGCTCGTAGAAGTCAATCTGAACTTAGACCATTTGTGATTTGTATATATATAGATATGGTTTCATGATGTAATTATGGATTGGAAATGGGAGTGTTGGTCACATGATCAGCCATTGGAATGGCTAAAATGGTCATAGGTGAACCTATGTATGGCAAGACTAGTTGGATCATGGAGACTACAAATAGATAAGACCTACCTTGAAAACAGATGCTGGCAGCAGCAGTGAAGTGGTTTTGAAAAATCACCAAAATTTGTAGGAATGGTATTAAATAGTGAATAAGTTATGTAAATGAACCTTGATGAGTCTACTTTCATATGGAAGAAACGAAACGGTCATAGGAGTTACATGTTAAGAGATATTAATGCTATTGTGAGACAGGGCCAGAACGGTTTCTGGGTCCCCTGTTGCAACTTTAAAAATTTACTATAAATTATCCAGAAAGAATCAGGAGTCATGCCTTATATTTACAGATTCCATTTTGAGTCTAGTTTCATTAGAAACAAACGGCACATGTATTAAAGCCCTGTACAGAGAGATATTCAAGTTGTAACGCGCAAAGGTCATAGCAGTCGATCTCTGTAACATGGGTGACTTTAACTAATAAACTGTACCAATTGGCCCGACCAAAAATTCTAGAAATAAATACATGGATGGATATATGAGTCTAAATTCAGGGAAAATTTACGAAAACAGTTTCCGAGTTTTGAAACTCGAGATATGATTTTTAAGGCGACAGTGACACAGTTTTCCAGCCTGACTGGAAATGTCAAATTGATGGGCGAAACATGTGGATTTGGCTTGTTAACCCCTCGTGTCCGACACCAGTGATGGTCTCGGGTTCGGGGTGTTACATGTACAGTACTAAATTTCTGAATATGAAAGACTCTGTCTCTGTGAAATATGTATGGAATTTGGAAATGAAGCATGACATATATGCAAACAAAGGAGCATGGTTAAGCTTATGAATTATTCTATGAAATGGCTATGAATCTTTATGGTTGAATTGTACTTATAAGCTTTAGTAGTTAGACAAATTGTATTTGGCTTACTAAGCTCTTTATAGCTTACTCTGTGTGATTTCTGTCTGTTTTACAGTCATCGTAGCTATTGAAGGCTCGGGGATAGTCGAGGATCGTCACCATACTATCGAAATCATTTTGGTACTTTTCAAAGTGTAAATATGTTGAAATATGGCATGTATAGGCTAGAAGGTCTATGAATTAAGTTTTGATTTGTAAACATATGTTATGCCATGAGAGTTGGTTAGCAAAAGGTGTAAGTTTTGGTATGATTATGAATGGGTTGTTGAATGATGATGATTTAGTTGTAATGAAGCATGTTTTAAGCATGGAATTGGTTGAAAATTTGTGTATGAATGTTGTTTAACCTTGCTAGTAAGAAAGACCCATATAGGGGTGGCAAGTTGGCTTAAACCAAGCCTGCATTGTGCCACACGGTCAGGGCACATGGGCGTGCCTTGTAGCGTGTAAGAAAATCAGTAACCTCTCAAGATTTACACGGGTATAGCATATGGGCGTGTCTTATGGCCGTGGGCTCAAGTCAGTAGCTAGCTAAGTATCACACAGCCATAGCACACGGTGTGCCTATTGGCCGTGGGTGAAAATTAGTATGGGTGCCTTGTTTTGGCACGGTTGGTTCATATGAGTGTGTCTGATGCCAGTGTAAGGTACACGGCCTGGTCACACGGGCGTGTGACCTCAACAGAATTGAAAGATTTTCTGAGTTATGAAATTTATGAACGGATTTGGTTTAGTTCTGATTGTTCCTAGAAGTATATTTTAGGTCTCGTAGACTATCTTAAGAGATGATTACTTATGAAAGGATGTTATATGATATCTGTGATTCTGAATTAGCTTAAAATGTTCTGTTTGTCTGGTAATGCCCCTTACCTATTCAGCGACAGATACGGGATAAGGGTTTTATATTTTATTGGTATCAGAGCTATGGTTTAGTCGGTTCTAGGACTAGCATAGCGTATATGAGTCTAGCTATACATGCCATATATCTGAATCTGTGACAGTGTGATGACCCTTGACATTGAAATGTGCTTTTATATAGCAAATGGATCCCGATAGAGTTGTAGCTGACGACGTAGAAAGTAATGCGCTTGCTCCTGCACAAGGGATGGTGCAAGCTGATTCTAGACCGACTACGAGTAGCCGTGATGGTGAGGCTAAGCAAGCCTTCTATCAGATGATGAATGAATGGTTCACCCAATACATTAGAACCAATCCGACTGTACAACAACCTCTACCTCCAGTTAATCTTTCTCAAGTTCCTGTCGTGCCCTTTGTGAATCCGGTTCAGTCTAGTAAACCACCAGTTGATAAGATTAGAAAGTATGGGGCTGAAGAGTTTCGAGCTACAACAAATGATAATGTTGAAAGAGCCGAATTCTGGTTAGAGAATACAATGCGACTTGATGAAATGTCTTTAAATCCTGAGGAATGTATAAAATATGCCATTTCACTTTTGAGAGATACGGCGTATCATTGGTGGAAAACTTTAACATCTGTAGTTCCGAGAGAACAAGTTACGTGGGATTTCTTCCAAGCTAAATTCCAAAAGAAATATATCAGTCAAAGATTCATCGATCGGAAATGAAAAGAGTTTCTCGAGCTTAAACAAGGCCGTATGTCTGTTACTGAATACGAACGTGAATTTGTGAGATTGAGTCAGTATGCTCTAGAATGTGTATCGAATGAAGCAATAATGTGCAAAAGGTTTGAAGATGGACTAAATGAAGATATCCGTTTGTTAGTTGGGATTTTGGAGATTAAAGAAATGGTAGTGCTCGTTGAGCGGGCTTGTAAAGCTGAAGAATTAAGTAAAGAAAAAGAAAAGCTGATTTTGAAGCTAGAGATGCTAGAAAGAGATCTTCGAGTAGATCATTTCAATCTGTATCAAAGAAATTCTGAGATTATCAGATCCGCTCAAATACTAATGTGGGACATTCAAATGAGATCGAGCTAGATCGTAATCGAACTTTAGAGCCCTACTACTTCTGTTGCAAGTGTCGGGAATGTCTGGTCTGGGAGACCTGAATGTAAAAATTGTGGTAAAAGACATCCAAGAAATTGTAGATTGAATGACCGAGCCTGTTTTCGATGTGGATCTCTGGACCATTTTGTAAGAGATTGTTCTGAACCTGCTGAGTAAGAGAATGTATAGAATCTGAGACCGAGCAACACCTTTACTAGAGGTAGACCTTCTAAAACTACAGGAAATGTTAGCGGTGGTCAAAGAGCTACTAGTGATACTACTATTAGATTTGAGGCTAGAGCACCTACCAGAGCCTATGCTATCCGAGCTCGTGAGGAAGCTTCGTCTCCAGACGTGATTACTAGTACTTTTACTCTTTATGATACTTCTGTGATTGCATTGATAGACCCTGGATCAACACATTCTTATATCTGTATGAATTTAGTGCGCAGTAAGACTTTGCCTATAGAGTCTACTGAATTCGTAATTAGAGTATCGAACCCCTTAGGTAAAAGTGTTCTGGTTGATAAAGTCTGCAAGAATTGCCCGTTAATGATTTGAGACGTCTGTTTTCCTGCTGATTTGATGCCTTTTCCTTTTGACGAATTTGATATAATTCTGGAAATGGATCGGTTAACTCTCTATGATGCTATTGTGAATTGTAAATGAAAAGTCAATGATTTGAGGTGTAAGAATGATGAGATAATTAGAACTGAGTCTAGCAATTTGATTGGATTAGCAACTGTAATATCTGCAATGAAAGCACAGAAATTTGTGAAGAAAGGCTGTAAAGCCTACTTAGCTTATTTGTTAGACTCGAAAATGGATGATAGGAAAGTTGAATCAGTGCCCGTTGTTTGTGAATTTTCTGATGTGTTACCTAAAGAACTATTGGGTTTGCCTTTGATTCGAGAAGTTGAGTTTGGCATTGAATTAGTACCTGGTACTACTTCGCTTTCGATAGCTCCGTATAGAATGGCTCCGACCGAGTTAAAGAAATTAAAATCTCAGTTGCAAGAATTGACAGATTGAGGGTTTGCTAGACCGAGTTTTTCACTATGGGAGGCTCTTGTTCTGTTTGTGAAAAAGAAAGATGGCACAATGAAAATGTGTATTGATTTCCGTCATCTAAACAAAGCAACCATAAAGAATAAATATCCTCTGCCTAGAATTAATGACTTATTCGATTAGTTGAAAGGTGCTACTATATTTTCAAAGATAAATCTAAGATCGGGTTACTATTAGTTGCGAGTAAAGGACTCTGACATTCCAAAAATTGCTTTCAGAACGAGGTATGGGCATTATGAATTTTTAGTTATTCCTTTTGGATTAAAGAATGCACCTGCTGTATTTATGGATTTAATGAATAGAATTTTTAAATCGTATCTAGATCAATTTGTTGTTGTATTCATTGATGATATATTGATTTATTCACGTGATGAATCTGAGCATGCCGAGCATCTGAGAGTAGTGCTACAAACTCTTCAAGATAAACTGTTGTATGCAAAGTTCAGTAAATATGAATTCTGGTTGCAGGAAGTTAGTTTCTTGGGTCATACTGTATCAGCATCTGGTATTAGAGTTGATCCAAGTAAAATTTTAGCTATTCTAGATTGGAAGCCCCCGAGGAATGTATCTGAAGTCCTTAGTTTTCTGGGACTTGTCGGTTACTACAGACGATTTGTAAAAGATTTCTCTATGATAGCAACTCCGTTGACAAAATTGCTTCAGAAAGATGTGAAATTTGAATGGTCTAAGAAATGTCAGAAAAGTTTTGATAGGTTAAAAGCTCTGTTAACTGAAGCTCCGGTGTTGGTACAACCTGAGTCAGGTAAAGAATTCGTTGTTTATAGCGATGCTTCATTGATACGAGAAATGTTAGCTGTGGTCAAAGAGCTACTAGGGATACTATTGTTAGATCTGAGGCTAGAGCACCTGCTAGAGCCTATGCTATACGGGAAAATTATTGTATGAATGCTGTTTAACCTTGCTAGTAGGAAAGACCTATATAGGGGTGGCAAGTTGGCTTAAACCAAGCTTGCATTGTGCCACACGATCAGGGGACACGGGCGTGCCTTGTGGCCATGTAAGAAAATCAGTAACCTCTCAAGATCCACACGGCTATAGCATATGGGCGTGTCTTATGGCCGTGGGCTCAAGTCAATAGCTAGCTAAGTATCACACGACCATAGCACACAGGTGTGCCTATTGGCCATGTGTGAAAGTCAGTATGGGTGCCTTGTTTTGGCACGGCTGGTTCACATGGGTGTGTCTGATGCCCGTGTAAGGCACAGGGCCTGGTCACACAGACGTGTGACCTCAACAGAATTGAAAGATTTTTTGATTTCTGAAATTTATGAATGGATTTGGTTTAGTTCTGATTGTTCCTAAAAGTATATTTTAGGTCTCGTAGACTATCTTAAGAGATGATTTCTTATGACATGATGTTATATGATATCTGTGATTCTGAATTGGTTTAAAATGTTCTGTTTGTCTGGTAATGCCCCTTACCTAATCCGGCGACAGATACGGGATAGGGGTGTTACACCCATGGCCAGCCATCCTAGTCTTTAAGGGTCTAATTGCTCTTTAAAGACCCCCCAAATTTTATCCTCTAGCTATTTGACACCTTTAGCTATCAATTTAGGACATTTACATTTTATGTGATTTAGTCCTTTTTAGCAATTGGACTCACAAACGTTAAAATTAACTTACCAAATTTTCATGCATTCCTAAAAACATACTATAACATCAAAATAATAATAAAATAATTTATTTGACTCTGGATTTCTGGTCTCGAGACCACTATTCTGACTAGACCCTAAATTAGGCTGTTACAGTTCTTATGTGGATATTATGCCATTCACTTTGATAATGTACATAAATGACCTTATTATATGTGTTTTTAAATGGTTTATTAAAAGGGTATTATGGTCATTAACATATTAAACATATGTTAAATAAAACATAACATAAAATAAAGCCATCGTCATCTTGTTTTGCTGAAAAATAAAAGGAAAAATAAAAGATAAAAGCTTGCTAGGGTTCGGTTTTTGATAATTTCTACGTTTTTGTAATAGTTTCTTTATATATTATCGAATCCATGCCTCAATTTCTGATTTTGTTGATGAATTTGAAATGTGCCATGGATGGATTCATGAGCTTTGTGATGTTATATGTTGAAATATGGAAGCTTGATGTCGGGTTTACATGTGATGTCTTTGAATTTTTTATGAAATTGATTAAGTTAGGTTGAATTGTAAAAATGTTATTTTAAGGGACTAAAATGTGAAATAAATGAAATGTATGGACTTGTATGAGGGCTAGGAAAATTCAACTAAGCTTGTGTACAAGCAAATTTTGTGTATTTTGTAATTTTGTGAATTAGAAACTAAAGTGTCGAAATGTGAAAATGTGAGGACTAGTTTGCAAAATGCCTTAATTGTGTGCGAATGGATTGGCTTGAATGATTTAGTGAATAATAGGGATAATTTTGAATACATATAGATCAAGAAAAGAGGAATTTTGACTTAGACTGAGGGAAGTCGAAGATTATAGAGTAGACGATCAAAGTCGACAATTGGGTTATGAAATGTTATGGAATGATTGCCAATTGGGTTATGAAATATGGTCATTTATGCTTGTGAATGCTTGTAAATATAGGATGGCAAATGGCATTGCAAATAGCCTATTTTGGTCCATACGGGCAGGGACACGGGCGTGTGTCTCAACCGTGTGTGACCCACGGTCATGTTGCACGGCCGTGTGTCCCCTGGTGTTGAAATGGAATTGAAGTCAATATGCTCCACACGGTCTCACACATGGGCGTGTGACCGGTTGTGTGGTACAAGTCAGTATACCCCCCAAATTGCACAAGGCCTAGCATACGAGCGTGTGACTTGGCCATGTTGATAAGTCAGTCTACTTTCTAGTTTTCACACGGTCTGGCACACGGGTATGTCCTCGGTCCTATGATGCAAGTCAATATGTATGCCATATTTCCACACGGTTTAATACACGTGCGTGTCTACTAGCCATGTGAGGCACACGGTTTATTCACTCAGGCGTGTGACACTTGAAATATTAAAATTTTTCTAAGTTTCTAAATTTTTCATATGTTACCAATTTAGTCTTGAATGCATGATTTAAACTTTATATGCTCGATTTAAGTACATATTGAATGTGAATGAATGATATTTACTAAAATGAGACGACATTTGATAAATGATTGTTCTGAATTAAGTTACAAGTCCAGTAATGCCTCTTAACCTATTCCAGCGACGATTACGAGTTAGGAGTATTACATTTGTTGGTATTAGAGCTACAGTTTAGTCAATTCTAGGACTAACGTAGCGTATGTGAGTCTAGCTATATATGACATATATAAAACTTTGATAGTATGATGACTCCTGATGTTTTCAAATGTGTTTTTATATAGTAATGGATCCCAAACAAGCTGTAACGAATGGTGTAGAAAGTAATGCGCCAGCTCCTGCTCAAGGGACAGTGCCTACTGAATATAGGCCCGTGACAAGTAGTCATTGGGATGAGGCTAAAGAAGCCTTCTTTTAGATATTGAATGAATGGTTCGTACAGTACATTCGTACGAACCCAGGTGTTCAACAACCTCTATCCTCATCTGTTCCCCAACCGATCCCTGTAGTTCCTTAAGGTATTAATCCTCTATGGTTAAATAAACAACCTATCAGTAAGATACAGAAACACAGAGCTGAGGAATTCAGAGCTACTGTTAATGATGACCCTACGAGAGTTGAGTTTTGGCTCAAGAACACAATTAGGGTATTCAACGAATTATCTTGCACACTTGAAGAATGTTTAAAGTGTGTAGTATCACTGTTGAGAGACACCATGTATCATTATTGGAATACCTTGATATCTGTAGTTCCATGAGAAAGAGTTACTTGGGATTTCTTTCAAGTTGAATTTAGAAATAAATACATCAGCCAAAGGTTCATTGATTAGAAAAGCAAAGAATTTATTGAATTGAAGGAGGGTCGTATGTCGGTCACAGAATATGAAAGAGAGTTTGTACGACTCAGCAAATATGCTCTTGAATGTGTTTCTTCTGAAGCTATAATGTGTAAAATATTCGAGGATGGATTGAATAAAGAAATTAGAGTGTTAGTTGGAATTCTTGAGCTGAAAGAGTTTGTTGTTTTGTTTGACTGAGCTTGTAAAGCCGAAGAGCTTTGTAAAGAGAAAAGAAAAGCTGATTCTGAGGCTAGAGATTCTAGAAAGAGATTTGTGAGAAAATCACATCAGTCAACATCAAAGAAATTTAGAGAATATCATCCTCATTCTACGGCTTCTATGGGAATTTCGATTAGAGACAGAGATGTGAGGCATTTCAGTTCTAAACCTCAGGTGACATCAATTGCCAGTGTAGGTGGTGTTAGAAATGCTAGACCTGAATGTAAACATTGTAATAAGAAATATTATTGTGAATGTAGATTAGTTAGCTAAGCTTGCTTTAAATGTGGATCGCTTGATCATTATCTTCGAGACAGTCTAGAAAAGTTTACAACTGATAGAGATCAACCAGTGAAAGCAAGTAACATGGCTTCTAGAGGGAGACCACCCCGAAATACTGGAAATATGAGTGGTAACCGAGGTGTTAAGAGAGATTCAACTGTGAGATCTGAGGCATGAGCACCTGCCAGAGCTTATGCTATTGGTGTACGAGAGGAGGCATCATTGCCAGATGTTATTACCGGTACCTTTTCTCTTTTTGATACTGATATAGTTGCATTCATAGATACTGGATCAACCCATTAATATATCTGTATGAATTTAGTATTTAAAAAAAGTTTACATGTTGAGTCTATAGAGTTTGTAATTAAAGTATCGAACCCCTTAGGAAAATCTATTTTAGCTAATAAAATTTGGAGGAATTGCCCTTTGATGATTCGGGGTTACTATTTTTAGGCTAACTTGATGCTTCTACCATTTGATGAGTTTGATGTGATTCTTGGTATGGACTGGTTGACTATGCACGATGCGGTTGTGAATTGTAGACATAAGACTATTGAATTGAAATGTCAAAATAGTGAGATTCTTCAGATTAAGTTTGATGATTCGAATGAATTACCTAGTATGATATCGTCTATGTTAGCTCAGAAATATTTAAAAAAAGGTTATAATGTATATCTTGCATACGTACTGGATAAAAAAGTGTCTGAGTCAAAGATTGAATCTATACCTGTTGTTTGTGAGTTTTCAGATGTATTTCCAGAAGAATTACTGGGTTTTCCACCGATCAAAGAAGTTGGATTTGGTATTGAATTAGTATCGAGAACAACGCCGATATTGATAGCTCCATACAAAATGGCTCCAACAAAATTAAAAGAATTGAAAGCTCAATTGCAAGAATTAACAGATAGAGGTTTTGGTCAACTGAGTTATTCTCCCTAGGGTGCACCGGTATTGTTTGTGAAAATGAAAGACGGCACGATGAGAATGTGTATTGAATACAGACAATTAAATAAAGTGACTCTAAAGAACAAATACCCTCTACCACAAATTGATGATTTATTTAATCAGTTGAAATAGGTTATAGTATTTTTAAAGATTGATCTAAGATCAGGTTATTATCAGTTATGAGTTAAAGAGTCTAATGTGCTGAAAATTGCGTTCAGAATGAGGTATGGACATTATGAATTCCTTGTTATGCCTTTCGGTTTAACTAATGCTCCTGCCATTTCTATGGACTTGATGAATCAAATATTCAGACTGTATTTAAATAGATTTGTTGTTGTATTTATTGACGATATTCTGATCTATTCACGAGAAGAATCTGAGCATATCGAACATTTGAGAATTGTGTTACAAACTCTATGTGTGACAGCCCAAAATAGACCCTAGCCGGAATGTGGTTTCGAGACCACTAAACCGAGTCATAAAAATAATTAATTGTTATATTCTATGCTTACTATGTGTGTGCATGCATATGTGGAAATTTCATTCTCTAATTTTACCCATTTGTATGAGAAAGTATTAAATAGGGATCAAAGTGAAACATGGTGAAATATGATAGGCTAATTTTAAATGGCTTGTTAGTACATGTTAACAAAAAGGTGGAGTTGCATGTCAAATAATCCCCTTCCTAAGGAGGAGTGGCCGGCCATGACAAGGTTATGGGCAAGGGAACATGTTCCCAACATGTTTTACTAATGGATGATGTTAGAAATAATAAACAACTAAGCATGGGTGAGAAAAAAAAAAAATGTGTGTGAGAGAGTAGCATCCCCCCATTGCCGTGCAACCAAGAAGAGAAAACAAAAAATTTGTTCATGCTTGCTCTCTCCTTTTGGCCGAAAATACTAAGAGGAAGAAGGGATTTTGCTTCATTTCCTTTGTTTAGAAGAGATCTAGAAGGAGATTTGGCTAAGTTGCATCAAGATTAAGGTATGTATGAGGTTGTGTTGGGAGTTTCATGCATGGTTTGGTTGCTAATTTGATGTGCATGTTAGCCATGGCTCAAATCCTTGTTATGCCATGGAAATGGTATTTGGCCAAAGTTGTTATGGTGATAAAGCCATTGCATGCTAAGTGTGAAGCTTGATGATGATGCATGCAATGATGGATTGTCTACTCTTGAGTAAGATTTTGAGTTTTCTTTTGTGTTTAACCATGATTGAAGTTGAATGGAGCATGATTGTCATATTCGCCATGATGCATTCATGAGCATGGTTCATGCTTCTTGCATGTTAGTTAAAATTTGTATTTTGGATGGCTATGGACACCTTGAAATTCGCCATGCTCATATTGTATATATATGTTTGCACATGATGTTTTGGCTATGAAGTAAGTGATGAATATATTGGTTTAAAGAAGAAGATGTGGAAGAATGATTGTGAAATTGCAAGCACAATTCGCCTAGCACACATATAAGTGCTTGATGCTATATTATAAGTTTTGGGCCACAATGTGCAAAGCATTAACTAGTAAAATGCATGCTGTTTTGTGAGGTATTAATGCAAGATTGACCTCAACATGTACATGAATATTCGGCCTTGGGTAGCCTATTGAAGGCCTTAGCTTTTCCTTGATGCTCAAATAAATTGTATTGAATTGCTTGATGTAGTATAAAATGTGCATGACCATTGTGTATTCAAGCTAAAGAGTGGCCATATGACCATTTAAACTCCTTGTCATATTCGGCCATAAGCAAGCACAATGAGGTTTTAATAAATTGAATTTGTTTGAATTAGTTCAAGAGCTAAGAGGGCCACAATTGGACAAGGGGAAGGAAAAGGTGATCGAATAGCCGAAAAAGCCGTTCGACAACATCCGAGGTAAGTCCTCAAGAAGTGACCCTACTTGAATTATGTGAAATAAAGTATGGATGGGTATTGATTATTGATTATGTATGTATGAGCATTTGAATTCTACCCGGGCTAAGTCCCGAAGGTGAATATGCTTGTGATTATATTTGCGTTTTGAGCCTTAGTAATGAAAATGAAATATGTATGTCCAATGATTATTGATGTAGGTGTACATGAGAAATTGAATGATATCCGGCTAAGCCCAAGACAATTATGCTGGAAATTATATCCGGTTAAGACCAAGGCAATTGTGCTAGTGGCTATATCCAGGGTTAAGACCAAGGCATTCGTATGAAGTTATTCTATCCGGCTAAGACCAAGGCATTTGTGCACGTGATTATATCCGGTTATATTCAAGAATCTTGGGCTGGAGGTGAGTGTTGGTTGCTGTAATGAATTCAATTAGTACACTCGAAAAGCCCAAAGGATAAGGTACGTTATATGTGCATTGGAAAGTCGACATGTTTGAGCAACATTCGCTCAATCGACTAATAAATTTCAGTTATTGAATTGATTGATACTTTGTGAAAGTATATAATGATGAAGTGTGAAGTAAGAATGTGTATTAATGAAATGATGCATTTGGCTATGTGAATGTATTGCTGTAATTAGAGCTGATTATATTCCTTGAGACTTACTAAGCATAAAAAAAAATGCTTACCCCGTTACTTTGGCTCTCTGTTTTATAGATTTCGCTCGATAGCAATCGGATTCGGGATCAATAAAGTCGAAGTCATCCACACTATCCACGCCTCTATTTTGGTATAAATTTTGGTTGAACTTTGAAATGGCATGTATAGGACTACCCCTTGTTGGTTGAATATGTTGTGATGTATATATGTACGGCCATGCGAAAATGGCTCGTAAAAGTGAAGTATCGACTTAGACTAATTGTGGTTTGTATGTATATATTTGGTGTCATGATGTGGCTATGGCTTGGAAATGGGAATGTTGGTCATATGATCAGCCATTGGCATGGTTAAAATGATCATATATGAACCTATGTATGGCAAGACTAGTTGGTTCATGGAGACTACCAAATAGGTAAGACCTACCTTAAAAACAGATGCTGCCAGCTGCAGTGACGTGAATGTGAAAAATCACCAAAATTCGTAGGAATGGAATTAAATAGTGAATAAGCTATGTAAATGAACCTTGATGAGTCTATCTTCATATGGAAGAAACGAAATGGTCATAGGAGTTACATGTTAAGAGATATTAAAGCCATTGTGAGACAGGGCCAGAATGGTTTCTGGGTTCCCTGTCGCAACTTTAGATATTTACTATAAATTATCCAAAAATAATTAGGAGACATACCTTATATGTACAGATTCCATTTTGAGTCTAGTTTCATTAGAAACAAACGGCACCAGCATTAAAGCTTTGTACAGAGAAATATTCAAGTTATACCACGCGAAGGTCAGAGCAGTCGATCCCTGTAACATGGGTGACTTTAACTAATAAACTGTACCAATTGGCCCGACCAAAAATTCTATAAATAAATCCATGGATGGATATATGAGTCTAAATTCAGGGAAAATTTACGAAACCAGTTTCCGAGTTTTGAAACTCGAGATATGATTTTTAAGGCGACAGTGACGCAGTTTTCCAGCCTGACTGGAAATGTCAAATGGATGGGCAAAACAAGTGAACTTGGCTTGTTAACCCCTCGTGTCCGATAACCGGCGATGGTCTCGGGTTCGGGGTGTTACAATTTTATTGGTATCAGAGCCACGGTTTAGTCGATTCTAGGACTACCGTGATGTGTTTGGGGTCTAGCTATACATGCCATTAAATGATGAATCGATAGTGTGGTGATTTCTGACAATTTGACTTTGTGTTTGTTTATAGCAATGGATCCCGATCCCAACCGAAGCGATAGCTGATGATGTGGAGAGTGTGGCGCTGCTCCGCGCAAGGGACAAAGGTCGGCGGACTCTCAACCTATGGCCAGCAATCCTAATGACGAGGCTAGGCAAGCCTTTTATAGTGTGATGAACGAATGGTTTAATCAATACATTCGAACCAACACTACTGCTCCACAACCTCCATTCCGAAAAATGCAACCCCGCACCTACAATACCTCCGTGACTGACCAAATAAGGTCAAGTAAGCCCCAATCGATAGGATTCAAAACATGGGGCCACTTGAATTTAAGGCTACGGATGATGATGATGCCGAAGCGAGCTGAATTTTGGTTAGATAACACTATCCGGTGCTTGATGAGCTATCCCATACACCGATGAGTGCTTAAAGTGTACCATCTCCTTGCTACGCGAGTCCGCCTACTATTGGTGGAGTACTCGACTTCGTGGTGCCTAGAGAGCAAGTGACTTGGGAATTCTTTCAAACCGAGTTCAAAAAGTATATCATCGAGATTCATCGACCTAAAGCGGAGGGAATTCCTTGATCTTAAGCAAGGTTCGATGTCGCCATCGACTACTGAACGAAAATTTGTGAGGCTTAGCCATGACGCTGAGAATGCATTTCGTCCGAAGCTATTATGTGTAAACACTTCGAGGATGGGCTGAATGATGATATAAGGATGTTTGTTGGCATCCTCGAGATACGAGAGTTCGTAGTACTTGTTGAGCGAGCTTGTAAAGTCAAGAGCTTAGAAAGGAGAAACAAAAAGCTGATGTGGGAACCGGAGAATTCGAAAGAGGTCCTCGGAAAGTCTCTTCAACAAGCATCAAGAGATTTTGAGATGATGCGAGCCGGTCTAGAGGCGTTCGGGCTTTTTAGACGAGGACGCGATCGACCCCTGTGACCACACGAGTCACTTGATCGCGATGGTGGAAATGATCGCCGAGAGAGGGCGGAGTGTCCACATTGTGGCAAATGGCATTCGGGAGCTGTTGGTTTCGTGATCGCCTCGCTATAAGTGTGCATCGCCGACTACTTTATGAAGGATTGCCCGAGGATGCTTGAGCAGAATGTGAGTCGAGTGGAAACCCGGGTGCTACCATCGCCGAGGTAGGCCACCTAGAAATATGGGCAATGTCGATTGGCGGTCGAGAGGATCTAGAGATGCTACCATCGATCCGAGGCTCGTGCTCTGCTAGGACTTATGCCATACGCCACGCCGAGGATCTTGCTCTCCGGATGTTGTTACCAGTACTTTCACTCTTTTCAATACAAATGTGATTACTTTGATTGACCCCGGTTCTACTCATTCATATCTATGTGAAACCTTAGCATCCAAGAAGACTTTGCCCATTGAGTCTCTTGAGTTTGTAATTCGGTGTCAAACCCTTGGGTCATTACGTGCTTGTCAATAAAGTGTGCAAGAAAAGTCCCCTAGTGTTCCGAGGTTCTTGTTTTCCGCGGACTTGATGCTTTTGCCGCTCGATGAGTTCGACGTTATTCTTGGTTTGGATTGGTTGACCATGCACGATGCGGTTGTAAATTGCAAGAGCAAGACTATCGATTTGAGGTGCGCGAATAATGAAATAATTGGGTTGAGTCTACGGACTTAAAGGGGTTGCCGCAGTAATATCGCCGATGTTGGCCCGAAATATGTAAGAAAAGGGTGCGGCGTACCTTGCATACGTGTTTCGATGACAAGGAATCGAAAAGAAACCCGAATCTGTGTCGTGGTTTGTGAATACCGGATGTTTTCCAAGAATTGCGGGTTTACCACTGCTTGGGAAATAGAATTTGGCATCGAATTGGTACTGGTACCACTCCAATTTCGATAGCTCCGTGATCGTATGGCACCAACGGAATTAAAGGAGTTGAAAGCTCGCTTGCAAGAATTGGTGGATAGAGGTTTTGCTCGCCGAGTTTTTCGCCTTTGGGTGCGCCAAGATTGTTCGTGAAGAAGAAGGATGGAACCATGCGGTTGTGCATCGACTATCGTCAGCTTAATAAAGCGACGATAAAGAACAAATATCCGTTGCCATGTATTGATGACTTGTTCGATCAACTGAAGGAGCCTCGGTGTTCTCGAAAATAGATTTGAGATCGGGCTATTATCAATTGCGAATCCGAGATTGGACGTACCCAAGACCGCCTTGAGCGAGATATGGTCACTATGAGTTCCTAGTGATGCCGTTTGGGCTCACTAATGCCCTCGCGGTATTTATGGATTTAATGAATCGGATCTTTAGACCATATTTGGATCGATTCGTAGTCGTGTTCATTGATGACATCTTGGTCTATTCAAGAAATGAGACCGAACATGAACACCGCGGTTAGTGCCGCAAATTTTACAGATAAGCAATTATATGCTAAGTTCAAGAAGTGTGAGTTCGGTTAAGAGAGGTTAGCTTCTTGGGTCATGTGGTATCTGATCGGTATTCGAGTAATCGAATAAAATTTCAGCCATACTTAATTGGAAGCCTCCAGAAATATTACCGAGGTTCTGAGCTTTTTGGGGCTTTAGGTTATTACCGACGATTTGTAAAAGGCTTCTCAACGATAGCCACCGATGATGAAGCTACTCGAAAGGATGTTAAGTTCGAATGGACGGAGAAATGCCAAAAAGTTTCGATCAACTGAAAACTTATTTGACTGAAGCCCCAATTCTAGTGCAACCCGAGTCCGGTAAGGAGTTTGTCATCTATAGCGACGCCTCTCTACTTGGGTTAGGTTGCGTATTAATGCAAGAAGGTCAAGTTGTGGCCTATGCGTCGAGGCAATTAAAGCCACATGAGAAAAATTATCCGACTCATGATCTCGAATTGGCCTCCATCGTATTCGCCTTAAAGATTTGGCGACATTACTTATTTGGTGAAAGGTGCCATGTGTGACAACCCGAATTAGGGCCTAATCGGAATAGTGGTTTCGTGACCACAAATCCGAGATAGAAATAATTGTTTTATAAATATTTTGGGGTTTATGATATGATTGCATGATTGTGTGAAAATTTCGTGATGAAATTCTATGCCTAAAGTGTTTAAATTGAAAGTAGGGACTAAATCGAATAAGTTGCAAAATTTGCATACTAGAAATTTTAGTATGAAATTGTTTTGAAATATTTATTAGGAGGTCTTAAATAGAAATTCTACCAATTTTAAGTTCATGGACAAATTTAGGACATGGAAGGAATTTTTGGAAAGTTTAGTAGTAAGGGTATTTTAGTCATTTTGATATTAAATGAAATAAAATGGGAAAAATAACACAAAATAGTCATCTTCCCATTTAGTTGCTGCGAAACTTCACTCTCTCCATAGCTAGGATTCTTCAACTTTCAAGCTCCATAGTAAGTGATTCTAAGCCCCGTTTTTAATGTTCTTTACGTTTTTGGAATCCCGTAAGCTCGATTAAGCTTATGCTAGTAATAATTTAACCTAGGGTTCATATTTGGAAAAATACCCATAGGTGAAATTTGTGTATTTTGATGTTTTATGATAGAATATGAGGTTTTAAATTGTGTTAAATAATTTGTGCTACTCGGTTTTAAGTGAAAACGAGTAAAACGGCATAATCGGTAAAAATACCTAATGTTCATAACTATATGATAGAGTGGGAATTTGATGTTGTTGTAGAAGAGAAAATGTTCAGCATATCATAAAACATAAGAATAAGGGCTGAAATTAAATTCCGAGCCTAGGGGCAAAATTGTAATTTTGTAAAAGTTAGGGGCAAAATGTAATTTTTCTACAATGTGATTTTGGTTTGAAATAAATAGTATGAGTATTAAATGAGCTAAATGTGTTATTATAGATCAAGAAAGGCACGGAACTGACCTCGAACGGGGAAAAGAAAAAGTTTTGGACTAAATTGCAAAATTTCCATATTTTGCACCAAGGTAAGTTGTATGTAAATATTACAATAATTTCATGTACATTCTTATATTTCAGCCTATTATATAAATATACTAGCTGATGTTAAAATATAAATTGACTATGGGAAGAATGGAACTAAATACAGAGAGAGAGATCCCGGTTGAACATTCGGAGAGATCGAATGAAATAGAGGGAGCGTAGCTAGGTCACATGTATGATGCTGAGTGCACATCATGTGTACAAGAAAGCTACGAGACACCCTGTAGTAGCTAGGTCACATGCGTGATACGAGATGTATCCCATGTAGACAAGAGAGCTACGTGAAAGATAAATGTAGCTAGGTCGCATGCGTGATTCCAAGTGAAGGACACCATGTAGACAAGAGAGCTACGTGAAAGATAAATGTAGCTAGGTCGCATGCGTGATTCCAAGTGAAGGACACCATGTAGACAAGAGAGCTACGAGACAAATCGGCTAGGTCGCATGAGTGGTACTAAGTGTTCCCCATGTGTACAAGAGAGCCGAACTAAATGAAGTATGATGGTGGGGCTGTGTGCTGAAACCGTTAAATATCGAGGATTGATCCGAATTGTTCAACGGGATGGTTTTGTGGTGACATTGTGGTTTGGACCTACACTTATAGTGAATGAAATGTGGTGAAAATGAATTGTGGCATATACATATATACGATAAAATGAGGTTAGCATAAAGAATGTGTGAAAGAGTGAAATTAGTATTAAAACTGTTTTTAGATGGGAGCAGTGACGTGATTTTGAAAAATCACCAAAAATAGGAGGAATATAATTAGAGGTTGAATGAGATGTGAAATTAAAGCTTAATGAGTCTACTTTCATATAAAAGAAGCAGGGCAAACAAAGGAATTCTATATTTTGAGATATTTACAATTGTAACTGACTTGCTCAGGATGAATACGTGATCCCCTGTTTCCACTTTGAAAAATCATTAAAAATTGTACAAAGCAAACTAAGAAATATAGTTTACATGCCTAAATTCCTTATTGAGACTAGTTTTAAATACAACAGACTTCAGGGTTGTTTGAGTTATGTACTGAGAGAAATTCAATTCGTAGTGGACAGAGGTCAGGCCAGTCGAGCTGTGTAACAGGGAAACTTTAACTAATAAACTGTACTAATCTGATGAACCAAAAATTATAAAAAAATTTAGCAAGAAGCTTTATGAGTCTAGATTCAGGAAATTTTACGGATATGAATTTCGAGTTTTGTAACTCGAGTTATGATTTATTTAGTGAATATGACACAGCAGAGACAGCTTAATCGAAGTGGAATAAGTAGTGAAGTTAAAGTAGACATACTTGAATTGTTGTGTAAACATGTTAGATTCTTAAATTAGTATTTACATACTACTTACTAAGCTATAAGCTTACTTCGTTTTCTCTCTTTTGTCTTATAGTGTTCTCCGGTTTGCTCAGAGTCAAGGATCGTGAAGATCTACCCGCACTATCATACTTTGGGGTATTTGAACTAAATGTTTTGAATTATGGCATGTATAGTAGGCAAAAATTATTTTGTTATGTGTCATATTTGTCTAGGTTTAAAATATTAGTTACTGATTACTAAACCGATTACTTTGTACAAGCCATAAAAGTTGGCTAATATTGTTCAAGATATATGTTATACGATGCATTATCAAATGGGATGACATATTTCTATCTTGGTATATGTTATGTTCGTAATACCTTGTATCTGTTCCTAACATGACAGTAACGGGTAAGGGTGTTACATTTAGTGGTATCGAGCTATGGTTTAGTCGGTTCTCGGACTAATAAAGTGTGTGTAAAAGTCTAGCTATACATGCCATAAAAATATTGTGATAGTGTGGTGACTCGATTATTCTAAAGCGTGTTTTATTTTAATATAGTAATGGATCCCGAAGGAACTGCGGTGATGATCTTTAGTAATGTCTTGGCTCCCGCACAAGGGACCGCGCTTTGTGGAAAAGTAGACACGAGACATTGGGACAAGGAGATGAGGCTCGGGACGCCTTTCTCCAAATGATGAACAATTGGTATCTTGAATTTATTCAAGCAAATCCAAATGCTCAACCTCCTCCACCCCTCCTATACCTCGGGCGATTCTCAGGCTGCTCAAGGTATAAATTTGGTAAGAATGAACAAGCCTCGGTTGACAAGATTCGAAAACAAGGGCCAAGAGTTTAGAGCAAAGGTTGATGATGATCGAGAAAGCGGAATTCGGCTTGAAAATTCTACCGTGTATTTGATGAGCTCTCATGTACACCGAGGAATGCTTAAAGTGTCTTTGTATCACTTTTGAGAGATTGACCTACCACCGGTGGAAGACTTTGGTTGCAGTGGTGCCAAAAGAAAAAGTTACTTGGGATTTCTTCCGGAAGAATTTAGAAAGAAATACATAAGTCGCGATTTATTGATCAAAAGCGGAAGGAGTTCCTTGAATTGAAGCAAGGAAAAATGTCTGTCGCAGAGTATGAACGCGAATTTGTAAGACTAAGCAAGTATGCCTGTGAATGTGTGTCCACCGAGGCCATTATGTGTAGAAGATTTGAAGATGGGCTGAATGAGGACATTAAAGTGTTTGTAGGATTTTGGAGTTGAAAGAATTTGTAGTATTGGTTGATCGAGCTCTTAAAGTAGAAGAATTGAACAAAGAAAGAAGAAAAGTCGCTATTGAGGCTCGAGATGTCGAGAAAAGACAGATAAGTAAGCCATTTCAATCTCAACCAAAGAGGTCCAAAGAGACAAACCCTCGAATGACGGTTTCAATTGGGGATTTACAGAGATCGTGGTAGAGCATATTCGGGTCTAAAGCTCAAGCTACTTGGTGGCAAGTGTGGGTAATGTGCGACCTAGAAAGCCCGAGTGTCAAACAATGTGGCGAGCAACATTATGGTGAGTGTTGGGGACCGAGCGAGCTTGTTTCAAAGCGGTTCTCGCGAGCATTTTATTAGAGACCTGTCCAGGAGAAGGTTAAAGAAGAAAGATTTGAGTGTTAGATGAATACCACCGCTAGTAGAGGTAGACCACCGAGAAATCTTGGAGGTGGGACTAGTAGTAGAACTGTGATGAAAGATTTAACAGCAAGATCGAAGCTAGAGCACTGCTAGAGCTTATGCTATCGTGCGTTTCGAGAAGATGCATCATCTCCGATGTCATTCTTGGTACATTTTCTCTTTATGATACTATTGTTATTGCATTGATTGATCCCGGTCCACCCATTCCTATATTTGCATGAATTTAGTATCCAATAAAAAGTTTCTGTTGAATTTCTTGAGTTTACGATTAAAGTGTCGAACCCTTAGGCCAATATGTGCTAGTTGACAAGGTTTGCAAGAATTGCCCATTAATGATTCAAGGTCACTTTTTCCGCCAACTTGATCTGTTACCATTTGGTGAGTTTGACGTTATCTTGGGAATGGGTGGTTAACATTGTATGATGCTAAGGTAGATTGTAAACAAAAGACACTAGAGTTAAAATGTGAAAATGGAGAAATTTCGTGGGTTGAAAAGCAGACGAATCAAATAAATTGCCTATGGTGATTTCGCACATGTCCGCATGTAAATACATGAGAAAAGGGTGTGAAGCTTATCGGCTTATGTAATGAATGTTGAGATGTCTCAACTGAAATTTGAATCGATACCTATAGTCTGTGAGTTTCGGATGTATTTCGGAGGAATTGCAGGTTGCCTCCAAACAGAGAGATAGATTTTGCCATTGATTTGTTGCTTGGTCTTGCCGATCTCGATTGCTCCATATAGAATGGCTCATTGAATTAAAAGAATTGAAGGCTCGATTCGGGGAGTTAACGGACAAGGGATTTGTGAGACCGAAGTTTCTCTCCCAGGGTGCTCTGTATTATTCAGTAAAAGAAGAAGGATGGTTCAATGAGACTTTGCATTGATTACCGTCAGCTTAATAAGGTGACTATAAAGAACAAGTACCCATTGCCGAGGATTGATGATTTATTCGATCAGTTAAAGGGGGCCACAGTGTTTTCAAAGATTGATTTGAGGTCTGGTTACTATCAGCTGAGAGTTAAGGAGTCAGATGTGCCGAAAACCGCCTTTAGGACAAGGTATGGACATTATGAGTTTCTGGTGATGCCTTTTGGCTTAACAAATGCTCCAGCCATATTTATGGACTTAATGAATCGGATTTTCCGCCATATTTGGATAAGTTTGTAGTAGTGTTTATAGATGACATTTTAATTTATTCTCGAGATGAGTTTGAACATGCCGAACACTTGAGAACTATATTGCAGATCTTGAGAGAAAAAAGCTGTTTGCCAAGTTTAGTAAAAGTGATGTTACGGCTTCGTGAAGTCGGATTTTTGGGGCATATAGTCTCAGGTGATGGTATTCGGGTGGATCCAAGCAAGATTTCTGCGATCGTTGATTGGAAACCGCCCAAGAATGTATCTGAGGTTAGAAGCTTTTTAGGCTTGGCCGGGTATTATAGGCGTTTTGTTGAAGGATTTTCGATAATTGCCTCTCCTATGAACTAAATTGTTGCAGAAGAATGTTAAGTTTGAATGGGTGATAAATGTCAACGAGTTTTGAAAAGTTGAAAGCACGATTGGTGAAGCACCAATTTTAGTACTGCCCGAGTCGGGAAAGGAGTTAAGTAATTTATAGTGATGCATCATTGGCGGGCCTTGGATGTGTGTTGATGCAAGAGGGCAAAGTAGTAGCTTATGCTTGAGGCGTTAAAACCACATGAGAAGAACTATCCTACACATGATTTGGGCGGCATTGTTGTTTTTGCCTTGAAGATTTGGCGACATTATTTATACGGTGAAAAATGCGAATTTTCTTGATCACAAAAGTTTGAAGTACTTGATGAATCAAAAGGACCTAAATTTGCGACAGCGGAAGATGGCTTGAATTATTAAAGGATTATGATCTAGTGATTGATTATCATCAGGAAAAGCAAATGTAATTCTTGACGCCTTGAGCGTAAAATTTCTTTTCACTTTGAGAGCCATGAACACGGGTTAGCATTGTCGATGTGGGTCAATCTTAGCAGAGATGAGAGCTAAACCGTTATTTCTCCAGTTGATTTGTGATGCTCAAAAGAATGATAGTGAGTTGCGGATCAAGAGAACTCAATGCGAATCGAGTTATGACTCGATTTTGAGTTGGACGGATGACTGTTTGATGTTTGAGAGAGTAATATGTGTGCCGAAAAATGATAAATTGATTCGAGAAAATATTACATGAGGCGCACAATGGTCATTTATCAGTTCACCCCGGTAGCACAAAAATGTATAATGATTTAAAGAAGGCTGTATTGGTGGCGGTATGAAAAGGACATTTCGAATTTGTAACTAAGTGTTTGATCTGTCAACAAGTAAAAATTTGAACATCAAGTACCTTGAGATTACTTCAACCGGTAATGGTGCACGAGTGGAAATGGGACAAGATTACCATGGATTTTGTAACCGGTTTGCCTTTAACTCCTAAAAAGAAGGATGCTATTTGGGTAGTGGTTGATAGATTAACAAAGTCAGCCCACTTTATACCAGTACGTACCGATTACTCACTTGATAAATTAGCCGAATTATATATTGCTGAAATTGTGAAGTTGCACGAGTACCTATGTCTATAATATCGATAGAGATCCAAGATTTACCTCGAGATTTTGGAAAAAGTTACAAGAAGCTTTGGGTACAAAATTGAACTTTAGTACCGCATTTCATCCACAAACAGATGGTCAAACGGAAAGAGTAATCCAGGTACTCGAAGATATGCTTAGATGCTGTGTTTTAGAATTTGGAGGTAGTTGGGAGAAATATCTATCTTTGATTGAGTTTGCCTACAATAACAGTTATCAATCAAGTATACAAATGGCACCGTACGAAGCCTTATATGGTCGTAAGTGTCGGACTCCTTTATATTGGACCGAGCTTAGTGAGAAAGCGATTCACGGAGTTGATCTAGTTAAAGAAACCAAGAGAAAATAAAAGTAATTCGGGATTGCTTGAAAGTCGCCAGATCGACAAAAGTCATATCTGATTTAAAAGAAAAGAGATTGAATTTCAAGTGGGTGATAAAGTGTTCTTGAAGGTGTCACCATGGAAAAAGATTCTGAGATTTAGTCGAAAAGGCAAGTTGAGTCCGCGTTTTATTGGGCCGTACGAGATTACTGAGAGAATTGGACCAGTGGCATATCGGTTGGCCTTCTTGGCGAGTTAGAAAAGATTCATAACGTGCTTCATGTATCAATGTTGCGACGTTATCGTTCGATCCTTCACATGTGATTTCCCCAACGAAATTGAGATTCGATCGGATATGACCTATGAGGAGGAACCAATAAAGATTTTGGCTCGAGAAGTTAAGCAGTTAAGAAACAAAAGTATAGCCTTAGTGAAAGTATTGTGGCACGGACATGGGATAGAAGAGGCTACGTGGGAACTGAGGAAGCTATGAGGAAACAATACCCAAACCTCTTTCTGGGTAAGATTTTCGGGACGAAAATCTCTAAAGGGGGAGAATTGTGACAACCGAATTAGGGCCTAATCGGAATAGTGGTTTCGTGACCACAAATCGAGATAGAAATAATTGTTTTATAAATATTTTGGGGTTTATGATATGATTGCATGATTGTGTGAAAATTTCGTGATGAAATTCTATGCCTAAAGTGTTTAAATTGAAAGTAGGGACTAAATCGAATAAGTTGCAAAATTTGCATACTAGAAATTTTAGTATGAAATTGTTTTGAAATATTTATTAGGAGGTCTTAAATAGCAATTCTACCAATTTTAAGTTCATGGACAAATTTAGGACATGGAAGGAATTTTTGGAAAGTTTAGTAGTAAGGGTATTTTAGTCATTTTGATATTAAATGAAATAAAATGGGAAAAATAACACAAAATAGTCATCTTCCCCATTTAGTTGCTGCGAAACTTCACTCTCTCCATAGCTAGGGATTCTTCAACTTTCAAGCTCCATAGTAAGTGATTCTAAGCCCGGTTTTAATGTTCTTTACGTTTTTGGAATCCGGAAGCTCGATTAAGCTTATGCTAGTAATAATTTAACCTAGGGTTCATATTTGGAAAAATACCCATAGGTGAAATTTGTGTATTTTGATGTTTTATGATAGAATATGAGGTTTTAAATTGTGTTAAATAATTTGTGCTACTCGGTTTTAAGTGAAAGCGAGTAAAAGCAAGATAATCGGTAAAAATACCTAATGTTCATAACTATATGATAGAGTGGGAATTTGATGTTGTTGTAGAAGAGAAAAATGTTCAGCATATCATAAAACATAAGAATAAGGGCTGAAATTAAATTCCGAGCCTAGGGGCAAAATTGTAATTTTGTAAAAGTTAGGGGCAAAATGTAATTTTTCTACAATGTGATTTTGGTTTGAAATAAATAGTATGAGTATTAAATGAGCTAAATGTGTTATTATAGATCAAGAAAGGCACGCAGGCCCGACCTCGAGCGGGGAAAGAAAAAGTTTTGGACTAAATTGCAAAATTTCCATATTTTGCACCAAGGTAAGTTGTATGTAAATATTACAATAATTTCATGTACATTCTTATATTTCAGCCTATTATATAAATATACTAGCTGATGTTAAAATATAAATTGACTATGGGAAGAATGGAAATAAATACAGAGAGAGATCCGGTTGAACATTAGGAGATCGAATGAAATAGAGGGCGTAGCTAGGTCACATGTATGATCTTGAGTGCACATCATGTGTACAATGTACAATAATTTCATGTCAGAGCCTATTATATAAATATAAGCTGATGTTAAAATATAAATTGACTATGGGAAGAGACACCATTGGAGAGATCGAATGAAATAGTAGTAGCTAGGTCACATCGTGATACGAGATGTATCCCATGTAGACAAGAGAGCTACGTGAAAGATAAATGTAGCTAGGTCGCATGCGTGATTCCAAGTGAAGGACACCATGTAGACAAGAGAGCTACGTGAAAGATAAATGTAGCTAGGTGCATGCGTGATTCCAAGTGAAGGACACCATGTAGACAAGAGAGCTCTGAGACAAATCGGCTAGGTCGCATGAGTGGTACTAAGTGTTCCCCATGTGTACAAGAGAGCCGAACTAAATGAAGTATGATGGTGGGTGAAATTTGTGTCTTTGAAACAGTTAAATATCGAGGATTGATCCGAATTGTTCAGCGGGATGGTTTTGTGGTGACATTGTGGTTTGGACCTACACTTATAGTGAATGAAATGTGGTGAAAATGAATTGTGGCATATACATATATACGATAAAATGAGGTTAGCATAAAGAATGTGTGAAAGAGTGAAATTAGTATTAAAACTGTTTTTAGATGGGAGCAGTGACGTGATTTTGAAAAATCACCAAAAATAGGAGGAATATAATTAGAGGTTGAATGAGATGTGAAATTAAAGCTTAATGAGTCTACTTTCATATAAAAGAAGCAGGTCAAACAAAGGAATTCTATATTTTGAGATATTTACAATTGTAACTGACTTGCTCAGGATGAATACGTGATCCCCTGTTTCCACTTTGAAAAATCATTAAAAATTGTACAAAGCAAACTAAGAAATATAGTTTACATGCCTAAATTCCTTATTGAGACTAGTTTTAAATACAACAGACTTCAGGGTTGTTTGAGTTATGTACTGAGAGAAATTCAATTCGTAGTGGACAGAGGTCAGGCCAGTCGAGCTGTGTAACAGGGGAAACTTTAACTAATAAACTGTACTAATCTGATGAACCAAAATTATAAAAAAATTTAGCAAGAAGCTTTATGAGTCTAGATTCAGGAAATTTTACGGATATGAATTTCGAGTTTTGTAACTCGAGTTATGATTTATTTAGTGAATATGACACAGCAGAGACAGCTTAATCGAAGTGGAATAAGTAGTGAAGTTAAAGTAGACATACTTGAATTGTTGTGTAAACATGTTAGATTCTTAAATTAGTATTTACATACTACTTACTAAGCTATAAGCTTACTTCGTTTCTCTCTTTTGTCTTATAGTGTTCTCCGGTTTGCTCAGAGTCAAGGATCGTGAAGATCTACCGCACTATCATACTTTGGGGTATTTGAACTAAATGTTTTGAATTATGGCATGTATAGTAGGCAAAAATTATTTTGTTATGTGTCATATTTGTCTAGGTTTAAAATATTAGTTCTGAAGACTCGACCGGTTACTTTGTACAAGCCATAAAAGTTGGCTAATATTGTTCAAGATATATGTTATACGATGCATTATCAAATGGGATGACATATTTCTATCTTGGTATATGTTATGTTACGGTAATACCTTGTATCTGTTCGGCGACAGTAGCGGGTAAGGGTGTTACACCATGTATACTCGGATCACAAAAGTCTCAAATATTTGATGACCCAAAGAGACTTAAATCTGCGACAAAGAGGCGTTGGCTCGATTTGTTAAAGGATTATGAGTGATCATTGACTATCACCGGGAAAGGCGAATGTGGTTGCGGATGCCTTGAGTCGCAAATCGTTATTCACTTCTGAGCGATGAATGTGCACTTGTCTGTCCGATCAGCGGTGTGTTAGTGGCTGAATTGAAAGCAAACCATTATTGACACACCAAATTCGAGAAGCTCGAGAAAGTCGACGACGAGTTGGTTGCAAAGCGGCTGCGTGTGTTAGAACAAGGACTCGGAGTTTCAAATCGACGATGGCGATTGTTTGAGGTTCAAAAGTCGTCTGTGTGTCCCAAAGAATTGAACTCATTTCGATAATTCTGAATGAAGCCCATTGTAGCCGAATGGCAATCCACCCGGGAGTACGAAGATGTACAATGATTTGAAACGTCGGTTTTGGTGGCATGGTATGAAGCGAGACATCTCGACTTTGTTTGAGATGTTTAATATGTCAACAAGTGAAAGCGGAACATCGGTGCCTTGAGGATTACTTCACCAATCACGATGCCGAGTGGAAATGGGATCGAGTCACAATGGACTTTGTATCCGGACCGCCATTGTCGATGAAGTAAGAAGGATGCGGTTTGGGTCGTGGTAGATCGATTGACTAAGTCGGTCCACTTTGTCCCGTCGTCGCACGGATTTTCAATGGACAAATTAAGCGGAATTGTATGTTTCTCAGTTGTGAGATTACGGGTGCCTATTTCCATCGTGTGGGATAGAGATCCGAGATTTACCTCGCGATTTTGGAAAAAGTTGCAAGAAGCTTTGGGTACCAAGTTGCATTTCAGACCGCCTTTCACCCCAAACCGATGGTCAATCCGAGCGGATAATTCAGATACTTGAGGATATGTTAAGATGTTGCGTCCTCGAGTTTAGTGGTTCATGGGAGCGGTATTTGCCGTTGATTGAATCGCTTACAACAATAGCTTTCAATCAAGTATTAAGATGGCACCCTCGAGGCCTTATGCGGTCGTAAATGCCGTACACCATTGTTTTGATTTGAGCTCGGTGAAAGCAAGATTTTCGGGTGGATTTGATTAGGGATCTGAGCAGAAAGTGAAAGTAATCCGTGAAAGTCGAAGATAGCCTCCGATCGTCGAGAAGTCGTGACGCGGATCTGAAGCGTAAGGATATCGAGTATCGGTGGGTGATAAAGTGTTTCTCAAGGTATCGCCTTGAAAAAGATACTCGAGTTCGTAGTAAGGGCAAGTTGAGCCGAGGTTCATTGGGCCATATGAGATATCGAGCGAGTCGGTCGGTGGCATATCGCTGATTTTGCCCCGAACTCAAAAGGTTCACGATGTCTTTCACGTTTCGATGCTTGACGCTATAGATCCGATCCATCGCACGTGATTAGTCCATCGAAATTGAAATTCAAGCTAATATGAGTTATGAGGAAGAACCGATTCGTATCCTATCACGAGAAGTGAAAGAGTTGCGAAACAAGCGGGTTCCGCTAGTGAAAGTGTTATGGCTCAAGCACGGGATAGAAGAAGCTACTTGGGAGACCGAGAATTCTATGAAAGAGCGATATCCAAACCTAATTACGGTAAGATTTTCGGGACGAAAATTTCTTAAGTGGGGAGAGTTGTGACAGCCCAAGATAGACCCTAGCCGGAATGTGGTTTGGGACCACTAAACCGAGTCATAAAAATAATTAATTGTTATATTCTATGCTTACTATGTGTGTGCATGCATATGTGGAAATTTCATTCTCTAATTTTACCCATTTGTATGAGAAAGTATTAAATAGGGATCAAAGTGAAACATGGTGAAATATGATAGGCTAATTTTAAATGGCTTGTTAGTACATGTTAACAAAAAGGTGGAGTTGCATGTCAAATAATCCCTTCCTAAGGAGGGTGGTAGGCCATGACAAGGTTATGGGCAAGGGAACATGTTCCCAACATGTTTTACTAATGGATGATGTTAGAAATAATAAACAACTAAGCATGGGTGAGAAAAGAAAAAAAAATGTGTGTGAGAGAGTAGCATCCCCCCCCATTGCCGTGCAACCAAGAAGAGAAAACAAAAAAATTTGTTCATGCTTGCTCTCTCCCTTTTTGGCCGAAAATACTAAGAGGAAGAAGGGATTTTTGCTTCATTTCCTTTGTTTAGAAGAGATCTAGAAGGAGATTTGGCTAAGTTGCATCAAGATTAAGGTATGTATGAGGTTGTGTTGGGAGTTTCATGCATGGTTTGGTTGCTAATTTGATGTGCATGTTAGCCATGGCTCAAATCCTTGTTATGCCATGGAAATGGTATTTGGCCAAAGTTGTTATGGTGATAAAGCCATTGCATGCTAAGTGTGAAGCTTGATGATGATGCATGCAATGATGGATTGTCTACTCTTGAGTAAGATTTTGAGTTTTCTTTTTGTGTTTAACCATGATTGAAGTTGAATGGAGCATGATTGTCATATTCGGCCATGATGCATTCATGAGCATGGTTCATGCTTCTTGCATGTTAGTTAAAATTTGTATTTTGGATGGCTATGGACACCTTGAAATTGCCATGCTCATATTGTATATATATGTTTGCACATGATGTTTTGGCTATGAAGTAAGTGATGAATATATTGGTTTAAAGAAGAAGATGTGGAAGAATGCTTGTGAAATTGCAAGCACAATTCGCCTAGCACACATATAAGTGCTTGATGCTATATTATAAGTTTTGGGCCACAATGTGCAAAGCATTAACTAGTAAAATGCATGCTGTTTTTGTGAGGTATTAAGTGCAAGATTGACCTCAACATGTACATGAATATTGGCCTTGGGTAGCCTATTGAAGGCCTTAGCTTTTCCTTGATGCTCAAATAAATTGTATTGAATTGCTTGATGTAGTATAAAATGTGCATGACCATTGTGTATTCAAGCTAAAGAGTGGCCATATGACCATTTAAACTCCTTGTCATATTCGGCCATAAGCAAGCACAATGAGGTTTTAATAAATTGAATTTGTTTGAATTAGTTCAAGAGCTAAGAGGGCCACAATTGGACAAGGGGAAGGAAAAGGTGATCGAATAGCCGAAAAAGCCGTTCGACAACATCCTAGGTAAGTCCTCAAGAAGTGACCCTACTTGAATTATGTGAAATAAAGTATGGATGGGTATTGATTATTGATTATGTATGTATGAGCATTTGAATTCTACGGGCTAAGTCCCAAAGCGAATATGCTTGTGATTATATTTGTGTTTTGAGCCTTAGTAATGAAAATGAAATATGTATGTCCAATGATTATTGATGTATGTGTACATGAGAAATTGAATGATATCCGGGCTAAGCCCAAGACAATTATGCTGAAATTATATCCGGTTAAGACCAAGGCAATTGTGCTAGTGGCTATATCCGGTTAAGACCAAGGCATTCGTGCGAGTTATTCTATCCGGCTAAGACCGAAGGCATTTGTGCACGTGATTATATCCGGTTATATTCCGAAGAATCTTGGGCTGGAGGTGAGTGTTGGTTGCTGTAATGAATTCAATTAGTACACTCGAAAAGCCCAAAGGATAAGGTACGTTATATGTGCATTGGAAAGTCGACATGTTTGAGCAACATTCGCTCAATCGACTAATAAATTTCAGTTATTGAATTGATTGATACTTTGTGAAAGTATATAATGATGAAGTGTGAAGTAAGAATGTGTATTAATGAAATGATGCATTTGGCTATGTGAATGTATTGCTGTAATTAGAGCTGATTATATTCCTTGAGACTTACTAAGCATAAAAAAAATGCTTACCCCGTTACTTTGGCTCTCTGTTTTATAGATTTCGCCGATAGCAATCGGATTCGGGATAAATAAAGTCGAAGTCATCCACACTATCCACGCCTCTATTTTGGTATAAATTTTGGTTGAACTTTGAAATGGCATGTATAGGACTACCCCTTGTTGGTGGAATATGTTGTGATGTATATATGTACGGCCATGCGAAAATGGCTCGTAAAAGTGAAGTATCGACTTAGACTAATTGTGGTTTGTATGTATATATTTGGTGTCATGATGTGGCTATGGCTTGGAAATGGGAATGTTGGTCATATGATCAGCCATTGGCATGGTTAAAATGATCATATATGAACCTATGTATGGCAAGACTAGTTGGTTCATGGAGACTACCAAATAGGTAAGACCTACCTTAAAAACAGATGCTGCCAGCTGCAGTGACGTGAATGTGAAAAATCACCAAAATTCGTAGGAATGGAATTAAATAGTGAATAAGCTATGCAAATGAACCTTGATGAGTCTATTTTCATATGAAAGAAACGAAATGGTCATAGGAGTTACATGTTAAGAGATATTAAAGCCATTGTGAGACAGGGCCAGAATGGTTTCTGGGTTCCCTGTCGCAACTTTAAAAATTTACTATAAATTATCCAAAAGAATTAGGAGACATACCTTATATGTACAGATTCCATTTTGAGTCTAGTTTCATTAGAAACAAACAGCACCAGCATTAAAGCCCTGTAAAGAGAGATATTCAAGTTATACCATGCGAAGGTCAGAGCAGTCGATCCCTGTAACATGGGTGACTTTAACTAATAAACTGTACCAATTGGCCCGACCAAAAATTCTAGAAATAAATCCATGGATGGATATATGAGTCTAAATTCAGGGAAAATTTACGAAACCAGTTTCCAAGTTTTGAAACTCGAGATATGATTTTTAAGGCGACAGTGACGCAGTTTTCCAGCCTGACTGGAAATGTCAAATGGATGGGCAAAACAAGTGAACTTGGCTTGTTAGCCCCTCGTGTCCGACACCGGCGATGGTCTCGGGTTTGGGGTGTTACACTATGTGATAAGCAGTTATTTGCAAAGTTCAGTAAATATGAGTTTTGGCTAAAAGAGGTTGGATTTTTTGGGCATATTATTTCAGCTGGGGGTATTAGAGTTGATTCGGGCAAGGTTTTTGCTATTGTTGATTGGAAACCTCTGAGAAACGTATCTGAAGTCCGTAGTTTTCTAGGCTTAGCAAGCTATTACTGAAGATTAGTGAAAGGATTCTCAATGTTTACGACACTGAGGACACGACTGTTTCAAAAAGATGTGATGTTTGAATGGTTAGAAAAATGTCAGCAGAGTTTTGAATAGTTGAAAGTATTGTTAACTGAAGCACCAGTATTGCTCAACCAGAATCAGGGAAAGAATTTTTTATTTATAGCGACGCATCATTAAACGGTCTTGGATGTGTTCTAATACAAGAAGAAAAGGTTATAGCTTATGCTTCCTGACAATTGAAACCGCATGAAAAGAATTATCCGACACATGACTTAGAGTTGTCTGCAATTGTGTTTACGTTGAAAATTAAGAGATACTACTTATACGGGGAGGAATGCCACATTTATAAGAATCATAAGAGCTTGAAGTATCTGATGATACAGAAAGATTTGAATTTGCGACAATGAAGATGGCTTGAGTTATTGAAAGATTATGACTTGTGATTGATTATCACCTTGGAAAAAGCTAATGTTGTTGCTAATGCCTTGAGCCGAAAATCTTTGTTCACATTACGAGCAATGAACACCCAATTGATGATTTGTGATGATGGATTGATTTTAGCCGAATTAAAAGCTAATCCAGTATTTCTTCAACAAATCTGTGAAGCTCAGAAAAATGACAGTGATTTACAAGCTAAACGAATACAATGTGAGTCTATTTCAAATTTAGAATTTCATGTTGGAATTGATAACTGTTTAATGTTTCGAAATAGAATTTGTGTACCGAAAAATATAGAGCTTATTAAGAAAATCCTGCATGAAGCACACAGTAGTCAGTTTTCTATTCATCCGGGTAGTACCAAGATGTATAATGATCTGAAACAGATGTACTGGTGGTCAGGTATGAAACGGTATATCTCGAAGTTTGTATCAAAATGTTTATTATGTCAGCAAGTCAAAGCTGAAATCAAGTACCATCAGGTTTACTACATCTTGTAATGATTCCTGAGTGGAAATGGGATAGAATTACAATGGATTTTGTGTCAGGATTGCCTTTAAATCTGAAAAATAAAGATGCTATCTGGGTTTTCGTTGATCGACTAACAAAGTCTACGCATTTCATACTGATACGTATATACTACTCACTTGATAGATTAGCAAAATTGTACATTTCTAAAATTGTTCATGTGACAGCCCAAAATTGACCCTAGTCAGAATGTGGTTTCGGGACCACAAAACCGAGGCATAAAAATAATTTAAAATTTATTTTGATGCCTATGATATGTGTTAATTTGTGTGTGACATTTTTGATGTTTCGATTTAGTGTTATAAATGTGAATTTCACTAGAAAGGACCTAGTAGTGAACTTTGAAAGTATGATGGGGAAATGTGTGATGACTAGTTGCTCATGCATGCAAAAATAAGGGATTTGCATGTCAAATTCCCCCAACATGAAGTGGCCGCCATGGCAGAGAGGATGGGCAAAACATGTCATGAAACATGTTTTGTTGGTGCATTAGGGAGAAATAATAAACAAAGGTGTATGGGTAAGAAAAGAATGAAAAAAAAAATGTGTGTGAGTGTGGTATTCCCCTCCATTGCCGTGAGTTGTAGAGAAAGAAAGAAAAATTTTGTTCATCCTTTCTTTGAGCCAAAACTAAGGAAGAAGGAGGGATTTTTGCTCCATTTTTTTGTTTGGAAGAGATCTAGAAGGAGATTTTGGCTATACTTGCATCAAGATTAAGGTATGTATGAGGTTGTGTCATGAGATTCATGCATATTTTAGTTGCTAACTTGATGTTCATGTTAGCCATGGTTCAAATCCTTGTTATGCCATGGAAATGGTATTTGGCCAAGGTTGTTATTGTGTTGAAGCCATTGCATGCTAAATGTGAAGCTTGCTAATGATGCATGCAATGATGGATTGACTACTATTGAAATTTCTTTGTAGCAATCTTGAGTAAGACATTGAATTCTTTGTTTAACCATGACCGAAGTTGAAAGAGTATGGTTGTGATGTATTCGGCCATGGTGCATTCATGAGCATGATTTATGCTTGTTACTTGATTGGTAAAATTTGTGTTTGGATGGGTATGAACCCTTGAGATTGACCTTGCACCTATATGTGTATACATGTTTGCACATGATGTATTGGCATGACATATATACTATTTCAAGGTATATATTTGCTTGTGATGATGTTTGGTTATGAAGTACATGAGAGATGTGTATTGAGCTACAATATGTAATGCGTTAGTTAGTAAAATGCATGTTGTTTTGTGTGGTATTAAGTGCATAATTGGCCTCAACATGGACATGCATATTCGCCACATGAGGGAAATGGTGTGCATGCATTCGGTTAGAGGCAAGCATATTGATGCCTATTCTTGGCTTAGAAAATTCGCTAAGAGGAATATTAACTAATGTGTTGAGTTCGATTCGTGATTTCGTACATATGTGACTTTGATGCCTAATGAGAATATATATTGGCTAGGTATCTTGAATTCCTCTTCGATGCTCAAATGATAAAACCAATTTATTTGTTAAATTAAGCTCAAGAGCAAAGGGAGCTAAATCCGATAAGGGAAGGAAAAGTCGTCGAATAGCCGTCGAAATTGTTCGACCACGTCCGAGGTAAGTTTTGAGTATCGAAACTTAGATTTTGATTCGATTGAATGAAGTAATAAGCAATCAATTTGTGCCTTTGTATGTGGCCATTGAGCGAAATGATATTTTTGCTAAGTGAATTGTGCATAAAAGTTGTGTTATGAAATTGAAACAAAGATGTGTATGAATGTTCGAGTGATATCCGGGCTAAGCCGAAGGCAATTGTGCAAATTGTGATATCGGGCTAAGCCCAAGGCAATTGTGCGAGTTATGATATCGGGCTAAGCCCAAGGCAATTGTGCAAATTGTGATATCCGGGTTAAGTCCCAAGACCTTTGTGCGGGTTACCATAACGGGCTATGTCCCGAGGCGTTTGAATGAGTAGCTATATCCGGATAAACTCGAAGGTATGTGATTCGAGATCTTTGAACTTGCTGTAAAAATTTTCAGTTAATACGCTTGTGAAATTCTCAACAACAAGTGCGTTTAGTGTGTGCTTTGCACACTATGAGTAAGTGTATGTGCGTATTCGCTCCGATGATAAATGAGTTATCGGCCTTGACTAAGCCGTTATTAGTGTATGAATATAAGAGTTGGGATTGTGAAGTAAGCATGTCTTTGAGAAATTGTGCATATGAATTATTGTTTAGCTACTTGAATGCTATGCTTTGGTTGTGTGTATATTATGGCTCAAAACTTACTAAGCATAAATTGCTTACTCCGTTTCTTTGTTTCTCTGTTTATAGATTTTGCTAATTAGCGATCGGATTCGGGATCATAGAAGTTGAAGTCAACCACACTATCAAAGCCCTTTTGGTACTCCTTTAGTTGAGTTTTGGATATGGCATGTATAGGACTACTCTCGGTTGTTTTAAGTACTTGTGATGTATATGTGTGCGGCCATGCGAAAATGGTTCGTAAAAGTGGAGTATGGAATTTGACCATATGTGGTTTGTAATTATATTTGGTTTCATGATGTGATTATGGTTTGGAATGAGAGAGTTGGTCACATGATCAGCCATTGGAATGGCTAAATATGATCATATGTTGGACCTAAGTATGACTAGACTATAGTTGGTCCTTGGGAACTACAATATAGGTAAAGCCTACCTTAAAAACAGATGCTGCCAGCTGCAGTGACGTGGATGTGGAAAATCACCAAAATTTGTAGGAATGGTGTTAATTAGTGAATAAATTATGAAATCGAACCTTGACGAGTCTATTTTCATATGAAAGTAACGAAATGATCATATGAACAGTATACCGAGAGATATTAAAGTTCTCGTGAGACAGGGCCAGAACGGTTTCTGGGTCCCCTGTCGTGACTTTGAAAACTTACCATAAATTATCCAGAATGAATTAGAAGTCATTACTTATATGTTCAGATTCCTTTTTCAGTCTAGTTTCATTAGAAACAAATGGCATCAGTATTGAAACCCTGTACAAAGAGATATTCAAGTTGTAACGCGCGAAGGTCAGTGTAGTTGACCCCTGTAACATGGTTGACTTTAACTAATAAACTGTACCAATTGGCCCGACCAAAAATTCTAGAAATAAATCCATGGATGGATATATGAGTCTAAATTCAGGGAAAATTTACAGAATCAGTTTCTGAGTTGTGAAACTCAAGATACGCTTTTTAAGACAACAGCGATGCAGTTTTCCAGCTTGCCTGGAAATATCAAATTGGTCGGTGCCATAAGTGGTTTTGGCTTGTTAACCCCTCGTGTCCGACACCGGCAACGGTCTCGGGTTCGGGGTGTTACAGTTCAGTTATATGGAGTGCCACTATCTATTATTTCTGATAAAGATCCGAGATTTACGCCGTGATTTTGGAAGAAACTGCAAGAGGCTCTGGGAGCAAAATTGAATTTCAGTACTGCTTTTCATCCTTAGACTGACGGTTAGACCGAGAGATTTAATCAGATTCTCGAAGACATGTTGAGATGTCATATTCTAGATTTTGAAGGTAATTGGGAAAAATACTTACCGTTGATTGAATTTGCGTATAACAACAGTTTCCAAACAAGTATAAAGATGGCACTCTACGAAGCTTTATATGGCCGCAAATGTTGAACTCCACTATACTGGACTGAATTGAGTGAAAAAAATATTTACAGGGTTGAATTGATCAGAGAAACTGAAGAAAAAGTGAAAATGATTCGTGACAGTTTAATAGTAAGCTTCAGATCGACATAAATCTTACACTGATTTGAAACGTAGAAATTGAATTTCAAGTTGGAGACAGAGTGTTTCTAAAAGTGTCACCGTAGAAAAAGGTTATTCAATTTGACTGTAAAAGAAAGTTAAGTCCGCGATTCATCGCGCTGTATGAGATCATTGAAAGAATAGGGCCTGTAGCATATCGTCTAGCTTTTCCATCAGAACTTGAAAAGATCCATAATGTCTTTCACATTTCTATGCTATGTCGATACAGATCAGATCCATCACATGTAATTTCTCTGGTAGATGTTGAGATACAAGTTGATTTGACATATAACGAACAACCAATCAAGTTTCTAGCCCGAGAAATCAAAGAGTTGAGAAATAAATGCAAAGCCTTAGTAAAGATTCTCTGGCATAAACACAAGATAGAGGATGCTACGTGGGAACCCTATGAATCTATGCGAAAACAATACCCTAACCTTTTCACTAGTAAGATTTTTGGGGACCAAAATCCCTAAGGAGGGAGAGTTGTAACAGCCCGTTTTTAGGTCAAATCGGAACAATGGTTTCGGGACCACAAATCTGAGGTTAAAATATTTATTTTATTATTTTAATAGGGTTTACAGTATGATAGACTCTACAGGTAAAGACATACATAAGAATAAGTCGATCCTGGATCTATCAATGTAATTACAGTAGTATCATAGAGATTGAAAGCACCAGTAATAACATCTAGATATGAAGCCTTTTTGCAAGCGTGAATAGCATAAGCTCTGGCAGGTGCGCGAGCCTCATATTTAACAGCAATGTCTTTAGTTCCCCTCTGGCTACTATTCATATTACCCGTGTTTCTGGGTGGTTACCTCGAGCTACCCTGTTATTCGGCCTCGTATTCTGCACCATCTCTTACTCAACCAACTCAGGGATGTCATTTACCATGATGTCTGCACTCGAGTCTGTTAGGCCTAATGTTTCCAACACTAGCTACTGAGGTAGCTTTCGAACTCACAGGTGCTCTGTCTCGATCACGTCTAGAATAACCTGCAGTAGCCTTTGAAGGACTAAAGTCATCTCAGAACTTCTTGGATGCTGAATGAAACGACTTACTCGATGATCTTTTTTGCGAATCTTTAGCTTCAAAATCAGCTTTTATTTTCTCTTTCCCAAGTTATTCAGCTTTGCATGCTTACTGGACGAGTATCATAAACTCTTTTATTTCTAGAATCCCGACTAACAACTTGATGGCTTCATTCAAACCATCTTCAAATCTTTGACACATTATAGCTTCAGTCGAAACACATTCTGGTGCATATTGACTTAATCTCATAAATTCTCGTTCGTATTCCACAACGACATACGACCCTGTTTCAGCTCAAGAAACTCTTTGCATTTCTAATCTATGAATCTCTGACTAATGTACTTCTTTCTAAACTCAGTCTGAAAGAACTTCCAAGTTACTTATTCTTTCGAAACCATAGATATCAACATTTTCCACCAATGATACGCAGTATCTCTCAGAAGTGAAACAACACATTTAAGACATTCTTCAAGAGTACATGACATTTCATCAAACACTCTTATCGTATTCTCGAGCCAGAACTCAGCTCTCTCAGCATCATCATCAGTAGTAGCACGAAACTCTTTGGCTCCATATTTTCTAATTTTATCAACTGGAGGCATACTCAATTGAATCTGATTCACAACTTGTGGCATGACAGGGACTTGTTGAGGATTAGTTGGGGGTGAAGGTTATGAAGTAGCAGGATAGTTCTAATATACTGAGTGAACCACTCATTCATCACTTGAAAGAAAGCCTGTTTAGCCACTTCCTCGTAGCTACTCGTAATAGGTTTAGAATTAGACGGCACTGTCCCTTGAGTGGGAGCAAGCGTATTACTTTCCACGACATCAACTACGGTCGATCAGGATCCATTTACTATACAAAAACACATTTTCAATTGTCAAGAATCATCACACTATCGCAGTTTAAAAATATGGCATGTATAGCTAGACTCACATGCGCTACGTTAGTCCTAGAACCGACTAAACCATAGCTCTGATGCCAATCAAATGTAATACCCCTAACCTGTATCCATTGCCAGATTAGGGTTACGAGGCATTACCTGACAAAACACAGTTTAACAAGCTCATATAAATCATTACATGTTCAAAAACATATCAAATTCCTTCACAAAAATTTTCAATCGAATAGCAATCATTTATTCATTCATATAAACCAATTTCACACATAATTTAACACACCTTACCTATGTTCGACACTGGAATAGGTACGAGGCATTACCAGACTTAATCATTCACAAACATGCAAAAACAGAGCTACAAAATTTCATTCGTATCAAAACGTTTCATATACTTGCATAATGTCCCATACACAGGCCTACGAAGCCCTAAACATGCATTAAAAGTATTTAGGGACTAAACCAAGAATCTTAGAATGTTTTGGGAAAACATAGAAAATTCTTCCATGACACAAGGTCTCACGCCCGTGTGGAAACAGGGACACGCACGTGTGCCTTCAACACTCCTATGTCCTCAGGCCGTGTAACTCTCTAACTATGACATAAGCGAATAATTTGGAACACACAGCCAAGCAACATGCCCGTACTAAGGCTGTGTCCTCCACACAGCCGTGTCTCAGCCCGTGTGGCCAACGCTTAGGCTATTTTCCAAGCCTTTAAGTTACCCTTAATCTTTCACATATTTATTTCCATATTACACATTTAATTCATGGCGATGACCATTTAGATTGGTCATTAAACATTCCTCATGTGCATATTTCATAACACCAACAATATAAGGCCAACAAACATAATGACGTCACAAGCATTAGAACATAGCATAGATAGATGGGTTCACAAACCATAATCAATATGAGCCACCCTTCATGGCCATATACAAATAACTCAGTATAGGAAAATACATTTGGCTGGTCATGTTAACACATATCATACAAAAAAAACCAAGTCCCTATACATGCCACTCACTTGAAGGCGCTTAGCATATATATATATCAATATTCCAAAAGTGATGGTTTGATAGTGTGGTGTTGCCTCGACCTCCAACCCCGAGCTAACTTGTCTACACTAAAGAAAAGGAAAGAAAGTGTGACAGCCCAAAATTGACCCTAGTCGGAAAGTGGTTTCGGGACCACAAAACCGAGTCATAAAATAATTAATTGTTATATTCTATGCTTATTGTGTGTGTGTACATGCACATGTGGAAGTTTCATTCTCTAATTTTACCAATTGTATGAGAAATTATTAAATAGGGATCAATGTGAGACATGGTGAAATATGATAGGCTAATTTTAAATGGCTTATTAGTGCATGTTAACACAAAGGTGGACTTGCATGTCAAATTGCCCAATTTACTAATGGTGGCCGGCCAAGATAGGATATTGATGGGCAATACATATGTTTAATTAGATTTTTGTAATAAGGAATGGGTCATTGGAGATAAAATAATGTTAGTAAAGAAAGAAAAAAAAAAAAAAAAAAAGAATGCTCATCCTTTCCCCATTGCCGTGAATTGAGCAAAGAAAACCAAAAAAAAAAAAAGTTGAAATTTGAAGAGGAGAAACTAAGGTATTTCGGCCATGGCTATCCTAGTCTAAGGTATGCATGGTGATTTTTCTTTTTAATTGACTATGAGACTAAATGGATAAGTACATAGCTTAGTTGACCTATGGTTTAATTTCATGAGTCCATAGCTCAATATCCATTCGGCAAGTGCTAAATTAGTGTCATTTTGATAAGTTTCTTTGGGATGTTAATTACTTGTTAAGTAGCTTAATTGATGCTTGGATGAGTAGGATTCATGGTCGTAAGAGTGTATATACATTGTAGAAAGAAAAAAAAGAAAATGTTGTTGTTAGTTGAGTTGCTTTTGATATTCATTCGGTCAAATGGGAGAAGAACAAGATGAATTTAAATGTTGTGGTTTATTATTTAGTTGGTTAAATGATGTGGTCATTGCGAATGCAATGGTGTTAAAGGAAATAGGGTCAAATGTTGGTTTGATGAACTAATTGCTAGTGGGCAATGTGTTGTATTGAGAATGTTTGAGTGAATTCAAAGATGTTTATATGATGAATTGGTTGTAGATGTACATGCCTAAATAAAATGCTCACTAATGATTTTGAAATTAAGTTTTATTATGTTGTGAAAGGAGTGGCGAAAGAGCTATAGACCATTGCGGATGTATGATGGGTTAGTAGAGTCTCTAAATTGATATGTAGTAGCTGTAAGTGTTAAGCGAAATGGAAATGGTGTTATATTGGAACATGCACATTCGCCACATGATTGAATGCATAGATGGGTGATTTCGTGTATTCGGCCATAAGTGAGCATATTGGTGGCTTAATCTTGACTTAGAAAAATCGGCTAAAGGAAAATATGGGCTAATATGTGGAATTTGATTCATGATTGCATACATATATGACTCTAATGCCTAATATATATAAGGGCTAAGTACCTTGAATTTCCCCTTTGATATTCAAAATGATTGAATCAATTTATTTGTTAATATTAAGCTCAAGAGCAAAGGGGAACTAGATCCGATAAAGGAAAGGAAAAAGTAATTGAATAGCCGTTGAAGACGTGCGACAACATCCGAGGTAAGTCATTAAGCGCATATATTTGATATTGCTTAAATGATTGGAAAATCTATGCAATTGTGTTTAATGGAATGCTATATATATATGTATAAATGAAATTGTATGTGTATGGAATGAGGATAATTGTTGAATGTAAAAGAAATAGTGGAATGTGTAGAAAGTTTGCTTTCGGCACTATGTGTGCGGGCAATACGGGTGTATGGTGTCGAGATTGGCACTAAGTGTGCGTGCTGGAAATATATGGCACTAAGTGTGCGTGTTGGAGATATTTGGCACTAAGTGTGCAAGCTGGAAAAATATGGCACTGTGTGTGCGAGCTTAAACTACGTGGCACTAAGTGTGCGAAATCGAGTAGTAAGCATTGTGTGTGCGAACTCTATATAAATGGAGGGTGTGTCTCCATTGAATCGAGTATGGACAGCGGATCGGGTAAGTACCTCGAGCTCAATGACGAATAGAGAATACGTTCATGCTTGGGGTTGAATTTGGTAAGCCTTAAATCTATGTGATGATTGAAATTGTATGGTTGTGCTGGAAATTGAGTTAATGTGTAAAAATGCTTCGATTATCTTGTTGTGTAGAATATGAAATGTGGATGCATGAATTGGTATGAGATTGGACTGAAAGGTCCGAGGTATTATGGTATAGATTCGATATGGACGAGTACCTAGCCTCATTTGTTGTACATGTAGTAGTAACTTTATCGATTGGATTGATGAATGCTTATGACTTACTGAGTTGTAAACTCACTCGGTGTTTTCTTGTCACCCATTTTAGGTCTCTTGGACTCGTATTGTTGCGTGCTCGGAACCGTCGTTGAAGTCATCACACCGGCTGAAATTTTGTGGTATTGTGTTTTGTTGTTGAAGAACATTTGGCATGTATAGGCTATTATATTTTGTCGAATTGTGGGTTGTAAACTTTAAGCCATGTGAAAATGGCCTATGTGGTCGTGGAGTGGGATGCTAGAACCTATAGCCACGAGTCTTAGAAACTCAAATTTTGTTAAGATGGCCATAAATTATGTCATGTATGATGGGTGATTAAGGCCAAGGAAAAATTCATGAAATTGGCATAGTCTACTGCAGTAACTGTTGCGGACAGCAGCAGTGAGATGAGATTGAAAAATCACTAAAAATAGTAGAAGTAGAATTAAATAGTGAGTAAATTATGGAACTGATCCTTGATGAATCCATTTTATATGGACGAAACGAAACGACCATATGAGCAGTATACTGGGAAATATTAAAGTTCTCGTGAGACAGGGCCAGAACGATTTCTGGGTCCCCTGTCGCGACTTTGAAAATTTACCATAAATTATCCAGAAAGAATTAGGAGTCATGCCTTATATGTACAGATTCCATTTTGAGTCTAGTTTCATTAGAAACAAACGTCACCAGTATTAAAGCCCTGTACAGAAAGATATTCAAGTTGTAACGCGCGGAGGTCAGAGCAGTCGATCCCTGTAACATGGGTGACTTTAACTAATAAACTGTACCAATTGGCCCAACCAAAATTCTAAAAATAAATCCATGGATGGGTATATGAGTCTAAATTCAGGAAAATTTACGAAACCAGTTTCCGAGTTTTGGAACTCGAGATATGATTTTAAGGCGACGGTGATGCAGTTTTCCAGCCTGTCCAGAAATGCCAAATTGGTCGGTACTTTAAGAGGATTTGTCTCGTACACCCTCGTGTCCGATAACGGCGTCGGTCACGAGTTAGGGTGTTACAATTTTATTGGTATCAGAGCCATGGTTTAGTCGGTTCTAGGACTACCATAGCGCGTGTGAGTCTAGCTATACATGCCAAATTGATAGTGCTTAATAATGTGATGACTTGACGGTTGAAATTTTTGTTTTAATTAGCGATGGAACCCGGGGTAGAGACCCTTGGCGGATGGCGTTGAAAGTGTAGCGGCTGCTCTGCGCAAGGGACACCGCCTGGTGAGCCTCAGTCATCCATGAATAATCAAAATGAAGGGCGAAACAAGCCTTCTTCACTATGATGAATGAGTGGGTCGCGCAATATGCCCGAACCAACCCGGCTGTCCAACCATTCCAATTTAAACACTCCACCCCAAGAGCCCGCAATGCCTCCGATTCGATCTGTGAGGCTGAGTAAACCACACGTGGACTTGATTAGGAAGCGTGGGGGCGAGGAGTTCAAGGCCATAGTTCTTGATGATGCCGAAAAGGCCGAGTTTCGCTCGATAACACCATTAGAGTGTTAGATGGTGTCATGCACACCCGACGAATGTCTTAAGTGTGCTATATCCTTGTTGCGAGACTCACTTACTATTGGTGGAGGACTTTAATTTCCATAGTCCCAAATGAGCGAGTTACTTGGGATTTCTTCCAATCCAATTTGAAAGAAATACATTAGTCAACGGTTCATCGATCGAGCGTAAGGAATTCTTGGAACTCAAGCAAGGCCGGATGATCAGATCTGAATCTGAACATGAGTTCGTAAGACTTAGTCGGTATGCTCGGAGTGTGTGGCTGATGAGGTTGCGATGTGCAAAAGATTTGAAGAAGGATTGAATGAAGAGTTAAAGTTACTAGTGGGAATTTTGGAGATAAAGGAGTTCGTGGCGCTAGTCGAACGAGCCTGCAAAGCGGAAGAACTTGGGAAGGAGAAGAAGAAGGCTGAATTTGAAGCAAGAGATTACCGTAAAAGATCGTGAGTAAAGCTCCGTTCTCACCTGTAAAGAGGTTCGTGGAGGACACCGGTAAGTGGAGGACGCATCTGCGGGAATTTCCATTAGAGCAGACCATTGACGGACTCGAGCTACTTGAGTAGCTAGTGTGGGCAATAATCGTCAAGAGAGACCTGAATGCCCCAATGTGGAAGACGACACCTAGGTGAATGTTGGGGTAAGTCATTAATAGGGCTGTTATGGATGCGGTTGAAGGACCACTTCATTAGAGATTGCACGGAGCTAGATGAGAGGAATAAGGCGCAAGGTGCAAGACCTAGTGGAACGACGGTGGAGGTAGGCCCCAGAATCTCTGGAGGTAGGGGTGGTAATCGAGAGGAGCCTCTAATCTGGCTGTCCGATCCGAGACCGTGACTCTGCTAGAGCATATGCCATCCGCACGAGAGGAGGCATCCTCCCCGACGTTATCACCTGGTACTTTTACTCTCTTTGATACTATTGTGATTGCATTGATTGACCCGCTCTACTCACTCATATGTATGTGAAACCTTAGCATCCGATAAGACTCTACTGTTGAGTCTCTGAGTTCGTAATTCAGTGTCAAACCCTTTGGGTCAATACATGCTTGTTGATAAAGTGTGCAAGAGATGCCCCTAATAATTGAGAATCTGTTTTCCGCCGATCCGATGCTTCTACCATTTCATGAATTCGATGTTATTCTTGGTATGGATTGGCTGACCGTGCATGATGCAGTGGTGGACTGCAAAAGGAAAACCATTGATTTGAGGAGTGCAAATAATGAGGTAGTCCGAGTCGAGTCTCTTGATTTAAAAGGAGTGCGACAATAATATCTTCTATGACCGTCGAAGATATGTGAAAAGGGTGTGAAACATACCTTGCGTATGTGTTTGGGAGTAAAGAGCGAAAGGAAACTCGAATCGGTACCAGTGGTTTGTGAGTATTGGATGTTTTTCCGAGGAGTTCTGGGATTGCCACCGGTTCGAGAAGTGGAATTCGACATCGGTTGTACCGGGTACTACGCCGATTTCAATAGCCCCGTATCGTATGGCATTAACGGAATTAAAGGAATTGAAGGTTCAATTGCAAGAATTGACGGATAGAGGTTTCGCTCGACCGAAGTTTTTCTCCATGGGCGACTTTGTATTGTTTGTGAAGAAGAAGGACGGAACCATGAGGTTGTGCATCGACTATCGTCAACTCAATAAAGTGACGATAAAGAATAAATATCCATTGCCACGAATTGACGATTTGTTTGATCAATTAAAGGGAGCCTCGGTGTTTTCAAAGATAGATTTGAGGTCGGGTACTATCGGTTGAGGGTCCGAGAATCGGACATACCAAAACCGCTTTTAGAGCGAGTACGGTCACTACAATTCTTGGTGATGCCGTTTGGGCTCACTAATGCCCTGCGGTGTTTATGGACTTAATGAATAGAATTTTCAGCCATACTTGGATCGGTTCGTAGTTGTATTTATCGATGATATTTTGGTCTATTCGAAAGATGAAACCGAACATCTTGAACACGAGGCTAGTGTTGCAAATCTTACGAGATAAGCGATTATCGCAAAGTTCAATAAATGTGAATTTTGGTTGAAAGAGGTTAGCTTTTTGGGGCACGTGGTGTCGCATCGGATGTCGGTGGACTGAACAAAATTTGACCATATTTTGGCGAAAATACTAAGAGGAAGAAGGGGATTTTGCTTCATTTCCTTTGTTTAGAAGAGAGATCTAGAAGGAGATTTGGCTAAGTTGCATCAAGATTAAGGTATGTATGAGGTTGTGTTGGGAGTTTCATGCATGGTTTGGTTGCTAATTTGATGTGCATGTTAGCCATGGCTCAAATCCTTGTTATGCCATGGAAAATGGTATTTGGCCAAAGTTGTTATGGTGATAAAGCCATTGCATGCTAAGTGTGAAGCTTGATGATGATGCATGCAATGATGGATTCATCTACTCTTGAGTAAGATTTTGAGTTTTCTTTTGTGTTTAACCATGATTGAAGTTGAATGGAGCATGATTGTCATATTCGGCCATGATGCATTCATGAGCATGGTTCATGCTTCTTGCATGTTAGTTAAAATTTGTATTTTTGGATAGCTATGGACACCTTGAAATTCGGCCATGCTCATATGTGTATATATATGTTTGCACATGATGTTTTGGCTATGAAGTAAGTGATGAATATATTGGTTTAAAGAAGAAGATGTGGAAGAATGCTTGTGAAATTGCAAGCACAATTGACCTAGCACACATATAAGTGCTTGATGCTATATTATAAGTTTTGGGCCACAATGTGCAAAGCATTAACTAGTAAAATGCATGCTGTTTTGTGAGGTATTAAGTGCAAGATTGACCTCAACATGTACATGAATATTCGCCTTGGGTAGCCTATTGAAGGCCTTAGCTTTTCCTCGATGCTCAAATAAATTGTATTGAATTGCTTGATGTAGTATAAAATGTGCATGACCATTGTGTATTCAAGCTAAAGAGTAGCCATATGACCATTTAAACTCCTTGTCATATTCGCCATAAGCAAGCACAATGAGGTTTTAATAAATTGAATTTGTTTGAATTAGTTCAAGAGCTAAGAGGGCCACAATTGGACAAGGGGAAGGAAAAGGTGATCGAATAGCCAGAAAAGCCGTTCGACAACATCCTAGGTAAGTCCTCAAGAAGTGACCCTACTTGAATTATGTGAAATAAAAGTATGGATGGGTATTGATTATTGATTATGTATGTATGAGCATTTGAATTCTACCCCCGCTAAGTCCCAAGGCCGAATATATGCTTGTGATTATATTTGTGTTTTGAGCCTTAGTAATGAAAATGAAATATGTATGTCCAATGATTATTGATGTATGTGTACATGAGAAATTGAATGATATCCAAGCTAAGCCGAAGACAATTATGCTGAAATTATATCCGGTTAAGACCCGAGAAACAATTGTGCTAGTGGCTATATCCGGGTTAAGACCGAAGGCATTCGATGCGAGTTATTCTATCGGGCTAAGACCGAGGCATTTGTGCACGTGATTATATCCGGTTATATTCCGAAGAATCTTGGGCTGGAGGTGAGTGTTGGTTGCTGTAATGAATTCAATTAGTACACTCGAAAAGCCCAAAGGATAAGGATACGTTATATGTGCATTGGAAAGTCGACATGTTTGAGCAACATTCGCTCAATCGACTAATAAATTTCAGTTATTGAATTGATTGATACTTTGTGAGAAATATATGATGATGAGGTGTGAAGTAAGAATGTGTATTAATGAAATGATGCATTTGGCTATGTGAATGTATTGCTGTAATTAGAGCTGATTATATTCCTTGAGACTTACTAAGCATAAAAAAAGTAACTTACCAGTTACTTTGGCTCTCTGTTTTATAGATTTCGCTTTCGATAGCAATCGGATTCGGGATAAATAAGTCGAAGTCATCCACACTATCCACGCCTCTATTTTGGTATAAATTTTGGTTGAACTTTGAAATGGCATGTATAGGACTACCCCTTGTTGGTGGAATATGTTGTGATGTATATATGTACGCCACATGCGAAAATGGCTCGTAAAAAGTGAAGTATCGACTTAGACTAATTGTGGTTTGTATGTATATATTTGGTGTCATGATGTGGCTATGGCTTGGAAATGGGAATGTTGGTCATATGATCAGCCATTGGCATGGTTAAAATGATCATATATGAACCTATGTATGGCAAGACTAGTTGGTTCATGGAGACTACCAAATAGGTAAGACCTACCTTAAAAACAGATGCTGCCAGCTGCAGTGACGTGAATGTGAAAAATCACCAAAATTCGTAGGAATGGAATTAAATAGTGAATAAGCTATGCAAATGAACCTTGATGAGTCTATTTTCATATGAAAGAAACGAAATGGTCATAGGAGTTACATGTTAAGAGATATTAAAGCCATTGTGAGACAGGGCCAGAATGGTTTCTGGGTTCCCTGTCGCAACTTTAAAAATTTACTATAAATTATCCAAAAAGAATTAGGAGACATACCTTATATGTACAGATTCCATTTTGAGTCTAGTTTCATTAGAAACAAACAGCACCAGCATTAAAGCCCTGTAAAGAGAGATATTCAAGTTATACCATGCGAAGGTCAGAGCAGTCGATCCCTGTAACATGGGTGACTTTAACTAATAAACTGTACCAATTGGCCCGACCAAAAATTCTAGAAATAAATCCATGGATGGATATATGAGTCTAAATTCAGGGAAAATTTACGAAACCAGTTTCCAAGTTTTGAAACTCGAGATATGATTTTTAAGGCGACAGTGACGCAGTTTTCCAGCCTGACTGGAAATGTCAAATGGATGGGCAAAACAAGTGAACTTGGCTTGTTAGCCCCTGGTATGACACCGGTGATGGTCTCGGGTTTGGGGTGTTACACTATGTGATAAGCGATTATTTGCAAAGTTCAGTAAATATGAGTTTTGGCTAAAAGAGGTTGGATTTTTGGGCATATTATTTCATTGGGGGTATTAGAGTTGATTCAGACAGGTTTTTGCTATTGTTGATTGGAAACCTCGAAAACGTGTCTGAAGTCCGTAGTGTTCTAGGCTTAGCAAGCTATTACTGAAGATTAGTGAAAGGATTCTCAATGTTTACGACACTGAGGACACATTTGTTTCAAAAAGATGTGATGTTTGAATGGTTAGAAATGTCTCGGCAGAGTTTTGAATAGTTGAAAGTATTGTTAACTGACTTAGATATTGCTCAGCTTCCGTAATCGGAAAGAATTTTTTTTATATAGCGGCGCATCATTAAACGGTCTTGGATGTGTTCTAATACAAGAAAGGTTATAGCTTATGCTTCGACAATTGAAACCGCATGAAAAGAATTATCCGACACATGACTTAGAGTTATGCGCAAATGTGTTTACGTTGAAAATTAAGAGATACTACTTATACGGGAGGAATGCCACATTTATAAGAATCATAAGAGCTTGAAGTATCCGATGATCGAGAAAGATTTGAATTTCGACAATGAAGATGGCTTGAGTTATTGAAAGATTATGACTTGTGATTGATTATCACCTTGGAAAAAGCTAATGTTGTTGCTAATGCCTTGAGTAGAAAATCTTTGTTCACATTACGAGCAATGAACACCCAATTGATGATTTGTGATGATGGATTGATTTTAGCCGAATTAAAAGCTAATCCAGAGATTTCTTCAACAAATCTGTGAAGCTCGAAAAAATGACGTTGATTTACAAGCTAAACGAATACAATGTGAGTCTATTTCAAATTTAGAATTTCATGTTGGAATTGATAAGCTATTTAATGTTTGAAATAGAATTTGTGTACCGAAAAAATATAGAGCTTATTAAGAAAATCTTGCATGAAGCACCACGTAGTCAGTTTTCTATTCATCCGGGTAGTACCAAGATGTATAATGATCTGAAAGCAGCAGATGTCTTGGTGAGTCGGTGTGTGAAACGGTATATCTCAAGTTTGTATCAAAAAATGTTTATTATGTCGACAAGTCAAAGCTGAAATCAAGTACCATCGGGTTTACTACATCTTGTAATGATTCCAGGTGGAAATGGGATAGAATTACAATGGATTTTGTGTCGAGGATTGCCTTTAAATCGAAAAAATAAAGATGCTATCCCGGGTTTCGTTGATCGACTAACAAAGTCTAGCATTTCATCTTGATCATATATATACTACTCACTTGATAGATTAGCAAAATTGTACATTTCTAAAATTGTTCATGTGACAGCCCAAATTGACCCTAGTCGAATGTGGTTTCGGGACCACAAAACCAGGGCATAAAAATAATTTAAAATTTATTTTGATGCCTATGATATGTGTTAATTTGTGTGACATTTTTGATGTTTCGATTTAGTGTTATAAATGTGAATTTCACTAGAAAGGACCTAGTAGTGAACTTTGAAAGTATGATGGGGAAATGTGTGATGACTAGTTGCTCATGCATGCAAAAATAAGGGATTTGCATGTCAAATTCCCCCAACATGAAGTGGCGGCCATGGCAAGAGGATGGGCAAAACATGTCATGAAACATGTTTTGTTGGTGCATTAGGGAGAAATAATAAACAAAGGTGTATGGGTAAGAAAAGAATGAAAAAAAATGTGTGTGAGTGTGGTATTCCCCCCCATTGCCGTGAGTTGTAGAGAAAGAAAGAAAAATTTTGTTCATCCTTTCTTTGAGCCAAAACTAAGGAAGAAGGAGGGATTTTTGCTCCATTTTTTTGTTTGGAAGAGATCTAGAAGGAGATTTTGGCTATACTTGCATCAAGATTAAGGTATGTATGAGGTTGTGTCATGAGATTCATGCATATTTTAGTTGCTAACTTGATGTTCATGTTAGCCATGGTTCAAATCCTTGTTATGCCATGGAAATGGTATTTGGCCAAGGTTGTTATTGTGTTGAAGCCATTGCATGCTAAATGTGAAGCTTGCTAATGATGCATGCAATGATGGATTGACTACTATTGAAATTTCTTTGTAGCAATCTTGAGTAAGACATTGAATTCTTTGTTTAACCATGACCGAAGTTGAAAGAGTATGGTTGTGATGTATTCGGCCATGGTGCATTCATGAGCATGATTTATGCTTGTTACTTGATTGGTAAAAATTTGTGTTTGGATGGGTATGAACCCCTTGAGATTCGGCCTTGCACCTATATGTGTATACATGTTTGCACATGATGTATTGGCATGACATATATACTATTTCAAGGTATATATTTGCTTGTGATGATGTTTGATTTATGAAGTACATGAGAGATGTGTATTGAGCTACAATATGTGTCGTTAGTTAGTAAAATGCATGTTGTTTTTGTGTGGTATTAAGTGCATAATTGGCCTCAACATGGACATGCATATTGACCACATGAGGGAAATTGGTGTGCATGCATTCGGTTAGAGGCAAGCATATTGATGCCTATTCTTGGCTTAGAAAATTCGGCTAAGAGGAATATTAACTAATGTGTTGAGTTGATTAGTGATTTCGTACATATATGTGACTTTGATGCCTAATGAGAATATATATTGGCTAGGTATCTTGAATTCCTCTTCGATGCTCAAATGATAAAACCAATTTATTTGTTAAATTAAGCTCAAGAGCAAGGGGAGCTAAATCCGATAAGGGAAGGAAAAAGTCATGAATAGGTCGGAAATTGTTCGACCACGTCCGAGGTAAGTTTTCGAGTATCGAAACTTAGATTTTGATTCGATTGAATGAAGTAATAAGCAATCGAATTTGTGCCTTTGTATGTGGCCATTGAGCGAAATGATATTTTTGCTAAGTGAATTGTGCATAAAAGTTGTGTTATGAAATTGAAACAAAGATGTGTATGAATGTTCGAGTGATATCCGGGCTAAGGCCGAAACAAGTGTGCAAATTGTGATATCAGGGCTAAGCCAGAAAGCAATTGTCAAGTTATGATATCCGGGCTAAGCCGAAGGCACAATTTATTAAATTGTGATATCCGGGTTAAGTCCGAAGACCTTTGTGCGGAGTTACCATAACGGGCTATGTCACGAGGCGTTTGAATGAGTAGCTATATCGGGATAAACTCCGAAGGTATGTGATTCGAGATCTTTGAACTTGCTGTAAAATTTTCAGTTAATACGCTTGTGAAATTCTCAACAACAAGGAGTGCGTTTAGTGTGTGCTTTGCACACTATGAGTGAAGTGTATGTGCGTATTAGCTCCGATGATAAATGAGTTATCGGCCTTGACTAAGCCGTTATTAGTGTATGAATATAAGAGTTGGGATTGTGAAGTAAGCATGTCTTTGAGAAATTGTGCATATGAATTATTGTTTAGCTACTTGAATGCTATGCTTTGGTTGTGTGTATATTATGGCTCGAAACTTACTAAGCATAAATTGCTTACTCCGTTTCTTTGTTTCTCTGTTTATAGATTTTGCTAATTAGCGATCGGATTCGGGATCATAGAAGTTGAAGTCAACCACACTATCAAAGCCCTTTTTGGTACTCCTTTAGTTGAGTTTTGGATATGGCATGTATAGGACTACTCTCGGTTGTTTTTAAGTACTTGTGATGTATATGTAATGCGCCATGCGAAAATGGTTAGTAAAAGTGGAGTATGGAATTTGACCATATGTGGTTTGTAATTATATTTGGTTTCATGATGTGATTATGGTTTGGAATGAGAGAGTTGGTCACATGATCAGCCATTGGAATGGCTAAATATGATCATATGTTGGACCTAAGTATGACTAGACTATAGTTGGTCCTTGGGAACTACAATATAGGTAAAGCCTACCTTAAAAACAGATGCTGCCAGCTGCAGTGACGTGGATGTGGAAAATCACCAAAATTTGTAGGAATGGTGTTAATTAGTGAATAAATTATGAAATCGAACCTTGACGAGTCTATTTTCATATGAAAGTAACGAAATGATCATATGAACAGTATAGAGAGATATTAAAGTTCTCGTGAGACAGGGCCAGAACGGTTTCTGGGTCCCCTGTCGTGACTTTGAAAACTTACCATAAATTATCCAGAATGAATTAGAAGTCATTACTTATATGTTCAGATTCCTTTTTCAGTCTAGTTTCATTAGAAACAAATGGCATCAGTATTGAAACCCTGTACAAAGAGATATTCAAGTTATGGCTTGAACGAAGGTCAGTGTAGTTGACCCCTGTAACATGGTTGACTTTAACTAATAAACTGTACCAATTGGCCCGACCAAAAATTCTAGAAATAAATCCATGGATGGATATATGAGTCTAAATTCAGGGAAAATTTACAGAATCAGTTTCTGAGTTGTGAAACTCAAGATACGCTTTTAAGACAACAGCGATGCAGTTTTCCAGCTTGCTGAAATATCAAATGGTCGATTGCCATAAGTGGTTTTGGCTTGTTAACCCTCGTGAAATTAGACGACAGCGGTCTCGGGTTGGGGTGTTACAGATTCAGTTATATGGAGTGCCACTATCTATTATTTCTGATAAAGATCAGAGATTTACGCCGTGATTTTGGAAGCGCAAGAAACTCTGGGAGCAAAATTGAATTTGATCTTGCTTTTCATCCTTAGGCCGACGGTTAGACCGAGAGATTTAATCGATTCTCGAAGACATGTTGAGATGTCATATTCTAGATTTTGAAGGTAATTGGGAAAAATACTTACCGTTGATTGAATTTAAATATAACAACATTTCCAAACAAGTATAAAGATGGCACTCTCTGAAGCTTTATATGGCGCAAATGTTGAACTCCACTATCTTGGGTGAATTGAGTGAAAAAAAATTTTCTGAGGTTGAATTGATCAGAGAAGAAAAAAAAAGTGAAAAAGATTCGTGATGGTTTAATAGTAGCCAACGATCGGAAATCTTACCTGAGATTTGAAGCGTGAGAAATTGAATTTCAAGTTGGAGCGAGTGTTTCTAAAAGTGTCACAAGTAGAAAAGGTTATTCAATTTGGTGTAAAAGAAAGTTAAGTCGCGATTCATCGTATGTGTAAGAGATCATTGAAAGAATAGGGCACATGGCATATCGTCTAGCTTTTCCATCGAGAACTTGAAAAGATCCATAATGTCTTTCACATTTCTATGCTATGTCGTCTGAATCGAGATCCATCACATGTAATTTCTCACGGTAGATGTTGAGATACAAGTTGATTTGACATATAACGAACAACCAATCAAGTTTCTAGCCCGAGAAATCAAAGAGTTGAGAAATAAATGCAAAGCCTTAGTAAAGATTCTCGGCATAAACACAAGATAGAGGATGCTACGTGGGAACCCTATGAATCTATGCGAAAAACAATACCCTAACCTTTTCACTAGTAAGATTTTTTGGGACCAAAATCCCTAAGGAGGAGAGTTGTATGACCCGTTTTTTAGTCAAATCGGAACAATGGTTTCGGGACCACAAATCGCGAGGTTAAAATATTTATTTTATTATTTTAATAGGGTTTCTGTTATGATAGACTCTACAGTGAAGACATACATAAGAATAAGTCGATCTGGATCTATCAATGTAATTACAGTAGTATCATAGAGATTGAAAGCACCAGTAATAACATCTAGATATGAAGCCTTTTTGCAAGCGTGAATAGCATAAGCTCTGGCAGGTGCGCGAGCCTCATATTTAACAGCAATGTCTTTAGTTCCCCTCTGGCTACTATTCATATTACCCGTGTTTCTGGGTGGTTACCTCGAGCTACTGTTATTCGGCCTCGTATTCGCACCATCTCTTACTCAACCAACTCGGGATGTCATTTACCATGATGTACGCTTTCGAGTCTGTTAGGCCTAATGTTTCCAACACTAGCTCTTGAGGTAGCTTCGAACTCCACAGTGCTCTGTCTCGATCACGTCTAGAATAACTCGCAGTAGCCTTTGAAGGACTAAAGTCATCTCAGAACTTCTTGGATGCTGAATGAAACGACTTACTCGATGATCTTTTTTGCGAATCTTTAGCTTCAAAATCAGCTTTTATTTTCTCTTTCCCAAGTTATTCAGCTTTGCATGCTTACTGGACGAGTATCATAAACTCTTTTATTTCTAGAATCCCGACTAACAACTTGATGGCTTCATTCAAACCATCTTCAAATCTTTGACACATTATAGCTTCGATCAAAACACATTACGGTGCATATTGACTTAATCTCATAAATTCTCGTTAGTATTCCACAACGACATACGACCTGTTTCATTCAAGAAACTCTTTGCATTTCTAATCTATGAATCTCGACTAATGTACTTCTTTCTAAACTCACCGAAAGAACTTCCAAGTTACTTATTCTTTCGAAACCATAGATATCAACATTTTTCCACCAATGATCGCGATATCTCTCGAAGTGAAACAACACATTTAAGACATTCTTCAAGAGTACATGACATTTCATCAAACACTCTTATCGTATTCTTCGAGCGAACTTCGGCTCTCTCGACATCATCATCGATAGTAGCCGAAAACTCTTTGGCTCCATATTTTCTAATTTTATCAACTGGAGGCATACTCAATTGAATCGATTCACAACTTGTGGCATGCACAGGACTTGTTGAGGATTAGTTGGGGGTGAAGGTTATGAAGTAGCGAGGATAGTTCTAATATCTTGAGTGAACCACTCATTCATCACTTGAAAGAAAGCTCATTAGCCACTTCCTCGTAGCTACTCGTAATAGGTTTAGAATTAGACAGCCTTTGTCCCTTGAGTGGAACAAGCGTGTTACTTCCCACGACATCAACTACTGATCGTCGAGGATCCATTTACTATACAAAACACATTTTCAATTGTCAAGAATCATCACACTATCGCAGGTTTAAAAATATGGCATGTATAGCTAGACTCACATGCGCACGTTAGTCCTAGAACCGACTAAACCATAGCTCGATGCCAATCAAATGTAATACACCCTAACTTGTATCCATTGCCGATTAGGGTTACGAGGCATTACGACAAAACACGTTTAACAAGCTCATATAAATCATTACATGTTCAAAAACATATCAAATTCCTTCACAAAAATTTTCAATCGAATAGCAATCATTTATTCATTCATATAAACCAATTTCACATAATTTAACACACCTTACCTATGTTCGAAACCTTTGGAATAGAGTGCGAGGCATTACAGAGACTTAATCATTCACAAACATGCAAAAAGCAGACTACAAAATTTCATTACGTATCAAAGCGTTTCATATACTTGCATAATGTCCCATACACAGCCTCTGAAGCCCTAAACATGCATTAAAAGTATTTAGGGACTAAACCAAGAATCTTAGAATGTTTTGGGAAAACATAGAAAATTCTTCCATGACACAAGGTCTCACGCTTGGTGTGGAAACAGGGGACAGCGCGTGTGCCTTCAACACTCCTATGTCCTCGGGCGTGTAACTCTCTAACTATGACATAGCGAATAATTTGGAACACACATGCCAAACAACATGTATGCCATTACTAAGTTCATCCTCCTCCACAGTAGAGTGTCTCGGCCCGATGTGGCAGCAACAGAGCTATTTTCCAAGCCTTTAAGTTACCCTTAATCTTTCACATATTTATTTCCATATTACACATTTAATTCATGGCGATGACCATTTAGATTGGTCATTAAACATTCCTCATGTGCATATTTCATAACACCAACAATATAAGGCCAACAAACATAATGACGTCACAAGCATTAGAACATAGCATAGATAGATGGGTTCACAAACCATAATCAATATGAGCCACCCTTCATGGCCATATACAAATAACTCAGTATAGGAAAATACATTTGGCTGGTCATGTTAACACATATCATACAAAAAAAACCAAGTCCCTATACATGCCACTCACTTGAAGGCTTAGCATATATATATATCAATATTCCAAAAGTGATGGTTTGATAGTGTGGTGTTGCCTCGACCTCCAACCCGAGAGCTAACTTGTCTACACTAAAGAAAAGGAAAGAAAGTGTGACAGCCCAAAATTGACCCTAGTCGGAAAGTGGTTTCGGGACCACAAAACCGAGTCATAAAATAATTAATTGTTATATTCTATGCTTATTGTGTGTGTGTACATGCACATGTGGAAGTTTCATTCTCTAATTTTACCAATTGTATGAGAAATTATTAAATAGGGATCAATGTGAGACATGGTGAAATATGATAGGCTAATTTTAAATGGCTTATTAGTGCATGTTAACACAAAGGTGGACTTGCATGTCAAATTGCCCAATTTACTAATGGTGGCTGCCAAGATAGGATATTGATGGGCAATACATATGTTTAATTAGATTTTTGTAATAAGGAATGGGTCATTGGAGATAAAATAATGTTAGTAAAGAAAAAAGAAAAAAAAAAAAAAAGAATGCTCATCCTTTCCCATTCTAGTGAATTGAGCAAAAGAAAACCAAAAAAAAAAAAAAGTTGAAATTTGAAGAGGAGAAACTAAGGTATTTATTACATGGCTATCCTAGTCTAAGGTATGCATGGTGATTTTTCTTTTAATTGACTATGAGACTAAATGGATAAGTACATAGCTTAGTTGACCTATGGTTTAATTTCATGAGTCCATAGCTCAATATCCATTCGGCAAGTGCTAAATTAGTGTCATTTTGATAAGTTTCTTTGGGATGTTAATTACTTGTTAAGTAGCTTAATTGATGCTTGGATGAGTAGGATTCATGGTCGTAAGAGTGTATATACATTGTAGAAAGAAAAAAAAGAAAATGTTGTTGTTAGTTGAGTTGCTTTTGATATTCATTCGGTCAAATGGGAGAAGAACAAGATGAATTTAAATGTTGTGGTTTATTATTTAGTTGGTTAAATGATGTGGTCATTGCGAATGCAATGGTGTTAAAGGAAATAGGGTCAAATGTTGGTTTGATGAACTAATTGCTAGTGGGCAATGTGTTGTATTGAGAATGTTTGAGTGAATTCAAAGATGTTTATATGATGAATTGGTTGTAGATGTACATGCCTAAATAAAATGCTCACTAATGATTTTGAAATTAAGTTTTATTATGTTGTGAAAGGAGTGGCGAAAGAGCTATAGACCATTGCTTGGATGTATGATGGGTTAGTAGAGTCTCTAAATTGATATGTGAGTAGCTGTAAGTGTTAAGCGAAATGGAAATGGTGTTATATTGGAACATGCACATTCGGCCACATGATTGAATGCATAGATGGGTGATTTCGTGTATTCGGCCATAAGTGAGCATATTGGTGGCTTAATCTTGACTTAGAAAAAAATCGGCTAAAGGAAAATATGGGCTAATATGTGGAATTTGATTCATGATTGCATACATATATGACTCTAATGCCTAATATATATAAGGGCTGAGTACCTTGAATTTCCCCTTTGATATTCAAAATGATTGAATCAATTTATTTGTTAATATTAAGCTCAAGAGCAAAGGGGAACTAGATCCGATAAAGGAAAGGAAAAAGTAATTGAATAGCCGTTGAAGGCGATGCGACAACATCCGAGTAAGTCATTAAGCGCATATATTTGATATTGCTTAAATGATTGGAAAATCTATGCAATTGTGTTTAATGGAATGCTATATATATATGTATAAATGAAATTGTATGTGTATGGAATGAGGATAATTGTTGAATGTAAAAGAAATAGTGGAATGTGTAGAAAGTTTGCTTTCGGCACTATGTGTGCGAACAATCTGGTGTATGGTGTAGATTGGCACTAAGTGTGCGTGCTGGAAATATATGGCACTAAGTGTGCGTGTTGGAGATATTTGGCACTAAGTGTGCAAGCTGGAAAAATATGGCCGCTGTATGCGAGCTTAAACTCGTGGCACTAAGTTATGCGAAATCGAGTAGTAAGCATTGTGTGTCGAACTCTATATAAATGGAGGTGTGTCTCCATTGAATCGAGTATGGACAGCGGATCGGTGTAAGTACCTCGAGCTCAATGGCGAATAGAGAATACGTTCATGCTTGGGGTTGAATTTGGTAAGCCTTAAATCTATGTGATGATTGAAATTGTATGGTTGTGCTGGAAATTGAGTTAATGTGTAAAAATGCTTCGATTATCTTGTTGTGTAGAATATGAAATGTGGATGCATGAATTGGTATGAGATTGGACTGAAAGGTCCGAGGTATTATGGTATAGATTCGATATGGACGAGTACCTAGCCTCATTTGTTGTACATGTAGTAGTAACTTTATCAGTGGATTGATGAATGCTTATGACTTACTGAGTTGTAAACTCACTCGGTGTTTTTCTTGTCACCCATTTTAGGTCTCTTGGACTCGTATTGTTGCGTGCTCGGAACCGTCGTTGAAGTCATCACACCGGCTGAAATTTTGTGGTATTGTGTTTTTGTTGTTGAAGAACATTTGGCATGTATAGGCTATTATATTTTGTCGAATTGTGGGTTGTAAACTTTAAGCCATGTGAAAATGGCCTATGTGGTCGTGGAGTGGGATGCTAGAACCTATAGCCACGAGTCTTAGAAACTCAAATTTTGTTAAGATGGCCATAAATTATGTCATGTATGATGGGTGATTAAGGCCAAGGAAAAATTCATGAAATTGGCATAGTCTACTGCAGTAACTGTTGCGGACAGCAGCAGTGAGATGAGATTGAAAAATCACTAAAAATAGTAGAAGTAGAATTAAATAGTGAGTAAATTATGGAACTGATCCTTGATGAATCCATTTTTATATGGACGAAACGAAACGACCATATGAGCAGTATACTGGGAAATATTAAAGTTCTCGTGAGACAGGGCCAGAACGATTTCTGGGTCCCCTGTCGCGACTTTGAAAATTTACCATAAATTATCCAGAAAGAATTAGGAGTCATGCCTTATATGTACAGATTCCATTTTGAGTCTAGTTTCATTAGAAACAAACGTCACCAGTATTAAAGCCCTGTACAGAAAGATATTCAAGTTGTAACGCGCGGAGGTCAGAGCAGTCGATCCCTGTAACATGGGTGACTTTAACTAATAAACTGTACCAATTGGCCCAACCAAAAATTCTAAAATAAATCCATGGATGGGTATATGAGTCTAAATTCAGGAAAATTTACGAAACCAGTTTCGAGTTTTGGAACTCGAGATATGATTTTTAAAGTGACGGTGATGCAGTTTTCCAGCCTGTCCAGAAATGCCAAATAATTGGTCGGTACTTTAAGAGGATTTGTCTCAGACACCCTCGTGTCCTCCAACGGGCGTGAATCAAGTTAGGTGTTACAATTTTATTGGTATCAGAGCCATGGTTTAGTCGGTTCTAGGACTACCATAAGCGTGCGTGTGTCTAGCTATACATGCCAAATTGATAGTGCTTAATAATGTGATGACTTGACGGTTGAAATTTTTGTTTTAATTAGCGATGGAACCCGGGTAGAAGACCCTTGGCGATGACGTTGAAAGTGTAGCGGCTGCTCTGCTTAAGGGACAGGGCTGGTGAGCCTCAGTCATCCGCGAATAATCAAAATGAAGGTAAAACAAGCCTTCTTCACTATGATGAATGAGTGGGTCAATATATGCCGAACCAACCGGTACTGTCCAACCATTCCAATTTAAACACTCCACCCCAAGAGCCCATAATGCCTCCGATTCTTGATCTGTGAGGCTGAGTAAACCACATGTGGACTTGATTAGGAAGCGTGGGGCGGGAGTTCAAGGCCATAGTTCTTGATGATGCTTAGAAAGGCCGGAGTTCGCGGCTCGATAACACCATTAGAGTGTTAGATGATGTCATGCACACGACGAATGTCTTAAGTGTGCTATATCCTTGTTCGAGACTCAGCTTACTATTGGTGGAGGACTTTAATTTCCATAGTCCCAAATGAACGAGTTACTTGGGATTTCTTCCAATCCAAATTTCGAAAGAAATACATTAGTCAGCAGTTCATCGATCGAAGCGTAAGGAATTCTTGGAACTCAAGCAAGGCCGGATGATCGATGTCAGAATCACGAACATGAGTTCGTAAGACTTAGTCGAATGCTCGGGAGTGTGTGGCTGATGAGGTTGCGATGTGCAAAAGATTTGAAGAAGGATTGAATGAAGAGTTAAAGTTACTAGTGGGAATTTTGGAGATAAAGGGAGTTCGTGGCGCTAGTCGAACGAGCTGCAAAGCGGAAGAACTTGGGAAGGAGAAAGAGAAGGCTGAATTTGAAGCAAGAGATTACCGTAAAAGATCGACAGTAAAGCTCCGTTCTCAGTGTAAAGAGGTTCGGGGAGGACACCAGTAAGTGGAGGACGTTGGCGGGAATTTCCATTAGAGCCCGACCATTGACGGACTCGAGCTACTTCAGTAGCTAGTGTGGGCAATAATCGTCAAGAGAGACTGAATGCCCCCAATGTGGAAGACGACACCTAGGTGAATGTTGGGGTAAGTCTGCATTAATAGGGCTCATATGGATGCGGTTCGAAGGACCACTTCATTAGAGATTGCAGACTTAGATGAGAGGAATAAGGCGCATGGTGCAAGACCTAGTGGAACGACAGTTTGAGGTAGGCCCAGAGAATCTCTGGAGGTAGGGGTGGTGTCAGAGAGGAGCCTCTAATCTGGCTGTCCGATCCGAGACCGTACTCCTGCTAGAGCATATGCCATCCAGCGCAGAGGAGGCATCCTCCCCGACGTTATCATGGTACTTTTACTCTCTTTGATACTATTGTGATTGCATTGATTGACCCCGCTCTACTCACTCATATGTATGTGAAACCTTAGCATCCAGTGAGACTCTACCTGTTGAGTCTCTGAGTTCGTAATCGAGTGTCAAACCCTTTGGGTCAATACATGCTTGTTGATAAAGTGTGCAAGAGATGCCCCTAATAATTCGAGAATCACGTTTCCACCGATCGATGCTTCTACCATTTCATGAATTGATGTTATTCTTGGTATGGATTGGCTGGCCGTGCATGATGCAGGTGGTGGATTGCAAAAGGAAAACCATTGATTTGAGGAGTGCAAATAATGAGGTAGTCCGGTCGAGTCTCTTGATTTAAAAGGAGTGCGACAATAATATCTTCTATGACCGCTCGAATATGTGAAAAAAGGTGTGAAACATACCTTGCGTATGTGTTTGGGAGTAAAGAGACGGAAGGAAACTTCGAATCGGTACCCGATGGTTTGTGAGTATTAGATGTTTTTCTGAGGAGTTCACCGGATTGCCACCGGTTGAGAAGTGGAATTGACATCGAAGTTGTACCTGGGTACTACGCCGATTTCAATAGCCCGTATCGTATGGCATTAACGGAATTAAAGGAATTGAAGGTTCAATTGCAAGAATTGACGGATAGAGGTTTCGCTCGACCAAGTTTTTCTCCATGGGCGCCTTTTGTATTGTTTGTGAAGAAGAATCGTGATTGGTCAAGTAATCTCAAGGCACCGATGTTCCGCTTTCACTTGTTGACATATTAAACATCTTGAAACAAAGTCGGAGATGTCTCGCTTCATACCATGCCACCAAAACCGACGTTTCAAATCATTGTACATCTTCGTACTCCCGGGTGGATTGCCATTCGGCTACAATGGGCTTCATTGAATTATCGAAATGAGTTCGATTTCTTTGGGACACACCGACGACTTTTGAACCTCAAACAATCGTCATCGTCGATTTGAAACTCCGAGTCCTTGTTCGAACACACGCAGCCCGTTTTGCAACCAACTCGTCGTCGACTTTCTCGAGCTTCTCGAATTTGGTGTGTCAATAATGGTTTGGCTTTCAATTCAGCCACTAACACCTTTGTCGGATCGGACAGACAAGTGCACATTCATCGCTTCGTAAAGTGAATAACGATTTACGACTCAAGGCATCCGCAACCATATTCGCCTTTCCCGAGTGATAGTCAATGATCACTCATAATCCTTTAACAACTCGAGCCAACGTCTTTGTCGCAGATTTAAGTCTCTTTGGGTCATCAAATACTTGAGACTTTTGTGATCCGAGTATACATGGCACCTTTCACCAAATAAGTAATGTCGCCAAATCTTTAAGGCGAATACGATGGCGGCCACTCGAGATCATGAGTCGGATAATTTTTCTCATGTGGCTTTAATTGCCTCGACGATAGGCCACAACTCGACCTTCTTGCATTAATACGCAACCTAACCCAAGTAGAGGCGTCGCTATAGATGACAAACTCCTTGCGGACTCGGGTTGCACTAGAATTGGGGCTTCACCAAATAAGTTTTCAGTTGATCGAAACTTTTTGGCATTTCTCAAATCCATTCGAACTTAACGTCCTTTTGGAGAAGCCGTCATCGGCGTGGCTATCGTTGAGAAGCCTTTACAAATCGTCGGTAATAACCTAAGCAAGCCCCAAAAAGCTCCGAATCTCGAATATTTCTGAGGCTTCCAATTAAGTATGGCTGAAATTTTATTCGGTCGACTCGAATACCCGATGCGATACCACATGACCCAAGAAGCTAACCTCTTAACCGAACTCACACTTCTTGAACTTAGCATATAATTGCTTGTCCGTAAAATTTGCAAGACTAACCGCAGTGTTCAAGATGTTCGGTCTCATTTCTTGAATAGACCAAGATGTCATCAATGAACACGACTACGAATCGATCCAAATATGGTCTAAAGATCCGATTCATTAAATCCATAAATACCGTAGGGCATTAGTGAGCCCAAACGGCATCACTAGGAACTCATAGTGACCATATCTCGCTCAAGGCGGTCTTGGGCACGTCCGAATCTCGGATTCGCAATTGATAGTAGCCCGATCTCAAATCTATTTTCGAGAACACCGAGGCTCCTTGATTGATCGAACAAGTCGTCAATACGTGGCAACGGATATTTGTTCTTTATCGTCGCTTTATTGTCGACGATAGTCGATGCACAACCGCATGGTTCCATCCTTCTTTTCACGAACAACACCGGCGCACCTAAGGCGAAAAACTCGGGCGAGCAAAACCTCTATCCACCCATTCTTGCAATCGAGCTTCCAACTCCTTTAATTCCGTTGGTGCCATACGATACGGAGCTATCGAAATTGGAGTGGTACCGGTACCAATTCGATGCCAAATTCTATTTCCGAGCAGTGGTAAACCCGGCAATTCTTCGTGGAAAACATCCGGTATTCACAAACCACGGGCACAGATTCGGGTTTCTTTTCGATTCCTTGTCATCGAGCACGACGCTGTGTACGCTTCGCACTCTTTTCTTACATATTTTCGGGCCAACATTGCGATATTACGGTGGCAACCCTTTAAGTCCGTAGACTTAACCCGAATTATCTCGTTATTCGCGCACCTCAAATCGATAGTCTTGCTTTTACAATTTACGACCGCATCGTGCATGGTCAACCCATCCAAACCAAGAATAACGTCGAATTCATCGAACGGCAAAAGCATCAAGTTCGCCGGGAAACAAGAACCTCGGAACACTAGGAGACGTTTCTTGCACACTTTGTTGACAAGCACGTAATGACCCAAGGGTTTGACACCGAATTACAAACTCGATGAGACTCAATAGGAAAAGTCTTCTTTGGATGCTAAGGTTTCACATATATAAGATTGAGTAGAACCGGGGTCAATCAACGCAATCACTTTAGTATTGAAAAGGGTGAAAGCACCGTAATGACATCCGGAGAGGCAGCATCCTCGCGTGCACGTATGGCATAAGTCCTCGCAGGAGCACGAGCCTCAGATATGATGGTAGCATCTCTAGATCCTCTCGACCGCCATCGACATTGCCAATATTTCTAGGTGGCCTACCTCGGCGATGGTAGCACCCGAGTTTCCACTCGACTCACATTCTGCTCAAGCTTCCTCGGGCAATCCTTCCTAAAGTGGTCGGCCGATCCACACTTATAGCAGGAGTGATCACGAAACCAACACTCCCCGAATGCCATTTGCCACAATGTTGACACTCGCCTCTCTCGGCGATCATTTCCACCATGGCGATCAAGTGACTCGTGTGGTCACAGGGGTCGATCGCGTCCTCGTCTAAAAAAGCCCAAAGCGCCTCTAGACCGGTTCACATCATCTCGAAATCTCTTGATTGCTGTTGAAGAGACTTTCCGAGGACCTCTTCGAATTCTCCGGTTCCCACATCGACTTTTTGTTTCTCCTTTCTAAGCTCTTCGACTTTACAAGCTCGCTCAACAAGTACTACGATCTCTCGTATTTCGAGAATGCCAACGAACATCCTTATATCATCATTCAGCCCATCCTCAAGAATTTACACATAATAGCTTCGGACAAAATGCATTCTCGTGTATCGGCTAAGCCTCACAAATTTTCGTTCATAGTCGGTAACCGACATAGAACCTTGCTTAAGATCAAGAAATTCCCAAGTCACTTGCTCTCTAGGTACCACGAAGTCGAGTACTCCACCAATAGTAGGTGGAATCACGTAGCAAGGAGATGGTACACTTTAAGCATTCATCGGTGTACAAGATAGCTCATCGAGCACCGGATAGTGTTGTCCAACCGAAATTCAGCTCGTTCGGCATCATCATCATCCGTAGCTTTAAATTCAGTGGCCCCATGTTTTGAATCCTATCATTTGGGGCTTACTTGACCTTATTTGGTCGATTCGGAGGTATTGTAGGTCTTGGGGTTGCATTTGTCGGGAATGGAGGTCGGGACAGCCGTGTTAGTTCGAATGTATTGATTAAACCATTCGTTCATCACACTATAAAAGGCTTGCCTAGCCTCATCATTCGGATTGCTGGCCATAGGTTGAGAGTCCGCCGGCGCTGTCCCTTGTGCGGGAGCAGGCGCCACACTCTCCACATCATCAGCTATTGCTCGGTTGGGATCGGGACCCATTGCTATAAACAAACTCAAAGTCAAATTGTCAGAAATCACCACACTATCGATTCATCATTTAATGGCATGTATAGCTAGACCCCAAACACCTCACGGTAGTCCTAGAATCGACTAAACCGTGGCTCTGATACCATAAAATTGTAACACCCCGAACCCGAGACTATTGCCGGTGTCGGACACGAGGGGTTAACAAGCCAAGTTCACATGGTTTGCCCACCAATTTGACATTTCCAGTCAGGCTGGAAGACTGCCTCACCGTCGCCTTAAAAATCATATCTCGAGTTTCAAAACTCGGAAACTGGTTTCGTAAATTTTCCCTGAATTTATACTCATATATCCATCCATGGATTTATTTCTAGAATTTTGGATGGGCCAATTGGTACAGTTTATTAGTTAAAGTCACCCATGTTACAGGGATCGACTGCTCTGACCTTCGCGCGGTATAACTTGAATATCTCTCTGTACAGGGCTTTAATGCTGGTGTCGTTTGTTTCTAATGAAACTAGACTCAAAATTGAATCTGTACATATAAGGTATGTCGCCTAATTCTTTCTGGATAATTTATAGTAAATTTTTAAAGTTGCGACAGGGAACCCAGAAACCGTTCTGGCCCTGTCTCACAATAGCATTAATATCTCTTAACATGTAACTCCTATGACCATTTCGTTTCTTCCATATGAAAATAGACTCATCAAGGTTCATTTACATAGCTTATTCACTATTTAATTCCATTTCTACTAATTTTGGTGATTTTTCACATTCACGTCACTGCAGCTGGCAGCATCTGTTTTTAAGGTAGGTCTTACCTATTTGGTAGTCTCCATAAACCAACTAGTCTTTGCCATACATAGGTTCATATATGATCATTTTAACCATGCCAATGGCTGATCATATGACCAACATTCCCATTTCCAAGCCATAGCCACATCATGACACCAAATATATACATACAAACCACAATTATTCTAAGTTCATGTTCCCTTTTCGAGCCATTTTCGCATGGCCGTACATACTTACATCACCACATATTTAACAAACAAGGGTAGTCCTATACATGCCATTTCAAGTTCAACCAAGAATTTATACCAAAATGGGGGCTTGATAGTGTGGATGACTTCGACTTCAACGATCCCGAATCCGATTGCTATCGGCGAAATCTAGAAAACCGAGAGCCAAAGCGGCGGAGTAAGCATTTTATGCTTAGTAAGTCTCAAGGAATATAATCAACTCTAATTACAGCAATACATTCACATAGTTAAATGCATCATTTCATTAATGCGCATTCACATAATCATACTTACTTTACCATCCCAACTCTTATGTTCATACACAAATAACGGCTTCATTAAGGCCGATAACTCGCTCCATCATAGGAGCGGATATTCATACGCCTTACTCCTAGCGCAAAGCACACACCGCACTTACCTTATCATTGGGAAATTTCACAAGTGCATTAGCTGAAATTTTCCAGCAAGCTCATAATTTTCAAATCACATACCTTCGGAGTTTATCCGGATGTCGGTACTCGTTCAATCGCCTTCGGGACATAGCCCGGTTATGGTAACCCGCACCAAGGCCAACGGGACTTTACCCGGATATCACGATTTGCACAAATGCCTTCGGGTCTTAGCCCGGATTTAACAACTTGCACGAATGCCTTCGGTCTTAGCCGGATATAGCTACTAGCACAATTGCCTTGGTCTTAACCCGGATATAAATTTCAGCATAATTGTCTTCGGGGCTTAGCCCGGATATCATTCAATTTCTCATGCACACATACATCAATAATCATTGGACATACATATTTCATTTTCGTTACTAAGGCTCAAACACAATTATAATCATTAGCATATTCGCCGGGACTTAGCCCGGTGGAATTCAAATACTCATACACACATGATCAATAATCATACACATCCATGTTTCATCTTACATAATTCAAGTAAGATCACTTCTTGAGGACTTACCTCGGATGTTGTCGAACGGCTTTTTCGGCTATTCGATCACCTTTTCCTTCCCCTTGTCCAATTGTGGCCCTCTTAGCTCTTGAGCTAATTCAAACAAATTCAATTTATTAAAACCTCATTGTGCTTGCTTATGGCGAATATGACAAGGATTTTAAATGGTCATATGGCCACTCTTTAGCTTGAATACACAATGGTCATGCACATTTTATACTACATCAAGCAATTCAATACAATTTATTTGAGCATCAAGGAAATGCTAAGGCCTTCAATAGGCTACCCAAGGCCGAATATTCATGTACATGTTGAGGCCAATTATGCACTTAACACCTCACAAAAACAGCATGCATTTTACTAGTTAATGCTTTGCATATTGTGGCTCAAAACTTATAATATAGCATCAAGCACTTATATGTGTGCTAGGCGAATTGTGCTTGAAATTTCACAATTATTCTTCAACATCTTCTTCTTTAAACCAACTTATTCATCACTTACTTCATAGCCAAAACATCATGTGCAAACATATATATACAATATGAGCATGGCGAATTTTCAAGGTGTCCATAGCCATCCAAAATACAAATTTTAACTAACATGCAAGAAGCATGAACCATGCTCATGAATGGCCGAATATGACAATCATGCTCCTTTTCAACTTCAATCATGATAAATCAAAAGAAGGCTCAAAATCTTGCTCAAGAGTAGACAATCCATCATTGCATGCATCATCATCAAGCTTCACACTTAGCATGCAATGGCTTTATCACCATAACAACTTTGGCCAAATACCATTTCCATGGCTTAACAAAGATTTGAGCCATGGCTAACATGCACATCAAGTTAGCAACCAAAACATGCATGAAACTCCTAACACAACCTCATACATACCTTAATCTTGATGCAAACTTGGCCAAATCTCCTTCTAGATCTCTTCCAAACCAAGCATGAAGCAAAAATCCTCCTTCTTCCTTAGTTTTGGCTCAAAGAAAGGATGAACAAAATTTTTTCTTTCCTTCTCTACAACTCACGGCAATGGGGGGATTACCACACTCACACACATTTTTTTTCATTTTTTATCACCCATACACCTTTGTTTATTATTTCACCCTAATGCACCAACAAAACATGTTTCATGACATGTTTAGCCCATCCTCCTTGTCATGGCCGGCCACCACCTATAAAGGGGGAATTTGACATGCAAGTCCATTATTTTGCATGCATGCTTTAATTAGTCATCACACATTTCCTATCATACTTTCAAAGTTCATTACTAAGTCCTTTCTTGTGGAATTCACCCTTATAACACTAAATCAATCATCATAAAATGTCATACATGAGCACACACATATTATAGGCATCAAAATAAATTTTTAATTATTTTTATGCCTCGGTTTTGTGGTCCCGAGACCACCTTCCGACTAGGGTCAATTTTGGGCTGTCACATGAGGTAATTGCCGAATGTGTTTATAATTAAGTAAGGTTAATAATAGAGCAATGAGTGGCTAGTAGAATCTAGTTAGTCTTCTTGTTATATTCAGCCATGAGTTTGTATAATTGGTTTGCAATAGATTCAATTTGTTTATTCAAGCTCAAGATCTTAGGGAGTCTAATTCGGATAAGAGAAAATGCTACCTAACCGAATAGTCAATCTGTAATCGTTCGGCAATTTCCGAGGTAAGTTCTTAAGTAATTGAGTTTGATTCCTTTGTAAGTTTTAAGTTTTAAAATGGGATGAGTATGAATTATGTATATACGTTAAGGTCAATGACTTTTCTAAATGACGGCATATATGATATTATGTTTTAAATATGTGAATGAGAACTTTACAGAGTAAATTGTATAAATCTGCTAGGGACAGCAGCAGTAGCGTGTTTTGGAAAAATTACCATAAATTGTGGGAGTTGAGTTAAAGGCTGAATAAATTATGTAATTAAAGCTTTATGCGTCTAATTTCGCATAAAAGAAATCGTAAGTAAAGGGTTGCCGATAATGAGATTTTCAAAGTTGTGTGAGACAGAGTCAGAATGGCTCAAATCCCCTGCTCAGTATTTGGAAAATCATTATAGATCGTACAAAAATGAATATAAGATAAAATTATATGCTTAGACTCCTTAATGAGTCTAGTTTCAAACAAAATAAACGAAAACATATTTTGAATTCGTACAATGAGAAATTAAATTCTTAGTGAAGAGTAGTCGAGTAGTCAAGCAGTAAAATAGGGAAACTTTAAGAAAAATCTGGTATTGATTGGCCAAACCAAAAATTCTGAAAATTTTGTGGATAGAGGGTATACGAGTCTATTTTGATGGAAAATTAATGGCACATAATTTGGAATTTCGTAGCCCCAGTTACAAATAATTTAACGACTGTTGCTCAGGAAAATAGCTTGTAGAGAATTTGTGGTTATGTTGTAAACATGGATAAAACTTGTTTTAGTTGCTCATAAGCTATTGATTAAACCCATACATGAATTCTAAATTGTGATATTGTAAAATGATATATGAGTGTTAGATGGATCTTTGATATTAAAATTTGTGAAATTGTAAGTTTATAAGTATTCGAATATGAAATGATAGTATGGCATGAAATTGAATTATTCATTGGAAAATGATAGAGTAGATTCACCAAGACAAAGTGTATACATGAAAGTATATGTGGTATGTGAAGTATATTTGGATAATTGTGATGTGAATACATGAAAATTTATATTTTGATTTAGGATTTTATGAGATGAATGTGAATGTGTATATATGAGATAAGGCCTAATGGCCAATGTGATGAATGTGAACATGCATATGTGTGATAAGGCCGAATGGCCAATGTGATGAATGTGAACATGCATATATGTGATAAGGCCGAATGGCCAATGTGATGAATGTGAACATGCATATATGTGATAAGGCCGAATGGCCAATGTGATGAATGTGAACATGCATATGTGTGATAAGGTAGAATGGCTAATGTGATAAACGTGGAAGTGTATATATGTATGGTCGAATGGCTAATGTGAGATATGTATGAGATGTGTATATATATATATATATTGTGGCCAAATGATGACGCGGAAGGTGTGTTTTATTAGATATTTGATGAGGTAAATGAATTACAGATATGATAGTCGATGTGAATGTTGTAACATGTGAATAAATATGCATGAAACTCTATGATGTAAACCCGGGATTAAAGACCAGATGACCATATGTGGTGATTATGTCTGGGTTAAGACCCGCTGACTTTTTGTGGAGATTTCATCTGAGCTAAAGGTCTCACCGATAATCCGAGTAGAGTTTAAAGCTATAAGACTTCGCAATAAGAATTGCTTATAAATATATTCAATACGAAAGGTTGAACAGGTATGTACTCCAAGTTTATATGTGAGCTTGATTTGAACTAAATCATAAGGTAGTTATGTGATGCATACGTGAGCAATCTATGAGACTATTCCTATGATTATGTGACATCGGATCAGTGTGAGGGGTTATGTGAAATTATACAATATATCTATGTCACATGAGCTTACTTTTATGTGAAAGTTTACCTGCCTATTATATATGATGAGATGTGCATATTCGGTAAAGGGATGGTATGCCCGAAGGAAGAGTGAAATAAAAACACGAACAACTATGTTATAATTTGATTGTTATCTGTTGACTTTGCTTAAAACTTACTAAGCATTGTAATGCTTACTCCGCTTACTTTGTTTCCTCTGTTTTATAGATCTCATTTGGAAGCTACAGTGCTGGGGATCGTCAAGAACTAGTCACACTATCACTATCCACTGCTTGTTATTGTTATGTTTTGAATTAATTTATGGCATGTAAAGAATAGACCAAAGGGTCAAGAATATTTTGGTTAATGTATATAAGCCATGCGAAAATGGCATCTTTTGAATGTGTACTTATAGAAGTTAAATTGTATCCCTACTGTCTTTAGTATTTACCAAAAGGAATGTTCTTTATTAAAAAATATATATATATATTCGAAATTTTTACTGTTCTGATATGAGTTTCAAGTCCGGTAATGCCTCTTTACCTATTCCGACGACGGATACGGGATAGAGGTGTTACAGGCTTTAAGCCTTAAATATAAGTTATTTGACACATAACTATATTCGAATAGCCTCAATAGATCTCAGTACAGTTATCATACATATATCAAGATATTATCAATTACGTACTAAATATGACTATTCAAAACTTACCTCGGATATACTTGAACGGTTGCGGAATGGCTACTCTATTACTTTCTCTTTTCCCTTATCTGATTTTGATCCTCTTTGCTCTTGAACTCAATTAAAACAAATAGATTTGTTTAATAACTTACTCAACTTTATTTCTTAATAGTCACATTTGAAAATCATTTATAACTTCAATATGTATTATATTTTATAAAAATATGCCATGACTCGATTTCATGCTTATATAATCTATATCTAATTCGCATACCAAGCAAAGATTCACATAACTTATCATGCTTCCTTATACATGAATTTAACCATATTCCCGAATGTCTCTATAAGTACAAGGTACAAACATAAGGCATATATATATACTTATATATGACTATCACAATTTAATCATTTACTCATATTTATGCACAACCGCGTATACACATGCATATATATAATGCATGCTTTAATATCATATACTTTTATTATTTCAAATTACACTATAACTCCAAGACATGTAGCTAACCCCGAATGTCAACTTATTAAACATTTACCACATTACCAAATGCCATTTATCATCAATGCCGCACACACAAATACATACATACTCATATGCATAAAATCCGTTTATGTTTAATCTATAACCCATTCGGCCTTAACTACTCAAACTTAGCCTTCATATTTAATTCCATTTTATGACCGAATGTAACAAATTCATATAGGTTTCACCTATGCCAAACAATGACCGAACCAATTAATCATGCTTATGGCCGATTATCATATTAACACGAGACATACAAACATCAATATCCAAGTATGCTAATATATCACACCATCAACTAAATCATACATATAGAAACATAAAATTCATTTGACCTATTATATTTTCATGTGCACATTTTTAACCATATAGACAACACCTTAATAAACAATTTAAATACATATCACTTACCAATTCACATCTCTAAAATCCCCGATACAATCATTTTTTTATCATAGCCGAATGTCACAAAACAAGGCATCCAAAATCTCAAATCACTTTATATAATCCATTCGGCCATTTCAAATTAGATACACAAAATTTTATTTTATTTTTCTAACTTAACATACTTTTATAATTTCAACCGAATGGAGTACTTTTATTAATTCAAAACAAAACATCAATGTATCATTTCTAAATGAAAAATCATCTCATGACCGATTGCTCCCATAGCTACCAAAATGAAAATTTGCACATGGGTTATGGAGGAACTAAGAAACTATCCTAAAATACACAAGTAATTTCTTTCAAAACACTTCAAACATACTAATGACATCAAAACATCTACTAAGAATTTCAAACTCCTTGGCCAAATTTCAATCCTCCCAAATAACAAAAATTCGAACCATGAAATAGGTAGAATTCAAACTAATCATCCAAATTATGCATAAATTTCCAAGAGTGGCATTGTACATACCTTATTCTAGCAATCTCCTTAGCCAAAATTTTAACAAGAATTTTCTTCTTCCTCTCTTCTAGCTACGGCAATGGAGGAACAAAGATGAACCAATTTTGGTTTCTCCTCCCACTAACCCATTATTTTATTACCCTTTATTCATTTATTCATTCTTTAATTCATTTAGTTGAAAATAATGTTAATGGAAAATACATATAATATATTAATCAACAACATGGCCGGTCACTATAAAAAAAATGGAAAATTTGACATGTAAGTCCACATTTTTTATAACATGCATTAGTAGACCATTTTAAATTAACCTATCACATTTCAAAAGTGTCTCACATAAATCCTATTTACTAAATTTCACATACATTTGAAAAAATCAAAGCACGAAACTTTCACACATGCATTTACACATATAATAAGCATAAAATATAACGGTTAATTATTTAATGACTCGGTTTTGTGGTTCCGAAACCACTTTCTGACTAGGGTCAAATTAGGGCTGTCACAACTCTCCCCTCCAAAGAAATTTTCATCCCCGAAAATTCTTACCGGTGAATAAGTTAGGATAACGTTCTTTCATTGAGTCTTCTGGCTCCCAAGTCGCTTCATCAACCCCGTGTTTGAGCCACAGTACTTTCACTAATGAGATTTTCTTATTTCGTAGTTCCTTTACTTCACAAGCCAAAATACGAACCGGTTCTTCTTCATAACTCAAGTCAGATCGAATTTCAACCTCTGATGGACTAATAACATGCGATGGATCGGATCTATAATGTCGAAGCATCGAAACATGAAAAACATTGTGAATCTTTTCAAGTTCAGGGGGCAAAATCAATCTGTATGCTACTGGCCCAATTCGTTCGGATATTTCATACGGCTCGATGAACCTCGGACTCGATTTGCCTTTACGACCAAATCTGAGCACCTTTTTCGAAGGTGAAACTTTAAGAAATACTTTGTCTCCGACCTGATACTCAACGTCTTTTCGTTTTAATTCTGCATACAACTTCTGACGATCTGAAGCTGCTTTCAGACTTTCACGGATCACTTTTACTTTCTGTTCAGCATCTTTAATCAAATCAACCTCGAAGATTTTACTTTCACTGAGCTCGGTCCAAAACAACGGTATACGGCATTTACGACCATACAAAGCCTCATAAGATGTCTTAATGCTTGATTGAAAACTATTGTTGTATGCGAATTCAATCAAAGGCAAATACCGTTCCCATGAACCACTAAACTCAAGGATGCAACATCTCAACATATCCTCGAGTATCTGAATTATCCGCTCGGATTGACCATCAGTCTAGGGATGAAAAGCGGTGCTAAACTGCAACTTGGTACCCAATGCTTCTTGCAATTTCTTCCAAAATCGCTATGTGAATCTCAGATCTCTATCCGACACAATAGAAATAGGTACCCCGTGTAATCTGACAATCTGAGAGACATACAACTCGGCTAACTTATCAAGTGAGAAATCCGTACGTACGGGAATAAAATGAGCTGATTTAGTCAATCTATCCACAACAACCCATATCGCATCTTTCTTGCTCGGTGACAAAGGTAACCCAGACACAAAATTCATCGTAACTCGATCCCACTTCCACTCGGGTATCATGATTGGTTGAAGTAACCCTGAAGGCACTTGATGTTCTAATTTCACTTGTTGACAAATTATACAATTCGATACAAAGTCAGATATACAACGTTTCATACCATGCCACCAATACTGACGTTTTAGATCATTGTACATTTTCGTGCTACCAGGATGGACTAACATTCGGCTATTATGAGCCTCACTCAAAATTATCAAAATAAGTTTCGAATTTCTTGGAACCACAATCGACTTTTGAACCTCAAACAATCATTGTCGTCAATTTGAAATTCTGAATCCACATTCAAAATACATTCAGCTCGTTTAGCAATCAATTCATCATCGACTTTCTAAGTTTCACATATTTGATGAATCAATAACGGTTTGGCTTTTAATTATGCTACTAACACATTATCAGATGAAACAGACAAGTGTACATTCATTGCTCACAAAGCAAACAGTGACTTGTGACTTAAAGCATCGGCAACCACATTAGCCTTTCTCGAGTGATAGTCAATGACAAGCTCATAATCTTTCAACAATTCAAGCCAACGTCTTTGTCTCAGATTCAAATCTCTTTGAGTCATCAAATATTTGAGGCTTTTGTGATCCGAATATACATGACACCTCTCTCCAAACAAGTAGTGTCGCCATATTTTCAAAGCAAATACAATGGCAGCTAATTCGAGATCATGGGTCGGATAGGTTTTTCTCAAGTGTCTTCAATTGCCTCAAAGCGTAAGCTACAACTTGACCTTCTTGCATCAATACACAACCAAGCCCATTTAAGGACGCGTCACTATAAATGACAAACTCTTTACCGGATTTAGGCTGCACTAACACTGGAGCTTCAGTCAAATAGGTTTTCAGTTGGTCAAAACTTTTCTGGCACTTTTCTGACCATTTGAACATAACATCTTTCTGAAGTAGCTTCGTCATTGGTGTGGCTATCATTGAGAAACCCTTTACAAACCGTCTGTAGTAACCGGCAAGTCCCAAAAAGCTCCAAACTTCAGTATTCTAGGAGGCTTCTAATCAAGTATGGCTGATCTTTTACTCGGATCAACACGAATACCCGATGCGGATACCACATACCCTAAAAAGCTAACTTCTCTCAACCAGAACTCATATTTACTGAACTTAGCATATAATTGCTTGTCGCGTAAAATCTACAACACTAATCTCAGGTGCTCGGCATGTTCGGTTTCATCTTACAATTAGATTAAAATGTCGTCTATAAACACAACTACAAACCAGTCCAAATACTATCTGAAGATCCGATTCATCAAGTCCATAAATACCGCAGGGGCATTAGTGAGCCCAAACGGCATCACTAAGAACTCGAGTGATCGATCTCGCTCGAAAGCGCTTTAGGCACATCCGAGTCTTGAACTCAAGAATCGATAATAACCCGATCTCAAATCTATCTTTGAAAACACTGAGGCTCCCTTCAGCTGATCAAACAAATCATCAATACGCGGTAACGGATATTTGTTCTTTATTGTCACTTTGTTTAATTGACGATAGTCGATGCACATTCTCATGGTTCTGTCTTTCTTTTTCACAAACAATACTAGTGCACCCCAAGGTGAGAAACTCGGTCGAGCGAAACCCCTATCCGTCAACTCTTGCAAATGAGCTTTCAATTCCTTCAATTCAGTTGGTGCCATACGATACAGAGCTATCGAAATTGGTGTAGTCCCAGGTACAAGTTCAATGCCGAACTCTACCTCTGAATAGGTGGTAATCCCGGTAACTCCTCAGGAAAAACATCCGAATACTCACAAACCACTGGCACCGATTCAAGTTTCTTTTCTGACTCTTTACTATCAAGTACATACGCAAGATATGCTTCACACCCCTTTTTTACATATTTCTGAGCCAACATTGAGGATATTACTGCAGGTAACCTGTTCAAGCCAGTAGACTCAACTCGTATTATCTCATCATTTGCACATCTCAAATCAATAGTCTTTCTTTTGCAATTCACAACTGCATCATGTACGGTCAACCAATCCATACCGAGAATAACATCAAATTCATCAAACGGTAAAAGTATCAAATCGACCAGAAAACAGGAACCTCGGATTATTAGGGGACATTTCCTGCACACTTTGTCGACTAGCAAATATCAACCCAAGGGATTTGACACTCGAATCACGAACTCAGTAGACTCAACAGGTAGAGTCTTACTGGATGCTAAAGTCTCACATACATATGAATGAGTAGAACTAGGGTCAATCAATGCAATCACAATAGTATCAGAGAGAGTGAAAGTATCGGTAATAACATCAGGCGAAGAAGCATCCTCGCGTGCCCGTATAGCATAAGCTCTAGCAGGAGCACGAGCCTCGGATCTGGTCGTAGCATCTCTAGACCCTCTCTGACTGCCACTAGTATTCCCTGTATTCCTAGATGGTCTACCTCAAGCTGTAGCAGTACTCGATTTCTCACTCTGATTCACATTTTACTCTGACAATTTCGGGCAGTCTTTGATGAAGTGGTCAGGTGATCCGCATCTATAACAGGAGTGATCATGAAATCTACAACTCCCCGAATGCCATTTCCCACAAAACTTGCACTCAGTCCTATCTTGACGATCATTTCCAACACTGGCAATTGAAGTGGCTCGCGTACTCATAGGAGGTCGATCACGGTCTCGTCTGGAAAAACCCGAAGTGTTCTTAGATCGGCCCGAATCATCTAGAAATTTCTTTGATGATTGCTAAAAAGGCTTTCCCGAAGATCTTTTACGAAACTCTCTAGCTTCAACATCAGCTTTCTTTTTTTCTTTACTAAGCTCCTCGACTTTGCAAGCTCACTCAACAAGTACTACGAACTCTCTGATTTCAAGAATACCAACAAACATTTTAATATCTTCATTTAACCCGTCTTCAAAGCGTTTACACATAATAGCCTCAGACGATACACATTCCCGAGCATATCTGCTAAGTCTGACGAACTTCCATTCATAATCAGTAACTGACATGGAACCTTGATTAAGTTCTAGAAATTCTTTCCGTTTCTAATCGATGAACCTCTGACTGATATACCTTTTTCGAAATTTAGTTTGGAAGAACTCCCATGTCACCTGCTCTCTGGGTACAACAGAAACCAATGTATTCCACCAATAATAGGCAGAATCACGTAGCAAAGATATAGCACATTTCAGGCATTCATCGGGTGTGCAAGATAGTTCATCAAGTACTCGAATAGTGTTGTCCAACCAAAATTCAGCTTGCTCGGCATCATCACTGTCTGTAGCATTAAATTTAGTAGCCTCGTGCTTTCAAATTCTGTCAATCGGGGGCTTATTCAACCTCATCTGATCAATTACTGGAGGTATCATGAGTGCAAGGGGCGTATTTGTCGGAAGTGGGGGTTGTAGAGCAGCCGTATTAGTTCAAATGTATTGGTTAAACCAATCATTCATCACATTATAAAAGGCTTGTCTAGCCTCATCATTTTGATTGCTCGTAATAGGTTGAGAGTCCATCGACGCTGTCCCTTGTGCGAGAGCAGGCGCTACACTCTCTACATCATCAGCTATCGCTAGATCGGGATCGGGATCCATTACTATACGAAAACACATTTTTTAACTGTTAGAAATCAACACACTATCGTATTAACACTATATGGCATGTATAGCTAGACTAATATATTCTACATTGTCCTAGAATCGACTAAACCGTAGCTCTGATACCAATAAAATGTAACACCCCTAGCCTGAATCCAATCGCCGGATTAAGGCTAAGAGGTATTACCGAACTAAACATTTAATTATCTCATTCACATTGTCAATAAACATAAACAAAGATCGAGCTGAAATACATACTGATATTTAAGTTATACGCCATTTTCATATGGCCAAAATATTTACAATTTCCAAACATCGTTATCATCAGCCTAACCTATACATGCCATATCGAGTCCAAAATATAATTGTACCAAAAAGATCAATAGTGTGATGAACTGCTGACGATCCCCGAGTCGGTGGCCAAGATCAACAATCTATAAAACAGAGAAATAAAGAACAGAGTAAGCTTTCAAAGCTTAGTAAGTTTTAAGCATCGCAAACAATTAAGACTTATCGAACATCGAAACATTTATTTAAACAAACCTAATCTCAATTCAAATATGCTTCATGGCCGAATACACACAAACATAAACATAGATTCTCAACACATATTTTTCTTTTACTTAAAGTTCAAACGATGCATTTAAATAAAATAATCTCATATATTAACAACATTTGACCGAATAGGTCATTGTTTTACTCGTAGATATAACAATCATTCACACTTAAGTATCATTCTTTAATACTAATAATTCACAAAATCATTGACTGAATGCACATGTATCATAAAGTAATTTTAACATATAATTCATATACAAATATACCATGACCGATTAAATCATTCTCATATTCGTAAATATAACCATCAATCACATTTATATATATATTATTCTTTGATGCTAATGATTCACTTCGAAATCAATTCACCGATGTGTAAGTAATACTTACCTGAACATCTTATGTGACAGCCCAAAATTGACCCTAGTCGGAAGGTGGTCTCGGGACCACAAAACCGAGGCATAAAAATAATTAAAAATTTATTTTGATGCCTATAATATGTGTGTGCTCATGTATGACATTTTATGATGATTGATTTAGTGTTATAACGGTGAATTCCACAAGAAAGGACTTAGTAATGAACTTTGAAAGTATGATAGGGAAATGTGTGATGACTAATTAAAGCATGCATGCAAAATAATGGACTTGCATGTCAAATTCCCTTTATAGGTGGTGGCCGCCATGACAAGGAGGATGGGCTAAACATGTCATGAAACATGTTTTGTTGGTGCATTAGGGTGAAATAATAAACAAAGGTGTATGGGTGATAAAAATGAAAAAAAATGTGTGTGAGTGTGGTAATCCCCCATTGCCGTGAGTTGTAGAGAAGGAAAGAAAAAATTTTGTTCATCCTTTCTTTGAGCCAAAACTAAGGAAGAAGGAGGATTTTTGCTTCATGCTTGGTTTGGAAGAGATCTAGAAGGAGATTTGGCCAAGTTTGCATCAAGATTAAGGTATGTATGAGGTTGTGTTAGGAGTTTCATGCATGTTTTGGTTGCTAACTTGATGTGCATGTTAGCCATGGCTCAAATCTTTGTTAAGCCATGGAAATGGTATTTGGCCAAAGTTGTTATGGTGATAAAGCCATTGCATGCTAAGTGTGAAGCTTGATGATGATGCATGCAATGATGGATTGTCTACTCTTGAGCAAGATTTTGAGCCTTCTTTTGATTTATCATGATTGAAGTTGAAAAGGAGCATGATTGTCATATTCGCCATTCATGAGCATGGTTCATGCTTCTTGCATGTTAGTTAAAATTTGTATTTTGGATGGCTATGGACACCTTGAAAATTCGCCATGCTCATATTGTATATATATGTTTGCACATGATGTTTTGGCTATGAAGTAAGTGATGAATAAGTTGGTTTAAAGAAGAAGATGTTGAAGAATAATTGTGAAATTTCAAGCACAATTCGCCTAGCACACATATAAGTGCTTGATGCTATATTATAAGTTTTGAGCCACAATATGCAAAGCATTAACTAGTAAAATGCATGCTGTTTTTGTGAGGTATTAAGTGCATAATTGGCCTCAACATGTACATGAATATTCGCCTTGGGTAGCCTATTGAAGGCCTTAGCATTTCCTTGATGCTCAAATAAATTGTATTGAATTGCTTGATGTAGTATAAAATGTGCATGACCATTGTGTATTCAAGCTAAAGAGTGGCCATATGACCATTTAAAATCCTTGTCATATTCGCCATAAGCAAGCACAATGAGGTTTTAATAAATTGAATTTGTTTGAATTAGCTCAAGAGCTAAGAGGGCCACAATTGGACAAGGGAAGGAAAAGGTGATCGAATAGCCGAAAAAGCCGCTCGACAACATCCGAGGTAAGTCCTCAAGAAGTGATCTTACTTGAATTATGTAAGATGAAACATGGATGTGTATGATTATTGATCATGTGCGTATGAGTATTTGAATTCCACCCGGCTAAGTCCCAAGGCTAATATGCTAATGATTATAATTGTGTTTGAGCCTTAGTAACGAAAATGAAATATGTATGTCCAATGATTATTGATGTATGTGTGCATGAGAAATTGAATGATATCCGGCTAAGCCTCAAGACAATTATGCTGAAATTTATATCCGGTTAAGACCAAGGCAATTGTGCTAGTAGCTATATCCGCTAAGACCAAGGCATTCGTGTAAGTTGTTAAATCCGGCTAAGACCAAGGCATTTGTGCAAATCGTGATATCCGGTAAAGTCCCGCTGGCCTTGGTGCGGGTTACCATAACCGGCTATGTCCCAAGGCGATTGAACGAGTACCGACATCCGGATAAACTCCAAGGTATGTGATTTGAAAATTATGAGCTTGCTGGAAAATTTCAGCTAATGCACTTGTGAAATTTCCCAATGATAAGGTAAGTGCGGTGTGTGCTTATGCGCTAGGAGTAAGAGCGATGAATATCCGCCCTATGATGGAGCGAGTTATCGGCCTTAATGAAGCCGTTATTTGTGTATGAACATAAGAGTTGGGATGGTAAAGTAAGTATGATTATGTGAATGCGCATTAATGAAATGATGCATTTAACTATGTGAATGTATTGCTGTAATTAGAGTTGATTATATTCCTTGAGACTTACTAAGCATAAAATGCTTACTCCGCCGCTTTGGCTCTCGTTTTCTAGATTTCGCTCGATAGCAATCGGATTCGGGATCGTTGAAGTCAAGTCATCCACACTATCAAGCCCCCATTTTGGTATAAATTCTTGGTTGAACTTGAAATGGCATGTATAGGACTACCCCTTGTTTGTTAAATATGTGGTGATGTAAGTATGTACGGCCATGCGAAAATGGCTCAAAAGGAACATGAACTTAGAATAATTGTGGTTTGTATGTATATATTTGGTGTCATGATGTGGCTATGGCTTGAAATGGGAATGTTGGTCATATGATCAGCCATTGGCATGGTTAAAATGATCATATATGAACCTATGTATGGCAAAGACTAGTTGGTTCATGGAGACTACCAAATAGGTAAGACCTACCTTAAAAACAGATGCTGCCAGCTGCAGTGACGTGAATGTGAAAAATCACCAAAATTCGTAGAAATGGAATTAAATAGTGAATAAGCTATGTAAATGAACCTTGATGAGTCTATTTTCATATGGAAGAAACGAAATGGTCATAGGAGTTACATGTTAAGAGATATTAATGCTATTGTGAGACAGGGCCAGAACGGTTTCTGGGTTCCCTGTCGCAAATTTAAAAATTTACTATAAATTATCCAGAAAGAATTAGGCAACATACCTTATATGTACAGATTCCATTTTGAGTCTAGTTTCATTAGAAACAAACGACACCAGCATTAAAGCCCTGTACAGAGAGATATTCAAGTTATACCGCGCGAAGGTCAGAGCAGTCGATCCCTGTAACATGGGTGACTTTAACTAATAAACTGTACCAATTGGCCCATCCAAAAATTCTAGAAATAAATCCATGGATGGATATATGAGTCTAAATTCAGGGAAAATTTACGAAACCAGTTTTTGAGTCTTGAAACTCGAGATATGATTTTTAAGGCGACGGTGATGCAGTCTTCCAGCCTGACTGGAAATGTCAAATTGGTGGGCAAACCATGTGAACTTGGCTTGTTAACCCCTCGTGTCCGACACCGGCAATGGTCTCGGGTTCGGGGTGTTACATCTTAAATGTATAGTACTTACTTAACAATGGTTTACTGCGAACATTCAATATTATAATCTTACTTAATTTACTGGCATTAAGCCTGTCAGGTCTTAGAACTTGAAACTAATTACCAGCACAAGCCTGCAGGAATTTAAACCCGGTATAATACCAGCTCGAAGCCTGCGGGACTTTAGCCCAGACATATTTCCAGCACGTAGCCTGCGGACCTTAAGTCTGGTTATAATTCCAGCACATAGCCTGCGGAGCTTAAGTCCGGATATAATTCTAGCACATAGCCTGCAGACCTTAAGTCCGGATATACTTCATCATTGAGTGTCATGCATACTTATTTGCAAGAGAATTCAATTCACATAACATCTCACAATCATAGTTCATTTATTCCATTCAAATAATAACGTAACATAGGCACCATTCATATAACCTTTGGTTCAATAACATACATGAGAATATATGTCCGTTATACTTTCCAAACTTATCTTCTAATGTCTATTCGGCTTTAAGCATTAAACATAAGTTATTTGACACACAACTGTATTCGAATAGCCTCAATAGATCTCAGTACAGTTATCATACATATATCAAGATATTTTCAATTACGTACTAAATATGACTATTCAAAACTTACCTCGGATATACTTGAACAGTTGCTGAACGGCTACTCTATTACTTTCTCTTTTCCCTTATCTGATATTGATCCTCTTTGCTCTTGAGCTTAATTAAAACAAATAGATTTGTTTAATAACTTACTCAACTTTATTTCTTAATAGTCACATTTGACAATCATATATAACTTCAATATGTATTATATTTTATAAAAATATGCCAAGACTCGATTTCATGCTTATATAATCTATATCTAATTCGCATACCAAGCAAAGATTCACAAAACTTATCATGCTTCCTTATACATGAATTTAACCTTATTCCCGAATGTCTCTGTAAGCACAAGGTACATACATAAGGCATATATATATATATACTAATATATGACTATCACAATTTAATCATTTACTCATATTTATGCACAACAGTGTATACACATGCATATATATAATGCATGCTTTAATATCATATACTTTTATTATTTCAAATTACACTATGGCTCCAAGACATATAGCTAACTCCGAATGTCCGCTTATTAAACATTTACCACATTACTAATTGCCATTTATAATCAATGCCGCACACACAAATAGATACATACTCATATGTATAAAATCCGTTTATGTTTAATCTATAACCCATTCGACCTTAACTACTCAAACTTAGCCTTCATATTTAACTCCATTTTATGACCGAATCTAACAAATTCATACAGGTTTCACCTATGCCAAACAATGACCGAACCATTTAATCATGCTTATGTCTGATTATCATATTAACACGAGACACATAAACATCAATATCCAAGTATGCTAATATATCACACCATCAACTAAATCATACATATAGAAACATAAAATTCATTTGACCTATTATACTTTTATGTGCACATTTTTAACCATATAGCCAACACCTTAATAAACAATTTAAATACATATCACCTACAAATTCACATCTCTAAAATCCCCGATACAATCATTTTTTTTATCATAGCCGAATGTCACAAAACAAGGCATCCAAAATCTCAAATCACTTTATATAATCCATTCAGCCATTTCAAATTAGATACACAAAATTTTATTTTATTTTTCTAACTTAACATACTTTTATAATTTCAACCGAATGGAGTACTTTTATTAATTCAAAACAAAACATCAAAGTATCATTTCTAAATGAAAAATCATCTCATGATTGATTGCTCCCATAGCTACCAAAATGAAAATTTGCACATGGGTTATGGAGGAACTAAGAAACTATCCTAAAATACACAAGTAATTTCTTTCAAAACACTTCAAACATACTAATGACATCAAAACATCTACTAAGAATTTCAAACTCCTTGGCCGAATTTCAATCCTCCCAAATAACAAAAATTCGAACCATGAAATAGGTAGAATTCAAACTAACCATCCAAATTATGCATAAATTTCCAAGAGTGGCATTGTACATACCTTATTCTAGCAATCTCCTTAGCCGAAATTTTAACAAGAATTTTCTTCTTCCTCTCTTCTAGCTACGGCAATGGAGGAACAAAGATGAACCAATTTTGGTTTCTTCTCCCTCTAACCCATTATGTTGTTACCCTTTATTCATTTATTCATTCTTTAATTCATTTAGTTGAAAATAATGTTAATGGAAAATACATATAATATATTAATCAACAACATGACCAGTCACTATAAAAAAAATGGAAAATTTGACATGCAAGTCCACTTTTTTTATAACATGCATCAGTAGACCATTTTAAATTAACCTATCACATTTCAAAAGTGTCTCACATAAATCCTATTTACTAAATTTCACATACATTTGACAAAATCAAAGCACGAAACTTTCACACATGCATTTACACATATAATAAGCATAAAATATAACGGTTAATTATCTAATGACTCGGTTTTGTGGTTCCGAAACCACTTTCCGACTAGGGTCAAATTAGGGCTGTCACATAGGAAAACTTAGAAAATTTTTCCATGACACAAGGTCACACGCTCGTGGGGACAAAGGGACATGCCCGTGTGCCTTCGACATGCCTGTGTCCTCAGGCCATGTAACTCTTGACTATGATGTTAGCGAATAATTTGGACCACATGACAAAGCCACACACCCGTGTGCTAAGGCCGTGTGCTCCACACGGTTGAGACACATAGTCGTGTCTCAGTCCGTGTGGCCAACACTTAGGCTATTTTCCAAGCCTTTAAGTTACTCTTAATCCTTCACATCTTTGTTTCTATATTACACATTTAATTCATGGCCATGACCATTTAGATTGGTCATAAAACATTCCTCATGCACACATTTCATAACACCAACCGTATATGGCCAACAGCATAATCACATCACAAGCATTAGAACATAGCATAGATAGATAGGTTCACAAACCATAATCCATATGAGCCACCCTTCATGGCCATATACAAATAACTCAATATAAGCCAATACATTTGGCTAGTCATGTTAACACATATCATTAAAAAAAAAAACCAAGCCCTTATACATGCCACTCACTTGAAGGCGCTTAGCATATATATATATATATATTCCAAAGGTGATGGTTTGATAGTGTGGTGCTGCCTTCGATGACCTCTAACTCCGAGCTAACCTGTCTACACTAAAGAAAAGGAAAGAAAGGGAGTAAGCTTTATAGCTTAGTAAGACCGTATGAAATTAATAAGCAATTTATCAACTTGCTTCTCAAGGTAATACCACAATATTTGCACTTTTGCTTATGTTCAAGTCAAGCTGTTTTCTTGAGTTGCACTCCAAATTAAGATCCACTAATTTTCCCTGAAACTAGACTCACATATATTTTTACCATAAAAGTTTTAGAATTTTTGGTGAAGCCAATAAGTACAGTTTATTCTTTAAAGTCACCCATGTTTTGCTGTACGATAGTTTCGACCCCTCTTCACTAAAAATTAATTATCTCATCTTACAGGATTCATATGATGTTCTATTTTGTTTCTTTTGAAAATAGACTCATTAAGTATTCTACAAATGTAAATTATAACCTATAATTATTTTTGTATAAGTTTTAATGAGTTTCCCAAATTGGAATAGGGGATTTCAAAATCATTCTGACTCTATCTCACAACAATTCAAATATCTCATAATGTGAACTTCTTTTTCTTACAATGTTTCTTCTATATGAAACTAGACTCAATAAGATTTAATTTCATATTTTATTCAGCCTCTAATTCGATTTGAAAAATTTTTGGTGAATTTTCAAAGTTGGATTGCTGCTGCTATCCAAAACTGTTTCAATGCTGAATTTACCCTTTCATTATTATCTTTAAAAAGGCTTTCATGCCGATCAATTTATCTTTTCATATTCATTAGGCCACAAGGTGAAAGGATAAACATATCATGTCCTAATTTAATTCAACCTAAAAGCCTCACACTAATCATCCATCAAATTTACCTCATAATTATACACCATAGGTTTCGACCTAATATTTACAAGGTCGTGACAAAGTCATTCTCATATGTATGACTTACTTATTTACATTCTCGCCAAAAGTCCAATATACTTGAGCTCATCACTCATGAAGTTTTAGTACATACCTGTACCCTTTCAACATGATCATAAACATAGCTTACTCATTTTCATTCCTTACTAATCATACAACATACATTGAGCACGCATTTCATGAATTTCATGTAAGTACCTTTATCACTCACATCATGGTCATAACCTCTCTTATTCCAACATAAACCGTAAATTTCCCGTTGAACTATTTGGAGTACTACAGGATATTCAATAAGCCTCAAGCATATGGTAAGGTGCCGACGCCATGTCCCAGACATGGTCTTACATTGGCTCACACATCAAAGTCGATGCCATGTCCTTGACATGGTCTTATAGTGGCTCTCATCTATCGGTGCCAATGCCATGTCCCAGACATTTTCTTACACTAGCTCTAATATCTTGAGGCCAATGCCATGTTCCAGTCATGGTCTTACACTAGCTCTCATATCTCGAGGCCGATGCCATGTCCCAGACATGGTCTTACACTAGCCCTCATATCTCCCTAGCCTAATGGCATGAATATTCGATCTATTCCTATGATTCAACCAAGAGTTTCCCGTATTAATCTCATCATACATTACTCATAGCCACATTCAAACATTTTATGCAAAATCAATCATTCAATGCATAAAAATGATAAAATTGTAATATTTTCACACATCTTACTTGTTTTAATGGAATACCATATTCCATCAAATTTCCAATGTATCCAATCATCACAAAAATATTATTAACATTTGACACCACTTTCTCATACTCTATATTATAAACATATAATTAAATACAATCATAGCAAGATATATTTCAAGTATATTAATACTAACATGGATAATATGTTTATTTAGTCACAGAAACTTACATCGAATGCAAAAACGGCTAATTTTTCTTTTTTAGTCCTAAACAACGTACTTTCTTGATTTAAGCCCAAATCTCAATTTTCTTGATCTAAAATAATAAAATTTACTCATTTAATCATCACATTAAATTAATCATACCACAATTCATACTTTGGCAAAAAGACCATTTTGCGCCTAGACTTTCACAAAAATTAAAATTTTCCCCCGAGGTTCATTGTAACACCCCTTACCCGTATCAGAGGCCGGGCTAAGGTACGAGGCGTTACCAGACAAACATACAAACATTAAACTAAAATACTAGCCATAAAATTTTATTCATATTTCAAAGCGTTCATTCTCTTACACATAGTCCCTTATTTGAGTCTACGGAGCCCAAAACATACTTTAGAAAGGGTTTGGGACTAAACCGAGAACTTACGAAAATCTTGGAAATTTCATGCTTTAAGGCTCCACACGCCGTGTCCCAAAGTCAGTGTTCCATACACTTTGAGACACATGGTCGTGTCTCTCTGTGTGGAATATACCTAGGCTATTTTCCAAGCTTTGGTCAACCTTGATCTCTTACACACTTATACAAAATCAAAAGCATATAACATAGTATTCATTTATTGATTAAACATCCTCAATTAAACCACAAACATAGCATTTGTATGTCATCATACATGTGTCTCTCATACTCATTTTACCTTGTTTATTATAGTACCACTTATACATTTATACCAAGATTATCATCTTACCAAATATCTTCAGCTTAATCATCAAGCATTCATATTTAAAGCTAGATCATATCTTTATAAAATACCACGATTCAGATGTGCAGAATAACATGTTTGCCTGAAACATTTCAATTCAATTCCATACCCAACAAGCAGTACATTGAGACTAGTCATATATATATATATATACATGTCATGATACATAACATTCTCTTTTTGTTTTCTTATAAACACATATCATTTATTTCATTATATCAATATTTCATATACCATAGTTTCCATGTATTCCACATATATTTATTTTCCTCCTCCTCCTCTCCATTCCACATCCTTAATGTATATAGCATTCTTGTAAGTACCATTTCACAATTTACTAATAAATGTTCACATCAAACTGTCCACACAAGTCATAGTCACTTAATTATTTATAATTCGAGCTACAGAGCTCCAAATTAAGATATGTAAATGTCCCCTGAAACTAGACTCACATATCTTTCCACCATAAAATTTTCATAATTTTTGGTTTAGCCAATTAGTACAGTTTATTCATTAAAATTTCCCTATTTCACTTTTCGACGATTCGACCTCTCTTCACTAAAAAATAATTATCTCACAGACAGAACTCGGATAATGTTCTTGTTGATTTATCTTGAAAATAGACTCATTATGGATTTTAAAAATATAATTTTGAGCCTCTAATTATTTTTTTCCAAATTTTTGTGATTTTCCAAAGTCAAAACAGGGGATCACGTAATCATTCTGAATCAGTCTCACAAAAACATAAATATCTCAAAATATAGAACTCCTTTGCTTTTTATGTTTCTTTTATATGAAAATAGACTCATTAAGATTTAATTTGATATCTCATTTAGTCTCTGATTCAATTTATACTATTTTTGTGATTTTTCAAACTCACGTCACTGCTACTGTCCAAAACAATTTTATTGCTAATTCACTCTTTCACACTTTCTTTGTATTAACCTCATTTTAACATACATATCACAAATCATTTTCACCACATTTCATACATCACAAGTATAGGCCCATGATCACAAGGTCACCATAAAATCATCCTCATGTATAACTTACTTGTTTATAACCTTACCACATCCTGGTCACTTAATAAACACATCATTCACATAACCAAGTTCCTGCACTTATTCATCACAAAACTCACAAAGCAATACATAGAGAGTCTCATGTTGAACACTTCGGATCAATCCTCGATACTTGGTGGTTTCAGCACATAGCTCCACCCATCATATAGTTCGGCTCTCTTGTACACATGGTGAACACTTAGTACCACGTATGTGACCTAGCCAGTTTATCTCGTAGCTCTCTTGTCTACATGGTGTCCTTCACTTGGAACCACGTATGCGACCTAGCTACATATATCCCGTAGCTCTCTTGTCTACATGGTGTACACATAGTATCACCCATGCGACCTAGCTACATCATAATGTCTTGTTGCTCTCTTGTGCACATGATGTGCACTCAGCACTATACATGTGACCTAGCTACATACCATCTATATCATCCAATCTTTCCGAAGGTTCAACCGGGATTTCTCTCTCTTTTCAAACAATTTCACCAATCAAGTAATTATCCACAAACATATTTCCAATATTTTTATAAAATATCATAATACAAGTAATAGTGATGTATTACTTACATATAAACTTACATCTCATTTAATATCAATGCAATAACATTAAATTACACATTGTCTTATTAAAAATCATATGAACTTACAATTTCCCATAATATCCATAATCATAGAAATCACATTTATGTATGATAATTCAATGCACTTCATGTATCATAGACATATTTTTAAATCAATTCATAAACTTGGCACCATAATCATTTAATTTAACATAATTCAATTAATTCACTAAATTTAACTTTCAAATATAAATTACAGCATTATTGTTGTATTATTATCATACCAACTTACATACTTTCAACACCTCGGAGATCATAGTAAATATATCAATTTTACATTGAAACATGCATAAATTAATGCTTATTATACATATGAACTTACCTTGATATTAAAACGGCCATTTTACCAACTTTCCCAATTTTTTATTTTTCTCTCATTCTAGGTTCAAATCTCATTTTTCGGGATCTAAAACATCATATTTTACTTATTTAATTAATGTACTATTCAAAACAGTCCTTAACTCAAACTTTGGAAAAATTACAATTTTGCCCCTAAACTTTTGTATATTTACACTTTTTCCCCTAGGCTCGGGAATTAAACTTCATCCCTTATTCTTATGTTTTATGACATGATGATCACTTTTCCCTTCTATGGCAACATCAAATTCTCACTCTAACATATACTTATGACTATTAGGTATTTTTACCGATTAAGCCCTTTTGCTCGTTTTCACTTAAAACCGAGTAGCACAAGTTGTTTAACATAATTTAAAACCTCATATTGTATCATAAAACACCAGAATACACAAATTTTACCAATGGGTATTTTTCCAAATATGAACCCTAGGTTGAATTATTGCTAGCATAAGCTAAATCAAGTTACCGGGACTCTAAAAACGTAAAGAACTTGAAAAACGGGGTTAGAACGGACTTACAATTGAGATTGGGAAGCTTGAAAACCCTAGCAATGGAGTCTCCCTTGGTATACACGTCCATGGTGAAGAAGATGAGCAAAATTGGCTTTTAATTTTGTATTTTAATTCATTTTACCCCTAAATGACCAAAATAACCTTACTTTAAACTTTCCAAAAATTCCATCCATGTCCAATTTTTGTCCATAACTTAGAAATTGGTCAAATTGCTATTTAAGACCTCCTAATTAATATTTCAAACCAATTTCATACTAGAAACTTCTAGAATGCAAGTTTTGCAACTTATTCAATTTAGTCCCTAACTTCGAATTAAGCACTTTATGCATAGAATTTCTTCACGAAATTTTCACACAATCATGAAATCATATCATAGACCTCAAAATAATCATAAAATAATTATTTATATTTCAGATTTTGTGGTCCCGAAACCTCTATTCCAACTAGACCCAATTTTGGGCTATTACACTCATAAAATGATTTTATCAAATTTCCTCATTAGCCAAGCCTAGCCCAACCTTTATTACTCTTGTAGCAACTCAAAATTCCAATTATTTCACACAATTCCCATCCGTTTAACAAACTTTACAAAACGATCCATATTAGGTGTTTTCATGAAAATCCTTTCACAAAAGTTGTTTATTTAACGACCAAGATTCATTTTCTTCCATAAAAATTCAGCAAACAAGATGAATACTCTCATGGAAAAACCCTAGACTTTCAACCATTTAGAAAAATAGTCCCCTCATTATCTAGATTATGCTACAAGGGTCCCAATAGTACAAAAATTATCAAGAAATGCCATCAAAATTACTTACTTGTAAGGGATATAAGTTGCTAATATTTTTTAGCTTCCAAAACCCCCTCTTCGTTGATATTTTCAATGGGGAAGAAGGAAGATGAAAGATGATACTTTTTTTTCTTTATTTTATTATATTACTAGTCAAATTAGTCACCAACATTTCACCTAACTTTGACCCTACAATTTTTTTGTCTCCTTGATCAACCACTAACATATTTATGGTCTATTTACTCACTAAAGACCCCTAATTTAATGTTCTATAGCTATTTGACACCTTTAGCTAGTAGAACGAAACTTTCGCACTTTATGCGATTTGGTCCTTTTTCAAAATTAAGCAAGCAATCGCTAAAATTATTTCACCAAAATTTTCATGCACTCATATAATCATGGTATAAGACATAAAGTAACATTAAAAATAATTTCTCTAGCCTTGGAACAGTGGTTTTGAAACCACAGTTCCAACTAGGCCCAAAATCGGGCTGTTACACATAAGAAACACTTAACGAAATAAAATCAATCATGCTTTATTAATTATAATACATATACGAACCATGCTGCAAAATTTCAATCATATCAATATCATTTTTAATCACGTATTTGAATTATCTAATATGTAACAAAACCATATTGCATGCATTTTACAAATATAATATTCGAACTATAAGAGCATCAAAATTCTTGGTATTTGAAAACCTAAATTAAAAATAAGCATATTTCCTTACTTCATATACCAAACACATATATCACAACATTTATTTGTTTATAACTATTTATTTTCTTAGCTAATTATTAAACATGCCAGTTTAATAACACATTTCGTTACTATTTATCTCATTCAAGTGAACAGCTAAAACAAATCCAAATTATGCCCAATTCGGACCATAATAACACAAATGCATTTTTGCCTAAAACCAATTTACCAAAATCGGACATCACATATATACAAGGCATCAACTAACACAAATTCTAGCCAAAAACATACTAATTCATGCGCATTTCATACTTTATTTTCATTCATCACATAATCAATCACCTAATCAACAAGACAACCATATTAATTTGGCTAAATACATACGGCATCACAAAACATATATATTCTACTTGGCATTAGTCGAATGTAAGTACACATCTTATACCATATTTTATCTCACAAATGACCGAAGCAATTTTATTATTAACAATTTACCGAATACACAATGAATTGCCAAAATTATTCATTCGAACATTTTCCAAATCATAAAACATTATAACACATCATAAACCATATAACATATTTCCCAAAATAAGTTAAGTAACAAGGCCAAAAACACCCCAACCTAAACACTATTTTTAACCAACTTACAAGCCAAATTATACATCAAAACATAGATCATTAATAAACTATACCGAATAGCCAAATTCAAAGGCATAGCTTACTCATACCATGGCAATTGTAAACACATATCATAAGTTCGTTACACTTCCATTAACTACTTCATTCATAAGCCAATTCACATGGCTATTAACACAATTCAAAACATACCATTTGATTACTAGCCTATACATGCCATATAACATATTTACAAGCTTCAAAGTACCGAAATAGAGGTTGATAGTGTGATGATGATCCTTGATGATCTCTGAGCTCGAGCTAGCTTTATGTATCTATAAAACAATGAATAAACATACAAAGTAAGCTTGGACAGCTTAGTAAGCCATAAGCAAATAAATCAACACAAGAACATTCATAATTCATTTCAAAATAGCCAAATCTATTTAATTTCGTACACATATATAATCACATTTCTCATGTAATTCATATGATCACATTATGTATCCACACTTACCTCATTTTTCAATGAACAAATAAACTCCATACATACCTGAATCATTTAGCTCAAATTCACATTCGGACTCATTTTGACATTGCCTATTGAACCATACAAAATTGTTAAGGGTACTCGGAAACACATATATCACAAACAATGCCATATCCTGGATATGGTCTTACATGTTATCACATTTCGATGCCTCTATCCCAGACAGGGTCTTAAACATTTTCTCACTTTGATGCCAATGTCCTAGACATGGTCTTACACGAATCACACATCAGAAGTCCTAATGTCATGACATAAGTATCCTATATTATTCCTATGGTTCGTACGGGGCTTTTGGACGTCGTAATTCAATCAATTCATGCTCGAAACAAGTTCTCCAATGGTTAATTCAATTTGGCACATATGATACATATACATTTGAATTTAACAACATATATTTACTTATGAACTTACCTCGTACGAAAACGAATAGATCGAAATGACTATTCAACAACTTTCGACTTCTCCCGATCCAAATCCGATTTCTTCCTTTCTTGATCTAAATTAATACAATTTAACTTATTTAATTATATATTCATTCAGTTTCGTCTAAAAACACATAAATGGGCATTTTTCATTTTAGCCCCAACTTTTTACATTTTTACAATTTAGTCCTAATTTTAAAACAACACAAAATACACAAAATTTCAACATGTTCATGCTTGGCCAAATTTTCCCTAGGTCCCTAGCAGCCCATTAATTCCATTTATTTCACATTTTGACCCCTCAATTTACAAATTTCACAATTTAATCCTTAATAAGCATTTTTATCAAAAATCACTTAATTAAAGATAATAATCTATCAACAAATATTTATTTTTCATCATCAAACAACAAAAACATCAAGCAATCATCAATTGAAAAACACAAATCCTCAACCAATTCAAAAATTTAAGCATGGGCTAGCTAGTATACGAAGCAACAATCTCAAAAACATAAAAATTATCAAAAACCGAGCAAAGAACATACCTAAATCAAGCCTCCTAAGTGCCGAACTCAAAAGCTTCAAGATGCTTTCTTTCTTCTCAATATTCGGCCATGAAAAAAAAGATGAACATGCATGTGTTTTTCTTTATGTTTTATTTTATTAATCATTATTACTAAGTTACAAAATTAACCTTTATAATATAATATGAAAACCTTATAATATATACCCATAACTGTACTTTACATAGTTTAATGGTCAAATAACCACATAAGAAACTCATCTTTAATTAATCAAAACAATTAAGCACTTTAACATATAGCATGCTACTTTTACATTTTACGCGATTAAGTCCTTTTATAAAATTAAACAACCAATCAATAAAATTAAATCAAAAAATTTTCACACATATCAAATAACATGCTGTAAACACCAAAAATAATATTAAAATAATTTAACAACCTCATATTTATGGTTTCGAAACCACTATTCTGATTTTGCTAAAATCGAGCTGTTACAACAACATCTAGAAGAGTATTAGAAGAAGTCTGGGGCATGGTGGGTCTACTGAGCATTGAGTGAAGGATTGACCATGTCCTGTTGGTCAGATACAAGCTACAACTCAGACTTAGGGTTTTGGGCAGTTACCTCCTTAAGGTCCTGGTCAGGCTAGGAATGGTGGCTCTAGAGTCATAACTAGTGCATAGGTACAATAGGTTGAGGTTAGAGAGCACTAGGTCAGAATCCAAGGCTAGAAAGCTAAAATTGGTGTATACAGTTAGACGTCTAGAGGATCGTGTCGCATATAATTTCATTGTAGGTACCTTTATGATTCATTCTATGTCGTACTTTGCATTGATTGATATTGGTTCTACTTATTCCTATGTTTTTAGTATGGTGTTTGATAAATTAGGAATTAGACTAGAATAAATTGTTACTAATGTTACTGTTGTGAGTCCATTGGGACAATCCATGGTAGTGAATAAGATCTATAAGAGGTGTCCATTGGAGATTGAGAGTGAGGTGTTTCTGGTCTATTTGATAGAGTTACCCTTTAGGGAGTTCGACTTAATTCTGGGGATAGACAGGTTCGTTGAACATGGTGTAAGGTTGGACTATGCCACTAAAAGGGTGAATCTGAAGGCAACTGATAGAAAAGAGATTGTTGTGGTAGGGGAACAGAGAGATTATCTGTCTAATGTGATATCAATAATGGTAGTGGAGAAATTGGTTCAGAAGGGTTGCAAAGCATATCTAACTTATGTTCTGATGCAAGTGAGAGTAATCTGGCTATGGATAACATCCATACTATAAGGGAGTTTACAAATTTTTTCCCTGATGAACCACCGGGATGACCTCGTAATCAAGAGTTTGAGTTTAGAATTAAGGTGTTTCCTGGAATTGCACCTGTGTCCATTGCTCCCTATCACATGGAACCTAAAGAACTCAGGGAGCTTAAAGTCCAACTTCAGGAGCTCTTGGATCGAGGATTTATAAGACCCATTATGTCACCTTGGGGAGCCCTGATTTTTTTTGTTAATAAGAAGGATGAAACATTAAGGTTGTGTATTGATTATTGATAGTTGAACAAGTTGACCATTAAAAACAAGATCCTCTACCAATGATTGATGGCTTGTTTGACCAGTTTTGTAGAGTGACAATGTTCTCTAAGATTGATATGAGGTTTGGGTACTATCAAGTGAAGGTAAATGAGTCATTTATGCCTAAGACTGCATTCAAGACTCGATATGGGCACTATGAGTTCCTAATAATGTCATTTGGTTTGACGAATGCTCCTATCGCGTTCTTAGATCTGATGAATAAGATATTTCAGCCATTCTTGGATCAATTTTTTATTCTGTTCATTAATGAAACTATGTTTACTCAAAGACTGAAACTGATCATTATTTGCATCTAAGAGTTGTCTTGTAGATTCTTAGAGGAAAAAACCTTTATACGAGGTTGAGTAACTGTGAGTTTTGGTTAAAAGAAGTGATATTTCTAAGTCATATAGTGTCAGTGGAGGGTATCTCTGTGGATCCAAAAAAGATCAAGGCTATTTTGGAATGGAGGCAAGTAAAGAATGTTTCTGAGAATTAGAATTTCTTAGGGTTATTCAAGTATTATCAAAGGTGTTTTTAGGGTTTTGCTCTTATTGTTGCTCATTTGACAAAGCTTTTGCGAAAGAATGCTCCTTTTAAGTTGGCTGGTGATCAACAAGCTAGCTTTTTTAGATGCTAAATTCTGTGTTGACTCAAGCTCCAATGTTGCTTCAGCCAAGTTGGGGAAGGATTATATAGTGAACAATGATGCATCTCACACTGGCCTTGGATATTTGTTAATGCAAGGTGGAAAGGTAGTTGCTTATTGATATTTAATAACTTGATATGACAAATTAGACTTTCTCGGTATACTTAAAGAGCTTATTCTTGAGCAAAGTAGCGTCTTTTGCATAGCTTTTTGTAATTTTTAGATTTTAAGTTAATAAGTGAAAATGTCTCATTTTTACTCATTTTTTTACCCAATTTGGCCAATAATCCCATTAGGGGGCCTAAAGTGTGATTGAGTCTTGTAAGGACGTGTTGGAGGTTGAAAACAAGTAAGAACGACACCAAAGGAAAGGGTATTATGATATCCACAGCTTGGAATCACGAAACATCAAACAGTATGAAAGATTGGAGACAATCATTCAATGGTATCATAAATCCGCCCTTCAAAGAAGACCCTAAGGCTCAAAACTGGCCAACATGTCGTAATATGCTCTAGTAGATATCACGACACAGACATCATGAGGGGGACAAATTTGGAAAAAAAGGGTAATCTTTATCCACCCGATCCACCAATCAAACCAGGCCCATATAGAGGAAATTTTGGCAATGAGAATTCATCAAAATTCAACCCAAAATAGCCAAAATTGGCTGAGGGGGAGAGAGACACACATTATGTAATAACCCGTTTTCAATGAAATCAAAATAGTGGTTTTCGGACCACAAAAGGTTGAAATATTTATTTTATTATTATTTTATTGTCTAAAGCATGTTAATAGAGTCATATGAAAATTTCGTTAAGAAATTTAATCGTTTGTATGCTCAATTTGATAAAAAAGGACTAAATCGCGTAAAGTACAAAACTGGAGTTCTACAAGTTAAAGGGGATTAATAGCTATGAAATTAAATGATTGGAGGGTTTATGTCGTAATTAAACCATTGACATGTTGAGTGGACAAATATGGACATTAATTAAGTGATTTTAAAGGTAAATAATTAAGGTTAAAATGGTAAATTAAGAAATATATGTGAGTAAAATAAAGAAAAAACAAAAGCTACAATCTTTTCTATCTTATTCCATCAAAAAACCAAAGAAAGAAACCTCCATGGATGCATGCTATGTTCGGCCAAGCTTGGAAGCTCAATTGGTGAGTGAATTTTGCTCTGTTTTTAATGATTTTTTTAAGCCGTTGTAGCTTAACCTAGCTAGCCTAGGGATTAATTTGTGAAATTGTTAAAGTATTAGGGTTTTACCATTGATGAATGTGTATGTGTTTTGATGTTTGATGGTAGAACATGAATGGTTGTTGTTAGATAGAGTATATTTGTTATGTGATTTTGAATGAAATTGCAAATTAGGGATTAAATTGAGAAATATGATAAATTATGTGGTAAAACTATGAATATGTGAAATATATGGGCTGCTATAAGTATTTTTAATATTCGACTAGGCTTGGATAGGGATAAAATTGAATGAATTTCATTTTATGAGCCTAGGGACTAAATTGTAAAGAAGTCAAACGTTTAGGGGTAAAATAGTAATTTTACAATAACATGAAATTGGATTAAATTGAAACGAATAAGTATTAAAGTGGTTAAATTTGATTATACATAGATCAAGAAAAGGTATGTTCAAAATTAGATCAGGGAAAAAACAAAGTAGGGGATTGATCGCTCGATTTTCTCCGTATTAATTAAAGGTAAGTTCATATGTTAATAAGCATTAAAGTAGTTGTGTTTTAAATACTTTATTATTTCATTCCTGATGAATACGACTACACAAAATATTCGATAAAGATTTGGTGGCGTATGAGATCCTGGTTGAACCTTAGGAATAGATAGGATACAAATGACATGTCATTAGGGTTACCTTGTTTTGGGAGCCGGTCCGTACATTCTATCGGTGTCTGAGTTTTTCAGCGTGTGTTGCGGTTACTCGTCAGCTTGTGTGTAACACCCCGAACCTGAGACCATTGCCGGTGTCGGACACGAGGGGTTAATAAGTCAAGTCCACATATTTTGCCCACCAATTTGACATTTCCAGTCGGGCTGGAAAACTGCATCACCGTCGCCTTAAAAATCATATCTCGAGTTTCAAAACTCGGAAACTGGTTTCATAAATTTTCCCTGAATTTAGACTCATATATATCCATCCATGGATTTATTTCTAGAATTTTTTGTCAGGCCAATTGGTAGAGTTTATTAGTTAAAGTCACCCATGTTACAGGGATCGACTGCTCTGACCTTCGCGCGTTACAACTTGAATATCTCACTGTACAGGGCTTTAATACTGGTGCTGTTTATTTCTAATGAAACTAGACTCAAAATGGAATCCGTAAATATAAGGCATGACTCCTAATTCTTTCTGGATAATTTATAGTAAATTTTTAAAGTTGCGACAGGGGACCCAGAAACCGTTCTGGCCCTGTCTCACAATAGCTTTAATATCTCTTAACATGTAACTCCTACGACCATTTCGTTTCTTCCATATGAAAATAGACTCATCAAGGTTCATTTACATAGCTTATTCACTATTTAATACCATTCCTACAAATTTTGGTGATTTTTCACATTCACGTCACTGCAGCTGGCAGCATCTGTTTTTAAGGTAGGTCTTACCTATTTTGTAGTCTCCATGAACCAACTAGTCTTGCCATACATAGGTTCACATATGATCATTTTAACCATGCCAATGGCTGATCATGTGACCATCATTCCCATTTCCAATCCATAGTCACATCATGACACCATATATATATATATACAAACCGCAAATAGTCTAAGTTGATACTTCACTTTTACGAGCCATTTTCGCATGGCCGTACACATATACATCACAACATATTTAAACCAACAAGGGTAGTCCTATACATGCCATTTCAAAGTTCAACCAAAATTTATACCAAAATAGAGGCGTTGATAGTGTGGATGACTTCGACTTTAATGATCCCGAATCCGATTGCTATCGAGCGAAATCTATAAAACAGAGAGCCAAAGCAACGGTCTAAGCATTTTTATGCTTAGTAAGTCTCAAGGAATAAAATCAGCTTTAATTAAAGCAATATATTCACATAACCAAATGCATCATTTCATTAATACACATTCTCATAATCATTCTTACATCACACTTCATCATTATATACTTTCACCAAGTATCAACCAATTCAATAGCTGAAATTCGTTAGTCGATTGAGCGAATGTTGCTCAAACATGTCGACTTCCCAATGCACATATAAACGTACCTCATTCTTTGGGCTTTTCGAGCGTACTAATTGAATTTATTACAGCAACCAACACTCACCTCCAGCCCAAGCTTCTTCGGAATACAACCGGATATAACCACGTGCACGAATGCCTTCGGGTCTTAGCCCGGATAGAATGACTCGTACGAATGCCTTCGGGTCTTAGCCCGGATGTAGCCACTAGCACAATTGCCTTCGGGTCTTAACCCGGATATAATTTCCAGCAATAACGTCTTCAGGACTTAGCCCGGATATCATTCAATTGCTCATGCACACATGCATCAATAATCATTAGACATTCATATTTCATTTTCGTTACTAAGGCTCAAACGCAAATATAATCACAAGCATAATCGCCTTCGGGACTTAGCCCGGGTATCATTCAAATACTCATACACACATAATCAATAATCAACACACATCCATATTTCATTTCACATAATTCAAATAGGGTCACTTCTTGAGGACTTACCTCGGATGTTGTCGAACGGCTTTTACGGCTATTCGATCACTTTCTCCTTCCCCTTGTCCAATTGTGGCCCTCTAAGCTCTTGAGCTAATTCAAACAAATTCAATTTATTAAAACCTCATTGTGCTAGCTTATGGCCGAATATGACAAGGAGTTTAAATGGTCATATGGCCACCCTTTAGCTTGAATACACAATGGTCATGCACATTTTATACTACATCAAGCAATTCAATACAATTTATTCGAGCATCAAGGAAAAGCTAAGGCCTTCAATAGGCTACCCAAGGCCGAATATTCATGTCCATGTTGAGGCCAATTATGCACTTAATACCTCACAAAAACAGCATGCATTTTACTAGTTAATGCTTTGCATATTGCAGCTCAAAACTTATAATATAGCATCAAGCACTCATATGTGTGCTAGGCCAAATGTGCTTGCAATTTCACAATCATTCTTCAACGTCTTCTTCTTTAAACAAACATATTCATCACTTAGTTCATAACCAAAACATCATGTGCAAACATATATATACATATATGAGCATGGCCGAATTTCAAGGTGTCCATAGCCATCCAAAACACAAATTTTAACTAACATGCAAGAAGCATGAACCATGCTCATGAATGCATCATGGCCGAATATGACAATCATGCCCCTTTCAACTTCAATCAAGGTTAAACAAAAAGAAAACTCAAAGTCTTACTCAAGATGGCTACAAAGAAATCTCAAGAGTAGACAATCCATTATTGCATGCATCATCATCAAGCTTCACACTTAGCATGCAATGGCTTTATCACCATAACAACTTTGGCCAAATACCATTTCCATGGCATAACAAAGATTTGAGCCATGGCTAACATGCACATCAAGTTAGCAACCAAAACATGCATGAAACTCCTAACACAACCTCATACATACCTTAATCTTGATGCAAACTTAGCCAAATCTCCTTCTAGATCTCTTTCAAACCAAGCATGAAGCAAAAATCCTCCCCCTTTTTCCTTAGTATTTTCGGCCAAGAAGTGAAAATGGATGAACAAAATTTTTCTTTTCTTTCCTTAGGACATTCGCCAAGAGCTATGGTGAAAGATGAACACTTTTTTTTTTCTTTTTTTTCCATACTCTTATTTTATTATTTCTAACATGCACCACTAGCAAAACATGTTTAAGACATGTTTTCTTTTGCCCATATTCATCACCATGGCCGGCCACTTCTTCTCTTTGGGTAAATTGACATGCAAAACCATTCTTTTGCATGCATGTACTATTAAACCTTTGAAGATTGGCCTATCACCTTTCAACCATGTTTCAAATAAGTCCATCTAAATAAATTCACATAGAAATGGTCAAATTAATGTATGCAACTTTCACACATGCATTTGCTAACATCATAAACATAGAATATAACTTCTAATTACTTATAAGACTCGGTTTAATGGTCCCGACACCACTTCCCGACTAGGGTCAAATTAGGGACGTCACATTGTGTGAGCAGCACCGTGTAGTTATGTCTTGACCGTCAGCTTGTGTGAGCAGGCCCAGTGATAGCTCGAGAGGGAGCATTTATATGAGACAGTGATGGTTTCGACCATGTATTGTTACTTAATGTGTGAATTCCTGAGTATCTGGTAGTATTCCAAATGGTTCAACGACTATATTGATGGTATGAAATAATAAGAGATTGATACGTATCATTCCAGGTATGTATGTGAATTATATAAGTATTGAATCTATGAAATTTAGAAATTTTATGTCGAACCTTATAGATGAATATGTGTTAGGTTTATGGATTAAATTGAGTTGCATTATGACATGTTTAATTACCTAAATTATGATTAAATGGTATGTTGTACTTATTACACATACGAGTTACTAAGCTTAATAGCTTACTCTGTTTACTTTTTTCGTGTTTTATAGTGATTTCGAAGCTTGCTCAGATTAAAAGTTGTCGAAGATCTCATCAAACTATCCAACTGTTGTTTCGGTACTTTTGGATTTAATGTATTTTGGTTATATGACATGTATAGATCATTTGGTTGATGAAAGCCTCTATGTTTTGGTTATGTAATTAGTCATTTAATATGGCTTGATTTGGTATATGATGGTATGTAAACATGTGTGATTAGTCTCATCTTGTATGTATTTGGATTGTCATTGAAATTCCTTGATTTCAATTTGGAATTTTGAGCATCATGTGGATGAGATTGAGAAATGGCATATTGAATGTAGGTTAGGAAAAAAAGTGCATATATATGCATTTGACCATTTAGGTAACTTTTGGTAGTGCTAATGGTATGATTTTGAGTGGTCAATTGTGATGTTTATGAGCATTTTTGGTTGTTGGTAAAGGTATTGCATGATTTGAACTTGAATTTTGGTTAGTTTGAATGTTCATTGATGATATAGTCATAGGCTATTTGATGTGTTTAGGTTGTTACAAATTTGGGTGAGAAATATGGCTTGAAACATAGCCTATTTTTGTCCACACGAGCAGAGACACGGACGTGTGTCTCAACCGTGTGTGACACATGGCTAGGTGACATGGTCATGTGTCTGCTGGTAGTTATATAGAAATTAAGTCAGTATCTTCACACGGTCTAGGAGACGGACGTGTGGCTTGGCCATATGGCACAAGTCAATAGACCCTTCAGTTTTCACACGGCCTAGCACATAGCCCTACACACGGGTATGTGAGGCCGTTTCGAAGGTTACATGGGCTAATCCAACAGGCGTGTGGTTGGCTGCGTGACCCAAGTCAGAGTTACACTGGATCAAACACGGGCTGGGGCACGACCATGTGATCCCATTTCAAATGTCCACACGGCCTATGACATGGGCGTGTCTCTTGGCCGTGTGAGGCACACGTCTTATCCACACTGGCATGAGTCCCCTGCACTTTGAAAATTTTTTATGTTTTTCTAAAAAATTATTAAGTATTCGATTTAGTCCCGAACCACTTCTAATGTTTATTTTAAGCCTCGAGGGCTCGTGTTAGGGACTATGTGACTGTATTTGAATGACATTTGTATGAATTTGAGAAATGAATGTGAAATGTATGATTATTGAATAAATAAGTCTAGCAATGCTTCGTAACCCTATTCTGGTGACGGATACTGTTATATCCATTAGGGGTGTTACATTTATTGGTATCAGAGCTACGATTTAGTTGATTCTCGGACTAACATAGCGTCTGTGAGTCTAGCTATACATGCCATTTTTAACCTGTGATAGTGTGATATCTCATGATAGTTTTAAATTATGTTTTCATATAGTAATGGATCCCAATCAAGTAGTTTCTGATGATGTAAAGAGTAATGTGCCAGCCTCCATTCACGGGGTAGCACCGTTTGGATCGAGACTTTTATCTGAGGGTTGTGGAGGGGAGGCCAAGGAAGCCATCTTCCAAATGATGAACAAGTAGTTCTTTGAGTTTGCCCGAATGAATCCGACTGCTCAGCAACCTCCAGCCCCACCTATTCCTCAACCGGTTCCCATAACTCCTTAAGGTTTGGACCCTTTACGTATGAGAAAGCCACCTGTTGATAAAATTCGAAAGTATGGGGCTGAAGATTTTAGAGCTACAATTGATGATGATCCTAAGAGAGCCTAGTTTTGGCTTGAGAATACAATTCAAGTTTTTGATGAACTCTATTGTACGCCAGCGAATGTGTTATGTAACGCCCTGATTTTTGAAATTTTTCGGGTTTCTGTGATTATAGGTAAAATTTGAAATTTTGGTGTTCTGAATATTGGGATTGTGTTTAAATGTGTTAGTGGACCTTTAGAAGGCCCAAGCCTAAGTTAAACACAGTAAAATATCAAGGTTGGATTTTAAGTGAATAGAAGACTTGGTTAAGTGGGCTTTTAAGAAGAACTTCGTAAATTACGACACAAATAAGGCCTTGGTAAAGTGGCAAGGTGGCGCCACTAAGTTCCTAAAAAAAAAAGGTGTCTGGAAAGGAATCCAAGGTCCAGGGTTCAAGTTGCAAGGTAGGCATATTGTTACTTTTTAATTTTAGGCATGTGCCGGGCATGTGATCACTTAAGTGAATTTCGGCAAGGGCCTTAGGGAGGTTGGGCTGATTGTTTTAGTTGATATTAGGGTTAGGTTCTTTTCTTTTTCTATCTTGGAGAATTAGGGTTAGCCACCTGAAAGTTTCACTGTCATTCATCCTTTCTGAGTTCTAACAAAAGCTGAAAACGCAAATTCCTTCTCCTTGGTGCCAATTTCTTCTTCCTCTCTTTTTCCTCCATTTTCTTTCTTCTTTTTTGCTTTTTCTTCTATCCGAAACCTTCTGATCACCTTACTCACCTCCTCTATCAATCCCATCCTCCACAAAACCTCCATAGCCGATTGCCATAAAAGCCAAAATCCCGAAAACTCACTTCTTGTACCGATTTCTCGAAGCCAAAATCCTTCAGTTATTTTTATTCTTTTTGATCAACTTTCATCTTCTCTAAACCCTTAGTATCTGTCGGCAACATTACTTCAAAGTTATAGCCTTAAATCGTCATCTTCTTCATCACTTAAAAAGCCGAAAAACCATAGATTAGGGACTTATAGCCGAAACTTCAGATCTCCTGGATTCGAGTTCTACTATCGTTTGAAGGATAGATCTGTAGCAGATCTGTGTACAATTCAAAGAGGAATAAGTGGTAAGTTCTCATCACCTCAAATCTAGTCTTATTTTACAATTTAGAAAAGCCGAAGTCCCTAAAATCTAGGGAGGTTGTCGATTTGGGAATAGGGCTTTAAGGGTCTTTAACTAACAATTTCTTTTGGTGATTAGTGTTTTCTAGAGGTTTGATAGATGGCTTGGATCTTTGGAACAACTAGACTTAGATCTAGTCATCGGTTTTAGGCAAAAAGGTAAGATTCTAAAGGCTTTAGGGGCATGGTTCGAATATGGGTTGCTGAATATTGGGATTGGTTGTTTTGGGTTGCAATCTAAGAATTGTGGTAATTAATTGTAGGACATCGTAAGGGATCTCAGTAGCAGTCATCGCGAAATGGGTGTGTATTGAACACCCTCTCATAGTTCAATTCGGTAAAAGACGAAATGCCGAAATTCTGGCATTTCATAGGCTTCTGAGTGTAGGAGTGCTCACAAGACGTCTAGAAATCATTAGATCTGAAATCAAAAGTGGTAAGTTAGTCGTGTGTGAAGTTTCGTACACTTCGGTAATTAGGCCTCGATAGGTTAAAACTGGGCCCAATGGGCTTACGGGCCCATACGGGTAAATAATAAAAATATATATAATATAAAAAATAGGCAATAAGTATGTTTTGTTGGACTATAGAATTGAAACTGCTTAAACCGGTAGACTGGTCATAAAACTTGAATTAAATGGGCTTAAATTGCTAATGGACACTGTAGGGCCCATTAGGGGTTTTAGGGTCCAATGGCTAAAATTGTAAAATTGAGATCAATAAATTACTGCGATGACAAATGGGCTAGTAAGGACCGTAACATTCACGAGAACCCTTAAAACTAATAAAATTATTGAAATACCTTTATAGGTGGAAAGTTTACAGTTTTACTCCAAGGAGCAAAATTACTATATACCCCTAGGGTTAAGGTTGACCTGAATGCATGTTTGACTATTACTATTTACTGCATGCCATGTTATTATTATCTGATGCATGGGACTGGGTTATTGATGGAGGAAGTACTGAAAGTGGCTTGATCAGCGTATTGGAGGCTTTGCCTCAACTTATCGAATCTGAGCTGACTATGTCAGAATCGTGGAGTGTAAATTTGGGTGGGTTGAGCTATTCCCCACATGGAGTGGAGGGCTGGTACAGGTGGAGTGTAGTGGTTGGTTATAGGCTGGGTTGGGCTTGCATACACGAATTTGTCTGTTCTGCTATAGAATGGGCCTACGGGCCATACTGTTATCTGAAAAGGGGCTAAGGCCCAGTTTATCGTATTCTAGAAAGGGCTTCGGCCCAGTACCCACGGTTATCTGAATAGGGCTTAGGCCCAATGGGCTTGATCTGACTTGCGCTTTGGATGGGTTTTCCATATACACTGAGTTTTCCAAACTCACCCCCTTTCTCTTCCATCCTTGCAGGTGAGCCCTAGTTGGTGGACTTGGAGCTGGGCAGGATTTAGAGTGGCCACGAACATTAAATTTCTGGTTTTAAATAAGTTTCAAGTAGCTTCCTTTTAAATTTCGCATTTATTTTTGATTATTTCTATTTTGGTTAAAGTTGTAATAAGGCCACTCTATTATTTTTATTCTGGGTTTTTAAATTACTTAAATCGTTTTCGACTTGAGATTCACATCACTTAAATTGATTCCTTGAAATTGGTTAACTCTGGGTTTATCAAAATTACTTGTTTCAAACTGACACGACAACCAAACTTCTTCGAAATGAAACTTTTGAAATTACAACAAAAGTCACGTTTTTCTAAACCTTTAACAATCAATAATGGATAGGACTCAAACTAGTGAATCGGAACATTTCTCTTAAAACTTCATTAATGGTTTTTGCAAAGCTCACCCAAACTTTAGTAAATAAGGTAACTTGGTTAGTGGTAGGTAATGTGACACACCGGATTCGGCCGTAACATCTAGGCCGGGTTTGTGGTGTTACATTTAGTAGTATCAGAGTCCGGTTGCAACAACTCGGCTGTGGATCAGGTCCAAAAATGTTTTCAAAACTTTAAGCCCAAAGAGGGTATTTTTGGAAAAATCTGACTTTTGAAAACAAATTTTCTGGTTAAAGGAGATAAATTTTCAAACTTGGTTTCTTTAAATCAAATGTTTTAGAAATGGATTTTAAAAAGGCCTAAATCTTTTACGTTTGTCTGAAATCTAATAATGTGGCACACTGAATCCTCGACACCAAGTCTGTAAGTATCTTTCTACTATATATATATACTGTACTATTCTAAAAATAATATTGTAGATAGTACTAAGCCTTAGATATAGTACTATAGATAAGGTAGTATTAAGGCTACAAAACTGAGACTGTAGCATAAACTAAGCCCTAGGAAACTGAGACAGTAGCTAAACTGCGATTGCGCGAGAACAACTCTGAAACTTTATCTATTCATAAGATATGCTGTAATAAACAATTGAAATAGTAAACTAATTTCATAAAATTCGTAATCAGATAAATCAATATGAGTACGAGAGTAGCTCGAGGAAGAGGTCGTGGTCGCGGCCGAGGTAGTACTCAAGCTGGATCTTCGTCTTCTGAACACATGCCAGCTGGTGAGGCACGACCACCACCAGTGGATGATAATGGGCCGTATGATCGGGCCGCAGGGGACGACGCTCTGTCCCAGGCCATGTTGAGAGTTTTGAAAAGGATGGCCGGAGCTAATATCGAGCCCATGAATAGGGGGTCCATTTCTGATCGACTTCCGTCCAACGGAGCGGAGGTTTTTAGGGGCGTATCTGGAGTAGCCCCAAATGTGGCTGAGTACTGGCTGGAAGCCACGGAGCAGATTATGGATGACCTGAACGGCTCAGTGGAGCAGAAGTTAAAAGGAGCGGTGTCGTTGCTGCGAGACGAGGCGTATCAGTGGTGGATCACTGTGAGAGAGGGTACCCCAGCGGAGAGTGTAACATGGGAGTTGTTCAAGCAGTCCTTTAGGGCGAAATATGTAGGAGCTAGCTATGTGGATGCACGTAGAAAGGAATTCTTGAACCTGACCCAGAGTAGTAAGACCGTTGCTGAATATGAGGCAGAGTTTCTGTGATTGAGCCGGTACGCTAGTGGCATTGTCTCCACTGAATATTAGCGCAGTGTTCGTTTTGAGGATGGCCTCAGGGATGAGTTAAGGGTGCTGATAGCTTCGCAGGGAGGGCGCGATTTTGCTGAACTGGTAGAGAAGGCTAAGATAGCCGAAGAGGTGAAGCAAGACGAATAAAAGAACTACAATAGGGATCGAAACCGATTCAGGAAGGATGTTAGACCAGCTGGTGCTGTAAACCAGAATGTTAAGAGAGCTAGGATAGAGGAACTAGTTCGAGTAGTTCCAGTGAACACAGTTAGACCTCAAGCTTGTGGAGATTGTGGCAGAGTGCATCTGAGGGAATGTTGGAAGCGTACTGGGGCTTGTCTTCGTTGTGGGTCAAAGGAACATAGGATCAAGGATTGTCCTAGGAAGCCAGCCCAGACTCAAGTGGCTGAACAAGGGGCTGTGCAACCTGTGCAATCAGTGCGAGGTGGACCGCTGCCGCCGAGATGTCGTGGACAAGTTCGCGGTGGCAATGGTCGTGGACGTGGGGCACCTGGCAGGGGTGCTGTTAATGCTGAGGCTCGTTAGCCAGCTTTGGTATATGTTGCTCATCACCGCGAGGAGGGTGACGCACCTGATGTCATAACTGGTACGTTTTTTATCTCTGGTATACCTTATACTACTCTGATAGATGTGGGGTCAACTCATTCGTATTTTGCATGTGACATTTCTGGGGCATTGGCTGTACACTTTGAGGAGACTGTGTGCGGGGTAACTGTGATAAGTCCTTTAGGTCACTCGGTTAAGGTAGAGAAAGTATTTAGTGGGTTGTCTTCAGAGACTCAAGGTAGGATTTTCTGTGGAGACTTGATGGAGTTACCGTTCGGAGAATTCGATTTGATCCTAGGGATGGACTGGTTGACCAAGCATAGGGCAACTCTGGATTGTACAGTTAAGAGGATGGTGTTAAGCACTGTTGAGGATGAAGAGGTAATGATTATTGGAAAACGAAGAGATTACTCGTCCAATGTAGTATCGGCTTTGGGGGCTGAGAAATTGATGCGTAAGGGATGCGAGGAATATTTGGCTTTTGTAAGCCAAGCTGAAACTGAGGATCTGACTGTGGAGACAGTCAGAACTCTTAGAGAATTTCGAGATGTTTTCCCAGAAGAGCTTCCTGGATTACCTCCGAATCGAGAAGTCCGGTTTGGAATCGATTTGCTACTTGGAACAGCTCCAGTGTCCATCGCACCCTATACGATGGCACTGAAGGAGTTAGTGGAACTGAAAGCTCAAATCCAAGAGTTGTTGGTTAGAGGCTTCATTAGACCAAGTGTGTCTCCATAGAGAGCACCGGTCCTGTTTGTGAAGAAAAAGGACAGGACGATGCGTATGTGCATCGATTATCGCCAGTTGAACAAACTGACGATAAAGAACAAATACCCACTGCCTAGAATTGACGATCTATTTGACCAACTTAAAGGAGCTTCAGTATTTTCCAAGATTGACCTTCGATCTGGATACAATCAGCTAAGGGTAAAGGAAGTGGATATTCATAAGACAACATTCAGAACTCGATATAGTCATTACAAGTTTCTAGTTATGTCGTTTTCGTTGACGAACGAACCTGCAGCTTTAATGGATCTGATGAATCGAGTATTCCAACCTTACTTAGACCGATTCGTGGTCGTTTTTATCGATGATATTCTGGTATATTCGAAAACTGAGGAGAAACATGATGAACATCTACGTATTGTGCTGCAAGTGCTGAGAGAGAAGCAACTTTATGCGAAGTTTAGTAAGTGTGAATTCTAGTTGCGAGAAGTGACTTTTCTAGGTCATGTGGTTTCTGCCAAATGAATTAAAGTGGATCCTCAGAAAATTGAGGCAGTTTTGGAATGGAAACCACAGAAGTCAATATCGAAAATTCAAAGTTTTCAGGGTCTGGCAGGCTATTACAAAAGGTTTGTAGAGGAATTTTCTCTGACTGCTGCACCATTGACAAAACTGTTAAGGAAAGGAGTAGCATTTTTCTGGACTGAAAAATAGCGTAAAGCTTTGACCGCTTGAAAAGGTATTGACCGAGGCGCCGGTGTTGATTCAACAGTCAGGAAGGACTTCATGTGTACAATGATCGTCGCATGTGGGGTTAGGATGCGTACTGATGCAAGAGGGTAAGGTGGTCGCTTATGCTTCCCGACAGCTTAAGCCTCATGAAGCGAACTACCCTATGCAGGATTTAGAGCTAGTAGCAGTGATCTTCGCGTTGAAAATATGGAGACATTACTTATATGGAGAAAAGTGTATTATATACACTGGCCATAAAAGCCTAAAGTATCTGTTGACTCAGAAGGAGTTAAACCTCAGGCAACGAAGATGGATAGAGTTGCTTAAGGATTGCAACTGTTCTATTGAGTACCACCCAGGTAAGGCTAATATGGTGGCTGATGCTTTGAGTCAAAGGGTTGTTGCTGATTTGAGAGCCTTGTTTGCACGTTTGCATCTGTTCGACGATGGAAGTCTGTTGGCAAAATTACAAGTGAGGCCTACTTGGACTAAACAGATTAAAGAAAAATAGTTGGAGGATGATTCGTTAGTTCTTCGATTTCGGTAAGTTAAGAATAGTGAGAATGAGGATTTTGGACTGAATACTGATGGAGTTCTGTGCTTCCGTGGTAGAGTTTGTATTTCAAAAGACCCTGAATTGAGGCGGTCAATTCTAAAAGAGGCTCATGGTGGACCTTGTGCTATGCATCCTGGAGGAAATAAGTTATATCGAGACCTACGAGAGGTGTACTAGTGGACTGGACTAAAACGAGAGGTGACTGAATTGGTTTGGAAATGTCTAACGTGCCAGCAAGTTAAGGCCGAGCACCAATTGCCTTCTAGATTACTGCAACCGGTAAAAATTCCACTATGGAAGTAGGAGAGGGTAACTATGGACTTTGTGAGTGGGCTACCTTTGACACCCACCAAGAAAGATTCTGTGTGGGTAATCGTGGATAAGTTAACGAAATCTGCTCATTTCATACCTGTTCGTACTGATTACTCACTGCAAAAGTTGGCCAAGTTGTATGTGGCGGAGATAGTGTGACTGCATAGGGTGCTAGTGTCGATTATTTCTGATCGAGATCCTAGGTTTACATCTCGGTTCTGGCAAAAGTTGCAGGAGGCATTGGGTACACGATTGGATTTCAGTACTGCTTTTCACCCTCAGACAGATGGACAGTCGGAAAGAGTTATTCAAGTTTTGGAGGATACGTTAAGAGGTAGTATCATCGATTTTCGTGGTAGTTGGGAGGACTACTAACCATTGGCGGAGTTTGTGTACAACAACAGCTACCAAGCAAGTATTCAGATGGCTCCATATGAGGAACTTTATGGGAAAAGATGTCGTACGCCTACGTGTTGGATAGAGTTAGGTGAACGACAAGTGCTTGGACCGAAATTAGTGGTAGATACTGAAAGTAAGGTTAAGTTGATAAGAGATTGATTAAAGGAGACATCTGATAGACAGAATTCGTATGTAGATCTAAAGCATAAAGAGATTGAGTTCACTGTTAGGGATATGGGTTTCTTGAAGGTTTCACCTTGGAAGAAGATCTTAAGGTTCGACAAGAAAGGCAAACTGAGTTTGCGGTTTATAGGGCCTTACCGGGTTCTTAAACGGGTAGGGCCAGTAGCATATCTGTTAGAGTTACCACCGAAGTTGGACAGAATCCATGACGTCTTTCATGTGTCCATGTTGAGACGGTATCAATCGATCCTTCACATGTTATGCCCGTGGAGGAGATTGAAGTAAAGACTGATTTGACCTTTGAGGAGGAACCCGTGCAAATTTTAGATCGAGTGGTTAAAGTTTTAAGAAGGAAGTCGATTCTGTTGGTGAAAGTACTGTGGCGTAATCATGGAAGGGAAGAGGCTACTTGGGATTCAGAAGAGACAATGCGTCAACAATACCCTCAATTATTTGGATCAGGTAAATTTCGAGGTCGAAATTTTTTTTCAGAGGGGTAGAGTTGTAACGCCCTAATTTTCGGGATTTTTCAGGTTTTTGTGATTTTAGGTAAATTTTGAAATTTTGGAGTTCTGAATATTGGAATTGTGTTTAAATGTGTTAGTGGGCCTTTAGAAGGCCCAAGCCTAAGATAAACATGGTAAAATATCAAGGTTGGATTTTAAGTGAAGACTTGGTTAAGTGGGCTTTTAAGAAGAACTTCGTAAATTATGACACAAATAAGGCCTTGGTAAAGTGGCAACGTGGCGCCACTAAGTTCCTAAAAAAAAGGCGTCTGGAAAGGAATTAAAGGTCTAGGGTTCAAGTTGCAAATTAGGCATATTGTTACTTTTTAATTTTAGGCATGTGCCGGGCATGTGATCACTTAAGTGAATTTCGGCAAGGGCCTTAGAGAGGTTGGGGCGATTGTTTTAGTTTATATTAGGGTTAGGTTCTTTTCTATTTCTATCTTGGAGAATTAGGGTTAGCTACCTGAAAGCTTTCACTGTCATTCATCCTATCTGAGTTCTCACAAAAGCCGAAAATGCAAATTCCTTCTCCTTGGTGCCGATTTCTTCTTCCTCTCTTTTTCTTCCATTTTCTTTCTTCCTTTTTGCTTTTTCTTCTAGCAGAAACCTTCTGATCACCTTACTCACCTCCTCTGTCAATCCCATCCTCCACAAAACCTCCATAGCCGATTGCCATAAAAGCCGAAATAATGAAAACTCACTTCTTGTGCCGATTTCTCCAAGCCAAAATCCTTCAGTTATTTTTGTTCTTTTTGATCAACTTTCATCTTCTCTAAACCCTTAGTATCTGTCAGCAACATTACTTCAAAGTTATAGCCTCAAATCGTCATTTTCTTCATCACTTAAAAAGCCGAAATACCATAGATTAGGGACTTAGAGCCGAAACTTCAGATCTCCTGGATTCGAGTTCTACTATCATTTAGAGGATAAATCTGCTTAGAAATCAAAGAGGAATAAGTGGTAAGTGCTCATCACCTCATCGATTTGGGCATAGGGCTTTAAGGGTCTTTAACTGATGATTTCTTTTGTTGATTAGTGTCTTCTAGAGGTTCGATCAAAGGCTTGGATCTTTGGAAGAACTAGACTTAGATCTAGTCATCGATTTTCGGCAAAAAGGTAAGATTCTAAAGGCTTTAGGGGCATGGTTCGAATATGGGTTGCTGAATATTGGGATTGGTTGTTGTGGGTTGCAATCTAAAAATTGTAGTAATCAATTGTAGGACATCGTAAGGGATCTCAGTAGCAGTCATTGCGAATCAGGTGTGTATCGAACACCCTCTCATAGTTCAATTTGGCAAAAGCCGAAATATCGAAATTCCGGCATTTCGTGGGCTTGTGAGTGTGCGAGTGCTCACAAGACGTCTAGAAATCATTAGATCTGAAATCACAAGTGGTAAGTTAGTCATGTATGAAGTTTCGTGCACTTCAGTAATTGGGCCTTGATAGGTTAAAACTGGGCCCAATGAGCTTACGGGCCCATATGGGTAAATAATAAAAATATATATAATATAAAAAAGGCAATAAGTATGTTCTGTTAGACTATAGAATCGAAACTACTTAAATCGGTAAACTGGTCATAAAACTTGAATTAAATGGGCTTAAATTGCTAATGGACACTGTAGGGCCCATTAGGGGTTTTAGGGCCCAACGGCTAAAATTGTGAAATTGAGATCAATAAATTACTGCGATGACAAATGGGCTAGTAAGGACCGTAACATTCATAAGAACCCTTAAAACTGATAAAATTACTGAATTACCTTTATAGGTGGAAAGTTTACAGTTTTACTCTAAGGAGCAAAATTACTGATATACCCTTAGGGTTAAGGTTGACCTGAATGCATGTTTGACTGTTACTATTTATTACATGCCATGTTATTATTATCTAATGCATGGGACTGGGTTATTGATGGAGGAAGTACTGAAAGTGGCTTGACCATGTACTGGAGGCTTTGCCTCAACTTACTGATATCTGAGCAGCTATGCTACAACTATGGAGTGTAGGGCTGGGTAGGTTGAGCTATTCCCCACATGGAGTGGAGGGCTAGTACGGGTAGAGTGTAGCGGTAGGTTAATTGTTGGGTTGGGCTTGTATACACGAATATGTCTATTCTATTCTATTCTGGAATGGGCCTACGGGCCATACTGTTATCTAAAAAGGGGCTAAAGCCCGTTTATAAATGATTCGGAAAGGGCTTCACCCGATACAGTAGTTATCTGAATAGGGCTTAGGCCCAGTGGGCTTGAGCTGACTTGGGCTTTGAATGGGTTTTCCATATACACTGAGTTTTCCAAACTCACCCCTTTCTTTTCCATCCTTGCAGGTAAGCCCTAATTGGTGGACTAGGAGCTGGGCAGGATTCAGAGTGGCCACGAACATTAAATTTCTTGTTTTAAATAAGTTTCAAGTAGCTTCCTTTTAAATTTCACATTTATTTTTGATTATTTCTATTTTGGTTAAAGTTGTAATAAGGCCACTCTATTATTTTTATTTTGGGTTTTTAAATTACTTAAATCGTTTTCGACTTGAGATTCACATCACTTAAATTGATTCCTTGAAATTGGTTAACTCTGGGTTTATCAAAAATTACTTGTTTCAAACCGACACGACAACCAAACATCTTCAAAACGAAACTTTTGAACGTACAACAAAAGTCACATTTTTCTAAACCCTTAACAATCGATAATGAATAGGACTCACACTAGTGAATCGGAACATTTCTCTTAAAACTTCATTATTGGTTTTTGCGAAGCTCACCCAAACTTTAGTAAACGAGGTAACTTGGTTAGTTGTAGGTAATGTGACACACTGGATTCGACCGTAACGTCTAGGCCGGGTTTATGGTGTTACATGTTAAATGTGGTGTATCACTTCTGAGAGATACTGCATACCAGTGGTGGAGCACTTTAATATCTGTGGTACTGAGAGAATAGGTCACTTGGGAATTGTTTCAGACTGAGTCCAAAAAGAAATATATAAGTTAGCGGTTTCTTAATCAAAAGTGCAAAGAATTTCTAGAATTGAAACAGGGCCGTATGACCGTAATCGAGTACGAACGAGAATTCGTGAGACTGAGTAAGTATGCTCGAGAATGTGTTTCCACTGAGGAAATTATGTGTAAGCAGTTTGAAAACGGGTTGAATGAAGATATCAAGCTTTTAGTTGGAATTCTAGAATTAAAAGAACTTGTTGTTTTGGTCGACAGAGACTTCAAAGCCGAGAAGCTTAGCAAAGAAAATAGAAGAGCCTATTCTGAGGCTAGAGACTCGAGAAAGAAGTCAATTAGTAAACCCTATCATTCTTCTTCAAAGAAATCAAGGGATTCTTATAACCATCTGACTGCTTCATCGGGGTATTCAAACACAGATCGTGAGAAGCAACACACGAGTCCAAAAGCTTAAGCCACTTAGTATCGAGTGTTGGTAGTGTCAAAACTTACAAACCTAAGTGTCAACAGTGTGGAAGACGACATTTTGGAGATTTTTGGATGAATAATAAAGTTTGTTTCAGATGTGGCTTGCAAGATCATTTTATTCGTGATTGTCTTGAGTTACCTGAGAAAGACAAATTTCAGAATACAAGGCCGAGTAATACAGCTGCCAGGGGGAGACGACCTCAAAATACTAGAGATGTGACTAGTAGCAAAGGTGCAACAAAGGATTCTGCTATGAGATCAGAGGCTTAAGTGCCAGCTAGAGCCTACGCTATTCATGCTCGCAAAGATGCATTGGCACCAGATGTTATCACCGGTACATTTTCTCTTTATGACCTTGATGTAATTGCTTTGATTGATCCTGGATTGACTCATTCATATGTTTATATGAATTTAGTGTCTAGTAAGAGTTTACTTGTTGAGTCCACTGAATTTGTGATTAAAGTATCGAACCCCTTAGACCAGTGTGTCCTAGTTGATAAGATTTGCAAGAATTGTCCTTTGATGACATGGGGTTACTATTTTCTGGATGATTTGATGCTTTTACCGTTTGATGAATTCTATGTGATTTTTGGTATGGATTGGTTGACTCTGCATGATGTTGTTGTAAATTGTAGACGAAAAATTATTGAGTTGAAATGTCAAAATAGTGAAATTCTTCATATTGAATCTGATGATTCGAGTGGTTTGTGATACTGATGATGCTAGTACAGAAGTATGTGAGGAAAGGCTGCAATGCTTATCTTGCTTATGTACCTGATATAGAAGTGTCTAAATCGAAGATTGAATCAGTATCAGTGGTTTGTGAATATCTGGGTGTGTTTCCAGAGGAATTACCCGGGTTACCACCAATCATAGACGTTGAATTTGCTATTGAGTTAGTTCAGGGAACATCACCGATATCAATAGCTCCGTACAGAATGGCTCCAACAAAATTGAAATAATTGAAAGCTCTGTTGCAAAAGTTAACAGATAGAGGTTTTGCATGATTGAGTTTCTCGCCTTGGGGCACCAGTTCTATTTGTCAAGAAGAAAGAATATCGATGAGACTATGTATCGACTATCGTCAGCTTAACAAGGTTACGATTAAGAATAAGTATCCATTACTGAGAATTGATGATTTGCTCGATCAGTTTAAAGGAGCTACAATATTTCAAAGATTGTTCTAAGTTCTAGTTACTATCAGTTGCGGGTTAAAGATTCGGATGTACCTAAAATTGTGTTCAGAACCAGGTACAGACATTATGAATTTCTTGTTATGTTGTTCAAATTAAATAACACTCTTACAATTTTTTAAAGATTTGATGAATAGAATTTTTAGACCGTATTTAGACAGATTCATAGTTGTATTCAGTGATGACATTTTGATATATTCTCGAGATGAATTTGAGCATACCGAGCATCTGAGGATTGTGTTACAAACATTGAGAGATAAGTAATTGTTTGCTAAACTCAGTAAATGCGAGTTTTGGCTCCGAGAAGTTGGATTTTTAAGACACATTGTTTTAGCAGAAGGCATCCAGGTTGATCCATAAGATTTCAACAGTTGTTGACTGGAAACCACCAAGAAATGTATCTGAGGTCAAAAGTTTTTGGGGATTAGCTGGCTATTATCGACGTTTTGTAAAATGATTCTCGATGATAGCTACATCGATAACTCATTTATAGCAAAAAAGATGTGAAGTTTGAGTGGTCAGAGAAATGTCAATAGAGTTTTGAACAGTTGAAAGCACTGTTAACTAATGCACTAGTTTTCGTTCAACCTGAGCCGTGTAAAGAGTTTGCAATTTTCAGTGATGCGTTATTAAACGGTTTGGTATGTGTCTTAATGCAAGAAGGTAAAGTGATAGCATATGCTTACAGATAGTTAAAACCGCACGAAAAGAATTATACAACGCACAACTTAGAGTTTGCCGCTTTTGTTTTTGCATTGAAAATTTGGCAACATTATTTGTTTGATGAAAAGTGTCTGATATTTACCGACCACAAGAGCTTGAAATATCTGATGTCTCAGAAAGATTTGAATTTGTGACAACGAAGATGGGTCGAATTATTGAAAGACTATGAGTTATGGATTGATGTTCATCCGGGGAAAACGAATGCAGTCGCGAACGCTATGAGTAGAAAATCGATCAACACATGATTGAAATTATATGATGATTCTTCGATTTTAGCTGAGTTAAAAGCTAAACCAGTATTTCTCTAGCAAATCTATGAAGCTCAAAAATTTCACAATGAATTTGAAGCTAAAAGAGTATAGTGCGAGTCAACTACTGATTCAGAGTATCAGATCGGATCTGATGATTGTTTGTTGTTCCGTGGTAGAATTTGTGTGTCGAGGAATCCTAAGCTTATACAAAAAATTTTACATAAAGCACACAGTGGTTGCTTATCTGTTCATTTGGGGAGTACTAAGATGTACAGTGATCTAAAACAAATGTACTGGTGGTCGGGCATGAAACGAGACATTTTAGAATTTGTGTCGAAATGCTTGGTTGTCAACAGGTTAAAGCCAAACATCAAGTACCTTTAGGACTACTACAACCAGTAATGATACCTGAGTGGAAATGGGATAAAGTGATGATGGATTTTGTTTCGGGATTACCTCTATCTTCGAAAAAGAAATATGCTATTTGGGTTGTTGTTGACCGTTTGAAAAAATCTGCACATTTTATCCTGGTACGTATAGACTTTTCCCTTGATAGATTAGCTGAATTGTACGTCTATGAGATTGTCAGATTGAACGGGATGCCAATTTCTATTATTCCGGATAGAGATCCGCGGTTTGCATCGTGATTTTGGAAGAAATCGCAAGAGGCTTTCGGTACACAATTTCATTGTAGTACTGCATTTTATCCCCAAGCTGATGGTCAATTTGAGGGACTGATTCAAATTCTCGAAGATATGATTCGTTTTTGTGTTACAGAGTTTGAGGGTAACTGGGAAAAATATTTACCATTGGTTGAGTTTGCGTATAATAATAGTTATTAGTTGAGCATAAAGACGGCACTGCATGAAGCTTTATATGGTCATAAATGCCAAACATTGTTGTACTGGACTGAACTTAGTTAGAAAGATTCACGGGGTTAATTGAATCAGACTGACTGAAGAGAAAGTGAAAGTAATTCGCGATAGTTTGAAAGCAGCTTCAGATCAACAGAAATCATATGCGGATTAGAAACGTAAAGATATTGAGTTTCAAATAAGCGACAGAGTGTTTCTGAAAGTATTGCCGTGGAAGAAGATTCTTCGATTTGGTTACAAAGGGAAATTGAGTCCACGATTTATTGGGTCGTATGAGATTATCGAGAGAATTGGGCCAGTGGCTTCTTGACTTAATTTACTGTAACACCCCTTACTCGTATTCAACATCGGATTTGGGTCTGAGGCATTACTGGACTTATATACAAGCTAACATACAAAATCGAGGCATACGTTTCCGTCTGAATTTAAAACTTTTCATTTATAATCATATCGTCCCTAAAACGAGCCTACGAGGTCCAAAACATACATTGGAGGTGGTTTGGGACTAAATCGAGAACTTTTGAAAATTCTACAACACTTGGAAATTTTTTCATCAAAACAGGGTCACATGCCCTACTGGCTTGGGACACGCCCGTGTGGGTAGGCCGTGTGGTCACACACGCCTGCGTCCCTAACCCGTGTAACTCTTCATTTATGACGTCAAGCACCAAAGGAAGTCACACGGCTGAGATACACGCCCGTGTCTCTACCCATGTACTCAATACTAAGCATTCTATTTTGTAACAATTAAGGTGCAGGGGACACACGGCCGGATCACACGCCCATAGGGCTGACCACATGTCACACACGGCTTAGACACACGCCCGTGTGTCTACCCGTGTGGACAAAACAAGGCTATTTACAAGGTCATTTTGACACCCTCACTTGCACACATATACACAACATCACATGGCACTAATTCAAGCATGTAAGAGTAACCAAATAATCACAACCAAGACCATAACATGTCATCCTCATACCATTAATAGGTCACATTTCCAAACATTACAAAATCATGCCATAAATCACATTCCCAAACATTACACAATCTCCAAGCATATCATGATCATATCATCATAGACATTGAAACATATATAAGTATACTTAGGCTCACAACCATGCTTTGATGATTACAAGCCATTACATTCGCCAAAATCGTAAAACACATATAACAAAATGGCTAAGTCCCTATACATGCCATAACTCAAAATACTTTAATTGAACAATACCCAAAATTGATAGCTTGATAGTGTGATAGGATCTCCGGTGATCTCCAACTCGAGCTAGCTTCACGGCACTCTAAAACATGGGAAAGTAAAGGGGGTAAGCTATATAGCTTAGTAAGTTTGCATGTAAATAATAAGCAACTCTTACCAACCATTTACCTATTTTAACAATATAAACACAAGGTAATATAAATTGCTATATTCCACACAATTATAATTTATTCAGTCATATTGTTTAATGTATCAATTTGCAAGCACAATTTAATTGACATTAGCCTAGCAACCATATTCTCTCCACTACAATAGATTTCCACAATCAGCTAGTCATTTCAGATCTTATAATAAACATACACATTAATTATGAGTATTCACAAAACAAACATATATTTTGACATCTTCAATTGTTTAAATCTCATATTTTCTCATGATCATTTTTATAGGCATTTATGCCAATCTTTCCTTTTTCTCATATCCGATAAATCACAATTTACATGAATATAACATGCTATATCATAACTCAATTTGGCTCAAAATCCAATTACACTATTGCCAATCAAAATTTACCTCGTATTTCGTACATCACAAATATAGGCCACTAATTCACAAGGGTTTCACAAAAATATTCTCATACAAACCATGAACTCACCATATCATGAAATCATTGCTTATAAATGTACATACCTGTACAAATTCTTAACATAGTCATATACAATGTCATCTTTGACATAATCTTCAGATTACCTGTTGAACACTTGGAATACTATCGCATCACAGAAAGTATTGCACATAAGTGCCACATATGTAGCCAATGCTACCTCATATCTCATAACACATAGGGCTCGCACACGAGCTAAACACAGGCCTGCTCACACAAGCTGTCAGGTATTCGCAACACATACTAGACTACCCAGCCACCGGTAGGACGTACATGACCAACACCCGAATTTACATAGATAACATAACACATAGTTTCCTAGTGACCTGTCAATTAAATCCTAAACTATTCCTAGGGTTCAACTGTAATTTTCTCATCGTCGAAACTTTCTTGAATATTTCCATAGAAACAATCATACAATTTATGCAATATTAAGCATTAAAAACATTATACAACATTGCATTATTTACACACAAACTTACCTCGACATAAAAATGACGATAAAGAACCTAACCGTCAAATTATTATTTTTCCCTGTTCTAGTTTCGAACCTCATTTTTATTGATCTATAATATCACATTTAACTTATTTATTAATCACATTACTCAATTTTGTCCAAAAATCAACTTATGGAAAAATTACATTTTGCCCCTAAACTTTGACATATTTACATTTTAGTCCCTAGGCTTGTAAGGTGAAATGTACTCAGTTTCTTCAATACCCATGCCTAGCTGAACCTTATACATGCTTATAGCAACCCAAATTTTTCTTTTATTTTCATTTTAACACCCATTTTACAACTTTTTTACAAATAGGTCCTTTTAGGAAATTTCACCGAAAATCACTTAGCAAAAGTTGTTTATCATACACCAAACATACATTTTCTACCATTAAACATTGAAATACACAAATATCCATCATGGGTAAAAATTTAAACTTTGATTATACCTTAGATTAGTGGTAGAAATAAATAGAACATGTTACAAGGATTTCAAAAACGTAAAAATCATTAAAAACAGGGCTAGAACGGACTTACAATCGAGCTTGGAAGCTTAGAAAAAACTAGCCATGGTTTCCTTTTGATAATTTCGGCCATAGCTTGAAGGTGGACAAAAATTGGCTTTTAATTTGGCTTTTTAATTAATTACCAAATTACTAAAATGCCTTTAATGAAAAACTATGAAATTTTATCTCACCATGTCCATTTTTGTCCAACAACTTAAAAATGGTCTAATTACCATCTAAGGACCTCCAATTTAAATTTTCATAACATTGGACACCTCTAGCATGTAGAACCCAACTTTTTCACTTTTTACAATTTAATCCTTTTGACTAAATTGAGTGCCCAAACATAAAAAATTTTAAACGAAATTTTCACGAAATCATTTTGTAAAATTGTAGACCATAAAATATAATAAAAAAAAATTTTCTACGTTGAATTTGTGGTCCCGAAACCACTATTCCGACTAGGCCCAAAATCTGGATGTTACATTTACCGTCAGAACTTGAAAAGATCCATAAATGTGCTTCATGTATCTATGTTAAGAAGATATAGATCAGAATCGTAGCACATAATTTCTCCAGTAGAGAATGAAATTTAGGCCAATTTAAGAAACAAATGCATATCTCTAATGAAGGTTCTTTGGCAATGTCACAATATTGAAGAGGCTACGTGGGAACCTGAGGAAGCTATGAGAAAGTAGTACCCTAACATATTTTCTGGTTAGATTTTTTAGGACGAAAATTCTTAGGGGAGGAGAGATGTAATATCCCATTTTCAGTGAAATCAGAAAAGTAGTTTTGGGGCCACAAATCCAAAGTCAAAATATTTATTTTATTATTATTATAGTGTCTACAACATGTTAATAGAGTCATATGATAATTTTGTTAAGAAATTTAATCATTTACATGCTCAATTTGATAAAAAGGACTAAGTCGCGTAAAGTACAAAACTGGAGTTCTATATGTTAAAGGGATTTAATAGCTATGAAATTAAATGATTGGATAGTTTATGTTGTAATTGAACCATTGACATTTTGAATGGAAAAATATGGACATTAATTAAGTGATTTTAAAGGTAAATAATTAAGGTTAAAATGGTAAATTAAGAAATATATGCTAGTAAAATAAAGAAAAGAGAAAAGCTATCATCTTTTATATCTTATTCCACTGAAAAACCAAAGAAAGAAACCTCCATGGATGCATGCTAGGTTTGGCCAAGCTTGCAGGCTCAATTGGTGAGTGAATTTTGATCTATTTTTAATGATTTATATGTTTTTGGAGTTGTTATAACTTAACCTTGCTAGCCCAGGGACTAATTTGTGAAATTGTTAAAGTATTAAGGTTTTACCATTGATGAATGTGTATGTGTTTTGATGTTTGATGGTAGAAAATGAATGGTTGCTGTAAGATAAACAATATTTGTTAAGTGATTTTGAATGAAATTGCAAATTAGGGATTAAATTGAGAAATGTGATAAATTCTATGGTAAAAGTGTGAATATGTGAAATATATGGGCTGTTATAACTATTTTTAATATTCGGCTAGACTTGGGTAGGGATAAAATTGAATGAATTTCATTTTACGAGCCTAGGGACTAAATTGTAAATATGTCAAACGTTTAGGGGAAAAATAGTAATTTTTCCATAACATGAAATTGGATTAAATTGAAAAGAATAAGTATTAAAGTGGTTAAATTGGATTATATATAGATCAAGAAAAGCTATGTTCGGAATTAGATCGGGGGAAAAAACAAAGTTGTGGATTGATCACTCGATTTTCCCCATTTTAATTCGAGGCAAGTTCGTATGTTAATAAGCATTAAAGTAATTGCGTTTTAAATACTTTATTATTGCATTCTTGATGAATACGACTTCGCAAAAATATTCGAAAAAGATTTGGCGACGTATGAAATCTCGGTTGAACCTTAGGAATAGATAGGATACAAATGACATGTCATTAGGGGTTACATTGTTTTGGGAATTTGATCCGTACGTTCTACCAGTGGCTGAGTTTTTGGGCATATGTTGCGGTTACTTTTCAGCTTGTGTGAACAGCACCATGTAGTTACTTCTTGATCATTAACTTGTGTGGGCAGGCCCAGTGACAGCTCGAGAGGGAGCATTTATATGAGATATGAGATAGTGATGGTTTCGACCATGTATTGACACTTAGTGTGTGAATTCTCTAGTATCTGATAGTATTCCAAATGGTTCATTAGGTATATTGATGGTATGAAAGAATAAGATATTGATACGTATCATTCCAGGTATGTATGTGAATCATATAAGCATTAAATCTATGAAATTTTGGAATTTTATGTCTAACATTATGGATGAATATGTGTTAGGTTTGTAGATTAAATTGAGTTGCATTATGCCATGTTTAATTACATAAATCATGATTAAATGGTAAGTTGTACTTATTAGCCATACGAGCTTACTAAGCTTAATAGCTTACTCTGTTTACTTTTTCTTGGTTTATAGTGATTTCAAAGCTTCCTCGAATTGGAAGTTGCCAGAGATCTCATCACACTATCCAGCTATTGTTTTCGTACTTTTGGATTTAATGTATTTTGGTTATATGGCATGTATAGGTCATTTGGTTGATGAAAGCCTATATGTTTTGGTTATGTAATTAGTCATTTAATATGGCTTGATTTGGTATATGATGGTATGTAAACAAGTGTGATTAGTCTCATCTTGTATGTATTTGGATTTCCATGGAAATGCCTTAATTGTGATTTGGAATTTTGAGCGTCATGTGGATGAGATTGAGAAATGGCATTTTGAATGTGTGTTAGGCACAAAAGTGCATATATATGTATTTTACCATTTAGGTAACTTTTGGTAGTGATAATGATATGATTTTGAGTGGTCAATTGTGGTTTTTATGATCATTGTTGGTTGTTGGTAAAGGTATAGATTGATTTGAACTTGAATTTTGGTTAGTTTGAATGCTCATTGATGATATATTCATATGCTATTTGATGTGTTTAGGTGGTTGCAAATTTGGGTGAGAAATGTGGCTTTGGATGTAACACCCCTCACCCTTATCCGTTATCAAGATAGGATTCGAGGTATTGCCAGAACTTTACATTTAAAACATACTAAATCGACTCACTAGGTTTAGCTCAGATTTGAAACTTTCAGACATTAACATCTTGCCCCTTAAATGGGCCTTCAGGGCCCTAAATATACATAGAGATAGTTTGGGATAGGACCGGGAACATTTAATAACTTTAGAAAATTTCCTTATTTAGAAGTGTCACACGCCCGTGTATGATGGGCCGTATGGCCACCCACGCCCATGTGGCTTAGGTCATGTCCATGCCTTTAACCCGTGGGTAGCACTGACTTTTAGGCATAGCCAAGACACACTCCCGTGGGCTCACCCTGTGTCCAAAACTTGAGCATTCTATTAAATTAACATGGCCCAGACAAACGCCCATGTGTCCTACCTCGTGTGCTAATTTGACTTAAAGTTTTGGGTGCAGGGGACACACAGCCATACCACATGCCCATGGGGATGGACCGTATGTCACACACAGCCTAGAAACATGCTCGTGTGTCCAACCATGTGGACTTTAATAGGCTATTTTCCAAGCCTTTAGTCACCCCTTTCTACTACTTGTGCTTAGTGGTTACCAAGTTTGAGAGAAAACATAATTTTACATTTGTAAATAATCTTAATGAAAATAGTTGTATGAAAACCTGGTTTCATACATAAATGGCTATTTCCCCTTTAATGTTATGGGTTCCCATGTTGCTTTAATTCGTTCGAAATTGGCTCGTTCATGTGACTCATTGCAAATTGGTAATGACCCATCATATAAGAACATAAACATGCATATAAAGGTAGGTCATGGCCTACTTCTAAATATGCCAATTTCCATGGCCTTCTACAAAAAGATGAATACATCTTTGCATGTCTTGATTTGGTAATTCAAATGACACATATGACAAAATACTCAAAGCCCTGTACATGCCATTAACAAAATAGAAGTGTCTTTATACCAAAGCTTGACTAGTTGATAGTGTGCTGCTTCTCCAACTGTCTTCCAATCCTTATGAGTCCTTGAGCTCTGTAAAATAGGGAAAAGAGAGGGGGTAAGCATTTTTATGCTTAGTAAGCTCGAATAACCGAAAAGTAAACTTACCGAGTAACTAGCATACATCCACTCTTAAACCATGAAATCATCCATTATGAAATGATTTCCTATCACATGCACTCAATCAATGAGTTGGTCACATAATCATGTATCATGTAATTTAACTAAATGAGCTCATCATTCAACATTTCATTCACATATGTATACCATGTTAATCTCATTGAGTTTCTAGGAAATCTCGATGGAATACCCATTATCCGTTAATTTATACGAATGTTCATTTCATATATACACTCCTGTGAACCTCACATTATATGGCAGCATTACCAGTCCAGGCTAAATCCCCTATTATATGAACTCATAAGGTGTTTTCGGGATTACCAGTCCAGGTTGAATCCCTTTTAACGACAAACACCCTTAATGAGCTCGGATCTGAATTACCAGTCCAGGCTAAATTCATACCCTAATCGGGTTACCTTTCCGGGCTGAATCCATCATGCACACATATTCTTTGGGAGGCTTGATCATTCAAAGAACACCCGTCCGGGCTAGATTCCTTTTCATACTTGAGATCTCGGATTACCCATCCGGGCTAAATCCTTACTGCAACACATACAAGATCTCAGTCCACATGTCAATGAGGGTTTATCCATCGAATTCCCTTTGTCAACCTCAACTGAGATATTTTTCACATGTTATCATCAATATGCATTTCTATGATATTTCATACCAATAACAAATGCAATCATCAAGCATTCTTAAATCATACAATTATGCATATTAGGGGTTTACTTTAAGTTGTTCGAACTTACCTGGTATTCTTTTCGGAGTTGTTTTTCAGTTATTCCGAAACCTTGTGTTTACCACGATCGACCTCCAGAATTTGTTCCTCAGGGTCTATATCAACAAAATTAACTCATTAACACACTACATTATGTATTTCAAGTTCAATATCTACACCCGGTCCCAAAACCGCTATTCCTACTAAGCCCTATTTTGGGAAGTTACATTGAACATAGCCTATTTTTGTCCACATGGGTAGAGACACGAGCGTGTGTCTCAGCCATGTGTGACACATGGCCAGGTGACACGGCCTTGTGTCCCCTTATACTTATTTAGAAATCAAATCAGTAGCTTTACACGGTCTAGTATACCCTCTAGTTTTCGCACGGCCTAGCACCCGGCCCGACACATGAGTGTGTGAGGCCATTTCAAAGGGTACACGGGCGTGTGGTTGGCTATGTAACCCAAGTTAGAGAGTTACACGAGGTCAGCCACGGGTTGGGACACTGCCATGTGATCCCATTTTGAATGTCCACATGGCCTATGGCACGAGCATGTCTCTTGGCCATGTGAGACACACGGCCTATCCACACGAGCACGTGTCCCCTACATTTTGAAAATTTTTTATGTTTTTCTAAATATTTATTAAGTATTTGATTTAGTCCCGAACCACTTCTAATGCTTGTTTTAATCCCTGAGGGCTTGTGTTAGGGACTATATGATTGTATTTGAATGGCATTTGTATGAATTTGAGAAATGACTGTGAAATGTATGATTATTTAAGAAATAAGTCTAGTAATGCTCCGTACCCCTATTCCGACGACGGATACCTTGATACAGGTTAGGGGTGTTACACATTAGCTTAGTTTTCTCTTGTTTCTATTAGTTTTTCTACACTTTTTTCTAGGGTTTTCATTTTCTCTTCTTCTTTCTTAGTTTTAGAATTTATTTTTCTGCATTTACTACTTGTTCTTGATGTTCTAGTGTTAGTTAAGTTAGTTATCATAGTAGCTTAGGTTTATTTACAGTTTAGTCCCTGTACCTTAGTTATAAGACATTTCTAGCTTTAGTTTAATGTATTTCAGTTTCTTCTATTTTAAATCAGCTAAAGTTTATTCCTTTTAGGTTTATTACTTTAGATTTTCTTATTAAATGCTTTTAGTTTCATGTTTTTTAAGTTTTCTTGGATAAAAATTCAAACTTTTATATTTTCTTAAGCTTTACTTTAATGGCTTCTTTTATTTCCATTTTCATGTACATTCTCTTTATTCTCAGCATGAGTAGCTAAGCCTAAAAGAGGGTTGGTTGATAGACATATGGGTAAGTTGATTTTCGGACAAATGACTAAATCATAATAAATTGGACTAAATCGAATGGAACTAAAAACTTAGGAAGTGACACCCATAAGAGAATATCTAGGCTAGTGAGACTGAGAGGCAATCTTGTTGTGCATCCATTCATTTGTCCTAGATTAACCGGTGAGATCGAGAGATAAATTGAACTAATTCATCTAAGTCGATAAAATTGAGATTGGAAGATAAAATGGAGTCACTTAGTAATTTATACGATTTAAGTCCCTTTTTCAAGGATCGATAAACCACATCAAAACCAACCAACACTGTTAGTCTTTTATTTGGTTAATTTCTTAGTTTTTTACTCTTTGCAATTTAGTCCCTAGATTAGCATATTTAATTTTCTTATGAAATTTTCTTTTTATTATCTATTGTACTATAAAATCATATTAGTCGCCACTTAGACTCTATAGTGTATGTTATTTATCACTCAATCACCATCACCTTTGGGTTTTATCCTTGGAATACTTTAGTGTTCCATTGTAACCCTACAAATATTACAATTGACCCGTACGCTTGCAATAAAGTTACGCTTTAAAATTGTTTTATAAAATCATTTGTTTCATGTGCACGTGCAAACGTGATCACTTATGCATTGAGGCAGCTAAAATCGCATAAGAGTCATTGTTTGACTCATGATCTGGAGTTGGTCACGATGGTATTTGCATTGAAAATCTAGAGGCATCATCTATATGGTGAGAAGTGTTATATTTGTGACACCCCTAATGGGACCCTAGTCGGAAAGTGGTTTCGGGACCACAAAACCGAGTCACAAAAATAATTAGATGTTATATTCTGTGCTTATTGTATGTGGAATTTGTATGTGTGAATATTTCGTGCCTTGATTTTATCAATTAGGTGCTAATTTATAAGAAAGGACCCATGTGATAGGACTTGAAAATGTGATAGGCTAATCTACAAGGATCTAATAGTGCATGTAATCAAAAGGGAGGTCTTGCATGTCAATTTCCCCCTAATATGTAGTGGCGGCCATGGGCATGGGTGGACAAAGTGTTATGGCTAAAAACATGTCATAAACATGTTGGGACAATGCATTATGGAAGGGATAATAAAATAAAGAGCATGGGCAAGGTGTGTGTTTGTTCTCCCCCCCCTTTGTTGCCGTGAGTAGGAGGAAAGAAAACAAAAAATGAAAAAATGTTCATTCTTGAACATCCTTGGCCGAATAGAGGAAACGAAGGAAGGGGAAGAGCTGGAGAAAATCGGCTATGGTGGTTGTTAGATTAAGGTATGATATCATGTGATTCTTTTGGAATTTTTGTGAAGATGAGTTTATTTTGGTGCTCATAACATGGCCCATGTGTTAATTTTTGAGCTTTGTGTTGCAAGAAACATTTGGTTATGTCCTTATATGTCAAATTGATGATAAATTTTTGATATTTGGTGAATGAATATGGGTTTCGTTCATGGTAGATAACAAAGAATGTGGTTGTTGTTCTTGTAAATTTGGATGAAATTTTAATGGATGATTGGAGCATTCGGCTAGGGTATAAAGGAAGTGATTTTGATTGTTTCATCTATGTATTGATGATGAATGTGTTATGGAAAGAAATCAGTCTTCCTAAGAATATGATTTGTGAATGTTTATATTAGTAATAGCCGAAATTTAAGAGGTTTGATGTCTTGAACAAATGTTGATTATATGATTTGAAAATGAGATATGTTAATGATGAAGTATAATCGGCCATGGAGGTAGCTCATTTTGGAAGTGTGATTTGTGGTATATTTTTCTTTGTGGTTGATTATAAAAATTTGGCTTAAGTGAGGTAATTGGTAAAAGATGTGTTTATGATGTAATACATATGTTCTCATAATCTAAGTTATGTATATGTGATATCTTGCATATTGGTTGTTATGGTAAGGTTTGAGGTATTGACGTATGAATATGTTTTGTTTGTGGTTCGGCAACTAATGGTTAAGTTACATGCTTGAGTAGTAAATATGTTAAGAATGGTTCTAAAATGTATATGGATGCCGTGTGATTGTGTTTGATTGGGAAGTAAATTATTTGATTTAGCTCAAGAGCCTAGAGGATCAAAGTCGGATAAGGGAAAAGAGGAAGTAAACGAATAGCCGTGGATATCTAGTCGTCGACCGCTTTCGAGGTAAGTTTTAAGTGATTAAATGTTGAGTAAATTCAACTATAATAGGATATAATGAGTTGATTTAATAAGATATGATGTGGCCATGATATGTCTTAGACCCAAATGGTAAGTTCATAAGTGTTTGGAATTGGAAATTTAAGAGCAAATTGTAATAAATTGCTTGGACAGCAGCAGTAATGTGATTTTAGAAAATCACTATAAATTGTTGGTGTGGAATTATAGGCTGAATAAAATATGTAATCAAAGCTTAGTTGGTCTAGTTTCTTATAAAGGAGACCGTGGAAGCAAAGAAATTTCCTATAAAGAGATATTTAAAGTTGTGCGGGACAGTGTCGGAATGACTCCGAAATCCCCTGTTCGGTTTTAAGAAAATCACTATAATTTGTACAAAAATGGTTACAAGATAAAATTTATATGCTTAGACTCCTTAATGAGTCTAGTTTCAAAGGAAATCAAGTAGAACATACTTTGAATTCTGTACAATGAGAATTTTAATTTTTAGTGAAGACTGGTCAGGTTAGTCAAACAGTGAAACAGGGGAAACTTTAAGAAAAATCTGGTATTGATTGGCCACACCCAAAATTCTGAACATTTTATGGATGAAAGGTACATGAATCTACATTCGGGGGAAATTAACGGCAATTAATTTTGAGTTTTGTAGCTCCAGTTATAAACAATTTAGTGACTGTTGCTCAGGAAAAACTGCTTGTAGTGAATATGTGATTTTGTTGTAAACTTTGATGAAAATATTTGAGTTGCTTATAAGCTATTGCTGAAATTGATGTACAAGAAAAATATGAAACATGTATAAGATATATATATGTGATAAGGCCTAATGGCCGATGTGATGAATGTGAAAGTGTATGTATATATGTGATAAGGCCTAATGGCCGATGTGATAAATGTGAAAGTGTATATATGTGATAAGGCCTAATGGCCGATGTGATGAATGTAAAATATATGTGTGATGTGTATATGTGGTAAAGCCGAAGGGCTAATGTGAAACATATATAAGATATGTGTATGTGGTAAAGCCGAATGGCTAATGTAAAATATATATGTGATATGTATATGTGGTAAAGCCGAATGGCTAATGTGAATGTTGTAATATGTGACTAAATGTACATGAAACTTGGAAATATGTTCCGGGTGAGACCCGATGACCACGTGTGGAGATTATGTCCGGGTAAGACCCGATGACTACGTGTGGAGATTATGTTCGGGTAAGACTTCGTAATAAGAATTGCTTATAAATATGCACAATGCGAAAGGTTAAACAGGTATGTACTCCAAGTTTATATATGATGCATACGAGAGCAATCTATGGGACTATTCCTATGATTATGTGACATCGGATTAGTGTGAGAGTTTACCTGCCTATTGTATATGATGAGATGTGCATATTCGGTAAAGGGATGGTATGCCCGAAGGAAGAGTGAAATAAAAATACGAACAACTATATTATAATTTGATTGTTATCAGTGGACACTGCTTAAAACTTACTAAGCATTGTAATGCTAACTCCGTTTATTCTGTTTCCTCTGTCTTATAGGTCTCATTGCGAAGCTACAGGCTCGGGGATCGTCAGCAACTAGTCACACTATCACTATCCACTGTTTGGTACTGCTATGTTTTGGAATATCTTATGGCATGTATAGAATAGACTAGTAGTGAGAGGATATTTCGGCCAATGTATAGGACTACCCCTTTAGTTGTGGGTCATGGACCCTTTGGATTTGTATAATTTTAGATAGCCATGCGAAAATGGCTTATAAATGTTTTGAGCATAATGTTATAATCATTCGATATGTATATGCTCATTAAGGGGCATGGAAATGTTTGGCAACGATCAGCTATTAGAATGGTTCATCATGATTATATTTTGGACTATATATGCAAGAGGGTTAGTTGAGTCATAGAAACTATGTGTTAGATAAAGTCTACCCTAAAAATAGATGCTGGCAGTAGCAGTGATGTGGATGTGAAAACTCACTAAAAATAGTAGAGATGGAATTAAATAGTGAATAAATTATGTAAATGAACCTTGATGAATCTACTTTCATATGGAAGAAACGAAATGGTCATATGAGTTGTATGTTAAGAGATATTTAGGTTTTCGTGAAACAGGGCCAGAACGGTTTCTGGATTCCCTGTTCTGACTTTGGAAATTCATTGTAAATTAACCAGAGATAATTAGGAGTCATGCCATATATGTATAGATTCCTCTTTGAGTCTAGTTTCTATAGAAATAAATGAAATCAGTATTGAAGCCCTGTACAGGGAGATATCCAGGTCGTAATGCATGAAGATCAGTGTAGTCGCACCCTGTAACAGTGGAGACTTTAACTAATAAACTGTACTAATTGGCCCGACCAAAAATTCTAGAAAAATATATGTAGATGGACATATGAGTCTAGTTTTGGGGAAAAATTTTGAATCTGATTTTCGAGTTGTGGAACTCAAGTTACGATTTTTAAGGTGACAGTGACGCAGTTAGCCAACTGCCTGGAAAATTTTTAATTGGATTGTGAGAGTAAATGAATTAGTCGGTTAGCACCTCGTGTTCGACTCCGGTAACGGTCTCGGGTACGGGGTGTTACAATATTTACATAAATCACAAGAGTCTCAAGTATCTTATTTCCTCAAAAGGGTTGAACTTGAGGTAGCGCAGATGGATTGAGCTACTGAAAGATTACAATTGTGTTGTTGAGTATCATCCAGGTAAGGCTAATATTGTGACAGATGCTCTTAGTAGAAGGTCGATGACTGATTGGAGGGCAATGTTTGCTAGGTTGAGTTTGGTTGATAAAGATGGTTTATTGGTAGAGTTACAAGTGAAGGCCACCTTGGTTAGTTAGATCAAGGAAAAATAACCTTTGGATGTTTCACTATTGCCTAGGATAAAGCAAGTTGAGGATGGATCAATGATGGATTTAAATTTTAATTCAGATGTTGTTCTATGTTTCTAAAGGAGATTCTGTGTATCTAATGATAATGAACTAAGATATGCTATACCTTAAAAAGATCATAGTAGCTTTTACGCTATACATCTTGGAGGGAATAAGATGTATTGGGATCCAAAAGAGTTGTATTGGTAGCCTGGTTTAAAGAGAGAGGTAATAGATTTTGTGTCTAAGTGTCGATGTGCTAGCTAGTGAAAGTTGAGCAACGGTTTCCTTCTAGTCTACTACAGTCGATCAAGATTCCCCAGTGGAAGTAGGTGTGAATGACTATGGACTTCATTAGAGGCTTACCCTTAACACCCACGAAGAAGGATTCGATTTGGGTGATTGTGGACAAGTTGACTAAGTTGGCTCACTTCCTACTAGTTTGTATGCATTATTCATTGTAGAAGCTAATAAGTTATATATTTCTGAGATTGTGAGACTACATAGAGTACATGTTTCAATTATTTCTGACTGTGATCCTCGTTTTAAGTCTCGATTTAGGAAGAAATTGAATGAAGCACTCAGTACAAGACTAGATTTTAGTACGGCTTTCTATTTGCAAAAAAATGGTTAGTTGAAATGGGTAATTCAGATTTTGGAGGACATGTTGATGAGTTGTATTATTGAATTCATAGGTAGTTAGGAGAAGCACTTTCCATTAGCTGAGTTGCATACAATAATAACAATTTACAATCGAGTATGCAAATGACCTCTTATGAGACATTCCATGTTCGTAAATGTTGGACACTATTATGTTGGACTAACTTGGGTAAAAGGAAAGTTTTGGGTCCTAAATTTGTTCAAGATACTGAGGGGAAAGTTAAACTAATTCAAGACAGACTTAAAACGGCTGCAGATAGGCAGAAGTCTTATGCATATTTGAGAAGGAAAGACATAGAGTACAGTTTGGGTGATCTTTTTTTTTTTCTAAAAGTGTCACTGTGGAGGAAAGTATTGAAGTTTTGGAGGAAGGGTAAGTTGATCTCAAGGGTCATTGGGTCATATAGGATCCTTGTGAAGATTGGTCCAGTAGCATATTAGTTGGAGCTACCTCCTGAGCTAAATTATATCCATGATGTGTTTGATGTTTCTATGGTACGGAAGTACCGATCAAACCTATCACATGTTTCAATTAAATAGGTAGAGGTGAGACCAGATTTTTCATATGAGGAAAAGCCCATACAGATTCTTGATCGAGAGGAAAACGTTTTGAGAAGAAATCGGATTCCACTGGTGAAGGTACTGTGACAAAACCATAGCACTGAAGAGGCAACGTCAAAGCTAGAAGACTCAAGGAAGGGAGTGTTGTCACGTCCCAAAATGTAGGCTAAATTTTTGAGATTAAATTGTAATTGTCAAAATTAATTTATATCTTGCTTGGGCATGTAATTGGGCCTCTATTTGGTATTAGTCCTTTAAGAACTTATGTAAAAATCATAAACCCTAATTTCCCTTATCAAGTTTTTCCCTTGTGTTGCATATTCAAGTGCCGAAAAACCCTAGTGCCGCAAAAAAAAAAAAACTTGAGTATCTAAACCTACTTTTCCTTGGCTAGCCCGTCTTTTGCTTTCTCTCTCATTTTTGCTATCGCCCCTACCCTAATTTCTATTTTCTCTCTTCTGTTTTCCCTAGCTGTCTCTTTTTTTTCTCTTCCTTTTTCTTCCTTGCGTCGTCTCCATCTCTTTTCCTTTCTTTTCTCTTTACTTCACTTCTCTTCTCTTCTCTTCTCTTTTCTTCTTTGCTTTTCTTTTCTTTTTTCTCTCTTCTTTCTTTTTTTGACAATCATATCTTTAATGTTTGAATTATTTCCCTTGTCATTGTCGCATGTTACATTACAGATTTCACTATTCTTATCAATTTACCTCTGTTCATTTGAATCACCATTAGTGTTGAGACTTTTGGCTTTTGATCCACTTTCATTTCTTGCAAATCGTAAGCGAAACCCCCTTATATTGGTTACTATTTAATTATGGTTACTATTTGATTTTAGATTCATAACGAGGTTATGGTTTACTCCTTTCTGTCTTGCTCAATCAGTTTCTATTAGATCTCTCCATAGTCTTTCCAGCAAATCCTAACATGGTATTTTATGTGTACTTCTTATTTGAAAGGCTAGATCTAAATGAATTTGATCAGATCTAAACTGAAGAAGTGTCGCACAGGTTTTTCGGTGAAGGTGTGTGGCTCTACATGTGATGTTGTAAAATCCCACCTGGCGGAATCTTAAAATTTGAGTATTGTTTAGAGAATGGGTCGGATAAGATGAGTTAGAAGTAAGTAGTGTTTAAACTAGTGTAAAGATAAGAACTATTGTGAGTGAACTTGTGACGCCATAATGTTTGCAAAAACTAGGGTAAGCACGTAGTAAGCCTGATAAGGAACAATTCGCCCTAAAAGCCTCTGGTTGGCGTGCATTGTTAGGTGAAACTCGTTATAAGAAATAGAACCTTATAATGGAAAGCTTATGTCAGTAATAGAGAGTATTTAATAATGATGGCCTTAAGCCAGTTAGATTATAAGGAAACAATAGTTGAAGCTTAACTGAATATGAACTAAATAGATAAGAACCAAAGGAAAGCACTTGATTAGTATTCTTAGAATTGGGAAGATTTGGATAAGACCACCAATTGATAGATGTGATGTTTGTTGAGTCTCAATAAAGTCAAGGGACAAGTCAAAGCGTTTAAGATAAGAAATATATCTTACCAATCTCCTCGAGAGAGCATAACCAAAGGAAGATAGGAAAGCTCCTCTAGGTTAAGTATAAAGCCTAACGAATGGCGAGCCTTATAGTCCATAAAAAAGTAAAACTTTATTCGCCCTACTAAGACTTTTGACATATATGTGGGTGCGTACTCTATAAGGAAATCTGATGCCAAATGCCATTAGGAAAAGATGCCCAGTGAAGCACATAGTGGACTAAAGTCATAGAGTAATCGCAAAGAAGGCATGATGCGCCAACACGTGATCAGTTGAGCTATCAACTATGCTCTAACGAATGATGGGCTAGGACCCAGGTATAAGCTATGTATGCATCTGTATGCTAGTATGTGTTACTTTATAATTGTCATGCATCTAACTAGTGATCACATGTGTAACACCTCCAACCTGTATCCATCGCCGGATTAGGGTTATAAGGCATTATCGAACCATACACAATTTAAAAGATATCAATCGTTGTTATTCATGTTTAAGAGATTATAACTCAATTATAATAAATATATTTACATCTCTCTCATAGCATTCGTATAATCAAAATCATAACATAGATGTCTACATGACAAATTCCATGTATAAACATTAAGACATTCAAACACAAATATTGAATATATGCCAATATATCTAATTAACATGACGAATCATTTGTGCATATTTCAAATCAAACAAACTATTACATTAATAATTGTCTAAACTCATAATCAGCTTTAATGTCATGACCATATAGCCGGATACTACTTATACTTATAATTCATTATTTCTAATCAAATCACCAACATGTGTTATATGCATGCGTATTTAATATATATATCATTAGCCGAATATGCATACATGTCATTTACCAATTCCAAGCAAATTTTACAAGTCAAATTATATTTCATAATTTGTGTCAATATTAAACATACCAAATAACCAATTTCACTATATAGCAAAGTCATCACATAGCTTAACAAAACATGTACTAAATATCACATATTAATCCATTTTCAATCTTAGTTTCCTAATACACCCATCCATGATATCATACATTTCATACACATAAATTATGTCAATAAAATATACATTACCATTAGACATGATCAACTAAAGTCATTCATTAAACATATGACTTAACTATTAACAAATATATCAAACACCTCACACATACCTATAAATATATATGCCTAAATACAATATATGCAAGTGCCGACTCATCAATTAAACATATTCATTATCCAAATCTAGCATTAAGCCTAATTTACTCATCAACCCAAAATAACTATTAATATCTAATGCAAAACATATGCACATTTTATTTTTTTTACCACGTGTAACACCCCAAATCCGACCTAGACGTTATGGCCGAATCTGATGTGCCACATTAAAGTTAAAAACCCATGTTTCGTTTTAGTGCTTTAAAAACTGACTTTTTTTAAGCTAACAAAGTGAATGGGAGCTGGGCACCACGTAAGAATCCGTAACAGAGGAGGTGAGCCATGAAGGCTGCTTAAGTACCAAGCTCTTCTAATGGATCCACTCCTAGACATGCCCACAACCATTGCCAGACTTGGTTAAATCGAGTTGTAATTTATTTAAGTTGAAATCTTTGATAAATCGGATAATCGTGGTGCGGTGTTATTTTGAAACAATTGTCATTTTGAAAACACGTCCTAAGTCTAGCCCATTTATTAACAAACAGATTAAAGTTATTAAAAATAAAATAATCCCAGAAAAATAATTAAAATGGCCTTATTACAACCCAAAACCAAACAATAATATTAATAAGATAAAACTTATAAAGAAATAAATCGGCTACTTATTGCAATTAAAAGAAACAGAAATAGTAGTGTGGCCATCTCTGAGTCCCTCGCAGCTCTAAACCATCTAAGCTTAGGGATTACCTGCACAGTTAGAAACGGGGTGAGTTTACGAAAACTCAGTGTGTAATCCCAATAACAAACAAACAGTGAAAATACAATATCAGTACAATCTGGGCCAAAGCCCTATTTAGTCTTGACATATACTGGGCCAAAGCCTTTCGTTTAACGGTTACTGGGCCGAAGCCTTTTCATAAATCATATCACTGGGCCGAAGCCTTTTCATAAATCATTTCACTGGGCCGAAGCCTTTACTGTAAACGGTATGGCCCATAGGCCCATTTCAATATCACATGTAATGTCAATGGATGTATGCAAGCCCATTTCAATATCATATGAAATACCAATGAATGTATGCAAGCCCATTTGGGGAGACTACTCGACCCACCATCCACTACTCTCCACCCGTACCAACCAACACACCATGTGGGGAATGATTCAACCCACCCAACCAACACACCACTGGCAGCATAGCTGCTTTATCATATATCTGGAGGCCTAGCCTCTTTTAATAACTGGGGCAAAGCCCTTTTCGGTAAACTGAGGCAAAGCCCTTTTCAATAAACTGGGGCATAAGCCCTTTTCGGAATGGCGGGGCATAAGCCCTTTTCAATAAATTGGGGCATAAGCCCTTTTGCACTTCCTCCATCCATATAAAAACCCAACCCAATGCAACATGTCATGTATGCAGAATGCCATGCCCATATTTGAATTAAACAATCACAGTCAAGTCATTTATATCACCAACATATATTCACAATCAAATCCGTCAACCACACAGTCCAAGTCAGTCACTTTCCCATAAGGGCAAAATAGTCATTTTCACATTATAAGGGTATTTTTGTAATTTTACCAAATATCAGGGTTTTCCATGTTCATTACAATTATCAATATTTCCAAGTGTTTAAACAATGATCTTTAACCCACTTTATCAAATTCGGGCTTTTGGGCCCAAAACCCCTAATGGGCCCCACGAATGTTGATTTAGCCTACTTAACCCAAATTTTACAACAATACTACCCGTGTTAACGTTAAACTTTTCCAAATTCCATTTTCTATCAATTCTACCCAAATGGGTCCGAAAGCCCATTGGGCCCAATTTTAGCCCATTGAGGCCCAACTTACCATCGTGCACAAAATTGAGTTCTTACCTGTTCCATTGATCCAAACACCGATCTTATCATATTTATCGTATCTATACCCAAACGCAACATTACAAGTTCCCGAAATACCAGTATTTTAGCATTTGACTTCTCAAAGAAATATTAATCTAAGCTATTACGAGGTTAGTACACACATTACGGGTTGAAGTTGAAACGTTTCCAAAATCAACCGCCTACGATAACCACCACATCACTCAAACTTAACTAATCCAATATCAATATATGTAAATCCTAAGCACATCGATCGTACGAAACATAAGGGCATATTCGTCATTTTACCATACGAGGGTATTACGGTCACTTTACCCTACTGAGGGCTTTACGGTCACTTTACCCTACAGGGGCTTTACGGTCTTTTTACCTAATAGGGGTATTTTAGTCATTTCATCCTACAAGGGTGTTTTGGTAAATCTACAAACCAAGGGTATTTCAGTAATTTTGTAAACCAATGGTATTTCTATAATTTTTAGAAAGTCAAGGGTATTTCTATAACTTTGTAAATCAGGGGTATTTTGGTAATTTTACAAATTGAGGGTATTTCGGTAATTTCACAAACCAGTGGTATTTTGGTAATTTTACAAACTAGGGGTATTTTGGTAATTTTACAAGTCGAAGGTATTTCAGTAATTTTACAAATCGAGGGTATTTCAGTATTTTTACAAACTAAGGGTATTTCGATAATTTTAGTAAACTAAAGTATTCTAAACAGGGATAACAATACGAATGGGCCTAAAGCCTATTCTCAGCCCAAATGGGCCCACACGCTCGTGTGGCCCTTTTAGCCCAAATCTAGCCACAAATATGAAATTCACCTAGCCTAGTCCAATATTTACTACACAATCAAACAACTTATCCAATTGGGCCCGTAGGCCCATTGGGCCCACATGACCCCTTTCGACCCATCGCGGCCCGAAGTAGCCATCCTACAGCTAGAGTAGCGAGAAAATACACACCTGATAGGAGACTGGAGTTAATCCACGCTCCGAGCACTCTTAGCCGACGCCCAACCCAAACGAGCACACCATACAGCGAAAGGGATCAGCCAAGAAAGGTACCTTTACTCTCCTCATGGTTCCCTCTATTTAAAGCCAGCTTTGTATCCACTCTTATTTAGCTTCCCGATGTGGGATCCCTCCAACATCAGAGTTTAAATTCAACACCAACTCTTGCCCCCCCTGTTAGCAAAATAAATGCTCCTTGCTTGCCATGGGATTCAAACCCATCCCCTCAAATGCTCCACACACTTCTTGCCACTAAGCCACAAGGCTTTTTGTGTCATATTTTATCCCCAATTAATTATAAGGTCTAAAGGCCAAAGTCTAGGTTCCCTTAAAAAAAACAAAAAAAATTGCAAGAGCCAAGACTTGAACCCAGGCTCCCATACAACCTTAATGACGCCACAACCACTAGACTACATGCTTCCTTGTGTCATTTATTTACCACAATAATTTAAAAGGCCCTCATCCAAGCATCCAGGTTTTTTTCACTTAATACCAAAATTTTTGCTAAAGCCCAAGTTTGAACCCAAGATTTCTCCAACACTTCTCAAAGCCATTAACCACTAAAGCAAACATTTAATTGTTTCATTTCATTGCACAATTAAATACCTATATACAACCTCCTTACGGACCCCCACTCAAGGCCCAATACTTCTAAGCCCAAATTCGGGGTGTTACACCACGAGTAACCTAACAAAGATATTTAATAATCAAGGATATACCAAAACCGATTCAACCAAAAGACATCCAAAATCATCAACCATATTCCATGCATATAACATATATAAATATGACTAAGTTAATATAATCACTTATCATATTAGCCATTTTCGCGTGGCTTAATATATACATCACTTTATACTTATCCAAATATAACCTAGCTTAGACATGCCATAGATCCAAGTTTAAACTTATAATGTATCAAAAATAGTTGATAGTGTGATGGACTTTCCTGATGATCCCCGAGCTCGTAACTAATCTCCAAAATCTATAAAACAGAGACAAACATAAACACACATACAGTAAGCTATTGTAGTTTAGTAAGCCATAAGCAAATAAATCATTAACTGAACATTAGTATTAAGTCAACTAAATCAAATCAAATAATCTATAATCAAATACACATTTTTCATGCTTGAAACTCATATACCATCACATGAACAATATGTAATAATATTAACTTGGCCAAATACACATAAGGTTATAAGCATATATAATTCTCAATTTCATAATGCACATTTCATTTGTTCATCTCAAATATATACTCACCTTATCTTTTAAAACACTTAACTTAGCACATACCTGACATTTTAGTTCGATTTCACATTCGATCCAAACTTGATATTGCTCGTTGAACCATTCAGAATTGAATAGGATACTCAGATAATCACATATATCAAACAATGCCAACGTCCCAAACGTGGTCTTACATGCTATCTCATATCGATGCCACTGTCCTAGAAAGGGTCTTACACGAATCAAATACGATGGGATGTCCCAGACATGGTCTTACATGTAACCATATATAAATTGATGCCAATGTCTCAGACATGGTATTACTCGAAAACACATATATCGAAATCGTACGGTTCGTATGGGGCTTTCAGACGTCATAACTCAGTCGAATCGAAATCATAAACTTAATTCCTAAACATATACACATTCGGTCATGATATATAAATACTCATAAAATTCAATTCAATATTTTAAGTTTTCATTTATTCAAAATTAACAGCATTTACTTGCTTATAAACTTACCTCGGATGATGAAAAACGGAACCGGACGGCTAGTCAACAACTTTAGTTTTCCCCTGATCCAAATCCAATTTCTTTGGTTCTTGATCTAAACATATTCAAATTAAACTCTTTCAACATAGTTTCATTCATTTTTGTCCAAAAACACGAAAATGGGTAAATTACTATTTTACCCCTAACATTTTACACTTTTTACAATTTAGTCCAAACTACACAAAACACAAAACATGCAAAATTTCAATACATCATGCTTAAGCCGAATCTTCCTTATGTTCATACAAGTCCATACATTTCATTTATTTTACATTTTAGTCCCTCAATTTATTATTTTTGCAATTTAGTCCTAATTACTCAAAATCATCAAAAATTCCAATACAAAACATGCTAATCCAAAACATATCTTTCATTTTTCACCAACTAACTTCGCAAATCTCAAATATTCATCAATGGCATAACTAAAAATGTTCATCAAAATAAAAAATTCAAGCATGGGCTTTGTAGATAACATAGCAACGATCTCAAAAACGTAAAAATTATCAAAAACTGAGCTAGAACTCAGCTTGAATCAAGCTTGACAAAGGCCGAATAACCTAGGCAATATTTTCTTTCTCTTTTCTTTAGTTTCAGTCACCAAGAACAAAAATATGAATGAATTATAATTTTTTTTATGTTTTATGATATGTTAACATATTATACATTTTATAAATATAACCTTTATAACTAAATAACTAAAACATATATATAACGGATACAACTATCCATCACTAACTCCAATGGTCTATTTGCTGCTTAAATGCCTCCATTTAGAAAGACAATAAAAATTTGTGCCTTACACATTAAACTATCAAGTTTTCATTTTACGCGATTAAGCCTTTTTATTTAATCGGACACTCAAACAACAAAATTAAATCATGAAAATTTCACACAGATAAATTCACACATAATAAACACATAATATAATTTTAAAGTATTTTTTTGACTCAAATTTGTGGTCTCAAAACCACTGTTCCGAATAGGGTCTAAATCGGGCTGTTACAACTCTCCCCCTTAGGGATTTTCATCCACGAAAATCTTAACGGTGAATAGGTTCAGATAACGCTTTTTCATTGCATCCACTGGCTCCTACATTGCTTCCTTAACTCCGTGTTTATGCCACTGTACTTTAACTAATTGATTTTTCTAATTTGGAATTCTTTAACCTCGCGAGCCAGAATACGAATCAGTTCTTCCTCATATGTCATGTCGGGCTTAATCTCAATCTCTGATGGACTAATCACATGTGAGGGATCAGATTGATATCTACGAAGCATTGAAACATGGAATACATTGTGTATCATTTCTAGCTCAGGTGGCAATAGCAGTCTATAAGCAACTGGCCCGATACGCTCTATAATATCATACGGCCCAATAAATCTGGGACTCAATTTGCCTTTATGTCCGAATCTGAGTATTTTCTTCCATGGTGAGGCTTTTAAAAAGACTTTTTCTCTGATCTAAAACTCTGTATCTTTTCATTTCAAGTCCACATATGATTTTTGATGACCTGACGCTGTTTTCAAACTTTCACGAATTACTTTCACTTTCTGCTTAGTCTCTCTGATCAAATCAACCACATGTATCTTATTTTCACTGAGATCAGTCCAATACAATGGTGTACGACATTTATGACCTTACAAAGCCTTGTAAGGTGCCATTTTGATACTCGATTGAAAGCTATTATTGTACGTAAATTCAATTAGTGGTAAGTATCATTTCCACATACCATCGAACTCCATAATGCAACATCTCAACATATCCTCAAGTATCTGAATGACTTGTTCGGACTGACCATTTGTTTGCAGATGGAAAGCAGTGCTGAAATGTAATTTCATTCCTAGTGCATCTTGTAGTTTCTTCCAAAACCGAGATGTGAATCTTGGATCTCTATCCGAAACAATTGAAATAGGCATACTGTGTAATCTCACAATCTGAGAAACATATAACTCAGCAAGCTTGTCAAGCAAATAATCTGTACGAACAGGAACAAAATGAGCCGGTTTAGTCATCTATCTACAATAACCCAGATTGCATCATTCTTGCATGGTATCAACGGTAAACCGGATACAAAATCCATCATGAATTTGTCTCATTTCCACTCAAGTATCATGATCAGTTGAAGCAATCCAAAAGGTACTTGATGCTCGATTTTTACTTGTTGACAAACTAAACATTTCAAAACAAAATTAGAAATGTCTCGTTTCATACCATGCTACCAGTAAAACTGTTTTAGATCATTATACATCTTCGTACTCCTTGGATGAATAGATAATCGACTGTTGTGAGCTTCATTTAAAATCATTTGAATCAACTCTGAATTCCTCGAAGCACATATTCAGTTTCTGAACCTCAGACAACTCTCAGCATCAACTCGAAACTCGGATTCAACATTCGAATCACATTGAGCTCGCTTTTCTAACAAACCATCATCAACTTTCTGAGCATCACAAATTTGTTGAACAAATAGCAGCCTTTCTTTTAATTTAGCTATTATCGAACCGTCGTCAGACATAGCCATATGTGCATTCATTGCATGCAAAGCAAACAGTGATTTTCGACTTAAAGCATTAGCAACAACATTAGCCTTTCCCAGATGGTAATCGATCACAAGGTCGTAATCTTTCAACAGCTCTAACCATCGACGTTGTCTCAAGTTTAAATCTTTCTGAGTCATCAAATACTTCAGGCTCTTGTGATTAGAATAAACATGACATTTCTCACTGAACAGATAGTGACACCATATCTTTAACGCAAACACAATAGCTTCCAATTCTAGATCATGTGTCGGATAGTTCTTTTCATGCGGCTTTAACTGTCTCGAGGCATAAGCTATAACTTTGCCTTCCTACATCAAAGCACAGCCCAAACCATTTAAAGATGCATCACTATAAATAACAAATTCTTTACCTGATTCTGGCTAAACTAGCACTAGAGCTTCGGTTAAAAGGGTTTTCAACTGATCAAAACTTTTCTAGTACTTTTCTGACCACTTGAACTTAACATCTTTCTGAAGTAGCTTTGTCATTAGGGTTGCAATCATAGAGAAACCTTTCATGAACCATCTATAGTAACCAACAAGTCCCAGAAAACTTCTGACTTCAGAAACATTTCTCGGAGGTTTCCAAGTATAGCTGAAATCTTACTCGGATCAACCCAAATACCCAATGCTAATACGACATGGCCCAGAAAACTAACTTCACGTAACTAGAACTCACATTTACTGAAGTTTGCATATAACTATTTATCTCGCAAAGTCTATAACACAAGTCTCAGATGTTCAGCATGCTCGATTTCATCATGGGAGTAGATCAAAATGTCATCTATGAACACAACCACAAACCGATCTAGATACTGTTTAAAAATCTAATTCATCAAATCCATGAAAATAGAAGGTGGATTAGTAAGTCTGAAAGGCATAACCAGAAATTCATAATGTCCGTACCTCATTCGGAAAGTAGCCTTTGGCACATTGGAGTCTTTATGTAACGCCTCAAATTTTGGTCTTAGAAGAAATGGGCTTCGCGTATCGGAGGAATTAGAATTTAGTTGTGCAAGTGAGTGACACAATTAAATGTCTACTTAAGTGGTTAAGGGTCTTGAGAGGAGTTAGAAAAGTCCTGGGTTCAAACTTGGGCTTTAGCAAAAATTTTGATTTTAAGTGAATAAAACCAATCGACCTTCGGCTCCCATTACCAGTGCTCGGCCCAGCAACCCTTTCTTGAATCCTTAACATTGCTTGGGACAATGCGTCGTCCCCATCAGCTCGATCAAACGACTCTATCTCAGCCACTGGTGAAGCCAATGCTTTTCTAGCCTCTGTGTTAGACATGTGGCCTGATGCCAAAGATCCAGCCCTAGCACTTCCACGGCCTCTGCCGCGGCCTCTTGCACCCCTTCTAGTGCTTATTATCACTTCGCGTAAAGTCTGTATTAGAAATTTTATGCCATTTAACTTAAAGTTTCATTAATTAAGCAAATGTTTTATGAAAGTAGCAGTTATGAGTTGTTTGAACCTGGACTTTGGCCTATAGACCTTATAATTAATTGAGGCTAAATGGTGACACAAAGAACCTTGTGGTGTAGTGGCAAGGTGGCGTCACAAGGGTGGCAAGGAGGTCTAGGGTTCGAGCGTTGGCATGGGATATTGACGAATATTTATTTTGCAGTTGGTTTCGGCCAGTGGTTGTGTTGCAGTGAAATTCTGATAGAGGAGTTGTGGAGAGCGATGAGGAGTGACTCAAGGAGTAAATCAAGGAGGGATAAGGGGAGGGATTTTAGGAGGAAGTTAAGGAGTTCAAATTTGGGAGAGTTGTAGCTAATTGTGGAAAGCTTGAATAGGCAAAATTTGGCTAAGGGGCCATTTAGTGCATTTTCGGCTTTTGGAAACTTTTCTTTGGAGTTTTCCTTTGTGCTATTTTCAAGTTAGTATTTTCCCAAAGTGTAGAGTTTTTTTTTGTGTTCTTTTCTTTTTGTTTTTCGTACTCTATCGTAGTGACCAACTGCATTTGGGTAATTCTTTTCTTTCCCTTCTCATTTGGCTGAATCTTACTTCTCATCATTTTTCTTCTCCTCATAATCTCTTCATTTGATCGAAACCATTATTCTTTTTCCCTCATTTTCTTTTAGACGAAACTTTGTTCCTCATCTTCTATTTTCATTTGGCTAAATACTTCTTCTTTTTCCCCATATTCTAGCAGTTGTTACTATACTGTTCTTTCTCCCTCTCTTCTTCTTTTCTTGATTCTTTCTTTTCTCTTCAGTGTTGTTTTTGTGAGGTAGCCGAATATAGCATTGATCCTCTCTTGGGGTTTTGGTTCTGGTTCGTAGAAGTTCGATAACATCTGGTAAGTTACTCGCCACCCTTCTTGTTCTATTTAAATGGTTTTCATGACACCTTCCTTTCCATTGACTAAACCGAATAGTTATTCTCTTTTTTATCGCCAACTCTTTCTCTTAAATGGGTGGTGTGGATTCTAGCCTCGCGAGAAGTGTAAGGACTTTCGAGGGATACAATTGTGGTGGAAATCTACTTATCTTCTGAATAATTATCTAAGTTTGGAGCACGTGGATTTGAGTGCGGTTTCACAAAGAGGTGTGTACCCACACTAATAGATCGTAGAACTGCAAAAAGCCGAAGTGCCGAAATACCGAAAAGCTAAAAGTACAACGATAGTTGCCACACGAACGTACGAATGCACGTTTGGAAAATCTGATACAATAGAAGAGGCCGTCTTGAGTGATCTCATGGGCTTAGGTTGGTTTTGGCCCGAAATGGGCCGTGAGGGCCCAATGGGCTTGTGAGCCCTACTCGGGTTTTTGTTGTAGAAATATAGAAATATTGGACCAGGTTGTGTTGTTCACATGGCTAAGGTCAATTTTGGGCTTAGCGGCCGTATGAGCATGTGGGCCCCACTTGGGTTTTGTAATGGGCTTTAGGTCCAATTGTATGTTTTGATTGGAAAAGGTTGCACGAGTCGCGTAAGACGACTGTAGACCTACGGATAAGTTGGTAAATGTACCCAGACCCCGATTTGCAAAATGATTGTTATGCCATCAAATGACTGAATAACTAAAATGCCCCAACACGTTATATGATTGTTATTTATGCCATTCATGATATGTTTGCATTCATTTGATATTATGCTGCAAGGGGGATGGGATCATTGATTTGGGGAAGTGTATAATTTGTTAGGGTCGCATGGTCGCTTGACGACTATTGATACACCGATGGCTTTAAGCCGATTATGTGATTGGTAGCTCTGCTGCGATACTGGTTAGTGCCACAACCGGTGCTACAATAGGAGTGTAGGGATGGGTGGGTCGATTAAATCCCCACAAGAGTGTAGGGTTGGACGGGATACGGAGTGCAGGGTTGGATTGGTATTTGTGCATTGCATAAACTGATTATGATTGTGACATGGGCTCAGGCCGAACTGAGGCTATCATGGGCTAAGACCCAAGTGCCACCGTTATTGTAATGGGCTTAGGCCTAAATTGATGTGATGCATGCTTTACAATTGATAAGGGTTGTAATATCCTGAATTAGGGCCTAATCAGAATAGTGGTTTTGTGACCACAAATTCGAGATAGAAATAATTGTTTTATAATTTATTTTGAGGTCTATGATATGATTACATGATTGTGTGAAAATTTCGTGAAGAAATTCTATGCATAAAGTGCTTAATTTGAAGTTAGGGACTAAATTGAATAAGTTGCAAAACTTGCATTCTAGAAGTTTCTAGTATGAAATTGCTTTGAAATATTAATTCGGAGGTCTTAAATAGCAATTTGACAAATTTCTAAGTTTATGGACAAAAATTTGGACATGGATGGAATTTTTAAAAGTTTAGTAAGGAAGGGTATTTTGGTCATTTTGATATTAAATGAAATAAGATGGGAAAAATAACACAAAAATGGTCATCTTCTCCATATGTTGCTGCCGAATTTTTCTCTCTCCATAGCTAGGGTTTCTTCAACTTTTAAGCTTCATAGTAAGTGATTTCAAGCCCCGTTTTTAATGATTTTTATGTTTTTGAAATCCCGGTAGCTCGATTTAGCTTATGCTATCAATAATTCAACCTAGGGTTCATAATTGGAAAAATACCCATAGGTGAAATTTGTGTATTTTGGTGTTTTATGGTAGGATATGAGGTTTTAAATTATGCTAGGCAACTTGTGCTACTCGGTTTTAAGTGAAAACGAGAAAAAGGGCTTAATTAGTAAAAATACCTAATAGTTATTAGTACATGTTACAGTGAGAATTTGATGTTGCCATAGAAGGGAAAAATGATCAGCATGTCATAAAACATAAGAAAATAGGATGAAGTTTAATTTTCGAACCTCGGGGTAAAAGTGCAAATATGCAAAAGTCTAGGGGTCAAAATGAAAATTTGTAAGAATATGAGTTTTGGACCCGTATGAATAGTGTGACTAATTATTAGGCTAAATGTAATATTATAGATGAAGGAAATCGAGATTCGGGCTTAAATCGGGAAAATACAAGGTTATGGACTAAAGTGGTAAATTGCTGTTTCTGGATCGAGGTAAGTTCGTGTGTTAATAATAATGCAATACCATGCATGAACTGTAATTCTCTATTGATATGGCATAAATTATATGATTTAATATGTTTAAGAGAAGTTGATGGATGGTATGTATGATATGGAAAAAAATGTAATGCTTGTTGTGTCATGTGAAATTGAATGGAAAATTTTTGTTACATGAATAGAGTGTTAAATTACTATTACAGGTTGTATGAATTCTTTGCATGGTTGTACTGATGAGATTTCGACAAGTTTGTATGTAAATAATTTATCGATTCTTTTTATTTTATTATATTTTGCTATCAATATGTAATGTGGCTACCTATAGATTGACTATTTGTTGTAATTTGAATATTAAAAAAAAAGACTATGAATAAATTTATAACATGTTGGAAAGTGAGGAATTTCCCGGTTGAGCCTTTGGAATAAAAACGATATGAATGATCTATTGTGAGGTCGCATATATAGTAACTAAGTACAGGCTACTATGCGTACCCGATAACTTGGATCACGTGTGTAGTACTAAGTGCAGGCTACTACATGTATCAGATGGTTAGGTCACGTGTGTAGTACTAAGTGTAGGCTACTACATGTACCGGATAAATGGTCGCATGTGTAATACTATGTCCAGGCTACTATGCCTACCAGATAACCTTGTCTACAGGTGTGAAAATATGTGCAAGCAACTAAGTATCAGTTATTATTCCGAAGAGTTCAACGGGAAAATCGATTAAGTAAAAATACATGTGAACATGATTATATGATGAATAAGTGCAGGTATTTGTTTATGAAAATTTTGAGCAATGTGCTCGATATTTGGGTGAACTTCGATAAGACAAAATGGATTAAGTGAAATTATGTAAGAGTGAATTTTAATAGTAAAATAGTGTTGGACAGCAGCAGTTGCGTGACTTTGAAAATTCACCAAAAATTGTGTAATTTGAATTAAATTTCAAAAAAATTATGGAATTAAATATTAATGAGTATATTTTCATATAAAAGAAACAGGGGGAGCAAAAGAGTTATATATTTTGTGATATTATAATGTTTGTGAGATAGTGTCAGAATGAATTCGAGATCCCCTGTTCTGACTTGGAAAAATTGTTAAAAATTGTACAAAAATAATTATGAGTTATAATTTAGATGAATAGAATCTTCAATGAGTCTACTTTCAGTAGGAATGGACAGAAACATCATCCGAGTCCTGAAATATGGGATAAATAATTTTTAGTGAAGAGAGGTCAAAACTATTGGACAGCAAAATAGAGGAAATTTTAATGAATAAACTGTACAAATTGGCTAAACTAAAAATTTTGGAAACTATATGGGAGAAAGATATATGAATCTAGTTTCAATTAAAGTTAACAAAACTAAATTTGGAGTTTTGTAGCTTCAGATATGAATGATTTAGTAACTATAACTCGATAACATAGCTTAACCTGAACACGTGTAATTGTACAATTATAGTGTTTTATCTTGAAAAGCGTGGTAGTAATTGCTTATTATTTTCATATGAACTTACTAAGCGTAAAGTTTACCCATCCTCTCCATTTCTTTAGTATTGGCAAGTCAGCTCGGGGTTAGAGATCGTCGGAGGCGAAATCACACTATCAAACTATCATTTTTGAGAGAATTAATTCAAATATTAGAAATATCAAGTGAGTGGAATGTATTTTTATTATGATTTTGACCATACGTATCAGTCCGCATTGAGTTATCATATATGATCATGAGATGTGGTCCTTATCCATTATGGTTTATAAGTTTAATTAATCGTGTCATGTCCTATGTTTTGATGTAATGATATAGTTAGCTTTGTTTGTTATGCATGTGTTTGAAAAGTTTTGAATTAAATGAAATTTTATGGCCCGATTTTTATCTATGTGTATTGTTAAGTCTGGTAATGCCTCGTACTCTGTTCCGACCTTGGATACGGGTAAGGGGTGTTATATTTAGTGGTATTAGAGCTATGATTTAGTCGGTTCTCAGACTAACCTAGCATGTGTAAGAGTCTAGCTATACATGCCACAGATCCGTGATAGTGTGATGCCTCCTGACGCGTATGAGCACCGTCATGTTTAGACAGAGGTACTCTCCAACCGAGCTGCGCTGACCATGTTCAATGTGATGCGAATGTGTTTGAATAAAATTACGATTATAATAAGTCTCGATTCAGAAAAGTATGAATAAAAGTTTATGATATATATATATGTGATAACACGTGAGATGAAAGTTCATGTTGTGATAAATATCCCTACTTGCTTGATGCTCATATGATATAGTGTATTTGACTTACTTGATAAGATGAAGGGGATAAATAGAAATTCGTAGAGGTATGAGTAAAAGTTCCTAATATCATGAAATGAATGAAAATGTCATTGCCTTGATTGAACGTTGAATGTTGATGAATGTCAATGACATTTTTTTATGAGATAAATGATTATAATGAAATGAATTTATCTATGTTAAATTGTTTGGACTGAATTATGTGATTGTAATGATATGTATATGATGATGCACGAAATGAAAGTTGCGATTGTGATGCAAATATCTATGTTTGTTTAACCCTTATATGATGTCATGAGTATGATTTGTTCGAGTAGATGAATGGATAAGTCAAGCTATCTAGAAAACATAGGATGCATGCATAATTATACTTGACTAAATGAGATAACTGGAAAGTAGGCATTAAACCAATATGAATGTTAGTTACTCGAAATGAATGACATGATTGAGATATGATTGCTATGATGAAAACTGTGTTACATGTATATGTATATGAGAGTTGAGTCAGAGGCCCTACGACCCTTCCCCCTTACCAAAGTGGTGTTTTATAATGGAATTTCATGATATTTGTACTGAATAAGTTTCCGGTTGAGAAACCAAAGAGTTCAGTGCTAGAATAATTATAAATATGATTAGAGATTGAAGAATGAGTTGATAAGTAAAGTCAAAGCTAGAAAGTATCAGATTGGCATAAGGATTATTGGAGTTATGCCTTTGTCCGATTAGAGAAGAAATTTATTTTGATAAATCGAATTACTAAGGTACAAGGTCGAGAAAAGTGCAAATCAAAATTTATTCAGAACTAGTCTTCTTTAGTGAAAAGTAATATGAAATTTGTGATAACAGGAATAGTTGGGGAAATAATATCTAAATGTGTAATATCCGAGTGTGACGATTACATTTACTGGATGATTTTAGCGATTTCTTCTAAGATGTTCTATGTGTTTATCCGTTCCGAAATATTTCTATGGTTGTTGATCTTTTGAAGAAATTCTTGTTATATGGGGATGTTTTCTAATCCGATGTTAGACGAAAGCATTGGTAGCTTTGATGGTTTATAATTTGTATTGCTCTATTCCTTCGGGCATTCTATTAAATTACACCGATAAAAAAATTGATGAGAGAATATGTATGATACTATGATTCTGTTTCTTCTACTTGATGCTCCATTTGATATGTATATATATGGGAAGATACATTGTTCTTGTTGCATTTGATTCCAGTGAGATTAAATGATATTTTCTACTGGATTTCTTTTCTCCAAGGAATTATCGGGATCTTCTATATTTTCCTATGAGTTTGGTTTTCAATTTTTCGGCATAGTATCGTATCTTGGATTTCTTTATTCTGGATTTCTTTATTCTGGGTTTTTCTATCTTGGATTTTTTTATTCGGTTTTCTTGTTATCTTTATTCCGTAATTTGTCAATTATGACTCATGTTCGGAGTGTATTCTTCAGCTCGTGATAATCATATCAAGTATGACTATACTTCTGAGTTGATTTGGGTAATGTGGTGATTTCAGTATTGGATTTTTCTAATTTTCGTGTAAGGTTTGACAACAGTAAAGGCATAAGTGATAAAAGTGTGAGTTTCAATCGGTATGGTGGATTACTTCTCTCAAGTAAGTTAATTATAGTTAATGTCTTCAATTGAGATATTTTGGTAACTTGAGCTAATACAATTAAGAAGGTTTTGATTAACATAAGGAATGGATAGTAAAGGATGGCATGATGAATTGTTTTGTAACTAGAAGAAAGGATTACTTGAAATGTCATTCACTGGTGATTAAGATCGACTCGAGTGTTCAATCTGTATGAATTGTGATGTGTTTCAAGACAATAAGGTAATGTAATAGTTTAGAGCATTCGATGCCACGAAAAATCTGAGTTGTTAATGGTGTTAAAGCCGAGCATTAGGATCTACCAGAGTTATCTCTGCCAGTATTGATATTAGGATGAGAATGAGAAGGATTATTTTTGAGGCTATATCAGAATTATTTCTGTAACGGAAAGAGGAAAATGTGATAGTGAGCAGTAAACTAAAAGAGTACAGTGAGGATCAACTTCTGATGTTGAATCTCAGATTGGATCTGATTCATGGTATTATTATTCCGAGGCTTATACAGAAAGAATTGTATGAAGCTTACAGTGAAAATTTGCCTATTCATTCAGAGAGTAATGTCATGTATTGTAATTTGATTTAGATGTTATTGGATTGTGATTTATCGACGATGAAAATTTGTATGATTATTTTGGAAGAGTGCAGGTCCCTTTGATTGTTGGATTTCTTGGAATTCTAGTCTCCATTAACTAAATTGAGATATGGTTTTATGACAAGATGACAAGGGAAACGAAAAAGGGTTGAAAATTTAAGAACAATTAAGAGATGAGTCCGTAAGCTTTCAGAATATATGAGAAATTAAAGAGATATATTGGAGGCACCGCCTGAGTGAAATTTCTTCAGCAGTGAATATGAAATTGAGGAATCCAAGTGAATACCACTTTTCCAGTAAGATTTTTGGGGACGAAAATCCCTAAAGGGGGGAGAGTTGTAATATCCCGAATTAGGGCCTAATCGAAATAGTGGTTTTGTGACCACAAATCTGAGATAGAAATAATTATTTTATAATTATTTTGAGGTATATGATATGTAACACCCCGAACCCGAGACCATCGCCGGTGTCGGACACGAGGGGTTAGCAAGCCAAGTTCACTTGTTTTGCCCATCCATTGGACATTTCCAGTCAGGCTGGAAAAACTGCGTCACTGTCGCCTTAAAAATCATATCTCGAGTTTAAAAACTCGGAAACTGGTTTTGTAAATTTTCCCTTAATTTAGACTCATATATCCATCCATGGATTTATTTCTAGAATTTTTGGTCGGGCCAATTGGTACAGTTTATTAGTTAAAGTCACCCATGTTACAGGGATCGACTGCTCTGACCTTCGCGCGGTATAACTTGAATATCTCTCTGTACAGGGCTTTAATGCTGGTGCCGTTTGTTTCTAATGAAACTAGACTCAAAATGGAATCTTTACATATAAGGTATGTCTCCTAATTATTTCTGGATAATTTATAGTAAATTTTTAAATTTGCGACAGGGAACCCAGAAACCGTTCTGGCCCTGTCTCACAATAGCTTTAATATCTCTTAACATGTAACTCCTATGACCATTTCGTTTCTTCCAAACGAAAATAGACTCATCAATGTTCATTTACATAGCTGATTCACTATTTAATACCATTCCTACAAATTTTGGTGATTTTTCACATTCAAGTTACTGCAGCTGACAGCATCTGTTTTTAAGGTAGGTCTTACCTATTTTGTAGTCTCCATGAACCAACTAGTCTTGCCTTACATAGGTCCACATATGATCATTTTAACCATGCCAATGGCTGATCATGTGACCAACATTCCCATTTCCAATTCATAGTCACATCATGACACCATATATATATATACAAACCGCAAATAGTTTAAGTTGATACTTCACTATTACGAGCCATTTTCGCATGGCCGCATACATATACATCATAACATATTTAAACCAACAAGGGTAGTCCTATACATGCCATTTCAAGTTCAACCAAGAATTTATACCAAAATGGGGGCTTGATAGTGTGGATGACTTGACTTCAACGATCCCGAATCCGATTGCTATCGGCGAAATCTAGAAAGCGAGAGCCAAAGCGGCGGAGTAAGCATTTTTATGCTTAGTAAGTCTCAAGGAATATAATCAACTCTAATTACAGCAATACATTCACATAGTTAAATGCATCATTTCATTAATGCACATTCACATAATCATACTTACTTCACCATCCCAACTCTTATGTTCATACACAAATAACGGCTTCATTAAGGCCGATAACTCGTTCCATCATAGGAGCGGATATTCACACGCTCTTACTCCTAGCGCGCAAAGCACACACCGCACTTACCTTGTCATTGGGAAATTTCACAAGTGCATTAGCTGAAATTTTCCAGCAAGCTTATAATTTTCAAATCACATACCTTCGGAGTTTAACCGGATGTCGCTACTCGATCAATCGCCTTCGGGACATAGCCCGGTTATGGTAACCCGCACCAAGGCCTACGGTACTTAACCCGGATATCACGATTTGCACAAATGCCTTGGTCTTAGCCGGATAGAATGACTTCACGAATGCCTTGGTCTTAGCCCGGATGTAGCCACTAGCACAATTGCCTTCGGGTCTTAACCCGGTTATAATTTCCAGCATAATTGTCTTCGGGGCTTAGCCCGGATATCATTCAATTTCTCATGCACACATACATCAATAATCATTGGACATACATATTTATTTTCGTTACTAAGGCTCAAACACAATTATAATCACTAACATAATCGCCTTGGGACTTAGCCGGGTATCATTCGAATACTCATACACACATAAATCAATAATCAATACATCCATATTTCATTCCACATAATTCAAGTAAGGTCACTTCTTGAGGACTTACCTCGGATGTTGTCGAACGGCTTTTACGGCTATTCGATTACTTTTTCCTTCCCCTTGTCCAATTGTGGCCCTCTTAGCTCTTGAGCTAATTCAAACAAATTCAATTTATCAAAACCTCATTGTGCTAGCTTATGGCGAATATGACAAGGAATTTAAATGGTCATATGGCCACCCTTTAGCTTGAATACACAATGGTCATGCACATTTTCTACTACATCAAGCAATTCAATACAATTTATTCGAGCATCAAGGAAAAGCTAAGGCTTTCAATAGGCTACCCAAGGCCGAATATACTTATCCATGTTGAGGCCAATTATGCACTTAATACCACACAAAACAGCATGCATTTTACTAGTTAATGCTTTGCATATTGTAGCTCAAAACTTACAATATAGCATCAAGCACTCATATGTGTGCTAGGTAGAATGTGCTTACAATTTCACAATTATTCTTCAACATCTTCTTCTTTAAACAAACTTATTCATCACTTCCTTCATAACCAAAACATCATGTGCAAACATATATATACATATATGAGCATGGCCAATTTCAAGGTGTCCATAGCCATCCAAAACACAAATTTTAACTAACATGCAAGAAGCATGAACCATGCTCATGAATGCATCATGGCGAATATGACAATCATGCTCCTTTTCAACTTCAATCATGATAAAACAAAAGAAAGCTCAAAATCTTACTCAAGAGTAGACAATCCATCATTGCATGCATCATCATCAAGCTTCACACTTAGCATGCAATGGCTTTATCACCATAACAACTTTGGCCAAATACCATTTCCATGGCTTAACAAAGATTTGAGCCATGGCTAACATGCACATCAAGTTAGCAACCAAAACATGCATGAAACTCCTAACACAACCTCATACATACCTTAATCTTGATGCAAACTTAGCCAAATCTCCTTCTAGATCTCTTCCAAACCAAGCATGAAGCAAAAATCCTCCTTCTTCCTTAGTTTTGGCTCAAAGAAAGGATGAACAAAATTTTTTCTTTCCTTCTCTACAACTCACGGCAATGGGGGGATTACCACACTCACACACATTTTTTTTCATTTTTTATCACCCATACACATTTGTTTATTATTTCACCCTAATGCACCAACAAAACATGTTTCATGACATGTTTAGCCCATCCTCCTTGTCATGGCGCCACCACCTATAAAGGGGAATTTGACATGCAAGTCCATTATTTTGCATGCATGCTTTAATTAGTCATCACACATTTCCTATCATACTTTCAAAGTTCATTACTAAGTCCTTTCTTGTGGAATTCACCCTTATAACACTAAATCAATCATCATAAAATGTCATACATGAGCACACACATATTATAGGCATCAAAATAAATTTTAATTATTTTTATGCCTCGATTTTGTGGTCCCGAGACCACCTTCCGACTAGGGTCAATTTTGGGCTGTCACAACTCTCCCCCACTTAAGAAATTTTCGTCCCCGAAAATCTTACCGTAAATAGGTTTGGATATCGCTCTTTCATAGAGTTCTCGGTCTCCCAAGTAGCTTCTTCTATCCCGTGCTTGAGCCATAACACTTTTACTAGCGGAACCCGCTTGTTTCACAACTCTTTCACTTTTCGTGATAGGATACAAATCGGTTCTTCCTCATAACTCATATTAGCTTGAATTTCAATTTCTGATGGACTAATCACGTGCGATGGATCGGATCTATAGCGTCGAAGCATCGAAACGTGAAAGACATCGTGAACCTTTTCGAGTTCGGGGCAAAATCAAACGATATGCCTTGGATCGACTCGCTTCGGATATCTCATATGGCCCAACGAACCTCGGGCTCAACTTGCCCTTACGGCCGAATCGAGTATCTTTTTCCAAGGCGATACCTTGAGAAACACTTTACCACCCACGATACTCGATATCCTTACGCTTCAGTCCGCGTCGACTTCGACGATCGGAGGCTATCTTCAGACTTTCACAGATTACTTTCACTTTACATTCAGCATCCCTAATCAAATCCACCCTAAAATCTTGCTTTCACCGAGCTCGGTCCAAAACAATGGTGTACGGCATTTACGACCGTACAAGGCCTCGTAGGTGCCATCTTAATACTTGATTGAAAGTCGTTGTTGTAAGCGAATTCAATCAACGGCAAATACCGCTCCCATAAACCACTAAACTCGAGGACGCAACATCTTAACATATCCTCAAGTATCGAATTATCCGCCGGATTGACCATCGGTTTGGGGGTGAAAGGCGGTCTTGAAATGCAACTTGGTACCCAAAGCTTCTTGCAACTTTTTCCAAAATCGCGAGGTAAATCTCAGATCTCTATCCGACACGATGGAAATAGGCACCCCGTGTAATCTCACAATCTGAGAAACGTACAATTCAGCTAATTTGTCAATTGAAAAATCCGTACGTACGGGGACAAAGTGGGCCGACTTAGTCAATCGATCTACCACGACCCAAACCGCATCCTTCTTACTTGCTGACAATGGCAGTCCGGATACAAAGTCCATTGTGACTCGATCCCATTTCCACTCGGGTATCGAGATTGGCTGAAGTAATCTTGAAGGCACCTGATGTTCCGCTTTCACTTGTTGACATATTAAACATCTCGAAACATAGTCGGAGATGTCTCGCTTCATACCATGCCACCAAAACCGACGTTTCAAATCATTGTACATCTTCGTACTCCCCGGGTGGATTGCCATTCGGCTACAATGGGCTTCATTCAGAATTATCGAAATGAGTTCAATTCTTTGGAACACACAGACGACTTTTGAACCTCAAACAATCGTCATCATCGATTTGAAACTCGAATCCTTGTTCGAACACACTCGGCCGCTTTTGCGCCAACTCGTCGTCGACTTTCTCGAGCTTCTCGAATTTGATGTATCAATAGTGGTTTGGCTTTCAATTCAGCTACTAACACACTATCGGATCGAGCAGACAAGTGCACGCTCATCGCTCGTAAAGTGAATAATGATTTACGACTCAAGGCATCCGCAACCACATTCGCCTTTCCGGTGATAGTCAATGACCAGCTCGTAATCCTTTAATGTACTCGAGCCAACGTCTTTGTCGCAGATTTAAGTCTCTTTGGATCATCAAATATTTGAGACTTTTGTGATCCGAGTATACATGGCACCTTTCACCAAATAAGTAATGTCGCCAAATCTTTAAGGCGAATACGATGGCGGCCAATTCGAGATCATGAGTCGGATAATTTTTCTCATGTGGCTTTAATTGCCTCGACGCATAGGCCACAACTCGACCTTCTTGCATTAATACATAACCTAACCCAAGTAGAGAGGCGTCGCTATAGATGACAAACTCTTTGCTTGGGACTCGGGTTGCACTAGAATTGGGGTTTCATCAAATAAGTTTTCAGTTGATCGAAACTTTTTGGCATTTCTCGTCCATTCGAACTTAACATCCTTTTGGAGAAGCCGTCATCGGCGTGGCTATCGTTGAGAAGCCTTTACAAATCGTCGGTAATAACCAAGCAAGCCCCAAAAGCTCGAACCTCAGAATATTTCTGAGGCTTCCAATTAAGTATGGCTGAAATTTTATTCGGTCGACTCGAATACCCGATGCGAATACCACATGACCCAAGAAGCTAACCTCTCTTAACCGTAACTCACACTTGTTGAACTTAGCATATAATTGCTTATCCCGTAAAATTTGCAAAGACTAACCGCAGTGTTCAAAGATGTTCGGTCTCATTTCTTGAATAGACCAAGATGTCATCAATGAACACGACTACGAATCGATCCAAATATGGTCTAAAGATCTGATTCATTAAATCCATAAATACCATGAGGCCATTAGTGAGCCCAAACGGCATCACTAGGAACTCATAGTGACTATATCTCGCTCAAGGCGTCTTGGGTACGTCCGAATCTCGGATTCGCAATTGATAATAGCCCGATCTCAAATCTATTTTCGAGAACACTGAGGCTCCCTTTAGTTGATCGAACAAGTCATCGATACGTGGCAACGGATATTTGTTCTTTATTGTCGCTTTATTAAGCTGACGATAATCGATGCACAGCCGCATGGTTCCATCCTTCTTTTTCACGAACAACACTGGCGCACCCCAAGGCGAAAAACTCAAAGCGAGCAAAGCCTCTATCCACCAATTCTTGCAACCGAGCTTCCAACTCCTTTAATTCCGTTGGTGCCATACGATACGGTTATCGAAATTGGAGTGGTACCGGTACCAATTCGATGCCAAATTCTATTTCGAACAGTGGTAAACCCGCAATTCTTCGTGGAAAACATCCGGTATTCACAAACCACGGCACAGATTCGGGTTTCTTTTCGATTCCTTGTCATCGAGTACGCATGCAAGGTACGCCGACTCTTTTCTTACATATTTTCGGGCCAACATTGCGATATTACGGTGGCAACCCTTTAAGCCCGTAGACTTAACCCGAATTATCTCGTTATTCGCACCTCAAATCAATAGTCTTGCTTTTGCAATTTACGACCGCATCGTGCATGGTCAACCCATCCAAACCAAGAATAACGTCAATTCATCGAACGGCAAAGGCATCAAGTCCGCCGGAAACAAGAACCTCGGAACACTAGGGGACTTTTCTTGCACACTTTGTTGACAAGCACGTAATGACCCAAGGGGTTTGACACCCGAATTACAAACTCAGTAGACTCAATAGGAAAAGTCTTACTGGATGCTAAGGTTTCACATATATAAGATTGAGTAGAACCGGGGTCAATCAAAGCAATCACATTAGTATTGAAAAGAGTGAAAGCACCAGTAATGACATCCGGAGAGGCAAGCATCCTCGCGGGCGCAGATGGCATAAGTCCTCGCAGAGCACGAGCCTCGGATCCGATGGTAGCATCTCTAGATCCTCTCGACCGCCATCGACATTGCCCATATTTCTAGGTGGCCTACCTCGGCGATGGTAGCACCCGAGTTTCCACTCGACTCACATTCTGCTCAAGCATCCTCGGGCAATCCTTCCTAAAGTGGTCGGCCGATCCACACTTATAGCAGGAGCGATCACGAAACCAACAGCTCCCCGAATGCCATTTGCCACAATGTTGACACTCCGCCTCTCTCGGCGATCATTTCCACCATCGGCGATCAAGTGACTCGTGTGGTCACAGGGGTCGATCGCGTCCTCGTCTAGAAAAGCCCAAAGCGCCTCTAGACCGGTTCACATCATCTCGAAATCTCTTGATTGCTGTTGAAGAGACTTTCCGAGGACCTCTTCGAATTCTCCGGTTCCACATCAGCTTTTTGTTTCTCCTTTCTAAGCTCTTCGACTTTACAAGCTCGCTCAACAAGTACTACGATCTCGTATTTCGAGAATGCCAACGAACATCCTTATATCATCATTCAGCCCATCCTCAAAGCGTTTACACATAATAGCTTCGGACGAAATGCATTCTCGCGTGTATCGGCTAAGCCTCACAAATTTTCATTCATAGTCGAGAATCGACATAGAACCTTGCTTAAGATCAAGAAATTCCTTCGCTTTTGGTCGATGAATCTCGATCGATATATTTTTTTTTTTTTGAACTTGGTTTGAAAGAATTCCCAAGTCACTTGCTCTCTAGGTACCACGAAGTCGAGTACTCCACCAATAGTAGGTGGAATCACGTAGCAAGGAGATGGTACACTTTAAGCACTCATCGGGTGTACAAGATAGCTCATCGAGCACCGGATAGTGTTGTCCAACCAAAATTCAGCTCGTTCGGCATCATCATCATCCGTAGCTTTAAATTAAGTGGCCCCATGTTTTCGAATCCTATCGATTGGGGCTTACTTGACCTTATTTGGTCATTTACGGAGGTATTGTAAGTCTTGGGGTTGCATTTGTCGGGAATGGAGGTTGTGGGACAGCCGTGTTAGTTCGAATGTATTGATTAAACCATTCGCTCATCACACTATAAAAGGCTTGCCTAGCCTCATCATTCGGATTGCTGGCCATAGGTTGAGAGTCCGGCGCTGTCCCTTGTGCGGGAGTAGGCGCCACACTCTCCACATCATCAGCTATTGCTCGGTTGGGATCGGGATCCATTGCTATAAACAAACTCAAAGTCAAATTGTCGAAATCACCACACTATCGATTCATCATTTAATGGCATGTATAGCTAGACCCCAAACACCTCACGGTAGTCCTAGAATCGACTAAACCGTGGCTCGATACCAATAAAATTGTAACACCCGAACTCGAGACCATCGCCGTGTCGGACACGAGGGTTAGCAAGCCAAGTTCACTTGTTTTGCCCATCCATTGGACATTTCCAGTCAGGCTGGAAAAACTGCGTCACTGTCGCCTTAAAATCATATCTCGAGTTTCAAAACTCGGAAACTGGTTTCGTAAATTTTCCTGAATTTAGACTCATATATCCATCCATGAATTTATTTCTAGAATTTTGGTCGGGCCAATTGGTACAGTTTATTAGTTAAAGTCACCCATGTTACAGGGATCGACTGCTCTGACCTTCGCGCGGTATAACTTGAATATCTCTCTGTACAGGGCTTTAATGTTGGTTCCGTTTGTTTCTAATGAAACTAGACTCAAAATGGAATCTGTAAATATAAGGTATGTCTCCTAATTCTTTCTGGATAATTTATAGTAAATTTTAAAGTTGCGACAGGGAACCCAGAAACCGTTCTGGCCCTGTCTCACAATAGCTTTAATATCTCTTAACATGTAACTCCTATGACCATTTCGTTTCTTCCATATGAAAATAGACTCATCAGTGTTCATTTACATAGCTGATTCACTATTTAATACCATTCCTACAAATTTTGGTGATTTTTCACATTCACGTTACTGCAGCTGGCAGCATCTGTTTTAAGGTAGGTCTTACCTATTTTGTAGTCTCCATGAACCAACTAGTCTTGCCTTACATAGGTCCACATATGATCATTTTAACCATGCCAATGGCTGATCATGTGACCAACATTCCCATTTCCAATTCATAGTCACATCATGACACCATATATATATATACAAACCGCAAATAGTTTAAGTTGATACTTCACTATTACGAGCCATTTTCGCATGGCCGCATACATATACATCATAACATATTTAAACCAACAAGGGTAGTCCTATACATGCCATTTCAAGTTCAACCAAGAATTTATACCAAAATGGGGGCTTGATAGTGTGGATGACTTCGACTTCAACGATCCCGAATCCGATTGCTATCGAGCGAAATCTAGCAAACCGAGAGCCAAAGCAATGAGTAAGCATTTTTATGCTTAGTAAGTCTCAAGGAATATAATCAACTCTAATTATAGCAATACATTCACATAGTTAAATGCATCATTTCATTAATGCACATTCACATAATCATACTTACTTCACCATCCCAACTCTTATGTTCATACACAAATAACGGCTTCATTAAGGCCGATAACTCGTTCCATCATAGGAGCGGATATTCACACGCTCTTACTCCTAGCGCGCAAAGCACACACCGCACTTACCTTGTCATTGGGAAATTTCACAAGTGCATTAGCTGAAATTTTCCAGCAAGCTTATAATTTTCAAATCACATACCTTCGGAGTTTAACCGGATGTCGCTACTCGATCAATCACCTTCGGGACATAGCCCGGTTATGGTAACCCGCACCAAGGCCTACGGGACTTAACCCGGATATCACGATTTGCACAAATGCCTTCGGGTCTTAGCCCGGATAGAATGACTCGCACGAATGCCTTCGGGTCTTAGCCCGGATGTAGCCACTAGCACAATTGCCTTCGGGTCTTAACCCGGTTATAATTTCCAGCATAATTGTCTTCGGGGCTTAGCCCGGATATCATTCAATTTCTCATGCACACATACATCAATAATCATTGGACATACATATTTATTTTCGTTACTAAGGCTCAAACACAATTATAATCACTAACATAATCGCCTTCGGGACTTAGCCCGGTATCATTCAATACTCATACACACATAAATCAATAATCAATACATCCATATTTCATTCCACATAATTCAAGTAAGGTCACTTCTTGAGGACTTACCTCGGATGTTGTCGAACGGCTTTTACGGCTATTCGATTACTTTTTCCTTCCCCTTGTCCAATTGTGGCCCTCTTAGCTCTTGAGCTAATTCAAACAAATTCAATTTATCAAAACCTCATTGTGCTAGCTTATGGCGAATATGACAAGGAATTTAAATGGTCATATGGCCACCCTTTAGCTTGAATACACAATGGTCATGCACATTTTATACTACATCAAGCAATTCAATACAATTTATTCGAGCATCAAGGAAAAGCTAAGGCCTTCAATAGGCTACCCAAGGCCGAATATACTTGTCCATGTTGAGGCCAATTATGCACTTAATACCACACAAAAACAGCATGCATTTTACTAGTTAATGCTTTGCATATTGTAGCTCAAAACTTACAATATAGCATCAAGCACTCATATGTGTGCTAGGCCGAATGTGCTTACAATTTCACAATTATTCTTCAACATCTTCTTCTTTAAACAAACTTATTCATCACTTCCTTCATAACCAAAACATCATGTGCAAACATATATATACATATATGAGCATGGCCGAATTTCAAGGTGTCCATAGCCATCCAAAACACAAATTTTAACTAACATGCAAGAAGCATGAACCATGCTCATGAATGCATCATGGTCGAATATGACAATCATGCTCCTTTTCAACTTCAATCATGATAAAACAAAAAGAAAGCTCAAAATCTTACTCAAGAGTAGACAATCCATCATTGCATGCATCATCATCAAGCTTCACACTTAGCATGCAATGGCTTTATCACCATAACAACTTTGGCCAAATACCATTTCCATGGCTTAACAAAGATTTGAGCCATGGCTAACATGCACATCAAGTTAGCAACCAAAACATGCATGAAACTCCTAACACAACCTCATACATACCTTAATCTTGATGCAAACTTAGCCAAATCTCCTTCTAGATCTCTTCCAAACCAAGCATGAAGCAAAAATCCTCCTTCTTCCTTAGTTTTGGCTCAAAGAAAGGATGAACAAAATTTTTTCTTTCCTTCTCTACAACTCACGGCAATGGGGGGATTACCACACTCACACACATTTTTTTTCATTTTTTATCACCCATACACCTTTGTTTATTATTTCACCCTAATGCACCAACAAAACATGTTTCATGACATGTTTAGCCCATCCTCCTTGTCATGGTCGGCCACCACCTATAAAAGGGGAATTTGACATGCAAGTCCATTATTTTGCATGCATGCTTTAATTAGTCATCACACATTTCCTATCATACTTTCAAAGTTCATTACTAAGTCCTTTCTTGTGGAATTCACCCTTATAACACTAAATCAATCATCATAAAATGTCATACATGAGCACACACATATTATAGGCATCAAAATAAATTTTTAATTATTTTTATGCCTCGGTTTTGTGGTCCCGAGACCACCTTCCGACTAGGGTCAATTTTGGGCTGTCACATGATATGATTGCATAATTTTGTGAAAATTTCGTGAAGAAATTCTATGCATAAAGTGCTTAATTTGAAGTTAGGGACTAAATTGAATAAGTTGCAAAACTTGCATTCTAGAAGTTTCTAGTATGAAATTGCTTTGAAATATTAATTAGGAGGTCTTAAATAGCAATTTGACCAATTTCTAAGTTTATGGACAAAAATTTGGACATGGATGGAATTTTTGAAAGTTTAGTAAGGAAGGGTATTTTGGTCATTTTGATATTAAATGAAATAAAATGGGAAAAATAACACAAAAATGGTCATCTTCTCCATATGTTGCTGCTGAATTTTTCTCTCGACATAGCTAGGGTTTCTTCAACTTTTAAGCTTCATAGTAAGTGATTTCAAGCCCCGTTTTTAATGATTTTTATGTTTTTGAAATCCCGGTAGCCCGATTTAGCTTATGCTAGCAATAATTCAACCTAGGGTTCATAATTGGAAATATATTCATAGGTGAAATTTGTGTATTTTGGTGTTTTATGATAGAATATGAGGTTTTAAATTATGTTGACAACTTGTGCTACTCGATTTTAAGTGAAAACGAGAAAAAGGGCTTAATCGGAGAAAATACCTAATAGTCATTAGTACATGTTAGAGTGAGAATTTGATGAAGGGAAAAAATATCAGCATGTCATAAAACATAAGAAAATAGGATGAAGTTTAATTTCCGAACCTCGGGGAAAAAGTGCAAATATGCAAAAGTTTAGGGGTCAAAATGAAAATTTGTAAAAATATAATTTTTGAACCCGTATGAATAGTGTGACTAATTATTAGGCTAAATGTGATATTATAGATGAAGGAAATCGAGATTCGGGCTTAAATCAGGAAAATACAAGGTTATGAACTAAAATGGTAAATTGTCGTTTCTGGATCGAGGTAAGTTCGTGTGTTAATAATAATGCAATACCATGCATGAATTGTAATTCTCTATTGATATGGCATAAATTATATGATTTAATATGTTTAAGAGAAGTTGATGGATGGTATGTATGATATGGAAAAAAAATGTAATGCTTGTTGTGTCATGTGAAATTGAATGGAAAATTTTTGTTACATGAATTGAATGTTAAATTACTATTACCTGGGTTGTATGAATTACTGCACGGTTGTACCTGATGAGATTTCGACAAGTTTGTACGTAAATAATTTATCGATTCTTTTGATTTTATTATATTTTGCTATCATATGTAATGTGGCTACCTATAGATTGACTATTTGTTGTAAATTGAAAATTAGAAAAAAAAGACTATGAATAAATTTGTAACATGTTGGAAAGTGAGGAATTTCCCGGTTGAGCCTTCGGAATAAAAACGATACGAATGATCTATTGTGAGGTCGCATGTGTAGACTAAGTGCAGGCTACTATGCATACCCGATAACTTCGATCACGTGTGTAGTACTAAGTGCAGGCTACTACGTGTATCAGATGGTTAGGTCACGTGTGTAGTACTAAGTGCAGGCAACTACGTGTACCGGATAATTGGTCGCATGTATTGTACCATGTGCAGGCTACTATGTGTACCAGATAACCTTGTCTACAAGTGTGAAAATATGTGCAGGCAACTGAGTATCGGTTATTATTCCGAAGAGTTCAACGGGAAAATCGATTAAGTAAAAATACATGTGAACATGATTATATGATGAATAAGTGAAGGTATATGTTTATGAAAATTTTGAGCAATGTGCTCGATATTTGGGTGAACTTCGAGAAGACAAAATGGATTAAGTGAAATTATGTAAGAGTGAATTTTAGTAGTAAAACAGTGTTGGACAACAGCAATTGCGTGACTTTGAAAATTCACCAAAAATTGTGTAAGTTGAATTAAATTTCAAAAAAAATTATGGAATTAAATATTAATGAGTATATTTTCATATAAAAGAAACAGGGGGAGCAAAAGAGTTATATATTATGTGATATTATACTTTTTGTGAGACAGTGTCAGAATGAATTCGAGATCCCCTGTTCTTACTTGGAAACATTGTTAAAAATTGTACAAAAATAATTATGAGTTATAATTTACATGAATCGAATCTTCAATGAGTCTACTTTCAGGAGGAATGGACAAGAACATCATCCCAGTCTCGAAATATGAGATAAATAATTTTTAGTGAAGAGAGGTCAGAATTATTGGACAGCAAAACAGAGGAAACTTTAATGAATAAACTGTACTAATTGGCTAAACCAAAAATTCTGGAAATTTTATGGGAGAAAGATATATGAATCTAGTTTCAAGGAAAATTAACAAAACTAAATTTGGAGTTTTTTAGCTTCAGATATGAATGATTTAGTAACTGTAAATTGATAACATAGCTTAACCTGAACATGTGTAATTGTACAATTATAGTGTTTTATCTTGAAAAGCGTGGTAGTAATTGCTTATTATTTTCATATGAACTTACTAAGCGTAAAGTTTACCCATCCTCTCTATTTCTTTAGTATTGGCAGGTCAGCTCGGGGTTGGAGATCGTCGAAGGCAAAATCACACTATCAAACTATCATTTTTGAGAGAATTAATTCAAATATTAGAAATATCAAGTGAGTGGCATGTATAGGAAGTTGGGTTGTGATATGTATTTTTATTATGATTTTGACAATACGTATCAGTCTGCATTGAGTTATCATATATGATCATGAGATGTTGTCCTTATCCATTATGGTTTATAAGTTTAATTAATTGTGTCATGTCCTATGTTTTGATGTAATGATATAGTTAGCTTTGTTTGTTATGCATGTGTTCGAAAAGTTTTGAATTAAATGAAATTTTATGGCCCGGTTTTCGTCTATGTGTATTTTTAAGTCTGGTAATGCCTCGTACTCTGTTCCGGCCTTGGATACGGGTAAGGGGTGTTACAAGGGTTGTACATACTGAGTTTTCGCAAACTCACCCCCTCTTTTATTTTTTGTCCTCCGGTAATCCTCAGTAGGTAGTTCGACATATGGGAGGACTCAGAGATGGCCACACTACGAACAGCTTTAAATATTCGTATTTTCTTTTACATTACTTAATTTAATTTCCTCTTTGGGTGTTGATGTAATAAGGCATTTCTCTAATTTTCTAACTTTAAATTTGGGGGTTATTAAAATATTATATTTCTGTTAGAAGTAGAGCGCGGTTTTCCAAAATGATATCTATTTTCATAACATCACGTTTTCACAACACTATTGAAATGCTTCCGCAATAAACATGTTTTTTAAAAGTAAAACATTTTAAATGGATAATAAATGGTTAAGATAATTGGAATTTTTAACAAAGAGACTTCAGCTCAGAAACGATTTTCTACCAAAAAGATTAATTTTAGAAAAACACTTCGATGTAACACGCCAGATTCGGCCATAACGTTTAGGCCGGGTTTCGGGTGTTACACTTTAAATAGCAACTGATAGTAGCCTGATCTCAAATCTATCTTCAAAAACACTATAGCCCCTTTCAGTTGATCAAATAGATTATCAATCCATGGAAACGGATATTTATTCTTGATAGTCACTTTATTGAGCTGTCTATAATCAATACACATTCTCATAGTTTTGTCTTTCTTTTTCACAAATAAAACTGGTGCAGCTTAGGGAGAAAAACTCGATCGCGCAAAACCTCTATCTGTCAATTCTTGCAACTGAGCTTTCAATTCTTTTAATTCAGAAGGTGCCATTCTGTACGGAGCAATCGATATCGGAGTTGCCCCCGACATTAACTCAATACCAAACTCTACTTCTTGAATAGGTGGCAAACCCTGTAATTCTTCAGGAAACACATCCGAATATTCGCACACAATCGGTACTGATTCAATCCTTCTTTCGGTCACTTTACTATCAAGCACATAGGCAAAATAAGCTTTGAACCTTTTCTCACATATTTCTGAGCTAACATCAAAGATATCACTGTTGGTAAACCATTCAGATCATTAGATTCAATCCAAATAATCTCATCATTTTGGCACCGCAAATCAATAATCTTTCTTTTGTAATTTACAACAGCATCATGCAAAGTTAACCAATCAATACCCAGAATTATGTCGAACTTATCAAATGGAAACAATCAAATCAACAGGGAAACACAAATCTCGAATCATCAAAGGACAATTCTTACACACTTTGTCAACCAAGACATACTGGCCCAAGGGGTTCAATACTCTAATCACAAACTCAGTAGACTCAACAGGAAAAGTCTTACTGAATACTAAAGTCTCACACACATAAGAATGAGTCAAAACAGGATCAATCAATGCAATTACACTAGTGTCATAGAGAGTGAATGTACCAGTAATAATATCTGGGGATGAGGCCTTCTCGCATGCACGTATAGCATATGCTCTGGCAGGAGCACGAGCCTCTGATCTAACTGATTATCTTTAGTCCATCTTTGAAAACTTCTCACATTACTCGTATTTCTAGGTGGTCTACCTCGAGCTGCAGTGTTACCCGACCTCATATTCTGTACTGGATTTTGTTCAACTAACTCAGGGCATTCATGAACGAAATGATCTGTTGATCCACATTTAAAATAGGCCCAATCATGCAATCTACAACTACAGGATGTCATTTACCACAATGTTTACACTCGGGTTGATTCGATCTGACATTACCAACACTAGCTACTAAGGCAGCTCTCAAACTCACAAGGGGTCTATCCCAATCCCGTCTAGAATAACCCAAAGTAGCCTTAGAACAGCTAAAATCATCTCAAAACTTCTTTGATGCCGACTGAAATGATTTACTCGATGATCTCTTACGTGAGTCTCTAGCTTCAAAGTTAGCTTTTCTTTTCTCATTTCCAAGCTCTTCGGCTTTGTATGCTCGCTCAACCAGTATTATGAACTCTTTTATTTCAAGTATGCCAACCGGCAATTTAATGTCTTCGTTCAACCCGTCTTCAAATCTTTTACACATTATAGCTTCGATCGAAACATACTCTCGGGCATACCGACTGAGTCTCATGAATTTCCGTTCATATTCTGTCATAGTCATGCGACCCTGTTTCAATTCCAAAAATTCTTTGTGCTTCTGGTCAATAAATCTCTAACTAATATATTTCTTACGAAACTCAATCTGAAAGAAGTCCCAAGTCACCCGTTCTTTTGGAACCACCGATACTAGTGTATTCCACCAGTGATATGCGGTGTCTCATAGCAAAGATATGGCACATTTCAAACATTCGTCCAGACTACAAGATAGCTCATCAAACACGTGGATAGTATTATCAAGCCATAATTCAACTCGCTCAGCATCATCATCATCAGTAGCTCTGAATTCTTCAGCCCCGTGTTTTCTGATTTGATCAACAGGAGGCTTATGTAATCTCAACGGATCACTCACTTGAGGCATAGAAGGTATCAGAAAAGGATTAATCGGGGGTGAAGGTTGTTGTACAGCCGATTTCGCTCGGATATACTGAGTAAACCAGCCTCTCCCTCTTGGTCACTTGAAGTCGATCAAGAATCAACCGACGCTGTCCCTTGTGCGGGAGCAAGTGCTATACTCTTGACATCATCATCTACGGCTCTGTCGGGATCCATTTACTGTATGAAAACACATTTTCAAATGTCAGAAGTCATCACACTAACCCAGAATATAATATGGCATGTATAGCTAGACTCACACACACTAAGTTAGTCCTAGAATCAAATAAACCGTATCTTTGATACCAATCAAATGTAACACCCCTAACCCGTATCTATCGCCAGATTAGGGTTATAAGGCATTACCGAACCATACACAGCTTAAAAGATATCAATCATTGTTATTCATGTTTAAGAGATTATAACTCAATTATAATAAATATATTTACATCTCTTTCATAGCATTCGTATAATCAAAATCATAACATAGATGTCTACATGACAAATTCCATGTATAAACATTAAGACATTCAAACACAAATACTGAATATATGCTAATATATCTAATTAACATGACAAATCATTTGTGCATAATGAAAACCAAACAAACTATTACATTAATAATTGTCTAAACTCATAATCAGCTTTAATGTCATGACCATATAGTCGAATACTACTTATACTTATGATTTATTATTTCTAATCAAATCACCAACATATGTGATATATGCATATGTATTTAACATATATATCATTAGCCGAATATGCATACATATCATTTACCATTTTGAAGCAAATTTTACAAGTCAAATTATATTTCAAATTTTGTGTCAATATTAAGACATACCGAATAACCCACTACACTATATAGCAAAGTCATTACATAGCTTAACAAAACATGTACTGAATATCACATATTAATCCATTTTCAATCTTAGTTGCCGAATACTCCCATCCATGATATCATACATTTCATACACATATATTATGTCAATAAAATACAAATTACCATTAGACATGATCAAATAAAGTCATTTATTAAACATATGACTTAACCGTTAACAAATACATATCAAACACCTCACACATACCTATATATATATATATATGACTAAATACATATATATGCCAGTGCCGACTCATCAATTAAACATATTCATTATCCAAATCCAGTATTTAGCCAAATTTACACATCAACCTAAAATAACTATTAATATCTAATGCAAAACATACGCACATCATTTTTTTTTACCACAAGTAACCTAACAAACATATTTTATAATCAAGTATATGCCAAAACCGATTCAACCAAAACACATCCAAAATCATCAACCATAATCCATGCATATAACATATATAAATGTGACTAAGTTCATATAATCACTTATCATATTAGCCATTTTCACATGGCTTAATATATACACCACTTTATACTTATCCAGATATGACCTAGCTTATACATGCCATAGATCCAAGTTTAAACTTATAATGTACCAAAAACAGTCAATAGTATGATGGACTTTGCTGATGATCCCCGAGCTCGTAACTAATCTCCAAAATCTATAAAATAGAGAGACACATATCGTAAGCTATTGGAGCTTAGTAAGTCATAAGCAAATAAATCATTAAATGAACACTAGTATTAAGTCAACTAAACCGAATCAAATAATCTATAATCAAATACACATTTTTCATGCTTGAAACTCATATACCATCACATGAACGATATGTAATAATATTAACTTGGCCGAATACACATAAGTTTATAAGCATATATAATTCTCAATTTCATAATGCAAATTTCATTTTTTCATCTCAAATATATACTCATTTTATCTTTTAAAACATTTAACTTAGCACATACCTGACATTTTAGTTCGATTTCACATTTGATCTAAACATGATATTGCCCGTTGAACCATTAGGAATTGAATAGGATACTCGAATAATCACAAATATCAAACAATGCCAACGTTCCAGATGTGGTCTTACATGCTATCTCATATCGATGCCACTGTCCCAAACAGGGTCCTACACGAATCAAATACGATGTCGATGTCCCAGACATGGTCTTATACGTAACCATATATAGATCGATGCCAACGTCCCAGACGTGGTCTTACTTGAAAACACATATATCAAAATTGTATGGTTCGTACGGGGCTTTCAGACGTCATAACTTAGTCGAATCAAATTCATAAACTTAATTGCCAAACATATACACATTCGGTCATGATATATAAATACTCATAAAATTCAATTCAATATTTTAAGTTTAAATTTATTCTAAATTAACAGCATTTACTTGCTTATAAACTTACCTCGGATGATGAAAAACGGAACGGGACGGCTAGTCGACAACCTTAGTTTTCCCCTGATCCAAATCCAATTTCATTGGTTCTTGATCTAAACATATTCAAATTCAACTCCTTAAACATAGTTTAACTCATTTTAGTCCAAAAACACACAAATGGGTAAATTACTATTCTACCCTGACATTTTACACTTTTTACAATTTAGTCCAAATTGCACAAAACATAAAACATGCAAAATTTCAATACATCATGCTTAGGCCAAATCATCTTTATGTTCATACAAGTCTATACATTTCATTTATTTCATATTTTAGTCCTTCAATTTATTATTTTTGCAATTTAGTCCTAATTACTCAAAATCAACAAAAATTCCAATACAAAACATGTTAATCCAAAACATATCTTTCATATTTCACCAACTAACTTCACAAAGCTCAAATATTCATCAATGGCATAACTCAAAATATTCATCAAAATAAAAAATTCAAGCATGGGCTTTGTAGATAACATAGCAACAATCTTAAAAACGTAAAAATTATCAAAAATCGAGCTAGAACTCACTTGAATCAAGCTTGACAAAGGTCGAATAACCTAGGCTATATTTTCTTTCTCTTTTCTTTAGTTTCGGTCACCAATAACAAAAATATGAATGAATTATAATTGTTTTATGTTTTATAATATTTTAACATATTATACATTTTACAAATATAATCTTTATAATTAAATAACTAAAACATATATACCAAAGATACAACTGTCCATCACTAACTCTAATGGTCTATTTGCAACTTAAATGGCTCCATTTAAAAAGATAATAACAATTTGGCCCTTACACATTAAACTATCAAGCTTTCATTTTACGTGATTAAGCCCTTTTATTTAATCGGGCACTCAAATGACAAAATTAAATCACGAAAATTTCACACATATAAATTCACACATAATAAACATAGAATATAATTTTAAAATATCATTCTAACTCAGATTCGTTGTCCTGAAACCACCATTCTGAATAGGATCTAAATCGAGCTGTTACAACATGGATAAACACACGTCTCGAACATCTACTGATATAAAGGAAAATATCTAGTTGATTGGGTAAGTGCTGGAAACTTTTCATTACTTCCTTAGGGAATATCCTCCCACTATATAAGGATAAGTTGAGGGGAAAAATCCTTTCATCCTTTAGGATGAGCCGGGAATGAGAGGATCAACTCTGATCCCCTTTAAAGGTAAGTTTCTCGACCTCACAAGCTAAGCTGCTGGAGGGAAATTGTAACACCCCAAACCCGGCCCAGACGTTATGGCCGAATTTGACGTGCCACATTGGAGTTGAAAACCCACGTTCCGTTTTTAGTGTTTTAAAACCATATATTTTGTTGAGTTAACAAAGTGTATGGAAGTCGGGCAAATGTAGGTATCCGAGATAGAGGAGGTGAGCCATGAAGGCTACTTAAGTACCAAGCTCTTTAATTGGATCCAATCCTAGACATGCCCACAACCATAGCCACACTTTGTCATATCGAGTTTAAATTTGTTTAAGTGGACGTCTTTGATAAATCGATTAATCGTGGTGTTGAGATATTTTGAAAACAAGTATCATTTTGAAAACACGTCCTAAGTCTAGCCCATTTGAATAATTATCAACCAGGTTTAAAGTTATTAAAATTAAAGTAATCCCGAAAAGAAATAAAAGGAAAGTTAAAATGGCCTTATTACAACCCAAAAATAAATAATATTTAAAGGAAATTTAAAGAAAACCGATGCTTATTTAAAAGTCCAAAGACAATCACCGTGGCCACTCTGAATCCCCTCAGGCCCAAGTCCCCACATCAAGGCTCACCTCCAAGGTTAAGGAAAGGGGGTGAGTTTGGAAACTCAGTGTGCAACAAGCCCTTTCGAGCCCAAAACAATAGCGACTGTTGGGTCTAAGCCCAAATCCAATCTCAAAACATGTCTTGGGCCATAGCCCTTTTCATATTTCATATCTCATAACACCGGGCCAAGCCTTTTCAAAATTTCATATTATTGGGCAAGCCTTTTATCAGAAACAGTATGGCCCTTAAGCCCATTTCAATATCACATATAATTTCAATGAAAGAATGCAACCCATTTGGGAGACTACTCAACCCACCATCCGCTACTCTCCACCCATACCAACCAACACACCATGTGGGATTAACTCGACCCACCCCGCCATATTCTCCATCGGCAAGATAGTGCTTTATCATATAACCGAGGCCTAGCCTCTTTTAATAATCGGGCAAAAGCCCTTTCAATAATCGGGGCATAAGCCCTTTTATAATCGGGGCATAAGCCCTTTTGATAATCGGGCATAAGCCCTTTTGATAATCAGGGCATAAGCCCTTTTTCGTTCCTCCATCCATATAAAACCCAACCCAATGCAGTTATGATTACATCATGTGCATATCATACATATCATGTGCATATCACACATGTCATGTGCATCTCATACATACCATATTTATCAAAATCCCATGTATTAAAATCATACATAAACCCTAGGGGTATAATGGTCATTTTACCTAGGGGCAAAACGGTCATTTTCATGGTATAAGGGTAATCTCATAATTTTACCAAAATTAGGGTTTCCATGTTCATTAACGATTACTAACAATCCATGGGTGCAAACAAGTGATTCGGCCCATTTTAGCGAAATCGAGTTATTGGGCCTAAAACCCTAATGGACCCTACTTAGCCAATTTTGTCATCTAGGCCCATTTAGCCTATATCCATAATAGTATTAATAGTTTTAACAGCAATTTAATGATTTACTTTTCTAGCAATTTTACCCAAATGGGCTCGAAAGCCTATTGGGCCCTATTTTAGCCCCTCGAGGCCCAACTTACCGTGAACGCCAAAAACACGTCCTTACCGTTTCCATTGTTCCCGATCATCATCTCATTGATTCTAACTAACTAGTGAGCGTTCGATTGCTCACAAGTCCTCGAAATGCCAGAATTTTGGTATTTTGACTTTTTGGCATTTATCACTTTAAGCTAAGAAAAAGGGTTCGTTACACACCTGATTTGCGATATTCCTTGACGCGATCTCCTATGCGATTTCTCCTATAATCAACCACTTATAGATTAGACCATGTTATTATTAAACCAAATCGAAAACTACCTATTATCATCACTTACACATTCAGCCACCATCCACAATGGCCCTTGGGTTCATACCTTTGCCAAGTTGATGACTAGATTTAGTCAATCCAATGATCAAAGCTTTTCACACACTCCTCGATCGGTAGCCTTTAATCCTCACTAGCACCAACAAACCAAATAACACCGAAAACTCTTTTAGCCTTAGTCGATGAGAGGGTTTTCACTTTTCTTAAACCACAAGATACAAATGGAAAAAGGTTGAATACTTACCACGAGATCTACTCGTTGAAGAACGTTCCAAATACCTTCCTACCCCATATCCTTTGTGAATCCAACTTAAACGTGCGTAGAAAATAGATCTAAATATTAATTCCCGAATCACTAAAATATGAAGCTTTCGACTTTTCAAAGAAATATTAAACTAAGCTATTTAGAGGGTTAGTACACACTGTTATGGGTTGAAGTTGAAACATTTCCAAAATCAATCGCCACGATAACCACCACCGTCACTCAAACTTAACTAATCCAATATCAATATATGTAAATCCTAAGCACATCGGTTATACTGAACATAAGGGCATATTCGTCATCTTAACATACGAGGTATTTTGGTAGTTTTACAAATTGAGGTATTGCGGTAATTTCACAAACCAAGGGTATTTTAGTAATTTTGTAAATCGAGGTAAAACAAAGAATTTCAGTAAATCAAGGGTAAAACAAGAATTTAAATCGAGGGTAAAACGATATTTATGTAAATCGAGGTAAAATGGTAATTATGTAAATTAGGGTAAAATGGTAATTCTATAAATTGAGGGTAAAATAGTAATTACGTAAACTAAGGGTAAAAGCGGTAATTCTATAAATTGAGGTAAAACGATAATTATGTAAATCGGGGTAAAATGGTAATTATGTAAATTAGGGTAAAACAAGAATTCTATAAATCGAGGTAAAATAGTAATTACAGAACCGAGGGTAAAACGATAATTTCAGAATCGAAGGTAAAAGCGGTAATTTTACAAATCGAGGTAAAAGCGGTAATTTTATAAATCGAGGTAAAACAAAGAATTACGTAAATCAAGGGTAAAACAATAATTACGTAAACCGAGGGTAAAACAGTAATTTCGTAAATCGAGGGTAAAATAGTAATTCTATAAACCGAGGGTAAAACAAGAATTTCGTAAATCGAGGTAAAGCGGTAATTTTACAAATCGAGGTAAAACAAGAATTTATAAACCGAGGGTAAAACGGTAATTCTATAAATCGAGAGTACTTTGGTAATTTTACAAGTCGAGGGCATTTCAAGAATTGGTAAACTAAAGTATTCTAAACATGGATAACAATACGAATGGGCCTAAAGCCTATTCTCGGCCCAAATGGGCCCTGCGCTCGATGTGGCCCTTTTAGCACAAACCTAGCCACAGATATGCGATTCACCTAGCCTAGTCCAATATTTACTACACAATCAAACAACTTATCCAATTGGGCTCGTAGGCCTATTGGGCCCACATGGCCCCTTTCGGTCCATCACGGCCCGAAGTAGCCATCCAACAACAAGAGTAGTGATAAATACACACCTGATAGGAGACTGGAGTTAATCCACGCTCTGAGCACTCTTAGCCGACGCCCAACTCAAACGAGCACGCCATACAGCGAAAGGGATCAGCCAAGAAAGGTACATTTACTCTCTTCATGGTTCCCTCTATTTAAAGCCAGCTTCACAACCACTCTTATATTAGCTTCCTGATGTGGGATCCCTCCAACATTAGAGTTTAAATTCAACACCAACTCTTGCCGCCCCCTGTTAGCAAAATAAATGCTCTTTGCTTGCCATGGGATTCGAACCTATGCCTCCCCTTAAATGCTCCACACGCTACTTGCCACTAAGCCACAAGGCTTTTTGTGTCATATTTTATCCCCAATTAATTATATGGTCTAAAGGCCAAAGTCCAGGTTCCCTTTAAAAAAAAACAAAATAAATTGCAAGAGCCAAGGCTTGAACCCAGGCTCCCATACAACCTTAATGACACCACAACCACTAGACTACAAGCTTCTTTGTGTCATTTATTTAACACAATAATTTAAAAACCCTCATCCAAGCATCCAGGTTTTTTTCACTTAATACCAAAATTTTTGCTAAAGCCCAAGTTTGAACCCAAGATTTCTCCAACACTACTCAAAGCCATTAACCACTAATAGCAAACATTTAATTGTTTCATTTCATTGCACAATTAAATACCTATATAAAACCTCTTTACGGACCCACACTCAAGGCCCAATACTTCTAGGCCCAAATTCGGGGTGTTACAATTCTACTCCCCTTAAAGAAATTTCGTCCTCGAAATTTCCAACTATCAACTAACCGTATTACTCAAGTCAAACCTCTATGCTTCCGCTACGCACTCTAATTAAAAATAATTCTTAGTACGACCCAGAACATCTAATTACCAAAGTAAAGAAACATTTATCAAGCACGCATACAATTCATAACACATATTTAAATAAAATAAACTTGGCGATCCCGAGCTCGATGCTCCTTGGACCCACATCTAAGATATGCTCCTGTCTTCCTATGGCATTCACCGGATGACGTCCGTTGCGATCTTTTGCAGATTGGATAGTTTGGTCGTGCCTTAACATATTTCACGAGCGAGGCTTGGTTTTCGAGAACTAGAATCCTTCCTTTTCTTACACTCCAAGCACCACGCTTGAAGCGTTTCCCTAATTTCCTTAATTTTGGTATCCAATACTTCCTCTACCACTTTCCTTACTAACTCGGCCGGTGCCTCAAGTACCAAGCTCGAGTTACCGCTACCAAGTTGGTAGACTTTGCTTACCCTCGAATTCATATCAATACTCTACATTGCCAAGTACACATATCAATTAACTACAAAGATCTAAAAATTTTACTATTTATTCACATGTCTTATGCAGAGATAGTATTTTAAAGTTTCTATTTTCACGTAATCATAGCCTAGCTATAGTCTCAGATTCTAGAGTTTTTAGGGTTGCCCTAGTTATAATGTCATGATATGGTCTTAGTTCTATCTACAGAATATCTTAATACAAAGGCAATATGAGGAATGAAATACTTACAGACTTGGTGCCGGGGATTCAGTGCGCCACTTCTTTCTCAATCCATTTAAAACTCGAAAACCATGTTTTTGATCACCGAAAAAAAAACTTTGATTTGAAAACACCCTTTATTTTGAAACTCTTGATTTAAAACAGAAAAACTTGGACCATTTTAACATATATACTCCGCAAAACATCTTTAAAATGAACTTTTCAAAAACCATTTCCAAAAATACCCTTCTTAGGCCTAAATTTTCAAAAAAAATTTAGACCCGATCCACAGCCGAGTTGTTGCAACTTAGCTCTGGTACCACTAAATGTAACACCCCAAACCCGGCCCAGACGTTATGGCCGAATCTGACGTGCCACATTGGAGTTGAAAACCCACGTTCCGTTTTTAGTGTTTTAAAACCATATATTTTGTTGAGTTAACAAAGTGTATGGAAGCTGGGCACCAGGTAGGTATCCGAGATAGAGGAGGTGAGCCATGAAGGCTGCTTAAGTACCAAGCTCTTTAATTGGATCCAAGCCTAGACATGCCCACAACCATAGCCACACTTTGTCATATCGAGTTTAAATTTGTTTAAGTGGACGTCTTTGATAAATCGATTAATCGTGGTGTTGAGATATTTTGAAAACAAGTATCATTTTGAAAACACGTCCTAAGTCTAGCCCATTTGAATAATTATCAACCAGGTTTAAAGTTATTAAAATTAAAGTAATCCCGAAAAGAAATAAAAGGAAAGTTAAAATGGCCTTATTACAACCCAAAAATAAAAAATATTTAAAGGAAATTTAAAGAAAACCGACGCTTATTTAAAAGTCCAAAGACAATCACCGTGGCCACTATGAATCCCCTCCGCCCAAGTCCCCACATCAAGGCTCACTGCAAGGTTAAGGAAAGGGGTGAGTTTGGAAACTCATGTGCAACAAGCCCCTTCGAGCCCAAAACAATAGCAACTGTTGGGTCTAAGCCCAAATCCAATCTCAAAACATGTCTTGGGCCATAGCCCTTTTCATATTTCATATCTCATAACTTTGGGTCAAGCCTTTTCAAAATTTCATATTATTGGGTCAAGCCTTGATCAGAAACGGTATGGCCCTTAGGCCCATTTCAATATCACATATAATTTCAATGAAAGAATGCAACCCATTTGGGGAGACTACTCAACCCACCATCCGCTACTCTCCACCGCACCAACCAACACACCATGTGGGGATTAACTCGACCCACCCCGCCATATCTCTCCTTTGGCGGCATATTGCTTTATCATATAATTGGAGGCCTAGCCTCTTTTAATAACTGGGCAAAAGCCCTTTCAATAATCGGGGCATAAGCCCTTTTATAATCGGGGCATAAGCCCTTTTGATAATCAGGGCATAAGCCCTTTTGATAAGCGGGCATAAGCCCTTTTGATAATCAGGGCATAAGCCCTTTTCACTTCCTCCATCCATATAAAACCCAACCCAATGCGTTATGATTACATCATGTGCATATCATACATATCATGTGCATATCATCCATGTCATGTGCATCTCATACATACCATATTTATCAAAATCCCATGTATTAAAATCATACATAAACCCTAGGGGTATAATGGTCATTTTTACCTAGGGGTAAAACGGTCATTTTCATGGTATAAGGGTAATCTCATAATTTTACCAAAAATTAGGGTTTCCATGTTCATTAACGATTACTAACAATCCATGGGTGCAAACAGTGATTCTGGCCCATTTTTAGCGAAATCGAGTTATTGGGCCTAAAACCCCTAATGGGCCCTACTTAGCCAATTTTGTCATCTAGGCCCATTTAGCCTATATCCATAATAGTATTAATAGTTTTAACAGGCAATTTAACAGATTTCTGTTTTCTAGCAATTTTACCCAAATGGGCTCGAAAGCCTATTGGGCCCTATTTCACCCCTCGAGGCCCAACTTACCGTGAATGCCAAAAACACGTCCTTACCGTTTCCATTGTTCCCGATCATCATCTCATTGATTCTAACTAACTAGTGAGCGTTCGCTTGCTCACAAGTCCTCGAAATGCCAGAATTTTGGCATTTTGACTTTTCGGCATTTATCACTTTAAGCTAAGAAAAAGGGTTCGTTACACACCTGATTTGCGATATTCCTTGACGAGATATCCTATGCGATTTCTCCTATAATCAACCACTTATAGATTAGACAATGTTATTATTAAACCAAATCGAAAACTACCTATTATCATCACTTACACATTCAGCCACCATCCACAATGGCCATTGGGTTCATACCTTTGCCGAAGTTGATGACTAGATTTAGTCAATCCAATGATCAAAGCTTTTAACACACTCCTCGATCGGTAGCCTTTAATCCTCACTAGCACCAACAAACCAAATAACACCAAAAACCCTTTTAGCCTTAGTCGACAGAGGGGTTTTCAGCTTTTCTTAAACCACAAGATACAAATGGAAAGAAGGTTCGAATACTTACCACGAGATCTACTCGTTGAAGAACGTTCCATATACCTTCCTACCCCATATCCTTTGTGAATCCAACTTAAACGTGCGTAGAAAATAGATCTAAATATTAATTCCTGAATCACTAAAATATGAAGCTTTGACTTTTCAAACAAATATTAAACTAAGCTATTTAGAGGTTAGTACACACTGTTATGGGTTGAAGTTGAAACATTTCCAAAATCAATCGCCTACGATAACCACCACCATCACTCAAACTTAACTAATCCAATATCAATATATGTAAATCCTAAGCACATCACCATACGGAACATAAGGGCATATTCGTCATTTTACCATACAGGGGTATTTTGGTAGTTTTACAAATTGAAGGTACTGCAGTAATTTCACAAACCAAGGGTATTTTAGTAATTTTGTAAATCGAGGGTAAAACAGTAATTCTGTAAATCAAGGGTAAAACAGTAATTCTATAAATCGAGGGTAAAACGATATTTATGTAAATCGGGGGTAAAATGGTAATTATGTAAATTAAGGGTAAAATGGTAATTCTATAAATCGAGGGTAAAATAGTAATTCTGTAAACTGAGCGTAAAACGGTAATTCTGTAAATCGAGGGTAAAACGATAATTATGTAAATCGGGGGTAAAATGGTAATTATGTAAATTAGGGTAAAACAAGAATTCTATAAATCGAGGGTAAAATAGTAATTACAGAACCGAGGGTAAAATGGTAATTACGTAAATCGAGGGTAAAACGATAATTTTACAATTCGAGGTAAAAGCAGTAATTCTATAAATCGAGGGTAAAACAGTAATTCTGTAAATCAAGGGTAAAACAATAATTCTGTAAACTGAGGGTAAAACGGTAATTCTGTAAATCGAGGGTAAAATAGTAATTCTGTAAACTGAGGGTAAAACGGTAATTCTGTAAATCGAGGGTAAAACGGTAATTTTACAAATCGAGGGTAAAACAGTAATTCTATAAACTGAGGGTAAAACGGTAATTCTATAAATCGGGAGTACTTTGGTAATTTTACAAGTCGAGGGCATTTCAGTAATTGGTAAACTAAAGTATTCTAAACATGGATAACAATACGAATGGGCCTAAAGCCTATTCTCGGCCCAAATGGGCCCCACACGCTGTGGGCCTTTTAGCCCAAACCTAGCCACAGATATGCGATTCACCTAGCCTAGTCCAATATTTACTACACAATCAAACAACTTATCCAATTGGGCCCGTAGGCCTATTGGGCCCACATGGCCCCTTTCGGCCCATCACGGCCCGAAGTAGCCATCCAACAACAAGAGTAGTGATAAATACACACCTGATAGGAGACTGGAGTTAATCCACGCTCTGAGCACTCTTAGCCGACGCCCAACCCAAACGAGCACGCCAACAGCGAAATGGATCAGCCAAGAAAGGTACATTTACTCTCTTCATGGTTCCTCTATTTAAAGCCGACTTCACAACCACTCTTATATTAGCTTCGATGTGGGATCCTCCAACATTAGAGTTTAAATTCAACACCAACTCTTGCCACTGTTAGCAAAATAAATGCTCTTTGCTTGCCATGGGATTGAACCTATGCCTCCCTTAAATGCTCCACACGCTACTTGCCACTAAGCCACAAGGCTTTTTGTGTCATATTTTATCCCCAATTAATTATATGGTCTAAGGGCCAAAGTCCGTGTTCCCTTTAAAAAAAACAAAATAAATTGCAAGAGCCAAGGCTTGAACCAGGCTCCCATACAACCTTAATGACACCACAACCACTAGACTACAAGCTTCTTTGTGTCATTTATTTAACACAATAATTTAAAAACCCTCATCCAAGCATCCAGGTTTTTTTCACTTAATACCAAAATTTTTGCTAAAGCCCAAGTTTGAACCCAAGATTTCTCCAACACTGCTCAAAGCCATTAACCACTAATAGCAAACATTTAATTGTTTCATTTCATTGCACAATTAAATACCTATATAAAACCTCTTTACGGACCCACACTCAAGGCCCAATACTTCTAGGCCCAAATTCGGGGTGTTACAGAAATTCTGTTTAACGTGGTTAAGCAATCTTGGTAGAGCTTTGCTATGTGATTTTCATTTTTGATGTGAAAGGGAAAATGAGTTAGATGAGTAGAACTTGATAAGTTTTCTATGGTTTTGTATCAGCCTGATTTTGGGTCTAGTCAAAACAGTGGTTTTGGGACCACAAATCTGATGTAGAAAAATTTATTTTTATTATATTTTTATGGTCTAGTATTTTATGGAATGATTTCATGAAAATTTCGTTCGAAAATTTTGACGTTTGGGCACTCAATTTAGTCAAAAGGATTAAATTGTAAAAAGTGTAAAAGTTGAGTTCTACATGCTAGAGGTGTCTAATTGCTATGAAATTTAAAATTGTAGGTCCTTATATGGTAATTAGACCATTTATTATGTTTTTGGAAAAAAATAGAAATGGTTAGGTATGTTTCTAAAGTTTTTCATTAAGGGCATTTTAGTAATTTGGTAATTAAGTGAATTAAAAAGCCAAATTAAAAGCCAATTTTTGCTCATCTTCTACCCCATGGCCGAATGTACCAAGAAGAATACATGGCTAGGTTTTTTCAAGATTCCAAGTTTTATTATCAAGAAAAATGAGGTTCAGAATTAGAACGAGGGAAAAATAAGTATTTGACGGTTAGGTCCTTTTTGACATTTTTATGTCGAGGTAAGTTCATATGTTTAATAAGCATTAAATTATATATGTATAAATGCTTAATTCATATAATTGTGGTAAATGCTATATTATTGAAATGAAATGTGAATGTTATTGAGTACGATACTATTGAGATGACCGACAGAGATTCGATATTGCAAAAAGTCCCTGTTGAACCTTAGGAATAGATAGGATACAAATGTTATGATATTAGGGTAACTAAGATTACATGTAAGACCATATCTGGGATATGGCATCGATATGAGATTTCGTGTAAGACCATAGCTAGGCTATTGGCATCGATACAAGATTACATTTAAAACCATATCTGGGATATGACATTGGTATGGTACTTTGTGTATGAGATTCCTGTGTATCCTTTAATATTCCAAGTGGTTCAACGTGTAATTTAATGGGTATGTCAAAGAAGAAAAAGAGCATGTAAGTATTACGAATTTGTACAGGTATGTACATAAAGTTTATAAGTATTGACTTCATGATATTGTGAGCTCATGGTTTCCATGAGAATGTTTTTGCAAAAGTCTTTTGATTATTGATCTATACTTGTGATGTACAAAATATATGGTAAATTCGGTTGGTGATCGTGTAATTAGCTTTCGGGCCAAATTGAGTTATGATCTAGCATGTTTGATTCACACAAATTGTGATTTATCGGATATGAGAAAAAGGAAAGCTTGGCATAATTGCCCATTAAAATGATTATGAGAAGATATGGGCTTCAAAGAATTGAAAGATGTTAGAATATATGCTTGAAAAGTGAACACTCATAATTAATGTGCAAGTTTATTATGAGGTTTGAAGTGATTGATTGATTGTGGTAATTGGTTATAATGGAGAGATTTTGGTTATTAGGCTAATATCAAGACATCTTAAATTATGCTTGTAAATTGATAGAACAAACAATGTGACTCAATAACTTATTACTGTGAGTTTTAATGCAATTTATATTATCTTGTGTTTATATCACTAGATTTGGTAAATGATTGGTAAGAGTTGCTTATTATGTTCATATGGACATACTAAGCTATATAGCTTACCCTCTTTTTTTCACATGTTTTATAGTGCCATCAAGCTAGCTCAAGCTGGAGATCACCAGAGATCCTATCACATTATCAAGCTATCATTTTAGGTATTGATGAATTCAAGTATTTTGAGTTATGGCATGTACAGGGACTTGGTAATTTTGTTATATGCATCATATGATTTTAGTCAATGCAATGGCTTGTAATCGTCAAAGGCTTATTTTGCTATTTGGCCATGTAAGTTGGCTTATATTGGCTAACATGGTTATAAGCCTAAGTATATTCATATATGTGTCAATTTCTATGGTGATATGATCATGGTAATGCTTGGTGAATGTGAAATGTTTGGAAATGTGATTTATGTCATGATTGTATAATTTTTAGAAATGTGACCTATTGATGAGATAAGGAATTTGAGTATAATTTGGTAACTAGAAAGTAATTGAATGAAGTCTAATGAATGTGAAATTTGTATGTTTGATTTAGGGCTTAATAAATATAGTGAATATGTTGGATAAAGACATTGAGTTGATATGTTTTAACCATGAATGTGGATGTTTTGGTTGCTCAAGTATGTATTGTTTTGTACCTTTGAATTGGCGTAAATGTATGTTTGAATAAGGGTGGAAAAATGGCCTGGTAAATAGCCTTGTTTTTGTCCACATGAGTAGACACACGGGCATGTGTCTAGGCCATGTGTGACACACGATCAACTCTATGGGCATGTGATCCGGCCGTGTGTCCCCTGCACCTGCATTGTTGCAAAATAGAATGCTTAGTATCAAGCACACGGTTATGAGACACGGCCATGTGTTTCAGCCATGTGAAGGATATGGCCTCGAGACACGGGAGTGTACCATGGCCGTGTGACTTAAACTTGCTCTTGTGTGACAAATAGAGAGTTACATGAGTTAGGGACACGGGCATGTGTGATCACACGACCTACCCACACGGGCGTGTCCCAAGCCACACGGGCGTGTGACCCCTGTTTTAGCAAAAATTTTCTAAAGTTCTCAGTTTAGTCTGAAACTGCTTTCAAAGTACGTTTTGGGCCTCATAGGCTCATATTAGGGACTTTATGATTAAATGCAAATGGTTTTAATTGGGACAAAAATTTGTGGCTCAGAATTGTGTGATAGCTTGTGTTGAAGTCCGGTAATGCCTCGTACCATGTTTCAGTGTCGGATACAGGTAATGAGTGTTACATTTAATGGTATCAGAGCTATGATTTAGTCGATTCTTAGACTAACCTAGCATGTGTGAGAGTCTAGCTATACATGCCATATATAATCTGTGATAGTGTGATACCTCTCGACTCTGATGAAATTGTTTTGTTGAGACAGAGATGCTTTCCAACCAAGCTACTTTCAAAAACGCTGAAAGTGATACTAAGATATTTGGAAATGTGTTTGTGATAAGTTAAAACTTGGAAACGTATGAATAAGATTTCATGATATGTATGTGATGATGTACAAAATGAAATAACCATAAGTTGAGAAATATGGGTAACATGTCATTGTTCCGATTGAACATTGTGTTTTGATGGGTTATGCTGATTTTATGAAATGAAATAAAAGTTTATATTATGATAATTTCATCCATGTTTGTTTGTCATTCATATGATGTTATGTGCCTAACTTGTTTGATTAAGTGAATACGATAAGTAAATTTACTCAAAAGTTATAGAATGTATGTATAAGTGCACTTGTTTGAATAATATACTTGGAAAGTTCGTGTAACATAAATATGTATGTTAATTCTCCTGAAGTGAATTATATAACTGTTATGATATTATGATGATAATGAATGTTAAGTCACATGTGTGCATATATGACAGTCAAGTTAGAGGCTTTACGACCTCACCCCCTTACCAATATGGTATTTTATAATGAAATTTCACGAGATTTATGTTGAATGAGCTCACAAGTGAGAGACTAAAGAGTTCAGTAGTGGAATAACTAATAACGCAGTTAGAGTTGAAAATAGTTTGGCAAGTGAATATAGTTTTGAAAAAGATTCCAGGTTATTCTAAAGATTATTCGAATTTCACAATGTCACGGTTAAAGAAAAAGTTAATCTCAGCTAATCGACTCATTCAGGTATGATGTCTAATGTATGTATTTGTTGGAATTTCTCTCGGATTGATTTTCATTAGTGAATGGAATAATACGGGATTAGTGATGACAAAATTAGTCAGAGAAATGATATTTGAATCGTAAAGATGTTTGAGTGTAACAGTTGAAATTGAATAGATTATGATGATCTCTCCTAGGTATTTTTTATATTCAATTATCCTCAGAGATATTTTTGATTGTTTGTTTTTTGATGAAATTCTTATCATATGAGAATGCTAGCTAATTATAATGTTAGATGAAAGCACTGTTGGTCTGGTTGGCTGATGATTAGCATATCTTATCTCTCTCACTTTAGGGTTCTATTCTATTATGTTTGGAATAAAAGTTGATGGTGAAAATTTATGTGAGGTTATTCTTCTGTTTCTTTTGGATGTTGTTTTGTTTTATATATATATTTGGAAAAATATATTATCTCTATTACAATTGATTCCAGAGCATGTAAGCATTATTTTTCTTCTAGTTTTCTCCGACGAATCATCAAGATCTTTATTATTTCTTATTAGTTTTATTCTCGGACTTCCAGTATGGCATTCGCATCTTGGATTTCTTTATCTCGATTTTCTTATCATCCTTATTTTGTAAATTATCAATCATGGCTCATCTTTAAAGTGTGTTTTTTGGCTTGTGAAAACTATGTCTATTATGGGTGTATTTCTGGATCAATCATAGGGACGTAGTGATTCCTGTATCAGGATTTCTCTAATTTTTATGGAAGGAATTGACATCGACAAAGGTATAGATAGTGAAAGCTCAAGCTCAAATTGTATGATGGTTTTCTTTTCTCAGGTAAGTTTGATTAAGGTTAATGAGTTCAATCCGGATATTTTGTTTCCTTAAGCTAATGCAGTTGTAAAGATATTTGATTAGCATGTTAAGGGAATTATAAAAGATTGTATGTTTGAGTCATTTAACAGCATGAAGAAAGGAGTATTTTGATATGTTATTATTTGATAGTTGAAATCGACTCAGTTGATTTTATTTGAGCGATTCAGTCAGTTGAAAGGTAATTTGAGTTATATGCATTTAAGTTTATCCCCAGGTATGAAAATAAAATCTTGTACATTCATGGGTGAATAGATGGACAGTTTGAAGGAAGAATTCATATTCTAGAAAGTATGATACAGAGATATACCTATTTGATTTGTTCGAATCGAATGATAATGTTATGAGTTAAAGCTATTCCGATTGATGAGTTATCTCATTTGTGAAAGTTTGAATGGTCTGTTGCATGTTAACAAACTTGAAAATAGCTGAAGGTGTTACTAACCGAAACACTGACTCTAGGTTCTGTTTGAATTGAGTAAAGAATTCGCTATTTTTTTCAGTGATGCACTGTAATGCCCCAAATTTGGGCCTAGAAGGAATGGGCCTTTAGTAGGGGAACAGTGAGAAGGCTTGATGTAAGTAGGTAGTTGTGTAAGAAATGAGACAAATTAATGTCTGCTTCAGTGGCTAAGTGTCCTGAGGAGTGTTGGAGAAGTCCTGGGTTCAAATCTAGTCTCTAGGAAAATTTTAGTTTTTCCTCTTAAGTGAATCTAGACACTAGAACATAGGTCTTATAATTAATTAGGGATGTTTTTATCACAAAAGGAGCCTGTGGTGTGGTGGCAAGGTGGCATGTAGAGTAACCTTAAGGTCTGAGGTTCGAGTGTTGGCGCAGCATAAAAGAAGTATTTATTTTGCTACATGGGAAGGCTAGTATTTGAGTTAGATGGGGACTCTAAGTTTGAATGGGTCTTGAGGAATGTGAATGGGTTGTTGGAGGAGTAAATTAAGGAAAGGGTTGAAAGGAAATCAGGGAGTGGATTATGGAGTGATTTATGGAGGAAAAATAGAAAATTTGAAGGGGGGAAAGTGTTGTGCTGAATTTGGTCTTTAGGCATTGGGGGAAATCGGTTTTGGGCATTTCTTCCGGGAGCCGTGTTCGTTAAGGGTCATTTGGGGGTCACTCGGTTTTTTTCTGATGTGTCAAGCCTTTTTCTCCTCATTTTTAGTTTTTACCTTTTTTTCATTGAGGTTCTTTCTACTCTTTGTTTTTCGAAGCCAAATAACTGCAATTGTTCTGTTCGGGTTCCTTTTCAGTTCTGGTTTGTTACATTTTTCCTTTCTCCTCTTATCATTTTGTGCTTAGGCCGATTACCTTAGTGCTTTTGGGTTCTATTTTTGCAAACATTCCTTGACTTCTTTTTCTACTTTTTCCCTCTTCTTCTCTTGGCCGATTCTTGGCTTCTCTCCCTCTCAGTTTCTTTCGATTTTTGGGCAATCTTTCTTTCTCTATCTATTGTCGATTCTCTTTCTCTCTTTCAACACTGGCTAAATACCCCTATCCTCTAATCTTAATTTTGTGATACTGGCCGAATTCTTCATACCCCCTTCGTGGTTGTTTTGACAGGGTAAGTGTTCTTTAATCTAGCCGTGCAGTACCTTTACTCTGTCTCTCTCTATATCGGTTGTTATTGCCTTCTTTTGACAACTTCTTCTCCATGCTGATTTTGATAGGGGAACGATTGTCCCATCTGGTACCTTGATTTAAGGGTATACTTTTGGGTGTGCCATTGCAGGTCGAATACCTCTTTCTGCCTTTCGTAGTACCACATTTTGATAAGTTACTTTGCACTTGGCTTAAGTTACTTACGCATATGGTAATGGTTAATAGGTTCATTTGAATGCAGATATTTATCAAGGGGTTGTTATTTGATTTCGTCAACAGTTTTAGTGGGTTAGACCATGCTCGTTCAATCAAGGTTTTGTGCTCGGGGGTTTCTGCGCCTTTTCGTTAGCAAGGTGCGTAACTGTACACCAAACCTATGATTGTAGATCGGCAAAATGTCGAAAAGCCAGAAATATGGTGTATGATGCCACATGAGCGTGCGATCGTGCATGTGGTGAACCGAGCTCACGGAACGTGGGCGTACGATAAGGAAGGCCACCATGAGCGAATTCGTGGGCTTAGGCCATAGTGGGCCACTTGGGCCACGAAATGGGCTGAATATACCGAGTGAGCTTGTGGGCTCGCTTGTGTCAAATCAACTACTAGGTGGAATATGGTTGGGCTTGTCATGTCGTGTACATGGCATAGGCCGTTCTGGACCACGTTGGGCTAGACTGGGTCGTGTGGGCCCAATAGGCTATTGGGCTCACATGGATAAAATGAATGTTATGTGGTAAGTTTTGGACTGGGCTACGTCGTTCGTACAGCCGTGAATAGTTTTGGGTTAAATGGGCCGTATGGGCCTAATGGGCCCATAGGCCCGCGTGGGTAAATTTCGCTGTTAAGCGAAAAGTGGATATACTTGTCATGTCACGCACATGACCTAAGTTGTTTTAGGCCTCCATGGGCCGAAATGGGTCGTGTGGGCCCAATAAGCTCGTCGGCCCAGACTGATAAAACCAGCGGTAAAGGACTATTAATGAACCGGGCTATGGTGTGCACATAGCCATATCTAAATTTGGGCTAAATGGGCCACACGAGAGTGTGGGCACACTTGGGCCGAGTAATGGCCTTAGGCCTACTTGCACTGTTATGTCTGTTTAGGTTACTTAAGTCGTTCAGGGTGATTATGGACCTTCTATTGGGTCGTTAAGACCCTAATTTGTAAAATTACCGAAATAATCTCGATTTGTAAAATTACCGAAATACCCCCAGTATGTAAAATTATCGAAATACCCTTATAGTATAAAATTACCAAAATACCCCTGTAGGGTAAAATGACTGTTTTGACTGTGATTGTATGACTGTGTTTTAATTGACTTGACTGTGGTTTTAAAACTGATATGCTTTTAATATATGTTTAAATGACTGTTATTGAGCATGGTCATTCTGCATACACGTGTGATGATTGAGCATGACATACATGACATATTGGATGGGGTTGGGACATTGATATGGAGGAAGTATTGTTCTAATAGGGTCGCACGGGTCGCACGAGACGACTGTGGATCCAGTATTGATTTGTTAAGGTCGCACGGTCGTACAAGACGACTGTGGACCGACGGATGGCTTAAAGCCGCGTAATCTGATTATGGCTCTGTGCCAACCTAAAAATGGCTCTGTGCCATCTTGACTATGGCTTTGTGCAAACGTATTTACCCGTGGCTATGTGCCTAACATATGTATTGATAACTCTGTGTCTACCATATTTACCCAAGGCTGTGTGTCGATTATATTACCATCGTTGATGGTTATGTGCCAAACATAATACAGTTACCTATGGCTTTGTGCCAATTATAATACCACTACTGAAGGCTTAGAGCCGCATATGTACTAGCAGCTTTGCTGCAATTTCGGTTAGTGCCGCAACCGGTGCTAACATTGGTGTGCTGGCTGGGTGGGTCAATTTTTTCCCCACGTAAATGTAGGGTTGGTACGAGTGGTGTGTTGGCTGGATCGGGGTGGGATGCATCCTCATACTGTTGCATATCTGTTTATGAGATTCGTCACTGTATTGGCCTTAGGCCTACTTGTTCTGTTATTGGTTTCGGCTAGGCCCAATTGATTCTGTTATGTTTGTCACCCAAATGATATTGTAGTGGGCTTCGGCCCACGTATGTTCTAAACTGGACTGTACTGTTGCTATTAAAGGGCTCTGGCCCAGATGTTTTTGTTTCTGTTTCGGTATGCTGACTGTTACTCTAGTAAGGGGATTACACACTGAGTTTTCACAAACTCACCCCGTTTATTAATTGTGCAGGTGATCCCTAGCATTAGGAGGATCAGTGCTGCGAGGGACTCAGAGATGGCCACACGACTGCCTTTGGACTTTATTTGTGTTTTAGATCCCGTTTTGGGTTTTCAACTTTTGTAATAAGGCCTCTTAAAGTTTCTGAATTTTAACTTTTGGTGTTACTTCGATTTATAACTATTTTTAAACAACACTATGTTTTAGCAATATTTTCGAAACGGTTTTGCAACTTAGTTTTTTTGACATCATGTTTTCGTAAATTAGTTACTTTTAAAATTAGCTTCCGTAACTTAAAAGAAATTGTGGGAATAGAATTAATAACTTTTTAATGTACCACTTTATAAAATAAACTAACGTAACTGGGATTTTACTCAAGTTTTCAAATAAGAAGGGTTTTCAATGAAAACATGGTTTTCAAAAAACACTTCACTGTGACACGTCAGATAGGGCTTAACTTCTAGGCTGGGTTTAGGGTGTTACATTTAGTGGTATCAGAGCTAGGTTGTAAAACTTGGCTGTGGTATGGGTTTTAAAAATTGGAATTTCAAAAAGTTGTTTCCACATATGTAATATGTTTGAGATATTTCTTCTAAAAAGTGTGGCACACCGAGTCTCCGGGGCTGAATCCATAAGTTTATGAAACTGATGTTGTTTTCATTAAAAAAGCTGTAGATAAGATTGCAATGATTTCTTAGATATTAGACTGTATTGTTACACGTAAAGCTAGAGTTTGTATTTTTTTGTGTATGTTCTGGAAATGGTATGCATGTGTCATTTATTCGCTCCGATAGGTAGATGGTTTGGTGCGTGCTTGTATTGTTAGGATCAGAGTGTGCAGCGAGAGTGTAGTGTCGCAGGCTAGGTTGTACGACTATTCTGATAGTTGGAAATTTTGAGGACGAAATTTCTTTAAGGGGGTCGAGTTGTAACGCCCCGAATTTGGGCCTAAAATGAATGGGCCTTTAGTAGGGTAACAGTGAGAAGGCTTGACGTAAGTAGTTAGTTGTGCAAGAAATGACACAAATAAGTGCCTGCTTTAGTGGCTAAGTGTCCTGAGGAATGTTAGAGAAGTCCTGGGTTCAAATATAGTCTCTAGAAAAATTTTAGTTTTTCCTCTTAAGTGAATCTGGACACTAGCACATAGGTCTTATAATTAATTATGGACATTTTTTATCACAAAAGGAGCCTATGGTGCGGTGGCAAGGTGGCATGTAGAGTAACGTTGAGGTCTGAGGTTCGAGTGTTGGCGCAGCATAAAAGAAGTATTTATTTTGCTACATGGGACGGCTGGTATTTGAGTTAGCTAGGGACTCTTAGTTTGAACGGGTCTTGAGGAATTTTAATAGGTTGTTGGAGGAGTAAATTATGGAAGGGGCTGAAAATGAAATCTGGGAGTAGATTATGGAGTGATTTATGGAGGAAAAAATAGGAAATTTGAAGGGAGAGGAGAGTGTTGTGCCAGATTTGGTCTTTAGGCATTGGGGGAAATTGATTTTGGGCATTTCTTCTGGGAGACGTGCTCATTAAGGGTAATTTGGGGGTCTCTCGATTTTTTGAACGTTTCAAGCCTTTTTCTCCTCATTTTCAGTTTTTACCTTTTTTCATTGAGGTTCTTTCTACTCTTTGTTTTTCGAAGCCGAATAACTGCAATTGTTCTGTTCGAGTACCTTTCCGGTTCTGGTTTGTTACGTTTTTCCTTTCTCCTCTTATCATTTTGTGCTTACGCCGATTACCTTAGTGTTTTTGGGTTTGATTTTGGTAAACATTCCTTGACTTCTTTTTTTACTTTTTCCCTCTTCTTCTCTTGGTCGATTCTTGGCTTCTCTCCCTCTCTGTTTCTTTCGATTTTTGGGCAATCTTTCTTTCTCTCTTCTATTTTTGATTCTCTTTTCTCTCTTTCATCACTGGCTGAATACCCCCTATCTTCTACTCTTAAGTTTGTGATACTGGTCGAATTCTTCATACCCCCTTTATGGTTGTTTTGACTGGGTAAGTGTTCTTTAATCTAGCTGTACAGTACCTTTATTTTGTCTCTCTCTCTCTCTATAGGTTGTTATTGCCTTATTTTGACAACTTCTTCTCTATGCTGATTTTGATAGGGGAACGATTGTCCTATCTGGTACCTCTATTTAAGGGTATACTTTTGGGTGTGCCATTACAGGTCGAATACCTCTTTCAGCTTTTCATAGTACCACGTTTTGGTAGGTTTCTTTTCACTTGGTTTAAGTTACTTGCACATATGGTAATGGTTAATAGGTCTGTTTGAACGCAGATATTTATCAAGGGGCTGTTATCCGATTTCATGAACAGTTTTAGTGGACTAGACCACGCTCGTTCAATCAAGGTTTTGTGCTCGAGGGTTTCTGCGCCTTTTCGTTAGCAAGGTGTGTAACTTGTAGCGCCCCGAATTTGGGCCTAGAAGTATTGGGCCTTGAGTATGGGTCCGTAAGGAGGTTGTATATAGGTATTTAATTGTGCAAGGAAATGACACAATTAAATGCCTGCTCAAGTGGTTAAGGGTTCTGAGAGGAGTTGGAAAAGTCCTGGGTTCAAACCTAGGCTTAAGCTATAATTTTGGTTTTAAGTGAATAAAACCCTGGATGCTTAGATAATGGTCTTTTAAATTATTGTGTTAAATAAATGACACAAGGAATGTGACAACCCGAATTAGGGCCTAATCGGAATAGTGGTTTCGTGATCACAAATCTGAGATAGAAATAATTGTTTTATAATTATTTTGGGGTTTATGATATGATTTCATGATTTCGTGAAAATTTCGTGATGAAATTCTGTGCATTGCGTGCTTAAGTTGAGATTAGGGACTAAATCGAATAAATTGTAAAACTCGTGTTTTAGAAGTTTTTAGTATGAAATTGCTTTGGGATATTAACTAGGAGGTCTTAAATAGCAATTTGACCCATTCTTAAGTTATGGACAAAAGTTGGACATGGAGGGAATTTTTTTGAAAGTTTAGTAGTAAGGGCATTTTGGTCATTTGTATATTAAATGAAATAAAATGGGAAAAATAACACAAAATTGGTTATCATCTTCATTAGTTTGCTTAAAATTGCTCTCCTCCATAGCTAGGGTTTCTTCAACTTTCAAGCTTCATAATCAAGAAAGCCGTGGAATCGACCTCGAGCGGGGAAGGAGAAAGTTTTGGACTAAATTGCAAAATTCTCATATTTTGCACCGAGGTAAGTTTGTATGTAAATAATACATTAATTTCATTTACATTCTTATATTTCAGCCTATTATATATATTAGATGATGTTGAAGTATAAATCGACTATTGGAAGAATGGAAATAAGTAATAGAGAGATCCGGTTGAACATTGAAAAGATCGAATAAAATAGAGGGCGTAGCTAGGTCACATGTATGGTGCCGAGTGCACATCATGTGTACAAGAAAGCTACGAGATACTATGTAGTAGCTAGGTCACATATGTGATACGGGATGTATCCCATGTAGACAAGAGAGCTACGTGAGAGATAAATGTAGCTAGGTCGCATGCGTGATTCCAAGTGAAGGACACCATGTAGACAAGAGAGCTACGAGACAAATCGGCTAGGTCGCATGAGTGGTACTAAGTGTTCACCATGTGTACAAGAGAGCCGTACTGAAACCATCAAGTATCGAGGATTAATCCGAATTGTTCAACGGGATGGTTTTGTGGTGACATTGTTGTCATGGACCTACACTTGTGATGTATGAAATGTGGTGAAAATGATTTGTGGTATATATATATGTAAGTTAAAATGAGGTTAGTATAAAGAATGTGTGAAAGAGTGAAATTAGCATTAAAACTGTTTTGGACAGTAGCAGTGACGTGATTTTGAAAATTCACCAAAAATAGAAGGAATTTAATTATAGGTTTAATGAGATGTAAAATTAAAGCTTAATGAGTATATTTTCATACAAAAGAAACATAGCAAGCAAAGGAATTCTATATTTTGAGATATTTACAATTGTGTGTGACTTGCTCAGGATGACTATGTGATCCCCTGTTCCAACTTTGAAAAATCATTAAAAATTGTACAAAACAAATTAAGAAATATAGTTTATATGCCTAAATTCATTATTGAGTCTAGTTTTAAATGAAACAGGTTTCATGGTTATTTGAATTGTGTACTGAGAGAAATTAAATTCGTAGTGAACAGAGGTCAGATCAGTTGAGCTGTGTAACAGGGAAAACTTTAACTAATAAACTCTACTAATTGGCTGAACCAAAAATTCTAGGAAACAATTAGTAAGAATTTTTATGAGTGTAGATTCAGCGAAATTTTACGGATTTGAATTTCGAGTTTAGTAACTCGAGTTATGATTTATTTAGTGATCATGACGCAGGAGGGACAGCTTGATCAAATTGGAGTAAACAGTAAAATTAAAAATATGATATAATTGAGTTATGTTGTAAACATATTAGATTCCTTATTTGTTATTTATATACTTACTTACTAAGCTATAAGCTTACTTTCTTTTCTCTCCTTTGTCTTATAGTCTCATCCAGCTAGCACAGGAGTTAGAGATCGTAGAAGATACGCCCGCACTATCAATACTCTTGGTATCTGAACTCAACATTTTGAAATATGGCATATATAGCAGACTTAGTTATTTTGTTACGTGTCATAATTGTCTAGGTTTAAATTACTACTTATAATATCAAACTTATCATTTTGTACGAAGCCTTTGAAATTGGTTTGTATTGTTAATGGCATATGTTATAATGATCCATGATCAAATTGCACGCCATATTTTTGTTGGGTTTTATTTAATAGTATATACTATAATTTGTTAATACCTCGTACCCTGTTCTGGCGACGGATACGGGTAAGGGGTGTTACAAGGAAGCATGTGGTCTAGTGGTTGTGGCCTCATTAAGGTTGCAAGGGAGTCTGGGTTCAAGTCTTGGCTCTTGCAATTTATTTTGGTTTTTCTTTTAAAAGAACTTGGACTTTGGCCTATAGACCTTATAATTAATTGAGGATATTTTATGACACAAGAGAGCTTGTGGCAGGGAGTCAAGTGGTGTGTGGAATGGTGTTCAAGGTCTGAGGTTTGAGCGTGAAGCAACACAATTGGGGTATTTATTTTGTAGTTGGTTTCGGCGGCCAATGGTTGTGTTACAGTGAAATCTTGATGGAGGAGTTGTGGAGAGTTGTGAGGAGTGATTCAAGGAGGGATAAGGGGAGAGATTTTAGGAGAGAATCATGGATTTCAAAGTAGGGAAAGTTGTAGCCGATTGGGGGGTTGGAGTATGCAAATTCGGCTATGAGATGTTTCTCCTCTCATTTTGGTGAGTTTTGGTCTCTTTTTTTTTGTGACTCTTAGTGCCGAAAAATATCTCTCTTTGCTCTCTGTTTTGGGTTATTGGTGTCTCAGAATTGACCATTTGAGAAGCTAATTGGTGTTGTCGAATACAACCTTTATTGACGATTTTCCTCTTCCACTTTTGTTTCTACTTCTATTTTTCCTGGCTGAATATACTATCTTTGTATCCTCTTTTCCCTCATTTTCTTTTTTCCATTTCCTTGAGTAGTAGCCAAATATCTCTTCTTCATCTTTTGTCCCAATTGCTTCCCTTACATCATCTCTTTCACTATACTGATTTCTTTCCAGTTCTCCCCCAATCGATTGTTTTTTTAATCTCTTCATTGCTTTTCCTTTTAGCATACCCTCTGTATTCGGTTCTTGGCCGATTGCTTTTCTCTTTTGCTAGTGACATACGATTTTGGTTTACAAGGGTTCTGACAGACTGGTAGATACTCGCGGGATCTCTGTTGTTTTTTTGTTATAGTCATATGTGTTCGAACACGTTCTTCTATCTTTTCTAAAATTTGATTACTTGTTTCTCTTCATGTACCTGGGTTGTCAAAATCTGATCCCTTCCTTATGGGGCGGTGGTTGTTGGATTCTAGGTTTTCGATAAAGCGAAGGAGTTTCTGAAGGTAGTCACTGGAACTGTTTTCTTACCACACGATTTAAGGTAAGCGTTTTGGTCTAGCACTTTGGGTTGGGCGAATGCCCTATCTTTGGATTTGGGTTTTTGTTAAGCAATAAAATAGATTCAAGTGCTAGATCATGCGTTTGTTGATTAATGGATTCCTTTGTTATTACAGCGTTTCGGCAGGTAAGGGTGTAGTTGTAACACCCCGTACCCGAGACCGTTACCGGAGTCGAACACGAGGTGCTAACCGACTAATTCATTTACTCTCGCAGTCCAATTAAAAATTTTTCCAGACGACTGGCTAACTGCATCATTGTCACCTTAAAAATCATAACTTGAGTTCCACAACTCGAAAATCAGATTCGTAATTTTTCCCTGAAACTAGACTCATATGTCCATCTACAGATTTTTTTCTACAATTTTTGGTCAAGCCAATTAGTACAGTTTATTAGTTAAAGTCTCCCCTATTGCAGGGATCGACTACACTGACCTTCGTGCGTTACGAATTGGATATCTCCCTGTACAGGGCTTCAATACTGATTCCGTTTGTTTCTATAGAAACTAGACTCAGAGAGGAATCTATACATGTATGGCGTGACTCCTAATTATCTCTGGTTAATTTATAATGAATTTCCAAAGTTGGAACAAGGGATCCAGAAACCGTTCTGGCCCTGTTTCACGATAACTTTAATAACTCTTAACATACAACTCATATGACCGTTTCGTTTCTTCCATATGAAAGTAGATTCATCAAGGTTAATTTACATAATTTATTCACTATTTAATTCCATTCCTACAAATTTTAATGATTTTTCAAATCCACACCACTGCTGCTGCCAGCATCTATTTTCAAGGTAAACTTTACCTATCTCTTAGTTTCCATGGACCAACTAGAGTTTTGTCATACATAGGTCCACATATAATCATATTTAGCCATTCCAATGGCTAATCATTTGCCCAACACTTCCATTCAGTCCGTAGTCACATCATGAAACCATACATATATACATAAACACAAATGGTCTAATGCCATACTCCACTTTTACGAGCCATTTTCGCATGGCTGTACATACATACATCACAAAACGTACTTGAAAAACAGCAAAGGGTAGTCCTATACATTAACCATGATATCCTCTCACTACTAGTCTATTCTATACATGCCATAAGATATTCCAAAACGTAGCAGTACCAAACAGTGGATAGCGATAGTGTGACTAGTTCTTGACGATCCCCGAGCACAGTAGCCGCAATGAGACCTATAAGGCAGAGGAAACAGAGTAAACGGAGTAAGCATTACAATGCTTAGTAAGTTTTAAGCAGTGTCAACAGATAACAATCAAATTATAACATAGTTGTTCGTATTTTTATTTCACTCTTCCTTCGGGCATACCATCCCTTTTTCCGAATATGCACATCTCATCATAATCATGGGAGTAGCCTCATAGATTTCTCTCATATACATCACATAACTACCTTATGGTTTAGTTTAAATCAAGCTCACATGTAAACTTGGAGTACATACCTGTTTAACCTTTCGCATTGCGTATATTTATAAGCAATTCTTATTACGAAGTCTTACCCGGACATAACCTCCACACGTAGTCATCGGGTCTCACCCGGAACATATTTCCAAGTTTCATGTACACTTAATCACATGTTACAACATTCACATTAGCCATTCGGCTTTACCACATATATATATACACTTTCACATTCATCACATCGGCCATTAGGCCTTATCACATATACATACACTTTCACATTCACCACATCGGCCATTAGGCCTTATCACATATATATATACTTTCACATTCATCACATCGGCCATTAGGCCTGATCACATATACATACATTTTCGCATTCATCGCATCGGCCATTAGGCCTCATCACATATATATACATTTTCACGAATCTTGATATCAGAGATCCATCTAACACTCATGTATCATTTTACAATATCACACTTTAGAATTCAATATGGGATCAATCAATAGCTTATGAGCAACTAAAACAAAATCACAACAAAATCACATATTCGCTACGAGCTGTTTTCCTGAGCAATGGTCACTAAATTATTTATACCTGGAGCTACAAGACTCCAAATCACTTGCCGTTAATTTTCTCAGAATATAGACTCACATATCTTCCATCCATGAAATTTTCAGAATTTTGGTTTGGCCAATCAATACCAGATTTTTCTTAAAGTTTCCCTGTTTCACTGTTTGACGAACCTGACCAGTCTTCACTACAAATCAAAATTCTCATTGTACAGAATTCAAAGTATGTTCTACTTGATTTCATTTGAAACTAGACTCATTAAGGAGTCTAAGCATATAAATCTTATCTCATAACCATTTTTGTACAAATTATAATGATTTTCAAAAAACAGAACAGGGGATTTCGGAGTCATTCCGACACTGTCCCGCACAACTTTAGATATCTCTTCATAGGAATTTTCTTTGCTTCCACGGTCTCTTTTATAAGAAACTAGACCAACTAAGCTTTGATTACATGTTTTATTCAGCCTATAATTCCACACCAACAATTTATAGTGATTTTCTAAAATCACATTACTGCTGCTGTCCAAGCAATTTATTACAATTTGCTCTTAACTTTCCAAGTCCAAACACTTATGAACTTACCATTTGGGCTTAAGACATATCATAGCCACATCATATCTTATCAAATCAACTCATTATGTCCTATTATGATTGAATTTACTCAACGATTAATCGCTTAAAACTTACCTCGGATGTGGTCGACGATTAGATGTCCACGGCTATTCGCTTACTTTCTCTTTTCCCCATTCGACTTGATCCTCTTTGCTCTTAAGCTTAAGTAAAACAATAGATTTGCTTAAGTACTTAACTAATATTATTCACTTAACAATCACATTTGGCACTCACATATCATTTAATCTTTGATTGACCAGTTTAACACATACCAAAATCCAATCATACATCTAACCTTTATCTCAATACCAAACCGAGTTATAAGATCATACATTATACTAAGCATATCATTAAACATACCTATTCAATTTAGCTAATTTCATAGCCGATTAATCACCTTGAAACTTACCTTAATACACATTTTATCCCATTGCCGAATACATATATATATTCAACCCAAATCCCTTTCTTAACTCGTGATTCACTAACTTGGGAGTTATTTTCTAACAAATTTTAACTTACTCTAATACCGAATGCTACTCAAGCTTTAAGCTCATGTCCTTTCATTATTAAACAAATGTTATAACATAACTAACATCCCTTTTTCAATTTGAGCATCAACACATAAAGAAATTAAACACAAAGATTCATAGTCGAAACTTATACATAACATCATTCAAGGTTTAATCCCCCAAATTCATGCACAAAGCCGAACCTATTGAGAGATGTATATACAACAATATCTAGTTAGTACATTCAAGCACCTATGGCATTCCCTTCAATTTAATACTAAGACAAACCAAAAGATTTATTCATGTAAATTCAAAATTTCAAGTTCATCTCTTTCTCATATAAATACCAAAAATTAAGTATTTACTAGCTTAAACTCTATTAAACCTTAAAACATCAATCCACCATCACATGCATCATTACAAAGCTTCATTTTTAGCATGTAAATGACATCAACACCAAGCAAGAATGATGCATCCATGGCCGAGTGTCATTTCCATCACCTAGCAAGATTTAGACCATGGGCTAGGTAGAACTCAAGCTACCAACTAAAACATGCATGCATCTCATGGACAACATCACACATACCTTTGTCTAGCAAATCACCATAGCCGATTTTCTCAAGCTCCTCCCTTCATTTCTTTCCTCTATTTGGCCAAGGATGTTCAAGGATGAACAAAACATTTTTTCTTTGTTTTCTTTCTTCCATTCACGGCAAAAGGGGGGCATGGATGAGACCATTTTTTTTCATCACTCCTCCCTTTCATTATTTAATTCTTCCTTACATACATCACTAACCCAACATGTTTGTGACATGTTTCCACCCATAGCATGGCCGCCACTATGCTTCAATTTGGCTAATTTGACATGCAAGGACAAACACTTTCCCACATGTATTGATAGGCCATTTTACATTTGCCTAGCACATTTCTAAATTTTCTCACATAAGTCCTATGTACTCCATTCACATGCAATTAACTAAATCAAGCTTAAAATTTTTTTGCACATTCATATTCACATATTTTAGACCATAAATATCACATCCAAATAATTTGGTGACTCGGTTTAGCGGTCCCAAACCGCTTCCGACTAGGGTCACTTTAGGGCTGTCACAACTCTCCCCACTTAAGAAATTTCGTCCCGAAAATTTCTACCGATGCATAGTTTAGAATAACGTCCTCTTATTGAATTATATTCATATAAACATTAGCTCATCGATAGCAATTGTAATTCATTATTGATTTCACATCGATCTATAAAATCATTTTCTTATCTCAAAACAAATACATAAACATTTCTACAAGTATGCACATATATCTCATTCTCTTGATTTCATAAGCAATAATCACTTAATTTAATTCACAAATGCATTTCAAACACATATCAAGCACATACTAACATGTATAATTCACATCATCAACCCACATATTTGTAACCCATATTTTCATCCATGTATAAGTCAGTAATTGGCGAAATTACACATATACTCAAACATCCCAATAAATATCCTTTATAACTCCATCGTATCTCAATATTCAACTTCCACACACGAACATTTAATTCATTCAGCACATACGAACATACCTCATTGCTGGAATTTTTTGCAAGCGTATTAACTGAAATTTTACAGCAAGATTGCTCATCTCCGAATCACGTACCTTCGATTTAACCGGATATAGCGACTCGCTCGATTGTCTTGGGACATAGTCCGGTTATAGTGATTCGCACAATTGCCTTCGGAATTAGCCCGGATTTAGTCACTTAGCACAAAAGCCTTGGGACTTAGCCGGATACCATTCGAATAACCAAGCACATATATCAACAAATCAATACACATTCTTATTACATTCTCATTACCAAAGCTCAAACACAAGACACTTATCATATTTACAATTTAATTTGAATAGCCACACACCAAGAGCATGATTTCGATTTGCTTAAAACATGATCTAATCAAATCATAATTTAAGCTCTATTTACTCAAAACCTTACTTCACATTACCAACCCTTATGTTCATACACAAAATATCAACTTAGCTAAGGGCGGTAGCTCGTTTATCAACCGGCGACTACTTACTTGTAAGGGCTCAACTAATTCAAGCACATACAGCTCTTACAATGCCATATCCTAGATATGGTCTTACATATTCTCATATATCGAGTCGATGCCATGCCCTGCATGGTCTTACACATTATCTCAAATCAATGCCTTCGTCCTCGGCGAGGTCTTACATGAATTCCACTTCACACACTTAGTGCCCATCGACCGATCTCGCACTCATAGTGCTCGGTTAAAGGATTTACACACACACAGTGCCTCTAATCATTCACACACATAGTGCTCTTATTCATTCGTTATTACACATTGAAATGACTTACCCAAGTCTATAAACATCACGTATGTACACTTTTAAACATATCGTCTCATATAAATTTGAATTCAGTATAGTAATGAACACTTAAACTTTGCTCAATTTACACGCACGAAGCCTACTAGGCACGAAGTCCGAATACATGTCACCAGCATGATTGCTCTTGGGACCTAGCCGGATGCATCACTAGCACGAATGCTCTTGAACTTAGTCCGGATACATCACTAGCACGAATGCTCCTCAGAACTTAGTCCGGATACATCACTAGCACGAATGCTCTTCGGAACTTAGTCCGGATACATCACTAGCACGAATGCTCTTCGGAACTTAGCCGGATATAACCACAAGCACAATTGCCTTGGTCTTAACCGGGTATAACAACTCACACAAATGCCTTTGGTCTTAGCCGGATATATTCACTAGCATAAATGCCTTCGGGACTTAGCCCGGGTATCATTCAAATGCTCATGTACACATATATCAATAATCACGTCACATCCATATTTCATTCTCAATTCTCATGTACATATACACATATAGCAATACACATTAGTATATCATTTACATTACTTGAATACAAACACAACATGCTTATCGACCATTCAACTTCCAGCTCCATAGCCACATACAAAAATCACATATACCCTTAATTCAATCCGAATCGAAATTCAAATACGAGTACATGATACGTACCTGATCAACTTAATAGTTTAGGCATATCTAAGTGAAGTTATATCACTAATTCTCATAGTCAGAAGCTTGCTACAGCTCGATCGGGATCAAGATTCATTACAATACAGCAACCACCTTTTACTAGTCAAAAATCATCACACTATCATTTTATCACTTTATGGCATGTATAAATAGACTCACGCGTGCTACGTTAGTCCTAGAATCGACTAAACCGTAGCTCGATACCAATAAAGTTGTAACACCCGCACCGAGACCGTTACGAGTCGAACACGAGGTGCTAACCGACTAATTCATTTACTCTCGCAATCCAATTAAAAATTTTTCCAGACGACTGGCTAACTGCATCATTGTCACCTTAAAATCATAACTTGAGTTCCACAACTCAAAAATCAGATTCGTAATTTTTCCTGAAACTAGACTCAGATGTCCATCTACAGATTTTTTTCTACAATTTTTGGTCAAGCCAATTAGTACAGTTTATTAGTTAAAGTCTCCCCTATTGCAGGGATCGACTACACTGACCTTCGTGCGTTACGAATTGGATATCTCCCTGTACAGGGCTTCAATACTGATTCCGTTTGTTTCTATAGAAACTAGACTCAGAGAGGAATCTATACATGTATGGCGTGACTCCTAATTATCTCTGGTTAATTTATAATGAATTTCCAAAGTTGGAACAAGGGATCCAGAAACCGTTCTGGCCCTGTTTCACGAGAACTTTAATAACTCTTAACATACAACTCATATGACCGTTTCGTTTCTTCCATATGAAAGTAGATTCATCAAGGTTCATTTACATAATTTATTCACTATTTAATTCCATTCCTACAAATTTTAATGATTTTTCAAATCCACACCACTGCCGCTGCCAGCATCTATTTTCAAGGTAAACTTTACCTATCTCTTAGTTTCCATGGACCAACTAGAGTTTTGTCATACATAGGTCCACATATAATCATATTTAGCCATTCCAATGGCTAATCATTTGCCCAACACTTCCATTCAGTCCGTAGTCACATCATGAAACCATACATATATACATAAACACAAATGGTCTAATGCCATACTCCACTTTTACGAGCCATTTTCGCATGGTGTACATACATACATCACAAAACGTGCTTGAAAAACAGCAAAGGGTAGTCCTATACATTAACCATGATATCCTCTCACTACTAGTCTATTCTATACATGCCATAAGATATTCCAAAACGTAGCAGTACCAAACAGTGGATAGCGATAGTGTGACTAGTTCTTGACGATCCCGAGCACAGTAGCCAGCAATGAGACCTATAAGGCGAGGAAACAGAGTAAACGGAGTAAGCATTACAATGCTTAGTAAGTTTTAAGCAGTGTCAACAGATAACAATCAAATTATAACATAGTTGTTCGTATTTTATTTCACTCTTCCTTCGGGCATACCATCCCTTTTCCGAATATGCACATCTCATCATAATCATGGGAGTAGCCTCATAGATTTCTCTCAGATACATCACATAACTACCTTATGGTTTAGTTTAAATCAAGCTCACATGTAAACTTGGAGTACATACTGTTTAACCTTTTGCATTGCGTATATTTATAAGCAATTCTTATTACTTAAGTCTTACCGGACATAACCTCCACACGTAGTCATCGGGTCTCACCGGAACATATTTCCAAGTTTCATGTACACTTAATCACATGTTACAACATTCACATTAGCCATTCGGCTTTACACATATATATATACACTTTCACATTCATCACATCGGCCATTAGGCCTTATCACATATACATACACTTTCACATTCACCACATCGGCCATTAGGCCTTATCACATATATATATACTTTCACATTCATCACATCGGCCATTAGGCCTGATCACATATACATACATTTTCGCATTCATCGCATCGGCCATTAGGCCTCATCACATATATATACATTTTCACGAATCTTGATATCAGAGATCCATCTAACACTCATGTATCATTTTACAATATCACACTTTAGAATTCAATATGGGATCAATCAATAGCTTATGAGCAACTAAAACAAAATCACAACAAAATCACATATTCGCTCTGAGCTGTTTTCCTGAGCAATGGTCACTAAATTATTTATACCTGGAGCTACAAGACTCCAAATCACTTGCTGTTAATTTTCTCAGAATATAGACTCACATATCTTCCATCCATGAAATTTTCAGAATTTTTGGTTTGGCCAATCAATACCAGATTTTTCTTAAAGTTTCCCCTGTTTCACTGTTTGACGAACCTGACCAGTCTTCACTACAAATCAAAATTCTCATTGTACAGAATTCAAAGTATGTTCTACTTGATTTCATTTGAAACTAGACTCATTAAGGAGTCTAAGCATATAAATCTTATCTCATAACCATTTTTGTACAAATTATAATGATTTTCCAAAAACAGAACAGGGGATTTCGGAGTCATTCCGACACTGTCCCGCACAACTTTAGATATCTCTTCATAGGAATTTTCTTTGCTTCCACGGTCTCTTTTATAAGAAACTAGACCAACTAAGCTTTGATTACATGTTTTATTCAGCCTATAATTCCACACCAACAATTTATAGTGATTTTCTAAAATCACATTACTGCTGCTGTCCAAGCAATTTATTACAATTTGCTCTTAACTTTCCAAGTCCAAACACTTATGAACTTACCATTTGGGCTTAAGACATATCATAGCCACATCATATCTTATCAAATCAACTCATTATGTCCTATTATGATTGAATTTACTCAACGATTAATCGCTTAAAACTTACCTCGGATGTGGTCGACGATTAGATGTCCACGGCTATTCGTTTACTTTCTCTTTTCCCCATCCGACTTGATCCTCTTTGCTCTTAAGCTTAAGTAAAACAATAGATTTGCTTAAGTACTTAACTAATATTATTCACTTAACAATCACATTTGGCACTCACATATCATTTAATCTTTGATTGACCAGTTTAACACATACCAAAATCCAATCATACATCTAACCTTTATCTCAATACCAAACCGAGTTATAAGATCATACATTATACTAAGCATATCATTAAACATACCTATTCAATTTAGCTAATTTCATAGCCGATTAATCACCTTGAAACTTACCTTAATACACATTTTATCCCATTGCCGAATACATATATATATTCAACCCAAATCCCTTTCTTAACTCGTGATTCACTAACTTGGGAGTTATTTTCTAACAAATTTTAACTTACTCTAATACCGAATGCTACTCAAGCTTTAAGCTCATGTCCTTTCATTATTAAACAAATGTTATAACATAACTAACATCCCTTTTTCAATTTGAGCATCAACACATAAAGAAATTAAACACAAAGATTCATAGTCGAAACTTATACATAACATCATTCAAGGTTTAATCCCCCAAATTCATGCACAAAGCCGAACCTATTGAGAGATGTATATACAACAATATCTAGTTAGTACATTCAAGCACCTATGGCATTCCCTTCAATTTAATACTAAGACAAACCAAAAGATTTATTCATGTAAATTCAAAAATTTCAAGTTCATCTCTTTCTCATATAAATACCAAAAATTAAGTATTTACTAGCTTAAACTCTATTAAACCTTAAAACATCAATCCACCATCACATGCATCATTACAAAGCTTCATTTTAGCATGTAAATGACATCAACACCAAGCAAGAATGATGCATCCATGGCGAAAGTGTCATTTCCATCACCTAGCAAGATTTAGACCATGGGCTAGGTAGAACTCAAGCTACCAACTAAAACATGCATGCATCTCATGGACAACATCACACATACCTTTGTCTAGCAAATCACCATAGCCGATTTTCTCAAGCTCCTCCCTTCCTTTCTTTCCTCTATTTGGCCAAGGATGTTCAAGGATGAACAAAACATTTTTTCTTTGTTTTCTTTCTTCCATTCACGGCAAAAGGGGGGCATGGATGAGACTATTTTTTTTTCATCACTCCTCCCTTTCATTATTTAATTCTTCCTTACATACATCACTAACCCAACATGTTTGTGACATGTTTCCACCCATAGCATGGCGGCCACTATGCTTCAATTTGGCTAATTTGACATGCAAGGACAAACACTTTCCCACATGTATTGATAGGCCATTTTACATTTGCCTAGCACATTTCTAAATTTTCTCACATAAGTCCTATGTACTCCATTCACATGCAATTAACTAAATCGAAGCTTAAAATTTTTTTTGCACATTCATATTCACATATTTTAGACCATAAATATCACATCCAAATAATTTGGTGACTCGGTTTAGCGGTCCCGAAACCGCTTTCCGACTAGGGTCACTTTAGGGCTGTCACAGTAGTCATCTTTCGATTAACATTACAAGCGGACCGAATCACACACTTTTGTTAAGGGTTCGTACTAGGAGATTTCTACGTTATTCCAAAAAACAAGTCTAACCATACATCATTCTGTACTATCAAAAGCCGAAAAGGTGTGTATTCACACCCCTATTTAATTGTGAATCGACAAAAGCCGAAAAGCCAGAATGCCGGAACCTCAGCATTCGGGGCCTTACGAGTGTGTGAACGCACGTGGGGCAAACTGAGCCCCAAATTGTAGGTAGCAGACTGCAGAGGCCACCATGTGCGTTTTCGTGGATTGAGGCCATTATGGGCCTCGATGGGCCAAAATGGGTCGCGTGGACCTAATGGTCTTGTGGGCCCACACGGGTAAAATCCTCGATGAGTGATCAGTGATAGGTTGGTTTATGAGGCTCGCGACGCCCTATGTGAATCTGGACTTAATGGGCCACACGAGCATGTGGGCCCATACAAATTGTTTTGGCCATGCAGGTTATCTGAGTCGCTTCAAGCAACGATAGACCTTCTAGGAGGTCGTAATAAGTATCGAGACCCCAATATTGGTAGAATAACCAAAATACCTCTAGGAGTAAAATTACCGTTTTACCCCTAACTGACGAGATGTCCGTTACACCTTTAGTGGTAGATTGACTGATGTATGTATGAAAGTTATATGATTGATACCGAGCATGACATCTTGCATTCACATATGTTACTATGATATGTCATACTGCATAAGGTTGGGTTAATATTGACGGAGGAAGTGTATGGCTTGTAGCCATTCTGTTCAAGTCTTACTGCCTTTCTACTTATGGTTTTTAGTCGTTTAGTTAATTGGCAGTGTTGCTGCGATATTTATGGCTTTTAGCCATTCTGTCTACGGCGCTGAGCCATTTTGTTGACTTAGTGTCGCAACTGGTGCTAAGCTTGGTGTGTTGGCTGGGTAGGTCGATTTTATCCCCACATGGTGTGTTGGTTGGTACCGGTGGTGTATTGCTTGGACTGGGTTAGATATCTGTCTGCATAACTGCATCTGATACTGATTCTGTATTGGGCTTAAGCCTACCTGATTCTGTTAATGGGCTAAAGCCCACCTGATACTGTGTCTGTGATGGGCTCGGGCCTAGTCTGTTTTTGTGTACCGTATATCTAAATGTTTGCATTATAAGGGATTACACACTGAGCTTTTGCAAACTCACCCTTCTGTCTAACTGTACAGGTAATCCCCAGCCTTAGGCAATTTGAAGCCGCGAGAGACTCGGAGGTGGCCACACGACCGCTGATTCTCTGTTATAGACTTTTGATTTGAATTTTATGTTTTGGGTTTTAATTTTGTAATAAGGCCTTTGAGGGATTAAATTTTTAATTGAGCTTTTGATTTCCTTATTTAAAACTGCTAAACACGAATTTTCAAAAATTAATAACTATTTTCAAAAACACTTAAAAACAGACGTTTTTATATTTCAAACTTTAGTAGCTTCCGCGATTTGAAATAACTTAAAGTATCAATGCCAGACATTAAGTAAACGTTTTTTACGAGAGGATTTGCTAACCTCGAGCAAAAGGTTTTAATCATAGAAATGAACTTTTAACGACAACTCAATTTTTGAACAACGCTTCAATGTGATACGCAAGATCCGGCCATAACGTCTAGGCCGGGTTTGGGGTGTTACATTTAGTGGTATCAGAGCCATGTTGCAAAACTTGGTTGTGGAATGGGTTTTCAAAATTTTGTATTATAAGAGGTTGGTTTCAAATATGTGAAGTGTTTTGAGGTATTATTCTGAAAAATGTGTCACACCGAGTCTCCAGCACCAAATCTGTAAGTTCTCTGACCCTATTTGCTGTTATAGATTGAAATGTTATACTGAGAAACTGCTATAGATAGTACCACTACACTGAAACTCCATAGATAGAGTAAACTAAAAAACTGTAGTGAGCTTGCGAATGCGAAAACAAACTCTAAACTACTGTTTCTCATAAGACATCTGCTTAGTTACCAAAATTATAACTAATTTGCATAAAATTCTTAAACTAGATAATACACATAGTGAAAATGAGCACTAGAAGGGGTGCAAGAGGCCACGGCAGAGGCCGTAGAGGTGCTAGAGTTGGATCATCGACATCGGGGCACATGTTAGACATTGAGGCGAGGGAAGCACTGGCTTCACCGGTGGTTGAGATAGGGTCGTTCGGCCAAGCTGTTGGGGATGACGTACTGTCCCAGGCGATGCTTTGTATTTTAGAAAGGGTTACTAGTACTGCTGGGTCTAGTACTATTACTAGGGGCCGTGGGTCGGTTATAGAACGACCCCGGTCAAATGGAGCAGAGATCTTTGGGGGAGTTTTTGGGGTAGCCCCTAGTGTGGCAAAATGCTGGTTGGAGACCATCGAAAAATTATGGATGACCTCGACTGCACACTGGAACAAAAGCTGAAGGGTGTCATGTCCTTGCTGATGGATAAAACTTACCAGTGGTGGCTTACAGTAAAAGAGGGTACCTCGTCTGATCGATTGACCTGGGGGTTCTTCAAGTCCATGTTTCAGGGAAAGTATACGGGCACCAGCTATGTGGACGCTTGTAGAAAAGGATTTTTGAATTTGGTTCAAGGTGACAGATTTATGGCTGAATACGAGGCAGAATTTCTATGACTTAGTTGGTATGGATGAGGAATAGTAGCAATGGAATATGAGCACTGTGTTCGATTTGAGGACGGCCTCAGGGACAGCCTTCGAGTGTTGATAGCTCCACAGAGGAAGTAGGACTTTGCCGCGTTAGTAGAGAAAGCTAAGATTGTTGAGGAGGTAAAGTGCGCCGAGCGTCAGAATCAGGAAAAAGAAAAAAGCAGAGATAAGAGGGTTTTGGAGACCTTCAATTCTTATCGGAGGCTTAATAGAAATACTAGAATGGAAGGGCCATTTCGAGTAAGGGCCCCTGTTGCTGTTACTAGATCACAGGCTTGTACGGGTTGTGGGAGCTACCATTGAGGTGACTATCAAAAAGGGACTGGGACATGTTTTAGGTGTGGATCAGCAGAGCACTTTGTAAGAGATTGTCCACAGAGGTCTAGGCGGATGGAGGCTGCAGGGCAGGGTTTTGTTCAGACAGTGAGAGGTCGACAGTAGTCGCTGAAAGGTCGACAGCAGTCGTGAGGAGGCCATGGTCAGAGCAGGGGTGGAAATGGAGTGGGTCGTGGAGCACCAGGCAAAGGTGATGGTCAAACTGAGGCGAGGCAACCAACTTTGGCCTATACAGCACATTACCAAGAGGTCGGAGACGCTCTAGATGCGGATACCAGTACGTACTTAAACTATAGTGTACTACATTTAATTTGGAACTAGAGTGCGTAGTGGGACCGTAGTGGTGTAGATTGAGCTAGTTCAGATAGTTAGAAATTTTGAGGACGAAATTTCTTTAAAGGGGTAGAATTGTAACGTCCTGAATTTTAGCCTAGAAGTATTGGGCCTTGAGTATGGGTCATATAAGTATTTAATTATACAAGGAAATGACACAACTAAATGTCTTCTCAAGTGGTTAAGGGTCCTGAGAGGAGTTGGAAAAGTCCTGGGTTCAAACCTGGGCTTTAACAAAAATTTTGGTTTTAAGTGAATAAAACCCTAGATGCTTGGATGAAGGCCTTTTAAATTATTGTGTTAAATAAATAACAGAAGGAAGCATGTGGTCTAGTGGTTGTGGCCTCATTAAGGTTGCAATAGAGCCTGGGTTCAAGTCTTGGCTCTTGCAATTTATTTTGGTTTTTCTTTTAAAGGAACCTGGACTTTAGCCTATAGACCTTATAATTAATTGAGGATTTTTTGTGACATAAGGGAGCTTGTGCCAGGGAGGTAAGTGGCGTGTGGAATGGTGTTCAAGGTATAAGGTTTGGGGTATTTCTTTTGCAGTTGGTTTCGGCCAGTGGTTGTGTTACAGTGAAATTCTGATGGAGGAGATGTAGAGAGTGGTGAGGAGTGATTCAAGGAGGGATAAGGGGAGAGATTTTATGAGAGAATCATGGATTTCAAATTAGGGAGAGTTGTAGCCGATTAGGGCATTGGAGTATGCAAATTCAACTATGAGATGTTTCTCCTCTAATTTTGGTGAGTTTTGGTCATTTTTTGTTTGACTCTTAGTGTCGAAAGATATCTCTTTTTGCTCTCCATTTTGGGTTATTAGTGTCGCGGAATTGACCATTTGAGAAGCTAATTGATGTTGTCGAATACAACCTTTGTTGACGGTTTTTTTCGTTCACTTTTGTTTTTACTTCTCCTTTTCTTGGCTGAATATACTATCTTTGTATCCTCTTTGCCCTCGTTTTCTTTTTTCCATTTCCTTGAGTAGTAGCTGAATATCTTTTCTTCATCTTTTGTCCCAATCACTTCCCTTACCATAAGCTCTTTCACTATACTAATTTCTTTTTAGTTCTCCCCCAATTGATTGTTTTTTTAATCTTTGCATTAATTTTCCTTTCGTCATACCCTCTGTATTTAGTTCTTGGTTGATTGCTTTTCTCTTCTACTAGTGACATACGATTTCGGTTTACAAGGGTTCTAACAGACTGGTAGGTACTCGCGGGTTATCTTATGTTTTTCTGTTATAGTTATATTTGTTCAAGCACGTTCTTCTATCTTTTCTAAAATTCGATTACCTATTTCTCTTCATGCACCTGGGTTGTCGAAATCATGATCCCTTCCTTTTGGGGTGGTGGTTACTGGATTCTAGGTTTTTGATGAAGCGAAGGAGTTTCTAAAGGTAGTCACAGGAACTGTTTTCTTACCACGCGATTTAAGGTAAGCGTTTTGGTCTAGCACTTTAGGGTTGGCCGAATGCCCTATCTTTGGATTTGGGTTTTTGTTAAGCAATAAAATAGATTCAAGTGCTAGATCATGCGTTTGTTGATTGATGGATACCTTTGTTGTTACAGCATGTCGGTAGGTAAGGGTGTAGTTATCTTTCGATTAACATTACAAGCGGACCGAATCACACACTTTGGTTAAGGGTTGGTACTGGGAGATTTCTGCGCTATTCCGCAAAAGGTGTGTAACCATACACCATTCTATACTGTCAAAAATCGAAAAGGTGTATATTCACATCCCTGTTTAACTATGAATCAACAAAATTCGAAAAGCCAAAATGTCAGAAGCTCGGTATTCAGGGCCTTACGAGCATGCAAATGCACGTGGGGCAAATCGAGCCCCAAATTGTGGGTAGCAGACTGCAGAGGCCACCATGTGCGTTTTCGTGGACTGAGGCCGTTATGGGCCTCAATAGGTCGAAATGGATGGTGTGGGCCCACACGGGTAAAATCCTTGATGAGTGATCAGTGATAGGTTGGTTTATGAGGCTCGCAATGTCGTATGTGAATCTGGACTAAATGGGCCATACGAACGTGTAGGCCTTCTTGGGCCCAATAGCTGGTTTTGGGCCCATACAAACTGTTTTGGGCATGTAGGTTATCTGAGTCACTCGAAGCACCGATAGACCTTCTAGGAGGTCATAATAAGTATAGAGACCTCAATATTGGTAAAATGACCACAATACCCCTAGAGTGTAAAATTACCGTTTTGCCCCTAACTGACGAGATGTCCGTTACACCCTTAGTGGTAGATTGACTGATGTATGTATGATAGTTATATGATTGATACTGAGCATGACATCCTGCATTCACGTATGTTACTATGATATGTCATCCTGCATGAGGTTGGGTTAATTTTGACAGATGAAGTGCATGGCTTGTAGTCGTTCTGTTCAAGGCTTATTGCCTTTTTGCTTATGGCTTTTAGCCGTTCTGTTAATTGGTAGCGTTGCTGCAATATTGATGGCTTTTAGCCATTCTACCTACGTTACTGAGCCGTTCTGTTGACTTAGTGCCACAACCGGTGTAAGCTTCTTGTGTTGGCTGGATGGGTCGATTTTATCCCCACATGGTGTGTTGGTTGGTACGGGTGGTGTATTGCTTGGACTGGGCTAGATATTGGTTTGCATAACTGCATCTAATACATATTCTGTATTGGGCTTAGGCCCACCTGATTCCGTTAATGGGCTAAACCCGACCTGATACTATGTCTGTGATGGGCTTGGGCCCAGTCCATTTCTTTATACCGTATATCTGAATGTTTGCATTATAAAGGGATTACACCCTGAGTTTTTGCAAACTCACCCTTCTGTCTAACTGTACAGGTAATCCCCAGCCTTAGGCGATTTGGAGCCGCGAGAGACTCGGAGGTGGCCACACTACCGCTGATGCTCTCTTATAGACTTTTGATTTGAATTTTATGTTTTGGGGTTTTAATTTTGTAATAAGGCCTTTGAAGGATTAAATTTTTAATTGAGCTGTTGATTTCCTTATTTAAAACTGCTAAACACGAATTTTCAAAAATTAATAACTATTTTCAAAAACACTTAAAAACAGATGTTTTTATATTTCAAACTTTAGTAGCTTCCGCTATTTGAAATAACTTAAAGTATCAATGCTAGACATTAAGTAAACGTTTTTGACGATAAGATTTGCTAACCTCGAGCAAAAGGTTTTAATCATAGAAATGAACTTTTAACGACAACTCAATTTTTGAACAACACTTTGATATGATATACTAGATCCGGCCATAATGTCTGGGCTGGGTTTAGGGTGTTACATTACTGTACACCAAAACCTATGACTGTAGATTGGCAAAATGCCAAAAAGCCAACAATATGGTGTATGATGCCACACGAGCATGCGTTCACGCGTGTGGTGAATCGAGCCCACGGAACGTGAGCATATGACAAGGAAGGCCACTATGAGCGAATTTGTGGGCTTAGGCCGAGTGGGCCACTTGGGCCACAAAATGGGCCAAATAGGCCCAATGGGCTCATGGGCCCGCTTGTGTCAAATCAACTACTAGGTGGAATATGGTTGGGCTTGTCATGTCACGTACATGGAATAGGCCGTTCTAGGCCACATTGGGCCGACAAGGCCATGTGGGCCCAATGGGCTTGTAGGACCACAAGGATAAAATGTATGTTATGTGGTAAGTTTTGGACTGGGCTACGTCGTTCGTGCAACCGTGAATAGTTCTAGGTTAAATGGGTCATATGGGCCCAATGGGCCTGTAGGCCCGCATAGGTAAATTTCGCTATTAAGCGGGAATAATTATAATAATATTGGAAATATGTTTGTGGATAATTACTTGATTGGTGAAATTGTTGGAAAAGAGAGAGAAAACCCGGTTGAACCTTGGAAAGATTGGATGATCTGAGATAGTATGTAGCTAGGTCACATGTATGGTCTTGAGTGCACATCATGTGTACAAGAGAGCTACAAGACATTATGATGTAGCTAGGTCGCATGGGTGATACTATGTGTACACCATGTAGACAAGAGAGCTACGGGATATATGTAGCTAGGTCGCATGCGTGGTTCCAGGTGAAGGACACCATGTAGACAAGAGAGCTACGAGATAAATTGGCTGGGTCACATTGGTTGTACTGAGTGTTCACCATGTGTACAAGAGAGCCGAACTATATGATGGGTGGAGCTATGTGCTGAAACCAGCAAGTATCGAGGATTGATCCGAAGTGTTCAACAGGAGACTCTCTATGTATTGCTTTGTGAGTTTTGTGATGAATAAGTGCAGGAACTTGATTATGTGAATGATGTGTTCATTAAGTGACCAGGATGTGGTGAGGTTATAAACAAGTAAGTCGTACATGAGGATGATTTTATGGTGACCTTGTGATCATGGGCCTATACTTGTGATGTATGAACTGTGGTGAAAATGATTCGTGATATGTATGTTAAAATGAGGTTAATACAAAGAAAGTGTGAAAGAGTGAATTAACAATAAAACTGTTTTGGACAGTAGCAGTGCCGTGATTTTGAAAAATCACCAAAAATAGTATAAATTGAATAAGAGGCTGAATGAGATATCAAATTAAATCTTAATAAGTCTATTTTCATATAAAAGAAACAGAGCAAGAAAAGGAGTTCTATATTTTGTGATATTTATGTTTTTGTGAGACTAGTTTAGAATGATTACGTGATCCCCTGTTCTGACTTTGGAAAATCACAAAATTTTGGATAAAAATAATTAGGGGCTTAAACTTATATTTTTAAAATACATAATGAGTCTATTTTCAAGATAATTCAACAAGAACATTATATGAGTTTTGTACTATGAGATAATTAATTTTTAGTGAAGAGAGGTCAGAACTATCAGAAAGTGAAATAGGGGAAATTTTAATGAATAAAATATACTAATTGGCTAAACCAAAAATTATGAAAATTTTATGTTGGAAAGATATGTGAGTCTAGTTTTACGGATCTAAATTTGAAGTTCTTTAGCTCGAATTATAATTAAGTGACTATGACTCATGTGGATAGTTTGATGTGAGCATTTATTAGTAAATTGTGAAATCGTACTTACAAGAATGCTATATACATTAAGAATGTGGAATGGAGAGGAGGAAGAGGAAAATAAATATATGTGGAATACATGGAAACTATGGTATATGAAATACTGATATAATGAAATAAACGATATGTGTTTATAAGAAAACAGAAAGAGAATGATATGTATCATGACATGTATATATATATATGACTAGTCTCAATGTAATGCTTGTTGGGTATGGAGTTGAATTGAAATGTTTCAAGCAAACATGTTATTTTGCGCATCTGAATTGTGGTATTTTATAAAGATATGATCTAGTTTTAGATATGAATGCTTGATGATTAAGCTAAAGATATTTGGTAAGATGATAATCTTGGTATAAATGTATAAGTGGTACTATAATAAACATGGTAAAATGAGTATGAGAGACACATGTATGATGACATACAAATGCTATGTTTGTGGTTTAATTGAGAATATTTAATCATTAAATGAATACAATGTTATATGCTTTTGATTTTGTATAAGTGTGTAAGAGATTAAGGTTGACCAAAGCTTGGAAAATAGCTTAGGTATATTCCACACAGGCAGAGACACGACCATGTGTCTCAGCCGTGTATGGAACACGACTTTGGGACTCGGGCGTGTGGAGCCTTAAAGCATGAAATTTCCAAGATTTTCATAAGTTCTTAGTTTAGTCCCGAACCCTTTCTAAAGTATGTTTTGGGCTTCGTAGTCTCAAATAAGGGACTATGTGTAAGTGAATGAACGTTTTGAAATATGAATGAAATTTTATGGCCCGTATTTTAGTTTAATGTTTGTATGTTTGTACGATAACGCCTTGTACCTTATCCCGGCCTCAGGTACGGGTAAGGGGTGTTACACTGTTATGGGTTGTAACCCAAATGATATTGTAGTGGGCTTTAGCCCACGTATGCTCTGAACTGGACTGTACTATTACTGTTAAAAGGCTCTGGCCCACACTATTTCTGTTTCTGTTTTGGTATACTGACTGCTACTCTAGTAAGGGGATTACACACTGAGTTTTCACAAACTCACCACGCTTATTAACTGTGCAGGTAATCCCCAGCATTAGGAGGATCGGTGCTGTGAGGGACTCGAAGATGGCCACACGACTGCCTTTGGACTTTATTTATGTTTTAAATCCCGTTTTGGGTTTTCAACTTTTGTAATAAGGCTCCTTAAATTTTTTGGATTTTAACTTTCAGTTTTATTTACTTCGATTTATAACTGTTTTTAAACAACACTACGTTTCCGTAACATTTTCGAAACGGTTTCGCAACTTAGTTTTTCGACATCACATTTTCGTAAATCAGTTACTTTTAAAATTAGCTTCCGCAACTTAAAAGAAATTTTGGGAATATAATTAATAACTTTTCAATGTATCACTTTATAAAATAAACTAACGTAACTGGGATTTTACTCAAGTTCTCAAATAAGAAGTTGTTTTCAATGAAATCATGGTTTTCGAAAAATACTTCAATATGACACGTCAGATTTGGGCTTAACTTCTAGGCCTGGTTCGGGGTGTTACATGCACTATCGAATGGATTGGAATGTATTTTAATGTAAGAATGTAAAGTGACAATTTATGCTTTCAGATGGTTAAAGTCTCTTTAAAAGAATTGTTTGACGAGTGAATTAGAGTCAGCCGCTAGTATGTCTGTGTTGAGAAATTGATGACATCGTTTGTTCGATGAAAAATGTCATGTGCTTCTTGATTCCAAGAGTATAAAATATCTAATGTTATAGAAAAATCTGAAAATTAAGACAATGTTGATGGCTTGATGTATTGAAAGATTGTGAATAGTTAACGATTAACCTTTGGGGAAGTAGATATAGTTGCAGATGCTTGAATGGAAAGCCTTTTTTCATTTTGTGAGTGTTGGTTACATGATTAATCTTATTTAATGGAAGACTGAATCTAGCTAAATTAAAAAGCTAAAGCGATGTTTTCTTTGCAAGATTGAGAACCTCAGGAATGTGATAGTGAGTGGTAAACTAAATGAGTACACTGTGAGATGACTTTTGATTCTGATTTTTGTTATTATTACTCTGAGATAGAATTCGTGCAACGAATTATCCAAAACTTATGCAAAAAATGTTGTACAAGACCCAATAGTAGCTCATTTGTTCATTCAGGGAGTAATAAATATGCAGTTATTTGAAGAAGATATCGTGATGATCGAGAATATAACCTGAGTACGCAGTTGCATCTTGGCAATGTAATTCATCTTTAGATTGATAGTAAGCTAGAGAGAGTAATTCAGATCTTTGACGATATGCTCTGACACTGTGTTTTAGAGTTCAAAGGTGATTGGAAAGAAATATACGAGGTGGAATTGATTTGTGATTCTGAGGAAAAAGGTGAAAGTGATTCATGAAAGTTGAAAACAACTTCAGATTGACATAAGTGGTATACAAATTTGAAAATTTATGATATTGGATTCCAGATCGATGACAAAGTGCTTCTGGAAGTATTACCCTCCAAGAGGATTCTTTGATGAGGTACAGGAAACTGCGAGAACATTACTCTAATCTCTTTTCTGGTAAGATTTTCGGGGATGAAAATCCCTAAAGGGGGAGAGTTGTAACAGTCTGATTTTGGGTCTAGTCGGAACAGTGGTTTCGAGACCACAAATTCGATGTAGAAAAATTTATTTTTATTATATTTTTATGGTCCACAATTTTATGGATGATTTCGTGAAAATTTCATTCGAAAATTTTGACGTTTGGGCACTCAATTTAGTCAAAAGGACTAAATTGTAAAAAGTGAAAAAGTTGAGTTCTACATGCTAGAGGTGTCTAATTACTATGAAATTTTAAATTGGTGGTCCTTAAATGGTAATTAGACCATTGGTTAAGCTGTTGGACAAAAATTGACATGGTTTGTAACATCCCAAATTAGGGCCTAGTCATAATAGTAGTTTCGAGACCACAAATTCGACGTAAGAAAAATTATTTTTTATTATATTTTTATGGTCTAAAATTTCAGGGGATGACTTCATGAAAATTTCATTTGAAAATTTTGACGTTTGGGCATTCAATTTAGTCAAAAGGACTAAATTCTAAAAAGTACAAAAGTTGAGTTCTACATGTTAGAGGTGTCAAATTATTTTGAAATTTTAAATTTGAGGTCCTTAAATGGTAAATAGAGCATTGGTTAATTTTTAGACAAAAATAGACATGAAATGGGTTAAATAGAATATTTTTAAGTTAGGGGCATTTTGGTAATCTAATAATTTAAAGAATTAAAAAGCCAAAATAAGCCAAATTTTGTCCATCTTCTTCATGTACCACCCGAATCTACCATGGAAGCCATGGCTAGTGTTTGGTTCAAGCTTCCAAGCTCATTTGTAAGTGATTTTTTAATGTTCTTTACATTTTTGAAGTCCCGGTAACTCGATTTACCTATTTCTACCATTATTTTGAGCTAAGGTTCATGTTTAAAAATTTTCCCATGAGTGATATGCATGTTTTTTGATGTCTAATGGTAGACAATGAATGTTGGGTGTTAAATAAACAATTTTTGCTAAGTGATTTTCGGTGAAAATGCTTAAAAGGACTAAATCGTAAAAGTTATAAAAATGTCATAAAAGTGTGTTTTAGTGGAAACTGTGGGTTGCTATAGTTATGAAAATGATTCGGCTAGGCTTAAAGTGCAAAGAAATTGAAGAAAAATTATTTTACGAGCCTTGGGGAAAAAGTGTAAATATGACAAAGTTTAGGTGTAAAAATGTAAATTTGTAAAAGTATGATTTTTGGGTCTCTATGAATAATGTGAGTAATAAATAAGCTATATTTGACATGTTAGATCAAGAAAACTGAGATTCGGGCTTAAATCGGGAAAGTTCAAAGTTATGGATGAAAATGGAATAATTACCTGTGCTCGGATTCGAGGTAAGTCCGTATGAGAATAATAATGCAATGTTATGTTTTAATTATATTCCTTACTATTATTACATATATTTTATGATTTAATATATTGGAAAATGTGATGGAATGGTGTATATGATGTGGAAGTATGACATGAAAGAATATTATATGAAATGCAAGAAAATGATGATACATGACAAGTGATATATGAAATATGTGATATATGTTATGTAAATTCTTAAAAGCTTGTTTTCTATTTGAGTTTTGCCGTATTATGCTATGAATGGGCAATTGGTGCTATGGATAGTGAGATCGACACTTCGAGCAAGTTCGACAGAGATGTGGTGTTGAAAAAAATTCCGTTTGAAGCTTAGGAATAGTTTAGGATACAATGTGACATGTCACTAGGAACTATGTGGATATGAGCTCATGAATATGTTTGTAAATATGATATGTGACTCCGGGTGCTGGTCTTGTACGTTCTACAAGTGGCTGGGTAGCCCGGCATGTGTTGTGGGTACCTGTCAGCTTGTGTGAGCAGCTCGAGTAGTTACATCCTGACTGTCAGCTTGTGTAGGCAGGACCGTGATTAGCTCGTGAGCGACCAAGATGTGATTGTGATATGAATTATCATGTGGCTACATTTGATGCACTATGTGCAAGTTTTCCACGTTTCTAATAGTATTCCGAGTGTTCAACGGGTAACGTAATGGATGATGTGACGAAAGTCCTAAGGAAGTTATGATTATATGTTGTATTACGAGTTGGTACAGGTATGTACACTAAACTCACGAGTAATGCCTTGATATATGATGCTTCATGATAAAGAGGTATGTGGGTGATAAGGAAGTCAAAGGTTTTGAATGATGAATAAACTTATGTGTATGTTGATGATTATGTTTATTATGCCATGATATGATAGTTATCATGATATTGCACTAAAACAGTCTTGGACAGTAGCAGTTGTGTGAATTTGAAAATCCACCAAAAATTGTAGAAATTGAATTAAAAACTGAATAAGATATGAAATTAAAGCTTATTGAGTCTAGTTTCATATAGAGGCAACGATGTAAGCAAAAAAAATTCTATTATGAGATATTTGAATTTTTGTGAGACAGGGTCAGAGTGATTTTGGCCTCCCCTATCTTGACTTTGGAAAATCACTAAAAATTGTACAAGAATAATTATGGATTATAATTCATATGAAAAAATCCTTAATGAGTTTAATTTCAATATAAATAGACGGTAACATTATCATAATCTTGTACTATGAGATAATAAATTTTTAGTAAAGAAAGGTTGAAGCTATCAAACATCAGAACATGGGTAACTTTAAAGAATAAACTGTACTTATTGACAAGACCAAAAATTCTGGAAATTTTATTACAAGAAGATATGTGAGTCTAGTCTTAGGGAAAATTAGCGGATCTTAATTAGAGTTTCATACCTCAAGTTATTAATAATTTAGTGACTATAACTTGAGTAGTCAGCTTGATTGGAATATGAGCAAATAGTTGAATTATGTGTAATTTCTATTGTGTTACCATGAGAACATGTTGTAAGAATTTGGAAAAAACACGTTAATAAATTGCTTATTATTATTTTCATACGGGCTTACTAATCTATAAAGCTTACCCCTCTCCTTTCCATTTCTTTTAGTGTTGGTAGGTTAGCTCGAGGTTGTAGATCATCGAAGGCAGCATCACACTATCAAATCATCAAGTCGGGGTATTGATAAATCTTAAGTGTTTTCAAGTGAGTGGCATGTATAGAGACTTAGTACTTTATGATATGTGTTTCATGATTTGGTCAATTGAGTTGGCTTATAATGATTCATTTGTATAAATCCATGAGATATGACTTATATTTGATCATTGGGTTGTAAACCTAATTGATTTTGCTTGACTGTTCTAATGTCTTGATGATGTGCATGTTGTGATGGATTATATCGATGGATGTATGATATGGTATTTATATTTGATGGATGAACTTTGATCAATAGATGTGACCATAATCTTAGTGTAAAAGTGTAAATTTAGACTAAGTTAATGATGCTAATGAAGATGACAAGGCCAAATGAATATGGTTTGGTATCTCTAGACTTGATATAAAACGAGTATGAGAAACAAAAGTATGATGACATGCAAATGTTATGTTTGTAACTTAATTGAGGATGTTTAATCTTTAATTGGATGCCATGTTTTATGCCTTTGATGTTGTATAAGTGTGTGAGGGATTAAAGTTGACCAAGGCTTGGAAAATAGCCTAAGTGTTGGCCACACGAGCAGAGACACGGCCGTGTGTCTCAGCCGTGTGGAAGACACGGCCTAGCACACAGGAGTGTGTCTTGACCATGTGACCTTAAAAATATTGCTGACATCATAAACAAAGAGTTACACTAGCTGAGGACACGGGCATGTGACTCTCCAAATCTAGAAAATTTTCTAAGTGTTGTAAAAAGTTCGTAAGTTCTCGGTTTAGACTCGAACCACCCCCGATGTATGTTTTGGGCCTCGTAGGCCTGTATAAGGGACAATATGCATGTGTTTGAATGTTTTCGAATTGGTTGAAATTTTATGGCCCTATTTATGAAATTGTGTACGTTTAAGCCCAGTAATGCCTCGTACCCTATCCCAGCCTTGGGTACGGGTAAGGGGTGTTACATGGTTACGTATGTTTCTAAAGTTTTTCATTAAGGGCATTTTTGTAATTTGGTAATTAAATGAATTAAAAGCCGATTTTGCTCATCTTCTACCCCATGGCCGAATGTACCAAGAAGAAACCATGGCTAGGGTTTTTCAAGCTTCAAAGCTCAATTATCAAGAAAAATTAGGTTTAGAATTAGAACAGAGGAAAAACGAGTATTTGACGGTTAGGTCCTTTTCGCCATTTTTATGTTGAGGTAAGTTTTTATGTTTAATAAGCATTAAATTATATATGTATAAATGCTTAATTGATATAATTGTGATAAATGCTATATTATTGAAATGAGATGTGAATGCTATTGATTATGATACTACGGAGATGACCAACAGAGATTCGATACAGCGAAAGTCCCAGTTGAACCTTAGGAATAGATAGGATACAAATTTCATGATATTAGGGTTACTGAGATTACATTTATGACCATATCTGGGATATAACATTGATTTGGGACTTCGTGTAAGACCATAGCTAGGATATGGCATTGGTACGGTACTGTGTGTACGAGATTCCTGAGTATCCTTTAGTATTCCAAGTGGTTCAACGGGTAATTTAATGGGTATGTCAAAGAAGAGATAGAGCATCTAAGTAATACAAATTTATACAGGTATGTACATAAAGTTTATAAGCATTGACTTCATGATATTGTGAGTTTATGGTTTCCATGAGAATGCTTTTTTATGAAAGCCTTGCGATTACTGATCTATACTTGTGATGTATAAAATATATGGTAAATTCAGTTGGCGATCGTGTGATCGGCTTTCGAGCCAAATTGAGTTATGATCTAGTATGTTTGATTCATACAAATTGTGATTTATCAGATATGAGAAAAAGGAAAGATCGGCATAATTGCCTATTAAAATGATTATGAGAAGATATGGGCTTCAAATAATTGAAAGATGTTAGAATATATGCTTGAAAAGTGAACACTCAGAATTAATGTGCATGTTTATTATGAGGTTTGAAATGATTGATTGATTGCGGTAAACGGTTATAATGGAGAGATTTCATTTATTAGGCTAATGTCAAGACATGTTAAATTATGCTTGCAAATTGATAGAACAAACATTGTGACTGAATAAGTTATAACTGTGAGTTTTAATGTAATTTTATATTATCTTGTGTTTATATCATTGGATTTGGTAAATGATTGGTAAGAGTTGCTTATTATGTTCATACAGACTTACTAAGCTATATAACTTACCTATTTCCTTTCCCATGTTTTATAGTGTCGTCAAGCTAGCTCGAGTTGGAGATCATCGGAGATCCTATCACACTATCAAGCTATCTTTTTGGGTATTGATGAATTCAAGCATTTTGAGTTATGGCATGTATAGGGACTTGGTCATTTTGTTATATGCATCATATGATTTTAGTCAATGCAATGGCTTGTAATCGTCAAAGGCTTATTTTGCTATTTGGCCATGTAAGTTGGCTTATATTGGCTAACATGGTTGTAAGCCTAAGTATATTCATATATGTGTCAATGTCTATGGTGATATGATCATGGTAGGCTTGGTGAATGTGAAATGTTTGGAAATGTGATTTATGGCATGATTGTGTAGTTTTTGGAAATGTGACCTATTGATGAGATGAGGAATTTGAGTATAATTTGGTAACTAGAAAGTAATTGAATGAAGTCTAATGAATGTGAAATTTGTATGTTTGATTTAGGGCTTAATAAATGTAGTGAATGTGTTGGGTAAAGACATTGGGTTGATATGTTTGAACCTTGAATGTGGATGTTTTGGTTGCCCAAGTATGTATTGTTTTGTGCCTTTGAATTGGGGTATGTATATGTGTATATAAGGGTGGCAAAATGGCTTGGTAAATAGCCTTGTTTTTGTCCACACAGATAGACACACGGGCATGTGTCTAGGCTGTGTGTGACACATAGTCAGCCCCATGGGTGTGTGATCAGGCCGTGTGTCCCGTGCACCTAAATTGTTGCAAAATAGAATGCTCAGTATTAAGCACACGGATATGAGACACGGCTGTATGTCTCAGCCGTGTGAAGGATATGACCTCGAGACACAAGCGTCTACCATGGCTGTGTGACTTCAATTTGCTCTTGTGTGACAAACAGAGAGTTACACGGGTTAGGGACACAAGCATGTGTGACCACACGGCCCGCCCACACGGGTGTGTCCCAAGCCACACGGGCGTGTGACCTCTGTTGTAGCAAAAATTTTCTAAGTGTCGTAAATTTTTCTAAAGTTCTCAGTTTAGTCTCAAACTGCTTCCAAAGAACATTTTGGGCCTTGTAGGCTTGTATTAGGGACTTTATGATTTAATGCAAATGGGTTTAATTTGGACTAAAATTTGTGGCTCAAAATTGTGTGATAGCTTGTGCTTATGTCTGGTAATGCCTCGTACCCTGTTGCGTCGTCGGATATGAGTTAGGTGTGTTACAGGTTTAACATTTAGGGGTTCTGATCTACTTGAAGGAAACCCAGATCTGATGTTTAAAGCTACAAAAGGTGAGGATATCACAAAGGTCCTGTGAGGATCTCGTGAATCTCTAACTGGTCTCTTTGTGTATGCATGCATTTTTGTATGTTTATATGTTGATCTCTCTGTAATAATGATTGTTTTGTGAAATAAGATAGAAAGGCATGCAAATGTAATATGTTGATTCTATGATGATGAATACTTGAAGAACTTGCATGTGATGCTCACGTAATGTTATGCACTGTAACATCCCTAACCCGTATCTGTCTCCGGAATAGGGTTTCAGAGCATTACCGAATAAACATTACCTAAATAATTCATTTCAAAATTTCAATAATCACAACATAATCCATCATTAAGCATGCATTTCAAAATTTCAATAATCACAACATAATCCACCATGAAGCATGCATATCGTCCCTTATTCAAGCTTTCGAGGCCTTAGAATCACTTTAGAAACGATTCAAGACTAGATCGGGAACAATTGAAAATTTTGGGAAAAAGTTAGAAAAATCCAGCTACAGGGGTCACACGTCCATGTGGCCAGGCCTTGTGACTCACACAGTCATGTGGCCAGGCCTTGTGAATCACACGGATATGACACATGCCCGTGTCTTAGGCTGTGTAACTTTCGAAATAGGGACACACGATCATGTCCCAACCCGTGTTTGTACCCTTGTAACTCTCTGGCTTGGGCCACACAACCAAGCCACACGCTAGTGTGCTAGACTGTGTAACTCTCGAAGTGGCGTCACATGCCCGTGTGTCTAGCTGTGTGTCTTACACGAACAAGTCACATGCTCATGTGTCTAGCCTTGTGGACCTTAAATGTACCTTAAATACCAAGTTTACCATTTCCTACATACTTGGGCATTAAACAACTGAAAAACCATTCATTTAACCTATTCAAAACATGATCAAACATGCTCAAAACATGCCAAAACAATCATCCTATGTGCCTAACCAATGTACCCTCATTGGTACAACAAGTTATATCATCAAAACCTATTAACAATGCAACATTCAAATCATAGTTTAAAACATACCAAAATCACTCAATTTAGCCTAGTGTATAACCACCTAAACATTAATAATAAATTCACATACACCTAACAAGCCTTGGTTCAAAACAACATGCCAAATAATGGATTCAAACAAAAACATATGTTTATATTCACCAAACCAACATTATACTTATAAATCTATTACAAACCATTCACAAAATAACTATCAATTTAAGACATCTTAGGTACATGCCATCACGAAAGGTAAACATCACCACATTTGAGATCAGGATCATTGTTGGATGCTGAGTCGACGATCAAAAGAGAAGTACCTAACTTGCGCATGGAAAACAAAACTGTACGCTAAGTAAAACTTAGTGATATTTTTCTAATCCGAACATGTAAAGACATAAAGATACATGAATGTTCAATTTTAATTGTTTAATCACATTACTATCTAACAAGCAATTCTAATTTATCACCATCTCAAATTCATGCATAATACCACATTATTTCATCATTTGCTCAACTTCACAAACATTCTTCCATTAGTTGGTTTAACATGTAACTCAATTCAATCATTTGCTATAAAAATAGCTTTTCATAGATCATTCAACAATTCATTTTAACAATGGCTTAAACCAACTATATTCAATCCATAAGTACATTACTCAGATATCTCATTTATGATCACAACATTTTTATGTTTCATATATCAATCCCCTTTTCCATTTCCAATTCACATGTTTTTCCATTTCAATATCGATCATAGAACTTTTTTATTTAATTACCCCTATTAATGTGACTCGTACTCAGACGGATACATAGATCCTACCGACAAACCAGTTTGGCACCCAATGCCTCATCGGATAAATCTAGAGTAATAACTGCGCCCAACGTTATATAAATTGACACCCATTGTTTTATTGGTTAAATCGAAGAAAATTGGCACCCAGTGCCTCATCGAGTCGAAGTCGAAGAAATCCCTGAACTCTTTCTATCCTATGGCATGCCATATATATCCTACTCAGCCCGATACAGTTAATAGGGTTTCATTTAACTTTTCAAATACAACCAATATCCAATTCTCATATTTGCACATTATAACATTTACACATATATTCATTTCAATTCATATAGTTAATACATTCATAATGTATATGCCAATTCAATCCTACTTAGCCCGTGCGTTTCGTGGTTTTTTAAATTGGGTGCATTGGTGTACACAGCCATGTTGCACAGCTGTGTCAATCTTCAATTGCTTCTCCCACGCCCATGTATGCAGGCACACACCTAATTTAGTGTGACAGTGTCGACCAAGGGGCTAGGCACGGGCGTATCAATCGCCCGTGCTAAATTGACAGGTTTGCCCATAGTTTCAAAACACTAGAGTGTCGTACGCCCGTGTTATTTTGGCAGTTTCACCCACGGCCATGTCTCACGGCCGTGGCAACTTATCGCATCCCGTGTTGGGGAAAAACTTTTTGCTCTATTTTCACATGGTCGTAACGCACGATCGTGTTTCATCCCGTGGTATGTGCAAGGCCTATGGCACGCCCGTGTGCTTGGCTGTGTGGTTTTGGAAATCCTGTGTTCAGTGACTCAGTTAGTGAATTTATTGTTAAAGACTAAAATTTAAAGAAGTTAGCACCGTTAGTGCTCGGGGTGCCTCTTGAGAAGCGCTTGTTTATAGTCTAAGCTTGACTTTACGTTGTGGGTGTATTTAGGTAACGTCATGGAGCTGTAGCTCCTCTTTATCATCTTTGAAATTCTCACCGTTATACATTTTGAGAAGATGTCCATTTACCTTAAAAGTGCCTTGTGATGGATGACTTACCTCTACTGTACCATATGCAAATACAGTTTGAACTACGAAAGGACCTGGCCATCGTGATTTAAGCTTTCTAGGAAACAATTTGAGCCTCGAGTTATATAACACGACAAGATCTCCAACTTTAAATTGCCTTCGTTGCTTGAAACGGGCGTCATGGAGGCGCTTCATCACTTCCTTAAATAGGCGCGAATTTTCATATGCATTGGCTCGCCACTCATCTAACTTGTTCAACTGCTTCAACCTATTTTCACTTACAAGTTTGGGGTCAAGGTTTAGAAATTTTATAGCCCAGAATACCTTATGTTCCAACTTAAACGGTAGATGACAACTTTTCCCATAAACAAGTCTGTAAGGTGATGTTCCTATGGGAGTCTTAAAAGCAGTTCTATAAGCCTATAAAGCATCATCTACTTTCATCGTCCAATCCTTCCTATTTAATTCTACTGTCTTTTCTAGGATACGTTTAAACTGTCGGTTCGCTACTTCGACTTGGCCACTAGTTTGAGGGTGATAAGGGGTAGTTGTTCTATGATGAACTCCATATTTCTTGAGGGTCTTGTCAAATTGGGCATTACAAAAATGAGTACCCCTGCCACTGATAATTGCTCTAGGTGTACCAAATCGAAAGAAAAGTTTCTTAAGGAATCGTACTACTTACTCTAGCATCATTAGTAGGTAAAGCTTGGGCTTCTACCCATTTGGACATATAATCAACAGCTACTAAGATTTATTTATTCCCGAATGAACTTGTGATAGCCCTAATGTGACCCTAGTCGGAAAGTGGTTTCGGGACCACAAAATCGAGTCATAAAAATAATTAACTGTCATATTTGATGCTTATTATATGTGAATATGAATGTGTGGAAGTTTCATACTTTAATTTGGTCAGTATATGTGAAATTTATTAGTAGGGACTTATGTGAGACAATTTAGAAATGTGCTAGGCAAATGCTAAAGTGGCCTATTAATGTATGTGGGAAAGTGCTTGTACTTGCATGTCAAATTAGCCAAACTATAGGGAGTGGCCGGCCATGCTACAAATTATATAATCAAATGTGAATTTTCTATTAACTTTAATTAGCTAGATGCCATATTAGTATGGATGATGTAATAAAATAAAGAAATGATAATTAAAGGAAGAAAATGGGTGAAAGAAACAAAGTCTTCATCCATGTTTCTTCCTAGCGATTCTAAAGAAAGAAAAGAACAAGAGCATTCGGTGATCTTGAACTCAAAATAAGGTGAGTAGTTCATGCTAATTCTTGAAATTTTAGTATATTTTGAGTTAGTTCTTAAGTTCTTTGCTTAACCCATGACCAAAATTGAAATGGTGTGGTGTCTTGAGCATTCGGTTTTAGTTATTAAAGGATGAGATTGGGTTATAGTCTTTATGTTTTATGAAGAATTGTTGAAGAGAAAATGTTCAAGAAATGGTTGTTGTTCATGTTATTTGGATGAAAAGAAAATGGTAGTTAGGTGAAGTAGAGTCTAACAAATGAGCACATATGTGCATTAGTTGCTAAATGGAGAAAAATCGGCTAACAAGTTGTGTACTAAGGCCGAATATGATTTTGGATATTATTGGGTAATGTATGTGTTCTAAATTGATGGAATGGAGAGGATGCTTTAATTGTGTTATGAACAATTATATGTTAAATTAAGGTTTGCTAAGCTAGCTATTAAGGTGAAATGCAAATGTTAGTATTTGATTTGGTAATAATCTGCTTGGGGACAGCAGCAGTAAGGTGATTTTGGAAAATCGCCATAATTTGTAGGAGTTGAGTTAGAATCTGAATAAATCATGTCATTAAAGCTTGAAGAGTTTAGTTTCTTACAAAAGAAACTATAAAAACAAAAGAGTTACCGATCTTGAGATATTTGAAGTATTGTGGGGCTGAGTCAAAATGACTACTAGATTCCCTGTTCTGTTTTTATAAAATCAGTATAAATTGTACAAAAATGGCCCTAAGATAAAATTTATATGCTTAGACTCCTTAATGAGTCTAGTTTCAAATGAAAGAAAATAGAACATATTTTGAATTCTGTATCATGAGAAATTTGATTCGTAGTGAAGAGTAGTCAGTTCAGTCAAACAGTGAAACAAGGTGAATTTTAAGAAAAATCTGGTATTGTTGGGCTAAATTAAAAATTTTGAAAATTTTATGGATAATAGATAAATGAGTCTTCTGTCAAGAAAAATTTACGGCGATTGATTTGGAGTTTTGTAGCTCCAGTTATAAAAACTTTAGTGACTGTTGCGCAGGAAGTCAGCTTATAGGGAAATTGTAATTATATTGTAAACATTAATGAAAATTTGCTAATGAATTATTTATTGATTTTTTTATAAAGCTTACTATAATCTATATGCGTGAAAGTCGAATCTATATGTATTATATTCTGAAAGTAATACTTGAATAGTCGATTAATGACTAGTTTAAAATTTGTTGAACTTAAGCTCAAGAGCATAGGGGGGCAATTTCAGATAAGGGAAAGGAAAAAGTAATCGAATAGCCGTTGAAGTCGTTCGACAATGTCCGAGGTAAGTCTTCGAGTAATGGAACTTAGTTTATGATTTGATTAAGTCATGTCATATAAGCATAACGAATAAACGGAGATATAATGATTCCACTTGAATTATATATTGAGGTGATTAGTTTATACTTATGACGGGTGGCCGAATGTGTATAGAGATCATGTTAGAAAGCCACTCAAAATCATGCTCTTTGTATGTGGCTATTGAGCCGAAATTGGTAAGGTTTGATAAGTGTCTTGTGTTTGAGCTTTAGTAATGAAAATGAAATATGGATGTGTCATGATTTATTGATATATGTGCATGAGTATTCGAATGATATCCAGGTTAAGTCCCGAGGGCATTTGTGCTATTGATTATATCCGGGCTAAGTCCCGAAGGCATTTGTGCTAGTGACTATATCCGGGCTAAGTCCCGAAGGCATTTGTGCTAGTGATTATATCCGGGCTAAGTCCCGAAGGCTTTTGTGCTATTGACTATATCCGGGCTAAGACCCAAAGGCATCTGTGCGAGTTACTATATCCGGCTAAATCCCGAAGGCACTTGAGTTTGGAAGTGAGCGATCTTGCTGTAATAATTTCAATTAATGCGCTCATAAAATCCAAACGATAAGGTATGTTTCGTATATGCATCGGAAAGGTTGATTCCTTTTAAATAGTATTCGCTCAATTGATTAACGAACTTCCGACCTCTAGTTAGGTTTGATTCCCTGTGTATGAATATAATGGTTGAAGCGTGAAGTAAGTATGATTTTTGAGAACATGCATATATGCAATTATTCATTTAGTCATATGAACGCTATACTTTAGTCGTAAATAATTTCATTACTTGAACTTACTAAGCATTAAAATGCTTACTCTGTTACTTGATTTTCTGTTTTATAGATTTTGTTCGTCAGCTATCGGACTCGGGAGTGTCAAAGTCGAAGTAATCCACACTATCTAAGCCACTTTTTGGTACTCTTTTAGTTCAATTTTGAAAATGGCATGTATAGGGCTGACCCTTGTTGTTAATTAAGTACCCTTTGGTAATGTGTATTCGTATAGCCATGCGAAAATGGCTCGTATATTTCGAAGTATAACATTATGGTCTTGTGATATGGTTATTAAGTGGTGTGGAAATGTTTGGTAATGACTAGCCATTGGAATGGCCAATCATGGTCCTATTGGTGCTACGTACGTCATGGCTAATCGGGATTACCCTTGATAATAATGTATGTCAATTTGCTATTTGATTTATGGAAAATTATGAAATAGGTAAAATTTACCTTAAAATAGATGCTGACAGCAACAGTGACGTAAGTTGGAAAAATCACTAAAAATAGTAGGAATAGAATTAAATAGTGAATAGATTATGTAATCGAATCTTGATGAGTCTATTTTCATATGAAAGAAACGAAAAGACCATATGAGCCGTATTTTATGAGATGTTTAAGTTTTCATGAAACAGGGCCAGAGCGTTTTCTGGATCCCCTGTTCTGACTTTGAAAATTTACCATAAATTAACCAGAGATAATTAGAAGTTATTCTTTATATGTACAGATTTCTTTTTGAGTCTAGTTTCATTAGAAATAAACGGCATAAGTATTGAAGCTCTGTACAGGGAGATATCTAAGTTGTAATGCATGAAGATCAGAGTAGTCGAACCAAGAAATAGGGGAGACTTTAACTAATAAACTGTACTAATTGGCCCAATGAAAAATTCTAGAAAAACATATGTAGATGGAAATATGAGTCTAGTTTCAAGGAAAATTCATGGAATCAGTTTTTGAGTTTTGGAACTCGAGATATGATTTTTAAGGTGACAGTGACGCAGTTAGCCAGCTTGTCTGGAAATTTTAAAATGAACTGTGTAAATAAATGAATTAAGTTTGTTAACACCTCGTGTTCGACTCCAGCAACGGTCTCGGGCGCGGGTTGTTACAATTTTATTGGTATCAAAGCCACGTTTTAGTCGATTCTAGGACTACCGAAATACGTTCGGGTCAGCTATACATGCCATTATGTGTCTATTTGATAGTGTGGTGATTTCTGACAGTTAAAAATGTGTTTGTTTATAGTAATGGATCCCGATCCCAACCGAGCGGTAGCTGATGATCTTGAGAGTGTAGCGCCTGCTCCCGCACAAGGGACAGCGCCGGTGGACTCTCAACCTATTACTAGTAATCAGAATGACGAAGCTAGATAAGCTTTTTATAGCGTAATGAATGACTAGTTCAATCAGTACATTCGAACTAATACGGCTGTTCCACAACCCCCACTCCCGAATAATACAACCCCTGCACCTGTGATACCTCCGGTAACTGACCAGATAAGATTAAATAAGCCCCCAGTTGATAGAATCTGAAAACACGGGGCTACTGAATTTAAGGCTACAGATAGGGATGATGCCGAACAAGCTGAATTTTGGTTGGACAACACTATTCGGGTACTTGATGAACTATCTTGCACACCCGATGAATGCCTAAAGTGTACGATCTCCTTGCTACGTGATTCTGCCTACTATTGGTGGAATACGTTGATTTCTGTTGTGCCCAGAGAGCAAGTAACTTGGGAGTTTTTCCAAACCGAGTTTCGAAAAAAGTATATCACCCGAGATTCATTGATCAAAATGAAAAGAATTTCTTGAACTTAAACAAGGTTCCATGTCGATTCATCGATTATGAGCGAAAGTTTGTAAGGCTTAGCCGATGCAGCGAGAATGCATTTCTTGAAGGTGTGATGTGTAAGCGTTTGAAGACGGATTTGAACGATGATATAAAGTCGTATGTTGGCATTTTAGAAATCGAGAATTTGTGGTACTTGTCGATCGAGCTTGCAAAGCCGAAGAGCTCAGTAAGGAGAAAAGAAAAGCTGATATGGGAGCAAAGGAGTTTCGTAAGAGATCTTCGGGAAAGCCCTTTCAACAGTCATCGAAGAAATTTAGAGATGATTTAGGACAATCTAGAGACACGTCGGGCTTTTCTAGACGAGACAGTGATCGACCCCCTGTGAGTACACGAGTTACTTCGGTCGCCAGTGTTGGAAATGATCGTCGAGGCAGAACAGAGTGCCAGTATTGTGGTAAATGGCATTCGGGGAGTTGTAGATTCCGTGATAGCTCCTATTACAAGTGCGGATCAGTTGACCACTTTATTAAAGATTGCCCGAGATTGTCTGAACAGAATGTAAATTAGAGTGGGAAACCGGGTGCTACTACTGCTCGAGGTAGACCATCTAAAAATGCGGGGAATACTAGTGGCGGTCAGAGAGGATCTAGAGATGTTACCACCGGATCTCGAGGCTCATGCTCTGCCGAGCTTATGCTATCGTGCACACGAGGATGCTTCTTCTTTGATGTTATTAGCGGTACATTCACTCTCTTTGATACTAATGTGATTGCATTGATTGACCCCGGTTCTACTCATTCTTATATATGTGAGACTTTAGCATCGGAAGACTTTACTGTTGAGTCTCTTGAGTTCGTTATTAGAGTGTCGAATCCTTGGGTCATTGTGTGCTTGTTGATAAGGTGTGTAAGAAATGTCCCTAGTAATTCGAGGTTCCGTTTTCCGCGGACTTGATGCTTTTACCGTTTGATGAATTTGATGTTATTCTCGGTTTGGATCGGTTGACCGTGCATGATGTGGTTACGAATTGCAAAAGCAAGACTATTGATTTGAGGTGTGCAAATAATGAGATAATCCGAGTTGAGTCTACTGTCTTGAATGGATTGCCAACAATAATATCCTCGACGTTAGCTCAAAAATATGTGAGAAAGGGGTGTGAAGCGTATCTTGCATACGTGCTTGATAATGAAAAATCAGGAAAGAAACTTGAATCGGTACCAGTGGTTTGTGAATATCCGGATGTTTTTCCCGAAGAATTACCGGGGTTACCACCTGTTCGGGAGGTAGAGTTTGGCATCGAACTTGTACCTGGGACTACACCGATTTCGATAGCTCCGTATCGTATGGCACCAACGGAATTAAAAGAACTAAAAACTCAATTGCAAGAGTTGACGGATAGAGGTTTTGCTCGACCGAGTTTTTCACTTTGGGGTGCACCAGTATTGTTTGTGAAAAAGAAGGACGAAACCATGAGGTTGTGCATCGACTATCGTCAGCTGAATAAAGTGACAATAAAGAATAAATATTCGTTACTGTGTATTGATGATTTGTTTGATCAACTAAAGAGAGCCTCAGTGTTTTCAAAGATAGATTTGAGATCGGGTTATTATCAGTTGAGAATTCGGGATTCGGATATACCCAAAACTGCTTTCAGAACGAGATACGGTCACTACGAGTTCTTAGTGATGCCGTTTGGGCTCACTAATGCCCCAGCGGTATTTATGGATTTGATGAATCGGATCTTCAGACCGTTTTTGGATCGGTTTGTAGTTGTGTTTATTGATGATATTTTGGTCTATTCGAGAAATGAAATCGATCATGCTGAACACCTAGGGTTACTATTGCAGGTTTTACGGAATAAGCAGTTATATGCTAAGTTCAGTAAATGTGAGTTCTGGTTGAGAGAAGTTAGCTTTTTGGGACATGTGGTATCTGCATCGGGTATTCGAGTTGATCCGAGCAAAATTTCAGCCATACTTAGCTGAAGCCCAGAAATATTCTTGAGGTTCGAGCTTTTGGGACTTGCTGGTTACTAGACGATTTGTAAAGGGTTTCTCGATGATAGCCACACCAATGACGAAACTACTTGAGAAAGATGTTAAGTTGAATGGTCAAAAAATGTCAAAAAGTTTCGATCAACTAAAACTTACTTGATGAAGCTCCGTGCTAGTCTTGACTGAATCGAGCAAAAAGTTTGTCATTCTGATGGCGCATCCTTACTTGGGTTGGGTTGTGTATTGATGCAAGAAGGTCGAGTTGTAGCTTATGCGTCGAGACAATTGAAGCCACATGAGAAAAATTATCCAACCCATGATCTCGAACTAGCCGCCATCGTATTCACTTTGAAAATATGGCGACATTACTTATTTGGTGAGAAGTGTCATGTATATTCGGATCACAAAATCTCAAATATTTGATGACTCAAAGAGACTTGAATCTGCGACAAAGGCGTTGGCTCGAGTTGTTAAAAGATTATGAGCTTGTCATTGACTATCACCCGGAAAGGCTAATGTGGTTGCGGATGCTTTAAGTCGTAAATCACTATTTGCTTTCTGACGATGAATGTAGACACATGCATTCTATCCGACAATGTGTTAGTAGCGAATTAAAGGCCAAACCATTGTTGATTCACCAAATTCGTGAAGCTCAGAAATTCGATGATGAATTGGTTGCAAAACGGGCTGAATGCGTTTCGAATATGGAATCAAAGTTCCAAATTGATGATGACGATTGTTTGAGGTTCGAAGTCGTTTGTGTGTTCCAAGAAATTGAACTTATTTCGATGATTACGAGCGAAGCTCATTGTAGCCGAATGTCAATTCACCGGGAGTACGAAAATGTACAACGATCTCAAGCGTCGGTTTTGGTGGCATGGTATGAAACGAGACATTTCGATTTTGTTTCGAGGTGTTTAATATGTCAACAAGTGAAAGCGGAACATCAAGTACCTCTGAGTTTACTTGACCGATCATGATACGAATGGAAATGGGATCGAGTCACGATGGATTTTGTATCCGGGTTTCCATTGTCGGCAAGTAAGAAAGACGCGATTTGGGTTGTTGTTGATAGGTCGACAAAGTCGACTCATTTTATTCTCGTCGTCATGATTATTCCTTTGGATAAACTAGCTGAATTGTATGTTTCTCGATTGTAAGATTACACGGGTACCTATTTCTATTGTGTTGGATAGAGATCCGAGATTCACCTCGCAATTTTGGAAGAAATTGCAAGAAGCTTTGGGTACCAAGTTGCATTTTAGCACCGCTTTTCATCCTGATGATGGTCAATCCGAGCGGATAATTCGGATACTCGAGGATATGTTGAGATGTTGCATCCTTGAGTTTAGTGGTTCATGGGAGCGGTATTTACCTTTGATTGAATTCGCTTACAACAATAGTTTTCAATCAAGCATTAAGATGGCACCTTACGAGGCTTTGTACGATTAGTAAATGCCGTACACCATTGTTTTGGACCGAGCTCGGTGAAAGTAAAATTTTCGAGTTGATTTGATTAAAGATCTGAGCGAAAGTAAAGATAATTCGTGAAAGTCGAAGGCGACATCGGATCGTCGAAGTCGAAGTCGCTGTGATTTAAAATGAAGAGATATTGAGTATCAGGTGGGAGACAAAGTGTTTCTTAAAGTTTCACCTTGGAAAAAAATACTCAGATTTGGCCGTAAGGGCAAACTGAGTCCGAGGTTCATAGGGCCGTATGAAATATCCGAACGAGTTGGTCCAGTTGCATATAGGTTGCTTTTACCCCCTGAACTTGAAAGGATTCTAGCGTTTTCATGTTTCGATGCTTGACGTTCTGATCGATCCTTCGCACATAATTAGTCCATCAGAGGTTGAAATTCAATCTGACTTGAGTTATGAATAAGAACCGATTCGTATCCTCGCTCGTGAGGTGAAAGAGTTGCGAAACAAAAGGGTTCCGTTAGTAAAGGTGTTGTGGCTCAAACACGGGATCGAAGAAGCTACTTGGGAAACCGAGAACTCTATGAAAGAACGATACCCAAACCTATTTGCCGGTAAGATTTTCGGGGACGAAAATTTCTTAATTGGGGGAGAGTTGTGACAGCCCTAATGTGACCCTAGTCAGAAAGTGGTTTCGGGACCACAAAACCGAGTCATAAAAATAATTAACCATCATATTTGATGCTTATTATATGTGAATATGAATGTGTGGAAGTTTCATACTTTAATTTGGTCAGTATATGTGAAATTATTAGTAGGGACTTATGTGAGACAATTTAGAAATGTGCTAGGCAAATGCTAAAGTGGCCTATTAATGTATGTGGGAAAGTGCTTGTACTTGCATGTCAAATTAGCCAAACTATAGGTAGTGGCGGCCATGCTACAAATTATATAATCAAATGTGAATTTTCTATTAACTTTAATTAGCTAGATGCCATATTAGTATGGATGATGTAATAAAATAAAGAAATGATAATTAAAGGAAGAAAATGGGTGAAAGAAACAAAGTCTTCATCCATGTTTCTTCCTAGCCGATTCTAAAGAAAGAAAAGAACAAGAGCATTCGGTGATCTTGAACTCAAAATAAGGTGAGTAGTTCATGCTAATTCTTGAAATTTTAGTATATTTTGAGTTAGTTCTTAAGTTCTTTGCTTAACCCATGACCAAAATTCGAAATGGTGTGGTGTCTTGAGCATTCGGTTTTAGTTATTAAAGGATGAGATTGGGTTATAGTCTTTATGTTTTATGAAGAATTGTTGAAGAGAAAATGTTCAAGAAATGGTTGTTGTTCATGTTATTTGGATGAAAAAGAAAATGGTAGTTAGGTGAAGTAGAGTCTAACAAATGAGCACATATGTGCATTAGTTGCTAAATGAAGAAAAATCGGCTAACAAGTTGTGTACTAAGGCCGAATATGATTTTGGATATTATTGGGTAATGTATGTGTTCTAAATTGATGGAATGGAGAGGATGCTTTAATTGTGTTATGAACAATTATATGTTAAATTAAGGTTTGCTAAGCTAGCTATTAAGGTGAAATGCAAATGTTAGTATTTGATTTGGTAATAATCTGCTTGGGGACAGCAGCAGTAAGGTGATTTTGGAAAATCGCCATAATTTGTAGGAGTTGAGTTAGAAGCTGAATAAATCATGTCATTAAAGCTTGAAGAGTCTAGGTTCTTACAAAAGAAACTATAAAAACAAAAGAGTTACCGATCTTGAGATATTTGAAGTATTGTGGGGCTGAGTCAAAATGACTACTAGATTCCCTGCTCTGTTTTTATAAAATCATTATAAATTGTACAAAAATGGCCCTAAGATAAAATTTATATGCTTAGACTCCTTAATGAGTCTAGTTTCAAATTAAAGAAAAGAGAACATATTTTGAATTCTGTACAATGAGAAATTTGATTCGTAGTGAAGAGTAGTCAGTTTAGTCAAACAGTGAAACAAGGTGAACTTTAAGAAAACTCTGGTATTGTTGGGCTAAACTAAAAATTTTGAAAATTTTATGGATAATAGATAAATGAGTCTTCTGTCAAGAAAAATTTACGGCAATTGATTTGGAGTTTCGTAGCTCCAGTTATAAAAACTTTAGTGACTGTTGCTCAGGAAGTCAGCTTATAGGGAAATTGTAATTATATTGTAAACATTAATGAAAATTTGCTAATGAATTATTTATTGATTTTTTTATAAAGCTTACTATAATCTATATATGTGAAAGTCGAATCTATATGTATTATATTCTGAAAGTAATACTTGAATAGTCGATTAATGACTAGTTTAAAATTTGTTGAACTTAATCTCAAGAGCATAGGGGGGCAATTTCAGATAAGGGAAAGGAAAAAGTAATCGAATAACCGTTGAAGTCGTTCTGTAACGCCCCCACGCCCGAAACCGTCGCCGGAGTCGAGCATGAGGGGTTACCGAACATAATTTATCAAATTAAGAACTTCAAATCATTTGTTTCTACATTCACAGCTTTCTAACTACCCGCGTCACAGTTACAAGAAAAATCATATCTCGAGTTACGAAACTCGAAATCAAGATCTGTAAATTTTCCCTAAATCTAGACTCATATATATATTTGGTAATTTTTTCCTAGAATTTTTGGTTAGGCCAATTAGTACATTTTATTAGTTAAAGTTACCCCTGTTTCAGGACTTGACTCGTCTGACCTCTGTTTACTACGAACCATATTTCTCTCTGTAAAAAATTCATATGACTATGAGGTTTATTTCTCCTGAAACTAGACTCAATAAGAATTCTTAGAATATAAAATACACCACCTAATTATATCTTTACAATTTATAGTGAATTTATAAAGTTGGAATAGGGGATTCAGAAACTGCTATGACTCTGTTTCACTAAAATTCAAATATCTTCTAACATATAATTCCTTTACTTGTTTCATTTGTTTCATGTGAAACTAGACATAATAAGCTTCAATTTGATATGTAGTCCATCACCAAATTAAATTTCTATGATTTTAGTAAATTTTCAAACTCACGTCGTGTTGCTGCGATATCCTGTTTATGGCAAATTTCATCCCTTTTATGAGTTTTTATGCGCTAAGTATCTTATTAATTTTCCTTACATCAAACATAATCTAAACTAACCATTTTCATAATTTATCATTATCAAGCATTTCCTCAACCATTCCATCACCATACCATAAGATCATTTACACAAAAAGGTATCTTGGTATACATGCCATACTTAAATTTACAAGCCATTACCAAAAGTCTTAGGATAGTGTGGTGAGCCTTGACCTATCCCGACTCTGAGCTGGCTTGTCCAAAACTACAATGAGTAAGAAGGAGGAGTAAGCATAAATGCTTAGTAAGTTCATATGCAAATAATAAGTAACATAACAACAGTCATACCAATCAACATTAGCATGCATCACTAAAACACATATCACATTTTAATCATTTTCATCATCTTATTACCTTATCGTGGTTGTATCAATACTCAACCCGAGGGTTAAATACATACCTGTCCAAAATATCCATTTCATATCACTTACCAATACGTCTCTTTACATCTCGAATATTCCTCCATTTGAGTAGAACTTTACCCGTTAAACACATCGGAATATAATTCGGATACATGGATAACTTGCACATAAGTGCCATATATGCAATCAAGCAATCATGTAACCTGCCCATAAGCGAACTCGGACTCAACTCAACGAGCTCGGGTGTCCTCATCCATAAGTGAAATCGGACTCAACTCAACGAGTTCGGATGCCTAGTTACATCTCACGAACTCGGACTCAACTCAACGAGCTCGAACATTCGCATCCATAAGTGAACTCGGACTCAACTCAACGAGTTCGGATGCTCAACCATCCTAGTGACATGTCACTTGTATCCTAATCTATTCCTAAGGTTCAAACGAGATTTTTCTCGAACACTTATCCTTAGTCTTCCGTAGAATGCGAAATCAATACTCGGTAACAATTATATTTAACAAGTAGCTCACATAATTTACATATTATTTGAAATTAACCACAAAACATACATTTCATAATGAAATTCAGCATAACACATAATTAATATCAATAACTTAAAAATAACAATTATGCTACATTATTTACACATGAACTTACCTTGGTACCAAAATATAAAGATTTTGCAATTTAGTCCACAATCTTTTCTTTACCTCGATCGCGACTTGAATCTCGTTTCTCTTGATCTATAATGCCAAATTAATCTTATTTAATACATACATTCATAAAAACAGCATTTAATACGAACTTTGGAAAAATTACACTTTTGCCCTAAACTTTTGCATAATTACATTTTGCCCCTAGGCTCGGATTAAACTTTATTCCTTATTCTTATGTTTTACAACATGCTGATCACTTTTCTCTTCTATGGCAACATCAAATTCTCACTCTAACATGTACTTGTGACTATTAGATATTTTTCTGATTAAGCCCTTTTACTCGTTTTTGCTTAAAATCGAGTAGTACAAGTTGTCTAACATAATTTAAAACCCCATATTCTATCATAAAACATCAAAATACACAAATTTCACCTATGGGTATTTTTCCAAATATAAACCCTAGGTTGAATTATTGCTAACATAAGCTTAATCGAGCTATCGGGATTCCAAAAACGTAAAGAACATTAAAAACGGGGCTTGGAATCACTTACTATGGAGATTGGAAGCTTGAAACAAACCCTAGCTATGGAGAACCCTTGAAATTTCGGCCTAATGAAGAAGATGGACAAAAATTGGCTTTTAATTTTGTTTTTAATTCATTTTAATAACTAAATGACCAAAATACCCTTACTACTAAACTTTCCAAAAATTCCTTCCATGTCCTAATTTTGTCCATGAACTTAAAATTGGTGAAATTGCTATTTAAGACCTCCTCATTAATATTCCAAAACAATTTCATACTAAAAACTTCTAGAATGCATGTTTTGCAACTTATTCGATTTAGTCCCTACTTTCAATTTAAGCACTTTAGGCATAGAATTGCATCACGAAATTTTCACACAATCATGTCATCGTATCATAATCATCAAAATAATTATAAAATAATTATTTCTATCTCGAATTTGTGGTCACGAAACCACTATTCCAATTAGGCCCTAATTCGAGATATTACAACTCTCCCCCCCTTTAAGGATTTTTGTCCTCGAAAATCTTACCTGTAAACAGATGTGGGTATTGATTTCTCATAGTTTCTTCGGATTCCCATGTAGCTTCTTCTACTCCATGCCTTTCCCACAACACCTTCACAAGTGCAACATTTTTATTCCTTAGTTGTTTGACCTCTCGAGCTAAAATCTTAATCGGTTCTTCTTCGTAGGTCATATCGGTTGTAGTTCAATTTACGTCGGTGAAACTACACGTGAAGGATCCGAACGATACCGACGTAACATAGATCGTGGAACACATCATGAATCTTCTCTAATTCGGTGGTAATGCTAGCCGATATGCTCTGGGTCCAACTTTTCAATTACTTCATATGGCCCAATAAACGCGGACTTAATTTGCCCTTCCGTCCAAATCTAAGGACTTTCTTCCACGGAGACACCTTTAAAAATACTTTATCACCAACTTGAAATTCAATGTCCTTTCGTTTTAGATCTGCATAAGATTTTTGTCTATCTGAAGCAGCTTTCAAACAATCTCGAATTACTTTCACTTTTTCTTCAGTTTCTTTTATTAGATCAACTCCATAAATCTGATTTTCCTTGAGTTCAGTCCAATACAATGGCATTCGACACTTACGACCATATAATGCTTCATAAGGTGCCATTTTCAAGCTCGTCTGATAACTATTGTTGTAAGCAAATTCTACCAGCGGCAAATATCTTTCCCAACTTCCTTGAAATTCCAATACACAACATCTAAGCATATCTTCAAGAATCTGAATTACTCTCTCTGATTGTCCATCAGTTTGTGGATGAAAAGCAGTACTGAAATTTAACTTTGTACCTAACGCGTCTTGTAACTTTTTCTAAAACCGCGAGGTAAACCTTAGATCTCTATCTGAAATAATCGACAATGGTATTCCATGTAATCTAACAATTTCTCTAATATACAGTTCAGCCAACTTGTTAAGAGAATAATCAGACGTCTTAGGAATAAAATGAGCCGATTTAGTCGATCATCAACTATTGCCCAGATGGCATTTTTCTTCCACGAGTTAACGGCAACCCTGATATAAAATCCATAGTAATCCGATCCCATTTCCATTCAGGAACCATAATAGGCTGAAGTAATCTCGAAGGTACCTGGTGTTCAGCTTTCACTTGTTGACAAACTAAGCACTTTGATACAAACTCGGAAATATCTCTTTTCATTCCACTCCACCAGTATATTTTCTTTAAGTCATTATACATCTTCGTATTGCCCGGATGAACCGCCAAACAACTATTATGTGCTTCCTGTAGGATCTTTTGAATCAATTCCTCATTCTTCGGTACACAAATCCGATCTTTAAACATTAAGCACCCATCAGAACCAATTTTGAAATCTGACTCTGTATCAACTTCACACTGCTTTCTCTTGGCTTGCAAATCTTGATCATCTTTTTGAGCTTCAAAAATCTCTTGTAAAAACATCGGTCTTACTCTTAACTCTGCTAGAATCGAACCGTCATCTGACATTTTCAACTGAGTGTTCATAACTCTTAAAGCAAACAATAACTTTCTGCTTAAAGCATCGGCAACCACATTCGCTTTTCCCGGATGATAATCAATAACAAGCTCGTAATCTTTCAATAACTCTAACCATCTTCGCTGTCTCAAATTCAAGTCTTTTTGTGACATCAAGTATTTAAGACTTTTATGGTCGGTATATACCCGGTACTTTTCACCATACAAATAATGTCGCCAAATTTTCAAAGCAAACACCACTGCAGCCAATTCCAAATCGTGAGTAGGATAATTTCTCTCATGAGGTTTTAACTGCCTCAAAGCATATGCCACCACTTTTCCTTCTTGCATGAGCACACACCCCAAACCATTTAGAGAAGCATCACTATACACCACAAATTCTTTACGATTAGAATTTGTACTAACACCTGGTGCCTCTGTTAATAACTTTTCAATTCTTCAAAACTTTGTTGACATTCTTCCGTCCATTCAAATTTAACATCCTTTCGGAGTAATCTAGTTATAGGAGCAGCAATTATAGAAAATCCATTTACAAACTGCCGATAATACCCAGCTAGCCCCAAGAAACTTCTAACTTCGGTTACGTTTTTTGGTAGTTTCCAATCAACAATGGCTAAAATTTTACTAGGATCAACCCGTATACCATCACCTGAAACAATATGACCCAAAAATCCAACTTCTCGAAGCCAAAATTCACTTTTACTAAACTTAGCATATAGCTGCTTATTTCTCAAAGTTTGCAAAACTATCCTCAAATGCTCAGCATGCTCTGTATCATCTTTTGAATAAATTAAAATATCATCTATAAACACCACAACAAATTTGTCCAAGTATGGCGAAATATGCGATTCATTAAATCCATAAACACAGCGAGGAGCATTTTCAATCCGAATGGCATAACTAAAATTCATAATGACCATACCTTGTTCTAAAAGCGGTTTTAGGCACATCCGACTCCTTTACCCATGATTGGTAATACCAGATCTCAAGTCAATCTTTGAAAACCATGTCGCTCCTTTTAGCTGATCAAACAAATCATCAGTTCTTGGCAACGGATACTTGTTTTTAATTGTCACCTTGTTTAACTGCCGATAATTAACACACAACCTCATAGAACCATTCTTCTTTTTCACAAATAACACGGGAGCACCCTAAGGTGAAAAACTCGGTCTCACAAAACCTTTATCAGTCAACTCTTGCAACTGCGACTTTAATTCCTTCAACTCTGCTGGTGCCATTCTATACGGAGCAATCGAAATCGGAGCTGTTCCCGGTATCAAATCAATACCAAATTATACTTCCCTAACTGGAGGCAAACCCGACAATTCTTACGGAAATCGTCCATAAATTCACACTGGCAAGCAGCGATTCAACTTTCTTTTCAACTTCTTTTGTGTTAATTACATCGCCAAATAAGCTTCATAACCCTTTCTCAGATATCTTTGAGCCGACATTGAAGAAATCACACTAGGCAATGCCTCTGATTTATCTGATTCAACCCGCAGAGTTTCACCATTTCCACACTTTAATTCTATAATCTTTTCTTTGCAATTTATTTTAGCATCATGCAATGTCAACCAATCCATACCCAAAATAACATCAAACTCATCAAACGGCAACAACATCAAGTCGGCCGGAAAGTAATGATCCCGAATCATTAAAGGACATTTCTTACATACTTTATCGACAGTCACACATTTGCCTAACAGATTCGACACTCTAATCATAAATTCTGTGTTCTCAACAGGTATATTCATACTAGACACCAATTTCATGCACACATATGAATGAGTAGAACCGGGATCAATCAAAACAATAACATTAACATTATAGAGGAAAATGTACCGATAATCACATCGGTGAGGAAGCATCTTCACGCTTTAATAGCATAAGTTCTAGTCGAGCCCTTCCTTGAGTCTAAGCGGTGCATCCACGGCTTCATTCTTCTTGCTTGCTTCGCTCCCAACTTTTCTTGGATATCTTCTTCTCGAATCCGCCCCACTTGTTTTTGTATTCTGAAATTTTTCTTTTTCAGCTCTCTCTGGGCAGTCTCTAATAAAATGATCCGAAGAACCACATCGAAAACATTCATTTGCTCTACACAGACCAAAATGATTTCTACCACACCGCTGGCACTCAGGTTTAATAAATCTCGAGTTCCCTACTTTGTTTGCCAAGTAGTGCGGGATTTAGGACCCACATTTTGCTTCTTATAATTCCCATATGATTGCCCAGCTGAAGCTTGGGAATGAGGATTCATATTCCTTGACTTTCTAGGTTGCTGTGAAAATGAACCACTCATCGGTCTTTTCTTCCAATTTCTAGTCTCAGCCTCTACCTTTTTCTTTTCTTTAAGTAATTCTTCAGCCTTACAAGCTCGATCAACCAATACTACCATTTCTTTTAATTCAAGAATTCCAACAAATACCTTGATGTCTTCGTTGAGCCTGTCTTCAAATCGTCGGCACATCTTGGCCTCTGTAGGAACATACTTTCTGGCATACTTACTTAATTGAACAAACTCTCTTTCATATTCTGTAACCGTCATATTACCTTGCTTCAGCTCAAGAAATTCTTTACACTTCTGATCAATAAATCTTTCACTAATATATTTCTTCCGAAACTCTTCTTGAAAGAATTCCCAAGTTATTTTCTCTTTCGGTACCACCGAAATCAAAGTCTTCCACCAATTATAAGCTGAATCCCTCAACAAAGATATAGCGCATTTCAAACATTCTTCAGGTGTACAAGATAATTCGTCAAATACCCGGATTGAATTTTCAAGCCAGAACTCTGCTCTCTCGGCATCATCATCAATATTTGCTTTAAATTCTTCGGCCCCTTGCTTGCGAATTCTATCAACTGGAGTTCTGTGAAATTTCATCAGATCCATACCTTGAGGCATCGGGGGTACAGGTTGAGGAATTGGGGGAGGTGGGGGAGGCTGTACATTTGGGTTCGTCTGAGCGAACTCGATGTACCATGCACTCATCATTTGGAGAAAGGCTTCCGACCCTTTCTCCTCCTCCCGACCAACATGGGAGGTGGATTTTCATCGGTCTTGCTCCTTCAGCGAAGTGGCGCATGACTCTCTACTTCATCTACCACAGCTGGATCGGGATCCATTTACTATAAAAAAAATCATTTAAAAAGGTCAGAAGTCGTCACACTATCACAATTTATACATATGGCATGTATAGCAAAATCAGTACATACAACACGTAGTCCGAGAACCGACTAAACCTGCTCTGATACCACCAAATGTAACGCTCCCACACCCGAAACCGTCGTCGGAGTCGAGCATGAGGGGTTACCGAACATAATTTATCAAATTAAGAACTTCAAATCATTTGTTTCTATATTCACAGCTTTCTAACTACCCGCGTCATAGTTACCCGAAAAATCATATCTCGAGTTACGAAACTTGAAATCAAGATCCATAAATTTTCCCTAAATTTAGACTCATATATATATTTACTAATTTTTTTCTAGAACTTTTGGTTTGGCCAATTAGTACATTTTATTAGTTAAAGTTACCCCTGTTTCAGGACTTGACTGGTCTGACCTCTGTTTACTACGAACCATATTTCTCTCTGTAAAAAATTCATATGACTATGAGGTTTATTTCTCCTGAAACTAGACTCAATAATAATTCTTAGAATATAAAATACACCACCTAATTATATCTTTACAATTTATAGTGAATTTATAAAGTTGGAACAGGGGATTCAGAAACTGCTATGACTCTGTTTCACTAAAATTCAAATATCTTCTAACATATAATTCCTTTACTTGTTTCATTTGTTTCATGTGAAACTAGACATAATAAGATTCAATTTGATATGTATTCCATCACCAAATTAAATTTCTATGATTTTTAGTAAATTTTCAAACTCGCGTCAGTGTTGCTGCAGTATCCTGTTTATGGCAAATTTCATCCCTTTTATGAGTTTTTATGCGCTAAGTATCTTATTAATTTTCCTTACATCAAACATAATCTAAACTAACCATTTTCATAATTTATAATTATCAAGCATTTCCTCAACCATTCCATCACCATACCATAAGATCATTTACACAAAAAAGGTATACTGCTATACATGCCATACTTAAATTTACAAGACATTACCAAAAGTCTTCCGGATAGTGTGACTGAGCCTTTGACCTATCCCGACTCCTGAGCTGGCTTGTCCAAAACTACAATGAGTAAGAAGGAGGGAGTAAGCATAAATGCTTAGAAAGTTCATATACAAATAATAAGTAACATAACAAACAGTCATACCAATCAACATTAGCATGCATCACTAAAACACATATCACATTTTTAATCATTTTTCATCATCTTATTACCTTATGTGGTTGTATCAATACTCAACCCGAGGGTTAAATACATACTTCTCCAAAATATCCATTTCATATCACTTACCAATACGTCTCTTTACATCTCGAATATTCCTCCATTTGAGTAGAACTTTACCCGTTGAACACATCGGAATATAATTTGGATACATGGATAACTTGCACATAAGTGCCATATATGCAATCAAGCAATCATGTAACCCGCCCATAAGCGAATTCGGACTCAACTCAATGAGCTCGGGCGTCCGCATCCATAAGTGAACTTGGACTCAACTCAACGAGTTCGGATGCCTAGTTACATCTCACGAACTCGGACTCAACTCAACGAGTTCGGACATTCGCATCCATAAGTGAACTCGGACTCAACTCAACGAGTTCGGATGCTCAACCATCCTAGTGACATGTCACTTGTATCCTAATCTATTCCTAAGGTTCAAATGGGATTTTCTCGAACACTTATCCTTGCCGTCTTAGTAGAATGCGAAATCAATACTCGGTAACAATTATATTTAACAAGTAGCTCACATAATTTACATATTATTTGAAATTAACCACAAAACATACATTTCATAATGAAATTCAGCATAACACATAATTAATATCAATAACTTAAAAATAACAATTATGCTACATTATTTACACATGAACTTACCTTGGTACCAAAATATAAAGATTTTGCAATTTAGTCCACAATCTTTTCTTTACCTCGATCGCGACTTGAATCTCGTTTCTCTTGATCTATAATGCCAAATTAATCTTATTTAATACATACATTCATCAAAACAGCATTTAATACGAACTTTGGAAAAATTACACTTTTGCCCCTAAACTTTTGCATAATTACATTTTTGCCCCTAGGCTCGGGATTAAACTTTATTCCTTATTCTTATGTTTTACAACTTGCTGATCACTTTTCTCTTCTATGGCAACATCAAATTCTCACTCTAACATGTACTTGTGACTATTAGATATTTTTACCGATTAAACCCTTTTACTCGTTTTTGCTTAAAATCGAGTAGTACAAGTTGTCTAACATAATTTAAAACCCCATATTCTATCATAAAACATCAAAATACACAAATTTCACCTATGGGTATTTTTCCAAATATAAACCCTAGGTTGAATTATTGCTAACATAAGCTTAATCGAGCTACCGAGATTCCAAAAACGTAAAGAACATTAAAAACGGGGCTTGGAATCACTTACTATGGATCTTGGAAGCTTGAAACAAACCCTAGCTATGGAGAACCCTTGAAATTTCGGCCTAATGAAGAAGATGGACAAAAATTGGCTTTTAATTTTGTTTTTAATTCATTTTAATAACTAAATGACCAAAATACCCTTACTACTAAACTTCCATGTCCTAATTTTTTCCATGAACTTAAAATTGGTGAAATTGCTATTTAAGACCTCCTCATTAATATTCCAAAACAATTTCATACTAAAAACTTCTAGAATGCAAGTTTTGCAACTTATTCGATTTAGTCCCTATTTTCAATTTAAGCACTTTAGGCATAGAATTTCATCACGAAATTTTCACACAATCATGTAATCATATCATAATCATCAAAATAATTATAAAATAATTATTTCTATCTCGGATTTGTGGTCACGAAACCACTATTCCGATTAGGCCCTAATTCGGGATATTACACGTTCGACAACGTCCGAGGTAAGTCTTCGAGTAATGAAACTTAGTTTATGATTTGATTAAGTCATGTCATATAAGCATAACGAATAAACGGAGATATAATGATTCCACTTGAATTATATATTGAGGTGATTAGTTTATACTTATGATGGTGGCGAATGTGTATAGAGATCATGTTAGAAAGCCACTCAAAATCATGCTCTTTGTATGTGGCTATTGAGTCGAAATTGGTAAGGTTTGATAAGTGTCTTGTGTTTGAGCTTTAGTAATGAAAATGAAATATGGATGTGTCATGATTTATTGATATATGTGCATGAGTATTCGAATGATATCCGGGTTAAGTCCCGAGGGCATTTGTGCTATTGATTATATCCGGGCTAAGTCCCGAAGGCATTTGTGCTAGTGACTATATCCGGGCTAAGTCCCGAAGGCATTTGTGCTAGTGATTATATCCGGGCTAAGTCCCGAAGGCTTTTGTGCTATTGACTATATCCGGGCTAAGACCCAAAGGCATCTGTGCGAGTTGCTATATCCGGCTAAATCCCGAAGGCACTTGAGTTTGGAAGTGAGCGATCTTGCTGTAATAATTTCAATTAATGCGCTCATAAAATCCAAACGATAAGGTATGTTTCGTATATGCATCGGAAAGGTTGATTCCTTTTAAATAGTATTCGCTCAATTGATTAACGAACTTCCGACCTCTAGTTAGGTTTGATTCCCTGTGTATGAATATAATGGTTGAAGCGTGAAGTAAGTATGATTTTTGAGAACATGCATATATGCAATTATTCATTTAGTCATATGAACGCTATACTTTAGTCGTAAATAATTTTATTACTTGAACTTACTAAGCATTAAAATGCTTACTCATTACTTGATTTTCATTTTATAGATTTTGTTCGTCACCATCGGACTCGGGAGTGTCAAAGTCGAAGTCATCCATACTATCTAAGCCACTTTTGGTACTCTTTTAGTTCAATTTTGAAAATGGCATGTATAGGGCTGACCCTTGTTGTTAATTAAGTACCCTTTGGTAATGTGTATTCGTATAGCCATGCGAAAATGGCTCGTATATTTCGAAGTATAACATTATGGTCTTGTGATATGGTTATTAAGTGGTGTGGAAATGTTTGGTAATGACTAGCCATTGGAATGGCCAATCATGGTCCTATTGGTGCTACGTACGTCATGGCTAATCGGGATTACCCTTGATAATAATGTATGTCAATTTGCTATTTGATTTATGGAAAATTATGAAATAGGTAAAATTTACCTTAAAATAGATGCTGACAGCAACAGTGACATAAGTTGGAAAAATCACTAAAAATAGTATGAATGGAATTAAATAGTGAATAGATTATGTAATCGAATCTTGATGAGTCTATTTTCATATGAAAGAAACGAAACGACCATATGAGCCGTATTTTATGAGATGTTTAAGTTTTCGTGAAATAGGGCCAGAGCGTTTTCTGGATCCCCTGTTCTGACTTTGAAAATTTACCATAAATTACCCAGAGATAATTAGAAGTCATGCTTTATATGTAAAGATTCCTTTTTGAGTCTAGTTTTACTAGAAACAAACGGAATAAGTATTGAAGCTCTGTACAGGGAGATATCTAAGTCGTAATGCATGAAGGTCAGAGTAGTCGAACCCTGAAACAGGGGAGATTTAACTAATAAAATGTACTAATTGGGCCAACCAAAAATTCTAGAAAAAAATATGTAGATGGATATATGAGTCTATTTTCAAATAAAATTAACGGAATCAGTTTTCGAGTTTTGGAACTCCAGATATGATTTTTAAGGTGACAGTGACGCAGTTAGCCAGCTTGTCTGGAAATTTTAAAATGAACTGTGTAAATAAATGAATTAAGTTCGTTAATACCTCGAGTTCAACTCCGGCAACGGTCTCGGGCGCGGGGTGTTACAGAACTAGGGAATGGACCCATGAAGTTGATACCCCAAACTTCAAATATTTCACATGAGAGCATATATGTCTAAGGCATTTCATCACGTTTGGATATATTACCTGTCCTTTGACATTTGTTGCAAAAAGTAACATGCCTGTTGGCGTCTTTGAAAAGAGTGGGCCAATAAAAACCTAATTCGAGGACTTTATGTACAGTCTTATTTCCACCGTAATGTCCTCCAGCCAGTCTTGAGTGGCAATGTTCCAAAAATTTCAATGCTTCTGTCCTTGTAATGCATCTCCTAATGATTTGATCTGTACATTTACAGAAAAAAAAGGGTCTTCCCAGAAGTAGTTTTTCACATCAGTGAAGAATCACTTCTTTTGCTGATATGTCAACCCTTTTGGGATAATGTTAGCGGCTAAAAAATTTGCAATATCTGCAAACCAAGGTACCTCAAAATCAGATATAGCAAAAAATTACTCTTCAGGCAATGAATCATTTATTTCAATGTCATCTTGTTCTTTGGTACTTGAGTTTTCAAGCCTGGAGAGATGGTCAGCTGCAAGATTTTCATCTCCTTTCTTATCATTAGTCTCCAAGTCAAATTCCTGCAATAATAAGATCCATCGAATGAGTTCAGGTTTTGCATCAGTTTTAGTCAAAAGGTGACGAAGAGCGGAATGGTCAGTATAAATGACAACTTTAGACAATATTAAATATTTCCTAAATTTATCAAATGTAAAAACCACAGCTAGCAGCTCTTTCTCCATGGTGGTGTAGTTTTCTTGTGCGGCTGTCAAAGTCCTACTAACATAATAGATAGGTTGAAAATGTTTATCTCTTGCTGTCCCAAAACTGCACCTACTGCAAAATCACTTGCATCACATATTAGTTCAAAAGGTGAATTCCAATCAGTGCAATTATCATTAGAGCTTTAGTCAGTTTATCCTTTAAAGTATTAAATACTTCTAAACACTCCTGATCAAAATTAAAAGGCATATCTTTTTCTAGTAATTTAGTCAAAGGCTTAGCTATTATAGAAAAGTCTTTAATAAATCTTTTATAAAACCTAGCATGTCCGAAGAAGCTCCTAATTGCCTTAATCGAATTAGGGGGTAGTTTTTCAATGGTTTCAATTTTAGATTTATCAACCTCAATCCCTCTACTAGAAATTTTATGTCCTAACATAATACCTTCTTGAACCATAAAGTGACATTTTTCCCAATTAAGCACAAGGTTTGTTTCCTCACATCTTATTAACACTAGTTTTAAATTTTTAAGCAAAGAGGGAAAGAGTTATCGAAAACTGAAAAATCATCCATAAATACCTCCATGACGTCTTCTACGAGTTTGTCAAAAATGACCATCATGCAGTGCTAAAAAGTAGTAGGAGCATTACATAATCCAAAAGGCATTCTACGATAAGCAAACGTACCATATGGACATGTAAATGTCGTCTTTTCATGATATTCAGGAGCTATTGGGATTTGTAAATAGCCAGAGAATCTGTCTAAGCAGTAGCACATGTGTCCTGACAATCTTTCCAACATTTGGTCGAAGAATGAAGGGGAAAGTGGTTTTTTCTCGTGGCATCATTTAGCTTCCTATAATCAATGCACACTCTCCAACCTATGACTGTCCTTGTTGGGATTTGTAACGCCCCAATTTTCGGGTTTTCTGTGTTTCTGTGATTTTTAAAATTTTTGTGTGTTCTGGTTGGTTAAAATATATATTTTAGTCGGTTAGTGGGCCTTTGGAAGGCCCAAACATAAGTTAAATTCGTGGTAGTCTTCGGAATTTTAATTTTATGAACAGGTGATGTAATTGGCGTTTGGGCTTTTAAGAGTAAAGGGGTAAAAGATGACACAAAAAGAAGTGTGGTGTAGTGGCAAGGTGGCGCCGCTTAGGGGACAAGGAAGTGACGCCATAGAGGAAGCAAGGGGTCCAAGGTTCAAGTCTTGGCTCTTGCAATATATTTTGGTTTTTCTTTTCAATAAATCTGGAAGCAAGTAGGTGCACTTTGAAGTTTAATGTGTTGGATTTATGACACAAATAAGTTGATGGCCTAGTGGTGGTGGTGTGAGTTGGCATGTAAGAGGACTTTGGTTCGAATCCCTTGGCACGCAAGGGTTGATTATTTTGCTATGTTGGGACGGCAAGAGTTGGTGTTGGTTTTAAACTCTGGTGACGGAGGGATCCCACATCGGGAAGCTAATATAAGAGTGGATAAAGAGCTGGCTTAAACAGAGCAAACCATGAGGAGAGTAGGCATACCCTTCTTGGCTGATCCCTTTCGCTTTGTGACGTGCTCGTTTGGGTTGGGCGTCAGCTAAGAGTGTTTGGAGCGCGGATTAACTGCAGTCTCCTAACAGGTGTGTATTTCTCATTACTCTAGCAGTAGGACGGCTATTTCGGGCTGCGATGGGCTGAAATTGGCCATGTGGTCCCAATGGGTCCGTAAGCCCAAGTGGATTTGTAGAATTACTGAAATACCCCTATAGGATAGAATTACCGAAATACCCTTATAGGGTAGAAATACCGAAATACCCCTATAGGGTAGAATTCTGAGATACCCTTATGGGTAAAATTACCATTTTGCCCCTAGGGTGTTAAATGACTATTTTGCCCCTCGTGCGTAAATGACTAACTTGTGTGATGATTGGGTTAGTTGACGTGGATTTATGTTAGTTATCTTTAATTCGTAAGTCTAATGTGTTAGTGATCAATTGTAGGATTATCGCGTGGGAGATATCGTCATCAATCGTCATCAACCAGGTGTGTAAACGACACCCTCCCTTAGATTGAATCGGTAAAAGCTGAAATACCGAAATATTGGTATTTTGTGAAGTCGCGAGCGTGCGAGTGCTCATGAGACAGTTGTTAATGAATATGGTGCATTTGGATGATTAGAGTCTAGAGTGTGCATTTTTGTGCACAACGTTATTTTTTGGCTTAATGGGCCGAAAACGGGCTAATGGGCCAACGGGCCCACTTTGGTAAAAAGACAAGGTAAGTACATTTGATTACTTGGTAAACGTTAGAATGAGCATGAAACCTTAGCAATAGGTAATAATTAATGAAATACTTTTATGCATGCAAAATTACGATTTTACCCACAGGGTTTTTTTTTCTGAAAAGCATGATGTTCTGTTTCTGTATACGTATGCCATGACATATTACTTCTATTGCATGGGACATGGGTTTATATTGATGGAGGAAGCGTTCTGGTAGCTGCGCTGCAATCTGGTGGCCTCGCCACATATATCGGTTCTGGTGACTTCGTCACAATATCTGGCAGCCTCGCTGCAATTTCTGTGGTGTGTAGCGGTTGGGTGGGTCGAGTAGTCTCCCCACATGGTGTAAGGCTGGTGCGGGGGTGTTATGGATGGCTCTGGGTTGGGATTTCTGCATTCATGATATATTTGTTCTGTATCTGCTATGGACCTATGGGTTTCATTCTGATTTCTATACTGGGCCAAGGCCTAGATAAGTCTGACTCTGAGGTTTGATATGTTTTGGGCTATGGTTGGGTTATGTTACACACTAAGTTTACCGAACTCACCCTTAATTTTCATCTCTGTAGGAAATCCCCAACCATAGTGGGCTTGGAGTTGTGAGGGATTCGGAGTGGCCACATCATCTGCAAAGTTGGTTTTTCTAAGTTAGTTTATTTTTATTATTTTTATATTCTTATTTAATTTTGGGTTTTAAGTTGAAATAAGGCCGCTATTAAAATTCCTTTTTTTCCGTTATGGTTTTATTTTCTGATTATATTTATACTATGACGAAATTGCAAGTGTTAGGCTACGCGGGTTTTCAAAATTAATGAACGTTTTCCAAGACTCAACAAGCACAACAAATGGATAGCCTAAAGATTGATAAACCGGCTTTTCATTCAACTGCTATTTTACAAAGACCACCCCAATCACTTAAACCAACGAATGCATACTAAGTCGTAAGTCCATGTGACACGTCGGATCTGGCCATAACGTTTGGGCTGGGTTTGGGGTGTTACATTTAGTGGTATCAGAGCCAAGTTGCAACAACTCGGTTGTGGAACGGTTCTAAAAATAGGAGTTTGTAAAGAAACACTGAATAAAGGTTTTTGAAAATCGTTTTTTTGGAACTTGATTATAAATTGTTTTTGAGAATGTTTCCAATATTTTCTCTTTACAAATAGATGATTTTAAAGATTAAAATCGGTTTTCTAAAATTAGATTTTTTTAGAAGGTGGCACACCGAATCTCCGGCCCAAGTCTGTAAGTTTTCTGAGCCTTTCTGATTGTTTCTGAAATATCTGTTATATGCTTGTACAAAACTTTATCGTGGTACTTTAGTTAGGGTAACACTGGAACCATAGAAACTCTGATAAGTAGACTGAGACTGTAGCTAGGCTATCGCAAAAGGAAACAAACTCAAACTCTGAATTACTATTATTCATAAGACATCTGTAATGAACACTAAATTATTAAACTGATTCATAAAATTCTTAATCAAATAATACGAAATGAGTACACGAGCAGCTCGTGGAAGAGGCCGTGGACATGGCCGAGGTAATGCTCAGGAGATCGTGAGTGGGGTATCTATACTAAGTCCTTTGGGTCACTCGGTTAGGGTAGATAAACTGTATAGAGATGTGCCTATAGAAACTCAAGGAAAAGTTTTCTCTGGAGATTTGATGGAGCTACCTTTTGGAGAATTCGATCTCATTTTTGGAATGGATTGGCTTGTTAAGCATAGGGTTACTCTGGATTGTGCTGCTAAGCGAATAATGTTAAAGACCACAAAGGATGAGGAGGTTTTGGTGATAGGCGAGCGTAGGGATTATCTGTCTAATGTGGTGTCGGCATTGAGAGCCGAGAAGTGGATTCGAAAGGGATGTGAGGCTTATTTGGCATTTGTAAGCCAATCAGAAATTAAGGATCTGACAGTGGATAAAGTTAGAACCGTCAAGGATTTTCAAGATGTTTTTCCAGAGGAGCTTTCGGGTTTGCCCCTGAACCGAGAGGTTGAGTTTGGAATCGACTTGTTGCTTGGAATAGCACCAGTGTCCATTGCACTTTATAGGATGGCACCGAAGGAGTTGGTGGAGCTGAAAGCCCAAGTTCAAGAGTTATTGGATAGAGGCTTCATTAGACCAAGTGTGTCTCTGTGGGGAGACCCAGTGTTGTTCGTAAAGAAGAAAGATGGGTCAATGCGGATGTGCATCGATTATCGACAGTTGAACAAACTGACGATTAAGAACAAGTACCCACTGCCGAGAATCGATGATTTATTCGACCAACTTTGTGACAGCCCTAAATTGACCCTAGTCGGAAAGTGGTTTCGGGACCACTAAACCGAGTCATAAAAATAATTAACTGTCATAGTTGATGCTCATTATATGTACATATGCATGTGTGAAAATTTCATGTTTGGATTTTGTTAATTGTAAGTGAATTTTATCAAATAGGACTTATGTGAGAAAATTTAGAAATGTGCTAGGCAAATGTAGGGTGGCCTATAAGTGCATGTTGTGAAAATGGTGGGTTTGCATGTCAATTTACCTAAATTTAAGCATGATGGCCGGCCATGCTATGGGTGGAAACATGTTGCAAACATGTTGGGTTAGTGGTTATGTTAGAAAGAATAAAATAATGAAAAAAAAAAGAGGAAAATATGATGAAAACAAAGGAAAAAAAAAGTGTCCATCCTTTCACATTTTCTTTGCTTGGCGAATGTTCTAAGAAGAAGGGGAAGAGCTTGAGAAAATCAGCCATGGGAGTTTGCTAGACTAAGGTATGTTTGATGTTGTCTATGAGATTCATGCATGTTTTAGTTGTTAGTTTGAGTTCTACTTAGCCCATGGTTTAAATCTTTGCTATGAGATGGAGATGATATTCGCCATGGGTGTTGTCTTCTTGTTGGATGTTTGATGTTTGATGTTGTGGTGATGAGGCATGAAGATGAGTTAAGTTTCGCTAAGCAAGGGTTTGTGTTGGTGTCATTTGCAGGCTAAGTGTGAAGCTTTGTAATGATGCACGTGTATGGTGCTCTTGATGTTTTGAATGGAAGTAGAGGAAAGGTAAAAGAAAATTAGGGTAGAAATGTGGATTTATAGGATGTTACAAGTATATGTAAAGCCATGCTAGGTTAGGAAAAATTCGGTCAAGTGTTCATGAGATGAAATTTTGTGTTAGGTGAATTAAAGATGATAGTATAGTTGATATCATATATATATGTATGTATGCATATTCGGCTATCAATTAAGAGCATAGGTGATGATGAGTCTAAGCTTTGTACATTCGGCCATATACAAATATGCATGTGTGATTGGATTATTGATAGTAGGGCGATAGCATATGGCTATTGCTTGAATAGATAAAAGCACGAGGCAACAAGATAAAAATTTTACCATGCCGTTCGTATGTCATAAAATCATTAAAATGTGAATACCAATATATGTAGCAAAGGGGTTTAATGAGTTAATTTATTTGTTTAAGCTCAAGATCCTAAAGGAGAGGCGTCCAACAAGGGGAAATCGAAGGTCATCGAGTAGCCGACTTGGAATTAATTCACCCAACACAGGTGAGTCACTAAGCGTATATTTTGTATCGATTTAAATAGACATGATGTCTATGTAATTATGCAGAATGGAATGATAAATTTATATACATGTATGTATGTGGTGATGAAAGTATTGAATGAAAAGAAAAGAGGTGAGATGTATTGAGTTGTGGATTTCGGCACTAAGTGTGCGGGTATAAACATTTATGATCATGAGATTGCACTAAGTGTGCGGGTTTTAAATTTGTACAGCACTAAGTGTGCGAGTTTGATTATATAGCACTAGGTGTGCGAGTTGATTTTATAGCACTAAGTGTGCGGACTCACTATATGTTTTTGAATCACTATTGACACTGAGTGTGCGACATTATTAAGTTGATCACGGACAGCGGATCGGGTAAGTACCTTGAGTTCATGGCTAATAGGCGCTATGTTTATATTTGGAGTTGAGCTTGGTAAGTTTTGAACCTATGTGACAATTTTAATTGAAGTCACGTACATGAGAATTATCGTGGAATAAGTGAAAGGCCATTTAGTTGTATGATTGTAATGAAAACAAAATGATGTATAAAAACGCTTCAAATATCCTATTGATTAGTATATGGAATGTGAATGTGTAACTTGGTGTGAGATTGAACCGAAAGGTCTAAGGAACTATGGTATAGTTCAGTTTGGACGAAGTAATTAGCATCGTTCCATTGTGTTTCCTCTTATGATAATGTTATTAATGGATGGTAGTGCATTGCTTATGGCTTACTGAGTTATGTACTCATTTGGTGCTTATTGTTGCTTATTTAGGTTCTTGATCCATTTTATGTGCTCGGGACCGTCGTCAAGTCATCACACCGCTAGCAACTTTTGGTATTTTCTTCTTAGATGGTCTAAGAGAACATTTCGCATGTATAGGCTATTATGTTTTGTTTGAACTTGGTATGTAAAACTTTGGATGGCCATGCGAAAATGGCTTATATACGTTTTGAGCATAATGTTATAGTCATCTTGAATGTATATGTTCATTAAGAAGCATGGAAATGTTGGTAACGGTTAGCCATGGGAATGGTCATTCATGATCACTTTTGGTATATGTATGACAAACTCTAGTTGATCCATGGAGGATCATGAAATAGGTAAAGTTGCCTTAAAAATAGATGCTGACAGCAGCAGTGATGTAGATTTGAAAAATCACTAAAAATAGTAGGAATGGAATTAAATAGTGAATAAATTATGTGAATGAACCTTGATGAATCTATTTTCATAGGAAAGCAAGAAAATGATCATGTGAACAGTATGTTAAGAGAAATTTAAGTTTTTGTGAGACAGGGCCAGAACGGTTTCTGGATCCCCTGTTCCGACTTTGGAAATTCATTGTAAATTAACCAGAGGTAATTAGAAGTCATGCCATATATGCATAGATTCCTTTTTGAGTCTAGTTTCTATAAAAACAAACGGCACCAGTATTGAAGCCTTGTACACAGAGATATCTAAGTCGTAATGCGAAAAGGTCAGGGTAGTCGAACACTGAAACAGGGGAGACTTTAACTAATAAACTGTACTAATTGGCCCTACCAAAAATTCTAGAAAAAAAATTGTAGATGCAAATATGAGTCTAGTTTTGGGGAAAAATAACGAAACTGATTTTTGAGTTGTGGAACGTAAGATATGATTTTTAGGGTGGCAGTGATGCAGCTTGCCAGCCTGCCTGGAAAATTTTAAATGGACTGTGAGATTAATTAAGTTAAGTCTATATGCACCTTGTGTTCGACTCCGGCAACGGTCTCGGGCACGGGGTGTTACAATTTAATTGGTATCAGAGCTATGGTTTAGTCGGTTCTAGGACTACCATAGCACGTATGAGTCTAGCTATACATGCCTTAATGTTAATGTTTAAATGTGTGATGACTTCTGACGGTTAAGATTATTGTTTTGATTAGTAAATGGATCCGGTAGAGAGAACCTTGGCGGATGGCGTTGAAAGTGTAGCGGCTGCTCCTGCACAAGGGGCGCCGCTGTTGAACCTCGGTCATCTGCGAATAATCAAAGTGAGGGGCTAAACAAGCCTTCTTTACCATGATGAATGAGTGGGTCGCGAATATGCCCGAACCAATCCGGCTGTCCAACAATTCCCGAATTTGAATAATCCACCCCAAGAGCCCGTAATGCCATGCCATCGATCTGTGAGGCTGAGTAAGCCACTGTAGACTTGATTAGGAAGCGGGACGAGAGGAGTTCAGGGCCATAGTTACCGATGATGCCGAAAGGGCCGAAGTTTCGCTTGATAACAAAGATTCGGTGTTTGATGAACTGTCATGCACACCCGATGAATGTCTAAAGTGTGCTATATCCTTGTTATGGACTCACCTACTATTGGTGGAGGACCTTGATTTCCATAGTCCCAAACGAACTAGTTACTTGGGATTTCTTTCAAACGGAATTTGAAAGAAATATATTAGTCAACGGTTCATCGATCAAAAAGTAAGGAATTCTTGGAACTCAAGCAAGGTCAGATGACAAGATGTCGAATCTGAACATGAGTTCGTAAGACTCGATCAGTATGCCCGGAGTGTGTGGCTGATGAGGTTGCTATGTGCAAAAGATTGAAGAAGGATTGAATGAAGATTTAAAGCTACTAGTGGGTATTTTGGAGATAAAAGAATTCGTAACACTAGTTGAACGAGCTGCAAGGCGGAAGAACTTGGAAAGGAGAAGAAGAAGGCTAAATTTGAAGCCGAGACTATCGTAAAAGATCGACGGTAAAGCTCCATTCTCAACTGTAAAGAAGTTCGTGGAGGACACTAATAAATCGAGGATGACGGGAATTTCCATTAGAGCACGACCATCGACGGACTCGAGCTACTTGGTAGCTAGTGTGGGCAATAATCGTCAAGAGAAACCTGAATGTCCCCAATGCGGAAGGCGACACATAGGTGAATGTTGGGGTAAGTCTACTAACGAGGGCACATTACGGATGCGGTTCAAGGACCACTTCATTAGAGATTGCACGGAGCTTGATGAGAAGAATAGGATGCAAGGTGCAAGACCTAGTGGAATGAAAGCTAGAGGTAGACCACCAAGAATTTCGGGAGGTAGGGGTGGTAGTCGAGAGAGGGCCACCGACACTGCTGTTCGATCCGAGACCCGTACTCTGCTAGGGCATATGCCATCTGTGCACGAGAGGAAGCATCCTCCCCGATGTTATCATTGGTACTTTCACTCTTTTGATACTAATGTAATTGCATTAATCGACCACAGCTCTACTCATTCTTATGTATGTGGGACTTTAGCATCCAAGAAGACTCTACCTATTGAGTCTCTTGAGTTAAATAATTCGGTGTCAAATCCTTGGGTCGTTACGTGCTTGTCGACAAAGTGTGCAAGAAATGTCCCTAGTAATCCGAGGGTCCTGCTTTCCGGCGGACCTGATGCTTTTGTCGTTTGATGAATTTGATGTTATTCTTGGTTTGGATTGGTTGACCGTGCATGATGCGGTTGTGAATTTCAAAAGCAAGACTATTGATTTGAGGTGCGCAAATAACGAGATAATCCGAGTTGAGTCTACAGACTTAAAGGGGTTGCCAGCTGTAATATCAGCAATGTTGGCCCAGAAACATGTAAGAAAGGGGTGCGAAGCATACCTTGCGTATGTACTTGATGACAAGGAATTGGAAAAGAACCTCGAATCTGTGCCGGTGGTTTTTGAATACCCAGATGTTTTTCCTGAAGAATTACCGGGTTTACCACCTGTTCGGGAAGTAGAGTTTGGTATTGAGCTTGTACCTGGGACTACGCCAATTTCGATAGCTCCGTATCGTATGGCACCAACCGAGTTGAAGGAGTTGAAAGCTCAGTTGCAAGAGTTGACGGATAGAGGTTTCGCTCGACCAAGTTTCTCACCTTGGGGTGCACCACTATTGTTTGTGAAAAAGAAGGACGGAACCATGAGGTTGTGCATTGACTATCGTCAGCTGAATAAAGTGACGATAAAGAATAAATATCCGTTACCGCGTATTGATGATTTGTTTGATCAACTAAAAGGAGCCTCAGTGTTTTCAAAGGTAGATTTGAGGTCGGGTTATTATCAGTTGCGGATTCGAGATGCGGATGTACCCAAAACTGCTTTCAGAACGAGGTACGGTCACGACGAGTTCTTAGTGATGCCGTTTGGGCTCACTAATGCCCCTGCAGTATTTATGGATTTAATGAATCGGATCTTCAGACAGTATTTAGACCGGTTCGTAGTTGTGTTTATTGATGACATCTTGATCTATTCAAGAGATGAGACCGAACACGCTGAGCACCTGAGGTTAGTGTTGCAAATTTTACGGGATAAGCAGTTATATGCTAAGTTCAGTAAGTGTGAGTTCTGGTTAAGAGAGGTTAGCTTCTTGGGTCATGTGGTATCCGCATCGGGTATTCGAGTGGACCCGAGCAAAATTTCAGCCATACTTAACTGGAAGCCTCCAAGAAATATTACTGAGGTTCGGAGCTTTTTGGGACTTGCCGGCTACTGCCGACGGTTCGTGAAAGGTTTCTCGACGATAGCCACACCAATGACGAAGCTACTTCAAAAAGATGTTAAGTTCGAATGGACGGAAAAATGTCAGAAAAGTTTTGATCAACTGAAAACCTATTTGACTGAAGCTCCAATTCTAGTGCAGCCCGAATCAGACAAGGAATTTGTCATTTATAGTGACGCCTCCCTACTTGGGTTGGGTTGCGTATTGATGCAAGAAGGTCGAGTGGTGGCCTACGCGTCGAGACAATTAAAGCCACATGAGAAAAACTACCCGACCCATGACCTTGAATTAGCAGCCATAGTGTTCGCCTTGAAAATATGGCGACATTACTTGTTTGGAGAGAGGTGTCACATTTATTCGGACCACAAAAGTCTTAAATATTTAATGACTCAAAGAGATCTAAATCTGTGACAAAGACGTTGGCTTGAGTTGTTGAAAGACTATGAACTTGTCATTGATTATCACCCGGGGAGGGCTAACGTGGTGGCCGATGCTTTGAGTAGTAAAGCACTGTTTGCTTTGAGAGCGATGGTTGCTCACCTATCCGTTTCGCCCGATGAGGTGCTAGTAGTTGAATTAAAGGCCAAACCATTATGGATTCATCAAATACTTGAATCCTAGATAGTCAATGCTGAATTGGTCGCTAAACGAGCTGAATGTGCCTCGAATGAGGAATCGGAATTTCGGATTGACAACAATGATTGTTTGACATTCAAGGGTCGATTATGTGTTTCGGAACTTACTTCGATGATTTTGAACGAGGCTCATAGTGGCCGAATGTCTATCCACCCGGGTAGTACTAAAATGTACAACGATCTGAAACGTCAATTTTGGTGGCCGGGTATGAAACAAGATATTTCTGAATTTGTTTCAAGGTGTTTGATATGTCAACAAGTAAAAGCGGAACATCAAGTGCCATCGGGATTACTTCAGCCAATCATGATACCCGAATGGAAATGGGATCGAGTGACAATGGACTTTGTATCTGGGTTACCTTTGACTCAGAGTAAGAAAGACTCGATGCGGGTTATTGTTGATAGATTGACCAAGTCTGCTCATTTTATCCCTGTCCGTACGGATTTTTCGCTCGATAAATTGGCAGAATTATACATCTCCCAAATTGTTCGATTGCATGGGGTACCTATTTCTATCGTGTCGGATAGAGACCCAAGATTTACATCGCAATTTTGGAGGAAGTTACAAGAAGCGTTGGGTACTAAGATGCATTTTAGCACGACATTTCATCCCAGATCGACGGTCAATCTCGAGCGAATAATTGAGATACTCGAGGATATGTTGAGATGTTGCGTCTTAGAGTTTTGTGGTTCATGGGAAAGATATTTGCCTTTGATTGAATTAAACACAACAATAGTTTTCAATCAAGCATTAAGATGGCACCTTACGAGGCTTTATACGATTCGTAAATGCCGTACCCCATTATTTTGGTGAACTTAGCGAAAGCAAAATCTTTGGGGTTGATTTGATTAAGGATCTTTGAGCGAAAGTTCGAGTAATTCGTAAAAGTTTGAAAGTCGCCGGATCGCCGTAAGTCGACGCGGATTTAAAACGAAGAGATATTGAGTATCGTGGGAGACAAAGTGTTTCTTAAGGTATCGCTTGGAAAAAGATACTCAGATTCTACCGTAAGGGCAAATTGAGTCCGAGATTCATTGGGCCGTATGAGATCTCCGAACGAGTTGGCCCAAGAGCATATAGGTTGCTTTTACCCCGAACTCGAAAGGATCCACAACGTTTTCATGTTTTGATGCTTGACGTTATCGATCCGATCCTTCGCATGTAATAAACCCTCCGAAATTGAAATTCAAGGCGATATGAGTTATGAAGAAGAACCGATCCGTATTCTAGCTCGTGAAGTGAAAGAGTTGCGAAACAAAAGGGTTCCGTTAGTGAAAGTGTTATGGCTCAAACACGGAATGGAAAAAGCTACTTGGGAACACGAGAACTCTATGAAAGAACGATACCCAAACCTATTTACCGGTAAGATTTTCGGGGACGAAAATTTCTTAAGTGGGGGAGAGTTGTGACAGCCCTAAATTGACCCTAGTCGGAAAGTGGTTTCGGGACCACTAAACCAAGTCATAAAAATAATTAACTGTCATAGTTGATGCTCATTATATGTACATATGCATGTGTGAAAATTTCATGTTTGGATTTTGTTAATTGTAAGTGAATTTTATCAAATAGGACTTATGTGAGAAAATTTAGAAATGTGCTAGGCAAATGTAGGGTGGCCTATAAGTGCATGTTGTGAAAATGGTGGGTTTGCATGTCAATTTACCCAAATTTAAGCATGATGGCCGGCCATGCTATGGGTGGAAACATTGCAAACATGTTGGGTTAGTGGTTATGTTAGAAGAATAAAATAATGAAAAAAAAAGAGGAAAATATGATGAAAACAAAGGAAAAAAAAGTGTCCATCCTTTCACATTTTCTTTGCTTGGCCGAATGTTCTAAGAAGAAGGGGGGGAAGAGCTTGAGAAAATCAGCCATGGGAGTTTGCTAGACTAAGGTATGTTTGATGTTGTCCATGAGATTCATGCATGTTTTAGTTGTTAGTTTGAGTTCTACTTAGCCCATGGTTTAAATCTTTGCTATGAGATGGAGATGATATTCGGCCATGGGTGTTGTCTTCTTGTTGGATGTTTGATGTTTGATGTTGTGGTGATGAGGAATGAAGATGAGTTAAGTTTCGGCTAAGGTAGGTTTGTGTTGGTGTCGTTTGCATGCTAAGTGTGAAGCTTAGTAATGATGCACGTGTATGGTGCTCTTGATGTTGTGAATGGAAGTAAAGGAAAGGTAAAAGAAAATTAGAGTAGAAATGTGGATTTATAGGATGTTACAAGTATATGTAAAGCCATGCTAGGTTAGGAAAAATTCGGTCAAGTGTTCATGAGATGAAATTTTGTGTTAGGTGAATTAAAGATGATAGTATAGTTGATATCATATATATATGTATGTATGCATATTCGGCTATAAATTAAGAGCATAGGTGATGATGAGTCTAAGCTTTGTACATTCGGCCATATACATATATGCATGTGTGATTGGATTATTGATAGTAGGGCGATAGCATATGGCTATTAGCCGAATAGATAAAAGCACGAGGCAGCAAGATAAAAATTTTACCATGCCATTCTGTATGTCATAAAATCATTAAAATGTGAATACCAATATATGTAGCAAAGGGGTTGAATGAGTTAATTTATTTGTTTAAGCTCAAGATCCTAAAGGAGAGGCGTCCAACAAGGGGAAATCGAAGGTCATCGAGTAGCCGACTTGGAATTAATTCACCCAACACAGGTAAGTCACTAAGCGTATATTTTGTATCGATTTAAATAGACATGATGTCTATGTAATTATGCCGAATGGAATGATAAATTTATATACATGTATGTATGTGGTGATGAAAGTATTAAATGAAAAGAAAAGAGGTGAGATGTATTGAGTTGTGGATTTTGGCACTAAGTGTGCGGGTATAAACATTTATGATCATGAGATTGCACTAAGTGTGCGGGTTTTAAATTTGTACAGCACTAAGTGTGCGAGTTTGATTATATAGCACTAGGTGTGCGAGTTGATTTTATAGCACTAAGTGTGCGGACTCACTATATGTTTTTGAATCACTATTGACACTGAGTGTGCGACATTATTAAGTTGATCACGGACAGCGGATCGGGTAAGTACCTTGAGTTCATGGCTAATAGGCGCTATGTTTATATTTGGAGTTGAGCTTGGTAAGTTTTGAACCTATGTGACAATTTTAATTGAAGTCACGTACATGAGAATTATCGTGGAATAAGTGAAAGGCCATTTAGTTGTATGATTGTAATGAAAACAAAATGATGTATAAAAACGCTTCAAATATCCTATTGACTAGTATATGGAATGTGAATGTGTAACTTGGTGTGAGATTGAACCGAAAGGTCTAAGGAACTATGGTATAGTTCAGTTTGGACGAAGTAATTAGCATCGTTCCCTTGTGTTTCCTCTTATGATAATGTTATTAATGGATGGTAGTGCATTGCTTATGGCTTACTGAGTTATGTACTCATTTGGTGCTTATTGTTGCTTATTTAGGTTATTGATCCATTTTGCGTGCTCAGGACCGTCGTCGAAGTCATCACACCGGCTAGCAACTTTTGGTATTTTCTTCTTAGATGGTCTAAGAGAACATTTCGGCATGTATAGGCTATTATGTTTTGTTTGAACTTGGTATGTAAAACTTTGGATGGCCATGCGAAAATGGCTTATATCGTTTGAGCATAATGTTATAGTCATCTTGAATGTATATGTTCATTAAGAAGCATGGAAATGTTGGTAACGGTTAGCCATGGGAATGGTCATTCATGATCACTTTTGGTATATGTATGACAAACTCTAGTTGATCCATGGAGGATCATGAAATAGGTAAAGTTGCCTTAAAAATAGATGCTGACAGCAGCAGTGATGTAGATTTGAAAAATCACTAAAAATAGTAGGAATGGAATTAAATAGTGAATAAATTATGTGAATGAACCTTGATGAATCTATTTTCATAGGAAAGCAAGAAAATGATCATGTGAACAGTATGTTAAGAGAAATTTAAGTTTTTGTGAGACAGGGCCAGAACGGTTTCTGGATCCCCTGTTCCGACTTTGGAAATTCATTGTAAATTAACCAGAGGTAATTAGAAGTCATTCCATATATGCATAGATTCCTTTTTGAGTCTAGTTTCTATAGAAACAAACGGCACCAGTATTGAAGCCCTGTACAGGGAGATATCCAAGTTGTAATGCGCAAAGGTCAGGGTAGTCGAGCCCTGAAACAGGGGAGACTTTAACTAATAAACTGTACTAATTGGCCCTACCAAAAATTCTAGAAAAAAAATTGTAGATGCAAATATGAGTCTAGTTTCGGGGAAAAATCACGAAACTGATTTTCGAGTTGTGGAACGCAAGATATGATTTTTAGGGTGGCAGTGACGCAGCTTGCCAGCCTGCCTGGAAAATTTTAAATGGACTGTGAGATTAATTAAGTTAAGTCTATATGCACCTTGTGTTCGACTCCGGCAACGGTCTCGGGCACGGGGTGTTACAAACTTAGAGGAGCTTCAGTATTTTCCAAGATTGACCTTCGATCTGGGTGTCATCAGTTGAGGGTTAAGGAGGTGGATATTCACAAGATGGCATTCAGAACTCGGTATGGTCACTATGAGTTCTTGGTTATGCCATTTGGGTTGATGAACGCACCTGCGGCATTTATAGATCTGATGAATCGAGTGTTCCAGCCATACTTGGATCGATTCGCGGTCTTCTTTATCGATGATATTCTGGTTTATTCTAAAACTGACGAGAAGCATGATGAGCACCTTCGTATTGTGCTGCAAGTGCTGAGGGAGAAGGAGCTTTATGCGAAATTCAGTAAGTGTGAGTTCTGGTTGAGCGAGGTAACTTTCTTGGGGCATGTTGTCTCTACTGAAGGGATCAAGGTGGACCCTCGAAAGATTGAAGCGATTCTGGAATGGAAGCCACCGAGGTCAATGTCGGAAATTCGAAGTTTTCTGGGTTTAGCTGGGTACTATAGAAGGTTTGTGGAAGGATTTTCTGTGATGACAGCACCTTTGACAAAGCTTATAGGAAGGGAGTACCGTTTGTTTGGACTGAGAAACAACAGGAATCTTTTGAGAAGCTGAAGAAAGTTCTGACCAAGGCACCTGTACTGATTTAGCCGGAGTCTGGAAAAGATTTTACCATATGCAGTGATGCATCATATGTAGGGTTGGGCTGTGTGCTGATGCAAGAGGGTAAAGTGGCTGCTTATGCATCGTGACAGCTTAAACCACATGAAGTTAACTATCCTACTCATGATCTGGAGTTGGCAGTGGTAATCTTTGCACTTAAGATTTAGGGACATTACCTGTACGGAGAAAGGTGTATTATATACACAGATCATAAGAGTCTAAAGTACTTGCTGACTTAGAAGGAGCTGAACCTTAGGCAGCGGAGATGGATAGAGTTGCTTAAGGATTATGACTGCGTGATTGAGTATCACCCAGGCAAAGCTAATGTGGTGGCTAATGCCCTAAGTCGAAGAACTATATCTGATCTGAGAGCCATGTTTGCTCGTTTGAGTCTGTATGACGACGGTAGTCTGTTAGCAGAACAGCAAGTTAGGCCGACCTGGGTGGATGAGATTAAGGAAAAACAGTTGAGGGATGAGTCCTTGGTTTCTTGATTCTGGAAAGTTAAGAATAGGGATACTTCTGAGTTCAGACTGAACAGTGAGGGAGTTTTATGTTACCGAGGTAGAGTTTGTATTCCGAAGGACTCTGACTTGAGGCAAGCAATTCTGAAAGAAGCTCATAGAGGTCTGTGTGCTATGCATCCTGAAGGGAGTAAAATGTATCGCGACTTAAAGGAGTTGTATTGGTGATCTAGATTGAAGCTAGAGGTAACGGAAGTTGTGAGAAAATGTCTAACTTGTCAGCAAGTGAAAGCTGAACATCAATTACCTTCTAGACTTTTGCAGCCAGTGAAAGTACCACTTTGGAAGTGGGAGAGGGTAACCATGGATTTTGTGAGTGGGTTACCCTTGACACCGTCGAAGAAGGACTCGATTTGGGTAATTGTGGATAGGTTGACCAAATCTGTTCATTTCATACCTGTCCGCACTGATTATTCACTTCAGAAGTTAGCCAAATTGTATGTGGCGGAAATAGTGTAACTTCACGGAATGCCAGTGTCGATTATTTCTGATCGAGATCCTAGATTCACATCTCGGTTTTGGAAAAAGTTGCATAAGGCATTGGGTACGCGGTTGAACTTTAGTACAGCCTTTCATCCTCAGACTGATGGTCAGTCGAAAAGGGTTATTCAGATTCTGGACATGTTGAAAGGATACGTTATCGACTTTCGAGGTATTTGGGAGGATTACTTACCATTGGCAGAGTTTGCATACAACAACAGTTATCAGGCAAGTATTCGAATGGCTCCTTATGAGGCACTGTATGGCCAAAGATGTCGTACACCTAGTTGTTGGACCGAGTTGGGTGAACGACAGGTTCTTGGACCTGAGTTGGTGGCAGATACTAAGGATAAGGTCAAATTGATTAGAGACTGGTTCAAGGAAGCATCTAATAGACAGAAGTCATATGCAGATTTGAAGTGCAAGGAAATTGAGTACTCTGTAGGTGATATGGTCTTATTGAAAGTTTCACCTTGGAAGAAAATATTAAAGTTTGGGAGGAAGGGCAAGTTAAGTTCGCGGTTCATTGGGCCTTATCGGATTGTTAAGCGAGTGGGTCCAGTGGCTTATCAGTTGGAGCTACCTCCAGAGTTGGATAGGATTCATGATGTCTTTCACGTCTCCATGTTAAGGCGGTATCGTTCTGACCCTACTCATGTTGTGCTGATTGTAGAGATCGAGGTCCAAACAGACTTGAATTTTGAGGAAGAGCCTGTCCAGATTTTGGATCGAGATGTTAAGATTTTGAGGAGGAAATCAATTCCGCTAATAAAGGTGTTGTGGCGTAATCATGGTAGAGAGGAAGCTACTTGGGAGCCAGAAGTGGCGATGCGTCAACAATATCCTCATCTGTTTGATTCAGGTAAAATTTCGAGGACGAAATTTCTTTAAGGAGGGTAGAGTTGTAACGCCTCAATTTTTGTGTTTTCTGCGTTTCTGTGATTTTTAAAATTTGTGTGTGTTCTGGTTGGTTAAAATATATATTTTAGCAGGTTAGTGGGCCTTTGGAAGGCCTAAACTTAAGTTAAATCCGTGGTAGTCTTCGGAATTTTAATTTTATGAACAGGTGATGCAATTGGCGTTTGGGCTTTTAAGAGTAAAGGGTAAAGATGACACAAAAGGAGTGTGGTGTAGTGGCAAGGTGGCGCCACTTAGGGACAAGGAAGTGACGCCATAGAGGAAGCAAGGGTCCAAGGTTCAAGTCTTGGCTCTTGCAATATATTTTAGTTTTCTTTTCAATAAATCTGGAAGCAAATAGGTGCACTTTAAAGTTTAATGTGTTTGATTTATGACACAAATGAGTTGATGGCCTAGTGGTGGTAGCGTGAGTTGGCATGTGAAAGGACTTTGGTTCGAATCCCTTAGCACGCAAAGGTTGATTATTTTGCTATGTTGGGACGGCAAGAATTGGTGTTGGTTTTAAACTCTGGTGATGGGGGGATCCCACACCGGGAAGCTAACATAAGAGTGGATGGAGAGCTGGCTTTAAATGGAGCAAACCATGAGGAGAGTAGGCATACCCTCCTTGGCTGATCCCTTTCGCTTTGTGACGTGCTCGTTTGGGTTGGGCGTCGGTTAAGAGTGTTTGGAGTGTGTATTAACTGTAATCTCCTAACAGGTATGTATTTCTCATTACTCTAGCAGTAAGACGACTATTTCGGGCCGCGATGGGCTGAAATGGGCCATGTGGTCCCAATGGGTTAGTCGGCCCAAGTGGATAAGTTGTAGAATTATCGAAATACCCCTATAGAATAGAATTACCGAAATACCCTTGTAGGGTAGAAATACCAAAATACCCCTGTAGGATAAAATTACCGAGATACCCTTGTGGGGTAAAATTACCATTTTTCCCCTAGGGTGTTAAATGACTATTTTGCCCCTCGTGCGTAAATGACTATTTTGTGCACAACGTTATTTTTTGGCTTAATGGGCCGAAAACGCGCCAATAGGCCAACGGGCCCACTTTGGTAAAAAGACGAGATAAGTACTTCTGATTACTTGGTAAACGTTAGAATGAACATGAAACCTTAACAATAGGTAATAATTACAGAAATACCCTTATGCATGCAAAATTATGATTTTACCCCTAGGGTTATTTTTTTTCTGAAAAGCATGATGTTCTGTTTCTGTATATGTATGCCATGACATATTATTTCTGTTGCATAGGACATGGGTTTATATTGATGGAGGAAGCGGCGGCCTCATTTGCAATTTGGTGGCCTCGCACATATATATATATATATATATATATATATATATATATATATCTACAGTGCCTAGCCACAATATTCAGATCTGGTGACTTCGTCACAATATCATGACCGCATTGCAATTTTTTTGTGGTGTGTAGCGGTTGGTTGGGTCGAGTAGTCTCCTCACATGGTGTAAAATTTGATGCAGGGGTGTTATGGATGACTCGGGTTGGGATTTACGAATTCATGATATATTTGTTCGAATCGCTATGGGCCTATGGGTTTCTTTCGATTTACAGTACTAGGCCAAGGCCCGATAAGTCGACTCGAGGATTGATCATTTTGGGATATGGTTGGGTTATGTTACACCTTGAGTTTACCGAACTCACCCTTAATTTTCATCTCTGCAGAAATCCCCAACCATAGTGGGCTTGGAGCGTGAGGGATTCGGGAGGGCCACATCATCGCAAAGTTGGTTTTCTAAGTTAGTTTATTTTATTATTTTTATATTCTTATTTAATTTTGGGTTTTAAGTTGTAATAAGGCCGCTATTAAAATTCCTTTTTTCTGCTATGGTTTTATTTTCTGATTATATTTATACTATGATGAAACTGCTAGTGTTAGGCTGCGCGGGTTTTCAAAATTAATGAACGTTTTCCAAGACTCAACAAGTACAACAAATGGATAGCCTAAAGATTGATAAACCGGCTTTTCATTCAACCACTGTTTTACAAAGACCACCCCAATCACTTAAACCAACGAATACATACTAAGTAGTAAGTCCATGTGACATGTCGGATCTGGCCATAACGTCTGGGCCGAGTTTGGGGTGTTACAGGATTAATTCATTCTTCTCCTTGGCTACAACAGTCATGCCTCCTTTCTTAGGAACAACCTGCACTAGACTCACCCAAGAACTGTCAAAAATAGGATAAATAATTCCAGCATCTAGAAGTTTAATTACCTCAGCTTTAACAACTTCCTTCATGTTGGGGTTCAGTCGTCTTTGGGCTTGCACGCATGATTTATATTCATCTTCCATTAAAATTTTGTGGGTGCAAGAAGAAGGGCTGATCCCTTTAATGTCAGAAATTTTCCAAGTTATTGTCCTTTTATGGTCTCTCAAACTTGGAGTAATTCCTTGGGTTGCAAGTTGGATGTAATAATTACCGGTAATATGGAATTATTTCCAAGGAATAAATATTCCAAGTGATTCGGCAATTGTTTAAGTTCCAGTTTGGAAGGTTCTTCAACAGAGGGTTTTTGCTTAAGTTCATCTTTTACCTTAATTCCCTCATATTCTGCTAGTTTTGGGGAGGTTTCATTGGAGTTTAGTTCGTTTCCTATTTCAGAATCATCATTCATCCCCTTTCCTTGGGCAAGACACAGTTCCATCGTGTCCTTGTGTGCGATTTCCTGAAAAGAATCTTGAGTAGCATGATCAATAGAGTCGATAAAATAACATGAGTCATCCTATTCTCTAGAAAATCTCATGACATCATAAGTTTTAAAAATAATCTCTTCGTCACCTACTCTAAGTACCAATTTACCGTCTCCCAGATCAATTACAGCTCTAGCTGTGGCTAAAAATGGCCGACCTAAAATTAAAGGCACCTCAAGATCTTCATCCATGTCAAGACACAATGAAATTAATACAGAATATAAATTTATCTACTTTTACAAGTACGTATGGTGTTTTATCTTCCTTTAGGTATTTTTGTCCAAACTAGTATAATGGTCTAATTACTATCCAAGGACCTCCACTTTAAAAACCCATTACTCACAAGTAGTTAATACCTTTGTGAACTAGAACACACATTTTACAACTTTTGCAATTTAGTCCTAAATATCAAATTGGACCCTTTATCGATAAAATTTCTAAACGAAATTTTCACACAATCATGCAATCATGCCATAGACTTTAAAATATAATAAAAACAAAATTAAAAGCCAATTTTTGTCCATCTTCTTCATTAGGCTGAAATTTCAAGGGTTCTCCATAGCTAGGGTTTCTTTCAAGCTTCCAAGCTCCATAGTAAGTGATTCCAAGCCCCGTTTTTAATGTTCTTTACATTTTTGGAATCCCGGTAGCTCGATTTAGCTTATGCTAACAATAAGTCAACCTAGGATTTATATTTGGAAAAATACCCATACGTGAAATTTGTGTATTTTGGTGTTTTATAATAGAATATGAGATTTTAAATTATGTTAGACAACTTGTGCTACTCGGTTTTAAGTGAAAATGAGTAAAAGGGCTTAATCGGTAAAAATACCTAATAGTCATAAGTACATGTTAGAGTGTGAATTTGATGTTGCCATAGAAGGGAAAAATGATCAGCATGTCATAAAACAAAACAAAATAGGATGAGGTTTAATTTACGAGCCTTGGGGCAAAAGTGCAAATATGTAAAAGTTTAGGGGCAAAATAGTAATTTTGCCAAATTTCGTACTAGGGGCTATTTTGATGAATGTATGTATTAGATAAAATTAATTTGGCATTATAGATCAAGAGAAATGAAATTCAATTCGTAATCGAGGGAAAAACAAAGTTTACGAGGAATAGGCTCGATTGCTCAAATTTTGTATAGAGGTAAGTTCATGTGTAAATAAGGTAACATAATTTTATTTTAAGTGATTTAATGATATTTGTATGATATGATATTTATTATCATGAAATATTGTGCTTTGTGAATTATTATTTGGTAATATGCAAATTATGTGAACAACTTGATAAGTATGAGATGTTTGCAAGTATCGATTTTTACATTTCGAATAAGGTGATCAAAATGTAAAATTGAGAAGAATCCCGTTTGAACCTTGGGAATAGATTAGGGTACAAGTGACATGTCACTAGGATGGTTGAGTTCTGAACTCGTTGAGTTGAGTCCGAGTTCGTGAGATGTATTTAGGCATCCGAGTTCGTTGAGTTGAGTCCGAGTTCGTTTATGGGTGGGTTACATGGTAGCTTGGCTACATAGATTCAAAAGCTATTGAGCTTGTTCAGTTATGAGTACAGCACTTACATGCACACTATCCGCGTATCTGAAATTATATTTCTACGTGTTCAACAGGAGAATCCTAAGAGAATATTGAGGATGCTTAAAACGAAAGTGATTCGATGATGAATGTGTTGAAGAAGTGAAAATGGACAGGTATGAGTTTAAATCTTGGTTGAGAACTTGGTGAGACAAAATTGTGGTAAGGTAGTAAGTATTTTTATGTTATGAGTGTTTTAATGATGTTTATGTTGGATTGCATAATCATGTTACTTATTATTTACATGTGAACTTACTAAGAATTTATGCTTACTCCCTCTTTTTCCTTCATTGTAGTTTTGACAAGCCGGCTTGAGAATTGGGATAGGTCGAAGACTCGTTCACACTATCCGAAGACCTAAATTGGTTAAATGGCTTGTATATTTTGAGTGTGGCATGTATAGCAATATACTCACTTTGTATAAATGATCATATGATATGGTTATGGTTTGGTAAGAAAAGGGTTTGTAAATGATTAGCTATTGGAATGGCTAATCAAGTTTATATATGATAACATGTATGCTTTATGTCTTAACTAAATCATGAAAATCCTTGGAATGGTAAAATTGGCCATAAAACAGAGTCATACAGCAGCAGTAATGTGAATTTGAAAAATCATTAAAAATAGTATGTAATTAAATGATGAATAAGTTATGAAATTGAATCTTGATGAGTCTATTTTCATATAGATGGAACAAAATAGGTAAATAACTTATATTTTATGAGATATTTAAGTTTTGGTGGAATAGGGTCATAGTGGTCTTTGAATCCCCTGTTCCAAATTTAAAAATTTACCAAAAATTGTAAAAAAAAAGCTAGAAGTTTTACTTTATATGTACAGATTCCTTATTGAGTCTAGTTTTATGAGAAACAAATAGCATAATCATTAAAACTCTGTACAGAGAGATATCTGATTCGTAATACACAGGGGTCAGAGTAGTCAAACCCTGAAACAGGGGAGACTTTAACTAATAAACTGTAATAATTGGCCTAACCAAAAATTCTAGAAAGAAATTAGTAGATAGATATATGAATCTAATTTTAGGAAAAATTTACAAATCTTAATTTCAAATTTTGAAACTCGAGATATGAATTTTTAAGCGACTGTGACGCAGTTACCCAGCTTGTCTAGAAATTTTAAAAATAAATTGTTTGAGCTATTTAATTAATGAATTAAGTTTAGTAACACCTCAACCTCGACTCTGGCGACGATCTCGGGCGTGAGGGCATTACTCTATAATTCCCCTAGGATATTTAACAGATCTATCAACTAATTGAATACTCATCCTAGTGGGTTTAGGTTCCCCAAGACCAAGTTGTTTAAACATTTTATACGGCATCAAATTAATGTTGGCGCCTAAATCAGCTAGTGCTTTATCAACATTCAAACTACCAATTAAACAGGCAATAGTAAAACTTCTTGGGTCTTTCAGTTTGGTTGGTAGTTTGTTTTAGAGTATGGCTGAGCACTCTTCATTAAGCTCCACTATAGATAAGTCTTCAAACATCCTTTTGTTTGTTAGAAGCTCCTTTAAGAATTTTGCATATGTAGGCATCTACGATATAGCTTCAACAAAAGGTAAGTTAATATGCATTTGTTTAAAAAATTCAAGAAATTTATCGAATTGTGCATCCATGCGGTCTTTCTTCAACTTTGCTGGGTATTGGATTGGTGGTTTATATTCTTTTGGCATCAAGTTGCCATTGTTTTCGGGTTCGACCTCCTTTCTGTCAGCTTATTGTGGTGGCTTCTTTTCAGATTCAACTAAAACTTTCCCACTCCTTAGTGTAACTTCTTTCACGTGCTCTTTTAGGTTGGGTTCAGCGTTACTAGGTAGACTTCCTAGTGGTCTTTCAGATATCAATTTAGCGAGCTGACCTATCTGAGTTTCGAGCCCTTGGATCGACGCTTGTTGATTTTTAAGTGCTGTCTCAGTATTTTGAAAATGAGTTTCTGAAACCGAGATGAATTTTGTTAGCATTTCTTCAAGGGTTAGCTTTTTCTTTTGTTGGTAGGGTGGTTGTTGAAAGCCTGGAGGTGGTGGTCTCGGATTCCCTTGGCCTCCCCATGAAAATTTGGGTGGTTCCTCCAACCTGCATTGTAAGTATTACTATAAGGATTGTTTTGAGATCAAGGATTGTTACCCATGTAATTTAACTGCTCGTTCTCGATCTTGTAGCCATAAAGTGGGTATTCTAAACTACTTGATCCACCTCCACTTGCTTCGCACTGTATTACTGGGTGAACCTGTGAAGAACTAAGAAAACCATCAATTTTCTTATTCAAGAGTTCTACCTGATTAGAGAGCATGGTGACCGAATCGACATTATAAACGCCGACTACTTTCGTTAGCTTTGTCCTTATGGCTTGCCACTGATAGTTATTCAGTGACATCTCCTCTATAAATTGATAGGCATCTTCAGGTGTCTTATTATTGATGGTTCCGCCAGCAGCTGCGTTAACCATCTGCCGAGTCGAAGGATTCAGGCCATTATAAAAGTTTTGAACTTGTAACCAGAGTGGTAACCCATGGTGAGGGCATATTTTCAAGAGGTCCTTGTATCTCTCCCATGCATTTACAGTGTTTCTAAATCCATCTGTACAAAAGAAGAGATATCATTACGTAATTTGGTTGTTTTAGTCGGCAAAAAATATTTTAATAAAAACTTTTGGGTCATTTGTTCCCAAGTAGTGATTGACCCCCGTGGTAACTAATTCAACCACTGTTTAGTTTTGTTTCTCAATGGAAAAGGGAATAACCGATGTTGAATGGCGTCATCAGAAACACCATTAATTTTAAATGTATCACATAGTTCCAAAAAGTTTGCCAAGTGAGCGCTGGGATTTTCGTCCTACAAACCATCAAACTGAACAAATTGCCATATCATTTGAATTGTGTTAGGTTTCAGTTCAAAAGTATTTGCAGCTATAGCAGGTCTAACTATGCTCGATTCAGTTCCTGTTAAAGAAGGTTTAGCATAATCATATATAGTGTGCGGAGCAGGATTCTAATTAACAGCAATTGCAGGAGGTAGCGAATTTTCTTGGTTTTCAGCCATCTCCTCGGTTGTGGTTGAAGTATCATCCTCTTGCTCTTCCTCTGTGTATCGTAAGCTTCGCCTTATTTCTCTTCGATTTCTGTGAACTGTGCACTCGAATCAAATAGTAACGATCCTAACGGGTTCCTTCTGCTCATAAACTAAAAAAACCTGTCAGAAGAAAATAAATGAAGAATTAGAAAATAAAATAAAATTTTAAATTGCAATAAAAGTAAAATGGCTAAAGTAATAAAAATTGAGTGTTCCTAATATCCTAGTTCCCCGGCAACGGCGTCAAAACTTGATACGTGATATTCATGATAGGTTTTAAAGATTTATGAAAGAATAGCTCTTGAGACTAACTTATTATTACGATTAAGGAAAGTGTACCTATCGAACAGTAGTATAGTTCAGCAATACCGAATTGTCGAACCAAAGGAACTACGAGTACTAGTATTTACTTCCTTTTTATTATCTAGCCTAAAAATTAAGAGGTTTGGTTATCTAAACTAATTACTAACTAAGAATACACAGAAAGAAAATTTAGGAAAATACTTTTGGGAAAATTCGATTGATTAAGACAATACCTAAGGAAAAATCCACGTAGACTTCACTAGTTATTTTACTCTGATTCAGACGATTTATTCATTTGACTTGATCCGTAGAAATCCCTAAGTTATATTATTATCTCTCTCAATACTAATAACGTCTAACCCTAGGTTGAATAATTGAAATCTCTTTCTAATTAACACCCTAGAATTGCATTAACTCGATCTATGGATTCCCTTATTAGGTTTCACCCTAATCTGACAAAATCTTATCACCCTATCTCTAGGTGTGCAATCAACTCCGCTTAATTATGACAAATTTACTCTTAGACAGGGTCTATTCCTCCTCTAAATAAGAGCTTAACTTGAATCAATATCCTGGAATATTAAAACAAGAATTAAGAACACATAATTAAGAACATGTCAAATATTTATCATACAATTCAGATAATAATAACAAGATCCGTCTTATGTTTCATTCCCTTTAGGTATTTAGGGGGTTTAGTTCATACTTATGAAAGAAAGCATCTCAAAATCATAAAGATAACAAAACATAAGAAAACCCAAAACTCTTGAAGGAACTTGAAGGGAGATCTTCAGTCTTGATGATGAATCTGGCTTCTGAGATGGATCAATCAGTTTTTCTTGAGTAATTCCTTGCTTCCTACTCTGTGTCCCCCTTTTAAGTGCCTCTTCAGGAATTTAAATAGGCTTTAGAATGCCTAAGAGCCCCCAATATTGGCATTTTCCAAATAAGGTTATACTTGGGCTCGGTAAGGACACACCCGTGTGACACGCCCGTGTGCGATTACTCCAGCCCGTGGTCATGGCTGTTGAACAGGCACAGGCGTGTAGTATACCCGTGTAAGTGGTGCTTCAATCTTGCCAAAGGGACACGGCCATGTGACACACTTGTGTGAGAAAGTCCAGGCCGTGTTGATTTCCCAGTGGGTCCATTTTTTTCATTTTCGGCCCGTTTCTCGCTCTTTTTACTCTCCTATGCTCACATAAGTATAAAACATGAAATTAAAGGATTAGGAGTATCGAATTCACTAAGGAGAAACTATTCATAAATGTGCTAAGCCTAGGATAAAAATATGTAAAAATTACGATTTATCAGGTGGCAAAATTTGCTTTACCAATGGCCTATTTTTATCCACACAGGTAGAGACACGGGCATGTGTCTCAGCCGTGTATGAAACACGGTCCTGTTATACGGCCGTGTGTCTCCTAGGGTACCCTTCGAATTAAAGTCAGTATACCCTACAATTTTGACACGGCCTAGACACATGATCGTGTGCGGCACACGGGCTGGAACATGGGTGTGTGGTTGGCCGTGTGACCCAAGTCAGTAAGCCCCTTTATATTTCAAGCGGCCTAGCACGCGAGCGTGTCCTCCGCCGTGTGGTACAAGTCAGTGTATGCCCTATTTTCACACGACTTGTGACACGGGCGTGTCTGGTGGCCGTGTGCCTCACACTGCCTATTCACACAGGCGTGTGACCTTGAAATTAAAGAAAATTTTCTAAGTTTCCTAAAATTTGAAAATGTTATCAGTTTAGTCTCGAACCACTTCTAAGCATGTTTTAAGGTGTTGTAGGACCTTACAGGGAACAATGTGATTGATATGAATTGATTTTGATTATGAATGTATGAATGTATGCAAATGATGTGTGTTATCCAGTAATGCTTCGTAACCCTATTTCGGCATCAGATATCGATTAGGGGTGTTCCATATAATAGCCCAAAATTGGGTCTAGTCGAAATAGTGGTTTCGAGACCACAAATCTAAAGTCAAAATAATTATTTTATTATTTTATTAAAGTTTATAGCATGATAGAATCTTTGTGCGGAAGTTTCGTAAAGAAATTTTGCCAGTTGAGTGTTTAATTTGGTAAAAAGGATTGAACCGTGTAAAGCGTAAAAGTTGAATTCTATAAGTTAAAGGTATTAAATGGTTATGAAAGTAAATAGTTGGAGACCTTAAGTGGTAAATATCCCATAAATGTTGGTAGTGGAATTTTGTGGCTTGTTATTGTTGAAATCATGATGTTATTAAAGGTTAGTTTTATAAATTGGTTAATAAAGATTAAATAAATAAAACCAAAGCCATTATTCTGTACCCATGCTCATCTTCTTCAACCGATTTTAACCTAGAAAAGCCATGGATACATCCGGCCAAGCTTGTGAGCTAAATTAGAAAGAAGAAGAAAGCTATTGCATGCCAATTTTGAGCTCAATTAGGAGCTGGTTCCATAAGAAATTTGGTGGCAGCAAGAAGAGGAAGGATATCGTTCAAGGGTGGGCTCATCATTGTTCAAGAAGTTCTTCAAAGGAAACTTTGTAAAATTTTTATGTATAAAATATATTTATTACATGCAAGTAATTTCCGGCTAACAGGACTGTTAAGTAGAGTTTAGTAGCTTAAAACACATGTTATTTTTACCAAAATACTGCAGTTAGAAGTGAAGAAAAATTTAGATGAAAAAAATGCATAAGTTGCTATTGAAATCTACCGCACGAATGTCTATTGCTTCAGCATGTAGTTGCTGTATTGAAAGTGCAGTAAATTCTTGTGTAATTGGTCTGCTGCTGTTGTGAATAAGGAAAAATATTAGTTGTTAAATGTTAACTATATCTCTGTCTAAAAGAGATATTTGTAGTCCGAATGCCGGAAGTTTCAGCATTTAATTCCTCTTATTTAAACTGATTAAAAAATGCTGTAAATGCAACATTTGTATATGCTAATCACTCACCAATTAATTGATAGTGAGCTTAAAATTAACTTGTCCGAATATGTTAAATTCACTGTTCAATGCACTACCATTTATGCTATTTTATTTAGAAAATGTAGCTGTCCGTATCTGTTGATTTCACAGTTAAATTTAGATGTTGATATACTGCCAATTGCTGTTAATTAAGTTGTCCAGTTTGGGTTAGTACTACTATCCGAATGTGACGTTGTTATGTTGATTTAGTAACTTGCATTGTTGATGATCTTACAATGTTTGAAACAGAATATATATTAACTATGATTTTACAAATTAAATGTCCTGTACAATTGATAAGTTGTTATATTAAAAATGTCTTCATTTACGTTCGATTTAAATGCTTAATGTGTTGCTGTAAAGTGCTAATTTGTTATCTTAAAAAAATGTGTTCACTCACGTTAATTTTAGATGCTTAATGTGCTGCTGTAAAGGGTTGATTTGTTGTCTTGAAAATGTGTTCATTTAAGTCCATTTTAAATGCTTAATGTGCTTTCCAAAAATTTATATTTAAAGTTACTTCCAAGTTGACAATTCAAGTTAAAGAAAGAAGTATAATTCATTTTGTGGAAGGGATTTGACGTTAACTTGCAGGTTGTTTAGGTTGTACAGCATGAGGGAGTTAAAGTGGTACTTAATACAGTTTATTTCTAATTAATATGTTGCGGTTATATTGTATATCATTGGCTGCCCAATTAGGAAAAATTCATGGTGTTTAGCTAATTAAAATGTTTTTGATATAACGTGAATCATTGACTGTCCAAATTAGGGCATAATTACGGTATTAGTTAATTGAATACTAATGTTGTGATGTGGATCATTGGTTGACCAATTTAAGACACTTATTGTATTTTAGTTATTAAATGTTGCCGTTAGGAGAAGGATTATTGCTGTCCAAAGCATGTAATTATACTGTCCAAAAGTGGCATTTGTTGTGTCTATTTATGTTTCAAGATTTGGTCCAATTTTTGTAACTAAATTGTTGACCAAATTAGTAATAAAAATATCTAATACATGATTCAAAATTCTCCTTGAACACGAATGTTATGTACTGGTCAAATTGGTACCGATACTATCTATTTCAAGCTTTAAAGAATTATTCGAATATAATGTTATTCTTAATAATGTTGGTTAATGTATGGATATTTTGAGCAATTGTAAGTTCATATGATTTTTAATAATGCAATGTGTAATTTAATGTTATTGCCTTGATATTAAATGAGATGTAAGTTTATATGTAAGTAATACATTAATTTTACTTGTATTATGATATTTTATAATAATATTGGAAATGTGTTTGTTGATAATTACTTGATTGGTGAAATTGTTGGAAAAGAGAGAGAAATCCCGGTTGAACCTTTGGAAAGATTGGATGATACAGATGGTATGTAGCTAGGTCACATGTATGGTGCTGAGTGCACATTATGTGCACAAGAGAGCTACGAGACATTATGATGTAGCTAGGTCGCATGGGTGATACTATGTGTGCACCATGTAGACAAGAGAGCTACGGGATATATGTAGCTAGGTCGCATGCGTGTTTCCAGGTGAAGGACACCATGTAGACAAGAGAGCTACGAGATAAACCGGCTAGGTCACATGGGTGGTACTAAGTGTTCACCATGTGTACAAGAGAGCCAAACTATATGATGGGTGGAGCTATGTACTAAACCCACCAAGTATCGAGGATTGATCCGAAGTATTCAACGGGAGACTTACTATGTACTGCTTTGTGAGTTTTGTGATGAATAAGTGCAGGAACTTGGTTATGTGAATGATGTGTTCATTAACTGACCAGGATGTGGTAAGGTTATAAACAAGTAAGTTTTACATGAGGATGATTTTATGGTGACCTTGTAATCATGAGCCTATACTTGTGATGTATGAAATGTGGTGAAAATGATTTGTGATATGTATGTTAAAATGAGGTTAATATAAAGAAAGTGTGAAAGAGTGAATTAGCAATAAAACTGTTTTGGACAGTAGAAGTGATGTGACTTTGAAAAATCACCAAAAATAATAGGAATTTAATTATAGGCTGAATGAGACATGAAATTAAATCTTAATTAGTCTATTTTCATATAAAAGAAACAGAGCAAGCAAATGAATTCTATATTTTGAGATATTTATATTTTTGTGAGACTGGTTCAGAATGATTACGTGATCCCCTGTTCTGACTTGGTAAAATCATCATAAATTGTAAAAAAATAATTATGGGGCATGGTTTATATGCTTAGAAACCTTAATGAATATATTTTTGATTGGAATAATCAAAAACATTATTTTAATTCTGTAATATTAGATAACTGAGTTTTTATATAGAGAGGTCAGAATTGTCAGACAGTGAAATAGATGAAACTTTAAGAAAAATCTGGTATTGATTGGCAAAGCCAAAAATTATAAAAATTTTATGGTAAAAATTTATATGAGTCTAGTTTCAAGGAAAATTTAAGAAACTTAATTTTGAGTTATTAGTAACTATGATTCAGGAAAACAGCCTTAGCTGATCTTGTGTAAAAAGATGAAATCATGTGATTAATGATTCTATTTTCTTGAGCATATTTATTGAGGAATGGGATAATATTGATAATTAAATTGCTTATTATTACATATATGCCAACTTACTAAGCTTTTAAGCTTACACCATTTTCCCATTTCTCTCAGTGTTGTCAAGTTGGCTCGGGGTTGGAGATCGTCGAAAGTATCATCGCACTATAAGTTTATCAAATTAGAATAATGGTAATTCTTATTTATTGTCAAATAAGTGGCATGTATAGGTAATTAGTTATTGATATTAAGTAATATTATGATTTAGCCAAATGTATAGCCTCATTTTGCTTCATTGTATATAGCCATAAGATTTGGCTCATAATGGTTAAAGTTATGTAAACCTATTTTATGTATGCGTAGATAAATGTCTTGGTGTGGGTAAGTTAAGAACACAAAAAGGGCTTGGAAAATAGCCTAATGTGATACATATGGGCCAGAGACACGGCCGTGTGTCTCAGCCGTGTGAAGAACATGGCCACCACACGGGTGTGTGGTCTAGTCGTGTGAGCAAGCCAGTAGCTAGCTAATTTTTACACGGGGTTCAGACATGGGAGTTTGAAGACCACACGGTCTACTCACACGGTCGTGTCACATGCCACACGGGCGTGTGACCCTGCTTTGGTGAAAAATTTTCTAAGTGTCTGAAAAATTTTGGTTTGTTCCCGAACCAATTTCAATGATTGTTTTGGGCCTAGTAGGCCCTTTTAAGGGAAAAATTATATAAGTTTGAAAAGTTTAAAATTTGATGAAATTTTATGTCTTGGTTTTAAATGATTACAAGTACTCAAGTTCGGTAATACCTCGTACCCTGTTCCGGCGTCAGATACTGGTAAGGGGTGTTACATTACAAATAGAGTCCCGGGAATGTACTTTTTGACACCCTTGACTATACTGTCGTTACATGTGCGTCTATGAAGTAAAGGAAAGTGTAAGTGTAAAGAATGCACATGAAAGTATGCTTTTGTCCACTATAAGCAAGTATGTACATGCATAAACACACTTGAAAGCATGATGGAGTCTCTGCATGAGGAGTTTGTAGATAAGTTGTAACGCCCCAAAAATCTTGAACTTTCTTTTTTATCCGTTTTGATAAAAGGTGTGCTTAATATTCCTAGTCAAGTGTTATTTATGTGATAATAGGCCTTGGTTAAGTTTTGAGTTCGAACTTTGGGGTGAAGGAAATTATAGTTTAATAATTAAAAGAACCTTGATGGCAAGTAGTTTGGTTTTTAAATAAATGAAGGAGGAATTGGATAAAAGGAGACTTGTGTTGGAGTGGCAAATAGCGTCACATGTGGGGCTTAGAGGTGGCGTCACATGCATGGCAAGGAGGTTTGGGGTTCGAATCTCTCCTTGCTCAAAAGAAGGATTTATTTTTGCTCAATAAATGGCCAATAGTGGTGTTGGATGTGAACTCTGAAGGAAGTGATTAGAGGAGAAATTTAAGAAAGGGATTAAGGAGTTATCAGGGAGAAAAGTTAGGAGATGGGGGGGTAGACAAGTGGAGCCAAATTGGGAATTTGGGGATAGGTAAATTCGACTATAGTATATATAGGTGCCAATTTTGGGAATTCAAGGCTAATGCTGAATTCTTCCTTTCTTTTTACCGAAAACACTTTTCTCAACAAATATCTAAATGTCGAAATCCCTTATTCTTTCTCTTTTAGTTTATGCCGATTTCTTCCCTTCCTTTCTCATCAAACTTTTTTCTTTCTCGCTCCTAGTTACTTTCTCTAAAGCTGAATATCTTTTGGCCAAAATCCTGTTGTGCCGCCACTTTTTCTTCAACGTTGGCCGATCGATTCTTGTGTAAGTGCTTTACTTTCCTATAGTTGGTCTTCCTAGTACCGATTTCTTGTCTCCCTCACTCTTTCTAAATCGATTTTGGTAGGGGATTAGTATCGAATCTTGGATTTTAGATCTCTGGCGAATTGTTCCTTAAGCATTTCGGGGTTTTGGGTAAGTTTTCCTCTTTTATTGGTTAAGGTTGGCTAAATGGTCATGGATGATTTAAGAGTGACTTAAGATGATTGCGAGCCACTTGTTGTTTGCTTCTTAATGATTAAGATTGTTGCAGATTTAAGAAATACTCGTGATTAGTGATCAAGGAAAGGTTGTTAAGGCTTGTCGTTCAAGGTAAGGCAAAGGTGAGATTTTTGATTTTTGGTGATCATATTTGATAAGTGTGCAATTAATCGTTGAGTGACATCATTTGAAGGTTTGTGGCTAAGGAGATTGCGACACTTTTTAGTACCAGGTGTGTACATACACTGCACACACACAGTAGATCGGCAAATCCCGAAATGCTGAAAAGCCGAAATGCCGAAAAGCCGAAAGTTTGGCACAATAGCCTTGCGAGTGCACGAACACTCGTAAGGGGGGAAATTGATAGGTTATCAGAGGCACGATGAGCGATTCTATGGACTTAGGTCGTGTATTAGCCAACCGGGCCAGAATAGGCTAAATGGGCCCAATGGGCTGTAGGGCCCATAATAGGCACAATTGGCAAATTGGTACTATGTGATGAAAAATCATATGATTGCATGACTATGAATGTGATTGAGCCTGACGGGCCATATGGAAGTGATTGGGCCTAATGGGCCATATGAATGTGATTGGGCCCGATGGGCCATATGAATGAGATTAGACCTAAAGGGGCCAAATGAATAAGTATGGATCTGTTAGTGTTTAGTAAGGGGTTGTGGACCCAGTTTTTTTGGTAACTACTTAATCAGGCATAAAACTTAAATAATTAATTAATTGCGACCATGGACGAGTCATAAGGTTAAGGTGTGGCAATGGGTATATGCATGTCTAGGATTGGATCTAAGGAGAGCTTGGTACTTAAGCGGTCTTAATGACTCACCTCCTCTTCTCTAGAATCCTACCTGGTGCATAATATCTGTTCACTTTAGCCAACAAGGACTTGTTAACGGGCCAAAATAAGTAATAAACCCATAAAAAAGAGAAATTATCGAAAATGCCCCTAAGGGTGGAAATGACTAAAATACCCCTATGTGTGGAACATAAGATTTATGGATGTTACATGTATACCTGCTGCATTCATATGATATTCTGCTTAGGTTGCATATGGGTTGGGAATTATGGGTATTAAGCCCAAATTTGAGTAGCAGCTTGCTACAACGTTAGGTAGTACTGCAACCGGGCTACCATTGGAGTGTATCGAATGGGTGGGTCGATATTTATATCCCCACATGGTGTGTATTGGGGGATGGAGATGGTGTGTAGCGGTTGAATGGGAGGGATTCGTGCATATTTGATTGCTTTACATCTGTTCTGATATTGAATTGGGCTCAAGCCCGAAAAGACTTGCTATTGCATGCTTTTCTATTTGCCGAGGGTTGTAGACACTGAGTTTTTGAAAACTCAACCCTTCTTTTATTTTTTCTCAAGTGATCCTCATTAGGTGGTTCGACGGTTGGAGGGACTCCGAGGTGGCCAGCTAGCAAGACGACTTGGACTTGTTTTCTTAAGCCTATAATGTAACACCCCTTACCCGTATCCGAGGCTGGGCTAACGTACGAGGCGTTACCAGACAAACATACAAACATTAAACTAAAATACGAGCCATAAAATTTTATTCATATTTCAAAGCGTTCATTCTCTTACACATAGTCCCTTATTTGAGTCTACGGAGCCCAAAACATACTTTAGAAAGGGTTTGGGACTAAACCGAGAACTTACGAAAATCATGGAAATTTCATGCTTTAAGGCTCCACACGCCCTTGTCCCAAAGTCGTGTTCCATACACTTTGAGACACATGGTCATGTCTCTCACTGTGTGGAATATACTGGCTATTTTCCAAGCTTTGGTCAACCTTGATCTCTTACAGCTTATACAAAATCAAAAGCATATAACATGGTATTCATTTAATGATTATACATCCTCAATTAAACCACAAACATAGCATTTGTATGTCATCATACATGTGTCTCTCATACTCATTTTACCTTGTTTATTATAGTACCACTTATACATTTATACCAAGATTATCATCTTACCAAATATCTTTAGCTTAATCATCAAGCATTCATATTTAAAGCTAGATCATATCTTTATAAAATACCATGATTCAGATGCGCAGAATAACATGTTTTCCTGAAACATTTCAATTCAATTCCATACCCAACAAGCATTACATTGAGACTAGTCATATATATATATATATATACATGTCATGATACATAACATTCTCTTTTTGTTTTCTTATAAACACATATCATTTATTTCATTATATCAATATTTCATATACCATAGTTTCCATGTATTCCACATATATTTATTTTCCTCCTCCTCCTCTCCATTCCACATCCTTAATGTATATAGCATTCTTGTAAGTACGATTTCACAATTTACTAATAAATGTTCACATCAAACTATCCACACGAGTCATAGTCACTTAATTATTTATAATTCGAGCTACAGAGCTCCAAATTAAGATCCATAAATTGCCCCTAAAACTAGACTCACATATAGTTCCACCATAAAATTTTCATAATTTTTGGTTTATCCAATTAGTACGGTTTATTCATTAAAATTTCCCCTATTTCACTTTCTGACAGTTCTGACCTCTCTTCACTAAAAAATAATTATCTCACAGTACAGAACTCAGATAATGTTCTTGTTAATTTATCATGAAACTAGACTCATTATGGATTTTAAAAATATAATTTTTAGCCTCTAATTATTTTTCTCCAAATTTTTGTGATTTTCCAAATCAGAACAGGGGATCACGTAATCATTCTGAATCAGTCTCACGAAAACATAAATATCTCAAAATATAAAACTCCTTTGCTTTCTATGTTTCGTTTATATGAAAATAAACTCATTAAGGTTTAATTTGATATCTCATTCAGTATCTGATTCAATTTATACTATTTTTGGTGATTTTTCAAAATCACGTCACTGCTACTGTCCAAAACAGTTTTATTGCTAATTCACTCTTTCACACTTTCTTTGTATTAACCTCATTTTAACATACATATCACAAATCATTTTCATCACATTTCATACATCACAAGTATAGGCCCATGATCACAAGGTCACCATAAAATCATCCTCATGTATAACTTACTTGTTTATAACCTTACCACATCCTGGTCACTTAATGAACACATCATTCACATAACCAAGTTCTGCACATATTCATCACAAAACTCACAAAGCAATACATAGAGAGTCTCCGTTGAACACTTGGATCAATCCTCGATACTTGGTGGTTTCACATAGCTCCACCCATCATATAGTTCGGCTCTCTTGTACACATGGTGAACACTTAGTACCACCCATGTGACCTAGCAGTTTATCTCGTAGCTCTCTTGTCTACATGGTGTCCTTCAATTGGAACCACGCATGTGACCTAGCTACATATATCCCGTAGATCTCTTGTCTACATGGTGTACACATAGTATCACCCATGCGACCTAGCTACATCATAATGTCTTGTAGCTCTCTTGTACACATGATGTGCACTCAGCACTATACATGTGACCTAGCTACATACCATCTATATCATCCAATCTTTCCAAAGGTTCAACCAGGATTTCTCTCTCTTTTCAAACAATTTCACCAATCAAGTAATTATCCACAAACATATTTCTAATATTTTTATAAAATATCATAATACAAGTAATAGTGATGTATTACTTACATATAAACTTACATCTCATTTAATATCAACGCAATAACATTAAATTACACATTGTCTTATTAAAAATCTGTAACACCCCGTACCCGAGACCGTTGCCGGAGTCGAACACGAGGGGTTAACGGGCTTAATCCACTTACTTGCACAGTTCATTTTAAAATTTCAGACAGTAGGCTAAGCGTGTCTTTGTCACCTTAAAAATCATATCTTGAGTTCCACAACTCGAAAATCAGTTTCGTGATTTTTCCTGAAACTAGACTCATATATGCATCTACAAATTTTTTCTAGAATTTTGGTCAGGCCAATTAGTACAGTTTATTAGTTAAAGTCCCCATGTTACAGGGATCGACTACACTGACCTTTGCACATTATGACTTGGATATCTCCTGCATGGGCTTCAATATCGATGCCGTTTGTTTCTACAGAATCTAGACTTGAAAAGGAATCTGTACATATATGTCATGGATTCTAATTACCTCTGGTCAATTTATAATGAATTTCCAAAGTCGGAACAGGGACTCCAGAAACCGTTCTGGCCCTGTCTCACGAAAACTTAAATATCTCTTAACATACTTTATTTTTAGTGATTCATCAAATCCATAAATACCGCAGGGGCATTAGTGAGCCCAAACGGCATCACTAAGAACTCGTAGTGGCCGTATCTCGATTCGAAAGCGTTTTGGGTATATCCGAATCTCAAATTCAAGAATCGGTAATACCCCGATCTCAAATCTATCTTTGAAAACACTGAGGCTCCCTTTAGTTGATCAAACAAATCATCAATGCGCGGTAACGGATATTTATTCTTTATCGTCACTTTATTCAGCTGATGATAGTCAATGCACATCCTCATGGTTCCGTCCTTCTTTTTCACAAACAATACTGGTGCACCCCAAGGTGAGAAACTTGGTCGAGCGAAACCTCTATCCGTCAACTCGGTTGGTGCCATAGGATACGGAGCTATCGATATTGGCGTAGTCCCAGGTACAAGCTCAATACCAAACTCTACTTCCCGAACAGGTGGTAAACCCGGTAATTCTTCAGGAAAAACATCCGGGTATTCACAAACCACCGGCACAGATTCGGGTTTCTTTTCCAATTCCTTGTCATCAAGTACATACGCAAGGTATGCTTCGCACCCCTTTCTTACATATTTCTGGGCCAACATTGCTGATATTACAGCTAGCAACCCCTTTAAGTCCGTAGACTCAACTCGGATTATCTCGTTATTTGCGCATCTCAAATCAATAGTCTTGCTTTTGCAATTCACAACCGCATCATGCACGGTCAACCAATCTAAACCGAGGATAACATCAAATTCATCAAACGGCAACAGCATCAAGTCCGCCGGAAAACAGGAACCTCGAAGTACTAGGGGACATTTCTTACACACTTTGTTGACAAGCACGTAATGACCCAAGGATTTGACACCGAATTACGAACTCGAGAGACTCAATAGGTAAAGTCTTCTTGGATGCTAAGGTTTCGCATATATAAGAATGAGTAGAACCGGGGTCAATCAAAGCAATCACATTAGTATCAAAGAGAGTAAAAGTACGGTAATAACATCCGGCGAGGAAGCATCCTCGCGCGCGCGTATGGCATAAGCCCTAGCAGAGCACGAGCCTCGGATCTGGTGGTAGCATCTCTAGATCCTCTCGACCGCCACTAGCATTGCTCGTATTCCTAGATGGTCTACCCCGAGCAAAGTGGTAGCACCGGTTTCCACTCGATTTACATTCTGCTCGACAATCTCGGGCAATCTTTGATAAAGTGGTCGGTGACCAAGACTTGTAACAGAGCGGTCATGGAACCTACAACTCCCGAATGCCATTTACCACAATATCGGCATTCCGCTCTGTCTCGACGGTCATTTCCAACACCGGCGATCGAAGTGACTCGTGTGCTCACGGGGTTCGATCGCGATCTCGTCTAGAAAAGCCAAGTATCCTAGACCGCCCAAGCCATCTCTAAATTTCTTCGATGATCGTGGGAAGGGCTTCCAAGACCTCTTACGAAACTCCCTTGCTCCCACCTCGGCTTTTCTTTTCTCCATCTTGAGCTCCTCGGCCTTGCAAGCTCGCTCAACAAGTACCACAAATTCTCGGATTTCCAAGATGCCAACATACGACTTTATATCATCATTTAGTCCATCCTCAAACGTTTACATTACGGCTTCGAGGAAATGCATTCTCGTCGCGTCTGGCTAAGCCTCACAAATTTTCGTTCATAGTCGATGAACCGACATGGAACCTTGTTTGAGTCCAAGAAATTCCTTCCGTTTTGGTCAATGAATCTCGTGATATACTTCTTTCAAACTCGGTTTGGAAGAACTCCCAAGCTACTTGCTCTCGGGCACGATAGAAGTCAACGTGTTCCACCAATAGTAGGCGAATCACGTAGGAAGGAGATAGTACACTTTAGGCACTCATCGGTGTGCAAGATAGCTCATCGAGTACCGGATAGTGTTGTCCAACCAAAGTTCACTTGCTCGGCATCATCGCTATCCGTAGCCTTAAATTCATAGCCCGTGTTTTCGGATTACATCAAGCTGGGGCTTATTTGACCTTATTTGGTCATTCTTGGGAGGTATTGTAGGTCTTGGGGTTGTGTTTGTCGGGAATGGAGGTTGTGGAACAACAGTATTAGTTCGAATGTATTGGTTGAACCAATCATTCATCACGCTATAAAAAGCTTGCCTAGCCTCATCATTCGGATTGCTAGCAATAGGTTGAGAGTCCGCAGCTGTCCCTCCCTTGCGCGGAGCAAGCGCTACACTCTCAAGATCATCAGCTACCGCACGGTCGGGATCGAGATCCATTACTATAAATAAACACATTTGCAAATGTCGAAATCACCACACTATCAAATAATCACATAAAATGGCATGTATAGCTAAACCCAAACGCATTCATTGTAGTCCTAGAATCGACTAAACCGTAGCTCGATACCAATAAAATATAACACCCGTGCCGAGACCGTTGCGGAGTCGGACACGAGGGGTTAACGGCTTAATCCACTTACTTGCACAGTTCATTTTAAAATTTCCAGACAGTAGGCTAAGCGTGTCACTTGTCACCTTAAAAATCATATCTTGAGTTCCACAACTCAAAAATCAGTTTTGTGATTTTTCCCTGAAACTAGACTCATATATGCATCTACAAATTGTTTTCTATAATTTTTGGTAAGGCCAATTAGTACAGTTTATTAGTTAAAGTCCTCCATGTTACAGGGATCGACTACACTGACCTTTGCGTATTACGACTTGGATATCTCCCTGTACAAAGCTTCAATACTAATGCCGTTTGTTTCTACAGAAACTAGACTCGAAAAGGAATCTGTACATATATGGCATGGCTTCTAATTACCTCTGGTAAATTTATAATGAATTTCAAAATTTGGAACCGGGACTCCAGAAACCATTCTGGCCCTGTCTCATGAAAACTTAAATATCTCTTAACATACTGTTCATATGATCGTTTCGTTATTTTCCTTTGAAAATAGACTTGTCAAGATTCGTTTACATAATTTATTCACTATTTAATTCCATTCCTACTATTTTTAGTGATTTTTCACATCCACATCACTGCAGCTGTCAGCATCTATCTTTAAGGTAGGCTTTACCTATTTCATAGTTTCCATGATTCAACTAGCCCTTTAAGATAAATAGCACAAAATATGATCATGATTAACCATCCCAATGGCTAATCGTTTCCAAACATTTCCATACCTCTTAATGAACAACATACAATGATTATAATACCATGCCCAAAGTATACTTAAGCCATTTTCGCATGGCTATCCAAACTTACACAAAACCGAAAGGTACATGACCTACAACAAAAGGGTAGTCCTATACATGCCATTTCAAAGTTCAACCAAAAATATACCAAAAGGAGCTTTGATAGTGTGGGCGACTTCGACTTCAAAAATCCCGAGTCCGATAGCTGAAGAACCAAAATCTATAAAACAAAGAATCAAAGAAACGGAGTAAGCATTTAATGCTTAGTAAGTTTTGAGCAAAGAATTTAGACACAACCAAAGTATAGCTTTCATGTAGCTAAACAGATAATTTCATATGCACGAATTCTCAATATTATACTTACTTCACATTACCAACCCTTATATTCATACACAAAGATCAACTTAGCCAAAGGCCGGTAGCTCATTTATCAACTGAGCGAATACTTATTTGTAAGGGCTCAACTAATTCAAAGCACATACGAAACATACCTCATTGTTGGGATTTCACAAGCGTATTAATTGAAATTTTTACAGCAAGTTCATTCATTCCCGAATCACGTACCTTCAGAGTCTAACCGGATATAGCTACTCGTTCAAATGCCTTCGGGACATAGCCCGGTTATAGTAACTCGCACAAATGCTTTCGGGCTGAGCCCGGATTTAGTGACTCGCACCAATGCCTTCGGGCTTAGCCCGGAATTAGTAACTCGCACAAATGCCTTTAGATCTTAGTCCGGATATAATCACTTAGCACAAAGCCTTCGGGACTTAGCCTGGACATCATTCGAATAACCAAGCACAATTATCAATAAATCATGACACATTCGTATTTCATTTTCATTAGCAAAACTCAAACACAAGACACTTATCACACTTGCAATTTCGGCTCAATAGCCACACACAAAGAGCATGATTTTGATTTGCTTAAAACACGATCTAATCAAATCATAATTCAAGTTCCATTACTCGAAAACTTACCTCGGATGTTGTCGAACGGCTTCAACGGCTATTCGATCACTTTTTCCTTTCCCTTATCCAACTGTGGTCCCCTAAGCTCTTGAGCTAATTCAAACAAATTTAACTTATTAAAGTCTCATTTTGCTAGCTTATGGCCGAATATGACAAGGAGTTTGATAGGTCATATGGCCACCTTTTAGCTCAAATACACAATGATCATACACATTTTTAATCACATCAAGCAATTTAATACAATTCATTCGAACATCAAAAGAGAAGCTCAAGGTACTTAGCCCATATATACATTAGACATTAGAGTCACATATGTACGAAATCACGAATCGAATTCAACATACTAGCTAATATTTCCCCTTAGCCGAATTTTCTAAGTCAAGCTAAAGCCATCAATAGGCTACCAATGGCCGAACATACCCATCAACTCATGTACTCATTCATGTGGCCGAACATACACATCTATGCTAAGGCCGATTGCAACACTTAATACATTCTACAAGTATGGTCACTTGTATTGACTAAACTTGGCTACTACACATATATACACTATTAAAGCATCCTCTCCCTTTACACTAATTCAACACATGCATTACCCATAATATACAAAATTATATTCCATCTAGCAACTAATGCACATACGAGCTCATTTGTTAGACTCTACTTCATCTAAAAACAACCTTATTTCTCTTCTATTTCCTACCATGGCCGAATGCATCACAACACCTTACCATTTCAATTTTGGTCATGGTTGAACAAGGAACTTAATGTCTCACTCAAGGATGCTAAAAAGGAGATTCAAGAGTTATCAATCCACCATCACATGCATCATTACAAGCTTCACTTTTAGCATGCAAATAACATCAACACAAATCCACCTTAGCCGAATATCATCTCCATGACATAGTAAAGATTTGAACCATGGGCTAGTTAGAACTCAAGCTAACAAAAAAAACATGCATGAATCTCATGGCACAACATCAAACTTACCTTCACCTAGCTACAAGCATGGCCGAATCTCTTCAACATTTCCTCCTTCTTTCTTTTGAATTTTCGGTCAAGAAAACCAAAGAACACAACTTGTTTTCTCTCTTCCTTAGAACATTCGACCAAGAGCTATGAAGAAAGATGGACACTTTTTTTTCTTGTTTTCTTTCTTACACTCACGGCAATGGGGAGGGGGAGAAACAATCTCTCCATTCTTTTCTTTTCTTTTTTTCCATTTCTTTATTACTAACTTTAGTTTATTGTTTCCTCCCATGATGCACCAACACAACATGTCTATGACATGTTTTGCCCATCATCCTTTGTCCACCCTAATGTCATGGCCGGCCACTACTAGATGGGGGGGAAAATTTGACATGCAAGTCCTCCCTTTTGATTACATGCACTATTTGATCCTTGTAGATTAGCCTATCATATTTCAAAAGTGTCACACAAGTCCTATGTACTACATTCACATGTAATTAACTAAATCGAAGCTTAAAAATTTTCGCACATTCATATTCACATATTTTAGACCATAAATATCACATTCAAATAATTTGGTAACTCGGTTTAGCGGTCCCGAAACTGCTTTCCGACTAGGGTCACTATAGGGCTGTCACAAAATCATATGAACTTACAATTTCCCATAATATCCATAATCATAGAAATCACTTTTATGTATGATAATTCAATGCACTTCATGTACCATAGACATATTTTTAAATCAATTCATAAACCTGACACCATAATCATTTAATTTAACATAATTCAATTAATTCACTAAATTTAACTTTCAAATATAAATTACAACATTATTGTTGTATTATTATCATACCAACTTACATACTTTCAACACCTCGGAGATCATAGTAAATATATCAATTTTACATTGAAACATGCATAAATTAATGCTTATTATACATATGAACTTACCTTGATATTAAAATGGCCATTTTACCAACTTTCCCAATTTTTTATTTTTCTCTCATTCTAGGTTCAAATCTCATTTTTCGGGATCTAAAACATCATATTTTACTTATTTAATTAATGTACTATTCACAACAGTCCTTAACTCAAACTTTGGAAAAATTACAATTTTGCCCCTAAACTTTTGCATATTTACACTTTTGCCCCTAGGCTCGGGAATTAAACTTCATCCCTTATTCTTATGTTTTATGACATGATGATCACTTTTCCCTTCTATGGCAACATCAAATTGTCACTCTAACATATACTTATGACTATTAGGTATTTTTACCGATTAAGCCCTTTTGTTCGTTTTCACTTAAAACTGAGTAGCACAAGTTGTCTAACATAATTTAAAACCTCATATTCTATCATAAAACACCAGAATACACAAATTTTACGTATGGGTATTTTTCCAAATATGAACCCTAGGTTGAATTATTGCTAGCATAAGCTAAATCAAGTTACTGGGACTCCAAAACGTAAAGAACTTGAAAACGGGTTAGAACGGACTTACAATTGAGCTTGGGAAGCGTGAAAACCCTATCCATGGAGTCTCCCTTGGTATACACGTCCATAGTGAAGAAGATGAGCAAAATTGGCTTTTAATTTTGTATTTTAATTCATTTTACCCCTAAATGACCAAAATACCCTTACACTAAACTTTCCAAAAATTCCATCCATGTCCAATTTTTGTCCATAACTTAGAAATTGGTCAAATTCTATTTAGGACCTCCTAATTAATATTTCAAATCAATTTCATACTAGAAACTTCTAGAATGCAAGTTTTGTAACTTATTCAATTTAGTCCCTAGCTTCGAATTAAGCACTTTATGCATAGAATTTCTTCACGAAATTTTCACACAATCATGCAATCATATCATAGACCTCAAAATAATCATAAAATAATTATTTATATCTCAGATTTTGTGGTCCCGAAACCTCTGTTCCAACTAGACCTAATTTTGGGCTATTACATATAATTTCTAGTATTTAAAGTTATTTTAGTCCAGAATGTAATAAGGCATTTCCTCTGGTTATTATTCAAATTAGGATTATATTTATTATTATTATGTTTTATATTTGCTAGAAGTTTTTAAATGACAAGTTTTCATAGATCATCTATTTTAAATAAAGCTTCCGCAACTGAAAAGAGATTTTACAAAGTAATTATTATGATACAAGAAGGAATAGTTTTTTTTTTTAAATACACCCCGCTTTGAAAGCAACAAATACAAGCTGGGATTTTACTCAAGGTTTTTATTTTAAAGAAGGGTTTTCAATTAAGATAAGGTTTTTGATAAAACACTTCAATGTGACACACTGGATCTGGCCATAATGTCCGGGCCAGGTTTGGGGAGTTACATAAGTTGCACGAGTTTCACAAGTCTGCATGTCAAGTCTGCTTGTGTGTAAGTCTGTTGGGAGAGTAAACACGAATTCTAGTATGGAATTCAATGGCCAATGCAAGAAGATGATATACTGTAAGACCTAGTTTAGGATTATTGCATCATAGGAGGAAGTGAAGACCATATAGTGTAAGACCTAGTCATAGTGGCTATGGCATCATGTGGGGATAAGAAGATCACATAGTGTAAAACCTAGTCTGGAACTATAGCATCATATGGGGAAAAAATAAAGGATGGTTAGGCGAATACTAGGAAATGAGGGGAAACCTCAAGATGTTAAGTTTAGGCAAATTCATATCATCAAAAATACCATTTACAGAAATATGGAAGCCTTTGTGGTTGTTCTTTGATAAGTGAAAAGCCTCTATGGCTATACTTTGTTATACATGAGCCTTTATGGCAATACCTATTATATAAAAGCATTTGTAGCTTTATTTGTTAAATGTGCCTTCGTGGTAGATTCTATTATATGAAAGCCTTTATGGTGAAATTGTCAAAGAGAAGCCCTTATGGCTGATTCTATTATAGGAAGAGCCTTCGTGGTTGATTCTATTAGAAACGCCTTTGTGTCAAAGTTTTTTGTATATATTAGGATGCCTTTGTGGCTATCTGATGTTATGTGGACACCCTTGTGGCTATTTAAGTCAAGTGGACGCCTTCGTGGCTATCTGTTGATCAAGCGAGTGTCACAATCTTCCAAAGATAAAGGAAGATATTTTAAGTCAATGATACACCTTAGTTGTGCAGTCTGTGATATGAACTTGAGACAATGATCCAAAGGCAATGCCGAATGGAAGTGCGGCTATTAAGCTTACAATAATGAAAGATTGGCGGGGAACGTTACATGCTAAGAAAAGGATGAAGTCTACTGCATCCACAAAATAAAAGGTGAAATGACCTAAAGGCCACAAGTTGAATGATTCTGACTAGGGTAAGAATGCTTACAGAATATGAAGGTAGATGAGGTATGTAAAGGTTTAATATGTGAAATGTTAATCATAGTAAGCACCCATCTAAGTAGAAGAGTAAAGTGCAATGTTTACATTTAATGTGAAATAATGAATGAATGTATGATAATGCCTCACTAAGTTCTTGTGAACTTATTATGGATGTCTTTGATTATAGGATCTGTTAGAACTATGGGAGACTAAAGATGATGCTAAGGCTACGCCATAAAAGCGGTAGTTTGTGTTGATATGCATACAGAGAAGAGAAAGATTTTGGTGGAGTTATGGTCCATGACAAAAGAAAAATTAAGACAGTCATACGACTAGTTAAAGGTAATAATAACACACTAGTTTATACGAGATGCCTTTGTGGTGAAGTTTAAGTTTGCACATAAGTTATAGTACTCTGATTTTGTATTAGTAAAAACAAAGATGTATTCGTTGAACTCCATAGTTTTATTATGTAAATGTCATTTAACATTTTAGAATGAGTTATATGTAATAAGAATATAAAAGGTAATTCAGTAAAAAAAAAGTAGAAAATTTTATTAAGTTATTGCTCATCTAAAACATAGGCAAATAGAAAGGTCTAGGTTACATCTGTTTTAGGAAGTAGCACCTAATAATCGAATTCGGACGATTGGGTTAAGTGGAGGGCATTACAAATATAGTGTCAAAACCGTGTGTATTTGGCCTTGGTCAATTGTATAGGTCCCCCAAACGATGTGTATGCTATTGATTTTTCATTTTATATTGATTTAAATGGTTTTAATGCTTTTTCTTTTGGTTTTGAACACTAGATCTATTAAGGTAACAAATTTTGTTGGGATTCTAAAAGTTCCAAAATTAGGTACTGTTGAAACTGCAACTGTGTTCGATAATTTTGATTGTGATATGACCTTGTTCTAAAACTAGTGGTCAATATGGATATGTACTATGACATCAATGATTTGTGATCTTGTGTTGATGTGTATTGGTTGATTAAGTAATCACCATTGTATGTATAAGATTATGATATCACATTTTTACTGTCACTACTTAAATGATAACTGATACTATTTGTTTAGTAATCGATTGGTTCTTCTATTGTTAATATTTCTGACATCATTAACATGCCATACTGTTGTCCATTAGGGTTGGTTGTTGAAGGAGAAAGTTCAGGCTTAAATGGCAGATTGATTCACCGATCAAATTTACAAATATATTGGCGGTTCACCCGTAAAATATTATTTCGATGTGTAGGGTTGGATGAGTTCTGAGAAAATTTTACTGCGGTGTGTATGGCTAGACTAGGTAGAGGACTGTACTGTCATTCATAAACCAATAATATTCACTGTAATCATCATGACTTAGACTTGTATGCTATTATGTACTACTTATATGATTATTACTCATATGTTAAGGCCATACTGAGCCTTAAAGCTCAACCCTTAATTTTCCCTCCTTTTCAGATAACATGTGAGGTTAGGGCTCAGACTCAACACTTGTAATATCCTGAATTAGGGCTTAATCGGAATAGTGGTTTCGTGACCACAAATTCGAGATAGAAATAATTATTTTATAATTATTTTGATGATTATGATATGATTGCATGATTGTGTGAAAATTTCGTGATGAAATTCTATGCCTAAAGTGCTTAAATTGAAAGTAGGGACTAAATCGAATAAGTTGCAAAACTTGCATTCTAGAAGTTTTTAGTATGAAATTGTTTTGGAATATTAATGAGGAGGTCTTAAATAGAAATTTGACCAATTTTAAGTTCATGGAAAAAATTAGGACATGGAAGGAATTTTTGGAAAGTTTAGTAGTAAGGGTATTTTGGTCATTTAGATATTAAAATGAATTAGAAACAAAATTAAAAGCCAATTTTTGTCCATCTTCTTCATTAGGCCGAAATTTCAAGGGTTATCCATAGCTAAGGTTTGTTTCAAGCTTCCAAGCTCCATAGTAAGTGATTCCAAGCCCCGTTTTTAATGTTCTTTACGTTTTTGGAATCCCGGTAGCTCGGTTAAGCTTATGTTAGCAATAATTCAACCTAGGGTTTATATTTGGAAAAATACCCATAGGTGAAATTTCTGTATTTTGATGTTTTATGATAGAATATGAGGTTTTAAATTATGTTAGACAACTTGTGCTACTCGGTTTTGAGTGAAAACGAGTAAAAGGGCTTAATCGGCAAAAATACCTAATAGTCACAAGTATATGTTAGAGAGAGAATTTGATGTTGCCATAGAAGGGAAAAGTGATCAACATGTTATAAAACATAAGAATAAGGAATAAAGTTTAATTCCCGAGCCTAGGGGCAAAAGTGTAATTATGTAAAAGTTTAGGGGCAAAAGTGTAATTTTTCCAAAGTTCGTATTAAATGCGGTTTTGATGAATGTATGTACTATATAAGATTAATTCGGCATTATAGATCAAGAGAAATGAGATTCAAGTCGCGATCGAGGAAAAGAAAAGATTGTGGACTAAATTGCAAAATCTTTATATTTTGGTACCAAGGTAAGTTCATGTGTAAATAATGTAGCATAATTGTTATTTTTAAGTTATTGATGTTAATTATACGATATGCTGATTTTTAATCGTGAAATATTATGCTTTGTGGTTAATGTTGAGTAATATGCAAATTATGTTTACTACTTGATAAATATGAATTGCTACCAAGTATCGGCCCGATATTCCATGGAAGACGACAAATATGAGATCGAGGAAAAGCCCGTTTGAACCTTAGGAATAGATTAGGATACAAGTGACATGTCACTAGGATGGTTGAGCATCCGAACTCGTTGAGTTGAGTCCGAGTTCACCTATGGATGCGAATGTCCGAACTCATTGAGTTGAGTCCGAGTTCGTGAGATGTAACTAGGCATCCGAACTCGTTGAGTTGAGTCCGAGTTAACTTATGGATGCGAACGCCTGAGCTTGTTGAGTTGAGTCTGAGTTCACTTAGGGGCAGGTTACATGATTTCTTGATTACATATGAGGCACTTATGTGCAAATTATCCGTGTATCTGAGTTGTATTCCAATGTGTTCAACGGGTGAAATTTCTAGTGAAATGGAAGAACACTTAAGATGCAAGTGACGTTTTGGTAAGTGTTGTGAAATGGACACTTTGGACAGGTATGTTCTTAACCCTCGGGTTGAAAATAGATACAACAACGATAAGGTGGTAAGATGATGAATGATGTTTAGAAACGGGATATATGTTTTGGTGATACCATGCTAAAGTTGTTTGGTATATTTGTTTTGTTATGTTACTTGTTATTTACATATGAACTTACTAAGCATTTATGCTTACTCCTTCCTTTTCATTCACTGTAGTTTTGAACAAGCCGCCCAGAATCGGACAGTCGAAAGTTCGATCACACTATCCAAAGGACTTTTATCTTGGTAAATGGCTTGTACAACTACTTAAGTATGGCATGTATAGCAATATACCTATTTTGTGTAAATAATTTTATGATATGGCCATGTTTGGTTGAGAAAATGTTTGATATTGATAAGTCATGGTGATGGCTAATTTAGATCATGTTTGATATTATGGAAGTTTAATAGGTTATCTAGTTCATAAAAATTCATGGAAAGATGAAACTTGCCTTAAAATGAATATTGCTGCAGCAATGACATAAATTTGAAAAATCACTAAAAATAGTATAAATTGAACTAAATAATGAGTAAGTTATGAAATTGAAGCTTAATGAGTCTATTTTCATGTGGATTGAACAAAAAGGCATATAAATTATATCTTATGAGATATTTAAACTTTTGTGAAATAGGGCTAGAGTGATTTCTGGATCCCTGTTCGACTTTAAAAATTCATAATAAATTTTAAAAAATAATTATAAGTTGTTCTTTATATGTACAGATTCCTTATTGAGTCTAGTTTTAATAAAAACAAACCTTGTAGTCATTGAAATTCTGTATAGAGAGATATCTAATTCATAATACACATATGTCAGAGCAGTCGAACCCTGAAACAGGGGAGACTTTAACTAATAAACTGTACTAATTGGCCCAACCAAAAATTCTAGAAAAAAATTAGTAAATATATATATTAGTATCTATTTAGGGAAAATTTACGGATCTTGATTTCGAGTTTCATAACTCAAGATATGATTTTTCTTGTAACTGTGACGCGAGTAGCTAGAAAGCTGTGAATGTAGAAACAAATGATTTAAAGTTCTTAAATTGATAAATTATGTTCGGTAACCCCTCAAGCTTGACTCCGGTGATGGTCTCGGGCATGGGGGCGTTACAACACTCAAAGCACTATCATCAGTTTTGAAGAAAAGTTATTTTAAACTTTGTTTTATAAACTATGTTGGTTTCTACTTTGTATAAATGGGTTGTGGAATGGACTAGATTATTCATTTGGTTTGGGTTTTGCATTATACTTTTATAACTAAAATTGGATAAGTTTTAGTATTTAATTTTGACATGAAAAAGGGTATCATTTTTATAATGATTAAAAATCTGGTCTTAAATTTTCAAACAAAAAATATGAGATAGAATAAAATATTTATTTGAATTGAAAATAAATTCGGTTTTCAAGTGGCTTAAAACCTAGCAATATAGCCCCTAGATCAACTTTGAATCGAAAAAATAATGATTTTGGTAGAACTAATTAGAAACATACTCTAATTTTCAAATGAAATAAAATCAATTAAATAAAATTAGATAAAAATGTGTTTTTATGCTTTACTGAAATTGAGTATTTTTACTGGGCCATTTTAGTGGTTAATGTGACCTTCATAATTCATCCATAACGTTTGGGCTGGGTTGGGGAGGTTACAGGTTACACCAAGATCCAACATTTGTTGTGAATCATTTGAGTATTATTTGTCTCTACGGAGACTTTGGTACGGTGGAAAGATGTAACTGAAAATGTTTAAACATTTGACGCCTACAGGCTTTGCACTTTGTTGCATTGGTGTGGTGTAGTTTAAGCTCATACGAGCTATCTTGGTGTGGTGTAGTTCACATATGTATCCAAATCCATTTTACTAGGGTTCCTTTGGGCAAAACATTGGAATTAAATCTTGAAATTGAAAAGTGAAATAAACTGAATTTTAGTAAAATATTTGTCACACCTCGATATATTTGAGGTTAATTGACCAATTAAGCATGAAATGTGTTATAAGTTTAATGGTTAAGTGTTAGTGCACCCTTCCTAGAGACCTAAGTTCAGGCCCTTCCCATCCATTTTTTTTATGAATTTTAGATAAGTTTTGTAAATTTATTTGTGCCATCCCTAGGGTTTACAAGCCCTAGATATTTAATCAAAGTTTTTCTATTTGATTGTTCACATTGCCTTTTTTCAAAACCCTAATAGAATTTTCTTTCTACCTTATTTTTCTTTTCTATCCATCTTTCTTGCACCATATTCCCATTCTTTGTACTGTTGATTCTTTTTCTTTCCCCTAGTGGAATCACCCCTTGCTCATTTAGTTTCTGTCAATGCTTAGATTTGTCATCAAGAGCATCAGTTATCTTTTCCGAAGGTTGGTATGTACCTTTTATTTCAAAGATTAGATCCCGAATATTCATAATATCATTGTCCGATGTTAATCTTTTCAACTTGTGTATTCAATTTCCTTTGGATATTGTCGAAATCCTTACCATAGAATCTAATATACGGGTACTTGAATGTTTGATGTTTGAAGGATCAAATTTAGGTGAATCGGATCAGAGTTGAACGTCAAAAGTGCCAATCATAAAAGGTGTGTGTTCTTTACCAAGTGAATTAGTGGCAAATCGTGTGTAGTTTTAGGGCCACATGATTTTCCACATGGGCGTATGAGCCACACGGGTGGGGCACACAATCATGTACTACTATTATGTTAGGGTATCTTCGTCAAACACACTGCCACAGCCTGTTACACGGCCAACCACAAAACTATGTCCTTATCGTTGAGAACTTTCATGTTGCACACGTGACATCGGATTGTTACACGGCCTAAACACACGATCGTGTGACCCTTGTTTTACTATTTTCTGATATGTTCGGTTTAGTCCTCGTATAGTCCTCTAATTGTTTTAGAGTTTTTGTACACTAAATTGAGACCCTGGTATTATAAATATTCTAGAATTTGTGATCTAAGTAATTAAGTCATAACTATTATACCTATGGTATGTGAATGATACATGCTTACAATCAACCAATACTCGATAATTTACCATTGTTGTTGTTGCTTCTGTATTATTGGTTGCATGATCAGTACGCCTACTATTACTATTAAATTCATTGTATAATAAAGGCTATTACTAATTCTATATTCTATTGTTACTAGCATGTCATATTGCATATCATGGGGTTTAGGACGTTATGAATGGAGGAAGTATTGGCAGTTTTAAATCTGCAAACACTGGTGGTTTATGCACAACTTATTGGCAGCTTATCTGCAATCTTTTTATCTAAAATTTACTGTGTTTTATCCATTATTTTATTGGTAGTTTATCTACAATTACTGGTGGTTTATCCACAAGGTGGTGTGTAGGGATGAATGAGTTCTAGGGAACTCTTACTGTGGTGTGTAGCAGAGAATGGGTAAGAACTTTTTCTGTTAAACATGAATTGCATGTCAATGCCTAAATAAATTGTCAAACATTGTTCTTGCCATACAATTTGATTTTTTTTGTGAATTGTTATTACATATGTCATATCTACTATTTTGCACTAATTTTCTTGTGTTTAGACTCACACTTAGCTTCTTAAGCTTAGCCCATTAGTTTCCTTCTTTACAGATAACCCGCGAGGTTAGGACACGGACTAGAAATTCGAAGGTGTAACAGCCTGACTTTGGGTCTAGTTGGAACAGTGGTTTCAGGACGTAGAAAGATTTATTTTTATTATATTTTTATGGTCCACGGTATGATTGAATGATTGTGTGAAAATTTCATTAAGAAATTTTATCGATAAGGTGTCCAATTTGACTAAGAGGACTAAATTGCAATAGGTGCAAAATGTGTGTTCTAGAAGATAGAGGTGTCTAATTGCTATGAAATTTTAAATTAAAGGTCTTTAAATGGTAATTAGACCATTGTACTTTTACTTGGACAAAAATGGACATGGTTAGATAAAATTTCAAAGTTTTAAGTGAAGGGCATTTTGGTCATTTGGGTAATAAAGACAAAAATAACTAATAAAAATATGTCATCTTTTCCAATTTAGTCCCCTTGTACTGAATTTGCAGAGTCACCATAGCTAGAGTTTTGGCTAAAGCTTCCAAGCTCGATTTTAAGTCTGTTCTAACCCTATTTTTTATGATTTTCATGTTTTTGAGATCTTTGTAACATAATCTAGCTATTTCAAGGACTAATTTGAAAGAAAGATGAAGTTTAAAATTTTACCCATGTTAGATATTTGTGTATTTGGATGTCTAATGGTAGAAAATGCATGTTTGGTGTTAGATAAGCAACTTTGCTAAGCGATTTTCGGTAAAAATGTCAAAAAGGACTTATTTGTAAAAGTTATGAAATGAGTAGTAAAAGTGTGATTAAGTGCAAAATATGGGCTGATATGAGTATGAAAATGGTTCAGCTAGGCTTGGGTTTTGAAGAAATTGAATACATTTCATTTTACGAGCCTAGGGACTAAATTGTAAAAATGTGAAACATTAAGGGAAAAATGTAATTTTTCCATAATATGATTTTTGGGCCAAATTGAATAATGTGAGTATTAAATGGGTTAAATTTGTTATTATAGATCAAGAAAAATGAGGTTCGGACCTAGATCGAAGGAAGAATAAAGTGTTTGACGATTAGGTCCAATTCTACTATTTTTCTACCGAGGTAAGATCGTATGTAAATAATGCAATGTTATATTTATGTTTTAAATACTTTAATATTCCATGAATTATGTGGTTGACTCTTTGGACGCATTCGACAAAGTTTTGACAAGTAAGAAATCTCAGTTGAACCTTAGGAATAGAATAGGATACGAGTGATATGTCACTAGGAACCCATCTGTATATTGTTTATGTAATCCGAAAGTGTTGCCTCAGACGTCCTACCAGTGGTGGGTATTAAGCATATGTTGCGGATACCGCGACTTGTGTGAGCAAAGACTGGTAGCTACGTCTGTTGACGACTTGTGTGAGTAGGCCAGTAAATAGCTCGAGAGCTAGCTTGTATATGTTGTGCGATATGAGATAGCTTTAGCTACATATATGGCATTCATGTACAAGATTTTCCAAGTGTCCGATAATATTCCAAGTGTTCAACGAGAATGTCAAAGATGTGAAAGGATGTCGTTATGTTACGAGTTGGTACAAGTATGTACATAGAACTCATAAGTAATAAACTCAATGGGTGATGAACTCTTGGTAAGGTTGTGATTAAGCAAGTTATGACTATGAGACTTAAGTAACATTTATGCTATCTCACTTTATATAAATTGCATGATTAAGATGTTGTTAAGATGCATATTATTTCCATATGAACTTACTAAGCTATATAGCTCACTCCCCTTTCTTTCCCTTGTCTTTTAGTGTCATCAAGCTAGCTCGGGTTCGGAGACCGTCGAAGATCCATTCACACTATCTACAGTTATTTTGGTATTATTGAAATCAACATTTTGATTTATGGCATGTATAGGGGACTTGGTCATTTTGTTATGTGTCATAATTGATTTGGCCAAATGTGTTGGCTTATATTGGTTAAAACTTCATTTTTGTATAAGGCCATTGGAAATGTGCCAATATTGGTTACAAGTATATTCATATAATGATGCCTTTCATGAATGATGTGTTAATCTCTTAGTTGTAGATGTTTGGTTATATGTATATGTTTGGATTGGTGCTATGTTATGTTGTGTAGGTGTGTGCATTAAAGGGTGGCAAAATGGCTTGGTAAATAGTCTTATTTTTATCCACACAGGTAGACACACAGACATGTGTCTAGGCTGTGTGCGACACACGGCTTGCCCCATGGGCATGTGCCTAGGTCTTGTGTCCTTTGTACCTTAATTTTGGGAAACAAAATACTCAGAATTGAACACACGGGTAGAGACATGGGCGTGTGTTTCAGCCCTGTAGATGGCACAGCCTTGAACATGGGCGTGTGCCCTGGCCGTGTGAAGTCTGTACCTATTTTAATAAAATTAGTTTTCCACTTGCACACGGGCGTGTGACTTGGCTGCGTGATCTCAATTTGTTCCTGGGTTACAAGTCAGTGAGTTACACGTGGTCAGGACATGGGGATGTGTAGCCACACTGCCTACCTACACGGGTGTGTCCCATATCTATACGGTGGTGTGACCCTTGCTTAGTGTAAAATTTTCTAACGTTCTCGGTTTAGTCCCAAAACACTTCCAATCCACATTTTAGGCCCCGTAGGCTCGTATCATGGACTTTATGACTAAATGCAAATGGTTTTAATTTGGACAGAAATTCATAACTCAAAATTGTATGGTTGTTCGTGTGATAAGTTCGGTAATGCCTCGTACCCTATTCCAGCATTGAATGCGGGTAAGGGGTGTTACATTTAGTAGTATTTGAGCTACAGTTTAGTAAATTCTCAGATTAACATAGCGTGTGTGAAAGTCTAGCTAAACATGCCATGAATAAACTATGCTAGTGTGATGACTCCTGACAATTTTAAACTGTGTTTTCATATAGTAAATGGATCCCAGTCAAGCTGTAGCTGATGTAGTAGAAAGTAATGCGTCGGCTGTTGCTCAAGGGACAACGCCATCTAAAAATAGACCTCCCACGGTTAGTTAGGGAGGAGGGGCTAGAGAAGCCTTCCTCCACATGATGAACGAGTGGTATTCGGAGTTTGTTTGAACAAATACAACTACTTAACATCCTCCACCCTCTCCTTATCCCTAACCGATTCCCGTAGCTCCTCAAGGTGTGGAATTGGTCAGACTGAATAAGCCTTCGGTTGATAAGATTCAAAAGCAATGAGCTAAAGAATTTATAGTAAATGTAGATGATGACCCCGAGAGAGTCGAGTTCTGGCTTGAGAATACTATCAGGGTATTTGATGAGTTATCATGTACACTCAACGAATGCTTGAAATGTGTTGTATCATTATTAAGGGACAAACCATATCACTGATGGAAAACACTATTATCTGTGGTACCGAGAGAGAGGGTTACATGGGAATTATTTTAAGAGGAATTCCAAAAGAAATATACTAGTCAGCGGTTCATTGATCAGAAACATAAAGAATTTCTTGAGCTGAAACAGAATGTTAGTGACAGAATATAAGTGAAAATTTGTCAGGCTCAGTAATATGCCCAAGAGCGTGTTTCCTCCAAGGCTATTATGTGTAAAAGGTTCAAAGACTGGCTGAATGAGGACATCAGATTGTTTGTTGGAATCTTGGAGCTAAAAGAATTTGTTGTATTGGTTGAACGAGCTTGCAAAGCTGAAGAACTAAGCAAAGAGAAAAGAAAGGCCGAGAGTGAGGCGAAAGATGCAAGAAAAAGGTCGATGAGTAAGTCATTTCAATCTTAGTCAAAGAAATCCAGAGAAATGTACTCTCGTTTGAATATTTCAGTTGGGAATTCACAAAGAGACCGCGAGAAACAATATTCGGGTCTTAAAGCTCAAGCTACTTCAATAGAAATTATGGGTAATGTTAGGTTTAACAAACCTGAATGTCAACGTTGTGGTAGACAACATCCTGGCAAGTGTAGGATGAATGACCGAGCTTGTTTCAAGTGTGGTTCTCAAGATCATTTTATCCAAGATTGCCCTGAGATGGCTAAGGAAGAAAAATTTTAGAGTACAAGACCGAGTAATACTACTAATAGAGGTAGGCCATCGAGAAATACCGGGAATGAAACTAGCAGTAATGGTGTGACGAAGGATTCAGCTATGAGACCCGAAGCTAGGGCACCTACTGGAGCTTATGCCATACGTGCTCGTGAGGATACGTTATCTCCTGATGTGATTACCGGTACATTTTCTCTTTATGATACTAATGTTATTGCATTGATCGATCTTGGATTGACTCATTCTTATGTTTGTGTAAATTTGCTATCTAGTAAGAATTTTCTTGTTGAGTTTACTGAGTTTGTGATTAAAGTGTCAAACCCCTTAGGCAAATATGTGCTAGTTGATAAAGTTTGCAAGAATTGTCCTTTGATGATTCGAGGTCACTGTTTTCTAGCTGACTTAATGTTGTTGCCATTTTACGAATTCGATGTTATTTTGGGTATGGACTGGTTGACACTGCATGATGCCATAGTAAATTGTAGACAGAAAACTATGAAATTGAAATGTGAAAATGGTAAAGTTCTTTGAGTCGAAATCGATGAATCAAGTGAATTGCTTATTGTGATTTCATCTATATCTGCTTAGAGGTATGTAAGGAAAGGTTGTGAATCTTATCTTTCTTATATGTTGAATACAAAGATGTCTAAATTGAAAATTGAATCAATGATGGTAGTCTATGAATATCTAGATGTTTTTCCAAATGAGCTGTCTGGGTTACCTCCGATTAGAGAGGTTGAGTTTGCTATTGATTTAGTACCTGGGACTTCACGAATATTGATAGCTCCGTATAGGATGGCGCCAACTGAATTGAAAGAATTGAAAGCTCAGTTGCAAGAGTTGACAAACAAGGGTTTTGTGAGACTGAGTTTTTCTCCCTCGGTGCTCCAGTGTTTTTTGTAAAGAAGAAAGACAGATCAATGAGACTTTGTATCGATTACTGACAGCTCAATAAGGTGACTATTAAGAACAAGTATCCTTTGCTGAGGATTGATGACTTGTTTGATTAGTTAAAAGGAGCAACGTATCCTCGAAAATTGATTTGAGATATGGCTACTATCGCTTGAGAGTTAAAGAATCGAATGTGCCAAAAACCAACTTCAGGACAAGGTGTAACACCCCGTACCCGAGACCGTTGCCGGAGTCAAACACGAGGTGTTAACGGACTTACTTCATTTACTTACACAGTTTATTTTTAAATTTCCAGACAATCTAGTTAACTGCATCACAGTCACTTTAAAAATCATATCTCGAGTTCTGAAGCTCAAAAACTGATTCCGTAAATTTTTCATGAAACTAGACTCATACATATATCTTCAAAGTTTTTTCTAGAATTTTTGGTTGGGCCAATTAGTACAGTTTATTAGTTAAAGTCTCCCCTGTTACAAGGTTTGACTACTCTGACCTTCATGCATTGCGACTTAGATATCTCCCTGTACAGGGCTTCAATACTTATTTCGTTTGTTTCTAATGAAACTAGACTAAAAAAGGAATCTGTACATATAAAGCATGACTTCTAATTATTTCTGGTTAATTTATGGTAAATTTCCAAAGTCAGAACAGGGGATCCAGTAACCATTCTGGCCCTGTTTCACGAAAACTTAAACATCTCATAAAATACGGCTCATATGATCATTTCGTTACTTTCATATGAAAATAGACTCATCAAGGTTCAACTAAATAATTTATTCACTAATTAATTCCATTCCTACTATTTTTAGTGATTTTTCAAATTCACTTCACTGCTGCTGTCAGCATCTATTTTTAAGGTAGGCTTTACCTATTTCATGGTTTTCCATGGATCAACTAGCCATTTGTCATACAAAGCACCAAAATGATCGTGATTAACCATTCCAATGGCTAATCATTACCAAGCATTTCCATACCACTCAATGAACAATATACAAAATAATTATAATGCTATGCTCAAAATATATATAAGCCATTTTCGCATGGCTATCCAAATATATACATTACCAAAAGTACTTGACTAACAACAAAGGGTAGTCCTATACATGCCATTATCAAGGTTCAACCAAAAGAGTACCAAAAGGGCTTTGATAGTGTGGCGACTTGGCTTTGACACTCCGAGTCCGATAGCTGACGAGCAAAATCTATAAACAGAGAATCAAAGCAACGGAATAAGCATTTAATGCTTAGTAAGTTTGAGTAATGAAATTAGTTTTGACTAAAGTATAACATTCATATGGCTAAATGAATAACTTCATATATGCACATTCTCATAATCATACTCACTTCGCGCTTCAATCAACATATTCATACTCAAGGTATCAAACCTAACTAAAGGCCGAAAGTTCGTTAATCAATTGAACGAATACTATTTAAAAGATTTGACTTTTCCGATGCATATCTGAAACATACCTTATCGTTTGGATTTTATGAGCGTATTAATTGAAATTATTACAGCAAGATCGCTCACTTCCAAACCCAAGTATCTTCGGATTTAGCGGATATAACAACTCGTACAAATGCCTTGGTCTTAGCCCGGATATAGCAACTCGCACAAATGCCTTGGTCTTAGCCAGATATAATCACTAGCATAAATGCCTTGGGACATAGCCGGATATAGCAACTCGCATACGAATGCCTTCGGATCTTAGTCCGGTTATCATCCGAATAATCATGCACATATGTCCACAAATCATAACACATCTTTATTTCATTTTCATTACTAGAACTCAGACACATGGCACTTATCTACCATTACCATTTTCGGCTCAATAACCACATACAAAGAGCATGGTTTTGATTCGCTATATAACATGATCTAATCGAATCATAATCTAAGTTCCATTACTCGAAAACTTACCTCGGATGTTGTCGGACGATTTCAACGGCTATTCAATCACCTTTTCCTTTCCTTTATCGGATTTAGTTCCCCTTTGCTCTTGAGCTTAATTTAACAAATAAATTGATTTAATCATTTTGAACATCAAAGAGAAATTCAAGGTACTTAGCCCATATATATTAGGCATTAGAGTCATATATGTATGGAATCATGAATCAAATTCAACATATTAGCCAATATTCTCCTTTAGCCGATTTTCTAAGTTAAGATAAAGCCATCAATATGCTTACCTATAGCCGAACGTACAACATCAATCTATGTATTCATTCATGTGGCCGAATATGCATGTCTATGTTGAGGCCGATTATATACTTAATACATTCTACAAATATGGTTACTTATGATGACTAAGCACCATTTTATCTCAAGTTATACTTATAAGCACATCCATCCAAATACATTTGTACTTAAACATCATTCCGTCCTAACACTCATATTACCTCTATAAAACTACAAGCCGAATATCCCTATACTCACATCACTTAAACATCAACCCTTAATTTCTTTGACAAAGCACATTTCCAAAAATGATAAGGCAATATAACAGCTTTTAATCCAACTTATAATTCATACATATCACATTCCAAGCATTCACTCTATTCTATCACTTAAAATACACACATTACTAAATAACTTCCTAGTTCAAATTCGGCAACTACACCAATTCACTAGATGATTTATTATTATTATTGCTCATTTATTCAAACTACTTTCAATTTCCTTAAACTATCACAATTAACAACCATTTATCTCTTCCATTTTCTACCATGGCCGAATGTTATAACCCAAGCCACACATATTGTTCCTCAAGGCCCTTCAATGACCACATTCGGCACCTCCTTAAGAACAACCCAATTTCAACCTTCAAGAAAGAAGAAAAAATATATGTACTATGTGACAGCCCAAAATTGACCCTAGTCGGGAAGTGGTTTTGGGACCGCTAAACTGAGTCACCGAAATGTTTGAACATAATATTTATTGTCTAGAATATGTAATTATGAATGTGTGAAAATTTCAAGCTTCGATTTAGTCGATTGCATGTGAATTCAGTTAGTAGGACTTGTGTGACACTTTTGAAATGTGATAGGCTAATCTATAAGGACCTAATAGTGCATGTAATCAAAAGGGAGGACTTGCATGTCAAATTTCCCCCCGTAATTGCTAGTGGCCGGCCATGACAAAGAGTGATGGGCAAAACATGTCATAAAACATGTTGTGACAATGGTGTATGTAAGGAAAAATAAAATAATGAAAGGGAGGAGTGATGAAAAAAAAAATGGTCTCATCCATTCTCCCCCCCATTTTGCCGTGAGTTGAGGAAAAAAAGAAAAAAATTGTTGTTCATCCTTTTTCATTTCTTTGAGCCGAAAATTCTAAGGAAGAAGGAAGGAGTTCTCGCTTCATGCTTGGTTTGGAAGAGGATTAGGAGGAGGTTTGGCCATACTTGTGTCTAGATTAAGGTATGTTTGAGGTTGTGCCATGAGATTCATGCATGTTTTTAGTTGCTAGCTTGAGTTCTAATTAGCCCATGGTTCAAATCTTTGCTATGTCATGGGGATGATATTCGGCCAAGGTGGATTTTGTGTTAATGCCATTGCATGCTAAATATGAAGCTTGATAATGATACATGTGATGGTGGATTGAGGACTCTTGGATTTTCTTTTTAGCATTTTTGAGTGAGACATTAAGTTTTTTGTTTAACCATGACCAAAATTGAAATGGTATGGTGTTGTGATGTATCCGGCCATGGTATACCCATAAGTATCATTTATGCTTATTGCATGGTAGGTAAGATTTGTGTTTTGGATTTATGTTCATGTTTAGTTATAATCAACTTTAAGATTCGCCTCTTGAACATATATATATATATATATATATATGTTTGCACATGACGTATTGGTATAACATATACAATATCTCAAGGTATATACTTACATATGATGGTGTTTCGGTTATGGAGTATATGATGGATGCGTATTGAGTTATAATATGTAATGCATTAGTTAGAAAAAGGTATGCCATTTGTGTGTGGTATTGAGTATATAATTGGCCTCAACATAGACATGCATAATCGGCCACATGAATGAGTACATAGGTTGATGTGTTGTTCGGCCATAGGTAAGCATGTTGAAGGCTTTATCTTGACTTAGAAAATTCAGCTAAGGGGAAATATTAACTAGTATGTTGAATTCGATTCGTGATTTCGTACCCATGTGACTCTAATGTCTAATGTATATATGGGCTAACTACCTTGAGCTTCCCTTTGATGTTCGAATGAATTGTGTTGAATTGCTTGATGTAATTAAAAATGTGCATGACCATTGTGTATTTGAGCTAAAGGGTGGCCATATGACCTTTTAAACTCCTTGTCATATTCGGCCATAAGCTAGCATAATGAGACTTTAATAAGTTAAATTTGTGTGAATTAGCTCAAGAGCTTAGAGGACCACAGTTGGATAAGGGGAAGGAAAAAGTGATCGAATAGCCGTCGAAATCGCTCGACCACATCCGAGGTAAGTCTTTGAGTAATGACCCTACTTGAATTATATTGAAATGATTTGTCATATTATGGCGGATAGCCGAATGTGCGTAGGGACTACGTTGTAAAGTCAATTGAAATCATGCTCTTTGTGTGTGGCTATTGAGCCGAAATTGGAAAGGTTTGATAAATGTTTTGTGTTTGAGCCTTAGTAACGAAAATGAAATATGGACGTGTCGTGATTATTGATATATGTGTGCATGAGCATTTGAATGATACCCGGGCTAAGTCCCGAAGGCATTTGTGCGAGTTGTTCTATCCGGGCTAAGACCCGAAGGCATTTGTGCAAGTTGTTATATCCGGGCTAAGACCCGAATGCATTTGTGCGAGTTGTCATATCCGGGCTAAGACCCGAAGGCATTTGTGCGAGTTGCTATACCCGGGTTAAGACCCGAAGGCAATTGTGCTTGTGGTTATATCCGGCTAAATTCTGAAGAAACTTAGTTTGAAGGTGAGTGTTTTGTGCTGTAATAAATTCAATTAATACGCTCGAAAAACCCAAACGATAAGGTATGTTTGCATGTGCATCGGAAAAGTCGATTCGTTTGAAATAGTATTCGTTCAATCGACTAACGAACTTTCGGCTCTTAGATAGGTTGATACCTTGTGTGTGTATGTTGATGAAGTGTGAAGTAAGTATGATTATGAGAATGTGTATAAATAAAGTGATTCATTTAGCTATGTGAACGTAATACTTTAGTCGGGCCGATTTCATTACTTGAAACTTACTAAGCATTAAAATGCTTACCCCGCTTGCTTTGGCTCTTTGTTTTCTAGATTTTGTTCGTTAGCTATCGGATTCGGGATCATCAAGTCGAAGTCATCCACACTATCAATGCCCTTTTGGTACTCTTTTAGTTGAACTCGGATATGGCATGTATAGGACTACCCTTTGTTGTTTTTTCAAGTACTTTTTGTGATGTATGTGTGTGTACCATGCTAAAATGGCTCGTAGAAGTGGAGTATGGCATTAGACCATTTGTGTTTATGTATATATGTATGGTTTCATGATGTTACTATGGACTGGAATGGAAGTGTTGGGCAAATGATCAGCCATTGGAATGGCTAAATATGATTATATGTGGACCTATGAATGACAAAACTCTAGTTGGTCCATGGAAACCACGAAATAGGTAAAGTTTACCTTGAAAGCAGATCTTGACAGAAGAAGTGGTGTGGATTTGAAAAATCACTAAAATTTTTAGGAATGGAATTAAATAGTGAATAAATTATTTAATCTAACCTTGATGAATCTATTTTCATATGAAAGTAACGAAACGACATATGAACAGATATTAAGAGATATTAAAGTTCTCGTGAAACAGGGCGTAACGGTTTTGGATCCCTGTTTCGACTTTGAAAATTTATCATAAATTATCCAGAGACAATTATAAGCCATGCATTATATTTATAGATTCCCCTTTGAGTCTAGTTTCATTAGAAACAAACGCCATGAGTATTGAAGCTCTGCATGGGAGATATCCAAGTCGTAATGCATGAAGGTCAGTGTAGTCGAACCCTAAAACAGGGGAGACTTTAACTAATAAACTGTACTAATTAGCTCGACCAAAAATTCTAGAAAAAAATATGTAGATGGACATATGAGTCTAGTTTCAAGGAAAAATTACGAAACTGATTTTCGAGTTTTGAAACTCAGGATATGAATTTTAAGGCGACAGTGATGCAAAGAACAAATTTGTCTGGAAATTTTTAAATGGACTGTGAAAATAATTAAGTTAAGTCTGTATGCACCTTGTGTTCGACTCCGGTAACGGACTCGGGTACTGGGTGTTACAATTTTATTGGTATCAGAGCCACGGTTTAGTCGATTCGAGGACTACCGTAATACGTTTGGGTCTAGCTATACATGCCATTATGTTATTAATTGATAGTGTGGTGATTTCTGACATTTGAATTTGTGTCTATTTATAGTAATGGATCCCGATCCCAACCGAGCGATAGCTGATGATGTGGAGAGTGTGGCGCCTGCTCCCACACAAGGGACAGCGCCGGCGGACTCTCAACCTATTGCTAGCAATCCGAATGATGAGCCTAGGCAAGCTTTTTATAGCGTGATGAATGATTGGTTCAACCAATACATTCGAACTAATAGCTGTTCCACAACCTCCATTCCCGACTAATACAACCCCCGCACCTACAATACCTCCGGTAACTAACCAAATAAGGTCAAATAAGCCCCCAGTTGACAAAATCCGAAAACATGGGGCTACTGAATTTAAAGCTACGGATAGCGACGATGCCGAGCAAGCTGAATTTTGGTTGGACAACACTATCCGAGTACTCGATGAGCTATCTTGTACACCCGATGAATGCCTAAAGTGTACTATCTCCTTGCTACGCGATTCTGCCTACTATTGGTGGAGTACTCGACTCTGTTGCCCCGAGAGCAAGTAACTTGGGAGTTTTTCCAAACCGAGTTTCGAAAAAGTATATCATCGAGATTTGTTGATAAAAACGGAAGGAATTTCTTGAGCTTAAGCAAGGTTCTATGTCGCCATCGATTACGAGCGAAAATTTGTTAGACTTAGTAGATACGCCGGAATGTGTTTCGTCCGAGGCTATCATGTGTAAACGCTTCGAGGATGGGCTGAATGAAGATATAAAAACGTTCGTTGGCATTCTTGAAATACGAGAGTTCGTAGTACTTGTCGAGCGAGCTTGTAAAGCCGAAGAGCTTAGAAAAGAAAAACAAAAAGTTGATGTGGGAACTAGGGAGTTTCGTAAAAGATCCTCGGGAAAGTCTCTTCAACAGGCACCAAAGAAATTTCGAGATGATGTGGACCGGTCTAGAGGCACTTCGGGCCTTTTTAGACGAGATCGTGATCGACCCCCTGTGGGTACACGAGGCACTTCGGTCGCCAGTGTTGGGAATGAACGTCGAGACAAAACAGAGTGTTAGCATTGTGGTAAATGGCATTCGGGGAGCTGTAGGTTCCATGACCGCTCCTGCTATAAGTGCGGATCAGCTGACCACTTTATCAAGGATTGCCCGAGGTTGCTTGAACAAAATGTAAGTCAGAGTGGGAAACCAGGTGCTACTACTGCTCGGGGTAGACTGTCTAGAAACACGGGCAATGCTAGTGGCGGTCGAGAGGATCTAGAGATGCTACAACCAGATCTCGAGGCTCGTACCGCTAGAGCTTATGCTATACGTGCCGCGAGGATGCTTCTTCACCGATGTTATTACGGTACTTTTACTCTCTTTGAGACTAATGTAATTGCTTTGATTGACCCCGGTTCTACTCATTCTTATATATGTGAAACCTTAGCATCCAAGAAGACTTTACATATTGAGTCTCTCGAGTTCGTAATTCGGTGTCAAATCCCTTGGGTCGTTACGTGCTTGTCGACAAAGTGTGTAAGAAATGTCCCTAGTAATTGAGGTTCTGCTTTTCCGTGAACTTGATGCTTCGCCGCTTGATGAATTTGATGTTATTCTTGGTTTGGATTGGTTGACCGTGCATGATGCGGTTGTGAATTGCAAAAGCAAGGCTATGGATTTGAGGTGCGCAAATAACGAGATGATCCGAGTTGAGTCTACGGACTTAAAGGGGTTGCCACCGTAATATCATCAATGTTGGCCCGAAATATGTAAGAAAGGGTGCGAAGCATACCTTGCGTATGTACTTGATGATAAGGAGTTAGAAATAAAACCCGAATCTGTGCGGTGGTTTGTGAATACCGGATGTTTTTCCGAAGAATTACCGGGTTTGCCACTGCTCGAGATAGAGTTTGGTATTGAGCTTGTACCGGACTACGCCGATTTCGATAGCTCAGTATCGTATGGAACCAACCGAGTTAAAAGAGTTGAAAGCTCGGTTGCAAGAATTGACGGATAGAGGTTTCGCCGACCAAGTTTTTCACCTTGGGGTGCACCAAGATTGTTTGTGAAAAGAAGGACGGAACCATGAGGTTGTGCATTGACTATCGTCACCGAATAAAGTGACGATAAAGAATAAATATCCGTTACCGCGTTTTGATGATTTGTTTGATCAACTAAAGGGAGCCTCGGTGTTTTCAAAGATAGATTTGAGATCGGGTTATTATCGATTCATGGATTCGAGATTCGGATGTACCCAAACCGCTTTTAACGAGGTACGGTCACTACGAAGTTCTTAGTGATGCCGTTCGGGCTCACTAATGCATTTATGGATTTGATGAATCGGATCTTCGATAAAGATTTGGACCGGTTCGTAGTTGTGTTCATTGATGACATCTTGGTCTATTCAAGAGATGAGACCGAACATTTGAACACCGAGATTAGTGTTGCAAATTTTACGGGATAAGCGGTTATATGCTAAGTTCAAGAAGTGTGAGTTCGTTAAGAGAGGTTAGCTTCTTGGGTCATGTGGTATCTACATCGGGTATTCGAGTTGACCCGAGCAAAATTTCAGCCATACTTAACTGGAAGCCTCCGAGAAATATTACTGAGGTTTGGAGCTTTTTGGGGCTTGCCGGTTACTACCGACGGTTTGTAAAATGTTTCTCGATGATAGCCACACCCATGACGAAGCTACTTCAAAAAGATGTTAAGTTTGAATGGACGGAAAAATGACAGAAAAGTTTTGATCAACTGAAAACTTATTTGTGGAAGCTCAATTTTAGTGCGGCCGAATCGTGCAAAGAGTTTGTCATCTATAGTGACGCCTCCCTACTTGGGTTAGGTTGCGTATTGATGCAAGAAGGTCGAGTTGTGGCTTATGCGTCAAGACAATTAAAGCCATATGAGAAGAATTATCCGACCCATGATCTCGAATTAGTCGCCATCGTATTCGCTTTGAAAATATGGCGACATTACTTATTTGGTGAGAAGTGCCATGTATTTTCGGATCACAAAAGTCTCAAATATTTGATGACTCAAAGAGACTTGAATCTACGACAAAGGCGTTGGCTTGAGTTGTTGAAAGATTATGAGCTGGTCATTGATTATCACCCAGGAAAGGCTAATGTGGTTGCGGACGCCTTAAGCCGGAAATCACTTTGTTTGCTTTATGAAGCGATGAATGTACACTTGTCTGTTTCTACCCGACAATGTGTTAGTAGTGAATTAAAAGCCAAACCATTATTGATTCATCAAATTCGTGAAGCTCGTAAAGTCGATGATGAACTGGTTGCAAAACGGGGTGAGTGTGTTCGAACAAGGAATCGGAGTTTCAAATTGATGATGATGATTGTTTGAGGTTCGAAGTCGTTTGTGTGTTCCAAGGAATTGAACTCATTTCGATGATTCGAACGAAGCCCATTGTAGCCGAATGTCAATTCACCCGGGAGTATGAAGATGTACAACGATTTGAAACGTCGGTTTTGGTGGCATGGTATGAAACGAGACATCTCTGACTTTGTTTCGAGATGTTTAATATGTCAACAACTGAAAGCGGAACATCAAGTGCCTTCAGGACTACTTCAGCCGATCACGATACCCGAGTGGAAATGGGATCGAGTCACAATGGACTTTGTGTCCGGACCGCCATTGTCGACAAGTAAGAAGGATGCGATTTGGGTTGTTGTTGATAGACCGACTAAGTCGGCTCACTTTATCCCGCGTGCACGGATTTTCATTGGATAAACTAGCTGAATTGTACGTTTCTCGATTGTGAGATTACACAGGTACCGATTTGCATTGTGTCGGATAGAGATCCGAGATTCACCTTGCGATTTTGGAAGAAATTGCAAGAATCTTTGGGTACCAAGTGCATTTTAGCACCGCTTTTCATCCACAAACCGATGGTCAATCGGCGGGTAATTCGGATACTTGAGGATATGTTGAGATGTTGCGTCCTTGAGTTTAATGGTTCATGGGAACGATATTTACCTTTGATTGAATTCGCACAACAATAGTTTTCAATCAAGTATTAAGATGGCACCTTACGAGGCTTTGTATGGGCGTAAATGTCGTACACCATTGTTTTGGACCGAGCTCGGTGAAGCAAAATTTTCGGAGTGGATTTGATTAAAGATGCTGAATGAAAGTAAAAGTAATCCGTGAAAATCAAGATAGCCTCCGATCGTCGAAGTCGACGGATCTCAAACGAAAAGACATTGAGTATCGTGGGAGATAAAGTGTTTCTTAAAGTTTCGCCTTGGAAAAAGATACTCAGATTTGGCCGTAAAGGCAAATTGAGTCCAAGGTTCATCGGGCCATATGAAGTATCCGAACGAGTCGGACCAGTTGCATATCGATTGATTTTGCCTCTTGAACTTGAAAAGATTCACGACGTCTTTCATGTTTCGATGCTTCGACGTTATAGATCTGATCCATCGCACATAATTAGTCCATCAGAGGTCGAAATTCAAGCCGATATGAGTTATGAAGAAGAACCGATTCGTATCCTAGCTCGTGAAGTGAAGGAGTTGCGAAACAAAAGGGTTCCGTTAGTAAAAGTGTTATGGCTCAAACACGGGAGGGAAGAAGCTACTTGGGAACCCGAGAACTCTATGAAAGAGCATTACCCAAACCTATTTACCGATAAGATTTTCGGGGACGAAAATTTCTTAAGTGGGGAGAGTTGTGACAGCCCAAAATTGACCCTAGTCGGAAATGGTTTTGGACCGCTAAACCGAAGTCACGAAATGTTTAAACATAATATTTATTGTCTAGAATATGTAATTATGAATGTGTGAAAATTTCAAGCTTCGATTTAGTCGATTGCATGTGAATTCAGTTAGTAGGACTTGTGTGACACTTTTGAAATGTGATAGGCTAATCTATAAGGACCTAATAGTGCATGTAATCAAAAGGAGGACTTGCATGTCAAATTTCCCCTAATTGCTAGTGGCGGCCATGACAAAGAGTGATGGGCAAAACATGTCATAAAACATGTTGTGACAATGGTGTGTGTAAGGAAAAATAAAATAATGAAAGGGAGGAGTGATGAAAAAAATGGTCTCATCCATTCTCCCCCATTTTCTTTGTGAGTTGAGGAAAAAAAGAAAAAAATTGTTGTTCATCCTTTTCATTTCTTTGAGCCGAAAATTCTAAGGAAGAAGGAAGGAGTTCTTGCTTCATGCTTGGTTTGGAAGAGGATTAGGAGGTTTGGCCATACTTGTGTCTAGATTAAGGTATGTTTGAGGTTGTGCCATGAGATTCATGCATGTTTTAGTTGCTAGCTTGAGTTCTAATTAGCCCATGGTTCAAATCTTTGCTATGTCATGGGGATGATATTCGCCAAGGTGGATTTTGTGTTAATGCCATTGCATGCTAAATATGAAGCTTGATAATGATACATGTGATGGTGGATTGAGGACTCTTGGATTTTCTTTTTAGCATTTTTGAGTGAGACATTAAGTTCTTTGTTTAACCATGACCAAAATTGAAATGGTATGGTGTTGTGATGTATCCGGCCATGGTATACCCATAAGTATGATTTATGCTTATTGCATGGTAGGTAAGATTTGTGTTTTGGATTTATGTTCATGTTTAGTTATAATCAACTTTGAGATTCGGCTCTTGAACATATATATATATATATATATATATATATATGTTTGCACATGACGTATTGGTATGACATATATAATATCTCAAGGTATATACTTACATATGATGGTGTTTCGGTTATGGAGTACATGATGGATGCTTATTGAGTTATAATATGTAATGCATTAGTTAGAAAAAGGTATGCCATTTATGTGTGGTATTGAGTATATAATTGGCCTCAACATAGACATGCATAATCGGCCACATGAATGAGTACATAGGTTGATGTGTTGTTCGGCCATAGGTAAGCATGTTGAAGGCTTTATCTTGACTTAGAAAATTCGGCTAAGGGGAAATATTAACTAGTATGTTGAATTCGATTCGTGATTTCATACCCATGTGACTCTAATGTCTAATGTATATAGGGGCTAAGTACCTTGAGCTTCCCTTTGATGTTCGAATGAATTGTATTGAATTGCTTGATGTGATTAAAAATGTGCATGACCATTGTGTATTTGAGCTAAAGGGTGGCCATATGACCTTTTAAACTCCTTGTCATATTCGCCATAAGCTAGCATAATGAGACTTTAATAAGTTAAATTTGTGTGAATTAGCTCAAGAGCTTAGAGGACCACAGTTGGATAAGGGAAGGAAAAAGTGATCGAATAGTCATTTAAATCGCTCGACCACATCCGAGGTAAGTCTTCGAGTAATGACCCTACTTGAATTATATTGAAATGATTTGTCATATTATGGCGGATAGCCGAATGTGCGTAGGGACTACGTTGTAAAGTCAATTGAAATCATGCTCTTTGTGTGTGGCTATTGAGCCGAAATTGGAAAGGTTTGATAAATGTTTTGTGTTTGAGCCTTAGTAACGAAAATGAAATATGGATGTGTCGTGATTATTGATATATGTGTGCATGAGCATTTGAATGATACCCGGGTTAAGTCCCGAAGGCATTTGTGCGAGTTGTTATATCCGGGCTAAGACCCGAAGGCATTTGTGCAGTTGTCATATCCGGGCTAAGACCCGAAGGCATTTGTGCGAGTTGCTATACCCGGGTTAAGACCCGAAGGCAATTGTGCTTGTGGTTATATCTGGCTAAATTCCGAAGAAACTTAGTTTGAAGGTGAGCGTTTTGTGCTGTAATAAATTCAATTAATACGCTCAAAAAACCCAAACGATAAGGTATGTTTGCATGTGCATCGGAAAAGTCGATTCGTTTGAAATAGTATTCGTTCAATCGACTAACGAACTTTCGGCTCTTAGATAGGTTGATACCTTGTGTGTGTATGTTGATGAAGTGTGAAGTAAGTATGATTATGAGAATGTGTATAAATAAAGTGATTCACTTAGCTATGTGAACGTAATACTTTAGTCGGGCCGATTTCATTACTTGAAACTTACTAAGCATTAAAATGCTTACCCGCTTGCTTTGGCTCTTTGTTTTCTAGATTTTGTTCGTTAGCTATCGGATTCGGGATCATCGAAGTCGAAGTCATCCACACTATCAAAGCCCTTTTGGTACTCTTTTAGTTGAACTCGGATATGGCATGTATAGGACTACCCTTTGTTGTTTTTTCAAGTACTTTTGTGATGTATGTGTGTACGACCATGCGAAAATGGCTCGTAGAAGTGGAGTATGGCATTAGACTATTTGTGTTTATGTATATATGTATGGTTTCATGATGTGACTATGGACTGGAATGGAAGTGTTGGGCAAATGATCAGCCATTGGAATGGCTAAAATGATTATATGTGGACCTATGAATGACAAAACTCTAGTTGGTCCATGGAAACCACGAAATAGGTAAAGTTTACCTTGAAAGCAGATCTTGACAAAGAAGAAGTGGTGTGGATTTGAAAAATCACTAAAATTTTAGGAATGGAATTAAATAGTGAATAAATTATGTAATCGAACCTTGATGAATCTATTTTCATATGAAAGTAACAAAACGATATGAACAAGATATTAAGAGATATTAAAGTTCTCGTGAAACAGGGCGTAACGGTTTCGGATCCCTGCTTCGACTTTGAAAATTTCTCATAAATTATCCAGAGACAATTAGAAGCCATACCTTATATGTATAGATTCCCCTTTGAGTCTAGTTTCATTAGAAACAAACGCCATGAGTATTGAAGCTCTGTACATGGATATATCCAAGTTGTAATGCATGAAGGTCAGTGTAGTCGAACCCTGAAACAGGGGAGAATTTAACTAATAAACTATACTAATTGGCTTGACCAAAAATTCTAGAAAAACATATGTAGATGGACATATGAGTCTAGTTTCAAGGAAAAATTACGAAACTGATTTTCGAGTTTTGAAACAAAAGATATGAATTTTAAGGCGACAGTGATGCAAGAACAAACTTTGTCTCGAAATTTTAAATGGACTGTGAAAATAATTAAGTTAAGTCTGTATGCACCTTGTGTTCGACTCCGGTAACGGACTCGGGTACGGGGTGTTACATACTGAGAGCTTCAAACTACTTGGCCGAATATCAAACCTCCTAACAATCAAAACTTAATTCATGGAATGATTAGAACTTGAACTAACCACCTTCTTTATACATAATTTTCCAAGAATTTCACGGTACTTATCTCTTCCAAAACCTCATCCAAGCCGAACATGAAGCAAGAGAACTCCTTTCCTCTTCCTTCCTCAAGTCACGGCAAAATGGGGGAGCAAGGTTGAAACAACTTTGGTTTCTCCTCCCACTCCCCTCATATTTTATTATTCTTCCCACAACGTATTAACACAAAATGTTTATAATATGTTTTACCCCATAGCATGGCCGACCACCATCAAGATTTTTGGCTAATTTGAGATGCAAACCCATCATTTATCCAACATGCATTAATAGGTCCTTATTGATTAACCTATCACATTTCAAAAGTGTCACACATAAGTCCTATTACTAAATTCACCTGCAATCGACTAAATCGAAGCTTAAAACTTTCACACATTCATATTCACATATTTTAGACAATAAATATCATATTCAAATACTTTGGTGACTCGGTTTAGCGGTCCCGAAACCGCTTTCCGACTAGGGTCACTTTAGGGCTGTCACACAAGGTATGGGTATTATGAATTTCTTATTATGCCTTTTGGAATAACTAATGCTCCTGCCATTATGGATTTGATGAATCGAATTTTTTGACCGTATTTAGATAAGTTTGTGGTTGTATTTATTGATGATATCCTAATTTATTCTTGAGATGAGCCTGAGAATGTCGTACATTTAAAAATTGTATTACAGACTTTGAGAAATAATAAATTGTTTGCTAAATTCAGTAAGAGTGAGTTTTGGCTCCAAGAAGTCAGATTTTTGGGACATATCGTTTCAGGTGATGGTATTTGGGTTGATCCAAGCAAGATTTCGGCAATTATTGAGTGGAAACCGCCAAGGAATGTATCTGAAGTTAGAAGTTTTTTCAGTTTAGCCAGTTATTACCGATGTTTCGTCAAAGGATTTTTGATGATTTCTACTCCTATGACCAAGTTGTTGCAAAAATATGTTCAATTTGAATGGTCCGAAAAATGTCAGAAAAGTTTTGAGAAATTGAAAGCATTATTGATTGAGGCACCGGTTTTAGTACAACCTGAATCAGGAAAAGAATTTGCAATTTATAGTGACATTTCATTAAATGGTGTGGGTTGTGTGTTGATGCAAAAGGGCAAAGTGATAGCTTATGCCTCGATACAGTTAAAATCGCATGAGAAGAATTACCCGACGCATGATTTAGAACTGGCCGCCTTTGTTTTTGCTATGAAAATTTGAGGTCATAATTTGTATGGTGAGAAATACCATATTTTTACCGATCTTAAGAGTTTAAAGTATTGGATGACTCAAAAGGATTTGAACTTCTGACAACGGAAATGGCTCTAGTTACTGAAAGATTATTAATTAGTGATTGACTATCATCTGGGAAAGGTGAATGTAGTCACAGATGCCTTGAGCAGAAAGTCTTTGTTTGCTTTGAGAGCTATGAATATGAAACTAACTTTGACTAATGATGGTTCAATTTTGGTCAAGATAAGAGCTAGACCGATATTTCTTCAGCAAATTTGTGAAGCTCAGAAAAATGATAGTGAATTGCAAGTCAAAAGAGCTCAGTGTGAATTGGGTAGTGATTTAGACTTTTGGATCGGTACGGACGATTGTTTGATGTTCCTAGATAGAGTATGTGTACCGAAGAATGATGAACTTATTCAAAAAATTTTGCACGAGGCACACAGTGGTTGTTTATCAGTTCATCCAGGTCATACGAAAATGTCTAATGATTTGAAGAAATTGTATTGGTGGTCAGGTATGAAATGTGATATTTCAAAGTTTGTCTCAAGATGTTTGATTTGTAAACAAGTAAAAACCGAACACCAAGTGCCTTCGGGTATACTTCAGCCAGTAATGATACCCGAGTGGAAATGGGATAGGATTACGATGGACTTCGTAATGGGTTTGCCTTTGACTCCGAAAAAGAAAGATGTCATCTGGGTTATTGTTGAGAGATTGACAAAATCATCTTTTTTTATTCCGTTACGTACCGGCTATTCACTTGATAAGCTAGCTGAATTATACATTGCTAAAATTGTTGGATTGCACGAAGTGCCTATTTCCATTATATCGGATAGAGATCCGAGATTTATTTCACGATTTTGGAAGAAGTTGCAAGAAGTTTTAGGTACAAAGTTGAACTTTAGTAAAACATTTCATCTGCAAACCGATGGTCAATCTGAAAGGACGATTCAGGTTCTCGAAGATATGCTTCACTGTAGTTGGGAGAAATATCTGCCTTCAGTCAAATTTTCTTATAACAAAAATTTTCAGTCGAGTATAAAGATGGCACCGTATGAGGCATTGTATGGCCGCAAGTGTCAAATTCTATTGTATTGGACCGAGCTCAGTGAGAGATAGATTCACGAGGTTGATTTGGCTAGAGAAACTGAAGAGAAAGTGAAAGTAATTCGTGATTGTTTGGAAGCCGCTTCGGATAGACAGAAATCGTACGCGAATTTGAAACGGAAAGAAATTGAATTTCAAGTCAGAGATAAGGTATTTCTGAAAGTATCTCTGTGGAAAAAGATTCTGAGATTTGGCCACAAAGACAAGTTTAGTCCACGTTTCATTGGGCCATTTGAGATTATTTAGAGAATAGGTTCGGTGACATATCGATTAGATTTACCATCAGAGTTAGAAAGGATCCACAATGTGTTTCATGTGTCTATGTTGCGCCATTATCGATCAGATCTTGGCATATAATTTCACCGATAGAAGTCGAGATTCTACCTGATATGAATTATGTTGAGGAACCGATCAAGATTTTGGCTCGAGACGTTAAATAGTTGAGAAATAAAAGCATAGCTTTAGTGAAAGTCTTGTGGAAAAAACATGGTGTCGAAGAGGCTACGTGGGAACCTAAGCTATGAGAAAACAGTACCCTAACCTCTTTTCTAGTAAGATTTTCGGGGACAAAAATCCCTAAAAGGAGGAGAGTTGTAACAGCTCGACTTTGGGTCTAGTCAGAACAGTGGTTTTGTGACCACGAATCTAACGTAGAAAGATTTATTTTTATTATATTTTATGGTCTACAATATGATTGAATGATTGTGTGAAAATTTCGTTAAGAAATTTTATCAATAAGGTGTCCAATTTGACTAAGAGGACTAAATTGCAATAGGTGGAAAATGTGTATTCTAGAAGCTAGAGGTGTCTAATTGTTATGAAATTTTAAATTGGAGGTCCTTAAATGGTAATTAGACCATTTTACTTTAAGTTGGACAAAAATGGACATAAGTGAAGGGCATTTTGGTCATTTGGGTAATAAAAATAACTAATAAAGATAAGAAAATGGACATAAGATACTTGAATATTGCATGAATTATGTTATTGACTCTTTGGACATATTCAACAAAGTTTCGACAAGCAAGAAATCCCGGTTGAACACTAGGAATAGAATAGGATACGATTGACATGTCACTAGGAACCCATGTGTATATGTGTTTATGTAATTCGGAGGCTGGTCTTGTACGTCTTACCGTGGTCGGGTATTAAGCATATGTTGCGCACACTTGATGACTTGTATGAGCAAAGACCTTTGGGTAGCTACGTCCTAACTAACAGATTACGTGAGTAGGTCCGTGAATAGCTCGAGAGCGAACCTATATGTGTTATGCAATATGAGGTAGCTTTAGCTACATATAGGCACTCATGTGCAATATTTTCCAAGTGTCCGATAATATTCCAAGTGTTCAACAGGAATGTCAAAGATGTGAAAGGATGTCGTTATGTTACGAGTTGGTACAAGTATGTACATAGAACTCATAAGTAATAAACTAGATGGGTGAGAAACTCTTGGTAAGGTTGTGATTGAGTAAGTTATGAATATGAGACTTAAGTAACATTTCTGTTATCTCACTTTATATAAATTGCATGATTAAGATGTTGTTAAGATGCATATTATTTGCATATGAACTTATGAAGTTATGAAGCTATATAGCTTACTCCCTTTTCTTTCCCTTGTCTTTTAGTGTCACTGAGCTCGCTCAGGCTCGGAGACCATCAGATATCCATTCATACTATCAACAATTATTTTGATATTAATGAAATCAACATTTTGAGTTATGGCATGTATTGGGGACTTGGTCATTTTGTCATGTGTCATAATTGATTTTGCCAATGTGTTGGCTTATATTAGTTACAAGTATATTCATATAATGATGTGTTTCATGAATGATGTGTTGATGTCTTAGTTGTGGATGTTTGGTCGTATGTATATGTTTGGATTGGTGCTATGTTATGTTCCGTAGGTTCGTGCATTAAAGGGTGACAAAATGGATTGGTAAATAACCTTATTTTTGTACACAGGCTTAGACACACGGCTTACCCCACGGGCATGTGTTTAAGCCATATGTCCCCTACATATTAATTTTGGGAAACAGAATGCTCAGAATTCAGCATACGGGTAGAGACAAAGGCGTGTGTCTCAGCCGTGTGGACGGCCTCGAACACAGACGTGTGCCTTGGCCGTGTGAAGTTTGCACCTATTTAAATAAAATTAATTTTCCATACAGTCTAGCACATAAGCATGTGACTTGGCCGTGTGATCTCAATTCTTCCTAGGTTACAAGTCACTAAGTTACACGGGGTCGGGACACGGGCGTGTGTAGCCACACAACCTGCCCACACGGGAGTGTCCCATATCCACACGGGGGTGTGACCCTTGCTTAATGTAAAATATTCTTAAGATTTGAGTTGATAAGTATATGATATTTGTGTATGATTGATGGTAGCATGTGAATGATGTGTTGATGTTTTGGTTGTGGCTGATTTGGTTGTATGCAAATGCTTGAATTGGTGTTATGTTCTGTTGTATAGGTGTGTGCATCAAAGGGTGGCAAAATGGCTTGGTAAATAGCCTTATTTTTGTCCACACGGGTTGGCACACGGGCATGTGCCTAGGCCGTGTGCGATACATGGCTCGCCCCACGAGCATGTGTTTAGGTTGTGTGTCCCCAGTACCCTAATTTTTGTAAAAGAGAATGCTCAGAATTGAGCACACAGGCAGAGACATGGGCGTGTGTCTCAGCTGTGTGGATGACACGGCCTCAGGCACGGGCGTGTGTCCTAGGCGATGAAGTCTGTACCTATTTTATGAAAAATCATAATTTTTAAATTGACCACATGGCCTAGCACACGGGCATGTGACTTGGCCGTGTGTCTTCATTTTGTTCTTGGGTGACAAACAAAGAGTTACATAGGGTTGGGACACGGGCGTGTGTAACCACACGGCCTACCCACACGGGTGTGTCCCATATCCATATGGGCGTGTGGCCCCTGTTTAGTGAAAAAAATTCTAAGTGTTGTGAAATTTTCTAAAGTTCTCGGTTTAGTCCCGAACCATTTCCAAAGTACGTTATGGGCCTCGTAGGCTCTTAATAGGGACATTGTGATTGTATATGAATGGTTTTAATTTGGACGTAAATTTATGACACGGAAATCTATGTTTGCTTGTGTTTAAATCTGGTAATGCCTCGTACCTTGTTCTAGCGTCGAATACGGGAAGGGATGTTACATTTAGTGGTATCAGAGCTACAGTTTAGTCAATTCTCGGAATAGTTTAGCTTGTGTAAGAGTCTGGCTATACATGCCATATACAAACTATGATAGTGTGATGACTCTTGACAATTTTAAACTGTGTTTTGCTATAGTAAATAGATCACGACCGAGCAATAGATGATGATGTAGAAAGTAATACGCCGGCTCCCGCTCAAGGGGTAGTGTCATCTGAAAATAGACCTCCCACGATCAGTCAGGGAGGAGGGGCTGGAGAAGCCTTCCTCTATATGATTAATGAATGGTATTCGGAGTTTTTTCTAACAATTCTAAAAGCTCAACATCCTCTACCCCCTCCTTATCCTTAACTGTGAAAGCCCTAAATTGACCCTAGTTGGGAAGTGGTTTCGGGACTGCTAAACCGAGTCACCGAAGTATTTGAATGTGATATTTATTGTCTAGAATATGTGAATATGAATGTGTGAAAGTTTTAAGCTTCGATTTAGTCAATTGCATGTGAATTTAGTTAATAGGACTTATGTGAGAAAATTTAGAAATGTGCTAGGCAAATGTAAGTGGCCTATTAATGCATGTTATAAAGATGATGGGTTTGCATGTCAAATTACCCAAAATTTGAACTAGTGGCCGGCCATGCTATGGGTTAAAAGGTATTATAAACATTTTATGTTAGTGTTTTATGTTAGGAATAATAAAAAAAAGGAGCATGGGTGATGAAAAAAAAAGAGAAAAAAAAAAGTTCTCATTTTGCTCTTCTTGACCGAAAAATCAAAGGAAAGAAAGGAAGAAAGGTTGAAGAGGTTCGGCCATGCTTGTAACTAGGTTGAGGTATGTTTGATGTTATTCCATGAAATTCATGCATATTTTTAGTTGTTAGCTTGAATTCTACCTAGCCCATGGTTTAAATCTTTGCTATGTGATGGAGATGATACTCGGCCATGGATGTTGTCCTTCTTGGTTGGTGTTTGATGTTGTGTTGATGAGGTATGAAGATGATAGAGTTTGAGTGCTCAACAAAAGGATTGGATGTGAGTGTGTGTGAGAATTTGAAAAGGTAGGTCTTAGCAACTTCATGAAGCATTCGCCATGGTAGGAAGTAGAAGAGAAATATAGTTGTTGTCCATGTTAGATGAAGTAGAGTCTAACAAATGAGCACATATGTGCATTAGTTGCTAGATGGAGAAAAATCGGCTAGCAAGTTGTGTACTAAGGCCAAATGTGACTTTGAATATTATTGAGTAATGTATGTGTTTTGAATTGATGGAATGGAGAGGATGCTTTAATTGTGTTATGAACAATTATATGTTAAATTAAGGGTTGCTAAGCTAGCTATTAAGGTGAAGTGCAAATGTTAGTATTTGAGTACATGTGTATATATGTGTTTTAGCCGAGCTTTGAACTTGAAACAAAATGGTAATTAGTCAATACAAGTGACCATATTTGTAGAATGTATTAAGTATACAATCGGCCTCAACATAGACATGCATATTCGGCCACATGAATGAATACATAGATTGATGTTGTACGTTCGGCTATAGGTAAGCATATTGATGGCTTTATCTTGACTTAGAAAATCGGCTAAAGGAGAATATTGGCTAATATGTTGAATTTGATTCATGATTTCATACACATATGACTCTAATGCCTAATATACATGGGCTAAGTACCTTGAGTTTCTCTTTGATGTTCAAAATGATTAAATCAATTTATTTGTTAAATTAAGCTCAAGAACAAAGGGGAACTAAATCAGATAAAAGAAAGGAAAAGGTGATCGAATAGCCGTTGAAATCGTTCGACAACATCCGAGGTAAGTTTTCGAGTAATGGAACTTAGATTATGATTCGATTAGATCATGTTATAAGCAAATCAAAATCATGCTCTTTGTATGTAGCTATTGAGCCGAAAATGATAATGCTTGATAAGTGACTTGTGTTTGAATTCTAGTTATGAAAATGAAATATAGATGTGTCATGATTTATTGATATGTGCATGAATATTCGGATGATAACCGGGCTAAGTCCCAAGGCATTTGTGCTAGTGACTAATTCAGGCTAAGCCTCAAGGCATTTGTGCTAGTGACTAATTTGGGCTAAGCCCGAAGGCATTTGTGCGAAGTTACTATATCCGGGCTAAGTCCGAAGGCATTTGTGCGAAGTTACTATATCCTGCTAAGTCCCAAGGCATTTGTGCGAGTTACTATAACGGGCTAAGTCCGAAGGCATTTGAGCGAGTAGCTATATCCGCTAAATCGAAGGTACTTGGTTTGGGAATGAGCAATCTTGCTGTAATAATTTCAATTAATACGCTCGTAAAATCCCAACGATGAGGTATGTTTCAGATATGCATTGGAATAGTTGATTCCTTTTAAATAGTATTCGCTCAGTCGATTAATAAGCTTCCGGCCTTTGGTTAAGTTGATCCCTTATGCATGAATATAAGGGTTGGAAATGTGAAGTAGGTATGATTTTGAGAATATGTGTATATGAAATTATCCGTTTAGTCATATGAATGCTATACTTCAGTTGTGTCTAATTTCATTTCTCAAAACTTACTAAGCATTAAATGCTTATTCCGTTTCTTTGATTCTCTATTTTATAGATTTTGGTTAAATCACCATCGGACTCTGGAGTGTCAAAGTCGAAGTCGCCCACACTATCAAAGCCCTTTTGGTACTCTTTTAGTTGAACTCTGATAATGGCATGTATAGGGCTGCCCTTTTGTTGTTAGTCAAGTACTTTGGTATTGTATATATTTGGATAGCCATGCGAAAATGGCTTATATATTTTGAGCATAGCGTTATAATCATTTTGTATATATATGGTTATTGAGAGGTGTGAAAATGCTTGGCAATGATTAGCCATTGGAATGGTTAATCACGATCATATTTTTGTGCTATGTATGTTAAAGGGCTAGTTGAATCATGGAAATTATGAAATAGGTAAAGTCTACCTTAAAAACAGAATAAGACAAAGCAAGAAGTGATGTGAATATGAAAAATCACTAAAATAGTAGGAATAGAATTAAATTGTGAATAAATTATGAAATCGAACCTTGATGAATATATTTTCATATGAAAGTAACGAAAAGATCATATGAGCAGTATTTTATGAGATGTTTAAGTTTTCGTGAAACAGGGCCAGAGCGAATTCTGGATTCCCTATTCTAACTTTGGAAATTCATTATAAATTAACCAGAGATAATTAGAAGTCATACCATATATATATAGATTTCTTTTCGAGTCTAGTTTCTTTAGAAACAAACAGCATAAATATTGAAGCCCTGTACAGGGAGATATCTAAGTCGTAATGCATGAAGGTCAAAGTAGTCAAACCCTGAAACAGGGGAGACTTTAACTAATAAACTGTACTAATTGGCTTGACTAAAAATTCTAGAAAAAACTTTGTAGATGGAAATATGAGTCTAGTTTAGGAAAAAATTATGGAACTGGTTTTCGAGTTTTGGAACTTGAGATATGATTTTTAAAGTGACAGTGACGCAGTTAGCCAGCTTGTCTGGAAATTTTAAAATGGATTGTGTAAATAAATGAATTAAGTCTGTTTGCACCTCGTGTTCGACTCCGGCAACGATCTCGGGTACGGGGTGTTACATTAACCGATTCTTGTAGTTCCCCAAGGTGTGAATTTGGTAAGACAGAATAAGCTTCAAGTTGATAAGATTCGAAAGCAAAGAGCTGAGGAATTTAGGGCTAATATAGATGATGACCCCGAGAGAGCTGAGTTCTGGCTTGAGAATACAATGATCGTATTTGATGAGCTATCATGTACACCAGAAGAATGTTTGAAATGTGCTATCTCGTTATTGAGGGACACAACATATAACTAGTGGAAGACACTAGTATTTATGGTATCGAGAGAGGGTTACATGGGAGTTCATTCAAGAGGAATTCTAGAAGAAATATATCAGTCAACGGTTCACCAATTAGAAACGTAAAGAATTTCATAAGCTGAAATAGGACCGAATGTCAGTGAGAGAATATGAGCGAGAATTTGCCAGGCTCAGTAAGTATGCCTGAGATTGTGTTTCCTCTGAGGCTATTATGTGTAAAATGTTCGAAGATGGGCTGAATGAGGACATCCGACTGTTAGCTAGAATCTTGGAACTAAAATAATTTGTTATATTGTTTGAATGAGCTTGCAAAGATGAAGAACTAAGCAAAGAGAAAAGAAAGGTCGAGAGTGAGGCTAGAGATGCAGGAAAAAGGCCGATGAGTAAGTCATTTCAATCTCAGTCAAATAAATCTAGAGAAATGAATTCTCGTTTGAACGTATCAGCTGGGTATTCTCACAGAGAACGCGGGAAACAATATTCAAGTTTTAAACCTTAAGCTACTTCAATGGCAAGTGTGGGTAATGTTAGGTCTAACAGACCCGACTGTCAACATTGTTGAAGAAGACATCCCGGCAAGTGTAGGATGAATGACTGAGCTTGTTTCAAGTGTGGTTCCTAAGAGCATTTTATCTGAGATTGCCCTGAGATGGCCGAGAAAGAACAATTTCAGAGTGCAAGGCTGAGTAATACTACCAATAGAGGTAGGCCACCGAGAAATACTGGGAATGGAACTAGCAGTAAAGGTGTGATGAAGGACATAGCTGTGAGATCTAAGGCCAGAGCACCTAATAGAGCTTATGCCATTCGTACTATTGAGGATGTGTCATCTCCTGATGTGATTACTGGTACATTTTCTCTTTATGATACTAATGTTATTGCAATCATTGATCCTGTAACATCCTGAATTTGGGGCCTAGAAGAGTTCGGTTTTGAGTCTGGGATTCGGATAGAAGAAAACCTACATAATTAAGAAGTTTTAATTATTATCGTTTAAGAAAGAATTTTTACTACTAGGAAATTCTTACTATATTTATTATTACGATATTTTAAATTTTATGAAATTTTAATTAGTATTATGAGATAAAATTATTATTATTAGAAAATTTTATCAGTATCTATTTTTATTGATTTATAGAAATTATAATTATTATTAGGAAAAAATATATATATATTATCGTATTTGAAATTTTCATTATTATGGTTATTATTATTATTATTGTTTTAGTTTTAAATAAATTACAATGGATTTAAAGTGTGGGAAAAATTAGGACCAAGACTCTAGCAAAAAATTATTATTTTTGCTTCTTTAGGGATCTGGACATTAAGGTTTATTAATAAGTTAGGCTAAAATTAGACATAAGGAGGAGTCCGCCCATGATTAGGAGTGTTGGGCAGAGAAGGGAGGCGAGGTTCGATACCAGTGTGTGCAAATTGGGTTTTTTAGTATCTGAGTTGCGGTTGAATAGGCCTTAAAGGAAGTTACGAATGAAGTTTGACACAAAGAAAGCCTGTAGTGCAAATGACAAGCAACGTATGTGTGTGTTAAAGAGGTCGCAGTTCGATTCCGCACGTGAGCGAATCTGTTTTATTTTTAAAATGGGCGAATCAAGCGGTAAGGTTTATAATTTATTGTGACCATATATTATCAAGGAAGGAAGCTCGTGCAAGTGGCTGCAAAGATGGGCGTGGGCGCTAGGCGGACGGAGGTCCAGGGTTCGAGTCCAGCGAAGGTATGTTTTAATATTATATTTTTAAAATGAACGGACTTGAGGTAACCTTTAAGATAAAAGGTGACGGTATATTATTGAAAACAAATGCCCGTCCCAAAGGGCTGCAGAAGATGTTGGGCAACCTGGGGTCCTAGGTTCGATTAGCGCTATGCAAAAGGGTGATTCTTTTGCTGAACGTGCGTGGGAAGGACCGTATGGAATTGAAACAGTGTACCAGTGCAGGAGGAGTCGGTGAGTGGGGGACTGCTTGCTCAGAATGGGAGTTTGAATTAAATTCAAACTTTGATTATGGCCATGAATTAAGGAGATAAGGAAGGAATTAAAATTGGAAAAGGATTTTATTTTATTCTAATCTTAATCTTATTTCTTTTTGCTCTTATTCTTTTCTATTTTTCCCAAAAGTGAACAATTTTCTCATTTTTTTTAATTATTTTCTTTCCTTCTCTCATCTATTCCCTCTTTTCTTTTCTTTCTCCTCTTGCCAATTGTTCTTAAGCTAATCCTCTATTTTCACTTTCGTTATTTCTTCCACAAACTCTCTACCTCTCATTCTTCCTCTCTTTCATTTCTAGTAAAAGCTGAACCGATATTCTTTTCATTGCTAACCGAATATCAACAAGCCGAAATCCTATGATCACTGCTTGTGCCGATTTCTTCAAAGCCAGGTTCTCCTATGTTCTTTTGTTTTTATTTGCAATTATCTTTTCTTAATCCTAGATACCTGACAGCAATTCTACTTCAAGGTTATAGCCCCACATTATCGTCTTCTTCACCACCCAAAAGCCGAAAGTACCACGGGTTTAGGGGCTTGTAGCCGGAACTTCTTCAAACTCCTAGATTCGGGTTTTACCATTGTTCTAAGGATAAATCTGCACCGGATTGTGAGGAAATCAAGTAGGAGTAAAGGGTAAGTACTTATCATCTCAGATCTGTTCTTATTTTTCAAAGTTAAGAAAAGTCGAAATCCCTAAAATATAGGGAGGCTGTCGAATTGGGCATGTGGCTCTAAGGGTTTTTAACTGACGTTTTCTGTCAATGATTAGTGTCTTCTTAAGTGTTGGATTGAAAGCGTGAATCATTGGAACAATCGGATTTGGAGCTAGTTATCGACTGTGGCAAAAAGGTAACGTTTCAAAGGCTTTTAGGGACATGGTTCGATCATGGGTGAGTAAGTTTTGGAATTTAGTGATTATGGTTTGTAAATAAGAATTGTGCTAATCAATTGTAGGATATCGAAAGAGATCTCAGTAGCAGTCGTCGCGAATCAGATGTGTACCGAACACCCTTCTTTAGTTCAATTAAGAAAAGCGAAATGTCAAATTCGGCATTTCATGGTCATGTGGGTATGCGAATGCTCTCAAGTCATAGAATAATTGTTAGATCTGGCACCACAAGGTGGTAAGCACATTTGCGTGATGTTTTAGCGTATTTCAGAAAAAGGGGCTCGATGGGCCAAAACTGGGCCCAATGGGCTTACGAACCAATACGGGTAAAAGATGGGCAAATTAGCCTGTTAGGTAGATGGTGGAATCAAATTGCATAAAACTGATAAAAATTACTGAATTAGCTTGTGCAGTAGCGTAGATCACGAAATTACCCCTAAAGAGCAAAATTACCGAAATTACCCCTAAAGAGCAAAATTACCGATATACCCCTAGGGTTTTAAATTGGCTGAACTGCTTGATTGATTACTACTGTATTTTGCATGATATGCATTTATTAATATCTGTTGCATGGGATTGGGGTATTAATGGAGGAAGTATCGAAAGTGGTTCATCCACGATTGGAGGCTTTGCCTCAATCGATCGAATTTGAGTGCGTTCTTTTAACTGTGGTGTGTAAATTTGGGTGGGTTGAGATATTCCCCACATGGTGTGTAGGGTTGGTACGGGGCAGTGTAGCGGTTGGTGGGTTGAGTAGTCTCCCCAGATGGGCTTGCATTCATTATTACTGTTGTTACTCATGTTACTGAACTGGGCCTATGGGCCACACTGTTATGTAAAAAGGGGCTAAGGCCTTGCTATCAGATTCAAAAGGGCTTGACCTCTGTAATCGTTATTTGAATAGGGCTTAGGCCCAATGGGCTCGAGCTGAATTGGGCTTTGGATGGGTTTCTGTATACACTGAGTTTTCCCAAACTCACCCCCTTCCTCTTCCATCCTTGCAGGTGAGCCCTAGAATTGGTGGACTTGGAGCTGGGCGGGATTCAGAGTGGCCATGAAGATTGATTGCCGATTTTAAATAAGTTTAGCATTTATTTTGGATTATTTTATTATGCTTAAAGTTGTAATAAGGTCGCTCTTTTTAATTGATTTTATTTTGGGGATTATTAAACCTGCTAGCACTAGGGTTCGTTTTATAAAATCTACTTGTTTTTAAAAGATCACGATGACGCATAAAGTTTCATAAAGTAAATGTTTTCCCAAGAAAACTAAATATTTTAAGCAAACGATTTGCAACCTTAATCATTTTCTTAAGTGGTCATAATCAAACGGTTTTCTCAAAATTATACGAGATGTTAGAGTGTGGCAATGGCGGTGTGCATGTCTAGGATTGGATCCAAGAGAGCTTGGTACTTAGCAAATCGACGGACTCACCTCCTCTTCTTCCCGGTTTCCTACCGTGCGCAGCTTCCATTCACTTTAACTTACTTTTAAAAGTGTCTTTACAACACCAACTCAATTTTTCCAAACTAAGTGTTTTGAACGCATCAATGTGGCGCATCAGATTCGGTCATAACATCCAGGCCGGGTTTGGGGTGTTACATTTAGTGGTATCAGAGCCTGGTTGCAACAACTCGGCTGTGGATTGGGTCCGAAAATCTTTTCAAAAACTTGGGCCTAAGAAGGGTATTTTTGGAAATGGTAAGTTTCTCAAAGATGTTCAAGTTTTTCTATTTGTTAAACGGGGTTAAATCAATAGTTTTAAAATAAAAGTGTTTTCAAATGAAATCTTTTTATTTTCGGTAAACAAAAACAGGGTTTTTAATTTTTACATGGACTGATAAGGAAGTGGCACACTGAATCCCCGGCACCAAGTCTGTAAGTATTTCTGTTCCTCATATTACACTGTATTAAGATATTATTGTAGATAGAACTGAGACCATATCATGACATTATAACTAGGGCAACCCTAAAAAACTCTAGAATACCGAGACTGTAGCTAGGCTATGATTCTGTGAAAATAGAAACTTGAAAATACTATCTCTGCATAAGACATGTGAATAAATAGTAAAATATTTGAGACCTTTGTAGTTATTTGATATGTGTACTGGTAATGTAGAGCATTGATATGGATTCTGCGGGTAAGCAAAGTCTGCCAACTTTGGGTAGCGGTAACTCAGAGCTTGGTACTGAGGCACTGGCCGAGTTAGTAAGGCAAGTGGTAGAAGAAGTATTGGATACCAAAATTAAGGAAATTAGGGAAACGCTTCAAGCAGGGTGCTTGGAGTGTAAGAAAAGGAAGGATTCTAGTTCTTAGAAAACCAAGCCTCGTTCTGTGAAACATGTTAAGGCACGACCAAACTATCCAATCTGCAAAGACTGCAACGGACGTCATCCGGGTGAATGCCATAGGAGGACAGGAGCATGTCCTAGATGTGGGTCCAAGGAGCATCGAGCTCGGGATTGCCAAGTTTATTTTATTTAAATATATGTTACGAGTTGTATGCGTGCCTGATAAACGTTTCTTTATTTCGGTAATTGGATGTTCTGGGTCGTACTAAGAATTATTTTTAATCAGAGTGCGCAGTGAAAGCATAGTGGTTTGACTTGAGTAATACGGTTAGTTGATAGTTTGAAATTTCAAGGACGAAATTTTTTAAGGAGGGTAGAGTTGTAACATCCTGAATTTGGGGCCTAGAAGAGTTGGGTTTTGAGTCCGGATTCGGATAGAAGAAAACCCTAATAATTAAGAAGTTTTAATTATTATCGTTTAAGAAAGAATTTTACTACTAGGAAATTCTTACTATATTTATTATTACGGATATTTTAAATTTTATGAAATTTAATTAGTATTATGAGATAAAATTATTATTATTAGAAAATTTTATTGTATCTATTTTTATTGATTTATAGAAATTATAATTATTATTAGGAAAAAATATATATATATTATCGTATTTGAAATTTTCTTTATTATGGTTATTATTATTATTATTGTTTTAGTTTTTAAATAAATTACAATGGATTTAAAGTGTGGGAAAAATTCGGACCAAGACTCTAGCAAAAAATTATTATTTTTGCTTCTTTAGGGATCTGGACATTAAGGTTTATTAATAAGTTAGGCTAAAATTAGACATAAGGAGGAGTCCGCCAAGTGATTAGGAGTGTTGGGCAGCAGAAAGGAACGAGGTTCGATACCCAGTGTGTGCAAATTGGGTTTTTTAGTATACAAAGTTGCGGTTGGAATAGGCCTTAAAGGAAGTTACGAATGAAGTTTGACACAAAGAGAGCCTGTGGTGCAATGACAAGCAACGTATGTGTGTGTTAAAGAGGTCGCAGTTCGATTCCGTGACGTGAGCGAATCTGTTTTATTTTTAAAATGGGCCGAATCAAGCGGTAAGGTTTATAATTTATTGTGACCATATATTATCAAGGAAGGAAGCTCGTGCAGTGGCAAGAAGATGGGCGTGGGCGCTAGGCGGACGGAGGTCCTGGGGTTCGAGTCCAGCGAAGGTATGTTTTAATGTTATATTTTTAAAATGAACGGACTTCAGAGGTAACCTTTAAGATAAAAGGTGACGGTATATTATTGAAAACAAATGCCCGTCCGGTGGCAAGAAAGATTCGGGCAACCTGGGGTCCTAGGTTCGATCAGCGCTATGCTAAAAGGGTGATTCTTTTGCTAAACGTGCGTGGGAAGGACCGTATGGAATTGAAACTGTACCGGTGCAGGAGGAGTCGGTGAGTGGGGGGACTGCCGTCAGAAGTGGGAGTTTGAATTAAATTCAAACTTTGATTATGGCCATGAATTAAGGAGATAAGGAAGGAATTAAAATTGGAAAAGGATTTTATTTTATTCTAATCTTAATCTTATTTCTTTTGCCCTTATTCTTTTCTATTTTTCCCAAAAGTGAACAATTTTCTCATTTTTTTTAATTATTTTCTTTCCTTCTCTCATCTATTCCCCTTTTCTTTTCTTTCTCCTCTTGCCAATTGTTCTTAAGCTAATCCTCTATTTTCTCTTTCGTTATTTCTTCCACAAACTCTCTACCTCTCATTCTTCCTCTCTTTCATTTATAGTAAAAGCTGAATCAATATTCTTTTCATTGCTAACCGAATATCAACAAGCCGAAATCCTGTGATCACTGCTTGTGCCGATTTCTTCAAAGTCAGGTTCTCCTATGTTCTTTTGTTTTTATTTGCAATTATCTTTTCTTAATCCTAGATACCTGACAGCAATTCTACTTCAAGGTTATAGCCCCACATTATCGTCTTCTTCACCACCCAAAAGCCGAAAGTACCACGGGTTTAGGGGCTTGTAGCCGAACTTCTTCAAACTCCCGGATTCGGTTTTACCATAGTTCTAAGGATAAATCTGCACCGGATTGTGAGGAAATCAAGTAGGAGTAAAGGGTAAGTACTTATCATCTCAGATCTGTTCTTATTTTTCAAAGTTAAGAAAAGCCGAAATCCCTAAAATATAGGGAGGCTGTCGAATTGGGCATGTGGCTCTAAGGGTTTTTAACTGACGTTTTCTGTCAATGATTAGTGTCTTCTTAAGTGTTGGATTGAAAGCATGAATCATTGGAACAATCGGATTCGGAGCTAGCTATCGACTGTGGTAAAAAGGTAACGTTTCAAAGGCTTTTAGGGACATGGTTCGATCATGGGTGAGTAAGTTTTGGAATTTAGTAATTATGGTTTGTCAATAAGAATTGTGCTAATCAATTGTAGGATATTGAAAGAGATCTCAGTAGCAGTCGTCGCGAATCAGGTGTGTACCGAACACCCTTCTTTAGTTCAATTCAAGAAAGCGAAATGCCAAATTCCGGCATTTCATGGTCATGTGGGTATGCGAATGCTCTCAAGTCATAGAATAATTGTTAGATCTGGCACTGCAAGGTGGTAAGCACATTCGCGTGACGTTTTAGCATATTTCAGAAAAAGGGGCTCGATGGGCCAAAACTGGGCCCAATGGGCTTACGGACCAATACTGGGTAAGAGATGGGCAAATTAGCTCGTTAGGTAGATGGTGGAATCAAATTGCATAAAACCGATAAAATTACTGAATTATCTTGTGCAAGAGCGTAGATCACGAAATTGCCCTAAAGAGCAAAATTACCAAATTACCCCTAAAGAGCAAAATTACCGATATACCCCTAGGGTTTTAAATTGGTGAATCGCTTGATTGATTACTCCGTATTTTGCATGATATGCATTTATTAATATCATTGCATGGGATTGGGGTATTAATGGAGGAAGTCTGAAAGTGGTTCATCCACGATCGGAGGCTTTGCCTCAACCGATGAAATTTGCGTTCTGTCGCAACTGTGGTGTGTGAAATTTGGGTGGGTTGAGATATTCCCACATGGTGTGTAGGGTTGGTGCAGGCGATGTAGCGGTTGGTGGGTTGAGTAGTCTCCCGGATGGGCTGCATTCATTATTACTGTGGTTACTCATGTTCTTGAATCGGGCCTATGGGCCACCTTGTTATGTAAAAAGGGCTAAAGCCTTGCTATCAGATTCGAAAAGGGCTTGACCTCTGTATCGTTATCTGAATAGGGCTTAGGCCCAATGGGCTCGAGCTGAATTGGGCTTTGGATGGGTTTCAGATACACCGAGTTTTCCCAAACTCACCCCCTTCCTCTTCCATCCTTGCAGTGAGCCCTAGAATTGGTGGACTTGGAGTGGACGGGATTCAGAGTGGCCATGAAGATTGATTGCCGATTTTAAATAAGTTTAGCATTTATTTTGGATTATTTTATTATGCTTAAAGTTGTAATAAGGTCGCTCTTTTAATTGATTTTATTTTGGGGATTATTAAATTGGCTAGCACTAGGGTTCGTTTTATAAAATCTACTTGTTTTTAAAAGATCACGATGACCGCAAAGTTTCCATAAAGTAAATGTTTTCCCAAGAAAATAAATATTTTAAGCAAACGATTTGCAACCTTAATCATTTTCTTAAGCTGGTCATAATCAAACGGTTTCTCAAAATTATACGAGATGTTAGAGTGTGGCAATGGCGGTGTGCATGTCTAGGATTGGATCCAAGAGAGCTTGGTACTTAAGCGATCGACGGACTCACCTCCTCTTCTTCCTGGTTTCCTACCTAGTGCGCAGCTTCCATTCACTTTAACTTACTTTTAAAAGTGTCTTTTACAACACCAACTCAGCTTTTCCAAACTAAGTGTTTTGAACGCATCAATGTGGCGCATCAGATCCGGTCATAACATCCAGGACGGGTTTGGGGTGTTACAGATCTTGGATCGACTCATTCTTATGTTTGTGTGAATTTGGTATCTAGTAAGAGTTTTCTTGTTGAGTCTACTAAATTTGTGATTAAAGTGTCAAACCCCTTAGGCAAGTATGTGCTAGTTGATAAAGTTTGCAAGAATTGTCCTTTGATGATTTGAGGTCACTATTTTCCAGCTGACTTAATGGTGTTGCCATTAGATGAATTCGATGTTATTTTGGGTATGGGATGGTTGACATTTGATGATGCCATAGTAAATTGTAGATAGAAAACTATTGAATTGAAACGTGAAAATGGTGAGGTTCTTTGGGTTGAAGCTGACAAATTAAGTGAATTGCCTATTGTGGTTTTGTCTATGTCTGCTCAGAGGTACATAAGGAAAGGTTGTAAAGCTTACCTTGCTTATGTGTTGAATACAAAGATGTTCGAATTGAAAATTGAATTAGTGTCGATAGTTTGTGAATATCCAAATGTGTTCCCGAAAGAGTTGCCAGGGTTCAGAGAAATGGAGTTTGCTATTGATTTAGTACCAGGGACTTCATCGATATTGATTGCTCCGTATAGGATGGCTTCGACTGAATTGAATGAATTGAAAGCTCAGTTGCAAGAGTTGACAGATAAAGGTTTTGCGAGACCGAGTTTTTCTCCCTAGGGTGCTCCAGTGTTATTTGTAAAGAAAAAAGAGGGATCTATGAGGCTTTCTATTGATTACCGACAACTCAACAAGGTGACTATAGAGAACAAGTATCTTTGCCGAGGACTGATGACTTGTTTGATTAGTTAAAAGGAGCAACAGTATTCTTAAAATTGATTTGAGATCTGGTTACTATCAGTTGAGAGTTAAAGAGTCGAATGTGTCGAAAACTATTTTCAGGACGAGGTACAAACACTATGAATTTCTTGTTATGCCTTTCGGACTATCTAATGCACCTGTCGTTTTTATGGACATGAAGAATTGGATTTTCCAACCATATTTAGATAAATTTGTGGTTGTGTTCATCGATGACATCCTGATCTATTCTCGAGACGAGTTTAAACATGTCGTGTAACACCTTTTACCTGTACCTAAAACCGAGATAGGGTACAAGGCATTACCGGACTTAAACATACACATACATGTAAAATCGGGCCATAAAATTACAACCAATTCAAAAACATTCAAACACATGCATAATGTCCCTTATACAGGCCTACAAGGCCCAAAACATACATCGGGGATGGTTTGGGACTAAATCGAGAACTTACGAACTTTTTACAACACTTAGAAAAGTTTCTAGTTTTGGAGAGTCACACCCCATGTGGGTAGACCGTGCGGCCTCACATGCCCGTGTGGCTTGGGACACGCCTGTGTCCTCAGCCCGTGTAACTCTCTATTTATGACGTTAGCAAACATTTAGGGTCACATGACTAAGACACATGCCCGTGTACTAAGCCGTGTCTTCCACAAGGCCGTGTCTCTGCCCGTGTGGCCAACACTGAGGCTATTTTCCAATCCTTAGTCAACCATAAACCTTTACACATTGATACAACATCAAGGACATTTAACATGGCATCCATTCAATGATTAAACATCTTCAATTAGGCCACAAACATAAAATTTTCATGTCATCGTACTTGTATTTCTCATACTCATTTTATATCAAGTCTAGACATACCAAACCATATTCATTTGGCCTTGTCAACTTCATTTACATCATTAACTTACTCTAAATTTACACTTTTATACTAAGAATATGGTCACATGTATTGATCAAAGTTCATCCATTGAATATACATACCATATCACACATCCATTGATATCAAACCATCACAACATTCACATCATCAAGACATGAGAATAGTCAAGCAAAATCAATTAGGTTTACAACCTATTGATTAAATATAAGCCATATCTCATGGCTCTATACAAATGAATCATTATAAGCTAACCTAATTGGCCAAATCATGAAACACATGTCATAAAGTACTAGGTCTCTATACATGCCACTCATTTGAAAATGCTTAAGATTTATTATTACCCTAGCTTGATAATTTGATAGTGTGATGCTGCCTTCGACAATCTCCAACCTCGAGCTAACCTGACAACACTGAAAGAAATGGAAAGGAGAGGGGTAAGCTTTATAGCTTAGTAAGCCCGTACGAAAATAATAATAAGCAATTTATTAACATGCTTTTTCCAAATTCTTACAACATGTTCTCTTGGTAACACAATCGAAAGTACACACAATTCCACTATTTGCTCATATTCTAGTCAAGCTGTCTTCTCGAGTTATAGTCACTAAAATATTTATAACTTGAGATACTGAACTCTAAATTAAGATCCACTAATTTTACCTGAAATTATACTCACATATCTTCTTACCATAAAATTTCTAAAATTTTTCGTCTAGCGAATAAGTACAGTTTATTCTTCAAAGTTACCCCTATTCTGCTGTTTGACAGTTTCAACCTTTCCTTACTAAAATTTATTTATCTCTTAGTACGGGATTCGATTAAAGTTTCTTTTATTTCTCTTAAAAATAGACTCATTAAGGATTTAGTCATATAAATTCTAATGGATAAATATTGTTTTACAATTTTAGTGATTTTCCAAAGTTAAGACAGGGGAGCCCGAAATCACTCTGATCCTATCTCACAAAAATTCAAATGTCTTATAATATGAAATTCTTTTGTTTACATCATTTCCTCTATGTGAAACTACGCCCAATAAGCTTTAATTTCATATTTTATTCAGTTTCTAATTCAATTTTCACAATTTTTGGTGGATTTTCAATGTCGAACTATTGCCACTATCCAAAACTGTTTTAGTGCAATATAATGATAACTATCATAAGTTCATTTTCAACTTATCATGAATTCACCATTTCATGTATTCCATATTCAATTACACAAAGACATAATAACATAACCATAAAGATTATTCATCATTCAAGCCTTTTTGTATACTTATCATATGTTCATATATATACATATACAAATGGAGTTTGCTATTGATTTTGTACCAGGGACTTCTCTGATATCGATTGCTCCGTATAAGATGGCTTCGACTGAATTGAAAGAATTTAAAGCTCAGTTGCAAGAGTTGACAGAGAAAGGTTTTGCGAGATCGAGTTTTTCTCCCTGGGGTGTTCCAGTGTTATTTGTAAAGAAGAAAGATGGATCTGTAAGGCTTTGTATCGATTACCAATAACTCAACAAGTTGATTATAAAGAACAAGTATCATTTGCTGAGGACTGATGACTTGTTTGATCAGTTAAAAAGGAGAAACAATATTCTCAAAAATTGATTTGAGATCTGCTTACTATTAGTTGAGAGTTAAAGAGTCGGATGTGCCAAAAACTGCTTTCAGGACAAGGTACGAACAGTATGAATTTCTTGTTATGCCTTTCAGACTATCTAATGCACCTACCATTTTTATGGACTTGATGAATTTGATTTTCTGATCGTATTTAGGTACGTTTGTGATTGTGTTCATCGATGACATCTTGATTTATTCTCGAGGAGAGTTTGAACATGCCGAGCGCTTGAGAACTGTATTGTAGACATTGAGGGATAAGAAATTGTTTGCTAAATTTAGTAAAAGTGAGTTTTGGCTCCAAGAAGTCAGATTTTTGGGACATATCATTTCAGGTGATGGTATTCGGGTTGATCCAAGTAAGATTTCAACAACTGTTGATTGGAAACCACCAAGGAATGTATCTGAAGTTAGAAGCTTTTTGGGCTTAGCCAGTTATTATCGATGTTTTGTTAAAGGATTTTCATTGATTACTACACCTACGACCAAGTTGTTGCAAAAAGATGTTAGATTTGAATGGTCTAAAAAATGTCAGCAAAGTTTTGAGAAATTGAAAGCATTACTGAATGAGGCACTGGTTTTAGTACAACCTGAATTGGGAAAAGAATTTGTAATTTATAGTGACGTGTAATTGAATTGTTTGGGTTGTGTGTTGATGCAAAAGGGTAAAGTGGTAGCTTATGCCTCAAGATAGTTGAAACCGAATGAGAAGAATTATCCGATGCATGACTTGGAATTGGCCACCATTTTTTTTACTTTGAAAATTTAGCGACATCGTTTGTATGGTGAGAAATGTCATATCTTTACATATCGTAAGAGTTTAAAATACTTGATGACTCAGAAAGATCTGAACTTACGACAATGAAGATGGCTCGAGTTACTGAAGGATTATGAACTAGTGATTGATTATCATTGGGAAAGGCGAATGTAGTTGTAGATGCCTTGAGCAAAAAGTCCTTATTTGCTTTGAGAGCTATGGATACAAGATTGATTTTATCTAAATGATGGTTCAATTTTGGCCGAATTGAGAGCTAGACCGGTATATATCTAGCAAATTTGTGAAGCTTAGAAAATGATAATGAATTGCAAGCCAAAAGAGCTCAGTGTGAATCGAACAGTGATACAAACTTTCAGATCAGTTCAGATGATTGTTTCATGTTTTGAGATAGAGTATGTGTACCGAAAAATGGTGAACTAATTCAGAAAATTTTAGACGACGCACATAGAGGTTGTTTATCGGCTCATCCAGGTAGTACAAAAATGTATAATGATTTGAAGAAATTGTATTGGTGGTCGGGTATGAAATGAGATATTTCGGAGTTTGTTTCGAGGTGTTTGATTTCTCAACAAGTAAAAGCCAAGCACCAAGTGCATTCGGGTTTACTTTAGCCAATGATGGTACTCGAGTGGAAATGGGATAGGATTACGATGGAATTCATAACGGGTTTGCCTTTGACTCCGAAAAAGAAAGATGTCGTATGGGTTTTTATTGTTAGATTGATGAAATTAGCTCATTTTATACCGGTACGCACTGACTACTCACTTGATAATTAGCTGAATTGTACATTCCTAAGGTTGTGAGATTGCACGGAATGCCGATTTCCATTATTTCGGATAGAGATGTGAGGATTACTTCGAGATTTTAGAAGAAGTTATAAGAAGCTTTGGGTACGAAGCCAAATTTTAGTACTACTTTTCATCCACAAACCGATGGTCAATCCGAATAAGTAATTTAGATTCTTGAAGTTATGCTCCGATGTTGTATTATAGAATTCGAAGGTAGGTGGGTGAAATATCTACCATTGGTCGAATTTGCTTATAACAACAGTTTTTAGTCGAGTATAAATGTAACGCCCCTTACTCGTGTTCCACATCGAAACAGGGTACGAGGTATTACCAGATCATAATATATATCATTAAACGAAACCGAAATAGAAATATGTCATCCAAATAGATAATGTATCATTATAACATATGTCTTGAACAATATTAGCCAACTTCAATGGCTTATACAAAATAATTTGGTTAAATAATGTAACCAATATTTTTAAACCTAGGCAATTATGACACTAACAAAATAACAAAGCCTATTATACATGTCATAATTCAAAAGAAATGTTTAGTTCAAATACCCAAAAGTATTGATAGTGTGGCAGATCTTCAACGATCCTTAACTCCCGAGCAATGCCGGACAACACTATAAGAGAAAAGAGAGAAAAGAAAGTAAGCTTATATAGCTTAGTAAGTAAGTATATAAATAATAATTAAAAAAATCTAATATGTTTACACATTAACTCAAGTGTATTTACTTTTAATTTCAATATTTACTCCACTTTGATTGAGCTGTCTCTCCTGCGTCATGATCACTAAATAAATCATAACTCGAGTTAAAAAACTCAAAATTAAAATCCGTAAAATTTTCCTGAAACTAGACTCATATAACTTCTTACTAATGTTTTTCTAGAATTTTTGGTCGATCCAATTAGTACAGTTTATTAGTTAAAGTTTCCCCTATTATACAGCTTGACTGATCTGACCTCTGTTCACTACGAGTTGAATTTCTCCCAGTACACAATTTAAATAGCCATGAAACATGTTTCATTTAAAACTAGACTCAATAAGGAATCTATGCACATAAACTATATTTCTTAATTAGTTTTTTAAAAGTTTTAATCACTTTTAAAAGTTAGAATAGGGGATCACATATTCATTCTGAGCAAGTCACGTACAAATATAAATATATCAAAATATAAAGTTTCTTTACTTGCTCTGTTTCTTTTACATGAAAATAGACTCATTAAGCTTTAAATTCATATCTCATTCAGCCTCTAATTATATTCCTACTATTTTTTGTGATTTTTCAAATTCACATCACTGCAACTTTTCAAAGCAGTATTATTGCTAATTCACTCTTTCACACTTTCTTTGTATTAACCTCATTTAGCCTACATATCACAATTCACTTTCACCACATTTCATACATCACAAGTGTAGGTTCATGATTACAATGTCACTATAAAATCATCCCGTTGAACAATTCGGATCAATCCTCAATATTTGGTGGTTTCAGCACACAGCTCCACCATCATATTTCATATAATTCGGCTCTCTTGTACACATGGTGAACACTTAGTACCACCCATGTGACCTAGCCAATTTATCTCGTAGCTCTGTTGTCGACATGGTGTCCTTCACTTGGAATCACACATGCGACCTAGCTACATTTATCCTCTCCCGTAGCTCTCTTGTCTACATAGGATACATCCCGTATCACACATGTAACCTAGCTAATACATAGTATTTCGTAGCTTTCTTGTACACATAATGTGCACTCAGCACCATACATGTGACCTAGCTACGCTCCATCTATATTATTCAATCTTTCCGAATGTTCAACCGGGATTTCTCTCTCTATTACTTATTTTCATTCTTCTAATAGTCGATTTATGATTCAAAATCAACTTCCAATAGTCGATTTATGATTCAAAATCAACTAAAGTATATTAAATAGGCTGAAATACAAAAATGTAAATGAAGTTAATGTATTATTTACAGACAAACTTACCTCGGAGCAAAATATAGAAATTTTGCAATTTAGTCCAAAACCTTTTCCTTCCCCCGTTCGAGATCAATTCCACGCCTTTCTTGATCTATAACAACACATTTAGCTCATTTAACATTCATACTATTTATTTCAATCCAAAAATCACATTATGCAAAAATTACATTTTTGTCCCCTAACTTTTACAAAATTATGATTTTGCCCCTAGGCTCGGAAATTTAATTTCAGCCCTTATTATTATGTTTTATGACATGCTGATCATTTTTCCCTTCCATGACAACATCAAATTCTCACTCTAACACATAGTTATGAACAATAGGTATTTTTACCGATTATGTCGTTTTGCTCGTTTTCGCTAAAAATCGCTCAGAAAAGATCGTTCTCCTAACTTCAAACATTCATATTCTACCATCAAACATCAAAATACATGCATATCATTCATGGGTAAAATTTTAAACATAAACCCTAACTTGAAATAATGGTAGAAATAGGTGGACCGAGCTACGAGGATTTCAAAAATGTAAAGAACATTAAAAACGGGGCTTGAATGCACTTACTATTGAGCTTGAAAGCTTGAGAAAAACCCTAGCTATGGAGAACATGTAAGTTTTGGCCAAGTTTGAATGAAGATGAACACATTTTTGTGTTATTTTTCCCATTTTATTTCATTTAATATACAAATGACCAAAATGCCCTTACTACTAAACTTTCTTAAAATTCCATCCATGTCCTAATTTTTGTCCATATAAAGTATAATGGTCTAATTCCATTTAAGGACCTCTACTTAAAACCCCCATTTCAATCAAGTACTTTATGAACTAGAACACACATTTTTTTACCTATTTCAATTTAGTCGTAAATATCAAATTAAACACCCAATCGATAAAATTTCGCAACGAAATTTTCACACAATTATGAAATCACAATATAAACACTAAAACTTAATCAAAATAATTTCTTTCAACCTTGAATTCGTGGTTTCAAAACCACTATTCTGTTTTGGCCCTAAATCGGGCTGTTACAACTCTCCCCCTATTTAGGGATTTTCGCCTCTGAAAATCTTACCGGTAAAGAGATTTGGGTACTATTTTCTCATGGCTTCCTTCGGTTCCCACATAGCTTCTTCTACTCCATGTCTTTTCCATAACACTTTTACTAAAGCTATACTTTTCTTTCTCAAGTGTTTTACTTCTCGAGCCAAAATCTTAATCGGTTCCTCATCATAGGTCAAGTCCGATCGAATCTCAATTTCCGTTGGAGAAATCACATGTGAAGGATCAGAACGATAATGTCGCAACATTGATACATGAAACACGTTATGAATTCTTTCTAACTCTGCTGGTAAGGCCAATCATTATGCCGCTGGTCCAATTCTCTCAGTAATCTCGTATGGCCCAATAAAACGCGGACTCAACTTGCCTTTTCGGCTAAGTCTCAAAATCTTCTTCCATGGTGACACCTTCAAGAACACTTTATCACCTACCTAGAATTCAATCTCTTTTCTTTTTAAATCTGCATATGACTTTTGTCGATCTGAAGCAGCTTTCAAGCAATCACGAATTACTTTTACTTTCTCTTCGGTTTCTTTAACTAGATCAACTCTGTGAATCTGTTTCTCACTAAGTTCAGTCCAACATAAAGGAGTCCGACACTTGCGATCATACAAGGCTTCATACGGCGCCATCTGTATACTTGACTGAAAACTGTTATTATAGGCAAATTCAACCAAAGATAAATATTTCTCCCAACTGCCTTCAAATTCTAAAACACAGCATCTAAGCATATCTTCGAGTACTTGGATTACTCTTTCCGACTGACCATCTGTTTGTGGATGAAACGTGGTACTAAAGTTCAATTTTGTACCCAAAGCTTCTTGTAACTTTTCCAGAATCTCGAGGTAAACCTCGGATCTCTATCTGATATTATAAATATAGGTACCCATGCAACCTTACAATTTCAGCAATATATAATTCAGTTAATTTATCAAGTGAGTAATCGGTATGTACCGGTATAAAGTGAGCCGACTTTGTTAACCTATCAACCACTACCCAGACAGCATCCTTCTTTTTAGGAGTCAGAGGCAAACCGGTTACAAAATCCATGGTAATCCTATCCCATTTCCACTCAGGCACCAATACCGGTTGGAGTAATCTTGAAGGCACTTGATGCTCAGCTTTTACTTGTTGACAAATCGAACACTTGGTTACAAATTCAGAAATGTCCTTTTCATGCCCGCCACCAATATAACTTCTTTAAATCATTATACATTTTGTGCTACCGTGGTGAACCGACAAACAACCACTGTGCACCTCATGTAATATTTTCTGAATCAATTCATCATTTTTCGGTACACATATCCTGTCTCAAAACATCAAACAGTCATCCAGTCCAACTCGAAAATTTGAGTCGTAACCCGATTCACACTGAGTTCTCTTGGTTCGCAACTCACTATCGTTCTTTTGAGCATCACAAATTAGTTGGAGAAATAACGGTTTAGCCCTCATCTCTGCTAAAATTGACCCATCATCAGACAATGCTAACCCCGTATTCATGGCTCTCAAAGTAAAAAGAGATTTGCTGCTCAAAGCGTCAGCAATTACATTCGCTTTTCCCAGATGATAATCAATCATTAACTCATAATCCTTCAATAATTCAAGCCATCTCCGCTGTCGCAGATTTAAATCCTTTTGATTCATCAAATACTTCAAACTTTTGTAATTAGTAAGAATTCGGCATTTTTCACCATACAAATAATGTCGCCAAATCTTCAAGGCAAAGACAATAGCGGTAAATTCCAAATCATGTGTAGGATAGTTCTTCTCATGCGGTTTTAACTGTCTCGAGGCATAAGCTACCACTTTACCCTCTTGCATTAGTACACATCCAAGGCTTGTCAATGATGCACCATTATAAATTACGAACTCCTTCCCTGGCTCGGACTGTACTAAAATTGGTGCTTCAGTCAATCGTGCTTTTAGCTTTTCAAAACTCTGCTGACATTTATCAGTCCATTCAAACTTAACATTCTTTTGCAGCAACTTAGTCATAGGAGAGGCAATCATCGAAAATCCCTTGACAAATCGTCTATAATACCCGGCCAAGCCTAAAAAGCTTTTAACCTCGGATACATTCTTTGGCAGTTTCCAATCAACGATCGCGGAAATCTTGCTCAGATCCACTCGAATACCATCACCTGAGACTATATGTCCCAAAAATCTGACTTCACGAAGCCAGAACTCACTTTTACTAAACTTAGCAAACAATTTCTTTTCTCTCAAGATCTGCAATATGGTTTTCAAGTGTTCGGCGTGCTCAAACTCATCTCGAGAATAAATTAGAATGTCATCTATAAACACTACTACAAACTTATCTAAATATGGCCTAAAGATTCGGTTCATCAAGTCCATAAATATAGCTGGAGCATTCGTTAGGCCGAAAGGCATCACAAGGAACTCATAATGTCCATACCTTGTCCTGAAGGCGGTTTTCGGCACATCCGACTCCTTAACTCTCAACTGGTAGTAATCGGACCTCAAATCAATCTTTGAAAACACTGTGGCCCCCTTTAACTGATCAAATAAATCATCAATCCTCGGCAACGGGTACTTGTTCTTCATAGTCACCTTGTTGAGCTGACAGTAATCAATGCAAAGCCTCATTGAGCCATCTTTCTTCTTTATGAACAATACGAGAGCACCCTAGGGAGAGAAACTCGGTCTCACAAATCCTTTGTCTGTTAACTCTTGCAACTGAGCCTTCAATTATTTTAATTCAGTCGGAGCCATTCTATATGGAGCAATCGAGATCGGTGCGATGCCAGCAACAAATCAATGGCAAACTCTATCTCCCTGCTCGAGAGGCAATCCAGCAATTCCTCCGAAATACATCTAGAAATTCACAGACTATCAGTGATTGATTCAAGCTTCAATTCGCATGACTTAGTATTCATTACATAGGCCGATAAGCTTCACATCCTTTCCTCATGTATTTCTGTGCAGACATGTGCGAAATCACCATAGGCAATTTATTTGATTCATCTGTTTCAACCCACAGAGTTTCACCATTTTCACATTTCAACTCTAGTGCTTTCTGTTTACAATCTACCTTGACATCATACAATGTCAACCAGTCCATTCCCAAAATAACGTCAAACTCATCAAATGGTAACAACATCAGATTAGCCAGAAAATAGTGACCTTGAATCATTAATGGGCAATTCTTGCAAACCTTATCAACTAGAACATATTGGCCTAAGGGGTTCGACACTTTAATCGTAAATTCAGTAAACTCAACAGGCAACTTTTTATTAGATACTAAATTCATACAAACATAGGAATGAGTAGACCCGGGATCAATCAATGCAATAACAATAGCATCATAGAAAGAAAATGTACCAGTAATCACATCGGGAGATGATGTATCCTCTCGGGCACGTATGGCATAAGATCTAGTAGGCGTTCTAACTTCTGATCTCGCCGCTGAATCTTTCATTATAGTTTTACTGCTAGCTCCACCTCTAGTATTTCTCGGGGGTCTACCTCTGCTAGCAGTAGTACTCTTTCTGGCACTTTAAATTTTTCTTCTTTAACTTTCTCCGGACAGTCTTTGATAAAATGCTCACGAGAACCACACTTGAAACCAGCTCGCTCGTTTCCCCAACACTCACCAAAATGTTGCCTGCCACATTGCTGACATTCGGGCTTTCTAGATCGCACATTACTCACACTTGCCACTAGCTTGAGCTTTAGACCTCGAATATGCCTACCACGATCTCTGTGTGAATCCCGAGCTGAAACTGTCATTCGAAGGTTTGTCTCTTTGGACCTCATTGATTGAGATTGAAATGACTTGCTTATCGGCCTCTTTCTGACATCTCGAGCCTTGATAGCAGCTTTTCTTCTTTCTTTGTTCAATTCTTCGGCTTTAAGAGCTCGGTCAACCAATACTACAAATTCTTTCAGCTCCAAAATTCCCACAAGCACTTTAATGTCCTCATTTAGCCCATCTTCAAACCTTTTACACATAATGGCCTCGGTGGACACACATTCCTAAGCATACTTGCTGAGCCTTACAAATTCTCGTTCATATTCTGCCACAGACATTTTGCCCTACTTCAATTCAAGGAACTCCTTCCATTTTTGATCAATAAATCGCTGACTTATGTATTTCTTTCTGAATTTTTCCTGGAAGAAATCCCAAGTAACCCTTTCTTTTGGCACCACTGCTACCAAAGTCTTCTACCAGTGGTAGGCTGAATCTCTCAAAAGTGATACAGCACACTTTAAGCACTCCTCGGGTGTACATGAGAGCTCATCAAATACACGGGTAGAATTTTCAAGCTAGAACTCCACTTTCTCGGGATCATCATCGATCTTTTCTCTAAACTCTTCGGCCCCTTGTCTTCGAATCTTGTCAACCGGAGGCTTGTTCATTCTTACCAAATCTATGCCTTGAGTAGTTGCAAGAACCGTCTGACGTATGGGAGGGGGTGGAGGAGGTTGAGCATTTGGTTTGCTCGAATAAACTCAGTATACCAATTGTTCATCATTTGGAGAAAGGCATCCCGAGCCTCATCTCCCTGTCTCAATGTCTCAAGTCTACTTTCTACAGGCGCGGTCCCTTATGCGGGAGCCGGCGCATTACTAGCAGCATCATCAGCCGCAGTTCCATCAAGGTCCATTACTATATTAAAACAAAACACAGTTTAGAATAATCAGTAGTCATCACACTATCACAGTATATTTATGGCATGTATAGCTAGACTTTTACACACACTATATTAGTCCGAGAACCGACTAAACCATAGCTCTGATACCACTAAATGTAACACCCCTTACCCGTGTTCCACATCGAAACAGGGTACGAGGTATTACCAGATCATAATATATATCATTAAACGAAACTGAAATAGAAATATGTCATCCAAATAGATAATGTATCATTATAACATATGTCTTGAACAATATTAGCCAACTTCAATGGCTTATACAAAATAATTTGGTTAAATAATGTAACCAATATTTTTAAACCTTGGCAATTATGACACGTAGCAAAATAACGAAGCCTATTATACATGCCATAATTCAAAAGAAATGTTTAGTTCAAATACCCAAAAGTATTGATAGTGTGGCAGATCTTCAACGATCCTTAACTCCCGAGCAATGCCGGACGACACTATAAGACAAAAGAGAGAAAAAAAAGTAAGCTTATATAGCTTAGTAAGTAAGTATATAAGTAAGCTTATATAGCTTAGTAAGTAAGTATATAAATAATAACAAAAGAGAGAATTTTGTGTTTACGTTTTGAGGGTTCTTTGTTTTCAGGTTTTCGGGGTTTAGTCTTTATCTCTACTTTTGTACTCTTCATTCTTTTTCCATTATAGTAAAATTATCTTTGCCCGTGATTTTTTATCCTCTTTGGAGGGGTTTTTCCACATTAAATTTGTGTATTCAATTTATCAATTTATTCCACTATTTTTCTTGTTCGTTACTTAATAGGGTCGATCCTAACGGTACAAAATTAGAAGATCATTTGAAAGTAATATACTACGAGAGTTCATTAGCAAACCTTATGAACCCATTAATATTTATTAATCTAACTAAATAATTCGATCAGATTTAGAACAAATAAAATAATAATTACAATCATACCAAAAAAAAGAGAGATACATTGAAGCCAAAAAGCCAACATCATTACTGAGATAAAATCTTTTACCATCCTCAAAAGATAGAAGTATACAAGTTAATTAAATCAATTATAATTAATAATAAACTAAAATTAATTTAGACCTAAAATATAAAAAAATCATGCAAATCCTGACATATTGTATCTAAGATCTTAAAAGAATAAATGTGATTTATGAATGAATAAATACGATCAAATACAAATAAACAGAGTTTTATAAATTTCTTGAGGAATTTCCTTAAAAACTCTTAACGTAGCCAAGTGACTTAAGTCGGTTGAAGGGAATTCTCCCATTATATATATATATATTTTTTTTCTTTTGCAATCAACTTCTTATTCTTTGCGGAGGAAGGGATTTTGAAGAAGAAAACAATGAGTTTCTCGGTAAGATTTTGAAGAAAAAAATATATACAAGTGAGAACTTAAGGATAAAGCTTAAAAGAGAGTTGTGAAAAATTGAGTATTGTGTGATAATATATTATAAAATAAATAATTAAGAGAGTGAAGTGTGTATTTTATTAATCAATAGATATATTTACAATACTTTTTAATGTCTATATTTATAGATATAAGAAATATAAATAAAATAAAATTTTATTATTAATAGACATCAAGCCTTAAAGTACATCAAACTTCTTATACTAAAGTACATTCACTTTATAATAATAAAATATTTATAAAAATAAAAAATATTTTTAATTTTTAAATGATAATAAAAATAACTAATATGTAGAATCACTCAATGTTTATTTAAATTATTTATTTTAGGGATTGGTTAGCAAAACTTTTAAAGAGGTTAGCTAAATCATATGCTTTTAATTTTAATATCACCTTTTCATGGTGTTTAAATTTCTCTTATATTTTTATTTACTTCATATTTTATAAGATTTACTATAATTATTCAAATACATTTCTTAATTTATTTATATAAAATTTTAAAACATAAAATTATATAAATAATAAGTATCTGACATAACTATAAAGTAAATTTATTTATAATTAAATATTTAAATCCCAAGCGAAGCTGGACATAAAATCTAGTAATTTTAAAAATACATAAACATCAAATATATTAAAATAGAACATGACAGTCCCTCACATAATGGAAGGCATTAATGACTAAATCTACATCAAGTGTGTGCTTGTAAACGGAATTAATAATTGAAATTTAATTTTATTCTAATTACATATGTCATATGTTTGGATAATTATTTTAATTAATAAATTTCACTAAATTAAGTGTAAGTAAAATACCTTAATTTTTTCTCTCTTATTGTTAGGGGTTGAGAATTAGGGTAATTACAAATGAATATGCTCAAATCTAATTGTTTAATTATGGTTTTCCAAACACACATATACATAATTTAATTTTAAGAATTAACACTTATGAAATAATAGTATTTTAATTTTATAACATATATTTTATATTTTAAAATATAATTTTCTATTATATTATTAATTTTGTAAATAATTTTAAAATTTTATTGATGAGATAATTTTAATACATTTTGACACCTTAAATATTTTAACTCAGTTATATAGTATTTATTATTAATTATTTTAGTTTGTTCATAGCCCAATCGATAATGATAATTAGTATCTTTAATGTTAGAGAAATTTAGCTCAACAATTACGAATGTTAGAGTAATTAGATAGAATTGTATAAGATTTTTTTCTTGTCAATTTTATTGGTAATTGTATTAAATCATATTTGAACAAGTATTTTAATCAATTCAAATAATTTATATATCAAAAATATTTTTAATTAAATTTAATTATAAATTATATGAAATATTAGTGTAAAATAATTTTAAATAATGATACAAACTAAATTCAAGTTGTACCCTATTGTTTAGATATTCACTTTTCTCAAAAATAACTTAAGTTCCAATAACACTTGTAAAAAAACATTCAAATTGTAATTAATTAGAATTAAGTTTAAATATATTGTGTAAACTTTTTATTTAAGATACACTAAATAAAAAGTTCAAGGCTTAACTTATTAGCTTTTTTTTTTAAATTAACTTATTAGATCTGTACTTTGCCAAAATGGGGCTTTTTTATATATAAAATTCTTTAATATAGTGTATTTTGAAAAAAATATTAATTTTAATCTGAATCGATTTCAAGTTTGTTCATTATTTAAAAGTTATTTTATACTATTTATTCAAAAAATTATTTTATACTAATATTTTATAAACTTTATATAAATACTAAATTTATTAATGATTCATATTAAACATATGTTAAGAAATTTGTATATCCAACTTAGCGGAATCTAGTTGTCCAAAAACCACGAGCAAATCCAGCTCAATCTTTCTCTTTCTAATATCCTATAAGCACTCAACAATAGTATTTCGAGAGAACTTTAACTAAACTTCATTTTAACTTGATTATTAATTATCTCACTCCATTCTAAACTCATTTATAATCTAAATAAAGTTTTAAAACCAAAAAAAAAAAGTGCAAGAATCAAAACCTTCTCTCAATAACTTGAGAAATGCTCAAAATAGAAGAAAATAGAGATAACATAAAAATCAAGTTTCAATAATCAAGAACCATAAATCAAGGTTAAAAAACACTTTTACCTTGTTGGAAAAAATATGGATTGAAAAAAAAGAAATCAAAGAAAACTCAATTCCACTGTTCCTCCAAAATTCCCGACGTGAGCTAGCAACGAAAGTGAAGAAATGTTGGAATCTTGATAATAAAATCTTGTTTCAAAGAAGGGCTTAATGAAATCACTTACAGATTCTGAAATATTAAAAGCAATAACAAAGTTTTGTTAAGAAGAGTTGAGAGAAAACTCAAAGGATTTTAGAATATTTTTTAAGAAGTTTTGGTAAAAAAATGGATGGTTTAATCGTTCCCTCACACCAATTTTACAAAAAAATGAATAATTGTAAAAATAGACTTAGGAAATTTTCAACTTAAGGACCTCTATCTTTCTAAACCTTGCTTTCTAATATTCTCATATTAACCCTTCTAACTTTTTAACCTTACAATTTAGTCCATAGGTCTTGATTACTGAATTCTCTAAATAAACACATTATTAATTCTAATTAATGCCTAATTACCAAATAATGGCTCTCTAATCCCTTCCCGTACCTATTCCTAGAAATCTCTCGATTTAACTTCCATAATGGCTCAATTTAACCTCTCTAAATAAACATTGACAAAAATCAGGTCGTTACAATTATCCTTTCTTTTAAGAAATCTCGTTCTTGAAATTTACTTGAGAAGAGATACAAATATTTAGATCGCAATAAATCTTCTGGTTTCTAAGTAACCTCTTCAACAATGTGAATTCTCCATAACACTTTCACTAATAGAACACACTTGTTCCTAAATTCCTTAACCTCTTGAGCCAAAATCTCCACTAATTCTTCTTCATATGAAAAATCTGGTCGAACCTTAAATGACTTTCTTGAAACGAAATGCATAGGATTAGACCTATACCTTTGGTGCATAAAAATATAGAATACATTATCAATTAGTTTTAATTTTATCTATAAAGCCAAATGATACGACATTGGAGCAACTCACTCCGAGATCTCATACTGAACAATGTAACATGAACTTAACTTCCCCTTTCATCCAAAATACAACACCTTTTTCCACAGATATATTTTCAAGAACACATTATCCCTATATATTGTACTCAATATCCTTTCTCTTTAAATCGACATAAGAATTCTATCTATCTTAAGCTACTTTTAAAAGATCTATGATAAATTGAACCATTTCCTCTATCTCTTGGAACAATTTCGGACCAACCATTCTTATCTCTCCAAGCTAATTTAACCAATGGATTACGACACCTTTGGTCAATACAAAGCCTCGTAAAGAGCCATTTGGATGATCAATTAGAAGCTATTATTATATGTAAGCTCAAAAAATGACATGAGTTTCTCCCAACTACCCTCAAAGTCAACAGTACAAGCTTAAAGCATATCCTCCAAAACTTGAATAACATGCTTTGTTTGACTATCTGTCTACGGATAAAAGCAATGCTGAAACTCAACCTCGTACCTAAAGACTCATGAAGTTTCTTTTAAAATCTTGAAGTAAACCGAGGATAATAATATGAAACAATCAACACTAGAGTACCATGCAACCTCTATTGGATCTAATTCCCTAAGTATAGTATATTCATTTGTAAACTTGTAATTTTTCTAACAAATCGGTTAATAAAATTATTCATGAATTACATTAATAACCTCTGTATAATGTTATCATGTGGTTTTTTCATGTAAAGCAAAATAGAACCGAATATTGGCTCACTAGTTGTCTAATGTTTAAACTAATACTAATAAGTATTATGTGGTTGGATCGTAATACGAAAAGACAGCTTGTATTAGTAAACAAACCTAAACATGTCCTTAGTGTAATTGGAAATGAGCAAATCGATTGAAAGACTAATATATCGTCTATTAAGTTTAATTGGGAAATGACTTGTCTTCCCCAAAAGATAGAGACATAGATGTGACTGACTAGGCTAATATACATTAGATGGACCCAAGAAGAATAGATCCTGGATTCGTTTATTGATTTATTCACTTGTGACATTCAAAGTGTGGCATACCTTAATCCTGAGTGGATGAGTGACTATCTATTTGTGGCTCATACACTTTGATATAAGTAAAATCCTAAGTTCAAATAGATAAGGAACCGAAAGTTGGTGCATTGGGTATACGACTTCTGCATCATGTAGCATCATTCACAACAGTGGAATTCATAGCCCTAAATATAGGTAATTGATATCCTCTCATTGACATTGCATGATATGTAACAACCTGATTTTTAGTGGTGTTGGAAATGACAATTTTAGAACCCCATTTTCATAGTCCGAGTATGTAAATATTAATATTTAATATTTATGAGAATAGTATAAAATATATTAAAGTTTGTGTAACACCCCTAACCTGTATTCATCGCCGAAATAGGGTTATAGAGCATTACTAGAGTTTATTGTTCAATTACAGTTAATTTATGTCATTTACTATTCATTTCCAAAAATCAATCGCAATCAATCATAATGTCCCTTATATGGGGTCCTCGAGGTCCAAAATACATATTAGAATCGAGTCAGGCCTAAATCGGAATCAAAGAAAAGTTTTCGCGAAATTTCAAAATTTTTCTTAGGTGCACGGAACACACGCCCATGTGGGTAGGATGTGTGGCTCACACGGTCAAGTGACACATCTGTGTCTTAGGCCATGTGGGCATTCGATGTGAGGCACACAGCTGTGTCCTAGCTCGTATCCTTACCTGTGTAGCTCTCTGACTTGGGCCACACAGCCAGCCACACGCTCGTGTGTTAGACTGTGTGGACAATTTAATTTTTGAAAATTAGGTGCTGGGGTTACACGGCCAGGACACATGCCCATGTGCTAGGCCGTGTGTCATACATGGCTAAGACACACGCTTGTGTCTCTAACCGTGTACTCAATTCTGAACATTCTATTTCTCTAATTTTAAGATGTAGGGGACACACGGCCAAACCACATGCCCTACGCATGGCTGTGTGTCACACACGGTTGAGACATATGCCCGTCTGTCTGCCCGTGTAGACAGAATAAGGTCATTTTTCAAGCCTTATTTCTCACCCTTTTTACCTTGCACCTACATCAACACTTCAATATATTCACCAACCAATTCAAGGCATTTAAATCAATCTAATGATCAAGTTTTGTGCATGACACATTTACTCATGCTTTCAAGTATCATCTTTAGATTAAAATTTTATACTTACTCGAACTTAATTGCATCTAATATATTAAACCAAACACATTCATTACTAAATATAATAAACCTCATGCATAAACATGCATTAAATTTACTATCATTAGCCATTCCAATGGCTAGTTACGACCAAAACATTTACATACCCTCATTTATTATCATTAGCCTATACATGCCATTACACCAAGGTAGGATTCCTATTTATACCAAAACAAGCTGGAGGATAGTGTGTTGGTGCTCTGGCCGATCTCCAACCTTTACGAGTTTCTGAGTACTATACAAAGGAAAGAAAACCTAGTAAACGTTTGATGCTTAGTAAGTTCGTATAATAGGAATTTCACTTACCAATCATGTTCATTTAAAATAAGCATATCAATAACATGCATCCCAACAAAATTAGCAATTTGCCTAATCACATACACTCAATCAAACAAGTTAGTAATAAATTTTCTAAATACTTTTCAAATAATAATGATGATGAGCTCATCACGTAATAACTTTCATATACATAATGCTTTCATATTGTATTTTCACATAACTCATACATTTCCATAACAAGTCATCTCAAGTTCAGTGTAGACATGTTAACTTTACCCGTTGAATTTATTTGAAATATTGATGGATACATTAGTAGTACACTCAAAGTGTACAAAACTGTAAATCTGTCGATTCGTATTCAGAGGTACCCAATTAGGGCACATAATCAGGAAGCACTCTCTCGAGCCACGTAATAGGATGCTCATGTGAGCCATGTATCAGGAAGCTTATCCGGGCTAAACAGGAAACTCATAAGAGTTTTAATCAGTAAGCTCATTGAACTTAATAGGTAACTCTAAAGAGTTATTATCAAAGAGCTTCGAATAGCCATTTAATAGGAAGTTCAAGCGAGCTATAACAGGACGCTCACAAAGAGCTGCGTTTGTGTCCGCAATATATGCAAGATCACAACAGGTCATATAATAGGACGCTTACAAAAAGCTGTGGTAGTCCGCAACACATGTAGGATCACTACTGATCAAGATGCTCACAGGAACCATATAACAGAATGCTCGAGAAGGCTTTTAACAGGATGCTTGTCTGAGCTATAATGTCTACAACATATGCAGGACTATAACCAATATAGGAAAATATTGTATCCATCACATTTCATTATTCAAACGGGACTAATCATTTATCGAACAATATCGGGTATGTGACTAATTTCATACATTAAACATTTTTTCAATTCATACAAAATACAACATGCGATTCAAACATATTAATATACATAATTTAGTTACACGAACTTACCTCGACACTTGTTCGTGTATGAAAATCTACTAATCCAACACATTTTCTTTTCCTCAATCTAACACTTTATTTGATCTTTTTGGATCTATATAGATGAATTTAGTATCAATTTAATTCACTTTATACTCAATTGATTTCAATTCACATCTTAGGCAAAAATAACCATTTTGTCCCTATTCTTTTCATAAACAACAATTTCATCCCTAAGCTCGGAAAATGAAATTCATGCAACTTAATCTTTATTTCAAGCCTAACCAGATTTTACATGTTACAATAACAACCCATGAATTTCACAAAAATCAAAACATTTCCATGGGTTTTACATCTTTACAATTTAGTCCCTAAATCACAATTTCATCAAAATTCTCTATGTAAAAGTTGTTTATCTATCAACAACCTTTCATTTTCTACCATAAATTTCAAAATTTTAGCATTTACATCCATGGAAAAATTTCTATACTTTGATATCTTTACAAATTATTCTCCAAAATAGATAGATTAAGCTATTCTAATCTCGGAAATATAAAAATTACTAAAAACGTGAGATGATTACTTACCCAATTAAGCTTGTTTGGTTTCTTTTCTCTTTCTTAGGGTTTCCATGTATTTTGGGAAAGAAGATGATAATTATAATAAGTTATTTCTATTTAATTATTATATCATCCTTTATTTTTCTACTTTCTAATTTAGTCCTTTTTTTTCTAATTTTTCATGGATGATTCATCATAAATATCTACTAACTTTTCTTAATGGTCTAATTACCATATAAGGACCTTAATTTTGAATTTCATAGCTATTTGATACTTATAGCTACTAGAACTCAACTTTTGCATTTTATGCAATTTGGTCCTTTCCACAATTAAACATGAATTCGGTAAAATTTTCTTAATGAAATTTTCATACGTCAATTCTATCATAATGCAATTCAAGAAATAATATTAAAATAAATTTTCTTTCTGACTTGGATCTGTGGTTCCGAAACCACTGTTTCGATTTCACTGAAAATTGGTTGTTATAGTTTGGTCCAATAATTTTGTTGAATTGTCAATTAATTGAGTTATAGGGACTAAATTGTAAAAGTTTATCACTATAGGTTTTAAATTGGCAAAAGATTTAGGGAATTAAATTGCAATTAACCTAAGGTCTAATTAGTCAAATAAATCATTTTTAAAATGAGTATAGTGCATAGTGGTTTTAGACCTATTAGTAATAAATGAGTATTGAGAAAGAAACTTAGACCAAATGGGTCAGTATAAAAGTGTAAGGCAATACTAGTGGTTAAAGGGTTTACTTAGAAATTTGGAGTAGATTATTTTGATACATACTTTCCTATGACTAAGATATCAACCATTCCTATTTTGTTTGCTTTAGCTTCAATTCACAAATTGTTGGTACATTAGATGCATGTGAAGACAACTTTCTAGAATGGTGATTTGGATGAGGAGATCTACATGGAGTAACCTCAGGGATTTATGGCACCTAGTATGAAAAATAAAGTTTGCAAACTCAAAAAGTCTTTGTATAGTCTCAAAAAAGCTCCAAAATAATGAATGAGAAATTTCATAAGACTATTCTCAGTTTCAAATTTATTGTTAATGGTGCAGATGCATATGTGTATTCTAAAACATTTGAATTTGGTTGTGTCATCATAAGTCTGTATATAGATGATATGTTAATTTTGAATTCCAATATAGAAGCCATTAATAAAGCCAAGAATTTCTTATCTACTAGATTTGAAATTACTAATTTGGGGGAGGTAGATGTAATATTAGGAGTTAAGGTTGCAAAATCAGAAAAGGGATTTGCATTAAACCAATCTCACTATAGAGAGAAATTGTTAAAAAATTTTAATAGTTTTGATGTAATCTATGTGAGAACTTCTTATGATTCTAGCATATAACTATTAAAAAATAGAAGAAATAGTGTTTCTCAATTAAAGTATGCTAAGATTATTGGAAATCTTATGTTTTCTTGATGAACTACACTCAGTCGGACATTGTTTATGCAATTATTAGGCTAAGTAGATATACCCATAATCCTAATAATGAGTGCTGAAATGTTCTAAAGCATTTGCTTAAATACCTTAAAGGTGCAATAACTTTAAAGTTGAAATTTTTCGGATACCCTACAATCCTTAAGGGCTATTGTGATGCAATCTAGGCAACTGATAATGATGAGGTGAGCTGTACAAGTGGGTATGCCTTTACTTTAGATGGAGCAACCATTTTGTGGAAGTTTTCTAAACAAACATGTATTGCTCGCTCCACGATGGAGTCAAAGTTTATAGCTCTTGACTTAGTCAAGCAAGAGGCCAAGTGGCTTAGGAATATACTTGCAGAGATTCCTTTATGGTGAAAACTAGTACCTCTCGTATCTCTGTTATATGACTCACAACTCACAATTTATGTTGCTAAAAGCCAAGCTTACAAAGGTAAGTATAGGCATATTCGAATAAGACATGAATCTGTGATACATTAATAAAGAATGAAGTACTTGTGTTAGAGTATGAGGTTTGAAATGAACCTAACTGATCCACTAACCAATGGGTAAAGTAGGAAAATGGTTTTTGATTCATTGAGGGGGATGAGTCTTAAGCCCAGTGGTTGAAGATTTCATGGTGGATGCCCAACTTAGTTTTCTAAGTTTAATATGGTCAAACGAAACCTTGGAAAGACTCTGTACATTTTACCTATCCTGACGGCAAACGGTGTACATGCATAAGGCTGAGTTCTTACTCTTAATGAATTCATAGTCTAGAGTTTGGGTGGTCTTATTGAGACGGACTTGATGAATTCACCAACTTTAGATATTGAGTTTACTACTCTTAATGAGTTCATATCTTAGAGTTTGGGTGGTCTTATTGAGACAGATTTGATAAATTCATAGAATCTAAATTTGAGAGGATGAGTTTAATAAAGCTCTTAATGATTTCATAGCCCTGATTCGGGTGGTCTATATTGAGATAGACCTGATGAAACCACCTACGTAAGTGTGAAGGACTAGCCACCTTCTATGAAAAACATTTATGTAGTTTTTCTAGAGCACTTACCAGTATCCCGAAATGCATTTGCCGAAACTTGTTGATTTATTGTGGAACATCAATTGGATCTAAGATTAGTTGCTTGTCATGAGTTGCGTGTCATGAGTTAACTCTTATATTAACAAGTTTAAGATTTGTTTACTTGTTAAAGAGAAGAACCACTTATTTCACTATGTACTAGTTCAAATCCATAAGATACTAGTGCTTAAGCGACTAATTTCGTTGTTGCTCTTCTCACGTTTTAACTGGAAAAACCTCTACTCTTTCTTGTGGTTATAAAAAAAAAAATTCATATTACTTTGTATTAGTGGGGGATTATTGGTAATACAAAAGATTGTTGGTAAGTGGGTATATCCCACATTGGTTAAGTATAGGCTATTAAAAGGGTTTATGTATAGCCTTACTTATTAATCTTATTGAGTAATTGGGCTATAAGCCTAACATACACAATTTGCTGCCCACTTGATTCAGTCCGTGTCTGTGTTAACATGTGTCTTCGACACGTACCGCATGTATTTCTTATATTTTTTAGCGGAAATGGTGGGTCATTTTTTGTAACTTACCCTATGGTTTTTTTACTCTTTTGTCTCTATATTTTATTATTTTACCCTTCAATTACTAGTATAAATAGAGAACTATTTTCCTTATTTTTACATAGAAAAAGCAAAACATAGCAATCAGAAAAACTTTTTCCTCCTCCTCGCATCTTTTTCCATTCCCTTTTAAAAATTCTGTCATTTTGCCCTAAATTACAATAAAAGAAATTCTGTCTAGGAGTTTGGGTTTTAAGCGGAACTAACTGTGACCCTCCAAACTTTCCTGGGAATTGTTCCTAGTGTGATTTCCCTGAAAAGAGCAATACAAATTGTGTTCCACTTCCTTATTAGGATGTGCGAATATTGAAGCACTGTGTTAATAGTGGGGGACGACGTCCACTACATTATTACAACGACCAGGGTAAATTCGTTTCTAAAGTATTTATTTTTCCATGACGTAGTAAATTTTGGTTTATTAATTCTTGATTTATTTATCCAGTCTGTGCTAACAAATTTATTTTACAGTAATATATTTTCCTAAAGTAATAATAATCGCTTTTACCCGAAATTACATATTAATAATAAACTGGTTGTAAAATTTTGCATACATTATACTGCTTGCATTTTTTTTTGAAGTTAAATCTGGTTGTCATTAAAGAGAAAGAGAGAAACACATAAACCAAGAAGTTGATGGACTTTATCCGGAATCTTTTCTCTCCTTCTCCACCTATCCAAAGAAAAAACAGACCAGTGACTGAGCAAATCCTCCTGCATACCGTTATTATTGGGGATTTTGTATGAAAGGTCGAGGTTAAGAATCAAAGGTACCCTAAATCCAGTCTGTAATGGTCACACAACAGCAGATTTATTTATTAAATTATATGCAATATATAGCATGACTTGAATAGATATTTTGAAACAATATATTTATTTATTAAAAGATAATGATATTTAATTACAAACTTGTGATTTAAAGTCCTTTTAACACTGAATATTTGAAATATTTATTGTAAGAATTAAGTGACCCAAATTCTTATTTAAATAAAATACGATGGAAAATAAAATAAAAGTAAAATCCATATAGAACTAGACTTCTTTTATTTTATTTTAGAATAAGGTTTTTAAACCTTATCAAACTTCATCTATTTTATATTGATTAGGATAAGGTGTTTCAATCCTACTAGAATATGGCTTTACAAGCCTATAAATAGACAGTCTATTCCTCTTGTATTGAATTCAAATTTTTCGACATAGTGAATTTTCTTCTCCTCTGCCCGTGGTTTTTTCTTGAAAGGGTTTCCACGTAAAATTTGTTTGTTCTTTATTTTATTTTATTTTATTTTTTTACAAATTGGTATCAGAGCTTCCGGGTTATTCATCTCGATCACTGTAATGGCGTCTTTAAAGTATGAAATTCCGCTGTTGGATCGCAACACCAAATTTACGTTGTGGCAAATTAAGATGCAAGCAGTTCTTGCACAAATGGATCTGGAGGATGCCCTGCTAGGGATAGATAAGATGCCTTCAACATTAACAGATCAAGAGAAGAAGCGTAAGGATCGAAAGGCGTTAACACAATTACATCTGCATTTGTCCAACGAAATTTTGCAGGATGTGATGAAAGAGAAGACTGCCACTGCATTATGGAAGAGGCTAGAACAAATATGTATGTCGAAAACTCTAACAAGCAAGTTGCATATGAAGCAGCGTCTTTATGCTCATCGTTTGGAGGAAGGTGCGTCTGTACATGAACACTTAACAGTGTTTAAAGAAATTCTCTCAAACTTGGAGGCCATGGAGGTTCAGTATGATAAGGAAGATCTAAGGTTGATTCTACTTTGTTCGTTACCCCCGTCTTATTCAACCTTTAGAGACACGATTTTATATAGCCGCGAGTCTCTCATAGTTGATGAGGTTTATGATTCTTTAACCTCGTATGATAAGATGAAGCATCTTGTGGTTAAACTCGACTCTCAGGGAGAGGGTCTCATTGTTCGTAGGAGACAAGATCGGAATGCTGATGATGGTAGGACACAGGAACGGAATCCTCGTGGTAAATCTAAAGGTAGATCGAAGTCTTCAAATAGAGGTAAAACTTGTAACTTCTGCAAGAAGAAAGGACACATTAAATCTGAGTGCTATAAGCTACAAAATAAGATTAAAAGGGAGGCTGCGAATCAAAAGGGAAAACAACCAGAAAATTCCGGTGAAGCTGATGTTGTAGAAGATTACAGCGATGGTGAACTTCTAGTTGCTTTTTATCAATGATTCTAAAGTAAGTGAGGAATGGATACTTGATTCAGGCTGCACCTTCCACATGAGTCCCAATCGGGATTGGTTTACAACTTACGAAACAGTATCTGAAGGTGTTTTTTTTATGGGAAATAATGCTTCGTGTAAAATCGCATGTGTTGGAACAGTTAAAGTTAAGATGTTTGATGGAGTTGTCAGAACACTTAATGAGGTACGACATGTTCCAGAATTGAAGAGAAATTTAATTTTGTTGAGTACTCTTGATTCAAAAGGGTACAGATATACAGCTGAAAGTGGGATTTTAAAGATTCCAAAGGTTCCTTTGTTGTGATGAAAGGGCAAAGAAAAACTTTCAAGTTATATATTTTGCAGGGTTCTACTGTTACTGGTGATGCAGGTGTCGCTTCCTCTTCCTTGTCAGATGATGATATTACTAAACTTTGGCATATGCGGCTAGGGCATATGAGTGAGAATGACATGGTAGAATTGAGTAAAAGAGGACTTCTTGATGGGCAAGGAATTTGCAAACTAAATTTCTGTGAGCACTGTGTTTTTGGGAAGCAAAAGAGAGTTCGATTCACTAGAGGAATCCATAACACGAAGGGAATATTGGAGTATATTCATTCTAATATGTGGGGGCCATCCAGAGTGCCTCCGAGAGGTGGAGCTAATTATATGCTAACCTTTATTGATGATTTTTCCAGAAAAGTTTGGGCGTTCTTCCTAAAGTAGAAAAGCGATGTGTTTTCCGTATTTAAGTCTTGGAAAATTATTATTGAAAAACCGACGGGAAAATAGATAAAATACCTCCGCACAGACAATGGCTTAGAGTTTTGTTCTGATGAGTTTAATAGATTGTGCAAGTCAGAAGGGATCATGAGACACTTGACAGTTCGTCATACTCCACAGCAAAACAGCGTTGCAAAATGAATGAACAGAATGATCATGGAGAAGGTTCGATGTATGTTGTCAAATGCCAACTTATCGAAGTCATTTTGGGCAAAAGCAGCCTCTACTGCATGTTTTTTAATCAACCGATCTCCATCCGTTGCCAATGAGAAAAAGACTCCATAAGAGGTATGGTCTGGTAATCCTGCTAATTATTCTGATTTAAAGATTTTTGGGTGTCCTGCGTATGCTCATGTTGATAATGGAAAATTAGACCGAGATCCATTAAATCGTTTTCTTGGTTATAAAGTGGTGTAAAGGGTATAAGTTATGGTGTCCTGAAAATAGAAAAGTTGTGATTAGCAAAGATGTTGTTTTTGATGAAACTGCTATACTACCTAACTTATCTCTTAAAGACTCTTCCAATAAAGAAAATCAAAAGTAGGTGGGACATCAAATTAATACAGAGTCAACTCCTCAAGCCAGAACAAAAGTTGAGAATAGAGTTGCTTCTTCACCACAATACTCTATCGCCAAAAACAAAACTAGAAGAGAAATTAAACCTCCAAAGAAGTATGCCGAGGCTGATCTAGTTGCTTATACTTTAATATGAGGCTGAAGATATCGATGCGAATCAAGAGCCATCTAATTATGCTGAGGCGGTTAGCTGTGAAGACTCAGAAAAGTGGATGTTTGCTATGCAAGAAGAGATAGAATCACTCCACAAAAACAGAACATGGGACCTTGTGAAACTTCCTAAAGGTAAAAAGGTTGTTCGTTGTAAATGGGTGTTTAAAAAGAAAGAAGGGACTCCAGGAGTTGAAGAACCCAGATATAAAGCAAGGCTTGTTGCAAAGGGTTACAGTCAAATTCCAGGAGTGGACTTCACAGATGTGTTCTCTCCAGTTGTTAAGCATAGTTCGATTCGAGCTTTGCTTGGTATTGTGGCCATACGTGATTTGGAGCTTGAGTAGTTAGATGTAAAAACTTGAGGTACAAGAGGGTTTTATAGTCTCAGAAAAAGAGGACTATGTTTGCTTGCTGAAAAAGTCCCTTTACGATTTGAAACAGTAACCAAGACAGTGGTACAAGAGGTTTGATTCCTTTATGACTTCTCATGATTTCAAAAGAAGTAGTTTTGACAGTTGTGTTTACTTTAAGAAAAACAGTGATGGTTATTTTGTGTATCTACTTCTTTATGTTGATGACATGTTGATAGCAGCAAAAGATAAAGGAGAGATAAGAAATGTCAAAACCCAACTAAGTAAAGAATTTGAGATGAAAGATTTAGGACCAGTAAAGAAGATACTTGGAATGGAGATTCTTAGAAATAGAAAAACAAGTAAATTGTACCTAAGTCAGAAGGGGTACATTGAGAAAGTTCTTTGCAAGTTCAATATGCAGAGTGCTAAGCCTGTTAGTACTCCTTTAGCAGCCCATTTTAGACTTTCATCAGTTTTGTCTCCACAATCAGATGATGAGATTGAGTACATGTCACATGTTCCATACTCTAGTGTAGTAGGATCTCTCATGTATGCTATGGTTTGTTCACGTCTAGATTTATCATATGCAGTCAGTGCAGTTAGCAGATACATGGCGAATCTCGGTAAAAAACACTAAAAAGCAGTTCAGTGGATTCTAAGATACTTACGAGGTACTACTGATGTTTGCTTACAGTTTGGAAGAACTAGAGATGGAGTCATAGGGTATGTTGATGCTGATTTTGCTAGAGACCTTGATAAAAGAAGATCTCTCACAGGTTCTGCATTTACAATCGGAGGTTGTGCAATCGGTTGAAAGCCACTTTGCGTCTCTGATTGCTTTGTCTACCACCAAGTTGAGTACATGGCGATTCTTGAGGCTTGTAAAGAAGCTATTTGGTTGAAGGGACTCTTTAGTGAACTCAATGAAGACCTTCAAATCAGCGATGATTTTGTGACGATCAGTGCCATCTTTCTTACAAAAGATCAAATGTTTCATGAGAGAACAAAACACATTGATGTTCGGTATCATTTTGTTCGTGATATTATTGCTCGCGGTGATATTGTTGTGAGCAAAATTAGTACTCATGAAAATCCTGCAGATATGATGACTAAGTCACTTCCTATAACCAAGTTTGAGCATTGCTTAGACTTGGTTGGTGTTCATTGTTGAAGTTAAATCTTTAAGGGGTTTTATGGAAGAGGTGGAGAACTTGTTTATTGAAAGTTCGCGATGAAGAACTTGTTCATTGAGAATTTGTGTCAAGGTGGAGATTGTTAGAATTAAGTGACCCAAATTCTTATTTAAATAAAATACGATGGAAAATAAAATAAAAATAAAATCCATATAGAACTAGACTTCTTTTATTTTATTTTAGAATAAGGTTTTTAAACCTTATTAAACTTCATCTATTTTATATTGATTAGGATAAGGTGTTTCAATCCTACTAGAATATGGCTTTACAAGCCTATAAATAGACATAGTCTATTCCTCTTGTATTGGATTCAAATTTTTTGACATAGTGAATTTTCTTCTCCTCTGCCCGTGGTTTTTTCCCGAAAGGGTTTCCACGTAAAATTTTTGTGTTCTTTATTTTATTTTATTTTATTTTTTTACATTTATATTTCAATAATTGAAAAAAAACGAAGTTAAGATGATGTTAAGCTTGATATTGAATAGTTAGTATGTGGAACTAAATGAAAAATGAAGTTAGTAGAATATGAAAGAGTAGTAGTATTTAATAGTATTAAAAAAAATACATGTTTTGCAATCCAGAAATGTTACAAACACAACAGAATCTGAAAGCTATGTTTAATAAAGTGTACATATATCCATTATAATGCAAACAAAATATCATTGAAAATGGATATTACAATTTCCTGGACTAAGTAGAATGAGTTGAGAAACTGGAAGTAGTTGTGGACTTAGTTTCTAGTTTTTTCAATGTAAAGTGTAAAGGTTTTCTACTTGTGATTGTAGTTTTAATGTAACGGTGGGAACAAATCATAATAGCACTAAGTAAAGGTAATATCGTGATTTATTAAAATTAATTGCTGATTAGGTTTTAATTTAATTCGTATGAGTATTGTTATTAATATAAGAATACATCGGATCAAGTGTATTAAAATGCATTATCCTCTCATTTATGTTTTTTAGGTTGAGGTAATTGTATATTTGTGAATCACAAATAATTATATTATTTAGAATAACTTAAGTTAGGATATTCTAAAAATTTTAGACACCAATAAAATAGTGTCACAATATCCAATTTTAAAGACATACAAATATTTTTATACATTCATCTATATTTGATTATTTTTCTAATTTATTTTAAATTTAATTAAATTACATTAAAATAATTAAAATTTTGAGAAAAAAATGATGGAACCTGAAAAACCCATAAGAAAAAAATTGAAAAACTTGAAATAAATAATTAAAAATAGAAGAAGAGACAAAAGAAAAAAATGAAAATAAAGAAAAAATTGAAACAAACAATTAAAAATAAAGAAAAACCTAAAAAACGTTAGTAGGAAATTGAAAAATTATAGCCACCATTAATTGTATTATCAAATTATGTTATTCGATTAAAAGTTAAAAATGAAATAGAAAATAATTTAAAATGGAAAAAACCGACTGCCTAAAAACTAAATTTTTTTAAAAATTTGGTTGAAAAAATATATTAAATTTTGGAAGAAAAACTAGGAATGATTTAAAAATTGTAAAAGGAGAAAAGATTTTGTTTATTATTTAAAATATGAATTATTTTAAGTAATTTAATTAAAGTTAAATTAAGTAAAAAAAATAAATGTGGTAATATTTTAATGGTGCTTAAAATTATACTTTTTAGGATGATCTTAAAATAAGTTATTGACATATTATTTTATGTAATCAATGTTAATTTCTTAAATTTATTGATTTTTATATTAAGTTAGTAATATTTCAAATTAAATATATGTTATATTTAAATTTGAGATAATTCTCAAAACTATACATGAATTACGGTTTAATGTGCAATTGTATACATGAACTTTAATTTTGTGCAATTGTATACATGAAATTTTGATTTGATTAAATTCTTGTAAATTATTAACACAATTATTGGTATAACATCATTCTATGTTATATATTGCATATATAAATAATTATATTTATCTAATATAAAAATAAATTAATGTATTTATTTATTTAAATGTGCATGTTTAAATCAAAATTAAAGTTTCAAGTATATATTTGAACTATAATTAGAATTTCATATATATAATTATACTAAATTAAAATTTATGTATGTAATTACACATTAAATTAAAATTTATTTATAATTTTAAAATTTACCCTTTAATTAAGAAATTTATTCTTTAGGATTGGTAATTGACTTCAAAATCAGTATTTTTCCTTTACTAAATAAAGCAATGAATAGATTTTTACCAAAATAATCATATATATATATAATTACATGTGTTTGATTTTAAGCTGACAAATGATAAAAATGTAGTGTGGTATAAAGTAAGGTGAGTAAAATTTGATTTGATTCGAAAAAATTAAAAATAATTGAATTTTGAGTTAAACAAATTAAATTATTCGAGTTATTCATGTTATTTAAGTTAAGTTTAATTTTTTTCCAAATTTTGAGTTTGAATCGATTTTAATTTTTTGAATTCAAATAACTCGAATAACTCGAATAAACCGAATATTAAACTATAATATATTACACTTTTATCATAAATTTTCAAAGCTTTTTACTTTTCCCTCAATACTTTACTCCCTCCCACTTTCCCTCCAAAACTTTTATTCCCCTCCCATCCTACCTCCATCTACTCCAAATTCATTTTATCCCAATTTTTTTTTAAATATTTTTTCTCATTTACTTTCCCCTCAAAATTGTATTCCCCCAACCTTCAAAATTTTTTATTTTCTCCTAAACTTTTACTTTTCACCCTTTACCTCAAATAAAAATCATCCAAAAAATTTTCTAAACCTAAATAGTAATAATTTTATTTATATCTACTATTTATATTATTCAATTAAATTTCACATTTTGTACTATTTATATTATTGAATTATTTACTCATATTAAATCTTTATAAATTTCTATTAAAATTGAATTATTAATGATGTCATAAAATATTTGTTTTAAAATTTTATATTGGTATCAATTTCATATTTTATTTTTAAGACAACTTTTATTAAAGAATCACATTTTTATATTTAATATATTTTTTAATTTTAATATATAAAATGAAAAAATTAGAAGATAATTGAAGCAATTAAGCAAATAAAGAAGCTAATCCATATATAAAAGATTAATAAATAAATTATGAAGAGATAAAAGTTAATAACAAAATTGATTACAGTGGACAAATTTGATTGCGGTGTGTGACAGTAGTTATAAGGACCCAAAATCGTATTTTTTTTAATTTAACTCTATCAAATATATTCGATGCGAATTCTTTTTCATTCGACTCGATTAAAAAAAATTCAAATCGAATTAGGATAATAAAATAGAATTTGTAAACTCGATTAACTCAAAATTTTTTTATTTAATTCGATTTAATCAAATGCTCACCCTAATACAAAGTATCAGTTTCCTAAAATGCTTCTTCAATTTTTCAAGTATATAAATGATATTTTATTTATGAACGAAAATTATGGGGTTAAATTCGTTTCAAGATAAAAAATTGAACTTTTCTTGAATCACGCTGTACTTGACGTCTAATTAAAATATGATCATGATCACAAGTTCCCTAGTAAGAGGGAAAAGAGCAAAATTAAGAGTTTGAATAAAAATGAAAATCTTTGTGACATGTGAGAGCATCACGCGGCTCACATGTTAAAAGTTGAAGGTTCCAAATGATTGTCAATTATTATAATTAGTAAATCTGGTTGGAGCTTATTACTGTTAGCAGTAAACTTTAAATTTTCCTCACAAATTTCAAGATATCACCTTGCCATCCGTCTACTTTTGATTCAGTATATGTTATTCCTGATTAGAGCCATGAGTAACTTGTCTAATTCCGAAGTTCCTTTGCTAAATAAAAATATTAGATCTGGAAAAATTAAATTAAATAATTATCTAGTTTGTGTTTGGGATTTGAATTCGTAAATTCCTTAAGTCATAGTATTCAACTTCCAAACTAATCCAACCTTCGACAAATATAATTAGAAATTTATTGTGATGGATCATTTCCTTTACTTCTTATAGTTAAATGAAATAAAATTATAAATATTTTTATTAATTTTAATAATCCAAACAAAATAAACCTATCTTATTTCTTTGGCCATTTTATAAAAAAAAACTTAAAATATCCTAAAAAGTAAAGTAAAGGCAAGATCTCCCCTTTTAATTATTTTCAGACCCCTTAGAATTTGACTCATCTTTTATTTCATCATCCTTGTTTTGGCTTGAATCACCTCATTCCTTCTTCGACATTGGAGTTCATGGATCGAATATAAAGTCTAGAAATTCAGGCACAAAAACAAACGGGTTGTGAAATATTTTCTTAAAAGCGTCTATAATTGAGTCATCTTGTATTTTTTAATATCTCCAATAAGCTTGTTGCTGCCACTGCATATGTTGTAATAAATCCATCAACCTTAATAGCTCATCTATAAGATTTGGGCTAGGCGAATAAGTTTTAAACGTTGGGGTAGCCACGTTAGGTTTGAAAACTGATTTAGTCCTGTAACAGTCTGGTTTAGAACTTAGTCGGAATAGTGGTTTCGTGTAACACCCATTACCCGAGTTCGACACTGGAATAGGAATACGAGGTGTTACCGGACTTAAACACATACAATCATACATTTCCTAGTTATGAAATTTCGTCCCAATTTAAACTTTTCACAATACCTTAATATCCCTACTATGGGCCTGCGAGGCCCCGAGCACACTTTGGAAATTGATGTGGGACTAATCTGTGCATTCTAGAAAACTTTGTAAAATTTCAAGTGGATAAGGGCACACGCCCGTGTGGAAGGACAACACGCTCGTGTGCTGTCTTAACATGTGCATGTTGAAGGCCTGTATGGCTCACACGACCTGAACATATCGGGACACGCCCATGTCCCTAGCCCTTGCGAATTTATTTTTAGATTCAAATCTACAGGGGTTTCACATGGCTTGGCACACGCCTGTGCCCATGACTCGTGTCTCCCACACGGCCATGACACGTCCGTGCCTCAGCCCGTGTGTAAAAACCTTGACATTCTGTTTCTGACGTCAGCAACCCCTTAAGGGCACACGGCCAAGCCACACGCCCATCTGTTAGGCCGTGTCCTCCACACGGATGAGACACACAGTCGTTTCTTTGCTCGTGTATTTACTACCATGCATGCTGACTTGTAAAATTTAGGTGCAGGGGGCACATGGCCGGACTACAGGCCCATAGGGCAAATCGTGTGTCACACACAGCCTAGACACACGCCCGTGTGTCTGCCCGTATGGACAAAAATAAGGCTATTTACCAAGCCTTTTTGCCATCCCTACTTGCACCAACCTTGTAACACCCCTTACCCATGTCCGATGCTGGAACAGGGTATGAGGTATTATCGAACTTAAACATACACATTCATGCAAAAATCGGGCCATAAAATCTCTTTTAATTCAAAACCTTTCAAACACATGCATGTCATCCCTTATTTGGGTCTACGAAGCCCAAAACATTCGTCGGAATTGATTCGGGACTAAACCGAGAACTTTGTGAAGTTTTAGGAAAACTTAGAAAATTTTCCCATGAAACAGGGTCACATGTAACAGCCCGATTTTAGATCTTCATCGAAACGGTGGTTTTGGGACAACGAATCCGAGTAAAAAAAATATTTAAATATTATTTTTCATGTTTATTATATGTGAATCTGCATGAGTGAAAGTTTCGTATGAAAATTTGATTGTTTGTGTGCTTAATTTAATAAAAGGACTTAATCACGTAAGTTGAAAACTTGATAGTTAAAAGCATAAGGGGCCAAATTGTTAATGGCTTTGTAAGTTGAGTCATTTAAGTGGCATTTTGACCATATTTAATTATATGGACGGTAGTGGTCATGTTTTATAATGGTTAAATATTTGTTATTAAAGGTTATTAAAGTAATTTAATAAAACATTATAAGTTATAATATAATAAAACATAAAAAGAAAACATGCATAGTTCATATTATTTGACCGAATCTAATAAAAGAAAAGAAAAAGAGAAAGCTCATGATATTCAGCCATTGTTGATCCAAATTCAAGGTTAGTTTGGTTTCAATTTTTGATAATTTTTACGTTTTTGAAACCGTTGCTTTGAATACTATCTGACCTATGCTCGAATTTCTGATTTTGGTGAATATTTTGCGTTATGCCATTGATTAATATTTGTGTTTTGTGATGTTTAATGATAAATTATGAAAGATATGTTTTGTATTGGAGTTTTTGATGATTTTGAGTAATTAGGACTAAATTGTAAAAATAATAAATTGATGGACTAAAATGTGAAATAGATGAAATATATGGACTAGTATGAGTATAAGGAAGATTTGGCCCAACTATGTTGTTGTGAGATTTTGTGTATTTTGTGTTTTATGCAATTAATACTAATTTGTAAAAGTATGAAATATTAGGGGTAAATTGTAATTTTCCCATTTATGTGTTGTTGGATTAAATTGAATGAAATTGTGTTTGAATGAGATTAATTTGATATTTTATAGATCAAGAACAAAAAAAAATCAGATTTGGATCAGGGAAAAGCAAAAATAATCGAATAGTCGATTTACATTGTTCGTCGATATCTGAGGTAAGTCTTTAAGCAATTAAACATCATTTGTCTTGAATGTAACTTAGTTTAAAATCTTGATTGGGAATTTATATATTTATAAAAGAGCTAGCCGAATGTGTTTAAGCATAGAAATATTGTATTTGAGTTTAATTCAACTGAGTTATAACATTTGAAAGTCCGTGTGAACTATATGGAATATTTGGAGTTTTTGTTGTAACAGTCCAGTTTTGACCCTAGTCGGAATAGTGGTTTCGGGACCACAAATCTGAGTCTGAAAAATATTTTAATATTATTTTCTGTGTCTGTGATATGTGAATTTATATCTGCTAAGTTTTTGTAATTTAATTTGTCTGTTTTTGTGCTCGATTTTCAATAAAGGACTTATTCGTGTAAAATGCAAAAGTTGCATGCTAATTGTTAAAGTGCCTATTTGGCCTTGGCTTTTAAAATAAGGGTCCTTGCATGTCAAATTTACCATTTCTATTGGATGAAATTTTTATTTGTTAATTAAAGGGCAAAATTGGAAAAAAAATGGCTTATAATGTGTAATAAAATAAAACAAACATATTTTATCCATTTTTTTTGAGTGTTCATCCACCAAAAATAGGAGAGAAAAACCTAAGTTGATGAGCTTTAAGTTTCGGCACTCATTTTGGCTTGATTAAGGTATGAATTTTCGTCTGTTTTTGATAATTTCTACGTTTCTGTGATAGCTGCTTCGTGTTCTTCAAAGCCCACGTCTGAATTTCTGTTTCTGTTAAAGATTTCATGAAATTCCATTATTGATATCATGAGTTTTGTGATGTTCTTGGATGAATTATGAAGGCTTGGTAGATAATTTATAAGTATTGTCTTTAAATTTTTAATGAAATAAAGTTAAATGGGCTAAATTTTGAAAAATGAGTTTTGAGGGACTAAATTGTGAATTAAATGTGTTATTTGGACTTGTATGGAGGCCATGTATATTCGCTCAAGCTATAGTCTTGGTGAATTTTACATATTTGTGATTTTGTGAAAAATGGACTAAATTGTTAAAGTGTGAAAATATAAAGGCTATAATGTAAAGTGCCCTAAATATGTGTTCGTGGATTATTTTGAATGAAATGAATGATTGAATGGTTGAATTTGAATTGTATTAGATCAAGAATAAAGAAAATCAGATTTAGATCGAGGGAAATCAAAAGTAATTGAATAGTTGGCTCGGTTCGTCTGAAATTCGTACGAGGTAAGTCAAATTACACTTATGTATTAAGTTGATTTAAATTATGCGTATATAAACTGTGATATGCATTGGAAGGCCTTGAGAGCCTGATGAATAAACTATGATAATATGCTGGTGTATGAGAAGCTTTTTATGTTCTTAAAAGAACGTTGACATTGATCTGTGATATTGTGTAAGACCGTGTCTGGGACACAGGCCTCGATTTGAGATTTTGTGTAAGACCTTATCTAGAACAGAGGCTTCAATACTGAATTACATGTAAGACCACGTCTGGGACGTTGGCATTGTACCTATCTTTGAATATCTATTCCGTTTTTGAATTGTCTGATGATAAAGTATGAGATATGGAAATAAACATATGGAATGTATAATTTACACAGGTATGTTTGTATCGTACTAGATTTCTGAATAGAAAAGACTATGTTTCTGTGAAATAAGGAAATATTCTATGAGACGATTGTGAATTATGGCCATTAACTGTTACTTATATGCTATATTAGCTGTGTAATTGTATTTGACTTACTAAGCTTTTTGTAGCTTACTCTGTGTACTTACTGTCTGTTTTACAGTTATTGTAGCTACTGAAGGCTCGGAGATAGTCGAGGATTGTCACCACACTATCGATCTCATTTTGGTACTTTTGAAAGTGTAAATATTTTAAAGTATGGCATGTATAGGCAAGAATATCCATGTATTAAGTTTTGAATTGAATATATGTTAAGCCATGAGAGTTGGCTAGAAAATGGTATGTTTGTGTTAAGATTTGGCATGGTTTTGAATGGGTTGTTGAATGATGACGATATAGCTGTAATGAAGCATGTTTTGAGTATGAAATTGGTTGAAAATTTGTTGTATGAATGTTGCTTAGCATTACTTGTAGGATTGACTCTTAAACGAGTGGCAAATTGGCTTAAATCAAGCCTGCATTATGCCACACGGTCAGAGGCCACGGGCGTGCTTGGTGGCCATGTTAGTTTGGCAGTAACCTCTTAAATTTTGCACGGTTAGGGAACACAAGCGTGCCTTATGGCCGTGGGCTTAAGTCAATAGCTAGCTATGTATCACAAGGTCATTGCACACGGTCGTGTCTATTGGCCGTGTGAAAAAGTCAGTATAGGACCTCTTTTTGGCACTGTTGGATCACATAGGCGTGGCTTATGCCCGTGTAAGTCACACGGCCTAGTCACATGGGCGTGTGGCTTTGACAACTTTGAAATATTTGATTAAGTTCTGAAAATTCTAAATGAGTTCGGTTTAATCCCGATCTTTCCTAAATGTATGTTTTAAGTCTCGTAGACTATATTAAAGGTTGAATTGTGAATGAATATCTATGTATTGATATTATATGATATCAGTGATTCTGTATTGTTCTGTAATGTTCTATCTGTCCGGTGACGCCCCTTACCTATTGTAGTGATGGTTACGGGATAGGGGTGTTACATTTGTTATATGAATTGTGTATGAAACAACTTTATAATAGTGATATTCAGGCTTTGAGCCTAGCAAGCTTTGTGCTGGTGAATTTGATCGGGCTTTATGCCCAGCAGGCTTATTGCCGGTGAATAAAATCAGACTTTGTTGTGCCGGTATGTGATTCAGGCTTATGCCTAGCAGGTTTTATGATGGTGATTTATTTTAAGCCTATGCTTATAAGACTTCATGTTAAGGTGGTAATTTAGTAAGTAAACTGAGCTAAATGACCATGTACATTCGGCCATATAGGTATGTACATATGTGATGTTATATTTGATCTTGTATATTCAACCACATAGGTATGTACATATGTGATATTATGTTTGATCTTGTATGTTCGGCCATATAGGTAAGTACATATGTGATGTTATATTTGATCTTATGTATTCGGCTAAATGAGTGATGTTGGTACATGAAGTTAAACTTTGTTTTGTGAGCTTGTGTAAATGTGTGGAAGTATATTTGAATGTATAATGATATTTTGGATGAAAATTTGAAAAATGTTAACCTTATAAGTATTCTGCTAAAGTGATAGTTATGTTAAACATGTGTGGTTATGGATTGAATAAGTTGAAATTAAATAAAACATTGATATAGTAAATTAGTTTAGTTTAAATTTTAATGAGTTGAATATATTATTGAGTTGATACTTGCTTCTGACTTACTAAGCTATAAAAGCTTACTCTGTGTATATGTGCGTTTCTGTTTTATAGATTTTGGATTTGAGTTACGAGCTCGGGGATCATCATCCAAGTCTATCGCACTATTGACTGTCTTTGGTATTTTAATAAGCGAACTTTTGAACCTATGGCATGTATAGGCTAGATTATGTTTTGGAATATTGTAATTTGGTACGTGTTTTAATGGGAGCCATGTGAAAATGGCTTAATTTCTATGCTTGAGTTTAGTGTTGGTTAAATTATAGTTTAAGTCTATTTTGATTATCATGCCGTGTGCCATGGTTGATTATAAGTTGTGTTATGTGCTTGTATTCGGAGGTGGTATGGATGAATTGGCTATGTTATATATGTTTAATCTTGGCCTGAGTTTGTATTGAAAGTGCATCCAAATTGTATGATGTTTATGAAGCTTGTTATGTGATTCAGCCATATGGTATTTAATGGTTGTTAATTGAGCTAAAGTAGATTATGTGTTAGTTAGGTAAAAATCAAGACTTATGCATAGTGCGTATTTGATGTATACTAATGGACTAATTTAATGATATGAATGACACTTGATTTATTTGTTATTATAAATAAAACATATTGGGACTTAGATTCATATGAGGGAATTTAGATCGATGAAAAAGGACATGTGTACCTTGTTATTTATTCATGATATGTTAGTTGAGTTCTTATTAGTTATTACATATATTTATGTGTGCTTATATTGTGGTTGGCATGTACATGTGTATGACTATACAAGATTATTAGTTACTTGTAAGTTTACTAATAGGTGCAAAATAACTAAGTTAGACGAATAGATAGGAAAATAATAATAAAAAATGGGTTTGATTTTCAATTAATGAAATTGCTCATCTGTTATATGTTATATATATATATATACTCAAATTTTTAATTTGTTTGATATATGCTGAATTATGTTTTAATTATGTTATCAAATGAATGATGTGAAGTTTAAGATTTGATATTTAAAAATGATATGAGTATTGATGTGGTTATATTACTGAATTGTAAAATGTAATGCATATTGGTATGAACTGTGATATGATCGGTATCGCCTCATAACCCTTATCCGGCAAAGGATACGGGTTAGGGGTGTTACATTTGATTGGTATCAGAGCTACAGTTTAGTCGATTCTAGGATTAACGTATCGAGAGTGTAGCGCCTGCTCCCGCGCATGGGACAGTGCTAGTTGAATCTCAGCCGATCTCGAGTAGCCATGAAGGGAAGGCTAAACAAGCCTTCTATCAAATGATGAATGATTGGTTTACTCAATATATTCGAAATAACCCAGCTACACAACAACCTCCACCCCGAATAATCCATCTCAGATACCTGTGATACCTCCGATGATGGATCCGATGAGATTTAACAAGCCTTCGGTTAATAAAATTAGAAAACACAAGGTTAAAGAATTCAGAGCTATTGATGATGATGATGCTGAGCGAGTTGAATTCTGGCTTGATAATACTATCCGTGTGTTTGATGAGTTATCTTGTACCCTAAATGAGTGCTTAAAATGTGCTATATCCTTGCTACGAGACACCGCATATCACTGGTGGAATACACTAGTATTGGTAGTTCCGAAAGAGCGAGTGACTTGAGAATTCTTTTAGATTGAGTTCCGTAAGAAATACACCAGACAAAGATTTATCGATCAGAAATGCAAGGAATTTCTAGAATTAAAATAGGGTCGTATGGCTGTGACAGAATATGAGTGGAAATTTATGAGACTTAGTCGATATGCCCGTGAATGTGTTTCAACCGAAGCTATCACGTGTAAAAGATTTGAATACGGCTTGAATGAAGACAATAAATTGCTGGTTGGTATACTTGAAATCAAAGGGCTCATGGTACTTGTAGAGCGAGCTTGCAAAGCTGAAGAGCTTGGGAAATAGAAAAGAAAAGCTGATTTTGAAGCTAGAGATTCCCCTAAAAGATCATCGGGTAAGACTTTTCACTCAGCATTGAAGAAGTTCAAAGATGATTCTAGTCGATCTAGAGATACTGCGGGCTTTTCTAGTTGAGACCGAGACCAACCCCCTGTGAGTTCACTTGCTACTTCGTAGCTAGTATTGGTAATGTTCGACAGAACAGAGTTGAGTGCAAGCATTGTGGTAAATGGCATTCAGGAGATTGCAGATTGCAGATTGCATGATCGGTCTTATTTTATATATGGATTGATGGATCATTTTATCTGAGATTGCCCGATGTTAGTCGAGCAAAACATTGTTTAGAATGCAAGACCGAGTAATTTTTCAGTGTGAGGTAGACCACCCAGGCATTCGGGTAATGTATGTGGTAGTCAGAGAGGAACAAAAGATACAGCAGTTCGATCTGAGGCTCGTGCACCTGCTAGAGCATATGCTATATGCGCTCGTGAGGACGCTTCTTCCCCAGATGTTATTACTAGTACTTTCACTCTTTATGATAGATTTGAGATCGGGTTATTATCAGTTGCGAGTCAGAGACTCCGATGTGCCAAAAACTGCCTTTCGAATGAGGTACGGACATTGTGAGTTTTTGGTTATGCCGTTCGGACTTACTAATGCACCTACTATTTTTATGGATTTGATGAATCGGATCTTCAGACAGTATTTAGATCGATTTGTGGTTGTGTTCATTGATGATATATTGATTTACTCCCGTAATGAAACCGAACATACAGAGCATTTGAGACTTGTGTTACAGAATTTGCGAGAAAAATAGTTGTATGCGAAGTTTAGTAAATGTGAGTTTTGGTTGCATGAAGTTAGCTTTCTGGGACATGTTGTTTTAGCATCAGGTATTCGGGTTGATCCAAGTAAAATTTCAGCAATACTTGACTGTAAACCTCCGAAAAACATTTCTAAAGTCCGAAGTTTTCTGGGAGTTGCTAGTTATTATAGATGATTTGTGAAAGGGTTCTCTATGATTGCAACCCCGATGACGAAGCTATTACAGAAAGATGTTAAATTTGAATGGTCAGAAAAGTGCTAGAAAAGTTTTGATCAGTTGAAAGCCCTTTTAATCGAAGCTCCAGTGCTAGTTCAGCCAGAATCTGGTAAAGAATTTGTTATCTATAGTGATGCATCTTTAAATGGTTTGGGTTGTGTACTGATGTAGGAAGGCAAAGTTATAGCCTATGCCTCGAGACAGTTAAAACCACATGAAAAGAACTATTCGAGACACGACCTAGAGTTGGCAGCTATTGTATTTGCGTTGAAAATTTGGCGTCACTATTTGTTTAGTGAAAAATGTCATGTTTATTCTGATCACAAGAGCCTGAAGTACTTGATGAGTCAGAAAGATCAGAATTTGAGACAATGTTGATGGTTAGAATTGTTAAAAGACTATGAACTTGTGATTGACTATCACTCGGGAAAGGCTAATGTTGTTGCTGATGCTCTAAGTCAAAAATCTCTGTTTGCTTTGCATGCAATGAATGCACATATGGTTATGTCAGATGATGGTGCGATAATAGCTGAGTTAAAAGCAAGACCGTTATTTATTCAGCAGATTTGAAAAGCTCAGAAGTTTGATAATGATTTGATAGCAAAATGAGCTCAATATGATTCGAACGTTGATTTAGAAATTCAAGTGGATGTTGAGGGATATTTGTAGTTCAGAAACCGAATATGTATTCCAAGAAATACAGAGTTGATTCAGATGATTTTGAACGAAGCTCATAACAGTCGGCTATTTGTTCACCCAGGTAGTACGAAGATGTATAATGATCTGAAACAGCACTATTGGTGGCAAGGTATGAAACAAGACATTTCTGACTTTGTATCGAAATGTTTAGTTTGTCAGCAAGTAAAAGCCGAGCATCAGGTACCTTCTGGATTGCTACAACCGATCATGATACCTAAATGGAAATAGGACAGAATCACGATGGATTTTGTATCCGGTTTACTGATGACACCGAGCAAGAAAGATGCAATTTGGGTTATTGTGGATAGATTGACTAAATTGGCTCACTTTGTTCCGGTTCATACAGATTATTCGCTCGATAAACTTGCTGAGTTATATGTTTCCCAGATTGTGAGACTACAAAGAGTACCTATTTCTATTGTGTCAAATAGAGATCCAAGATTTAGATCGCGGTTTTGGAAGAAATTGCAAGATGCATTAGGTACTAAACTACATTTTAGCACTGCTTTTCATCCCCAGATAGATGGTCAGTTCGAGCGAATCATTCAGATACTTGAGGATATGTTGAGATGTTGCATTCTCGAGTTTGAAGGTACGCGGGAATGATACCTACCTCTGATTGAATTTGCATACAATAATAGTTTTCAATCTAGTATCAAAATGGCACCTTACGAGGCTTTATATTACCGTAAATGTCGTACACCATTGTATTGGACTGAGCTCAGTGAAAACAAGATACACGGGGTTGATTTGGTCAGAGAAACTAAACAGAAAGTGAAAATAATCTGTGAAAGTCTAAAAGCAGCATCAGATTGTCAGAGATCATACGCGTACTTGAAACGGTAAGATATAGAGTTTCAGATCGGGGATAAAGCATTTTTGAAAGTCTCACCGTGGAAGAAAATACTCAAATTTGGTCGTAAAAGCAAATTGAGTCCGAGATTTATTGGGCCATATAAGATTATCGAACGAATTGGACCAATTGCGTATAGATTGTTGTTGCCTCCTGAATTAGAAAAGATCCATCATGTATTCCATGTCTCGATGCTTCGTAGATATCGATCCGATCTTTCACACTTGATTAGTCCGACCAAAGTTTAGATTAAGCCCTATATGTCGTACGAGGAAGAACTGATTCGTATTCTGGCTCGTGAGATTAAAGATTTGCGAAATAAGAAAATTCCGTTGGTTAAAGAACTGTGGAATAAACACGGTGTTGAGGAAGCAACGTGGGAGTCAGAAGTTGCAATGAGAGAACGTTATCCAAACCTATTCACCGGTAAGATTTTCAAGGACGAAAATCCCTAAGGGGGGAGAGTTGTAATAGCCCGATTTTAGACCTTAATCGAAACGATGATTTTGGGACCACGAAATCGAGTCAAAAAATATTTAAATATTATTTTTTGTGTTTATTATATGTGAATTTTCATGAGTGAAAGTTTCGTATGAAAAATTGATTGTTTGTGTGCTTAATTTAATAAAAAGACCTAATCGCGTAAGTTGAATACTTGATAGTTAAAAGCATAAGGGGCCAAATTGTTAATGGCTTTGTAAGTTGAGGCATTTAAGTGGAAATTTGACCATATTTAATTCTATGGACGGTAGTGGCCATGTTTTATAATGGTTAAATATTTGTTATTAAAGGATATTAAAGTAATTTAACAAAACATTATAAGTTATAATATAAAAAAAAAAAACATAAAAGGAAAACATGCATATTTCATATTATTTGACTGAACCTAATAAAAGAAAAGAAAAAGAGAAAGCTCATGATATTCAGGGTTAGTTTGGTTTTGGTTTTTGATAATTTTTATGTTTTTGAGATCGTTGATTCGAATACTATCCGACCCATGCTCGAATTTTTGATTTTGGTGAATATTTTGAGTTATGTCATTGATGAATATTTGTGTTTTGTGATGTTTGATGATAAATTATGAAAGATATGTTTTGGATTAATATGTTTTGTATTGGATTTTTTAATGATTTTTAGTAATTAGGACTAAATTGTAAAAATAATAAATTGAAGGACTAAAATGTGAAATAGATGAAATATATGGACTAGTATGAGTATAAGGAAGATTCGGCCCAACTATGTTGTTGTGATATTTTGTGCATTTTGTGTTTTATGCAATTAGGACTAATTTGTAAAAGTATAAAATATTAGGGTAAAATGGTAATTTGTCCATTTATGTGTTGATGGATTAAATTGAATGAAATTGTGTTTGAATGAGATTAATTTGAAATTGTATAGATCAAGAACAACAAAAATCGGACTTGGATCGGGGAAAAGAAAAAATAATCGAATAGTCAATTTACATTGTTCGTCGATATTCGAGGTAAGTCTTTAAGCAATTAAACATTGTTTATCTTGAATGTAACTTTGTTTAAAATGCTGATTGAGAATTTATAGATTTATAAAAGAGGTAGCCGAATGTGTTTAAGCGTAAAAATATTGTATTTGAGTTTAATTCGACTGAGTTATAACATTTGAAAGTCCGTATGAACTATATGGAATATCTGGAGTTTTTGTTATATGAATTGTGTATGAGACAACTTTATAATAGTGATATTCGGGCTCTGAGCCTAGCAAGCCTTGTGCTGGTGAATTTGATCAGGCTTTATGCCTAGCAGGCTTATTGCCAGTGAATAAAATCAGACTTTGTTGTGCCGGTGTGTGATACAGGCTTATGCCTAGCAAGTTTTATGCCAGTGATTTATTTTAAGCCTATGCTTATAAGACTTCATGTTGAGGTGGTAATTTAGTGAGTAAACTGCGCTAAATGACCATGTATATTCGGCCACATAGGTATGTACATATGTGATGTTATATTTGATCTTGTATATTCGGCCACATAGGTATGTACATATGTGATGTTATGTTTGATCTTGTATATTCGGCCATATAGGTATGTACATATGTGATGTTATATTTGATCTTGTGTATTCGGCAAAATGAGTGATATTGGTATATGAAGTTAAACTTTGTTTTGTGAGCTTGTGTAAATGTGTGGAAGTATATTTGAATGTATAATGATATTTGGCTTTGAAAGTTGAATGAAAATTTGAAAAATGTTAACCTTACAAGTATTCGGCCAAAGTGATAGTTATGTTAAACATGTGTGGTTATGGATTGAATAAGTTGAAATTAAATAAAACATTGATATAGTAAGTTAGTTTAGTTTAAATTTTAAGGAGTTGAATATATTATTGAGTTGATATTTGCTTATGACTTACTAAGCTATAAAAGCTTGCTCTGTGTATGTGACAGCCCAAAATTGACCCTAGTCGGGAAGTGGTTATGTTTGAACGTAATATTTATTGTCTAGAATATGTATTTACGAATGTGTGAAAATTTCAAGCTTCGATTTAGTCGATTGCATGTGAATTCAGTTATTAGGACTTGTGTGACACTTTTGAAATGTGATAGGCTAATCTATAAGGACCTAATAGTGCATGTAATCAAAAGGGAGGACTTGCATGTCAAATATCCCTTCTTTTTATAAGTGATGGCCGGCCATGACAAAGAATGATGGGCAAAACATGTCATGGACATGTTTTGTTGGTGCATTATGGGAGGAAACAATAAACTAAGGTTAGGAATAAAGAAATGGAAAAAAAAAAGAGAGAAGGTGTGTGATCCCCCATTGCCGTGAGTTGAGGGAAAGAAAACAAAAAAAAATGTTCAACATTTTCACTTCTCTTGGCCGAAAATCCTAAGGAAGAAGGAGGGAGTTCTTGCTTCATGCTTGGGTTGGAAGAGGATTAGGAGGAGGTTTGGCCATACTTGTATCTAGATTAAGGTATGTTGAGGATGCGCCATGAGATTCATGCATGTTTTTAGTTGCTAGCTTGAGTTCTAATTAGCCCATGGTTCAAATCTTTGCTATGTCATGGGAATGATGTTCGGCCAAGGTGGATTTTGTGTTAATGCCATTGCATGCAAAATATGAAGCTTGTCGATGATATATGTGATGGTGGGTTGATGATTCTTGGATTTTCTTTTTAGCATTTTTGAGTGAGACATTAAGTTCTTTGTTTAACCATGACCAAAATTGAAATGGTATGGTGTTGTGATGTATTCGGCCATGGTATATCCATAAGAATGATTTATGCTTATTGCATGGTAGGTAAGATTTGTGTTTTGGATATATGTTTATATTTGGTTATAATCAACTTGAGATTCGACCCTTGCACCTATATGTATATATGTTTGCATATGACATATATACTATCTCAAGGTATATATTTACTTGTGATGATGTTTCGGTTATGAAGTAAATGATAGATGTGTATTGAGCTACAATATGTAATGCATTAGTTAGTAAAATGTATGCCATTCATGTGTGGTATTAAACATGTAATTGGCCTCAACATCAACATGCATAATCGGCCACATGAATGAGTACCTAGGTTGATGTGTTGTTCGGCCATGAGTAAGCATGTTGAAGGCTTTATCTTGACTTAGAAAATTCGGCTAAGGAGAGTACTAACTAATGTGTTGAGTTTGATTCATGAATTCCGTACATATGTGACTTTAATGTCTAATGAATATATATGGGCTAAGTACCTTGAATTCCTCTTGTCGATGCTCAAATGATTAAATCAATTTATTTGTTAAATTAAGCTCAAGAGCAAAGGGGACTAAATCCGATAAAGGGAAGGAAAAAGTGGTCGAATAGCCATCGAATCGTTCGACAACATCCGAGGTAAGTTTTTGAGTAATGGAACTTAGATTATGATCTAATTAGATTATGTAATAAACAAATCAAAATCATGCTCTTGTATGTGGCTATTGAGCCGAAATTGTAAATATGATAGTGTCTTGTGTTCGAGCTTTGGTAGTGAGAATGAAATACGGATGTGTTATGATTTGTTAATATATGTGCTTGGTTATTCGAATGATATCCGGGTTAATTCCCGAAGGCATTTGTGCGAGTTACCAAATCCGGGTTAATTCCCGAAGGCAATTGTACGAGTTACCAAATCCGGGTTAATTCCCGAAGGCAATTGTGCGAGTTACCAAATCCGGGTTAAGTCCCGAAGGCATTTGCGCGAATTACTATAACCAGGCTATGTCCCGAAGACAATCGAGTGAGTAGCTATATCCGGTTAAATTCCGAAGGTACGTGATTCGTGAATGAGCAACCTTGCTATAAAAATTTCAGTCAATACGCTTGAAAAATTCCAGCAATGAGGTATGTTCGGATGTGCATTGGAATAGTTGATTCCCTTCGAATAATATTCGCTCAGTCGAGTAGTGAGCTTCCGGTATTTGGCTAAGATGATCCCTCATGTATGAATTCAGGGGTTGGAATGTGAAGTAGGAATGATTTGAGAATATGTATATACGGAATTGTCCGTTTAGTTATATGAATGCTATACCTCTGTTGTGCTTAAATTCTTTGCTCAAAACTTACTAAGCATAAATTGCTTACTCCGTTTCTTTGTTCTCTGTTTTATAGATTTTGGTTCGTCAGCTATCGGACTCGGGATTTTTGGAAGTCGAAGTTTCCCACACTATCAAAGCCCCCTTTTGGTACAAATTTTGGTTGAGCTTTGAAATGACATGTATAGGACTACCCTTTGTTGTTTTTCAAGTACTTTTTGTGATGTATGTGTGTACAGCCATGCGAAAATGGCTCGTAGAAGTGGAGTATGGCATTAGACCATTTGTGTTCATGTATATATATATGGTTTCATTATGTGACTATGGACTGGAATGGAAGTGTTGGGCAATGATCAGCCCTTGGAATGGCTAAATATGATTATATGTGGACCGATGTATGACAAAACTCTAGTTGGTCCATGGAAACCACGAAATAGGTAAAGTTTACCTTAAGAATAGATGCTGACAGCAGCAGTGGTGTGGATGTGAAAAATCACTAAAATTACCAGGAATGGAATTAAATAGTGAATAAATTATGTAAATGAACCTTGATGAATCTACTTTCATATGGAAGAAACGAAACGGTCATATGAGTTGTATGTTAAGAGATATTTAGGTTTTTGTGAAACAGGGCCAGAACGGTTTCTGGATTCCCTGTTCCGACTTTGGAAATTCATTATAAATTAACCAGAGATAATTAGGAGTCATGCCATATATGTATAGATTCCTCTTTGAGTCTAGTTTCTAGAGAAACAAAAGGGATCAGTATTGAAGCCTTGTACAGGGAGATATCCAATTCGTAATGCATGAAGGTCAGTGTAGTCGAACCCTAGAATAGGGGAGACTTTAACTAATAAACTGTACTAATTGGCTTGACCAAAAATTCTAGAAAAAAATATGTAGATGGACATATGAGTCTAGTTTCAGGGAAAAATTACAAAACCGATTTTCGAGTTTTGAAACTCAAGATATGATTTTTAAGGCGACAGTGACGCAGTAACCAGCTTGTCTGGAAAATTTTAAATGGACTGTGAAAACAATTAAGTCTGTGTGCACCTTGTGTTCGACTCCGGTAACAGACTCGGGTATGGAGTGTTACAGTGTATATGTGCGTTTCTATTTTATAGATTTTGGATTCGAGTTACGAGCTCGGGGATCGTCAGCCAAGTCTATCACACTATCGATTGTCTTCGATATTTTAATAACCAAACTTTTGAACCTATGGCATGTAGAGGCTAGATTATGTTTTGGAATATTGTATTTTGGTATGTGTTTTAATGGGAGCCATGCAAAAATGGCTTAATTTCTATGCTTGAGTTCGGTGTTGGTTAAATTATAGTTCAAGTTAATTTTGATTATCATGCTGTGTGCCATGGTTGATTATAAGTTGTGTTATGTGCTTGTATTTGGAGGTGGTATGGATGAATTGGCTATGTTATATACGTTTAATCTTGGCCTGAATTTATGTCGAAAGTGTATCCAAATTGTATTATGTTTATGAAGCTTGTTATGTGATTAGGCCATATGGTATTTAATGGTTGTTAATTGAGCTAAATTAGATCATGTGTTAGTTAGGTAAAAATCAGGACTTATGCATGGTGCGTATTTGATGTATACTTATGGACTAATTTAATGATATGAATGACACTTGATTTATTTGTTATTATAAATAAAACATATTGGGACTTAGATTCATATAAGGGAATTTAAATCGATGAAAAAGGACATGTGTACCTTGGTATTTGTTCATGATATGTTAGTTGAGTTCTTATTAGTTATTACATATATTTATTTGTGCTTATATTGTGGTTGGTATATACATGTGTGTGACTATACAAGATTGTTAGTTACTTGTAAGTTTACTAATAGGTGCAAAAGAACTAAGTTAGCCGAATAGATAAGGAAAAAAAAAATGGGTTTGATATTCAATTGATGATCTGTTATATGTTCTATATATATATATATACTCAAATTTTTAATTTGTTTGATATATGCTGAATTATGCTTTAATTATGTTATCAAATGAATGATATGAAGTTTAAGATTTGATATTTGAAAATGATATGAGTATTGATGTGGTTATATTACTGAATTGTAAAATGTAATGCATATTGGTATGAACTGTGATATGATCGGTGTTGCCTTGTAACTCTAATTCGATGACGAATACGGGTTAGGGGTGTTACATCACACACTCGTGTGGACATAGGGACATGCCCGTGTGCCTTTGGCACGCCCGTGTCCTCAGGCCTTGTAACTCTTTGTTTATGACGTTAGCATGCATATCAAACCACATGGCTGGGCCACACACCCGTGTCTCTAGGCCGTGTCCTTCATATGGTTGAGACACACGGCCGTTTCTCAGCCCGTGTGGCCAACACTTAGGCTATTTTCCAAGCCTTCATGTTACCCATAATATCTTACAACCTTATGCACATCAAAATCACAAATCATGGCATCGTTTTAGTGATTAAACACTCTTTATTAAGACATATCCTTAACATTAACATGTCCTCTTACAGGTAATGCATCTACTCATGCAATACCAAGTCTAGATTCCTTATTTCACATTCATAAGACTTGTCATTTTGATGACCACTTTTACCATTATACTATGGTTGCCAACTTATCCATCAAGCACTCAAGTTCAATCAATATCACGTTGTGTTTATAACATGCGATTACTACATGGCTATGACCACCTCAATTGGTCATAGAGCATACATCCAACACACATGCCATATTACTAACCATGCATGGAAAACAAACATAATCAGCTTATAAACATTAGACATGACATGAATAGCTAGGCTTACAAGCCAAAATCCATATGAGCCACATCTCATGGCCATATACATATAACTCAACATAAGCCAACACATTTGGCCAAAGCAAAATAATACATTTCAATCAACTAGATCCCTATACATGCCACTCACTTGAAATTTCTAATATATTCTTCATTATTCCAAAGGTAGCGACTTGATAGTGTGATGCTGCCTCCGACGATCTCCAACCCCGAACTAACCTGAAAACACTAAAAGAAAGGAAAGGAAGGGAGTAAGCTTTATAGCTTAGTAAGACAGTATGAAAATAATAAGCAATTTATCAACTTACTTAAGATTTATATCTTAGTAAGACCGTATGAAAATAATAAGCAATTTATCAACTTGCTTATCATGGAAATACAACCCTATTTGCATTTTTACTCATGTTCCAGTCAAGCTATTTTCTCGAGCCATTGTCACTAAATTATTTATATCTAGACATATGGATCTCCAAATTAAGTTATGATAATTTTCCCTGAAACTAGACTCACATATCTTCTTACCATAAAATTTTCAGAATTTTTGGTTCAGCCAATTAGTACAGTTTATTCCTTAAAGTTACCCTTTTTTGCTATTTGACAGTTCTGACCCCTCTTTACTAAAAATTAATTATCTCATAATACGGGACTTGGATGATGTTCCCATCTATTTCTCTTGAAAATAGACTCATTAATAATTATAAGTACATAAATTATAACTCATAAATATTTTTTTACAATTTTCAATGATTTTCTCAAGGGGATTTCGAAATCATTCTAAGAAATCATTCTAACTCTATCTCTCAACAATTAAAATATTTCATAATATGAAACTCTTTTTCTTACATAATTTATTCTATGTGAAGCTAGACTTATTAGTCTTTAATTACATATTTTATTCGGCCTCTAAATTAATTTCCACAATTTTTGGTGGATTTTTAAAGTCGGACTATGGCTGCTGTCAAAAACTATTTTAGTGTAAATTAACGATACTACGTTTCTCACACCATATTAATTCATTTTCACCACATTGGTAAGGTTACATATTCATATATCATAAGTATAGACCTATATTCACAAGGTAATCACAAAATAATTCTCATAAACATGAATTACCTATTTACATCTTCACTAAATGTGCATTATAAAATCATTTCTCATGAGCTTGGCATACATGCCTGTGTTAACATGTTCATATTCATTCCTTACTAATCATATAACATGAATTGAATTCACATCTCATCAAATTTATGTAAGTACCTGTACCACTTACAATATAGTCATAACCTTTCTCATTTAGCTTAAATCGTAACTCTCACTGTTGAACCATTCGGAAAGCTATCGGATATTCACTAAGCCTCAAACATAGGGTATAATGCCGATGCCATCTCCCAGACATGGTCTTACACTGGCTCATCCATCAAGCCGATGCCAAGTCCCAGACATGGTTTTACACTGACTATTGAAATCGAGGCTGACGCCATGTCATGGTCTTACACTAGCTCTCACATATCCGTACTGATGCCATGTCCCAGACATGTCTTACACTGGCTTACATCTCGAGGGTGATGTATGTCCTAGACATGTCTTACACTAGCTCTCATTTTAGTGCCAATTCCATATCCCAGACATGGTCTTACACTAGTGCACAAATGACCCAAATGTCATGGCGTGAATATTTGATTTGTTCCTAAGGTTCTTACGGGAGTTCTACTATCTCAAAATTCACCATTCATAATCATTTCCACAAACAAGCAATTTATGCTATATCAATTCAAACACATAAATGTTATTTACATTTGACATCACTTTCTCGTATACAATATCATCAACATAAACTTTAACACAATCATGGCAAGATAGATTTTTAATTATAATAACAATGGCATAAATATCATACTCATTTAATCACACGGACTTACCTCAAATGTAATTTTGGCTAATTATTCTCTTTTTGTCTTTAACCATGCACTTTCTCGATTTAAGCCCAAATCTCAATTTTCTTGATCTAACATGGTGAAATTCACTCATTTAGTCACTAAATAAATTTGGACAATCAAAATTCAAATTTTTGGCAAAATGACCATTTTTCCCCTAGACTTTCACAAAATGACCATTTTACCCTTAGGCTTGGAAATGGATTTTTATCGAATTTCCTTATTAGCCAAACCTAACTGACCAATTATTACTCTTATGACAACCCCAAATTTCCACTATTTAACACAATTACAACCTATTTTATAACTTTTACAAAATGGCCCTTTTAGGTGTTTTCCATGAAAATCCTTTCACAAAAGTTGTTTATTACACAACCAAGACTCATTTTCTTTCATAAAAATTCATAAAACAACATAAATCCTTTCATGGAAAATCTCTAGACTATCAATCATTTCACAAAATAGTCCCTCCATTAGCTAGTTCATGCTACAAGGGTTTTAAAAGTACAAAAATTATCAAAAATAGGCATCTAAATCACTTACTTGCAAGGGATATAAGTTGCTGAAATTTTTGAGCTTTCAAAACCCCCTCTTTTCTGGTATTTTCGGTGGGGAAGAAGGAAGATGAAAAGATGACAACAATTTTTTCTTTTTGTTTTATTTTATTACCAAATAAGTCACCTAATGCATACCAACTTTGACTTTTCAGCCTTTTTTTTTGTTTCTTTGATCAGCCACTAATGTATATATGGTCTATTTACTCAATAAAGACCCTAATTTAATGTTCTATAGCTATTTGACACCTTTAGCTAGTAAAACAAAACTTTTGCGCTTTACGCGATTTAGTCCTTTTTCGCAATTAAGCATGAAATCGCTAAAATTATTTCACCAAAATTTTCATGCACTCATATGATCATCCTATAACACATAAAATATCATTAAAAATAATTTCTCTAGCCCCAGAATAGTGGTTTCGAAACCACTGTTTTGATTAGGCCCAAAATCGGGCTGTTACAAACCTACACAATATCAACCAAAACCAATCCAAGTATAACACATATAACCAAATCAACCACAGCCATGAGAAATTTGCATCAAATGCATTTAATAATAATCAATATTAGGTAACATTAATGGCCTGTAAAAAATAAATATCACATCCATCATAAGAGCCAACACTTGTGGCTAAACTAACAAGATACTAAACAAAAGATTCAAGTCCCTATACATGCCACAATCAAAACATTTAAACTAGCTATATCAAAAGCTATAGGTGATAGTCTGATTGATGCCTCCGACATCCCTAGATCCCTGATACTATCTTGGCGGCACTATAAGAAAATGGAAAGGAGAGGGAGTAAGCATAAAGCTTAGTATGTTGCATATAAATAAGTAATAACATCAACCATGCATATTATAAATCAATACAACATTCTTGAGTGAGCATGGGTAAATATCACTACATGCTTATATATATATCACAAGTATAAACCAAAGATTTCCATATCGTACCAAGATCATTTTCATAGCTAGAACTTACTCACATCATTCTTACCATTTAGCCAACATAACTAGACTCATATCTCATGAGTTTCGAATAAGAACCTGTACCACTCACAACATGATTATATCATTCCATATCATTGTCATAAGCTTTTAAAATAACCTGTGACACCATTTGGAATACTAAAGGATATCTGACAAGCTTTACACAAAAAGGTGAATTGCCGATGCCATGTTCCAAACATGGTCTTACACTGGCTTACATGTTGAGGCCGATGCCATGTCCCAGACATGGTCTTACACTAGCTCTCGTCTCAATGCCGATGCCATATCCCAGACATGGTCTTACATTGGCTCTCATGTTGTGGTCGATGCCATGTTCCAGACATGGTCTTACACTAGCCACATATCAATGCCAATGCCATATCCCAGACATGGTCTTACACTGGCTCTCACAACATCGCTAATGTCATGTTCCAAACATGGTCTTACACTGGCTCTCATGCCGTGGTCAACGCCATGTCCCAGACATGGTCTTACACTGGCACACATATCACCCAAATGTCATAGCATGGATATCCAATCTATTCCTAGGTTCAATTGGGACTCTACTACATTGAATTTCATCATGCATTATTCATAAGCAATTTCATTCGTATTACACAAAATTAATCATTCAACACATAATAATGATAAAGTTGCCTTACTTACATACAACTTACCTTAGTATACAAAAAGTGGGCGACTAGTTGAATTTAGTCTACTTGTTTAGCCTTCCCTGGTCTAGGCCTGAATTTTGTATTTCTTGATCTAAAATGATAAAAATTCGCTAATTTAATCATCATATTAATCAATGCATTTCATAACTCATACTTTGGCAAAATAACCATTTTGCCCATAGACTTTTACAAAATTACAATTTTACCCCTAGGCTCGTAAATCGATTTTTTTCAAATTTTCTCACTAACCAAGCCTAGTCGAATTCTTTATATAGTAGAAGCAGCCAAAAATTTCCATCATTTCACACATTTACCATATAATTTATAACTTATGCATAAATGGTCCTTAGTTAGGGTTTTCATGATAACTACTTCACAAAAGTTGTTTGTTTAACAACCATAATTCATTTTCTTCCATAAAAATTCAGCAAAAAACATGAACACTCTCATGGGAAAACCCTATAATTTCAACCATTTTGCAAAATAGTCCCCTCATTAGTTAGATTATGCTACAAGGGTCCTAAAAGTACAAAAATTATTAAGAAAGGCCATCAAAATCACTTACTTGTAAGGGTAAGGAGTGGCTGAAATTTTGAAGCTCCAAAACCCCTAAAATGGCTGATATTTTCGGTGGTATGGACAAGAGATGAAAAAGATGACAACCCCTTTCTTTTTGTTTTATTTCTAGTCAAAATTAAGCTACTAACTTCACTTATTTTTGACTTTTCTACTCCTATTTGTCTCTATGGCCGGCCACCCTTATTAAAATGGGTCTATTTGCCCTTTAAAGACTCCTAATTATGATTCTCTAGTTATTTAACACCATTTGCTAGAAAAACAAAACTTTTGCTCTTTATGCAATTTAGTCCTCTTTCGCAATTGAGCATGTAATCGCTAAAATTATTTCACCAAAATTTTCATGCACTCATATAAACATGCTATAACACATAAAATAAGATTAAAATAATTTCTCTGACCTCAGGTTAGTGGTTTTAACACCACTGTTCCGACAAGGCCCAAAAATCGGGCTGTTAGAATTCTCCCCCTTAGAGATTTTCATCCCCGAAAATCTTATCTTTAAAAAGGTTAGGGTATTGATCTCTTATTGTTTCCTCGGGTTCCCATATGGTCTCTTCAACCACATGTCAATGTCACAGTACTTTCATGAGTGCTATACTTTTATTTCTCAATTGTTTACCTCTCGGGCCAAGATCTTAACCGGCTCTTCGCCATAAGTCATGTCTGATCGAATCTCAACCTCTGTTGGCGAAAGAACGTGTGAAGGGTCAGAACGGTAATGGCGCAACATTGACACATGGAAATCATTGTGGATCTTCTCTAATTCAGATAGCAAGGCTAGCCGATAAACTAATAGTCCAATTTTTTCAGTCACCTCATAAGGTCCAATAAAGTGTGGACTTAATTTTCCTTTCTTACCGAATCTGAGGACTTTCTTCCACGATAATACTTTCAAAAACACCTTATCACCCACTTGAAATTCAATTTCCTTTCGTTTCAAATTTGTGTAGGATTTCTGTCTATTTGAAGCGGCCTTCAAGCAATCACAAATTACTATAACTTTTCTTTGGTCTCTTTGACTAAGTCGACCCCATGAATCTGATTTTCTCCGAGTTCAGTCTAAAACAAGGGCGTTCGACACTTACGCCGTTATAAAGCCTCATATGGCGCCTTTTTTAAACTCAACTGATAGCTATTATTGAAGGCAAACTCTACCAGCGGTAAATATTTTTCCCAACTGCCTTGGAATTCTCAGACGTAAAATCGCAACATGTCTTCAAGAATCTAAATTACTCTCTCCGACTGACCGTCGATTTACGGATGAAAACCCATGTTAAAATTCAACTTTGTCCCCAAAGCTTCTTGTAAATTTTTCCAAAACCTCGAAGTAAACATCAGATTTCTATCCAAAATAATCGACAAAGGTACTCCATAATGTCTCACAATCTCAGAAATATACAACTTGGCTAGCTTATCGAGTGAGTAGTCGGTACGCACTAGGACAAAGTGAGTTGATTTCGTTAGTCGATCAACTATGACCCAAACAACATCTTTCTTTCTAGGTGACAATGGCAATCCGGCCACAAAATCCATGGTAAATCGATCCCATTTCCATTTGGGAACCATCATAGGCTGAAGTAAACCCGAAGGTACTTGGTGCTCGGCTTTCACTTGCTGACAAATTCCACATTTTGACACAAACTCTGAGATGTCTCTTTTCATGCCCGACCACCAATACAATCTCTTCAAGTCATTATACATCTTAGTACTACCTGGGTGGATTGACATACAACTACTATGTGCCTCGTGAAGGATTTTCACTATAAGTTCATCATCTCTAGGTATAAAGAACCTATATCGGAACATCAAATAACCATCAGTAATAATCTAAAAATTTGATTCGTCAACTGTCTCACACTGAGTCATTTTGGCTTTCAAATCTTTATCACTCTTCTGAGCTTCATAAATCTCTTGAAGAAACATAGGTCTAGCTCTCAACTCTGCTAGAATCGAACCATCCTTGATTATAGACAACTGAGTATTCATAGCCCTCAAGGCAAACAATGACTTCCTACTTAATGCATCAGAGACCACGTTTGCCTTTCTCAGGTGATAGTGAATTACTAACTCATAATCTTTAATCAAATTTAGCCACCTTGTTGCCGTAAATTCAAATCCTTTTGAGTCATCAAATATTTTAGGCTTTTATGGTCAGTGAATACTCGGCATCTCTCGCCATACAAGTGGTGTCTCCAAATCTTCAGTGCGAACACTATAGCTGCTAATTCTAAATCATGAGTCAGATAATTTTTCCCATGCAGCTTCAGTTGTCTTAAGGCATATACTATCATCTTACCTTCTTGCATGAGCACGCATCCTAATCCATTCAAGGATGCATCGCTATACACTACGAATTCTTTTCTCGGTTCTGGTTGCAGTAAAATTGGGGCTTCAACCAACAATGCCTTAAGTTTCTCAAAACTCTGTTGGCATTTTTCCGTCCACTCAAACATGACATCCTTCTGTAGCAACCTCGTCATCGGAGTAGCAATCATAAAGAACCCTTTGACGAATCGTCTATAGTAACCTACTAAGCTTAGAAAGCTCCTAATCTCTGATACATTCTTTGGCGGTTTCCACTCAACAATAGATCTACTCGGGTCAACTCTAATTCTATCGCCCGATACGATGTGTCCCAAGAATCCAACCTCCTGGAGCCAAAACTCACTTTTACTAAACTTGGCATATAACTGCTTATCTCTTAATATCTTCAAAATGATTTTTAAATGCTCCGTGTGCTAACTCTCATCATGAGAATAAATTAATATATCATCGATAAAAACAACCACGAACTTATCAAGTACGACTGAAAAATACGATCCATCAAGTCCATAAACACGGCGGGGGCGTTTGTTAAGCCAAAGGGCATGATAAGGAACTCATAGTGCTCGTATCTCGTTTGGAATGCGATTTTCGGCACATCTTGCTTCTTAACTCTTAGCTAGTAATAGCCAGATCTCAAGTCTATCTTAGAAGCTCCCTTTAATTGATCAAACAAATCGTCAATCCTTGGCAAGGGATACTTGTTTTTCACTATCACCTTGTTGAGCTGTATGTAGTCTATACATAACCTCACTGACCCATCTTTCTTTTTCACAAAAAGTACCGGAGCACCCCACGGAGAATAGCTCGGTCTAGCAAAACCCTTATCAGTTAATTCTTGTAGCTGAGCCTTCAAATCTTTTAACTCCAATGGTGCCATCCTATATGGGGCAATCGATATAGGCGTAGTACTAGGGACTAACTCAATACCAAATTCAACTTCCCTAGTTGAAGGCAGTTCGGGCAACTCTTCTGGAAGCACATTCGAAAACTCACATACCACTGGCAATGAATCAATCTTCACTTCTGACACTTGGGTATTCAACACAAATGTGAGATAAGACTTATACCCCTTTCTCATATATTTTTCAGCAGTCAAAGAAGAAATCACTACAGGTAAGCTGTCCGGTTCACCTGATTCAACCTGAAGAATATCCCCATTTTCACATTTCAATTCAATAAATTTCTTTCGACAATTTACTATGAAATCATGGGTTGACAACCAATCCATACCAAGGATAACGTCAAATTCATCAAATGGAAATAACATGAGGTTAGCCGGAAAACAATGGCCTCTAAATGTCAAAGGACAATTTCTACATACTTGGTCAACTAATACATGCTTGCCTAATGGGTTTGACACCTTTACCACAAATTCTGTAGACTCGACAAAAATATTCATGCTAGACATCAATTTCACACAAGCATACGAATAGGTAGACCCTAGATCTATCAAAGCAACAACAGAAATATCATGAAGAGAAAAAGTACCCATAATCGCATCCGATGACGATGTCTCTTCGCGAACGCGAATGACATAAGTCCTTGCAGGCGCTCGGCCCTCGAACCTTATGGTGGAATCTTTAGGTGCACCTCTGCTACTAGTCCCTCTTCCGGAATTCTTCTGTGGTCTACCCCTTGAAGGAGCATTACTCGCTCTCACCTCTTACTTTTCAACCTTCTCACCCATTTCAGGGCAATTCTGGATGAAATGGTCTAACGACCCACATTTGAAACAACCTCTTTCATTCCCTCGACACTCACTAAAATGGCGTCTACCACACTGTGAACACTCTGGTCTGTTCGATCGAGCACTACCAACACTCGCGATAGAAGTGGTTCTAGACTTAGACGCCGTATACTGCTTATTCTTATTTCTATTCGAGAATCCTCTTGAAGCATTTGATCGAGTAGTGAACTCTCTTGATCTCTTAGATGAGCACTGGTGTGATTTCCCCATCTATCTTTTCCTTGAGTCACGAGATTCAATGTCAGCTCTCCTCTTCTCTTTGGCCAATTCTTCGGCCTTACATGCTATCTTAACAAGTATTGCAAATTCTCTTAACTCCAAAATGCCAACCAACAATCTAATGTCTTCCTTCAAACCATTTTCAAACCTCTTACACATAGTGGCTTCAGTAGATACGCACTCCATAGAGTATTTGCTGATTCTCACAAACACACACTCATACTCTGTGATTGTCATTCGGCCTTGCTTCAATTCTAAAAATTCTTTCCTCTTCAGGTCTATAAACCTCTGACTAATATACTTATTTCAGAATTCCTCCTAGAAAAACTCCCATGTAATCATTTCTCTTGGTACAACCGACACAAGGGTGTTCCACCATTGGTAGGCTGAGTCTCGCAGGAGTGACACAACACACTTCAGGCACTCTTCAGGGTTGCAAGACAATTCATCGAATACCCTAATGGTATTTTCCAACCAGAACTCTGCTCTCTCTGGGTCATCATCTATTTTAGCCTGAAATTCCTTGGCCCGTGCTTACGAATTCTATCTACCAGAGGTTTTTCTCTCCTAACCATTTCTACTCATTGGGGAGCCATATGAGTAGGCTGAGGAATCTAGGGAGGTGAGAGAGGCAGAGTGTTTGGATTTGCAAAAACGAACTCCGGGTACCAAGCATCCATCATATGAAGGTAGGCTTCTCTAGCCCCTTGGCCTTGACTTAATGTCACGGGCCCATTTTTGACTGGCGCGGTCCCTTCAGCGGGAGCTGGCACATTACTTTCCATATCATCCTCCATAGCTCCGTCAGGATCCATTTACTATATGAAAGCACAATTTAAATTTTTCAGGAGTCGTTACACTATCACAAAATATATATGGCATGTATAGCTAGACTCGTACTCATGCTAGGTTAGCCTGAGAATTGACTAAAGCATAGCTCTGATACCACTAAATGTAACACTCATTACCCGAGTTTGACGCTGAAACATGAATACAAGGTGTTACTGGACTTAAACACATCCAATCATACATTTCCTTCTTATGAAATTTTGTCCCAATTTAAAACTTTTTACAATACCTTAATATACCTACTATGGCCCTGCGATGCCCTGAACACACTTTGGAAATTGATTCGGTACTAATCTGTGCATTCTAGAAAACATTGTAAAATTTCAAGTAGATAGGGGCACATGCCCGTGTGGAAGAGCAACATGCCCGTGTGCTATCTTAACATTGGCATGTTGAAGGCCCGTGTGGCTCACACAGCCTGAACATATCAGGACACGCCCGTGTCCCTAGCCCGTGTGAATTTATTTTTAGATTCGAACCTACAGGGGTTTTCAGGCAGCATGGCACACGCCTGTTTCCATGACCCGTGCCTCCCACATGGCCATGACACGCCCGTGTGCAAAAACCTTGACATTCTATTTCTGACATCAGCAGCCCTTTAAGGGTACACGACCAAGGTACATGCCTGTATGTTAGGCCGTGTCCTCCACATGGCTAAGACACACGGCCATGTCTTTTCCCGTGTGTTTACTACCATGCATACTGACTGGTAAAATTTAGGTGTAGGGGACACACGACCGGACTACGCGCCCCTAGGGAAAACCATATGTCACACATGGCCTAGACACACGCCTGTGTGTCTGCCCATGTGGACAAAAATAAGGCTATTTACCAAGCCTTTTTGCCACCCTTACTTGCACCAACCTACACAATATCAACCAAAACCAATCCAAGTATAATACATATAACCAAATCAACCACAACCATGAGAAATTTGTATCAAATGCATTTAATAAAAATCAATATTAGGAAAAATTAATGGCCTATTCAAAATAAATATCATATCCATCATAAGAGCCAATAGTTGTGGCTAAACTAACAAGACACTAAACAAAAGATTGAAGTCCCTATACATGCCACAATCAAAACATTTAAACTAGCTATACCAAAAGCTTCAGGTGATAGTGTGATCAATGCCTCCGATGTCCCTGGATCCCCAATTGATGTGATCCGGCCCGGGTAGATGAATCGAATTCACATAGTTGCCCGATCGTAGTTCGAGAGAGTCATTCGTGTCTCGGATTTTAGTAATAAAAGTAAAATAATAGATTAGAATAAGCGGAAGGTTTCAAGAGGGGTAAGTTTAGTGATAGGTTCGGTTATGTGTAGTAAAGATGGGTGATGGATAAATGGGTCGGTTTGGTATAACAAGAAAATAATTCGAATGATGGGAATGGAAAACAAACTAAACGTCAAGAATGATTCAACACTAAGAAGTGTCACCCCGGTTCCTATATTGTTAAGGTGAAGTATGGATAGATGGATAGGTGAACGCCACACCAAGATTGGTGATAAGTTCAAACAAGATGATTGACGCCACTAGCACAAGCTAGATAAGTCTATTGAAACTTGTACGAGATATGAGAGAAAGCAACCTCACAAGAACAAATGTTCATTAACAATTTTGGAAAAAGTCCCTTACAATTGAAAGAAAACAAATACTTATAGGCACATAGATGACCATTCAAATTCGGCATCTAGGTGTTCACACAATAATAAAAACGTTCACACTAATGTATTAAAATAGTTCATAAATTTGGCAGATTCATGAACTAGTTGAATGGACACTTTCTTCCCCCTAAATGTGTGCATGAATGCTTAATCATAAAGAAAGGCTTCAAGTGACTTGTATGTGCACCAAAGGTTGCATTCATCTCCTTGGGACGTTCATGCACTTGTATGGAACATGTATCCTCATAATTAAACTCTTTAATAGCATGTAGGTTCATAAATGGCAGCATGAACCTAGTAAATTCGTTCTCCCCTTTGTGCATACACTTAATTCAATCAATGTGTTGAATTATTGAGTTAATTCCTTCCTTTGAACGTTCTTGAACCCATCCATGCATGTGTAGTAGCTTATAGGTCAATTCAAACTGTGAACAGCTACTTCTTGGTCGAATAAGTGTCTTGGAAAGTTAGGAGACAGCCACCATACATGCACTTAAGCCATTCATGCATTCTATCATCCCATGCATTTGATCCATTCATGGACTAGCCTTTAATGTCCATACATGCATTCGACACATGCATGAATTTGTAGAAACCTTGCATCTAGCCGTACATGCACCAGCATTTAATACTTCTTCATTCATGAGTGTGGAATGCCCAAAAGAGATGTTTCTTCATCCATACATTGTACCGTCCAAAGGGATGTACCTATATGAAATAAACAAGTCATTAAGATATCTCATGAACATTCATAAATTCGACATGATGTGAACACATTAATGTCATGCATTAATTCAGCTATGTGAACATAATCAATTTATGTAATGACTATGACATATTAATAACAAATATTATAATACAAGTTTAATGCTTAAATAAATATGTGCAAATTTTTATTTAATGCATTAAAGACAAAACCGAGTTTAAACTAAAATAAGCTAAGCTTTAGCTCGTGAGCTAAAGTTGAGCTGAGGCTAAACTCCTAAGCTGAAGTTGAGCTAAGGTTTAGCTCGTGAGTTGAAAGTGAGCTAGGGGTGAGCTCTGTTTAGCTCAAGCAAGATGGATTGAGCTCGAATAAGCTGGATTTGAGCTGGACGGAGCTCGTGGAGCTAGAAACAAGCTTGGATCAGCTTGCCAACATGTCATTACTCGGCTTGACAGACTTGCTCAATAAAGTTTGCGGGGCGTGCTCGTATCACCAATACTAGCTTGGCGACACTATAAGAAATGGAAAGGAGAGGGAGCAAGCATAAAGCTTAGTAAATTACATATAAATAAGTAACAACATCAACCATGCATATTATAAATCAACACAACATTCTTGAGTGAACATAGGTAAATATCACTACATGGTTATATATTATATCACAAGTATAAACCAAAGATTTCCATATCGTACCAAGATCATTTTCATAGCTAGAACTTACTTACATCATTCTTACTATCATGGAAACATAACTAAACTCATATCTCATGAGTTTCGGATAAGAACGTGTACCACTCACAACATGATTTTATCATTCCATATCATTTTCATAAGCTTTTAAAATAACCCGTGACACCATTTGGAATACTAAAGCATATCCGACAAGCTTTACATAATAGGGTGAATTGTCGATGCCATGTTCAAACATGGTCGTACACTGGCTTACATGTTGAGGCTGACGCCATGTCCCAGACATGGTCTTACACTAGCTCTCGTCTCAATACCGATGCCATATCCCAGACACAGTCTTACACTGGCTCTCATGTTGTGGCTGATGCCATGTCCCAAACATGTTCTTACACTAGCGCACATATCAATGCTGATGCCATGTCCCAGACATGGTATTACATTGTGTAACACCCCTAACCTGTATCCATTGCCAGACTAGGGTTAATGGCATTACCGGACAAATCGGAACATTTTACAAACAATTCAATAACATCATCCACAAACATAGTCAAACATCATTATAGAGTCCCTTATATAGGTCAACGAGACTTAAAACATGCTTTAGAAAGGGGTCGAGTGTAATACCCCCATACCCGAGACTGTCTCTGAAGTCGAGCATGAGACATTACTAAACTTAATTTTAGCATTTAAACAAGTTCAAACAATTCTCGTAGTAAACTATTCATTTGCATCACAGTCATTAAAAAAAATCATATCTCGAGTTATGAAAATCGAAATAAAATTCCGTAAATTTTCCCTAAAACTAGACTCATATATCTACTTATTGATTTTTTCTAGAATTTTTAGTAGGGCTAATTAGTACAGTTTATTAGTTAAAGTCTCCCCTGTTTCAGGATTCGGCTACTCTAAAACCTGTGCACTTCGAATCAAAGTTCTTCCTGTACAGAGATCCAATGACCATGTCGCTTCTTTCTATTAAAAATAGACTCAATAAGGAATCTATACATATAAATTTTGAGTACTAATTATTTTTACACAATTTATGATGAATTTCTAAAGTCAAAACAGGGAATCTAGAAATTGCTATGACCCTGTTTCACCAAAAAGTAGATATATCATAAAATACAACTCTTTTACCTATTTTGTTTCTTCCAAATGAAAATATATTCATTAAGCTTCAATTCAATATTTTATTCATCATCTAATTCTATCTCTAATATTTTTAGTGATTTTTCAAATTCACATCACTGCTACTATGTGATTCTATTTTATAGCCAATTTCACCATTTTATTGATTTCCATAGATTAGTTAGCACATAAAGCATACGTGTTATCAAATATAATCTTGATTAGCCACTCCAATAGCTAATCATTCTCAAACATTTTCATGCCATCCATGAGCCATATCATAAGATTATATACACAAAATGATTATAATGCTATACATGCCATATTCCCAAAATATACAAGTCATTATACCAAAATAGTTTGTTGATAGTGTGAGCGCGCCTCCGACCATTCCCGATCTCCTAGCTGGCTTGACAAAACTACAAAGAATAGAGAGGAGAGAGTAAGCATAATTGCTTAGTAAGTTCACATGTAAATAGCAAGTAACATAACCATGCAATAATATGAAATCCACATTTGCATAATATCACCAAAGCATTCATATCATATTTCTCATTCATGATCCTACCATATTATTGTTATATTGAAGTCTCAACCCAAGGGTTAAGTACATACCTGTACAAATTTTCTCATTCACCACACTTACCAACATGTCACTTTCGTTTTATGTACTCACCTTATCCACTTAAGATTTACCCGTTGTGTAACGCCCCCATGCCCGAAACCGTCACCAGAGTCAAGCTTGAGGTGTTACTAAACTTATCTTACCTTTTAAACAACTCTAAACCACTTATTTTAATTTTCGGAATAAACTATTTTTCTGCGTCATGGTTGCTTAAAAATTCATTTCTCGAGTTTCAAAACCCAAAATTAAGATCCGTAAATTTTTCCTGAAACTAGACTCATATATATATATCTACTACTTTTTTTCTAGAATTTTTTATTTAGCCAATTAATACAGTTTGTTAGTTAAAGTTACCCTGCTTTTAATTCGATTTGACTGACCTCTACTTACTACGAACCACTTTTCTCCCGTAAAAATTCATATGACTATACCGTTTGTTTCTAATAAAACTAAATTCAATAAGGATTCTAACAATATAAAGTACACCATATAATTATTTTTTTAAAAATTTATGGTGAATTTCCAAATTTGGAACAGGGGATCCAGAAATCGCTCTGGCCCTATTTCACTAAAACTCAGATATCTTATAAAATACAAAACTTTTACCTATTTTGCTTAGTCCATATGAAAATAGACACAATGAGATTTAATTTCATATATTATTAACCATCAAAACATGTCTCTACAATTTTTTTTGTGATTTTTCAAAGTCACGTTATTTCTGATACTTGAATCCGTTTTTAAGTTACTTTCACATTTTTCATAGTTTTCATGTGATAGTTACTACTTAATCATACATAGTATTAAACATGTATATCATCAGCCATTCTATTAGCTAATCACTAGCAAGTATTTACATATCATTTATTGATCATATCATATCAAAAGAAACCAAGTTCCTATACATGCCATACACAAAACGAAACATCTAACTATACCAATGTGATTTCTTCGATAGTGTGATCGGGTCTCCGACGTTTCCTTCGATCCCCGAGTGGCTTGATAAAAACTATTAGAAAAAGAAAATAAAGAGAGTAAGCACTAGGCTTAGTAAGCTTACGAGCAAATAAATTACAACATTCAACATAATGAATAATTATACATAATGTCACCTAGCCTCATAAATTTTCTTTACTTCTCATTTCTACCTTCTTCTTTACTCACTTACCTTCTTTCTTACCTGACCTTTCACTATTCATAAATATAATCTACCTTCCCTTTTGCTGATAATTCACTGTAATTTAACGTGTACAATGACCCGTTGAACCACTCGGAATACTTAGGATACTAGGGTCGTTCCTATCTATCAATATCCTGCCAATGCCATGTCTTCGACATGGACTTACATGAATTATTCTGCTCCAATGCCATATATATATAATATGGGCTTACATGGCTCATTCCGCCTCCAAAGCCATATAAGCGATATGGACTTACATGGCTCATTTCATGTCCTGTCCTGTCCTGTCCTGTCAACCCCAATATCCTAACATTCCTAAGGTTCAAACGGGGCTTCCTAATGCTTTTTCTCTGTCACTTCGCCTTTAATTTGACTTTAAATATTCAAAGAAAATAAGTATATATATGCTGGAAATTGACAATAATAATGTAAAATAAAAGAATATTGCATTTATTTACTGTAAACTTACCTCGATACAAAACGTGACTAAACTTTACAATTTAATCCTTTACTTTTTCTTTTCCCCAATCTACTCCCGAATTTCTATGACAGCCCAAAATTGACCCTAGTCGAGAAGTGGTTTCGGGACCGCTAAACCGAGTCACCGAAATGTTTGGACGTAATATTTATTGTCTAGAATATGTATTTATGAATGTGTGAAAATTTCAAGCTTCGATTTAGTCGATTGCATGTGAATTCAGTTATTAGGACTTGTGTGACACTTTTGAAATGTGATAGGCTAATCTATAAGGACCTAATAGTGCATGTAATCAAAGGGGGACTTGCATGTCAAATTTCCCCCTAATAGTTAGTGGCCGCCATGACAAGGATTATGGGTAAAAACATGTCATAAAACATGTTGGGACAATGGTGCATGTAAGAAAAAATAAAATAATGAGCATGGGAAGTTAATAATGAAAGGAACAAAAAAAGAGAATGGTGAGTGTCCCCCCTTGTCGTGAGTTGAAGAAAAGAGAAGAAAAAATTTGTTGTTCATCTTTTTTCATTTCTTTGAGTTGAAATTCTAAGGAAGAAGGAAGGGATTCTTGCTTCATGCTTGGTTTGGAAGATGATTAGGAGGAGGTTTGGCCATACTTGTGTCTAGATTAAGGTATGTTTGAGGTTGTGCCATGAGATTCATGCATGTTCTTAGTTGCTAGCTTGAGTTCTAATTAGTCCATGGTTCAAAACTTTGCTATATCATGGGGATGATATTCGCCAAGGTAGATTTTGTGTTAATGTCATTGCATGCTAAATATGAAGCTTGTTAATGATACATGTGATGGTGGATTGATGACTCTTGGATTTTCTTTTTAGCATTTTGAGTAAGACATTAAGTTTTGGAATTGATGGAATGGAGAGTATGCTTAAGTTGTGTTATGAACAACTATGTGTTAAATCGAGGTTTGCTAAGCTAGCTATTAAGGTGAAGTGCAATGTTAGTGATTGATTAATAGTGTATGTACATGTATGCATATTCGCCATCAAATTAAGAGCATAGGTGATGATGAGTCTATGCTTTGTACATTCGCCATATATATATATGCATGTGTGATTGGATTATTGATAGTAGGGCTATAGCATATGGTTATGAGCCGAATAGCTAAGAGCATGAGGTAGCAAGATAAAAATTTTACCATGCCGTTCGTATGTCATAAAATCATTAAATTGTGAATATCAATATGTGTAGCAAAGCGGTTGAATGAGTTAATTTATTTGTTTAAGCTCAAGATCCTAAAGGAGAGGCGTCCAACAAGGGGAAATCGAAGGTCATCGAGTAGCCGACTTGGAATTATTTTACACCACACAAGGTAGGTTACTAAGCATATATTTTGTATTGATTTAAATAGACATAATGTCTATGAAATTATGCCGAAAGGAATGATAAATTTATATACATGTATGTATGTGGTGATGAAAGTATTGAATGAAAAGAAAAGAGGTGAGATGTATTGAGTTGTTGATTTCGGCACTAAGTGTGCGGGTATAAACATTTGTGATCATGAGAATGGCACTAAGTGTTTGGGTTTAAAATTTGTACAGCACTAAGTGTGCGAGTTTGATCATATAGCACTAAGTGTGCAAGTTGATTATATAGCACTAAGTGTGCGGACTCACTATATGCTTTTGAATCACTATTGACACTGAGTGTGCGACATTATTGAGTCGATCACGGACAGCGGATCGGGTAAGTACCTTGAGTTCATGGCTAATAGGTGCTATGTTTATATTTGGAGTTGAGCTTGTTAAGTTTCGAACCTATGTGACAATTTAAATTGAAGTCACGTACATAAGAATTATCGTGGAATAAGTGAAAAGTCATGTAGATGTATGAATGTAACGAAAACAAAATGGTGTATAAAAATGCTTCAAATATCCTATTGATTAGTATATGGAATGTGAATGTGTAACTTCGTATGAGCTTGAATCGAAAGGTCTAAGGAACTATGGTATAATTCGGTTTGAATGGAGTAATTAGCCTCGTTCCATTTTGTTTCCTCTTGCGATAATGTTATTAATGGTTGGTAGTGCATTGCTTATGACTTACTGAGTTATATACTCATTCGGTGTTTGCTTGTCACCTATTTTAGGTTTCTTGGACTCGACTTTTTGCGTATTCGGGACCGTCATCGAAGTCATCACACCACTAACAACTTTTGGTATTTTCTTCGTAGTTGGTCTAGGAGTACATTTCGGCATGTATAGGTGTTATGCTTTGTCGAAATTTGGTATGTAAACTTTTAGCCATGCGAAAATGGCGTAAATGTTCGGTTGGAATTGGTTTTGTGATGTTTGGACACAAATCATGGTTATAATTTGGGACTTGCATGATGAATTATTAGTTAAATCAAGGAAAAGTCATGAAATAGGCATAGTTTGTTTTAGTAATAGATCTTGACAGCAGAGTGGTGTGGATGTGAAAAATCACTAAAAATAGAAGGAGTGGAATTAAATAGTGAATAAATTATGTAAATGAGCCTTGATGAATCTACTTTCATATGGAAGAAACGAAACGGTCATATGAGTTGTATATTGAGAGATATTTAAGTATTCGTGAAACAGGGCCAGAACGGTTTCTGGATTTCCTGTTTCGAATTTGGAAATTCATTATAAATTAACCAGAGATAATTAGGAGTCATACCATATATGTATAGATTCCTCTTTGAGTCTAGTTTCTATAGAAATAAACGGCATCAGTATTGAAGCCCTTCACAGGGAGATATTCAAGTTCTAACGCACGAAGGTCAGTGTAGTCGACCCCTGTAACATGGGAGACTTTAACTAATAAACTGTACTAATTGGCTCGACCAAAAATTCTAGGAAAAAAATCTATAGATGGACATATGGACATATGAGTCTAGTTTCAGGGAAAAGTTATGAAACTGATTTTCGAGTTTTGAAACTCCAGATATAATTTTTAAGGCGACATTGACGCGATAACCGACTTGTCCGGAAATTTTTTATGGATTTGTGAAAACAATTAAGTTAAGTCTGTGCACCTTGTATACGACTGTAGCGGACTCGGAGTGCACGGGTGTTACAATTTTATTGGTATCGAGCTATGGTTTAGTCGGTTCTAGGACTACCATGGCACGTATGAGTCTAGCTATACATGCCTTAATGTTAATGTTTAAATGTGTGATGACTTCGACGGTTAAAATTTTTGTTTTGATTAGTAAATGGATCCGGTGTAGAGAGAACCTTGGCGGATGGCGTTGAAAGTGTAGCGGCTGCTCTGCACAAGGGACGCCACTGTTGAACCTCAGTCATCTGTGAATAATCAAGGTGAGGGGCTAAACAAGCCTTCTTTACCATGATGAATGAGTGGGTCGCATAATATGCCCGAACCAATCCGGCTGTCCAACAATTCCGAATTTGAATAATCCACCCCAAGAGCCCGTAATGCCATCGCCATTCTTGACCACGTGAGGCTGAGTAAGCCACCAGAGACTTGATTAGGAAGCGCGGCTGAGGAGTTCAGGCCATAGTTCTTGATGATGCCGAAAGGCCGAAGTTTCGCTTGATAACACCATTCGGTGTTTGATGGTATCATGCACACCGATGAATGTCTAAAGTGTGCTATATCCTTGTTATGGACTCACCTACTATTGGTGGAGGACCTTGATTTCCATAGTCCCAAACGAACGAGTTACTTGGGATTTCTTTCAAACGAATTTCAAAGAAGTATATTAGTCAGCAGTTCATCGATCAAAAACGTAAGGAATTCTTGGAACTCAAGCAAGGTCAGTATGACAAGATTCGAATATGAACATGAGTTCGTAAGACTCGGTCAAGATGCTCGGAGTGTGTGGTCGATGAGGTTGCTATGCAAAAGATTTGAAGAAGGATTGAATGAAGATTTAAAGCTACTAGTGGGTATTTTGGAGATAAAGGAGTTCGTAACACTAGTCGAACGAGCACGCAAGGCGGAAGAACTTGGAAAGGAGAAGAAGAAGGCTGAATTTGAAGCTAAAGACTATCGTAAGAGATCGACGGGTAAAGCTCCGTTCTCTGTAAAGAAGTTCGTGGAGGACACTAATAAATCGAGGACGATTGCGGGAATTTCCATTAGAGCACGACCATCGACGGACTCGAGCTACTTGGTAGCTAGTGTGGGCAATAACCGTCAAGAGAAACTGAATGCCCCAATGTGGAAGAAGACACATAGGTGAATGTTGGTGTAAGTCTACTAACAAGGCACATTACGGATGCGGTTCGAAGGACCACTTCATTAGAGATTGCACGGAGCTTGAAGAGAAGAATAGGATGCAAGGTGCAAGACCTAGTGGAATGATGACTAGAGGTAGACCACCGAGAATTTCAGGAGGTAGGGGTGGTAGTCGAGAGGGGCCACCGATATCGGCTGTTCGATCCGAGACCGTACTCTGCTAGGGCATATGCCATCCATGCACGAGAGGAAGCATCCTCCCCTGATGTTATCACTGGTACTTTCACTCTTTTTGATACTAATGTGATTGCTTTAATTGACCCTGGTTCTACTCACTCTTATATATGCGAAACCTTAGCATCCAATAAGACTTTACCTATTGAGTCTACTGAGTTCGTAATTCGGGTGTCAAATCCCTTGGGTCGTTATGTGCTGGTCGACAAAGTGTGTAAGAAATGTCCCCTAGTAATTCGAGGTTCCTGTTTTCCGGCGGACTTGATGCTGTTGCCGTTTGATGAATTTGATGTTATCTTCGGTTTAGATTGGTTGACCGTGCATGATGCGGTTGTGAATTGCAAAAGCAAGACTATGGATTTGAGGTGCGCAAATAACGAGATGATCCGAGTTGAGTCTACGGACTTAAAGGGTTGCCGGTGTAATATCATCAATGTTGGCCCAAAATATGTAAGAAAGGGTGCGAAGCATACCTTGCGTATGTACTTGATGATAAGGAGTTAGAAATAAAACACGAATCATGCTTGGGTGGTTTGTGAATACCGGATGTTTTTCCGAAGAATTACCGGGTTTGCCACTGTTCGGAGATAGAGTTTGGTATTGAGCTTGTACCAGGACCACACCGATTTCGATAGCTCCGTGATCGTATGGCACCAACGAATTGAAGGAGTTGACGGATAGAGGTTTCGTTCGACCAAGTTTTTCACCTTGGGGTGCACCTGTGTTGTTTGTGAAAAGAAGGACGGAACCATGAGGTTGTGCATCGACTATCGTCGACAATAAAGTGACAATAAAGAACAAATATCCATTATGCGTGTCGATGATTTGTTCGATCAAGCTGAAGGAGCCTCGGTGTTCTCAAAAATAGATTTGAGATCGGGCTATTATCGATTCTTGAATCCGAGATTCGAGACATACCCAAAAGCGCCTTGAGCGAGATATGGTCACTACGAGTTCTTAGTGATGCCGTTTGGGCTCACTAATGCCCTGCGGTATTTATGGATTTGATGAATCGGATCTTGGACCATATTTGGATTGGTTCAGTAGTTGAGTTCATTGACGACATCTTGGTCTATTCAAGAGATGAGACCGAACATGTGGAGCACCGAGATTAGTGTTGCAAATTTTACGGGATAAGCGGTTATATGCTAAGTTCAAAGAAGTGTGAGTTTTGGTTAAGAGAGGTTAGCTTCTTGGGTCATGTGGTATCTGCATCGGTATTCGAGTAACAGAGCAAAATTTCAACCATACTTAGCTGGAAGCCTCAGAAATATTCTTGAGGTTCGAGCTTTTTGGGACTTGCGGTTACTACCGACGGTTTGTAAAAGGATTCTCGATGATAGCCACACCTATGAATAAACCGCTTGTAAAGATGTCAAGTTTGAATGGACGAGAAAAGTGTCGAAAAGTTTCGATCAATTGAAAACTCATTTGACGGAAGCTCCAGTATTAGTGCAGCCCGAATCTAGCAAAGAGTTTGTCATCTATAGTGACGCCTCCCTACTTGGGTTAGGTTGCGTATTGATGCAAGAAGGTCGAGTTGTGGCCTATGTGTCGAGACAATTAAACCCACATGAGAAAAATTATCCGACCCATGATCTCGAATTGGCTGCCATCGTATTCGCCTTAAAGATATGGCGACATTACTTATTTGGTGAGAAGTGCCATGTGTATTCGGATCACAAAAGTCTCAAATATTTGATGACTCAAAGAGACTTGAATCTGCGACAAAGACGTTGGCTCGAGTTGTTGAAAGATTATGAGCTGGTCATTGATTATCACCCGGGAAAGGCTAATGTGGTTGCGGACGCCTTAAGCCGAAATCTTTATTCGCTTATGAAGCGATGAATGTACACTTGTGCGTTTCTACCCGACAATGTGTTAGTAGTCTGAATTAAAAGCCAAACCATTATTGATTCATCAAATTTGTGAAGCTCAAAAGTCGATGATAAATTGGTTGCAAAACAGTGAGTGTGTTCGAACAAGGAATCGGAGTTTCAAATTGATGATGATGATTGTTTGAGGTTCAAAAGTCGCTGTGTGTTCCAAGGAATTGAACTCATTTCGATGATTCGAACGAAGCCCATTGTAGCCGAATGTCAATTCACCCGGGAGTACGAAGATGTACAATGATTTGAAACGTCGGTTTGGTGGCATGGTATGAAACGAGACATCTCCGACTTTGCTTGAGATGTTTAATATGTCAACAAGTGAAAGCGGAACATCAAGTGCCTTGAGATTACTTCACCGATCAAGATACCGAGTGGAAATGGGATCGAGTCACAATGGACTTTGTGTCCGATCGCCATTGTCCGCAAGTAAGAAGGATGCGATTTGGGTTGTTGTTGATAGACCGACTAAGTCGGCTCACTTTATCCCGTGTGTACGGATTTTCATTGGATAAACTAGCTGAATTGTACGTTTCTCAGTTGTGAGATTACACGGGTACCGATTTACATTGTGTCGGATAGAGATCCGAGATTCACCTCACGATTTTAGAAGAAATTGCAAGAAGTATTGGGTACCAAGTTGCATTTCAGACCGCCTTTCACCCCAAATCGATGGTCAATCCGGCGGATAATTCGAGATACTTGAGGATATGTTGAGATGTTGCATCCTCGAGTTCGTGGTTCATGGGAACAGTACTTACCTTTGATTGAATTCGCACAACAATAGTTTTCAATTAAGTATTAAGATGGCACCTTACGAGGCTTTGTACGATCGTAAATGCCGTACACCATTGTTTTGGACCGAGCTCGGTGGAAGTAAAATTTTGAGTTGATTTGATTAAAGATCTGAAGAAAGTAAAGGTATTCGTGAAAGCGAAGGCGGCCACGGATCGTCGTAAATCGTGACGCGGATTTGAAGCGAAAAGACATTGAGTATCAGGTGGGAGATAAAGTGTTTCTTAAAGTTTCGCCTTGGAAAAAGATACTCAGATTTGGCCGTAAAGGCAAATTGAGTCCGAGGTTCATCGGGCCATATGAAGTCTCCAAACGAGTCGGTCCAGTTGCATATCGTTTGATTTTGCCCCCTGAACTCGAAAAGATTCACGACGTCTTTCATGTTTCGATGCTTGACGCTATAGATCCGATCCATCGACGTAATTAGTCCATCGAGGTTGAAATTCAAGCCGATATGAGTTATGAAGAAGAACCGATTCGTATCCTAGCTCGTGAAGTGAAGGAGTTGCGAAACAAAAGGGTTCCGCTAGTGAAAGTGTTATGGCTCAAACACGGGATAGAAGAAGCTACCTGGGAACCCGGGAACTCTTTGAAAGAGCGATACCCAAACCTATTTACCGGTAAGATTTTCGGGGATGAAAATTTCTTAAGTGGGGGAGAGTTGTGATAGCCCAAAATTGACCCTAGTCGGGAAGTGGTTTCGGGACCGCTAAACCGAGTCACCGAAATGTTTGGACGTAATATTTATTGTCTAGAATATGTATTTATGAATGTGTGAAAATTTCAAGCTTCGATTTAGTCGATTGCATGTGAATTCAGTTATTAGGACTTGTGTGACACTTTTGAAATGTGATAGGCTAATCTATAAGGACCTAATAGTGCATGTAATCAAAGGGGGACTTGCATGTCAAATTTCCCCTTAATAGCTAGTGGAAGCCATGACAAGGATTATGGGTAAAACATGTCATAAAACATGTTGGGACAATGGTGTATGTAAGAAAAAAATAAAATAATGAGCATGGGAAGTTAATAATGAAAGGAACAAAAAAAAGAGAATGGTGAGTGTCCCCCCTTGCCGTGAGTTGAAGAAAGAGAAGAAAAAATTTGTTGTTCATCTTTTTTTTCATTTCTTTGAGCTGAAATTCTAAGGAAGAAGGAAGGGGTTCTTGCTTCATGCTTGGTTTGGAAGATGATTAGGAGGAGGTTTGGCCATACTTGTGTCTAGATTAAGGTATGTTTGAGGTTGTGCCATGAGATTCATGCATGTTCTTAGTTGCTAGCTTGAGTTCTAATTAGTCCATGGTTCAAAACTTTGCTATATCATGGGGATGATATTCGGCCAAGGTAGATTTTGTGTTAATGTCATTGCATGCTAAATATGAAGCTTGTTAATGATACATGTGATGGTGGATTGATGACTCTTGGATTTTCTTTTTAGCATTTTTCAATAAGACATTAAGTTTTGGAATTGATGGAATGGAGAGTATGCTTAAGTTGTGTTATGAACAACTATGTGTTAAATCGAGGTTTGCTAAGCTAGCTATTAAGGTGAAGTGTAATGTTAGTGATTGATTAATAGTGTATATACATGTATGCATGTTCGGCCATCAAATTAAGAGCATAGGTGATGATGAGTCTATGCTTTGTACATTCGGCCATATATATATATATATGCATGTGTGATTGGATTATTGATAGTAGGGCTATAGCATATGGTTATGAGCCGAATAGCTAAGAGCATGAGGTAGCAAGATAAAAATTTTTACCATGCCGTTCCGTATGTCATAAAATCATTAAATTGTGAATATCAATATGTGTAGCAAAGCGGTTGAATGAGTTAATTTATTTGTTTAAGCTCAAGATCCTAAAGGAGAGGCGTCCAACAAGGGGAAATCGAAGGTCATCGAGTAGCCGACTTGGAATTATTTTACACCACACAAGGTAGGTCACTAAGCATATATTTTGTATTGATTTAAATAGACATAATGTCTATGTAATTATGCCGAAAGGAATGATAAATTTATATACATGTATGTATGTGGTGATGAAAGTATTGAATGAAAAAAAAGAGGTGAGATGTATTGAGTTGTTGATTTCGGCACTAAGTGTGCAGGTATAAACATTTGTGATCATGAGAATGGCACTAAGTGTGCGAGTTTAAAATTTGTACAGCACTAAGTTTACGAGTTTGATCATATAGCACTAAGTGTGCGAGTTGATTATATAGCACTAAGTGTGCGGACTCACTATATGCTTTTGAATCACTATTGACACTGAGTGTGCGACATTATTGAGTCGATCACGGACAGCGGATCGGGTAAGTACCTTGAGTTCATGGCTAATAGGCACTATGTTTATATTTGGAGTTGAGCTTGGTAAGTTTCGAACCTATGTGACAATTTAAATTGAAGTCACGTACATAAGAATTATCGTGGAATAAGTGAAAAGTCATGTAGATGTATGAATGTAACGAAAACAAAATGGTGTATAAAATGCTTCAAATATCCTATTGATTAGTATATGGAATGTGAATGTGTAACCGTATGAGCTTGAATCGAAGGTCTAAGGAACTATGGTATAGTTCGGTTTGAATGGAGTAATTAGCCTCGTTCCATTTTGTTTCCTCTTGCGATAATGTTATTAATGGTTGGTAGTGCATTGCTTATGACTTCTTGAGTTATATACTCATTTGGTGTTTGCTTGTCACCTATTTTAGGTTTCTTGGACTCGACTTTTTACGTATTCGGGACCGTCATCAAGTCATCACACCGCTAACAACTTTTGGTATTTTCTTCGTAGTTGGTCTAGGAGTACATTTCGGCATGTATAGGCTGTTATGCTTTGTTGAAATTTGGTATGTAAACTTTTAGCCATGCGAAAATGGCGTAAATGTTCGGTTGGAATTGGTTTTGTGATGTTTGGACACAAATCATGGTTATAATTTGGGACTTGCATGATGAATTATTAGTTAAATCAAGGAAAAGTCATGAAATAGGCATAGTTTGTTTTAGTAATAGATGCTGACAGCAGCAGTGGTGTGGATGTGAAAAATCACTAAAAATACCAGGAGTGGAATTAAATAGTGAATAAATTATTTAAATGAGCCTTGATGAATCTACTTTCATATGGAAGAAACGAAACGGTCATATGGGTTGTATATTGAGAGATATTTAAGTATTCGTGAAATAGGGCCAGAACGGTTTCTGGATTCCCTGTTCCGACTTTGGAAATTCATTATAAATTAACCAGAGATAATTAGGAGTCATACCATATATTTATAGATTCCTCTTTGAGTATAGTTTCTATAGAAATAAACGGCATCAGTATTGAAGCCCTGCACAGGGAGATATTCAAGTTGTAACACACGAAGGTCAGTGTAGTCGACCCCTGTAACATGGGAGATTTAACTAATAAACTGTACTAATTGACTTGACCAAAAATTCTAGGAAAAAAATTTTTAGATGGACATATGAGTCTAGTTTCAGGGAAAAATTACGAAACTGATTTTCGAGTTTTGAAACTCCAGATATGATTTTTAAGGCGACAGTGATGCAGTAACCAGCTTGTCTGGAAATTTTTTTTTTATGGACTGTGAAAACAATTAAGTTAAGTCTGTGTGCACCTTGTATACGACTCCGGTAACGGACTCGGGTACGGGGTGTTACAATTTCGCTCTTCTAGATCTATAATAGCAAATTCAACTTATTTAATATTCACATTTATCAAAACAGTCCTTGACCCAAACTTTGGCAAAATTACATTTTTGCACATAAACTTTCACATATTTGCACTTTTTCCCCAAGGCTCGTAATTTAAACTTCATCCTATTTTCTTATGTTTTATGACATGCTGATCATTTTTCCCTTCTATGACAACATCAAATTCACACTCTAACATGTACTTATGACTATTAGGTATTTTTACCGATTAAGCCCTTTTACTCGTTTTCACTTAAAACCGAGTAGCACAAGTTGTATAACATAATTTAAAACCTCATATTCTATCATAAAACATCAAAATAAACACTTTTCACCTATGGGTATTTTTCCAAATATGAGCCCTAACTTAAATTATTTTTAGCATAAGCTTTATCGAGCTACCGAGACTCTGAAAACGTAAAGAACATTAAAAACGGGGCTTGGAATCACTTACTATGGAGCTTGAAAGCTTGAAACAAACCCTAGCTATGGAGAACCCCTGAAATTTCGTGCTAATGAAGAAGATGATGAATTTTGTGTTATTTTTCCCTTTTTATTTCATTTAATATCCAAATGACCAAAATGCCCTTCCTTATTAAACTTTCAAAAATTCCATCCATGTCCTATTTTATCCATGAACTTAGAAATTGGTCAAATTGTTATTTAAACCCTCCTAATTAATATTCCAAAGCAATTTCATACTAAAAACTTCTAGAATGCAAGTTTTACAAATTATTCGATTTAGTCCCTAATCTCAACTTAAGCACTTTATGCATAGAATTTCATCACGAAATTTTCACACAATCATGCAATCATATCATGAACCTCAAAATAATAATAAAATAAATTTTTCTACCTTGGATTTTTGGTTTCGTAACCACTGTTCCGTTTAGGCCCTATTTCGAGATGTTACACGTTGAACACATCGGAATATGATTCGAATACACGGATTTCATGCACATAAGTGCCATACCCGCAGCTAGACAAACTCAATAGCCAGCGAAAATTATGTAGCCAAGCTACCATGTAACCCGCCCATAAGCGAACTCGGACTCAACTCAACGAGCTCGGGCGTTCGCATCCATAAGTGAAGTCAGACTTAACTCAACGAGCTCAGATGCCTAGTTACATCTCACGAACTCGGACTCAACTCAACGAGCTTGGACTCAAATATCTTAGTGACATGTCACTTGTATTCTAATCTATTCCCAAGGTTCAAACGGGCTTTTTCCTCGATCACACATCTTTGCCGTCTTCCACGGAATATCGAAACTGATACTCGGTAGCAATTCATATTTAACAAGTAGCGCACATAATTTGCATATTACTCAATAATAACCACAAAGCATAATATTTCATGATATTAATCATCATATCATATAAATAAAATTAAATTACTTAAAATGACAATTATGTTACTATATTTACACCTAAACTTACCTCGGTACAAAATAAAAAATATTGCAATTTAGTCCAAAATCTTTTCCTTTCCCCAATCAAGGTCGATTCCACATCTTCCTTGGTCTCAAATAACACATTTAGCTGATTTAATACTCACATTTATCAAAATAGTCCTTAACTCTAACTTTGGCAAAATTATGATTTTGCCCCTAAACTTTTGCATATTTACACTTTTTCCCAAAGCTAAAAAATTAAATTTTTGTCCAAAAGTATTATGTTTTATGACATGCGGATCATTTTTCCGTTCTATGGCAACATCAAATTCTCACTCTAACATGTAGTTTAGAAACATTAGGTATTTTTACCGATTATATCATTTTACTCGTTTTCACGTAAAATCGTTTAGCAAAAGTTGTTTAACACAATTTTAAGCTTCATATTCTACCATAAAACATCAAAATAAACACATTTCACTTATGGGTATTTTTCCAAATATAAACCCTAGGTAAAATTATTGCTAGAATAAGTTAAATCAAGTTATCGCGACTCCAAAAACGTAAAGAACATTAAAAATGGGGCTTGGAATCACTTACTATGGAGCTTGGAAGCTTGAAACAAACTCTAGCTATGGAGAACCCTTGAAATTTCATCCTAATGAAGAAGATGGACATATTTTGCCATCTTTTTCCTTTTTTTAATCTTTTAATTACCAAATTACTAAAATACCCTTCATTAAAAACTTTGGTTATTTCTACCTATGTATGTCCACTTTTGTCCATGAAAACCTAATGGTATAATTACCATTTAAGGACCTCTACTTCAATTATGCTCTTCAATTAAATCCTTTAACATCTAAAACTCATATTTATCAACTTTTGCAATTAAGTCCTAATAGGCAAATTAGACATGCAATTCATGAAATTTTCTATCGATATTCTAACACATGCATCTAATCACTCAATAAATTATAAAAATTAATCGGAATAAATTTTTCTACTTCAAAATTGTGGTTTTGAAACCACTATTCTGTTTAGGCCCTAATTCGGGATATCACATCGAGACTAACCAAATTCATACAAAATTTTTCAAAACTTAAGCATTTATAAAAGTTGTACGGGTCACACGCCTGTGTGAACAGGCCGTGTGCCTCACACGGCATTAGACACGCCTGTGTGTCTAGGCCGTGTCAAAACAGGGCATAATTATTGACTTGATCACACGGCCACAAGACATGCCCATGTGCCTTGGCCATGGTCGAAACAGACTTAGGTCACGTAGCTCGCTACACGCCCATGTGCCTTGGCCGTGCTCAAGACTGACTTAAAATCATAGGGTGCCCTAGGGGACACATAGCCTTGTAACATGACCGTGTGTCGCACACGGCTGAGACATACGCCCGTGTCTCTGCCTGTGTTGACAAAAATAAGCCATTTGAAAAGCCAATTTGCCACCCAATTTGGGTTAAACATACAAACATCAAACCAAACACATTTGCACTATAATTTCAGCCAATTTTAATACCAAAACATACATCATTCATGCCATATTTGTAACACCCCTAACTCGTGGCCGACGCCGGTGTCGGACACGAGGGGTTAACGGCCAAACCCTCTCAAGATACCAACCAATTTGACATTACCAGTCAGGCTGGAAAACTGCGTCACCGTCGCCTCAAAAATCATATCTCGAGTTTCAAAACTCGGAAACTGGTTTCGTAAATTTTCCCTGAATTTAGACTCATATACCCATCCATGGATTTATTTCTAGAATTTTTGGTCGGGCCAATTGGTACAGTTTATTAGTTAAAGTCACCCATGTTACAGGGATTGACTGCTCTGACCTTTGCGCGTTACAACTTGAATATCTCTCTGTACAGGGCTTTAATACTGGTGCCGTTTGTTTCTAATGAAACTAGACTCAAAATGAAATCTGTACATATAAGGCATGACTCCTAATTATTTCTGGATAATTTATGGTAAATTTTCAAAGTCGCGTCAGGGGACCCAGAAACCATTCTGGCCCTGTCTCACGAGAACTTTAATATTTCTCAGTATACTGCTCATATTGTCGTTTCGTTTCATCCATATGAAAATAGATTCATCAAGGTTCAATTTCATAATTTACCCACTATTTAATTCCACTTCTACTATTTTTAGTGATTTTTCAATCCCATCTCACTGCTGCTGTCCGCAACAGTTACTGCAGTAGACTAAGCCAATTTCATGAATCTTTCCTTGGCCTTAATCATCCATCATACATGACACAAATTGTGGCCACCTTACCAAAATTAGAGTTTCTAAGACTCGTGGCTATAGGTTCTAGCATCCCACTCGACGACCACATAGGCCATTTTCACATGGCTTAAAGTTTACAACCCACAATTCGACAAAATATAATAGCCTATACGTGCCAAATGTTCTTCAACAACGAAAACAATACCACAAGATTTCAGCCGGTGTGATGACTTCAACGACGGTCCCGATCACGCAAGCAACACGAATCCGAGAGACCTAAAATGGGTGACAAGAAAAAAAAACACCGAGTGAGTTTACAACTCAGTAAGCCATAAGCATTCATCAATCCACTAATAAAGTCACTACAACATGTACAGCAAACGAGGCTAGGTACTCATCCATATCGAATCTATACCATAATACCTCGGACCTTTCGGTCCAATCTCGTACCAAGTCATACATCCACATTTCATATTCTACACAACAAGATAATCGAAGCATTTTTACACGTTAACTCATTTTCCAGCACAACCATACAATTTCAATCATCACATAGATTTAAGGCTTACCAATTCAACCCCAAGCATGGACGTATTTTCTATTCATCATGAGCTCGAGGTACTTACCCGATCCGCTGTCCGGGATTAACTCGATAATGTCGCACACTCAGTGCCAATTGTAATACAAGAGCATATAGTGAATCCGCACACTTAGTGCTATATATTTTCAGCTCGCACACTTAGTGCTATATAATTTTCAGCTCGCACACTTAGTGCTATATAATCAAACTCGCACACTTAGTGCTGTACAATTTTAAACCCGCACACTTAGTGCCAATCTTGTCACCGTGTCCATTTATACCCGCACACTTAGTGCCGAGACCAATACCTTATGCATTTTGCTGCCTTTATACATTCAACAATGGCATCATTCCATACACATACATTTCCATTTACACATCAATTCATTTAAATACAATTGTGTATATATTATGGTCATTTACATCAACACCAAATATATGCTTAATGACTTACTTTATATTGGATGAAACGATTTCCAATCGACTACTCGATTATCTTTCCTTTGCCTTTGCTTGATTCTCCACCTCTAGCTTCTTGAGCTAAATTTAACAAATAATTTGGTTTTATCATTTGAGCATCGGAAGAGGAATTCAAGATGCCTAGCCAATATATAAATATCTACTCATTAGGCATCAAAGTCGCATATGTACAAAATCATGAATCGAACTCAACACCTTAGTTAGTATTCCTCTTAGCGAATTTTCTAAGCCAAGAATAGGCATCAATATGCTTGCCTCTAACCGAATGCATGCACACCAATTTCCCTCATGTGGCGAATATGCATGTCCATGTTGAGGCCGATTATGCACTTAATACCACACAAAAACAGCATGCATTTTACTAACTAACGATTACATATTGTAGCTCAATACACATCTCTCATGTACTACATAACCGAAAACATCATCCCAAGCAAATATATACCTTGAAATAGTATATATGTCATACCAATTCATCATGTGCAAACACATATTCAAAGCTCAAATCTTACCTACCATGCAACATGCATGAATCATACTTGTGGATATACCATGACCGAATACATCACAACACCATCATTTTGGTCATGATTAAATAAAGAACTTAATGTCTCACTCAAAAATACTAAAAAGAAAGTCCAAGAGCCATCAATCCCCCATCACATACACCATTAACAAGCTTCATATTTAACATGCAATGGCATTACCACAAAATCCACCTTGGCCAAATACCATTTCCATGGCATAACAAGGATTTGAACCATGGCTAACATGCACATCAAGTTAGCAACCAAAACAAGCATGAATCTCATGACACAACCTCAAACATACCTTAATCTTGATGCAAGTATAGCCAAATCTCCTTCTAGTTCTCTTCTAAACCAAGCATGAAGCAAAAATCCTCCCTTTTTCCTTAGTATTTTCGGCCAAAGAAGAGAAAAATGGATGAACAAAATTTTTCTTTTCTCTCCCACAATGCACGGCAAGGGGGGGGGGTTTCACTCACACACACACATTTTTTTTTCTTTCTTTATTACCCATACTCATTTGTTTATTGTTTCTCCCTAGTGCACCAACAAAACATGTTTCATGACATGTTTAGCCCATGATTCCTTGTCATGGCGGCCACTTCATGTTAGGGGAAATTTGACATGCAAATCCTTATTTTTGCATGCATTATCAACTAGTCATCCCACATTTCCCCATCATACTTTCAATGTTTACAACTAGGCCCTTTCTAGTGAAATTCACATTTATAACTCTAAATCAAACATCAAAAATGTCACACATGAATTAACACATATTATAGGCATCAAAATAAATTATAAATTATTTTTATGCCTCGGTTTTGTGGTCCCGAAACCACATCCCGACTAGGGTCAATTTTGGGATGTCACAACTCTCCCCACTTAAGAAATTTTCGTCCCGAAAATCTTACGATAAATAGGCTCGGGTATCGCCTCTCATAGAGTCCTCAAGTTCCCAAGTGGCTTCTTCAATTCGTGTTTATGCCACAACACCTTCACTAATGGGATTTTCTTGTTTCAGAGGTCTTTTACTTCACGCATCGAATGCGAACCGGCTCTTCTTCATAACTCAAATTAGGGTGAACCTCGACCTCGGATGGAGTAATTACGTGCGTCGGGTCAGACCTATATCGTCGAAGCATCGAAACATGGAAAACGTTGTGAATCTTTTCGAGCTCAGGGGGGTAAAATTAATCGGTACACTACTGGCCCAATTCGCTCAGATACTTCATACAGACCGATGAACCTCGGACTCAATTTGCCCTTATGGCCAAATCTAAGCACCTTTTCCAGGTGAAACTTTGAGAAATACCTTGTCTCCAACCCGATATTCAATGTCTTTCCTTTTCAAATCAGCATCGACTTTTGGCGATCCGTAGCACCTTCAAACTTTCACGAATCACTCGAACTTTTGCTCGGCATCCTTCACCAAATCAACCTCAAGAATTTACCTTCACTAAGTTCATCCGAATAATGGGGTACGGCATTTACGACCGTATAAAGCCTCGTAAGGCACCATCTTAATACTTGATTGAAAGCTATTGTTGTGCGAATTCAATCAAAGGCGATACCATTCCCATGAACCACTAAACTCAAGGATACAACATCTCAACATATCCTCGAGTATTTGAATTATCCGCTCGGATTGACCATCGGTTTGGGGTGAAAGCGGTCTTTGAAATGCAATTTGGTACCCAAAGCTTCTTGAAATTTCTTCCAAAATCGCGAGGTAAATCTCGGATCTCTATCCGACACAATAGAAATCGGTACCCGTGTAATCTCACAATCGAGAAACGTACAATTCGGCTAGTTTATCCAATGAAAAATCCGTGACGACGGGATAAAGTGAGCCGACTTAGTCATCTATCAACAACAACCCACATCGCATCCTTCTTACTAGTTGACAATGGCGGCCGGACACAAAGTCCATCGTGACTCGATCCCATTTCCACTCGGGTATCGTGATCGGTGAAGCAATCTCAAGGCACTTGATGTTCCGCTTTCACTTGTTGACATATTAAACATCTCAAACAAAGTCGGAGATGTCCCGCTTCATACCATGCCACCAAAACCGACGTTTCAAATCGTTGTACATCTTCGTACTCCCGGGTGGATTGCCATTCGCTACAAAGGGCTTCGTTCAAAATTATTGGAATAAGTTCAATTCTTTGGGACACAGACGACTTCGAACCTCAAACAATCGTCATCATCGATTTGAAATTCGAGTCCTTGTTCGAACACACTCATCCCGTTTTGCGACCAACTCATCGTCGACTTTCTCGAGCTTCACGAATTTGACGTATCAATAATGGTTTGGCTTTCAATTCAGCTACTAACACATTGTCGGGTAGGATAGACAAGTGTACATTCATCGTCATAAAGCAAATAGTGATTTCGCTTAAGGCATCCACAACCACATTAGCCCTTCCGGGTGATAATCAATGACGAGCTCATAATCTTTTAACAACTCGAGCCATCGCCTTTGTCGCAGATTTAAGTCTCTTTGGGTCATCAATTATTTGAGACTTTTGTGATCCGAACACACATGACACTTCTCACCAAATAAGTAATGTCGCCATATCTTTAAGGCGAATACGATGGCAGCCAATTCGAGATCATGGGTCGGATAATTTTTATCATGTGGCTTTAATTGCCTCGACGACAGGCCACAACTCGCCCTTCTTGCATCAATACGCAACCCAACCCAAGTAGGGATGCGTCACTATAAATGACAAACTCTTTGCCCGATTCGGTTGCACTAGAATTGGGGCTTCGATCAAATAAGCTTTCGGTTGTTCAAACTTTTTCGACATTTCTCCGTCCATTCGAACTTAACATCCTTTTGGAGTAGCCGTCATTGGCGTGGCTATCGTTGAGAAACCTTTACAAATCGTCGGTAATAACCGCAAGCCCCAAAAAGCTCCTAACCGGTAACATTCCTTGGTGGTTTCCAATCGACTATGGCGTAATTTTGTTCGGGTCCACCACGATACCGATGCGAACACCACGTGCCCCAAAAAGCTAACCTCTTTCAACCAAAATTCACATTTCTTGAACTTTATGTATAATCGCTTATCTCGTAAGATTTGCAACACTAGCCTCGGTGTTCAAGATGCCCGTTTCATCTCTCGAATAGACCAAAATGTCATCGATAAATACAACTACGAACCGATCCAAGTATGGCCTGAAAATTCTATTCATTAAATCCATAAACACCGTAGGGCATTAGTGAGCCCAAACGGCATCACCAAGAATTCAGAGTGACCGTACCTCGTTCTAAAGCGGTTTTGGTATGTCCGATTCTCGGACCCTCAACCGATAGTACCCGACCTCAAATCTATCTTTGAAAACACCGAGGCTCCTTTAATTGATCAAACAAATCGTCAATTCGTGGCAATGGATATTTATTCTTTATCGTCACTTTATTGAGTTGACGATAGTCGATGCACAACCTCATGGTTCCGTCCTTCTTCTTCACAAACAATACAGATCGCCCCATGGAGAAAAACTCGTCGAGCGAAACCTCTATCCGTCAATTCTTGCAATTGAACCTTCAATTCCTTTAATTCCGTTAATGCCATACGATACGGGGCTATTGAAATCGGCGTAGTACCGGTACAACTTCGATGCGAATTCCACTTCTCGAACCGGTGGCAATCCGGTAACTCCTCGGAAAAACATCCGAATACTCACAAACCATCGGTACCGATTCGAGTTTCCTTTCCGTCTCTTTACTTCCAAACACATACGCAAGGTATGTTTCACACCCTTTTCACATACCTCCGAGCGGTCATAGAAGATATTATCATTGGCGCTCCTTTTAAATCGATGAGACTCGACTCGGACTACCTCATTATTTGCACTCCTCAAATCAATGGTTTTCCTTTTGCGATCCACTCATTGCATCATGTACTGGTCACCAATCCATACCAAGAATAACATCAATTCATTAAATGGTAGAAGCATCGGATCGGCGGAAAACAGGATTCTCGGGGCCTACCTCCGGCCGTCGTTCCACTAGGTCTTGCACCTTGCGTCTTATTCCTCTCATCTAGCTCGTGCAATCTCTAATGAAGTGGTCCTTGAACCGCATCCATAACAGCCCTATTAATGACTTACCCCAACATTCACCTAGGTGTCGTCTTCCACATTGGGGGCATTGGTCTCTCTTGACGATTATTGCCCACACTAGCTATCAAGTAGCTCAGAGTCCGTCAATGGTGGGGCTCTAATGGAAATTCCCGATCGTCCTCGACTTCTTGGTGTCCTCCTTGAACCTCTCTACAACCGAGAACGGAGCTTTACTCGTCGATCTTTTACGGTAATCTCTTGCTTCAAGTTCAGCCTTCTTCTTCTCCTTCCCAAGTTCTTCCGCCTTTGTGCTCGTTAGACTAGTGTCACGAACTCCTTTATCTCCAAAATTCCCACTAGTAACTTTAACTCTTCATTCAATCCTTCTTCAAATCTTTTGCACATCGCAACCTCATCAGCCACACACTCCCGAGCATACCGATTAAGTCTTACGAACTCATGTTCGTATTCAGATACGGTCATACGGCCTTGCTTGAGTTCCAAGAACTCCTTACGCTTCTGATCAATGAACCGTGGACTAATATATTTCTTCCGAAATTCGTTTGAAAGAAATCCCAAGTAACTTGTTCCTTTGGGACTATGGAAATCAAGGTCCTCCACCAATAGTAGGTGAGTCTCTTAACAAAGATATAGCACACTTAAGACATTCATCGGTGTGCATGACAATTCATCAAACACTCTAATGGTGTTATCAAGCGAACTTCGGCCCTTTCGGCATAAATCGGTAACTATGGCCTTAAACTCCTCGGCCCCACGCTTCCTAATCAAGTCCACGGTGGTTTACTCAGCCTCACAGGATCGATGAATCGATGGCATTACGGGCTCTTGGGTGGAGTATTTAAATTCGGAATGGTTGGACGGTACCGGGTCGGTTCGGGCATATTGCGCGACCCACTCATTCATCATGGTGAAGAAGGCTTGTTTCGCCTTCATTTTGATTATTCGCGGATGATGAGGCTCAACAGCGGTGTCCCTTGTGTGGAGCAGCCGCTACACCTTCAACGTCATCCGCCAAGGGTCTCTATCCCGGGTTCCATTGCTATTTAAAATAAAAATTTCAACCGTCAAGTCATCACATTATTCAGCACTAACAATTTGGCATGTATAGCTAGACTCACACGCGCTATGGTAGTCCTAGAACCGACTAAACCATAGCTCTGATACCAATAAAATTTGTAACACCCTAACTCGTGGCCGACGCCGTGTCGGACACGAGGGTTAACGCCAAACCCTCTCAAGATACCAACCAATTTGACATTACCAGTCAGGCTGGAAAACTGCGTCACCGTCGCCTCAAAAATCATATCTCGAGTTTCAAAACTCGGAAACTGGTTTCGTAAATTTTCCCTGAATTTAGACTCATATACCCATCCATGGATTTATTTCTAGAATTTTTGGTCGGGCCAATTGGTACAGTTTATTAGTTAAAGTCACCCATGTTACAGGGATTGACTGCTCTGACCTTTGCGCGTTACAACTTGAATATCTCTCTGTACAGGGCTTTAATACTGGTGCCGTTTGTTTCTAATGAAACTAGACTCAAAATGAAATCTGTACATCTAAGGCATGACTCCTAATTATTTCTGGATAATTTATGGTAAATTTTCAAAGTCGCGTCAGGGGACCCAGAAACCATTCTGGCCCTGTCTCACGAGAACTTTAATATTTCTCAGTATACTGCTCATATGGTCGTTTCGTTTCATCCATATGAAAATAGATTCATCAAGGTTCAATTTCATAATTTACCCACTATTTAATTCCACTTCTACTATTTTTAGTGATTTTTCAATCCCATCTCACTGCTGCTGTCCGCAACAGTTACTGCAGTAGACTAAGCCAATTTCATGAATCTTTCCTTGGCCTTAATCATCCATCATACATGACACAAATTGTGGCCACCTTACCAAAATTAGAGTTTCTAAGACTCGTGGCTATAGGTTCTAGCATCCCACTCGACGACCACATAGGCCATTTTCACATGGCTTAAAGTTTACAACCCACAATTCGACAAAATATAATAGCCTATACGTGCCAAATGTTCTTCAACAACGAAAACAATACCACAAGATTTCAGCCGGTGTGATGACTTCAACGACGGTCCCGATCACGCAAGCAACACGAATCCGAGAGACCTAAAATGGGTGACAAGAAAAAAAAACACCGAGTGAGTTTACAACTCAGTAAGCCATAAGCATTCATCAATCCACTAATAAAGTCACTACAACATGTACAGCAAACGAGGCTAGGTACTCATCCATATCGAATCTATACCATAATACCTCGGACCTTTCGGTCCAATCTCGCATCAAGTCATACATCCTCATTTCATATTCTACACAACAAGATAATCAAGCATTTTTACACGTTAACTCATTTTCCAGCACAACCATACAATTTCAATCATCACATAGATTTAAGGCTTACCAATTCAACCCCAAGCATGGACGTATTTTCTATTCATCATGAGCTCGAGGTACTTACCCGATCCGCTGTCCGGGATTAACTCGATAATGTCGCACACTCAGTGCCAATTGTAATACAAGAGCATATAGTGAATCCGCACACTTAGTGCTATATATTTTCAGCTCGCACACTTAGTGCTATATAATTTTCAGCTCGCACACTTAGTGCTATATAATCAAACTCGCACACTTAGTGCTGTACAATTTTAAACCCGCACACTTAGTGCCAATCTTGTCACCGTGTCCATTTATACCCGCACACTTAGTGCCGAGACCAATACCTTATGCATTTTGCTGCCTTTATACATTCAACAATGGCATCATTCCATACACATACATTTCCATTTACACATCAATTCATTTAAATACAATTGTGTATATATTATGGTCATTTACATCAACACCAAATATATGCTTAATGACTTACTTTATATTGGATGAAACGATTTCCAATCGACTACTCGATTATCTTTCCTTTGCCTTTGCTTGATTCTCCACCTCTAGCTTCTTGAGCTAAATTTAACAAATAATTTGGTTTTATCATTTGAGCATCGGAAGAGGAATTCAAGATGCCTAGCCAATATATAAATATCTACTCATTAGGCATCAAAGTCGCATATGTACAAAATCATGAATCGAACTCAACACCTTAGTTAGTATTCCTCTTAGCCGAATTTTCTAAGCCAAGAATAGGCATCAATATGCTTGCCTCTAACCGAATGCATGCACACCAATTTCCCCTCATGTGGCCGAATATGCATGTCCATGTTGAGGCCGATTATGCACTTAATACCACACAAAAACAGCATGCATTTTACTAACTAACGCATTACATATTGTAGCTCAATACACATCTCTCATGTACTACATAACCGAAAACATCATCCCAAGCAAATATATACCTTGAAATAGTATATATGTCATACCAATTCATCATGTGCAAACACATATTCAAAGCTCAAATCTTACCTACCATGCAACATGCATGAATCATACTTGTGGATATACCATGACCGAATACATCACAACACCATCATTTTGGTCATGATTAAATAAAGAACTTAATGTCTCACTCAAAAATACTAAAAAGAAAGTCCAAGAGCCATCAATCCCCCATCACATACACCATTAACAAGCTTCATATTTAACATGCAATGGCATTACCACAAAATCCACCTTGGCCAAATACCATTTCCATGGCATAACAAGGATTTGAACCATGGCTAACATGCACATCAAGTTAGCAACCAAAACAAGCATGAATCTCATGACACAACCTCAAACATACCTTAATCTTGATGCAAGTATAGCCAAATCTCCTTCTAGTTCTCTTCTAAACCAAGCATGAAGCAAAAATCCTCCCTTTTTCCTTAGTATTTTCGGCCAAAGAAGAGAAAAATGGATGAACAAAATTTTCTTTTCTCTCCCACAATGCACGGCAAGGGGGGGGGGTTTCACTCACACACACACATTTTTTTTCTTTCTTTATTACCCATACTCATTTGTTTATTGTTTCTCCCTAGTGCACCAACAAAACATGTTTCATGACATGTTTAGCCCATGATTCCTTGTCATGGCGGCCACTTCATGTTAGGGGAAATTTGACATGCAAATCCCTTATTTTTGCATGCATTATCAACTAGTCATCCCACATTTCCCCATCATACTTTCAATGTTTACAACTAGGCCCTTTCTAGTGAAATTCACATTTATAACTCTAAATCGAAACATCAAAAATGTCACACATGAATTAACACATATTATAGGCATCAAAATAAATTATAAATTATTTTTATGCCTCAGTTTTGTGGTCCCGAAACCACATCCCGACTAGGGTCAATTTTGGGATGTCACAATATTATTAATAACAAATTCATGCTTATAAAACATATCAAAACATATCATTCTATAAGTAAGAATCATAATAAAATATATGGTTTATAAACCTTAAAATACTCATTCAATTTCATACCACATTCTCACCAATTCAACAACTAAACCCATACCAAAAACTTACCAAACTTACCATTTCTCTTGGCTATTCATGAACACATCAAACATACCACCATTTCATCACTTATCATATAACAAAACTCATACATATACACCATCAAAACCAAGCCAAATCACATGGCTAGATCTTCACAAAACATATCCAAATACTTCTAGCCTATACATGCCATACTTTAATATATACATTTTCAAAAGGTACCAAAATATAGTTCGATACTGTGGTGACGATCCTTGACCATTCCCGAGCTTTTGGTAGCTTTGATATCTATAAAATAGTTGAAAAACACACAAAGTGCTGTAACATCATATACAAATAAACTTATCAACTTAAGCATATAAACATCATAAAAATACATATGCTGTAACATCCCGAAATAGGGCCTAAACGGAACAGTGGTTGTGAAACCAGAAATCTGAGGTAGAAAATTTTATTTTATTATTATTTTGAGGTTCATGATATGATTGCATGATTGTGTGAAAATTTCGTGATGAAGTTTTATGCATAAAGTGCTTAAGTTGAGATTAGGGACTAAATCGAATAATTTGCAAAACTTGAATTCTAGAAGTTTTTAGTATGAAATTGCTTTGGAATATTAATTAGAAGGGTTTAAATAACAATTTGAAAAATTTTTAAGTTCATGGACAAAATAGGACATGGATGGAATTTTTGAAAGTTTAATAAGGAAGGGCATTTTGGCCATTTGGATATTAAATGAAATAAAAAGGGAAAAATAACACAAAATTCATCATCTTCTTCATTAGCACGAAATTTCAAGGGTTATCCATAGCTAGGGTTTGTTTCAAGCTTTCAAGCTCCATAGTAAGTGATTCCAAGCCCCGTTTTTAATGTTCTTTACGTTTTCGGAGTCCCGGTAGCTCAATAAAGCTTATGCTAGCAATAATTTAAGTTAGGGTTCATATTTGGAAAAATACCCATAGGTGAAAAGTGTTTATTTTGATGTTTTATGATAGAATATGAGGTTTTAAATTATGTTAGACAACTTGTGCTACTCGGTTTTAAGTGAAAACGAGTAAAAGGGCTTAATCGGTAAAAATACCTAATAGTCATAAGTACATGTTATAGTGTGAATTTGATGTTTTCATAGAAGGGAAAAATGATTAGCATGTCATAAAACATAAGAAAATAGGATGAAGTTTAAATTACGAGCCTTGGGGAAAAAGTGCAAATATGTGAAAGTTTAGGGGCAAAAATGTAATTTTGCTAAAGTTTGGGTCAAGGACTGTTTTGATAAATGTGAATATTAAATAAGTTAAATTTGCTATTATAGATCAAGAAGAGTGAAATTCGGGAGTAGATCGAGGAAAAGAAAAAGTAGATGACTAAATTGTAAAGTTTAGTCACATTTTGTATCGAGGTAAGTTTCTGATGAAATAAATGCAATATTCTTTTATTTTACATTATTATTGTCAATTTCAGCATTTATATACTTATTTTTTGAGAATATTTAAAGTCGAATTAAAGGTAAGTGATAGAGAAAAGCATTAGGAAGCCCCGTTTGAACCTTAGGAATGTTAGGATATTGGGGTTGACAGGACAGGACAGGACAGGACAGAAATGAGCTACGTAAGTCCATATCAGATATATGGCTTTGGAGACAGGAATGAGCCATGTAAGCACATATTATATATATATATATATATGGCATTGGAGACAGGAATAATTCATGTAAGTCCATGTTAAAGACATGGCATTGGCAGGATATTGATAGACAGGAACGACCCTAGTATCCTCAATATTCCGAGTGGTTCAATGGGTCATTGTACACGTTAAATTACAGTGAATTATTAGCAAAAGCGAAGGTAGATTATATTTATGAATAGTGAAAGGTCAGGTAAGAAAGAAGGTAAGTGAGTAAAGAAGAAGGTAGAAAATGAGAAGTAAAGAAAGTTTATGAGGCTAGGTGACATTATGTATAATTATTCATTATGTTGAATGTTGTAATTTATTTTCTTGTAATCTTACTAAGCCTAGTACTTACTCTCTTTATTTTCTTTTTTTATAGTTTTTATCAAGCCACTCAGGGATCGAAGGAAACGTCGGAGACCCGATCACACTATCGAAGAAATCACATTGGTATAGTTAGACGTTTCGTTTTGTGTATGGCATGTATAGGAACTTGGTTTCTTTTGATATGATATGATCAATGAATGATGTGTAAATACTTGCTAGTGATTAGCTAATAGAGTGGCTAATGATATACATGTTTAATAGTATGTATGATTAAGTAGTAACTATCACATGAAAACTAAGAAAAATGTGAAAGTAACTTAAAAACAGATTCAAGTATCAAAAATAACAGAATTTTGAAAAATCACAAGCAATTATAGAGACATGGGTTGATGGTGAATAATATATGAAATTAAATCTCGTTGTGTCTATTTTCATATGGAATAAGCAAAACAGGTAAAGGTTTTGTATTTTATAGGGTATCTGAGTTTTGGTGAAATAGGGCTATAGCGATTTCTGGATCCCCTGTTCCAAATTTAGAAATTCACCATAAATTTTACAAAAATAATTAGGTGGTGTACTTTATATGGTTAGAATCCTTATTGAATCTAGTTTTAATATAAACAAACAGTATAGTCATATGATTTTTGTACAGAGATAAAAGTGGTTCGTAGTAAGTAGAAGCCAGTGCAGTCGAATTCTGAAACAAGGGTAACATTAACTAATAAACTGTACTAATTGGCTAAGTCAAAAATTCTAGAAAAGAATTAGTAGATAGATATATGAGTCTAGTTTAAGGAAAATTTACGGATCTTAATTTTGAGTTTTGAAACTCGAGAAATGAATTTTTAAGCAACCATGACGCAAAAAAACAATTTATTTCGAAAATTAAAATAAGTGGTTTAGAGCTGTTTAAAAGGTAAGATAAGTTTAGTAACACCTCAAGCTTGACTACGGTGACGGTTTCAGGCCTGGGGGTGTTACATATACTTCATGGCCAAGATACTAACATATACCACATAGTTCACATACAATTCACATATTTCCAATCCATATGCTCATATAACATATTTTCTCATAATTAAATCATATGTTCACAAAGGTACATGTACTTACCTTTCATTCTCAACATAGTGTACAATTCAAACGTACCTGAATAAGACACACATTTCATATAATCATTCTTATCTCGAAATGCCTATTGAACTGTTCGAAATCATAAGGATACGCGGATAACTTGGAAAGCTCATACAATGCCAATGTTCTAGACGTGGTCTTACATGTAATCAAATATCGATGCCTCTATCCCAGATAGGGTCTTACACGAAATAAAGTTTGATGCCAACGTCCCAGACGTGGTCTTACTCATAAATCATAAGTCAATGCCAATGTTCCAGACATGGTCTTACACGAAACCACATATCGGATCCTATGTCATGACATTTGTATCCTGTAACATCCCGTATTAGGGCCTTGTCAGAACGGTGGTTTTGAGACCATAAGTCTGAATTAGTAATAAATATTTTATGATTCTCATAAGGCCTATGACATGTTTATATGCTTGTGTAAAAATTTCATGAAGAAATTTTATGTCTAAGATGCTCGATTGGACTGTAAGGACTAAATTGAATAAATTGTAAAACTTGAGTTCTAAAAGCTTCAAGCATGAAATTGAATTGAATTATTAATTAGAGGTCCTTAAAGAGTAATTTGACCTAGTTCTAAAAAATTGGACAAAAGTGGACATGGTTAGGTAAAATTTCAAAGAAAGGCATTAAGGATATTTTAGTCATTTAGTAATTAAATGAATTAAAAAGGGAAAACAAAACAAAAATTTTCTCATCATTCTTCCTCATGGCCTAATATGCTTGGAGACTCCATGACTAGGGTTTTTGTCATTTCCAAGCTCAATAATCAAGGAAAATGAGACTCGGGCATATATTGGAAGTGAATGAGATTATGGACTAAATCGGAATAAATAGCTATGCTCGTATTCGAGGTAAGTTCGTATGTCAATAATAATGCAATAATATCATTGTTTATTCTTGAACTTAGATTGATGTGTTAACATTATGTGGTGAATATTTATATAGTTGGTATGATGATTGTATTATGTGACAAATGCCTAAATGTTATTATGAACAATGCCATGATTATTTCATGAATATGAGAATGGTGAATTTGTAAGCATGTATGATATTACAATCATTATCCACGACGATACGAACAAGTATGATGAAGAAGCTATGTGCAATGAGAAAAATCTCATTTGAACCTTAGGAATAGTTTAGGATACAAGTGACATGTCACTAGGAATTAAGAAATTTGAGCTCATTGAGTGGTCCAAGTTTGTGATATGAGAGGATCCGAACTTGTTGAGTGGTCCAAGTTCGTGATATATATGGCATCCGAGCTTGTTGAACGGCCTGAGTTCATTATGGATGAGAGCATTCGAGCTCGTTGAGTGGTCCGAGTTCATAACGGACGATATACATGTAACATCCGAGCTCGTTGAGAGGTCCGAGTTCATTATGGATGTGTTACATGTTATAAGGTAGCTTTGGCTACGTATGTTTATGTAGCACGTATGTGCAAGTTTCCATGTATCCAATAGTATTCCAAGTGTTCAACGGGTATTATAATGAATGATGCAATGAAAGTCTCGAGATGGGTATGGTAATAAAGGTAAAGTTATTCGATATGCTATAGATACGTACAGGTACGTATGTTATACTCATGAGTAATGCTTTGTTACAGGATGATATATGATGAAAAGGTATATTCACGTATATGTATATGAATATTTTATTAATGAGCTAGAATGCTTGAATGATGAATAACCTTGGTGATTGTGTTATTATGCCATCATATGATACTTATCATGATATTGCACTAAAACAGTTTTGGACATCAGCAGTTGTGTGATTTTGAAAATCCACAAATAAATGTGGAAATTGAATTAGAGACTGAATAAGATATGAGATTAAATCTTATTGAATCTAGTTTCACATAGAAAAAACAGAGTAAGCAAAAGAGTTTCATATTATGAGATATTTGAACTTTTGAAAGATAGAGTCAAAGTGCTTTTGGGCTCCCTTATCTCAAATTTTGAAAATCACTAAAAATGTACAAAAATGATTATGGGTTAAAATTTATATGAATAAATACTTAATGAGTTTATTTTCAAGTGAAATATACGGGAACATCAATCAAATCTTGTACTAAGATATAATCAATTTTTAGTAAAGAATGGTCGAAACTGTCAAACAGCAGAACAGGAGTGAATTTAAGGAATAAACTGTACTTATTAGCTAATCCAAAAATTCTAAAAATTTTATAATAATAAGATATGTGAGTCTTGTTTCAGGGAAAATTAGCAGATCTTGATTTGGAGTTTTGTAGCTCCAGATATAAATAATTTCATGACTATGACTCGATAAAACTGCATGACCAGAATATAAGTAAAAGTATAATTATGGTTATATTACCATGGAATCATGTTGATAATTTGCTTATTATTTTCATATGGACTTACTAAGCTTTAAGCTTACTCCCTCCTCTCTATTTCTTTAGTGTTGTCAGGTCGGCTCGGGGTTGGAGATTGCCGGAGGTAGCATCACACTATCAGGCTACCACCATTGGAGTATTGTTCTTCAAGTGAGTGGCATGTATAGGGACTTAGTCATTATGATGTGTATTATTTTGATTTGGCTAAGATGTTGGCTTAAATTGATTCACCGTGTTTAGCCATGAGATGTGGCTTGTATGGGTTATGGCTTGTAAGCCTATTTATCCAAGCTATTTATTGATGCCTTGTGATGTGGTCATGTGATTATAATTGTTTGACATGAATGGGTAGTATTACGGTATGTACACTTGATGAATGTTTTATGACCAAACGAAATGGCCATAATCAGATAATAAAAGTGTGATATGGCAATAAGTCGACAATGCTTGAACATGAAATTGGTGTGGGATGAGTTAGGCAAGCATGGTAAAGTAATAATCCAAATGACATGTTCAATTGATTGTGAATTGGTGTGTTTAGACTTGGTATAAAATGAGTAAGCAAAACACATGTATGATGTTATATGAATATTACAATTGAATCTTAATAGAGGATGTTTAATCATTTACTTGATGCTACATTGTATGTGTCTATAATGTATTTAAGTATGTGAGGTATTAATGGTAACAAAAAGGCTTGGAAAATAGCCTAGGTGCTAGCCAGACGTGCAGAAACACGACTATGTGTCTCAACCGTGTGGAGGAGACGGCCTAGCACACAGGCATGTGATTTGGCCGAGTGGTTCAATTTGTTTTGCTGACGTCATAAACACAGAGTTACATGGCCTGAGGATACGGGCATGTTGGAGAGACACAAGCGTTTCCCTGTGTCCACACGGGCATGTGACCCTGTTTCATGAAAATTTTTATAAGTTTCCCAAAACTTTCTAAAGCTCTCGATTTAGTCCCAAACCACCCCAATGTATGTTTTAGGCCTTAAAGGCTCGTATAAGGGACGATATACATGTATTTGAAAAGTTTCAATTTTGGGTGAAATTTTGTGACCCGGTTTTGCATGTTTGTGAATGTTTAAGCCCGATAACGCTTAGAACCCTGTCTTGGTATCAGATACGTGTAAGGGGTGTTACATATCGTAACTATTCCTAGGGTTCGTACGGGGCTTTACAGACGTCGGAACTTTGTCAATACTTTCTCAGATATCTCATATTCAATTCAATAAGCCATTCATCATTGTTCAATAACATTTAAACATAAGTAAACCATTACAAACACATTTATTTGTATATAGAATTACTTCGTACGGATTCGGACGAACGAAGTCGACTATTCAACGACTTTCGACTTTCCCCGATCTAATTTCGTTTTCTTTGGTTCTTGATCTATACATATTCAAATTTATCTCATTTATTCAAAAAATCATTCAAATCAATCCATAAACACACATTTTGGGCATTTTACAAATTAGCCCTCATATTTTCACATTTTGACAATTTAGTCCCTATTTTACAAAATCACAAAATACACAAAATTTGCATATACCCATGTCAGGCCGAATTCTCATAGCATTCATATAAGCCCATATGTTTCATTATTTTAAATTTTAGCCCTTTAAACTATCATTTTCACAATTTAGCCCAAATTACTCAAATTTATCAAAAATTCAAAGACAAAACATGTTAATTAAATACATATCTTTCATTTTTCATCATTTAACAACACAAAACTCATAATTTCATCAATGGCTCAATTCAAAATCATCCACAAAATTAGAAATTTAGACACGGGCTTTATAGAATATCAAGCAACGATCACAAAAACGTAGAAATTATCAAAAACTGAACAAAATCCATACCTTAATCAAGAATATGAATAGCTGAACCCTAGAACCAAATTTTCTTCTTCTTTTTCTCTAATATTCGGTTATGGATGATAGAAAATAAGATGATTTTAACTTTTCTTTTATTTAGTATATCTTTTATGCTTAGTTTACCATTATACCCTTAATGGAATAACATTAAAATTCCATTAACTTTGGCATTTTTGTCCATTCATTAATCTAGTGGTTTATTAACCACATAAGGACCTCTCATTAAAAGATACATAACAATTAAATACTTTAACAAATAGCATGCAACTTTTATGTTTTACGCGATTAAGTCCTTTTTACAAATTAATCACACAATTGATCTAATTTTCATACGAAACTTTTACACATGCTAATTCACATATTATAGGCACAGAAAATAATATTAGAATATTTTTTTTACTCAGATTTGTGGTCCTGAAACCACTATTCTGACTAAGGTCTAAACTGGACTATTACAATTCTCCCCTTAGGGATTTTTGTCCCCAAAAATCTTACCGTTGAACAGATTTAGATATTATTGTCTCATAGTATCTTCGGGCTCCCATGTAGCGTCTTCAATAATGTGTCGATGCCACATTATTTTAACTAATGGAATTTTCTTATTTCACAATTATTTAACCTCACGAGCTAAGATACGAATCGGTTCTTCATCGTAGGTTATATCAGACTGAATCTCAATCTTAGACGGAGAAATTAATGTGCAGGATCAGATCTATATCGTCGAAGCATCAATACCTGAAATACATTGTGATTCTTTTTTAGCTCAGGTGGCAACAACAATCTATAAGCAACCGGCCTGATATGCTCGGTAATCTCATACGGCTCGATAAACCTCAGACTCAATTTGCCTTTTCTACTGAATCGAAGTAATTTCTACCACAGGGATACTTTCAAAAACACTTTTTCACTGATCTCAAATTCAATATCTTTTTGTTTCAAATCTGCGTAAGATTTTTGATGATCAGAAGCTGCTTTCAGATTATCTCGAATCACTTTTACTTTTTATTCAGTGTCTTTTATCAAATCGACCCCGTCTATCTTATTCTTACTGAGCTCAGTCCAATAGAAAGGTGTACGCCATTTGCGACCTAATAAGGCTTCGTATGGTGCCATTTTGATGCTTGATTGAAAAATGTTATTATAAGCTAATTCAATCAAAGGTAAATAATGTTCTCACGTATCTTCAAACTCAAGAATGCAACATCTCAACATATCCTCAAATATCTGAATAATCCGCTCGAATTGACCATCCGTCCGCGGGTGAAAAGCAGTACTGAAGTGCAATTTCTTCCAAAATCGTGATGTGAATCTCGGATCTCTGTCTGACACAATAGATAATGGCACACCATGCAATCTCACAATATCAGAAATGTATAACTCAGCTAATTTATCAAGTGAGTAATCAGATCGTACCGGAATAAAATGAGTTGATTTCATCAATCGATCAACCACAACCTAGATAGCATCTTTGTTTCTTGGAGATAGGGGCAAACCCGAAACAAAGTCCATTGTCACTCTATTCCATTTCCATTCCGAAACCATAATCGGGTTGTAACAAACCAGATGGCACTTGATGTTCAGTTTTAACTTGCTGATAGATTAAGCATTTTGAAACAAATTCAGAAATATCACACTTCATGCTAGGCCACCAATAAAGCTGTTTCAAATCATTATACATTTTCGTACTACCCGGATGTATAGATAAACGACTATTGTGAGCTTCATTTAAAATCATCTGAATCAACTCTGGATTTCTCGGAACAAAAATTCATTCTCGAAATCTCAGACAATCATCTTTATCAACACTGAATTCTGAATCAGAATCTAATTCATTCTGAGCTCGTTTTGCTAAAATCTCATTACCAACCTTCTGAGCTTCGATAATCTATTGAATAAATAACGGGCTTGCTTTTAATTCGGCTAAAACCAAACCATCATCGGACACAACCAAATGAGCATTCATCGAACGCAGAGCAAACAATTATTTTCGACTCAAAGCATCAGCAACAACATTTGCTTTTCCCAGATGATAATCAATCACAAGCTCATAGTCTTTTAGCAATTCTAACCACCTTCTTTGTCGCAAATTCAGATCTTTCTGAGTCCTCAGATATTTCAAACTCTTATGATCAGAATATACGTGACATTTCTCACCAAACACATAGTGGCACCAAATTTTCAAAACAAATACAACCGCAGCTAACTCAAGGTCATGCGTCAGATAGTTCTTTTCGTGTGGCTTTAACTGTCTCGAAGCATAAGCAATGACTTTGCCTTCCTGCATAAAAACATATCCCAGACCATTCAACGAAGCATCACTATAAATCACAAATTTTTTACCCGTTTTGTGTTGTACTAACACTAGAGCTTCAGTCAATATGGCTTTCAACTGATCAAAGCTTTTCTAACACTTTTCAGACCATTCAAATTTAACATCTTTTTGAAGCAGTTTCATTAACGGAGTTGCAATCATAGAAAAGCCTTTTACGAACCGTCTATAATAACTAGCCAGTCCTAGAAAACTACAGACTTCGGAGACATTTCTCATAGGCTTCCAATCCAAAATAACTGAAATGTTGCTCGGATCAACTCGAATACCTGATGCTAATACAATATGGCCCAGAAAATTGACTTCTCGTAACCAGAATTCACATTTACTAAACTTCGCATACAATTTCTTATCACGCAAAGTCTGTAGCACTATTCTTAGATGCTCGACATGCTCGGATTCATCACGCGAACAAATCAGTATGTCATCAATGAATTCGACAACAAATCGATCTAAATATTATCTAAAATTTTTTTTATCAAATCCATAAAGATAGCAGGTACATTAGTTAATCCGAAAGGCATAACTAAAAACTCATAGTGGTCGTACCTCATTTTGAATGCAGTTTTCAGAATGTCTGAATCTTTTACTCGCAACTGATAATTGCCTGATCTTAAATCTATCTTTAAAAAACACAGTAGCTCCTTTCAATTGATCAAACAAATCATCAATTCGAGGCAGAGGATACTTATTCTTGATAGTCACTTTATTCAACTGATGATAATCTATGCAGATTCTCATCGTACCATCTTTCTTTTCCACAAACAGAACAGGAGCACCCCAATGTGAGAAACTCGGTCTCGCAAACCCTCAATCGGCCAACTCTTGCAGTTGAGACTTTAATTCTTTTAACTCGGTCGGGGCTATTCTATAAGGAGCTACCAAAATCAGAGTAGTTTTCGGTACTAACTCAACACAAAATTCAACTTCTCGGATCGGAGGTAATTTTGGAAGTTCTTTAGGAAACACATCAGGGAATTCACAGACAACAGGCACTGATTCAATTTTCTTTTCTGACACTTTCAAATCAATCACATAGGCAAAGTAAGCTTCACAACCTTTTCTCACAATACTCAAAGCTTTCATCGAAGATATCACAGCAGACAATTCATTCAAATCACTAGATTCAATTCGATCTATTTCATCATTCTTGCATCTCAAATCAATAGTTTTCCATTTGCAATTCACAATAGCATCATGCAAAGTTAACCAATCCATACCCAGAATTATGTCAAACTCATTAAAAGGTAATAACATTAGATCGGCCAGAAAACAAATGTCTCGAAACATTAACGGGTATTTCTTGCAGACTTTATTAACCAAAACACATCTACCTAGGGGGTTCAATACTTTAATTATGAATTCAGTAGACTTTATAGGCAAAGTCTTACTATACACTAAATTCATGCATATATAAGAATGCGTTGATCCTGGATCTATCAAAGCAATGACAGAAGTATCATAAAGTGTGAAAGTACCAGTTATAACATCTGGAAATGAAGCTTCTTCATGAGCTCAGATGGCGTAGGCTCTGGTACGTGGACAAGTCTTGGATCTAACAGTAGTGTCTTTTGCTTGCCTTTGACTGCCACTCACATTACCCGTATTTCTAGGAGGTCTACCACAAGATGCATCACCACTTGGCCTTGGATTTTGCACAATCTGTTGCTCGACAGATTCAGGACAATCGCGGATGAAATGGTCTAATGATCCATATTTGAAATAAACCCCGATCATACAATCTACAATAGCCTGGATGTCTTTTACCATAGTGTTTACATTTAGGGCGATCAGATAGAACATTTCCAACACTGGCAACAAATGTAACTTGAGCTTTGAAACTCGAATGTGATCTAGCACCATCTCTACTCAAATGTCCCACATTAGCCTTTGAACGGCTATAATCATCTCCGAACTTCTTTGATGCAGACTGAAATGACTTGCTCGATGATCTCTTTTGCACTTCTTTAGCTTCTGAATCAGCTTTTCTTTTCTCATTCCCGAGTTCTTCAGCTTTACATGCTCTTTCAACAAGTACAACGAATTCTTTTATCTCTAGAATCCCAACTAACAAACTGATATCTTCATTCAAACCATCCTCGAATATTTTACACATAATTACTTCAGTCAAGACACATTCTTGTGCATATTGGCTTAGTCTTACAAATTCTCACTGGTATTCTGTAACAGACATACAACCTTGTTTAAGTTCAAGAAACTCTTTACATTTCTGATCGATAAATCTCTGACTGATGTATTTATTTCGGAATTCAACTTGGAAGAAATCCCAGGTGACTCGCTCTCTTGGAACCACCGATATCAAAGTCCTCCACCAATGATACGATGTATCTCTCAGAAGTGAAACGACACATTTTATGCATTCATCCGGATTCAAAAATAATTCATCGAACACTCGTATCGTGTTCTCTAACCAAATCTCGGCTCTTTCAGCATCATCATTCATAGTAGCACGAATTCTTCAGCCCCATATTTCCTAATTTTATCAACTGGAGGCTTATTTAACTGAGTCGGATCAGGAACAGATGGAATTAGGGATTGTTGTACAGTCGAATTAGTTCCAATGTATTGGGTGAACCAATCATTCATCATCTGATAGACGTCTTGTTTAGCCTCTCCATCATGGCTACTTGTAGCCAGTCTAGAGTCGGATAGGGCTCTCCCTTGCGTGGGAGCAAGAACATTTCTCTCGACATCGTTAGCTACAGATCATTCGAGATTCATTTGCTATATAAAAACACATTTTCATTGTCAGGATTCATCACACTATCACAGTTAATAAATGTGACATGTATAGCTAGACTCACATACGCTAAGTTAATCCTAGAATCGACTAAATCGTAGCTCTCATACCAACCAAATAAAACACTCCTAACCTATATCTGTTGTCGGACTAGGGTTAAAGGCATTACCGGACAAATCTGAACATTTTACAAACAATTCAATAACATCATCCACAAACATAGTCAAACATCATTATAGAGTCCCTTATATAGGTCAACGAGACCTAAAAGTGCTTTAGAAAGGGGTCGGGACTAAACCGAGCTCATAATTTTTTTTCAAAACTTAAACATTTATCAAAGTTGTACAGGTCACACGCCCGTGTGAAATTGCTGTGTGCCTCACACGGCATTAGACACGCCCGTGTGTCTAGGCCGTGTCAAAATAGGGCAAACATACTGACTTGATCACATGGCCACAAGACATGCCCGTGTGCCTTGGCCGTGGTCAAAATTGACTTGGGTCACACGACTAGCCACATGCCCGTGTGCCTTGGCTGTACTCAAGACTGGCTTAAAATTGTGGGGTACCCCAGGGGACACACGACTGTGTAACATGATCCTGTGTCGCACACGGCTGAGACACACGCCCATGTGTCTGCCCGTGTGGACAAAAATAGGCCATTTGAAAAGCCAATATGCCACCCAATTTGGATCAAACCTACAAACATCAAACCGAGCACATTGGCACTATAATTTCAGCTTATTTCAATACCAAAACTTACATCATTCATGCCATATTATTAACAACAAATTCATGCTTATAGCACATATCAAAACATATCATTCTATAAGCAAGAATCATAACAAAACATATGGTTTATAAACCTTAATATACTCATTCAATTTCATTCTACATTCTTACCAATTCCACAATTAAACCCACACCAAAAACTTACCAAACTTACCATTTCTCTTGGCCACTGATGAACACATCAAACATACCACCATTTCATCACATATCATATACCAAAACTCATACATATACACCATCAAAACCAAGCCAAGTCACATGGCTAGATATAACACTTCACAAAACATATCCAAATACTTCTAGCCTATACATGCCATACTTTAATATATACATTTTCAAAAGGTATCAAAATATAGTTCGATAGTGTGGTGACGATTCTTGACGATCCCCGAGCTTCTGGTAGCTTTGATATGTATAAAACAGTTGAAAAACACACAAAGTAGGCTTTCAAAAGCTTAGTAAGCCATATGCAAATAAACTTATCAACTTAAGCATATAAACATCATAAAAATACATATACATCATGGCCAAGATACTAACATATACCACATAGTTCACATACAATTCACATATTTCCAATCCATATGCTCATATAACATATTTTCTCATAATTATATCATATGTTCACAAAGGTACATGTACTTACCTTTTATTCTCAACATAGTGTACAATTCAAACGTACCTGAACCGGATACACATTTCATATAATCACTCGTATCTCAAAATGCTTGTTGAACCGTTTGGAGTCATAAGGATACGCAGATAACTCAGAAAGCTCATACAATGCCGACGTCCCAGACGTGGTCTTACATGTAATCAAATATCAATGTCTCTGACCCAGACAGGGTCTTACATGAAATCAAGTACGATGCCAACGTCCCAGACATGGTCTTACATGTAAATCATAAGTCGATGCCAACGTCCCAGACGTGGTCTTACACAAAAACACATATCGGATCCTATGTCATGACATATGTATCCTAACTATTCCTAAGGTTCGTACGGGCTTTTTGGACGTCGGAACTTTGTCAATGCTTTCTCAGATATGTCATATTCAATTCAATAAGCCATTCATCATTTCTCAATAGCATTTAAACATAAGTAAACCATTACAAACACATTTATTTGTATATAGACTTACCTCGTACGGATTCAGACGTACGAAGATGACTATTCAACGACTTTCGACTTTCCCTGATCTAATTTCGTTTTCTTTGGTTCTTGATCTATACATATTTAAATTTATCTCATTTATTCAAAAAATCATTCAAATCAATCCATAAACACACATTTTGGGCATTTTAAAAATTAGCCCTCATATTTTCACATTTTGATAATTTAGTCCCTATTTCACAAAATCACAAAATACACAAAATTTTCATATACCCATGTTAGGCCGAATTCTCATAGCATTCATATAAGCCCATATGTTTCATTTATTTTACATTTTAGTCCTTCAAAATATCATTTTCACTATTTAGCCCAAATTACTCAAATTCATCAAAAATTCAAAGACAAAACATGGCAACTAAATACATATCTTTCATTTTCATCATTTAACAACACAAAACTCATTATTTCATCAATGGCTTAATTCAAAATCATCCACAAAATTAGAAATTTAGATATGGGCTTTATAGAATATCAAGCAACAATCATAAAAACGTTGAAATTGTCAAAAACCGAACAAAATCCATACCTTAATCAAGAATATGAATAGCCAAACCCTAGAACCAAATTTTCTTCTTCTTTTTCTCTAATATTCGGTTATGGATGATAGAAAATAAGATGATTTTAACTTTTCTTTTATTTAGTATATCTTTTATGCTTAGTTTACCATTATACCCTTAATGGAATAACATTAAAATTCCATTAACTTTGGCATTTTTGTCCACTCATTAATCTAGTGGTTTATTAACCACATAAGGACCTCTCATTAAAAGAGACATAACAATTATAACATGCTATTTTTATGTTTTACGTGATTAAGTCCTTTTTACAAATTAATCACACAATTGATCTAATTTTCATACGAAACTTTTAGACATGCTAATTCACATATTAAAGGCACATCAAATAATATTAGAATATTTTTCTAACTTAGATTTGTGGTCTCGAAACCACTATTCTGACTAGGGTCTAAATCGAATAGTTACACACGGGATTTCACAACATCGCTGATGTCTTGTTCCAAACATGGCTTTACACTAGCTCTCATGTCGTGGCCGATGCTGTAACGCCTCGAATTTGGGCCTAGAAGTGTTGGGCCTTTAGTATGGGTCTGTAAGGAGGTTGTATATAAGCATTTAATTGTACAAGGAAATGACAGAATTAAATGTCTGCTTTGGTGGTAAATGGCCATGAGAAGTGTTGGAGAAATCTTGGGTTCAAACCTGGGCTTTAGCAAAAATTTTGGTTTTAAGTGAATAAAACCCTGGTTCCTTGGATGAAGGCTTTTTAAATTATTGTGGAAAATAAATGACACAAGAAAGCATGTGGTCTAGTGGTTGTGGCGTCATTAAGGTTGCAAAAGAGCCTGGGTTCAAGTCTTGGCTCTTGCAATTTATTTTGGTTTTTCTTTTAAAGGAATCTAGACGTTAGCACATATGGGTTATAATTAATTAAGGATAAAATATGACACACAAAGAGCCTGTGGTGGAGTGGCCAGGTGGCGTGTTGTGTAACTATGAGGTCTAAGGTTCAAGTCTTGGGATGCGCAATGGGGTATTTATTTTTCTATTTGAGCTGTGTAGGAGGTGGAATTGGACTGAAACTCTGTGGTTGAAGTGGTCATAAAAAAATAAGGAATTTTCCTGATGGTTGAAAGTAATCCTACATCGGGAAGCTAACTTTGGAATTGGTGAGAAGCTGGCTTTAAATAGAGCGAAGAAGATGAGTTGGTGAGGGAAAAAGTGATGAAGACTCAATGCAGGATATGCCAAGGTTAGTGATCGTGGACTTCGACTCGTTCTCATAAATAGGTGCGTATTTCACACTACTCTAGCGGTAGAGCGGCAAATGTCAAAATGCCAAAATACCGGTCACACGGTGATGGCAGCCACACGAGGGTGCAAGCGCACGTTAGGAGCTTTGACGTGATGGTTGAGGCCATCATGAGTGCTCTCGTGGGCTTAGGTTACTTTGGGCAGGATGGGCCGGGATGGGCCATGTGGGCTCATGAGCCTAAGTGGATAAATTGTATGATTGTGTAGTAATATTAGATTGGCCTATGTGAATCTCATATTTGTAGGCTAGCATTACTGAAATGCCCTTGTAGGATAGAATTACTGAAATGCCTCTGTAGGGTAAAATTACTAAAATACCCTTGACTTGGAAAATTACCGAAATACCCTCGACCTGTAAAATTACCGAAATACCCTCGATTTGTAAAATTACAGAATTACCCTCGATTTGTAAAATTACCGAAATACCCTTAATTTGTAAAATTACCAAAATACCCTTGATTTGGAAAATTATTGAAACACCATTGATTTGGAAAATTACAGAAATACCCCTGATTTACAAAATTATAGAAATACCCTTGACTTTCAAAAATTACAAAAATACCATTGATTTGTAAAATTACCAAAATACCCTTGGTTTGTAGATTTACCAATACACCCTTGTAGGGTAAAATGACTAAAATACCCCTAAAAGGTGAAAAGACTATTCTGCCCCTCTAAGGTATATGACTCACTGATAATACAATTTGATTGATTTGACTATGTTTTGACTGAGAATGTATGACTGTGATTGGACTGTTGTGACTGTGATTTGTATGATTTTTTATGCCGTGTGTATATTTGCTGCATTCATATAATATTATGTTGCACATGGGTGGGGATTATGAAACGGAGGAAGAAATTGAGGATCGCATGGTTGCTTGACGACCGTAGATCCACCGATTGAGGCTCGCATGGTTGCTTGATGATCGTGGATCCACTGATTAAGGATCGCATGGTTGCTTGACGACCGTGGATCAACTAATGGCTTTTAAGCCCAATATATGATTATTAACGACTCTATGTCGATCATATTTACCTGAGGCTGTGTGCCGACTGTAATATCCTGATTTTGGGCCTAGTCGGAATAGTGGTTTCGTGACCACAAAATCCGATATAGAAATAATTATTTTATGATTATTTTAAGGTCTATGATATGATTGCATGATTGTGTGAAAATTTCGTGAAGAAATTTTATGCATAAAGTACTTAATTTGAAATTTGGGTCTAAATTGAATAAATTGCAAAACTTGTGTTCTAGAAGTATTTTGCATAAAATTGAATTAGATTATTAATTAGAGGTCCTTAAAGAGTAATTTTACCAATTTCTAAGTCTATGGACAAAAAATTGGACATGGATGGAATTTTTGGAAAGTTTAGTAGTAAGGGCATTTTGGTCATTTAGGGGTAAAATGAATTAAAATACAAAATTAAAAGCCAATTTTGCTCATCTTCAACATCATGGCCGAATATAGCAAGGAGAAACCATGGATAGGGTTTTTCAAGCTTCCAAGATCGATTGTAAGTCCGTTCTAGCCTCGTTTTTAATGATTTTTACGTTTTTGGAGTCCTAGTAGCTCGATTTAGCTTATACTAGCAATAATTTAACCTAGGGTTTATATTTGGAAAAATACCCATAGGTGAAATTTGTGTATTTTGGTGTTTTATGATAGAATATGAGGTTTTAAATTATGTTAGACAACTTGTGCTACTCGGTTTTAAGTGAAAACGAGCAAAAGGGCTTAATCGGTAAAAATACCTAATAGTCATAAGTACATGTTAGAGTGAGAATTTGATGTTGCCATAGAAGGGAAAAATGATCAGCATGTCATCAAACATAAGAAAATAGGCCGAATTTTAATTTACGAGCTTTGGGGCAAAGTGTAAATATGCAAAAGTTTAGGGGCAAAATTGTAATTTTTCAAAAATATGATTTTGGGTCAATTTGAATAATGTGAGTCCTAATTAGACTATATTTTAAATGATAGAGCAAGGAAAACTGAAATTCGGGCTAAAATGGGAAAATACCAAGTTGTGGACGAAATGGTAAAATAGCCATTTTAGCATACGAGGTAAGTTCATGTGTAAATAATGTAGCATAATTGTTATTTTAAGTTATTGATATTAATTATGTGTTATGCTGAATTTTATTATGAATTGTATGAGCTGTTTAATTAATGAATTAAGTCCGTTAACACCTCGTGTTCGACTCAAACAGCAGTATCGGTATGGGGTGTTACATTTAGTGGTATCGAGCGAGTTTAGTCGGTTCTCGGACTAACCTAGCATGTGTAAAAGTTTAGCTATACATGCCACGATCTGTGATAGTGTGATGTCTTCCGACGCGTATGAGTACCGTCTTATTTAGGCAGGTACTCTCCAACCGAAAATGTGCCGACCATGTTCACGGTTATGTGAAGGTATTTGAGTAAAGTTATGATTATGATAAGTCTCGGTTCAGAAAAATATGAATAAAAGTTTATGATACATATGTGATAATATGTGAGATGAAAGTTCATGTTGTGATAAATATCCATATTTGCTTAATGCTCATACGATGTAGTGTATGTGGCTTACTTGATAAGATGAACGGAATAAATAGAAAGTAGTAGAGGTATGAATAAAGGTCATAATATCATAATCTGAATGAAAATGTCCTTGTCTTGATTGGACGTTGAATGTTGATGAATGTTAATGATATACAATTTTTTATGAGATAAAGGATTATAATGAAATGAACTTATCTATGTTAAATTGTTGGACTGAATTATATGATTGTAATGATATGTACATGATGATGCACAAAATGAAAGTTGTGATTGTGATGCAAATATCTATGTTTGTTTGGCCTTATATAATGTCATGAGCATGAATTAATTTAATTAAATGAATGGATAAGTAAAGTGTCTAGAAAACATAGAATGTATGCATAAGTATATTGTCTAAATGGGACAATAGGAAAATTGGTGTAAGCCAACATGAATGAATGACATGATTTTGATGATGTTACTATGATGATGGAAGTTGTGTCATATGTGTATGTATAAGAAAGTCGAGTCAGAGGTCCTACAACCCCTCCCCCTTACCAAAGTGGTACTTATAATGGAATTTTATGAGATTTGTATTGAATAAGTTTCCAGTTGAGAACCCAAAGAGTTCAGTGATAGAATAATTATAAGTATGATCCGAGATTGAAAATGAGCTGATAAGTAAAGTCAGAGCCAGAAAGTATCGGATTGATATAAAGATTATTGGAATTATGCACTGTCCCAGTTAGAGAAGGAATTCTCTTTGGTAAATCGAATTACTCAAGTGCAAGGTCGAGAAAAGTGTAAATCGAAATTTATTCAGAACTGACATTCTTTAGTGAATGATTTAATATGAAATTTGTGACGGCAGAACTAGTTGGGGAAATGATATTTCAAACGTGAATTATCTGAGTGTGACAGTTATGACCGGACAGATTTAGCAGTCTCTTTTGAGATGTTCTATGTGTTCACCCGTTCTCAGAAATATTTCTATGGCTATTGATCTTCTGAAGAAATTCTTGTTATATGGGAATGTCTTCTAATTTTGGTGTTGGATGAAAGCATTGGTAGTCTGACTGGTTTATAATTTATATTGCTCTATTTCATTGGGTATTCTATTTCATTTAAATCGATAAGAATTGATGAGAGAATTCATATGATATTATGATTCTGTTTCTTCTACTTGATGCTTCATCGATATATATGTTTGGGAAGATATATTGATCTTGTTATATTTGATTTCGGTGGGATTAAATGATGTTTTCTTTTGGACTTTCTTTCTTTGAAGAATTATCGAGGTATTCTGTATTTTCTCTATGAATTTGGTTTTCGATTCTCGGCATAGTATCGTATCTTGGGTTTCTTTATCCCGGATCTCTTTATTCGGATTTCTTTATTCGGGTTTCTCTATCTTGGATTTCTTTATTCGGTTTTCTTGTTATCTTTGTTCCATAATTTGTCAATTACGACTCATGTTCAAGTGGGTTCTGCACCCATGATAATCATGTCAAATATGACTATACTTCTAATTTGATCTTGGTAATGTGGTGATTTTAGTATTGGGATTTTTCTAATTTCGTCTAAGGATTTGACATCAATAAAGGCATAGGTGATAAAAGCGCGAGTTTTAGTCGGTATGGTAAATTATTTATTTGAAAGATTTCATGTGACAATTATGTCGGATTATTTTCCCAAGTCGATAATAGAATTTCATTTTATGCGGATAAAAGAGTAAATAGTTTGAACGAGAAGTGTATATTTAATAGAAAGAGTTGAATATTAGTTTAAGTCACTACGAATGATAAGGTTTCCATCTTGTGAAAGCTGAAAAGTTTATTACATGTTGACAGAGTTCGGATAGATGAGAATATTGGTGACCGAAGCGTCTGAACTAGACTAGTCTACATTGAGCAATGACTTCCTGACTTTCAGTAATGTATTGTTGTATGAATTGTGATGTGTTTCAAGACAGTGAGGTAATGTGATAGTTTAGAGCATCCGATGTTACATAAAATCGGAGTTGTTAAAGGGTTAAAGCCGAGCATTGGGATCTATCAAAATTATCCTTGTCAATGTTGATATTGGGATGGAAATGAGAAGGATTATTCTTGAGGCCATATCAGAATTATTTCTATGGCGGAAAGAGGAAAATGTGATGTATCCTATTGTTAAATGTTTGGCGAGATCTATAAATCACATCTGTATTGAATGAATTCCTACTCATCAGATTCATGGAATTTCAGGTCTCTTTGATTGTTGGATTTCTTGGAATTCCGGTCTCCATTAAATCAAGTTGAGATCCGAGTTTTATGTCATGATATCATGGGAAATTGAGAAGGGTTGAAAATTTAAGAACAGTTGAGAGTTGAGACTGTAAGCTTTTAGATCATATGAGAAATTGAAGAGATGTATTGGAGGTACAGTCTAAGTGCAAGCTCTTCGGCACCAAAATGATTATTTTAAGGTCTATGATATGATTGCATGATTGTGTGAAAATTTCGTGAAGAAATTTTATGCATAAAGTACTTAATTTGAAATTTGGGACTAAATTGAATAAATTGCAAAACTTGTGTTCTAGAAGTATTTTGCATAAAATTGAATTAGATTATTAATTAGAGGTCCTTAAAGAGTAATTTTACCAATTTCTAAGTCTATGGACAAAAATTGGACATGGATGGAATTTTTGGAAAGTTTAGTAGTAAGGGCATTTTGGTCATTTAGGGGTAAAATGAATTAAAATACAAAATTAAAAGCCAATTTTGCTCATCTTCAACCCCATGGCCGAATATAGCAAGGAGAAACCATGGATAGGGTTTTCAAGCTTCCAAGCTCGATTGTAAGTCCGTTCTAGCCTCGTTTTAATGATTTTTACGTTTTGGAGTCCCTTAGCTCGATTTAGCTTATGCTAGCAATAATTTAACCTAGGGTTTATATTTGGAAAAATACCCATAGGTGAAATTTGTGTATTTTGGTGTTTTATGATAGAATATGAGGTTTTAAATTATGTTAGACAACTTGTGCTACTCGGTTTTAAGTGAAAACGAGCAAAAGGGCTTAATCGGTAAAAATACCTAATAGTCATAAGTACATGTTAGAGTGAGAATTTGATGTTGCCATAGAAGGAAAAATGATCAGCATGTCATCAAACATAAGAAAATAGGCTGAATTTTAATTTACGAGCTTTGGGGAAAAAGTGTAAATATGCAAAAGTTTAGGGGTAAAATTGTAATTTTTCAAAAATATGATTTTGGGTCAATTTGAATAATGTGAGTCCTAATTAGACTATATTTTAAATGATAGAGCAAGGAAAACTGAAATTCGGGCTAAAATGGGGAAAATACCAAGTTGTGGACGAAATGGTAAAAATAGCCATTTTCGCATACGAGGTAAGTTCATGTGTAAATAATGTAGCATAATTGTTATTTTTAAGTTATTGATATTAATTATGTGTTATGCTGAATTTTATTATGAAATGTATGCTTTGTGGTTAATTTCAAATAATATGTAAATTATGTGAACTACTTGTTAAATATAATTGTTACCGAGTATTGATTTCGGCATTCTACGGAAGACGGCAAGGATAAGTGTTCGAGGAAAAAGCCCGTTTGAACCTTAGGAATAGATTAGGATACAAGTGACATGTCACTAGGATAGTTGAGCATCCGAACTCGTTGAGTTGAGTTCGAGTTCACTTATGGATGCGAATGTCCGAACTCGTTGAGTTGAGTCCGAGTTCGTGAGATGTAACTAGGCATCCGAACTCGTTGAGTTGAGTCCGAGTTCACTTATGGATGCGAATGCCCGAGCTCGTTGAGTTGAGTCCGAGTTCGCTTATGGGCGGGTTACATGATTGCTTGATTGAATATGTGGCACTTATGTGCAAGTTATCCATGTATCCGAATTATATTCCGATGTGTTCAACGGGTAAAGTTCTACTCAAATGGAGGAATACTCAAGATGAAAGGGACGTATTGGTAAGTGTTGTGAAATGGATAATTTGAACAGGTATGTACTTAACCCTCGGGTTGAAAACTCGATATAACAACAATATGGTAAGATGATAAATGAAAAGGTGATATGAATGTCTTGGTGATGATTATGCAAATAATGTTTTATGTTTGCTTATATGGTTATGTTACTTGCTATTTGCATGTGAGCTTACTAAGCATTTATGCTTACTCCTCCTTTTCATTCCTTGTAGTGTTGACAAGCCAGCTCGAAATCGGAAACGGTCGGAGGCACGCTCACACTATCCGTATACCATCTTGGCATAATGGCTTGTATATTTTGAGTATGGCATGTATAGCATTATAATCATTTTGTATATATGGTCTTATGATATGGTTATTGAGTGGTATGGAAATAGAAATGCTTGGTAATGATTAGCCATTGGAATGGCTAATCATGATCATATTTGGTATTATGTATGTCAAATTGCTAGCTAATCCATGGAAACCATGAAATAGGTAAAATTTACCATAAAATAGATTCAGACAGCAGCAGTGACGTGAGTTTAAAAATCACTAAAAATAGTAGAAATGGAATTAAATAATGAATAAGTTATGGAATCGAAGCTTGATGAGTCTATTTTATATGGAATAAGCGAAACAGGTATATGAGCTATATTTTATGAGATGTTTAAATTTTTGTGAAACAGGGCCAGAGCAATTTCTGGATCCCTGTTCTGACTTCGGAAATTCACCATAAATTTTACAAAGATAATTAGAAATCAAACTTTATATTTACAGATTCCTTATTGAGTCTAGTTTTATTAGAGACAAACGGTATAGTCATTGAAGCTCTGTACAGGGAGATATCTGATTCGTAATACATAGAGGTCAGAGTAGTTGAACCCTGAAACAGGGGAGACTTTAACTAATAAACTGTACTAATTGGCCCAACCAAAAATTCTAGAAAAAAATTAGTAGATATATATATGAGTCTAGTTTCAGGAAAAATTTACGGAATTGGATTTCGAGTTTCGTAACTCGAGATATGATTTTTAAAGCGACTGTGATGCAGTTAGCCAGCTTGTCTGGAAATTTTAAAATGAATTGTATGAGCTGTTTAATTAATGAATTAAGTCCGTTAACACCTCGTGTTCGACTCCGGCAACGGTATCGGGTATGGGGTGTTACACCGACTATATTACCGACGCTGATGGCTATGTGCCTAACATGGTACAGTTACCGATGGCTTAAAGCCAATTATTCTGATTATGGGTTTGCGCCAAGCTACATATGGCTCTATGCCAACTTGATTATGGCTGTGTACCAAATGTATTTACCAGTGGCTATATGCCTAACATACTTATTATAACTCTGTGTTGATCATATTTATTGAAGGCTGTGTGCCGATTATATTACCGTCGCTGATGGGTATTAAGCCCAATATTTGATTAGCAACTTGCTGCAATGAAGGTAGTACCGCAACCGGGCTACCATTGATGTGTATCGGATGGGTGGGTCGATATTTATATCCCTACATTATGTGTACAGGGGGACAGAGTTGGTATGTAGCGGTTGGATTATTAGGGTGGGTTGCACAGTATTGCATGTATGATATTTTGTGATATTATTATGATGTGGGCTTCAGCCCAACTGAGGCTGATATGAGCTAAGGCCTAAAGGCCACCGTTTTGAATAAGGATCAGGCCCAGACCATTACTGTATGCACTGTTACTGATTTTGAGAATGGGCTAGGCCCAATAGATTCTGATGAGGGTTGAGACCCGAGTGAAATTGTACTGGGCTTTGGCCCATAAACACATTGTTCTGTTACTATAATGGGCTCCAGCCCAGACTGATTCTGAATTTTGTTTGTTTACTAACTGTTTTAATTTAGGAGGGGATTACACACTGAGTTTTTGTAAACTCACCCCGTTTATTAACTGTGCAGGAATACCCAATGTTAGGTGGATCGGTGTCACAGAGAGACTCGAAGACGACCACACAACTGCATATGTTTTTCTATTTCGTTTATTTAGTTAAGCACTTTGGTTTTTGATTTAGGTTGTATTAAGGCCTATTTATTTTCTTAACCTTTTATTTGGAAAATTTATTTAGTATGCTTAATATTTGTTTGAAGTAGGACACGGATTTCTAAAACAATAATTGGTTTTCAAAATATCATGTTTCCGCAGCAAGTAAGGTTTTAAGGGAATTAACATTTCACAAGTTTTAAAATGGCCAGAGATTTTAAATAGTAAGAACGGTTTTCAATGAGAACATGACTTTCGAAAAACACTTCAATGTGACACGCCAGATTTGGGCCTAACTTTTAGGCCGGGTTTGGGGTGTTATATTTAGTGGTATCAGAGTCAAGTTGTAAAACTCGACTGTGGAAAGGGTTTTAAAATTGGATTTTTGAAAGGATTGAAAAGATTTGAAGTATTTGAGATGGTTTTCTGAATATTTTCCTGAAAGTGTGGTTACCGAGTCTCTGGCGCCGAATTCGTAAGTTTTTTGTTGGACTGTACTTAAAGTTAGATTTTGTATTTATTCAGTGTATGTTCTGGAAATCAGATTTTTTTAGTTAGCAACAATACTGTGATGGATTTCAAAGGCAAGTAAGGTCGCGAGGAGTTGCCCGTCTCCCCAAAACATAAGACGGTTCAGGAAACTGTAGTCAAGGTAAGTCCGCTAACTCAGGTAATAATAACGCAGAACTTGGTACGACTGATCCGGTTGGTAAGGGAAGTGCTGGAAGAAGTGTTCGAGGCAAAAGTTAAGGCGTATGGTGAAACACTTCAGGCTAGGCACTTGGAGTGCAGTAGGAAGAGGGATCATAGTTCCTTTTAAGTCAGGTGTGTATTGTTTGGATGTGATGTTTGAATTTAGAAATTGTAGGCATGTGTGGTAAATATCTATTTGCTTCTGTGGTTAGATGTTTTGGTTGGGTGTGAGAGGTTTTGAGATTAAGTTAAAAGTGTATTCGTGTAGTTTAGAGCTAGAGTGCGCAGCAGGAGCATAGTGGTGTAGATTGAGCTAAGCGCTTGTTCAGATAGTTGGAAATTTTGAGGACGAAATTTCTTGAAGAGGGGTAGAATTGTAACGCCCCAAATTTGGGCCTAGAAGTACTGGGCCTTTAGTATGGGTCTGTAAGGGGGTTGCATATAAGTATTTAATTGTACAAGGAAATGACACAATTAAATGTCTGCTTTGGTGGTAAATGACCCTGATAAGTGTTGGAGAAATCTTGGGTTCAAACCTGGGCTTTAGCAAAAATTTTGGTTTTAAATGAATAAAACCCTGGGTGCTTGGATGAAGGCCTTTTAAATTACTGTGGTAAATAAATGACACAAGAAAGCAAGTGGTCTAGTGGTTGTGGCTTCATTAAGGTTGCAAAGGAGCCTGGGTTCAAGTCTTGGCTCTTGCAATTTACTTTGGTTTTTCTTTTAAAGGAATATGGACGTTAGCACATATGCCTTATAACTAATTAAGGATAAAATATGACACAAAAAGAGCCTGTGGTGGAGTGGCAAGTTGGCGTGTTGTGTAACTGTGAGGTCTAAGGTTCAAGTCTTGGTATGCGCAATGGGGTATTTATTTTGCTATTTGAGCTGTGTAGGAGGTGGAGGTGGACTGAAACTCTGTGGTTGAAGTGGTTATAAAAAAATAAGGAATTTTCTTGATGGTTGAAAGTAATCCCACATCGGGAAGCTAACATTGGGATTGGTGAGAATATTGGCTTTAAATAGAGCGAAGAAGATGAGTTCGTGAGGGAAAAAGTGATGAAGACTCAATGTAGGATGTGTCAAGGTTAGTGATCGTGGACTTCTGCGCGTTCTCATAAATAGGTGTCTATTTCGCACTACTCTAGCTGTAGAACAGCAAATGTCGGAATGCCGAAGTACTGGTCACACGGTGATGGCAGCCACAAGAGCATGCGAGCACACGTGTGGGAGTTTTGACGTAATGGTTGAGGCCATCATGAGTGCTCTCATGGGCTTAGGTTGTTTTGCGCACGATGGGCCGGGATGGGCCATGTGGGCCCACGGGCCCAAGTAGATAAATTGTATGATTGTGTAGTAATATTGGATTGGACTATGTGAATCTCATATCTGTAGGCTAGTATTACTAAAATGCCCTTGTAGGATAGAATTACTGAAATGCCCCTGTAGGGTAGAATTACTGAAATATCCTTGGTTTGTAAAATTAAAAAAATACCCTTGACTTAAAAAATTACCGAAATACCCTCGACTTGTAAAATTATCAAAATACCCTTAATTTTTAAAATTACCAAAATACCCTTGATTTGAAAAATTACCGAAATACCATTGATTTGGAAAATTACAAAAATACCCCTGATTTACAAAATTACAGAAATACCCTTGACTTTTAAAAATTACAAAAAATACCATTGGTTTGCAAAATTATCGAAATATCCTTGGTTTGTAGATTTACCATTACACCCTTGTAGGGTGAAATGACTAAAATACCCCTAATAGGTAAAAGGACTGTTCTACCCTTCTAGGGTATATGACTCACTGATAATACAATTTGATTGATTTGACTATGTTTTGACTGAGAATGTATGACTGTGATTGGACTGTTGTGGGTGTGATTTGTATGATTTTTTATGTTGTGTGTATATTTGCTGCATTCATATAATATTATGTTGCACATGGGTGGGGATTATGAAACGGAGGAAGAAATTGAGGATCGCATGGTTGCTTAACGACTGTGGATCCACTGATTGAGGATCGCATGGTTGCTTGACAACCGTGGATCCATCGATTAAGGATCGCATGGTTGCTTGATGACTGTGGATCTACCAGTGGCTTTTAAGCCCAATATATGATTATTGACGACTCTGTGTCGATCATATTTACCCGAGGCTGTGTGCCGACTATATTACCATTGCTGATGGCTATGTGCCTAACATGATACAATTACCGATGGCTTAAAGCCAATTATTCTGATTATGGCTTTGCTCCAACCTACATATGGCTCTGTGCCAACCTGATTATGGCTATGTGCCAAACGTATTTACCTCTGGCTATGTGCCTAACATACTTATTGATGACTCTGTGTCATCATATTTATCGAAGGTTGTGTACCAATTATATTACTGTCGCTGATGGCTATTAAGCCAAATATTTGATTAGCAGCTTGCTGCAATGAAGGTAGTACCATAACCAGGCTACCATTGATGTGTATCGGATGGGTGGGTCGATTTTATCCCCACATGATGTGTACCGGGGGACGGAGTTGATGTGTAGCGGTTGGATTATTGGGGTGGGTTGCACAGCTAATATGGGCTACGACCCAAAGGCTACCATTTTGGATAAGGCTCAGGCCCAGACCATTACTGCATACACTGTTACTGATTTTGAGAATGGGCTAGGCCCAATTGATTCTAATGAGGGCCGAAACCCAAGTGAAATTGTACTGGGCTTTGGTGCACACACACATTGTTCTGTTATTGTAATGGGCTCCGGCCCAGACTGATTTTGAATTCTGTCTGTTTACTAACTATTTTAGTTTAGGAGGGGATTACACACTGAGTTTTCGTAAACTCACCCCGTTTATTAACTGTGCAGGAAATCCCCAGCGTTAGGTGGATCGATGTCGCAGAGGGACTCGGAGATGACCACACAATTGCACATGTTTTTCTATTTTGTTTATTTAGTTAAGCACTTTGGTTTTTCATTTGGGTTGTATTAAGGCCTCTTTATTTTCTTAACCTTTTATTTGGGAAATTTATTTGGTATGCTTAATATTTCTTAGAAGTAGGACGTGGTTTTCCAAAACAACAATTGGTTTTCAAAATATCACATTTCCGAAACTGTTTAAAATTAAGCTTCTGCGACAAGTAAGGTTTTAAGGGAATTAACGTTTCACAAATTTTAAAATGGCCAGAGGTTTTAAATAGTAAGAAGGGTTTTCAATGAGAACATGGTTTTTGAAAAACACTTCAATGTGGCACGCCATGTCCCATACATAGTCTTACACTAGCACACATATCACCCAAATGTCATAGCATGGATATCCAATCTATTCCTAGGTTCAATCGGGACTCTACTACATTAAATTTCATCATGCATTACTCATAAGCAATTTCAACCGTATTACTCAAAATTAATCATTCAACACATAATAATGGTAACATTGCCTTACTTACGTACAACTTACCTCGATCTACAAAAAGTAGGCGACTAGTTGAGTTTAGTCTACTTGTTTAGCCTTCTCCCGGTCTAGGCCTAGATTTTGTATTTCTTGATCTAAAAAGATAAAAATTTACAAATTTAATCATCATATTAATTAATGCATTTCATAAATCATACGTTGACAAAATGACCATTTTGTTCCTAGACTTTCACAAAATTACGATTTTACCCCTAAGCTCGTAAATCGATTTTTATCAAATTTTCTCACTAACCAATCCTAGCCGAATTCTTTATATACTAGAAGTAACCCACAATTTCCATCATTTCACGCATTTACCATATATTTTATAACTTATGCATAAATGGTCATTAGTTAGGGTTTTCATGATAACTACACAAAATTTGTTTGTTTAACAACCATGATTCATTTTCTTCCATAAAAATTCAGCAAACACATGAAAACTCTCATGGAAAAACCCTAGATTTTCAAACACTTTGCAAAATAATCCCTTCATTAGTTAGATTATGCTACAAAGGTCCCAAAAGTATAAAAATTATTAAGAAAGACCATCAAAATCACTTACTTGTAAGGGTAAAGAGTGGCTAAAATTTTGAAGCTCCAAAACCCCTAAATGGCTAATATTTTCAGTGGTATGGACAAGAGATGAAAAAGCTGACAACCCCTTTCTTTTTGTTTTATTTCTAGTCAAAATTAAGATACTAACTACACCGAATTTTGACTTTTCTACTCTTATTTGTCTCTATGGCTGGTCACCCTTATTCAAATGAGTCTATTTTCCCTTTAAAGACCCCTAATTATGATTCTCTAGTAATTTAACACCATTTTCTAGAAAGACAACTTCTGCCCTTTATGCAATTTAGTCCTCTTTCGCAATTGAGCATGCAATCGCTAAAATTATTTCGCCAAAACTTTCATACACTCATATAAAAATTCTATAACACATAAAATAATATTAAAAAAAATCTCCTCGACCTCGGGTTAGTGATTCCAATACCACTGTTTTGACAAGGCCAAAAAATCAGGCTGTTACATTTCAGGACCACAAATCTAAGTCAAAAAATATTTTAATATCAATTTACATGCTCACAATATGTGAATTGACATGTGTGAAATTTTCGTATGAAAACTTGATCGTTTGTGTGCTTAATTTTGAAAAAGGACCTAATCGCATAAAATGTAAAAGTGGCCTTCTATTTTTTAAAGTGCCTAATTTCTTTGTCTCTTTAATTGTGAGGTCCTTATGTGGTTATTTGACCATGAAATTTATTGAATGACATTAATGGACATTAGTTGATGGAATTTTAAATGTATATTATAAGGCTATAATAGTAAATTGTGTATTAATGTTTATTATTTAAACAAAACATAATATTGGCTTCTTTTATTCATTATTTGGCCAAATATATCAAAGTAAAAATAAAGAAAACTCAAGATTAGGGTTCGGTTAAGAGATTTGGCGATTTAGGTATGTATTTTGTTCGGTTTTTGATAATTTCTACGTTTTTGTAATTCGGTTTTTGATAATTTCTACGTTTTTGTAATCGTTGCTTAGTAATCTATTAAGACCATGCCATAATTTCTGATTTTGTTGATGATTTTGAATTATGCCACTGTTGATAGTGTGAGATTTATGAAGTTTGATGGTAGTAAATGAAAGAAATGTGTTAGATTACTATTTTTTGTCTTTGAATTTTTTATGAATTTGAGTAATTTGGACTAAATTGTAAAAGGAAGATTTTGAGGGACTAAAATGTGAAATAAATGAAATATATGGGCTTATATGAATACTATGAGAATTCGGTTTAACATGGGTATATAGAAATTTTGTGTATTTTGTGAGTTTGTGAATTAAGACTAAAGTGTCAAAATGTGAAAATGTGAGGGCTAATTTGCAAAATACCCTAAATATGTGTTTTTGGATTGAGTTGCGTGATTTGGTGAAGAAAAGGGTTAATTTTTAATGTGTTTAGATCAAGAACCAAAGAAAACAGAATAAGATCGGGGAAAACGAAAGTCGTTAAATAGTTACTCTTTTCCATTCATTTCCGTACGAGGTAATTCAATATACAAATAAACTTGTTTGAGTTGATTTATTCATGTTTATATGACATTGAATTATGTTGAATGGCTATATAAGAGCTCAATATGTGATATCCGAGAAAGTTCTGATAATGTGACAACGTCCGAAAAGTCCCGTATGAACCATAGGAATAGTTATGACACATATGTCATGACATATGATCCGATATGTGTTCTCGTGTAAGGTCACGTTTGGGACGTTGATATCGATTTGTGAATTACTTGTAAGATCATGTCTGGGACATTGGCATCGTATTTGATTTCGTGTAAGACCCTGTCCAGGACAGTGGTATCGATATTTGATTACATGTGACAAAATTATGAGAAAATATCCATTATGGGAAAATGAATGGGGAATATGTGAAATGTATTTGAGCTATATGTTTTGTGATAGCATTTGGTTAAGGAGTATATGTATATTATGATGCTTATATGTTTATATTATTAATTTTATTTGTATATGGCTTACTAAGCTTTTGAAAGCTTACTTTGTGTGTCTTTTAACTATTTTTTCAGATATCGAAGCTACCGAAAGCTCAGGAATCGTCGAGGATCATCACCACACTATCATACTATATTTTGGTACCTTTTGAAAGTGTAATTATTGAAGTATGGAATGTATAGGCTAGAAGTATTAGAATATGTTTTGTAATGTGTATATCATGCCATGTGATATGGCTAGATTATAGTTAAATTTATGGTTTGAATTTGGTATATGATATGTGATGCAATGTTGCTATTATGAGGTGTTTTTGGTTGGCCAAAAGTAATGGTCAAATTGGTAAGAATTTGGCATGAGAATGAATGAGGTAAATTGATGTTACAAATCATATGTTTTGGTATGTCTTTAGCTTATGAATGTTATGTTTTGATTTGTAAATTATGAATGAAATAGGTTGATGAATATATGATATTAATAATTTATGGTTTGGGTTTGAAATTGGTTGAAAATATGATGCTTATTTGATGCTTGTAAAGAGGACCCTTAATGGGTGGCAATTTGGACTTGTAAATGACCTATTTTTGCCCACACGGGTAGAGACACGGGCATGTGTCTCAGCCGTGTTGCTCGAGGGCCATTTCAAAATAAGCCTAGGCAGAGCACACAGTCGCACACACGGGCATGTGCTAGGCTGTGTGGCCAAGGCAGTTTCGACCACGGGCTAGACATATGGGTGTGTGGTCGGCCATATGGCCAAGTCAGTAGCCTCCCTAATTTTCACACAGCCTGGCACACGGGCATGTCTTGTGGCCCTGTGGACAAGTCAGTATGTATGCCTTATTTTGACATGGCCTAGACACACGGGCGTGTCTAAAGCCGTGTGGGGTACACAACCAGTTCACACGGGCGTGTGACCTGTACAACTTTAAAAAATGTTTAAGTTTTGAAAAATTTTGTATGAGCTCAGTTTAGTCTCGACCCTTTTTTTAATGCATGCTTAAGTTCTCGATGACTTATATAAGGGACTCTATGGAAATGTTTGATTATGACTGTGGATGATGTATATGAATTGTTTGTAAAATGTTCCAATTTGTCTGGTAAAGCCTTTAACCCTAGTTTGGCGACTGATACGGGCTAGGGGTGTAACATTTGGTTGGTATTAGAGCTACGATTTAGTCGATTCTAGGGCTAACATAGTGTATGTGAGTCTAGCTATACATGCCATATATATGAACCGCGATAGTGTGATGAATCCTCACAATGACAAGATTATGCTATAAAGGTCCCAAAAGTACAAAAATTATTAAGAAACACCATCAAAATCACTTAATTGTAAGGGTAAAGAGTGGCTAAAATTTTTGAAGCTCCAAAACCCCTAAAATGGCTGATATTTTCGGTGGTATGGACAAGAGATGAAAAAGATGACAACCTCTTTCTTTTTTGTTTTATTTCTAGTCAAAATTAAGCTACTAACTTCACCTAATTTTGACTTTTCTACTTCTTTTTGTCTCTATGGCCGGCCACCCTTATTAAAATGGGTCTATTTGCCCTTTAAAGACCCCTAATTATGGTTCTCTAGTTATTTAACACCATTTGCTAGAAAATTAAAACTTTTACCCTTTATGCAATTTAGTCCTCTTTCGCAATTGAGCATGCAATCGCTAAAATTATTTCACCAAAATTATCATGAACTCATATAAACATTCTATAACACATAAAAAAATATTAAAAATAATTTCCCCGACCTCGGGTTAGTGATTCCAGCACCACTATTTCGAAAAGGCCTAAAAACCGGGCTGTTACATTTTGGGACCACAAATATGAGTCAAAAAAATATTTTAATATTAATTTCTGTGCTTATAATATGTGAATTGACATGTCTGAAAGTTTCGTATGAAAACTTGATCATTTGTGTGCTTAATTTTGAAAAAAGACCTAACCGCATAAAATGTAAAAGTGACCTTCTATTTGTTAAAGTGCCTAATTGCTATATCTCTTTAATTGTGAGGTCCTTATGTGGTTATTTGACCATGGAATGTATTGAATGACATTCATGGACATTAGTTGGTGGAATTTGAAATGTATATTATAAGGCTATAATAGTAAATTGTGTATTAATGTTTATTAATTAAACAAAACATAATATTGGCTTCATTTATTCATAATATCAAAGGAAAAATAAAGAAAACTCAAGCTTAGGGTTCAACGAAGATATTTGGTGATTTAGGTATGTATTTTGTTCGATTTTTGATAATTTCTACATTTTTCTAATCGTTGCTTAGTAATCTATCAAGCCCAAGCCATAATTTCTAATTTTTTTGATGATTTTGAATTATGCCATTGTTGATAATGTGAGCTTTATGAAGTTTGATGGTAGTAAATGAAGGAAATGTGTTAGATTACTAAGTTTTGTCTTTGAATTTTTTATGAATTTGAGTAATTTAGACTAAATTTAAAAAAGAGATTTTGAGGGACTAAAATGTGAAATAAATTAAATATATGAGCTTATATGAATACTATGAGAATTCGGCTTAACATGGTTATATAGAAATTTTGTATATTTTGTGATTTTGTGAATTACAGACTAAAGTGTCAAAATGTGAAAATGTGAGGGCTAATTTGTAAAATGCCCTAGATATGTGTTTCTAGATTGAATTGAATGGCTTGATGAATAAAAGGGTTAAATTTGAATGTGTTTAGATCAAGAACCAAAGAAAATGAGATTAGATCGGGGGAAAACGAAAGTCGTTGAATAGTTGCTCGTTTCCGTTCATTTCCGTACGAGGTAAGTCAATATACAAATAAATGTGTTTGAGTTGATTTATTTATGTTTATATGACATTGAATTATGTTGAATGGCTAATGAGAGCTCAATATGTGATATCCAAGAAAGTTCTGATCAAGTGACGACGCCCGAAAAGTCCGTACTGTGACACCCCGAATGTGACCCTAGTCGGAGAGTGGTTTCGGGACCACGAAACCGAGTCACAAGAATAATTAAGTGTTATATTCCGTACGTATTGTATGTGGAATTGGTATGCGTAAATATTTCGTGTCTCGATTTTTATTAATTAGGTGCTAAATTATAAGAAAGGACTTAGTAGTGAACTTTGAAAGTACGATAGGGAAATAGGTGATGACTAATTAAAGCATGCATGCAAAATAATGGACTTGCATGTCAAATTCCCCTTTCTACAAGTAATGGCCGGCCATGACAAAGAATATGGGTCAAACATGTCATGAAACATGTTTTGTTGGGCATTAGGGAGAAATAGTAAACAAATAAGCATGGGTAAGAAAAGAATGAAAAAAAAATGTGTGTGAGAGAGTGGCATACCCCATTGCCGTGAGTTGTAGAGAAGGAAAGAAAAAATTTTGTTCATCCTTTCTTTGAGCCAAAACTAAGGAAGAAGGAGGATTTTGCTTCATGCTTGGTTTGGAAGAGATCTAGAAGGAGATTTGGCTAAGTTTGCATCAAGATTAAGGTATGTATGAGGTTGTGTTGGGAGTTTCATGCATGTTTTGGTTGCTAACTTGATGTGCATGTTAGCCATGGCTCAAATCTTTGGTATGCCATGGAAATGGTATTTGGCCAAAGTTGTTATAGTGATAAAGCCATTGCATGCTAAGTGTGAAGCTTGATGATGATGCATGCAATGATGGATTTTCTACTCATGAGTAAGATTTTGAGTTTCTCTTTGTTTTATCATGATTAAAGTTGAAAAGGAGCATGATTGTCATACTTGGCCATGATGCATTCTTGAGCATGATTCATGCTTCTTGCATGTTAGTTAAAAGTTTGTGTTTTGGATGGCTATGGACACCTTGAAAATTGGCCATGCTCATATATGCATATATATGATTGCACATTATGTTTGGTTATGAACTAAGTGATGAATATATTGATTTAAAGAAGAAAATGTGGAAGAATGCTTGTGAAATTGCAAGCACAATTCGCCTAGCACACATATAAGTGCTTGATGCTATATTATAAGTTTTAAATACAATGCATAAAGCATAAATTAGTAGATTGCATGCTGTTTTTGTGAGGTATTAAGTGCAAAATTGACCTCAACATGTACATGAATATTCGGCCTTGGGTAGCCTATTGAAGGCCTTAGCATTTCCTTGATGCTCAAATAAATTGTATTGAATTGATTGATGCTTGCGAACTTATACAATGACGAAGTATGAAGTAAGAATGTGTATTAATGAAATGATGCATTTGGCTATGTGAATGTATTGCTGTAAATTATAGTTCATTATATTCCTTGAGACTTACTAAGCATAAAAATGCTTACCCGTTGCTTTGGCTCTTAGTTTTCTAGATTTCGCCGAGGCAATCGGATTTGGGATCGTTGAAGTCAAGTCATCCACACTATCAAGCCTCCATTTTGGTATAAATTTTGGTTGAACTTGAGATGGCATGTATAGGACTACCTCTTGTTTGTTAAATACGTTGTAATGTAAGTTTGTATGGCCATGCGAAAATGGCTCAAAAGGGAGCATGAACTTAGACTTATTGTGGGTTGTATGTATATATATTTGGGGTCATGATGTGGCTATGGTTTGGAAATGGGAATGTTGGTCATATGATCAGCCATTGGCATGGTTAAAATGATCATATATGAACCTATGTATGGCAAGATTAGTTGAATCATGGAGACTACCAAATAGGTAAGTCCTACCTTAAAACAGATGCTGCCAGCTGCAGTGGCGTGAATGTGAAAAATCACCATAATTCATAGGAATGGAATCAAATAGTGAATAAGCTATGTAAATGAACCTTGATGAGTCTATTTTCATATGGAAGAAACGAAACGGTCATAGGAGTTACAGGTTAAGAGATATTAAAGCTATTGTGAGACAGGGCCAGAATGGTTTCTGGGTTCCCTGTCGCAACTTTAAAAATTCACTATAAATTATCCAAAAGAATTAGGAGATATACCTTATATGTACAGATTCCATTTTGAGTCTAGTTTCATTAGAAACAAACGACACCAGCATTAAAGCCCTGTGCAGAGAGATATTCAAGTTATACCGCGCGAAGGTCAGAGCAGTCGATCCCTGTAACTTGGGTAACTTTAACTAATAAACTGTACCAATTGGCCCGACCAAAATCCTAGAAATAAATTCATGGATGTATATATGAGTCTAAATTCAGGAAAATTTACGAAACCAGTTTCCGAGTTTTGAAACTCGAGATATGATTTTTAAGGCGACAGTGACGCAGTTTTCCAGCCTGACTGGAAATGTCAAATTGGTGGGCAAAAACATGTGAACTTGGTTTGTTAACCCTCGGGTCCGACACCGGCGATGGTCTCGGGTTTGGGGTGTTACAATTTTATTGGTATCAGAGCCACGGTTTAGTCGATTCTAGGACTACCGTGATGTGTTTGGGGTCTAGCTATACATGCCATTAAATGATGAATCGATAGTGTGATGAATTCTGACAATTTGACTTCATGTTTGTTTATAGCAATGGATCCCGATCCCAACCGAGCGATAGCTGATGATGTGGAGAGTGTGGCGCTGCTCCCGCGCAAGAAGGGACAGCGCCGGCGGACTCTCAACCTATGGCCAGCAATCCTAATGACGAGGCTAAGCAAGCCTTTTATAGTGTGATGAACGAATGGTTTAATCAATACATTCGAACCAACACGGCTGTTCCACCACCTCCATTCCCGACGAATGCAACCCCCGCACCTACAATACCTCCGGTGACTGACCCAATAAGGTCAGGTAAGCCCCCAGTCGATAGGATTCGAAAACATGGGGCCACTGAATTTAAGGCTACGGATGATGATGATGCCGAGCGAGCTGAATTATGGTTAGATAACACTATCCGGGTGCTTGATGAGCTATCCTGTACACCCGATGAGTGCTTAAAGTGTACCATCTCCTTGCTACGCGAGTCCGCCTACTATTGGTGGAGTACTCTGACTTCTGTGGTGCCTAGAGAGCAAGTGACTTGGGAATTCTTTCTAACCGAGTTCCGAAAAAAGTATATCAGTCAGAGATTCATCGACCAAAAGCGGAGGGAGTTCCTTGATCTTAAGCAAGGTTCTATGTCCGTTACCGACTACGAACGAAAGTTTGTGAGGCTTAGCCGGTACGCGCGAGAATGCATTTCGTCCGAAGCTATTATGTGCAAACGCTTCGAGGATGGGCTGAATGATGATATAAGGATGTTTGTTGGCATTCTCGAGATACGAGAGTTCGTAGTACTTGTTGAGCGAGCTTGTAAAGCCGAAGAGCTTAGAAAGGAGAAACAAAAAGCTGATGTGGGGATTGGAGAATTCCGGAAGAGGTCCTCGGGAAAGTCTCTTCAACAAGCATCGAAGAGATTTCGAGATGATGCGAGCCGGTCTAGAGGCGTTTCGGGATTTTCTAGACGAGGACGCGATCGACCCCCTGTGACCACACGAGTCACCTCGATTGCCGGTGGCGGAAATGATCGCCGAGAGGACGGAGTGTCCACATTGTGGCAAATGGCATTCGGGAGCTGTTGGTTTCGTGATCGCTCCTGCTATAAGTGTGGATCGGCCGACCATTTTATGAAGGATTGCCCGAGGATGCATGAACAGAATGCAAGTCAGAGTGCAAACCCGGGTGCTACCACTGCTCGAGGTAGGCCACCTAGAAATATGGGCAATGTCAGTGGCGGTCAGAGAGGATCTAGAGATGCTACCATCAGATCTGAGGCTCGTGCTCCTGCTAGGACTTATGCCATACGCGCACGCCGAGGATCTTGCCTCTCCGGATGTTATTACCGGTACTTTCACTCTTTTCAATACAAATGTAATTGCTTTGATTGACCCGGTTCTACTCATTCTTATATATGTGAAACCTTAGCATCCAGAAGACTTTGCCCATTGAGTCTCTTGAGTTTGTAATTCGGTGTCAAACCCTTGGGTCATTACGTGCTTGTTAACAAAGTGTGCAAGAAAAGTCCCCTAGTGTTCCGAGGTTCTTGTTTTCCGCGGACTTAATGCTTTTGCCATTCGATGAGTTCGATGTTATTCTTGGTTTGGATTGGTTGACCATGCACGATGCGGTTGTAAATTGCAAGAGCAAGACTATCGATTTGAGGTGCGCGAATAATGAAATAATTCGGGTTGAGTCCACGGACTTAAAGGGGTTGCCATTTGTAATATCGCGATGTTGGCCCGAAATATGTAAGAAAAGGGTGCGGCGTACCTTGCGTCACGCATCGATGACAAGGAATCGAGAAGAAACCCGAATCTGTGCCCGTGGTTTGTGAATACCGGATGTTTTCCCGAAGAATTGCGGGTTTACCACTGTTCGAGAAATAGAATTTGGCATCGAATTGGTACCGGTACCACCCCAATTTCGATGGCTCCGTATCGTATGGCACCAACGGAATTGAAGGAGTTGAAAACTCAGTTGCAAGAATTGGTGGATAGAGGTTTTGCTCGCCGAGTTTTTCGCCTTGGGGTGCGCGGTGTTGTTCGTGAAGAAGAAGGATGGAACCATGCGACTATGCATCGACTATCGTCGACAACAAAGCGACGATAAAGAACAAATATCCGTTGCCACGTATTGATGACTTGTTCGATCAACGAAGGGAGCCTCGGTGTTCTCGAAAATAGATTTGAGATCGGGCTACTATCAATTGCGAATCCGAGATTGAGCGTGCCCAAGGCGCCTTGAGCGAGATATGGTCACTATGAGTTCTGGTGATGCCGTTTGGGCTCACTAATGCCCTGCGGTATTTATGGATTTAATGAATCGAATCTTTAGACCATATTTGGATCGATTCGTAGTCGTGTTCATTGATGACATCTTGGTCTATTCAAGAAATGAGACCGAACATCTTTGAACACCTGCGGTTAGTCTTTGCAAATTTTACGGGACAAGCAATTATATGCTAAGTTCAGCAAGTGTGAGTTCGGTTAAGAGAGGTAAGCTTCTTGGGTCATGTGGTATCAGATCGGGTATTCGAGTCGATTCGAATAAAATTTCAGCCATACTAAATTGGAAGCCTCAGAAATATTCTTGAGGTTCAAGCTTTTTGGGGCTTGCCGGTTACTACCGACGATTTGTAAAGGCTTCTCAACGATAGCCACGCCGATGATGGCTACTCCAAAAGGATGTTAAGTTCGAATGGACGGAGAAATGCCAAAAAGCTTCGATCAATGAAAACTTATTTGATGAAGCCCCAATTCTAGTGCAACCCGAGTCCGCAAGGAGTTTGTCATCTATAGCGACGCATCTCTACTTGGGTTAGGTTGCGTATTAATGCAAGAAGGTCGAGTTGTGGCCTGCGCGTCGAGGCAATTAAAGCCACATGAGAAAAATTATCCGACTCATGATCTCGAATTGGCCGCCATCGTATTCGCCTTAAAGATTTGGCGACATTACTTATTTGGTGAAAGGTGCCATGTATACTCGGATCACAAAAGTCTCAAGTATTTGATGACCCAACGAGACTTAAATCTGCGACAAAGACGTTGGCTCGAGCTGTTAAAGGATTATGAGCTGATCATTGACTATCACCGGGAAAGGCGAATGTAGTTGCGGATGCCTTGAGTCGTAAATCGTTATTCACTTTACGAGCGATGAATGTGCACTTGTCTATCCGATCCGACAGTGTGTTAGTGGCTGAAATGAAAGCCAAACCATTATTGACACACCAAATTCGAGAAGCTCAGAAAGTCGATGACGAGTTGGTTGCAAAACGGGCTGCATGTGTTCCGAACAAGGACTCGGAGTTTCAAATCGACGATGACGATTGTTTGAGGTTCAAAAGTCGTCTGTGTGTCCCAAAGAATTGAACTCATTTCGATAATTTGAATGAAGCCCATTGTAGCCGAATGGCAATCCACCCGGGAGTACGAAGATGTACAATGATTTGAAACGTCGATTTTGGTGGCATGGTATGAAGCGGGACATCTCCGACTTTGTTTCAAGATGTTTAATATGTCAACAAGTGAAAGCGGAACATCGGTGCCTTGAGGATTACTTCACCAATCACGATACCCGAGTGGAAATGGGATCGAGTCACAATGGACTTTGTATCCGGACCGCCATTGTCGACCAAGTAAGAAGGATGCGGTTTGGGTCGTGGTAGATCGATTGACTAAGTCGGCCCACTTTGTCCCCGTCGCACGGATTTTCAATGGACAAATTAGCGGAATTGTACGTTTCTCAGTTGTGAAATTACACGGGTGCCTATTTCTATCGTGTCGGATAGAGATCCGAGATTTACCTCGCGGTTTTGGAAAAAGTTGCAAGAAGCTTTGGGTACCAAGTTGCATTTCAAGACCGCCTTCCACCCCCAAACCGATGGTCAATCCGGCGGGTAATTCGGATACTTGAGGATATGTTAAGATGTTGCGTCCTCGAGTTTAGTGGTTCATGGGAGCGGTATTTGCCGTTGATTGAATTCGCTTACAACAACACTTTCAATCGAGTATTAAGATGGCACCCTACGAGGCTTTGTACGGCGTAAATGCCGTACACCATTGTTTTGGACCGAGCTTGGTGAAAGCAAGATTTTCGGGTGGATTTGATTAGGGATGCGAGCGAAAGTGAAAGTAATCCGTGAAAGTTTGAAGATAGCCTTCGATCGTCGAGAAGTCGTGCGCGGATATGAAGCGTAAGGATATCGAGTATCGTGGGTGATAAAGTGTTCCTCAAGGTATCGCCTTGGAAAAAATACTCGAGTTGGCCGTAAGGGCAAGTTGAGCCCGAGGTTCATTGGGCCATATGAGATATCGAGCGAGTCGGTCCGGTGGCATATCGTTTGATTTTGCCCCCGAACTCAAAAGGTTCACGATGTCTTCCACGTTCGATGCTTGACGTTATAGATCTGATCCATCGCACGTGATTAGTCCATCGAAATTGAAATTCAAGCTAATATGAGTTATGAGGAAGAACCAATTCGTATCCTATCACGAGAAGTGAAAGAGTTGCGAAACAAGCGGGTTCCGCTAGTGAAAGTGTTATGGCTCAAGCACGGGATAGAAGAAGCTACTTGGGAGGCCGAGAACTCAATGAGAGAGCGATATCCGAACCTATTTACGGTAAGCTTTTCGGGACGAAAATCTCTTGAGTGGGGAGAGTTGTGACACCGAATGTGACCCTAGTCGGAGAGTGGTTTCGGGACCACGAAACCGAGTCACAAGAATAATTAAGTGTTATATTCCGTACTTATTGTATGTGGAATTGGTATGCGTAAATATTTCGTGTCTCGATTTTTATTAATTAGGTGCTAAATTATAAGAAAGGACTTAGTAGTGAACTTTGAAAGTACGATAGGAAATAGGTGATGACTAATTAAAGCATGCATGCAAAATAATGGACTTGCATGTCAAATTCCCCTTTCTACAAGTAATGGCCGCCATGACAAAGAAATATGGGTCAAACATGTCATGAAACATGTTTTGTTGGGCATTAGGGAGAAATAGTAAACAAATAAGCATGGGTAAGAAAAGAATGAAAAAAAAAAATGTGTGTGAGAGAGTGGCATACCCCATTGCCGTGAGTTGTAGAGAAGGAAAGAAAAAATTTTGTTCATCCTTTCTTTGAGCCAAAACTAAGGAAGAAGGAGGATTTTTGCTTCATGCTTGGTTTGGAAGAGATCTAGAAGGAGATTTGGCTAAGTTTGCATCAAGATTAAGGTATGTATGAGGTTGTGTTGGGAGTTTCATGCATGTTTTGGTTGCTAACTTGATGTGCATGTTAGCCATGGCTCAAATCTTTGGTATGCCATGGAAATGGTATTTGGCCAAAGTTGTTATAGTGATAAAGCCATTGCATGCTAAGTGTGAAGCTTGATGATGATGCATGCAATGATGGATTTTCTACTCATGAGTAAGATTTTGAGTTTTCTCTTTGTTTTATCATGATTAAAGTTGAAAAGGAGCATGATTGTCATACTTGGCCATGATGCATTCTTGAGCATGATTCATGCTTCTTGCATGTTAGTTAAAAGTTTGTGTTTTGGATGGCTATGGACACCTTGAAAATTCGCCATGCTCATATATGCATATATATGATTGCACATTATGTTTGGTTATGAACTAAGTGATGAATATATTGATTTAAAGAAGAAAATGTGGAAGAATGCTTGTGAAATTGCAAGCACAATTCGGCCTAGCACACATATAAGTGCTTGATGCTATATTATAAGTTTTGGGCCACAATGCGCAAAGCATAAATTAGTAGATTGCATGCTGTTTTTGTGAGGTATTAAGTGCAAAATTGACCTCAACATGTACATGAATATTCGGCCTTGGGTAGCCTATTGAAGGCCTTAGCATTTCCTTGATGCTCAAATAAATTGTATTGAATTGATTGATGCTTTGCGAACTTATACAATGACGAAGTATGAAGTAAGAATGTGTATTAATGAAATGATGCATTTGGCTATGTGAATGTATTGCTGTAAATTATAGTTCATTATATTCCTTGAGACTTACTAAGCATAAAAATGCTTACCCCGTTGCTTTGGCTCTTAGTTTTCTAGATTTCGCTCGAGGCAATCGGATTTGGGATCGTTGAAGTCGAAGTCATCCACACTATCAAGCCTCCATTTTGGTATAAATTTTTGGTTGAACTTGAGATGGCATGTATAGGACTACCTCTTGTTTGTTAAATACGTTGTAATGTAAGTTTGTATGGCCATGCGAAAATGGCTCAAAAGGGAGCATGAACTTAGACTTATTGTGGGTTGTATGTATATATATTTGGGGTCATGATGTGGCTATGGTTTGGAAATGGGAATGTTGGTCATATGATCAGCCATTGGCATGGTTAAAATGATCATATATGAACCTATGTATGGCAAGATTAGTTGAATCATGGAGACTACCAAATAGGTAAGTCCTACCTTAAAACAGATGCTGCCAGCTGCAGTGGCGTGAATGTGAAAAATCACCATAATTCATAGGAATGGAATCAAATAGTGAATAAGCTATGTAAATGAACCTTGATGAGTCTATTTTCATATGGAAGAAACGAAACGGTCATAGGAGTTACAGGTTAAGAGATATTAAAGCTATTGTGAGACAGGGCCAGAATGGTTTCTGGGTTCCCTGTCGCAACTTTAAAAATTCACTATAAATTATCCAAAAGAATTAGGAGATATACCTTATATGTACAGATTCCATTTTGAGTCTAGTTTCATTAGAAACAAACGACACCAGCATTAAAGCCCTGTGCAGAGAGATATTCAAGTTATACCGCGCGAAGGTCAGAGCAGTCGATCCCTGTAACTTGGGTAACTTTAACTAATAAACTGTACCAATTGGCCCGACCAAAATCCTAGAAATAAATCCATGGATGTATATATGAGTCTAAATTCAGGAAAATTTACGAAACCAGTTTCCGAGTTTTGAAACTCGAGATATGATTTTAAGGCGACAGTGACGCAGTTTTCCAGCCTGACTGGAAATGTCAAATTGGTGGGCAAAAACATGTGAACTTGGTTTGTTAACCCTCGGTCCGACACGGCGATGGTCTCGGGTTTGGGGTGTTACAATTTTATTGGTATCAGAGCCACGGTTTAGTCGATTCTAGGACTACCGTGATGTGTTTGGGGTCTAGCTATACATGCCATTAAATGATGAATCGATAGTGTGATGAATTCTGACAATTTGACTTCATGTTTGTTTATAGCAATGGATCCCGATCCCAACCGAAGCGATAGCTGATGATGTGGAGAGTGTGGCGCCTGCTCCCGCGCAAGGGACAGCGCCGGCGGACTCTCAACCTATGGCCAGCAATCCTAATGACGAGGCTAAGCAAGCCTTTTATAGTGTGATGAACGAATGGTTTAATCAATACATTCGAACCAACACGGCTGTTCCACCACCTCCATTCCCGATTTAATGCAACCCCGCACCTACAATACCTCCGGTGGATCGACCCAATAAGGTCGGGTAAGCCCCCATCGATAGGATTCGAAAACATGGGGCCACTGAATTTAAGGCTACGGATGATGATGATGCCGAAGCGAGCTGAATTATGGTTAGATAACACTATCCGGTGCTTGATGAGCTATCCTGTACACCCGATGAGTGCTTAAAGTGTACCATCTCCTTGCTACGCGAGTCCGCCTACTATTGGTGGAGTACTCGACTTCGTGGTGCCTAGAGAGCAAGTGACTTGGGAATTCTTTCTAACCGAGTTCAAAAAAGTATATCATCGAGATTCATCGACCAAAAGCGGAGGAGTTCCTTGATCTTAAGCAAGGTTCTATGTCCGTTACCGACTACGAACGAAAGTTTGTGAGGCTTAGCCAGATGCTGCGAGAATGCATTTCGTCCGAAGCTATTATGTGCAAACGCTTCGAGGATGGGCTGAATGATGATATAAGGATGTTTGTTGGCATTCTCGAGATCGAGAGTTCGTAGTACTTGTTGAGCGAGCTTGTAAAGTCGAAGAGCTTAGAAAGGAGAAACAAAAAGTGATGTGGGGATTGGAGAATTCGAAGAGGTCCTCGGAAAGTCTCTTCAACAAGCATCGAAGAGATTTCGAGATGATGCGAGCCGGTCTAGAGGCGTTTGGGATTTTCTAGACGAGGACGCGATCGACCCTGTGACACACGAGTCACCTCGATTGCGGTGGCGGAAATGATCGCCGAGAGAGGACGGAGTGTCCACATTGTGGCAAATGGCATTCGGGGAGCTGTTGGTTTCGTGATCGCTCTGCTATAAGTGTGGATCGGCCGACCATTTTATGAAGGATTGCCCGAGGATGCATGAGCAGAATGCAAGTCGAGTGCAAACCCGGGTGCTACCATCGCTCGAGGTAGGCCACCTAGAAATATGGGCAATGTCGATTGGCGGTCGAGAGGATCTAGAGATGCTACCATCGATCGAGGCTCGTGCTCTGCTAGGACTTATGCCATACGCGCACGCCGAGGATCTGCCTCTCCGGATGTTATTACCGGTACTTTCACTCTTTTCAATACAAATGTAATTGCTTTGATTGACCTGGTTCTACTCATTCTTATATATGTGAAACCTTAGCATCCAAGAAGACTTTGCCCATTGAGTCTCTTGAGTTTGTAATTCGGTGTCAAACCCTTGGGTCATTACGTGCTTGTTAACAAAGTGTGCAAGAAAAGTCCCCTAGTGTTCGAGGTTCTTGTTTTCCGCGGACTTAATGCTTTTGCCATTCGATGAGTTCGATGTTATTCTTGGTTTGGATTGGTTGACCATGCACGATGCGGTTGTAAATTGCAAGAGCAAGACTATCGATTTGAGGTCGCGAATAATGAAATAATTCGGGTTGAGTCCACGAACTTAAAGGGTTGCCGGTGTAATATCGGCGATGTTGGCCCGAAATATGTAAGAAAAGGGTGCGGCGTACCTTGCGTCGACGCTTCGATGACAAGGAATCGAGAAGAAACCCGAATCTGTGCCCGTGGTTTGTGAATACCGGATGTTTTCCCGAAGAATTGCCGGGTTTACCACATGCTCGAGAAATAGAATTTGGCATCGAATTGGTACTGGTACCACCCCAATTTCGATGGCTCCGTATCGTATGGCACCAACGGAATTGAAGGAGTTGAAAACTCGGTTGCAAGAATTGGTGGATAGAGGTTTTGCTCCCCGAGTTTTTCGCCTTAGGGTGCGCGGTGTTGTTCGTGAAGAAGAAGGATGGAACCATGCGACTATGCATCGACTATCGTCGACAACAAAGCGACGATAAAGAACAAATATCCGTTGCCACGTATTGATGACTTGTTCGATCAACTGAAGGGAGCCTCGGTGTTCTCGAAAATAGATTTGAGATCGGGCTACTATCAATTGTGAATCCGAGATTCAGACGTGCCCAAGACTGCCTTCAGAACGAGATATGGTCACTATGAGTTCTGGTGATGCCGTTTGGGCTCACTAATGCCCTGCGGTATTTATGGATTTAATGAATCGAATCTTTAGACCATATTTGGATCGATTCGTAGTCGTGTTCATTGATGACATCTTGGTCTATTCAAGAAATGAGACCGAACATCTTTGAACACTGCGGTTAGTGCTGCAAATTTTACGGGACAAGCAATTATATGCTAAGTTAAAGCAAGTGTGAGTTACGGTTAAGAGAGGTAAGCTTCTTGGGTCATGTGGTATTCAGATCGGGTATTCGAGTTTAATTCGAATAAAATTTCAGCCATACTAAATTGGAAGCCTCAGAAATATTCTGAGGTTGAAGCTTTTGGGGCTTGCGGTTACTACCGACGATTTGTAAAAGGCTTCTCAACGATAGCCACCGATGACGGCTTACTCCAAAAGGATGTTAAGTTCGAATGGACGGAGAAATGCCAAAAAGCTTCGATCAACTGAAAACTTATTTGATGAAGCCCCAATTCTAGTGCAACCCGAGTCCGCAAGGAGTTTGTCATCTATAGCGACGCATCTCTACTTGGGTTAGGTTGCGTATTAATGCAAGAAGGTCGAGTTGTGGCCTATCGTCGAGGCAATTAAAGCCACATGAGAAAAATTATCCGACTCATGATCTCGAATTGGCGCCATCGTATTCGCCTTAAAGATTTGGCGACATTACTTATTTGGTGAAAGGTGCCATGTATACTCGGATCACAAAAGTCTCAAGTATTTGATGACCCAACGAGACTTAAATCTGCGACAAAGACGTTGGCTCGAGCTGTTAAAGGATTATGAGTGATCATTGACTATCACCGGGAAAGGCGAATGTAGTTGCGGATGCCTTGAGTCGTAAATCGTTATTCACTTTGACGATGAATGTGCACTTGTCTATCCGATCCGACAGTGTGTTAGTGGCTGAAATGAAAGCCAAACCATTATTGACACACCAAATTCGAGAAGCTCGAGAAAGTCGATGACGAGTTGGTTGCAAACGGGCTGCATGTGTTCGAACAAGGACTCGGAGTTTCAAATCGACGATGACGATTGTTTGAGGTTCAAAAGTCGTCTGTGTGTCCCAAAGAATTGAACTCATTTCGATAATTCTGAATGAAGCCCATTGTAGCCGAATGGCAATCCACCCGGGGAGTACGAAGATGTATAATGATTTGAAACGTCGATTTTGGTGGCATGGTATGAAGCGGGACATCTCCGACTTTGTTTCAAGATGTTTAATATGTCAACAAGTGAAAGCGGAACATCGGTGCCTTGAGATTACTTCACCAATCACGATACCCGAGTGGAAATGGGATCGAGTCACAATGGACTTTGTATCCGGACCGCCATTGTCAGCAAGTAAGAAGGATGCGGTTTGGGTCGTGGTAGATCGATTGACTAAGTCGGCCCACTTTGTCCCCGTACGTACGGATTTTTCAATGGACAAATTAGCGGAATTGTACGTTTCTCAGATTGTGAAATTACACGGGGTGCCTATTTCTATCGTGTCGGATAGAGATCCGAGATTTACCTCGCGGTTTTGGAAAAAGTTGCAAGAAGCTTTGGGTACCAAGTTGCATTTCAGCACTGCCTTCCACCCCCAAACCGATGGTCAATCCGAGCGGGTAATTCAGATACTTGAGGATATGTTAAGATGTTGCGTCCTCGAGTTTAGTGGTTCATGGGAACGGTATTTGCCGTTGATTGAATTCGCTTACAACAACAGCTTTCAATCGAGTATTAAGATGGCACCCTACGAGGCTTTGTACGGGCGTAAATGCCGTACACCATTGTTTTGGACTGAGCTTGGTGAAAGCAAGATTTTCGGGGTGGATTTGATTAGGGATGCCGAACAGAAAGTGAAAGTAATCCGTGAAAGTTTGAAGATAGCCTTCGATCGTCAGAAGTCGTACGCGGATATGAAGCGTAAGGATATCGAGTATCAGGTGGGTGATAAAGTGTTCCTCAAGGTATCGCCTTGGAAAAAAATACTCAGGTTCGGCCGTAAGGGCAAGTTGAGCCCGAGGTTCATTGGGCCATATGAGATATCAGAGCGAGTCGGTCCAGTGGCATATCGTTTGATTTTGCCCCCTGAACTCAAAAAGGTTCACGATGTCTTCCACGCTTCGATGCTTTGACGTTATAGATCTGATCCATCGCACGTGATTAGTCCATCAGAAATTGAAATTCAAGCTAATATGAGTTATGAGGAAGAACCAATTCGTATCCTATCACGAGAAGTGAAAGAGTTGCGAAACAAGCGGGTTCCGCTAGTGAAAGTGTTATGGCTCAAGCACGGGATAGAAGAAGCTACTTGGGAGGCCGAGAACTCAATGAGAGAGCGATATCCGAACCTATTTACAGTAAGCTTTTCGGGACGAAAATCTCTTGAGTGGGGAGAGTTGTGACACCCGAATGTGACCCTAGTCGGAGAGTGGTTTCGGGACCACGAAACCGAGTCACAAGAATAATTAAGTGTTATATTCCGTACTTATTGTATGTGGAATTGGTATGCGTAAATATTTCGTGTCTCGATTTTTATTAATTAGGTGCTAAATTATAAGAAAGGACTTAGTAGTGAACTTTGAAAGTACGATAGGGAAATAGGTGATGACTAATTAAAGCATGCATGCAAAATAATGGACTTGCATGTCAAATTCCCCTTTCTACAAGTAATGGCCGCCATGACAAAGAAATATGGGTCAAACATGTCATGAAACATGTTTTGTTGGGCATTAGGGAGAAATAGTAAACAAATAAGCATGGGTAAGAAAAGAATGAAAAAAAAAATGTGTGTGAGAGAGTGGCATACCCCATTGCCGTGAGTTGTAGAGAAGGAAAGAAAAAATTTTGTTCATCCTTTCTTTGAGCCAAAACTAAGGAAGAAGGAGGATTTTTGCTTCATGCTTGGTTTGGAAGAGATCTAGAAGGAGATTTGGCTAAGTTTGCATCAAGATTAAGGTATGTATGAGGTTGTGTTGGGAGTTTCATGCATGTTTTGGTTGCTAACTTGATGTGCATGTTAGCCATGGCTCAAATCTTTGGTATGCCATGGAAATGGTATTTGGCCAAAGTTGTTATAGTGATAAAGCCATTGCATGCTAAGTGTGAAGCTTGATGATGATGCATGCAATGATGGATTTTCTACTCATGAGTAAGATTTTGAGTTTTCTCTTTGTTTTATCATGATTAAAGTTGAAAAGGAGCATGATTGTCATACTTGGCCATGATGCATTCTTGAGCATGATTCATGCTTCTTGCATGTTAGTTAAAAGTTTGTGTTTTGGATGGCTATGGACACCTTGAAAATTCGGCCATGCTCATATATGCATATATATGATTGCACATTATGTTTGGTTATGAACTAAGTGATGAATATATTGATTTAAAGAAGAAAATGTGGAAGAATGCTTGTGAAATTGCAAGCACAATTGCCTAGCACACATATAAGTGCTTGATGCTATATTATAAGTTTTGGGCCACAATGCATAAAGCATAAATTAGTAGATTGCATGCTGTTTTTGTGAGGTATTAAGTGCAAAATTGACCTCAACATGTACATGAATATTCGGCCTTGGGTAGCCTATTGAAGGCCTTAGCATTTCCTTGATGCTCAAATAAATTGTATTGAATTGATTGATGCTTTGCGAACTTATACAATGACGAAGTATGAAGTAAGAATGTGTATTAATGAAATGATGCATTTGGCTATGTGAATGTATTGCTGTAAATTATAGTTCATTATATTCCTTGAGACTTACTAAGCATAAAAATGCTTACCCCGTTGCTTTGGCTCTTAGTTTTCTAGATTTCGCTCGAGGCAATCGGATTTGGGATCGTTGAAGTCGAAGTCATCCACACTATCAAGCCTCCATTTTGGTATAAATTTTTGGTTGAACTTGAGATGGCATGTATAGGACTACCTCTTGTTTGTTAAATACGTTGTAATGTAAGTTTGTATGGCCATGCTAAAATGGCTCGAAAAGGGAGCATGAACTTAGACTTATTGTGGGTTGTATGTATATATATTTGGGGTCATGATGTGGCTATGGTTTGGAAATGGGAATGTTGGTCATATGATCAGCCATTGGCATGGTTAAAATGATCATATATGAACCTATGTATGGCAAGATTAGTTGAATCATGGAGACTACCAAATAGGTAAGTCCTACCTTAAAACAGATGCTGCCAGCTGCAGTGGCGTGAATGTGAAAAATCACCATAATTCATAGGAATGGAATCAAATAGTGAATAAGCTATGTAAATGAACCTTGATGAGTCTATTTTCATATGGAAGAAACGAAACGGTCATAGGAGTTACAGGTTAAGAGATATTAAAGCTATTGTGAGACAGGGCCAGAATGGTTTCTGGGTTCCCTGTCGCAACTTTAAAATTCACTATAAATTATCCAAAAGAATTAGGAGATATACCTTATATGTACAGATTCCATTTTGAGTCTAGTTTCATTAGAAACAAACGACACCAGCATTAAAGCCCTGTGCAGAGAGATATTCAAGTTATACCGCGCGAAGGTCAGAGCAGTCGATCCCTGTAACTTGGGTAACTTTAACTAATAAACTGTACCAATTGGCCCGACCAAAATCCTAGAAATAAATCCATGGATGTATATATGAGTCTAAATTCAGGAAAATTTACGAAACCAGTTTCCGAGTTTTGAAACTCGAGATATGATTTTTAAGGCGACAGTGACGCAGTTTTCCAGCCTGACTGGAAATGTCAAATTGGTGGGCAAAAACATGTGAACTTGGTTTGTTAACCCTCGGGTCCGACACCGGCGATGGTCTCGGGTTTGGGGTGTTACACGTACGAACCATAAGAATAGTTAAGATACATATGTCATGATATAGGATCTGATATGTGTTCTTGTGTAAGACCACGTCTGGGACGTTGGCATCGATTTGTGATTTACGTGTAAGACAATGTCTAGGACATTGGCATCATATTTGATTTCGTGTAAGACCTTGTCTAGGACAGTGGCATCAATATTTGATTACATGTAAGACCACGTCTGGAACGTTGGCATTGTACGAGCTTTCTGAGCTATCCGCATATCCTTATGATTTCAAACGGTTCAACTGGCATTCTGAGAAACAAATGATAATATGAAATGTGTATCCGATTCAGGTACGTTTGAAATAGTATATCATATTTGATGTTGAAAGGTAAGTATATGTATCTTTGTGATCAAGTGATTATATGTGACAAAAGTATGAAAAAATATGCATTATGTGCAAATGAATGGGGAATATGTGAAATGTATTTGAGCTATGTGTTTTTTTATAGCATTTGGTTAAGGAGTATATGTATATTATGATGTTTATATGTTTATATTGTTAAGCTTATTTGTATATGGCTTACTAAGCTTTGGAAAGCTTACTTTGTGTGTCTTTCAACTATTTTTTTAGATATCGAAGCTATCGGAAGCTCGGGAATCGTCGAGGATCATCACCACACTATCGAACTATATTTTGGTACCTTTTGAAAGTGTAATTATTGAAGTATGGCATGTATAGGCCAGACGTATTAGAATATGTTTTGTAATGTGTATATCATGCCATGTGATATGGCTAGATTATGGTTAAATTTATGGTTTGAATTTGGTATATGATATGTGATGCAATGTTGCTATTATGAGGTGTTTTTGGTTGGCCAAAAGAAATGGTCAAATTGGTAAGAATTTGGCATGAGAATGAATGAGGTAAATTGATGTTACAAATCATATGTTTTAGTATGTCTTTGGCTTATGGATGTTATGTTTTGATTTTTGAATTATGAATGAAATAGGTTGATGAATATATGATTTGAATAATGTATGATTTGGGTTTGAAATTGGTTGAAATTATGATGCCTATTTGATGCATGTAGGGAGGACCCTTAATGGATGGCAATTTGGCCTTGCAAATGGCCTATTTTTGCCCACACGGGCGCGTGTCTTAGTCGTGTTGCTCAAGGACCATTTTGAAATGAGCCTGGGTAGAGCGCACGATCGCACACACGGGCATGTGCTAGGCCGTGTGGCCAAGTCAGTTTCGACCACGGGCTAGACACACGGGTGTGTGGTCATCGGTGTGGCCAAGTTAGTAGCCTCCCTAATTTTCACACGGCCTGGTACATGAGCGTGTCATGTGGCCGTGTCGACAAGTCAGTATGGATGCCCTGTTTTAACATGACCTAGACACACAGGTGTGTCTAAAGCCGTGTGAGGTACACGGCCTGTTCACACGGGCGTGTGACCTGTACAAATTTGAAAAAATTTTAAGTTTTGAAAAATTTTGTATGAGCTCGGTTTAGTCCCGACCCCTTTTTAATGCATGCTTAAGGTCTCGATGACCTACATAAGGGACTCTATGGAAATGTTTGATTATGATTGTCGATAATGTATATGAATTGTTTGTAAAATGTTCCAATTTATCTGGTAACGCCTTTAACCCTAGTCCAGCGACTGATAAGGGTTAGGGATGTTACAAGTCTATTCTTCCAAGTCTGAAATTTTGATTGGCTGCGCTGGTTCTAGTTATGTAGGAATATCCTCTTATTCAGTGTCATTGTTTGATGCAGCTTGCTTCTATAAAATAAAATTTCCTACTACTCAGGCAAGATCCCAATCGGTGATTATACCTTGGCCATGTCCTATAGTCTTTACGTTTGCACGAATACTAGCCTTTAAGTATAAAATTGTTATCGTAAAAGGGAAATATGCTAGACCAAAACATATTGCGACACAGTTTCGAATTTCTTTTAGAATGATTTTTCCCATATTAATGGTTTTTGTTTTCATAATTAAGTATAGCAAGACCATTCATTCCACTGAAATCATAGTCCCATTTGAGATAAACATAAGACTAAATCAGACAAAATAAAACCATATCTTCACAAATGGGGTCAAGTATTCTTTACAACAAGTATGAGTCCTGTGTTTCGACACAATCCATTTAGGACCCAGAATTGTGAGTTATAGTAGAATTTCTTGCAATTTCTCTACCTCAATATTTTCCATTAAGGAAGAAAATTCATCATTTTCAAAATCAGTAATTAATAAAATTCATTAATGGAACTTGGGTTTAGAGGTACCTTAACTCCTTAGACAAAAACTTTTGTTAAAGCACTTGAGGTCAAATTTGCATAAAATTCTTGAACTAACTCATTGTACAAATTCGACCTTTTATCACAAAACACTTCCCACTTTAAAGCTTCAACAACTTTTTGAATGCTCGCCATAAAATTCATGTAGTTACTTTTTCCCAAAGTACAACCTTTCACTGGAAGCATTTGTTGTTCTTGAATATGCTCTCGCATCTTGCCTTAGCTTCTTTGGAATGAAATTTATCTTGTAATTCTTCGATTTTGATCAAGGCACAAGTTCTTTTATGATGCACGATTCAACTTGAACATCACATAAGAAGACAAGTAATAATTTCCCACAATTTAATTAGAAAAATATTAACAATTCAAATAAAATTGAAAAGTTAAATTAAATGATAATTTTGAGAAGAATGTTCTTACCACCTTTATTTAAAATTGATGAAAACACAATAGATGAATTGATGGTTGCGAGGGGTAGGCTTAAGGGTGGCTAACGACAGGTTATGTGGTGGAATTAGGTGGTGTGTCAGCTTTTGGGTGGCAGCTAATGGGCATTAATGGTTGGGGGGTTAAGGTAGATGATATGTGGCAGTGGATAGAGGAAAAGTGTGAGGTTGACAATTGGTAGGGTGATGTGAAGAGGGAGGGAAGGTGGTGGTGTTTGAAGTAATTTTGAGGTAAAAGTTAACACAAACTCTTAATAAAAATAAGCTTAAATTATTATTAAAATATTACTACTCCTAATGCTACACAATGTTAATAACAATTAGTATATAATATATAATATATAATATATTAATATATTATTCTTCATTATCTTATTTGTTAAAATTAAAATTGTGAACTTTTATTTTAGTTTGTTTAAAATATTTATAGAAAACACACTAATTATTGAAAATAATTCAATTAAGTATCTGGATTGAAAAATAATTTGAAAAGGAAACAAAAAAACCCTAACACTTGATCAAAATTGACCCTTTTATTCAAGAAATTAAAATTTATTTTACCACTTAGAAAATATTTTCTTAAAAATTATGTTAAAATTAATTTCCAAGAAAGGTTGGAAGGGTCATAAACAGTCCCTCTTAAATTTCAATCTCCTAGACAAAATTTATTTTAATATAAAAATCTAGAAAATATAACCTAAGTCATTTATTTGAAAATAATAATGAAAAGCTAAGAATCCAATAAAATGAGTAAAGTTTTATTTTGCTCGATTTTATCACCCTAGTAATGTTTCAAGTGTTGAGCGTTAACTCTGAAATTACCTTTCTTATCGTGAAGCTCAACAACCCCATATGGGAGGACCTGATGAATACTGAATGAAATAGACCAACGAGATATTAACTTACTTGGAAAGAATTTTAATCAGGAATTGAACAACAAAACTTGCTGACTTACTTCAAATTCTCAAAATTTGATGTCCTTGTCATGCAATCTTTTCAATCTCTTCTTGAACAATTTGGCATTTTACAAGAACATTCGAAATTCTTCTAACTCATTAAGTTGAAGCATCCATTTCTCTTTAGCAAGCTTGAGATTCAAATTGGGCTACTTGAAAGCTCAGTAATCTCTATGTTCTAACTCCAATGGCAAATGACAGGCTTTTCCAAAAATTAACTGATTACTGAGCATAAAGTGGTTTTCCAAAACAGTGGTTTCGGGATCACAAATCCGAAGTCAAAAAATTTATTTTGTTATTATTTTAATGTCTGCAGCATGATAGTAACATCATATAAAAATTTCATGAAAAAAAATTATCGTTTGTATGTTTAATTTGATAAAAAGGACTAAATTGTATAAGGTGCAAAATTGGAGTGCTATAAATAAAAAGTATCAAATTACTATTAAATTGGAATATGAGTGGCCTTAAATGGTAATTAGATCATTAATAAGAGTAGTGGACAAGTATGAACATTATTAATGTAATTTAAAGGTTAAATTATAAGGTTAATAAAGTAAATTGAAAAAATAAGCATAAAATTAAGTAAATAAAGAAAAATATCATCTTTCTTCTTCTTCTCCAACCAAAAATGCCTGCAAGACACCATTTTTGAACATTCAACATTCATTCATCTCTCTTTTGTGCATGTAAGTGCATTTTTGTCCAGTTTTTAATGATTTTTATGTTTTTGGAATCATTGTAGCTTAATCTAGCTAGCCCGGGAACTAATTTGTAAAATTATTAAAAGTATAGGGTTTTACCATGAATGTTTATGCATTGTTTGTGATGTTGATGGAAGAAAATGAATGGTTGTTGTTAGTTATGCAACTTTTGTTAAGTAATTTTTGATGAAATTGTCAATTAAGGATTTAACTAAAAAATAAAAAATATTCATGGTGAAATTGTGAAATAAATGAAATGTGGAGCTTGCTAGGGACCTATTGAAATTCGGCTATGGTGGGTTAATGGAAAATTTCATGAATTTTCATTTTATAAACTAGGGACAAAGTTGTAGTGAATTCAAAATTATAGGGGCAAAAGTGTAATTTTTCTAAAATATGATTTTTGGATTAAATTGAATAGAATGAAGTTTGAATTAGTTACATTTGATTATATAGATAAAAGAAAAGCAATGTACAGATTTAGATCGGGGAAAAGAAAAAGTGTTTGATTAATCGATTGTATTTCTCCGTTCATGTTTGAGGTAAGTTCGTATATTTAATTAACATTGAATTATGTTTGATTTAAATGTTTTTATGTTATATTCTTGGTATAAAGACTCTACAAAAATATCCAATGAGGTTTCAGCAACTTTTGAATCCCGTTTGAACCTTAGGAATATATAAGACACAAATGACATGTCATTAGGGGTTACCATGTTTCGGGTGCTGATCTTATACGTCCTACCAGTGGCTGAGTTTTTGGCATGTTACGGTTACTTGATAGCTTGTGTGAGCAGCACCATATAGCTACGTCCTGACTAACAACTTCTGTGAACAGACCCATTTATGGCTTGAAAGAGAGCAAATATATGAGATATGAGACAGTAGTGGTTTCGACCACGTGTTAGCACATAGTGTGAGAGATTCCTGAGTATCTGATATTATTCTAGTGGTTCAACAGGGATATAAAAAGGGAAGGGTCAGTATAAGCTTCGATTTATAATATCATGAAAGCATGAGAAAGGTATGAGATGATAGTGATTAAACATTTTTAGTATGTTCATAATAGTATCAATGTTTATATTAAAAGCTTAAGAAAGCTCTTTGTTGCGTAATGAATTTGATTAAGTTATGTGCTAATCATTCTTGTGAATTATTGTTGGTGCTTAGGCTTGTGCCGAGCAATGTTGGATATGTACATTAATTGCCTTTAAGCTTTTATAATGAAATGGTAAGTGTTGTTTATAATTTACGAACTTACTAAGCATTTTATGCTTACTTGTGTGAATTTCTCCTATGTTTCTAGATAATTGGAGGATTGTATGGGTTGGAAGCTTGTCGGAGATCCATCACACTATCCATCGGCTAGATCGGTAGATTTTGATAGTTTTGAGCCGTGGTTATAATGGCATGTATAGGTGTCTTGTTTGATGAATTTAACTATTATGTGTGACTTGTATATATGACCTTTTTGTTGTTGATCTAGTTAGTATGAAGATATGAATATTTGGTATTTTGTGTGGATGTATCTTGAGGTGGTGGTAGTTAAAATGATAGAATTGAAATGGAGCTTATTATGGTCTTTTATGAATTGTTGGTTGGTATGGGTTGAGGTAGTACATTTTATGGTTAATGGTTAGATTTGGTAGCTTGATTGTGGTTGGCTTTAGGCCAATATGGTAAGGTTCAAGATTGATGTGAAAATGGCTAAAATGGTATTTGTTGTGCATATATATTTAGTAATTGAATATCATGGCAAAGGTGATACTGAAATTGTTCAATGTGTAGTTTGAATGATGGACGAATTGGTTAGGTGTTTAGGCAAGTTTGATTGTTGAGATTGAGGTGCCATTTTGGCATATTGGTTGAATGGTTAATTCCTTTATAGTTTAAGCTTGAATATGCATATGTAAGTGTGTTTAAAATACATGACTTTAGGTACAATTGGCTTGTGCAAGTGGTAGGCGTTTGGGTAAGAAAAATGGCTTGGAAATGGCTTATTTTTTGGTCCACACGGGTAGAGGCACAGGCGTATGTCTTAGCCGTGTGTGACACATGGTCATGCGACACGACCATATGTCCTTTATAACTTTCAAAAGGTTGCAACTTAGGCTGTTACACGGCCTAGCACACGGCCTAGCACACGGGCATGTGGCTTGGCCTTATGACCCAAGTTAGTGAGTTACACGAGTACGGACACGGGCTGGGACATGACCGTGTGTCCCTAATTCAGATGCCCACACGACCTAAGACACGGGCGTGTCTCTTGGCCGTGTAAGTCATACGGCCTGGCCACACGGTCGTGTGACCCCTGCAGTTTGAAAAGTATTTAACTTTTTCCAAAAAAATTCATATGTTTCCAATTTAGTCTCTATTAGTTTCTAATGTCTTTTTAGGGCCTCGAGGGCTCGTAAAAGGGACCATATCTATCATTTTGGTTGATATTACTATGATTTATGTTGTGGTTTGTTTGTAATAATAAAATGTAAGTTATTTGATGTTATACTCTGGTAATACTCTGTAGCCTTAATCCGGCGACAGATGCGAGTTAGGGGTGTTACATTTTATCTTTTTATTTTCCAATTCAGCTTGCCCATTTGTTTTTGGATGGTAAGCTGTGATAATCTTGTGCTTCACTCCATGTTTATCGAGCAACCATTTCAACCATTTGTTCACAAAATTGGACCCCTCATCACTGATGATAGCCCTAGGAGTTTCAAACCTTATGAAAACATGTTTCTGCAAAAAAATTCATTACTACCTTGGCATCATTCGTCGAATCTGCCTTAGCTTCAGTCAACTTCTATACGTAATCTATTGCTACCAAAATGTACCTATGACCAAAAGGAGGAAAATGACCAAGAAAGTCAATACCCCAAACATCAAATAATTTTACCTCAATAATGTTAGTTCGTGGCATCTCGTTTCTGTTAGATATATTTCCGACTCTCTGGCATCGATCACAACTTTTCATGTAGGCATATGCATCTTTGAACAGAGTTGGCCAAAAGAATCCTGCTTGTAATGTTTTGGCCATGGTACGTGACAATGATATAAAATTTCATGTACCTCATTTTCTACCACACATATCCTTATAATTTGATCTTCGCATTGTTTGAAAAAGTATGGCTGCTCCAAGAAATAGTACTTCACATTGTGAAAAAACTTTTTCCTTTGTTGATACGTCTTACCAAGGGCATCAAGCCAAAAGCTAAATACTTAGCAAAATTAGAAAACTAAAGGGTGTTATGGACATGATTTACCTTAAGTATGTGCTCATTCGGAAATGTTTCCTGAATGGGTATAAGAGGAGAAGTTCCTTCTTACAACTCCAATTTGGATGAGTGATATGGTATTGGGTTTTTTACCCCTTTTCAATCTTGAATTTCTAGATCGAACTCTTGAAGTAGAGGTACCCATTAGATCAATCTAGGCTTAGCAACTTTCTTGGCAAGTAAGTATTTAATTGCCGAATGATCCGTATACACAATCACTTTGGTACCTACAAGATAAAGTTGAAATTTGTCAAAAGAAAATACAATAGTAAGTAACTCTTTTTCTGTTACCATATAATTCAGTTGAGCTCCCATCAAATTTTGACTTGCGTAGTAGATGGGATGAAAAACCTTGTTCCTTCGTTGGCCCATTACAACTGCTAACGCAAAGTAACTTATATCACACTTTAATTCAAATGGAAATTCCCAATCAGGTGTGATAATAATTGGTGTTGAGACCAATCGATTCTTCAAATCATTAAAAGCTTCCAAACATTCCTCATCAAAGTTAAATGTTGTGTTCTTCTCCAATAATTTGCATAAGGGTTTAGCAATTTTGGAGAAGTCTTTGATGAATTTTCGATAGAATCCGACATGTGCCCAAAAGCTCCTAACACCCTTTACAGATGTTAGAGGTTGGAATTTCTCAATGACATCTACGTTTTCTTTATCTACCTTAATCTCTCATCTCGTTATTCGGTGCCTCAAAACAATACCTTCTCGTACCAAAAAGTGACACTTTTCCCAGTTGAGTATAACGTTTGTTTCTTTGCACCGCCTTAGTACATTTGCTAGATTGGCTAAGCTATCATCGTAAGTATCTCCGAACACTAAAAAAATCATCCATAAAGACTTCCAAAAACTTTTCCACCATGTCACTAAAAATTGCCATCATACACCTTTGAAACATAGCAGGAGCATTACATAAACCAAAAGGCACACGTCTAAAGGAAAATGTACTATACAGGTTGTGAATGTTGTTTTGGGTTGATCCTCTGGTGCTACTGTGATCTAATTGTACCCTCAGTTTCCATCTAGAAAATAATAATAGTCTCGTACTATGAGTCTATCCAACATTTGATCCAAGAACAACAAAGGAAAATGGTATTTCCAAGTCGCCTTCATCAATTTCTGGTAATCTATGCAAATTCTCCATCTCATAGCTATTCACATTGGTATTAACTCATTGTTTTCATCCTCTACGACCGTAATGCCTCCTTTTTTTTTTTGGTATGCACTGAACCAAACTTACCAATAAACTGCCTGAGATGGGGTAAATTATATCTACATCTAACCACTTAATAATTTATTTTTTCACCACATCCTTCATAATGTGGTTCAGTCTCCATTGTCCATCAACCATTCTTTTTTCACCATATTCTAGGATGGTTTTGCATGCACACGGGTGGAATAACTTAGTTGGTTGAGTTGAAATAATCACAACCAAAGTAGAAGCATCACCAAAATAAACATATTTCAAATATAAAGGAAATACCTTAAGTTGTAATTTAGGTGGCTCTTCGATTGATACTTTTGGTTAAACATAATCCTGGATTTCTAATTCCAAAGATTCAAAGCGAGATTGAGGAATAAATCCTTTTCGGTTAGTTTTAACAGAATTGAGATTAAGATTGTTCTAGTGGGTCTTCAATAGAATAGAGCTCTCATTCCACAATTAACTCCTTTAACTCGACCACTGCAGAACAATCATCACTTGCATCAAGAAAACATATAGATTTAAAAAAATTGAATGTTACCTAGTCATATTAATCACGCATGGTAAGCTTACCCTTTTACATGATACGAGTTGACGCGGAGGAAGTGGAAGAAGGATCGAATTCAGGTTGTTCGACTTAAGAAGAAAACATTTGGATGTGACCTAAAAGGAAGAAACCAAATAAATTTAGAAAATAACAAAGGAAATAAGAAAAATAAGAAAAATAAAAAAATTAAAGGATAAATATTCAAAATAAAAACTGAATAGCGAAAAGATAGATTAAAGTAAAGTGGAAGATGGAACGATAAACCTATGGATATGATGGATAGAGGGAAAAATGTTCAATTGAGCCCTTTGAGATACAAATCACAATAAACTTAATTAATGACTCTAATCAACCCTCCAAGAAGTAATCCTTGACAAATTTAAGGATGAAGAATGAATTTCCATGACTCCTTGAAAAAAATCGAAAAGAAAACTACTATAAAACACGAGAAAGAAATCTCACACAAAGAAACAAACTCCAGAGTTGTAAACTTTATTAATGAAAATAAAATGTCTCCTTAACAAACAAAGAAGAAGCCATTATATAAACTTGTAACGCCCCGAATTTGGGTCTAGAAGTTTTGGGCCTTGAGTATGGGTCCATAGAGAGGTTGTATATAAGTAGTTAATTGTGCAAGGAAATGACACAACTGTGTATCTGCTTCAGTGGTTAAGTGCTCTGTGAAATGTCTGAGAAATCTTGTGTTCAAACCTGGGCTTTAGCAAAAATTTTTGTTTTAAGTGAATAAAACCCTGGATGCTTGGATGATGGTCTTTTAAATTATTGTGTTAAGTAAATGACACAAGGAAACATGTGGTCTAGTGGTTGTGGGGTCATTAAGGTTGCAAGGGAGCCTAGGTTCAAGTCTTGGCTCTTACAATTTATTTTGGTTTTTCTTTTGAAGGAACCTGGACTTTGGCCTATAGACCTTATAATTAATTGTGGATATTTTGTAACACAGAAAGAGCTTGTGGTAGAGTGGCAAGGTGGCGTGTTGTGTAACAGTGAGGTCTAAGGTTCAAGTCCTGGGATGCGCAATGGAGTATTTATTTTGCTATTTGAGTTGTGTAGGAGGTGGAGTTAGACTGGAACTCTGTGGTTGATGTGGTCATAAAAAAAGAAAAATAAGGAATTTTCCTAATGGTTGAATGTAATCCCACATTGGGAAGCTCACATGACCATTGATGAGAAGCTGGCTTTAAATAGAGCGAACCAGATGAGTTGGTGAGGGGGGAAGTGATTAAGACTCAATGTAGGATGTGGCAAAGTTGGTGATCGTAGACTTCGACTCGTTCTCATAAACAGGTGTGTATTCACGCCCTTCTTTGTTGGAAATCAACAAAAGCTGAAAAGCCGAAACTTTGACATTTGAGGCCTCACGAGCATACGACCGCTCGTGGGGTAAACTGAGCCCACAAACCATGGGCGATAGACTGTAGAGGCCACCACGAGTGTTCTCGTGCACTGGCCCTTGATGGGCCCAATGGGCCTCTTGGGCCCGCTTGTGTAAATCTAACTGATAGGTGGGAAGTAGTTGGGCTTGTCTGTCATATCATGGCATAGGTCATTAAGGGATTCGTTGGCCCGAAATGGGCTGGAAGGGCCCAACGGGATCGTTGGCCCCCTCATAGATTCAACCCACGACAAGTGATAAATTTTGGACTGGGCTATGTAGGTCACATAGCTATAGCTAAATTTGGGCTAACTAAGCCACACGAGCGTGTAGGCGCACTTGGGCTGAATAATTGGTCTTAAGTCCATTTACACTGTTAGGTCTATTTAGGTTACTTAAGTCACTCGAGGTGACTGTGGACCTTTCGAGAGGTCGATTGTCTGTATCGAGACCTTAAAGGGTAAAATGACCAAAATACCCTTGATGGGTAAAAATTACTATTCTACCCCTAATGGGTGGAAATGACTGTTATACTTTAAAGGTAGGTTAATTGATGAGTGTATGATATATGCATGACTATATCTGAGTATGAAACCTTGCGTACACTAAATATTATGGCATGACATACTGCATTGGGGTTGGGATTCTGATTTGGAGGAAGTACTTTTTGGTGGCTTTGCCACATATTCTGATATTAGTGGCTACGCCACATTTACTAGTATTGGCAACTTTGCTGCATTACTATTAGCAACAACGCTGCGATATTGGTGAGTTGGCTGGGTGGGTCGATTTAATCCCCATATGGTGAGTTGGTTGGTACTAGTGGTGAGCAGGATGGATTGGGTTGGGTTGCATACCTGTATTGTGATTATACTATTTTGGGCATAGGCCCAGACTGTACTATTAATGAATAGGGCTCAGGCCCAGACCTTTACTGTATGCACTATTACTGATTACACACTGAGTTTTCGTAAACTCACCCTTCTTTTAACTGTGCAGGTAATCCCCACCCTTAGACGATTTGGAGCTGCGAGGGACTCAATGGTAGCCACACGTCCGCAGATTGGTTGTTAATAAGTCAATTTATTTAAGCTTTATTTTGGTTTTATTTATGTAATAAGGCTATTTGCGGGTTTTTAACTTTTAATGGTCTTTTGATTTCTTATATTAAACTGCTAGTCTAGGCAAACTCGAGTTTTCAAACTATTCACGATTTTCTAAAGAACACGAGCTTTAAACAACAAAGTTTTCAAAAGATCTCCTGCGATTTAAGTTGAATTAATATCCCAAAGGTAAATATTTTGGGCAAACATTTGTGACGAGATGATTTGCTAACCCCGTACAAAAGGTTTTACTTTTAGAAATAAACTTTTATCGACAACTCAATTTTTAAACGACGCTTTGATGCAACACACCAGATTTGACCGTAGCGTCTAAGCCGAGTTTGAGGTGTTACATTTAGTGGTATAGAGACAGGTTACAAAACTTGGCTGTGGAATGGGTTTTTGTAGATTTGAATGTTAAATGATGTGGTTGGTAATGTGGCACATTGAGTCTTCGGTACCAAATCGATAAGTTTTTTTGACACTGATTATTGTTATGAACTAAAATGTACTACCACTTAGCAGAGTCTTGTGTTTTTAATAAACAAGTAGAATTACACTGAAACTCTGTGGTTAAAGTAGACTGAGATTATAGAAGACTGACAACTGTAGAAGATTCTGCTCTGTGAAAAAAAACTCTAATTGCTAATGTTCATAACACATTGTTAATAATTATTGAAATTATAAACTGATTCATAAGACTTTAAAACAGAGAATTCGCTATCGATATGAGCACAAGAGGTACTCGCGGAAGGGGTACACGAGGCCACGGTAGAGGCCGAGGAAGTGCTAGAGCTGGGCCTTCAGCATTGGGCCACTTACCTACTTAGGAGGCACCAGCCTCACCAGTAACTGAGTTAGGGTCTCATGATTGATCAAGGGGGGATGATGCTTTATCTCAAGTAATGCTACGAGTTCTTGTGTAACACCCCAAAACCCGAGACCATCGCCGGTGTCGGACCCGAGGGTTAACAAACCAAGTTCACATGTTTTTGCCCACCAATTTGACATTTCCAGTCAGGCTGGAAAACTGCGTCACTGTCGCCTTAAAAATCATATCTCGAGTTTCAAAACTCGGAAACTGGTTTCGTAAATTTTCCCTGAATTTAGACTCATATATCCATCCATGGATTTATTTCTAGGATTTTTGGTCGGGCCAATTGGTACAGTTTATTAGTTAAAGTTACCCCTGTTACAGGGATCGACTGCTCCGACCTTCTCGCGGTATAACTTGAATATCTCTCTGTACAGGGCTTTAATTCTGGTGTCGTTTGTTTCTAATGAAACTAGACTCAAAATGGAATCTGTAAATATAAGATATATCTCCTAATTATTTTTGGATAATTTATAGTGAATTTTAAAGTTGCGACAGGGAACCCAGAAACCATTCTGGCCCTGTCTCACAATAGCTTTAATATCTCTTAACCTGTAACTCCTATGACCGTTTCATTTCTTCCATATGAAAATAGACTCATCAAGGTTCACTTACATAGCTTATTCACTATCTAATTCCATTCCTATGAATTTTGGTGATTTTCACATTCACGCCACTGCAGCTGGCAGCATCTGTTTTAAGATAGGACTCACCTATTTGGTGGTCTCCATGATTCAACTAGCCTTACCATACATAGGTTCATATATGATCATTTTAACCGTGCCAATGGCTGATCATATGACCAACATTCTCATTTCCAAGCCATAGCCACATCATGACACAAAATATATACATACAACCCACAATTAGTCTAAGTTCATACTTCCTTTTCGAGCCATTTTCGCACGGCCGTACATACTTACATTACAACATATTTAACAAACAAGGGTAGTCCTATACATGCCATCTCAAGTTCAAACAAAAATTTATACCAAAATGGAGGCTTGATAGTGTGGATGACTTCGACTTCAACGATCCCAAATCCGATTGCCTCGGCGAAATCTAGAAAACTAAGAGCCAAAGCAACGGGTAAGCATTTTTATGCTTAGTAAGTCTCAAGGAATATAATGAACTATAATTTACAGCAATACATTCACATAGCCAAATGCATCATTTCATTAATACACATTCTTACTTCATACTTCATCATTATATAAGTTCGCAAAGCATCAATCAATTCAATAACTGAAATTCATTAGTCGATTGAGCGAATGTTGCTCAAACACGTCGACTTTCCAATGCACGTATAACGTACCTTATCCTTTGGGCTGTCCGAGTGTACTAATTAAATTCATTTCAGCAACCAACACTCACCTCCAGCCCAAGATTCTTGAATATAACCGGATATAATCAAGTGCACAAATGCCTTGGTCTTAGCCCGGATAGAATAACTTCATACGAATGCCTTGGTCTTAGCCCGGATGTAGCCACTAGCACAATTGCCTTGGTCTTAACCGGATATAATTTCCAGCATAATTGTCTTGGGCTTAGCCCGGATATCATTCAATTTCTCATGCACACATACATCAATAATCATTGGACATACATATTTCATTTTCGTTACTAAGGCTCAAACACAATTAATATCATTAGCATATTCGCCTTGGGACTTAGCCCGTGGAAATTCAAATACTCATACACACCTAATCAATAATCATACACATCCATATTTCATCTCACATAATTCAAGTAAGGTCACTTCTTGAGGACTTACCTCGGATGTTGTCGAACGGCTTTTTCGGCTATTCGATCACCTTTTCCTTCCCCTTGTCCAATTGTGGCCCTCTTGGCTCTTGAGCTAATTCAAACAAATTCAATTTATTAAAACCTCATTGTGCTTGCTTATGGCCGAATATGACAAGGATTTTAGATGGTCATATGGCCACTCTTTAGCTTGAATACACAATGGTCATGCACATTTTATACTACATCAAGCAATTCAATACAATTTGTTTGAACATCAAGGAAATGCTAAGGCCTTCAATGGGCTACCCAAGGCCGAATATTCATGTACATGTTGAGGTCAAAATTTGCACTTAATACCTCACAAAAACAGCATGCAATCTACTAATTAATGCTTGCACATTGTGGCCCAAAACTTATAATATAGCATCAAGCACTTATATGTGTGCTAGGCCGAATTGTGCTTGCAATTTCACAAGCATTCTTCCACATTTTCTTCTTTAAATCAATATATTCATCACTTAGTTCATAACCAAACAAAATGTGCAATCATATATATGCATATATGAGCATGGCGAATTTTCAAGGTGTCCATAGCCATCCAAAACACAAACTTTTAACTAACATGCAAGAAGCATGAATCATGCTCAAGAATGCATCATGGCCAAGTATGACAATCATGCTCCTTTTCAACTTTAATCATGATAAAACAAAGAGAAAACTCAAAATCTTACTCATGAGTAGAAAATCCATCATTGCATGCATCATCATCAAGCTTCACACTTAGCATGCAATGGCTTTATCACTATAACAACTTTGGCCAAATACCATTTCCATGGCATACCAAAGATTTGAGCCATGGCTAACATGCACATCAAGTTAGCAACCAAAACATGCATGAAACTCCCAACACAACCCCATACATACCTTAATCTTGATGCAAATTTAGCCAAATCACCTTCTAGATCTCTTCTAAACAAAGGAAATGAAGCAAAATCCTTCTTCCTCTTAGTATTTTCGCTAAAAAGATGAGAAAGGATGAACAAGTTTTTTGTTTTCTCCTCTTGGTTGCACGGCAATGGGGGAATGCTACTCTCTCACACACATTTTTTTTCATTCTTTTCTCACCCATGCTTATTTGTTTATGATTTTCTCCTAATGCCCAACAAAACATGTTTCATGACATGTTTAACCCATATTTCTTTGTCATGGCCGGCCATTACTTGTAAAGGGGAATTTGACATGCAAGTCCATTATTTTGCATGCATGCTTTAATTAGTCATCACATATTTCCCTATCGTACTTTCAAAGTTTACTACTAAGTCCTTTCTTATAAATTAGCACCTAATTAATAAAAATCGAGACACGAAATATTTACGCATACCAATTCCACATTCAATAAGTACGGAATATAACACTTAATTATTCTTGTGACTCGGTTTCGTGGTCCCGAAACCACTCTCCGACTAGGGTCACATTCGGGGTGTCACAACTTGAAAGGGTTGCTAGAGTATGTACTGGATCTGTAGGCCGGGGGTCAATTTCGGAGCAACTCCGATCTAATGGAGTGGAAATCTTTTGGGGTGTTTTGGGTGTAGCCCCGAATGTGGTAGAATATTGGTTAGAGGCTACCGAGCGAGTAATGGATGACCTTGACTTTACTTCAGAGCAACAATTAAAAGAGGCAGTGTCTTTGCTACGTGATGACGCCTACTAGTGGTGGCTCACTGTGAGAGAAGGTACGCAAGCTGACCGTTTGACATGGGATTTCTTCAAAGTATCCTTTTCAGGGAAGTATGTGGGTGCACGTTATGTAGACACCCGAAGGAAGGAATTTCTGAATTTGACTCAGGGAATAAAATCATGGCAGAGTACGAGACAGAGTTTCTGCGGTTGAGTCGGTATGCATGCGGGATAGTCGCAACTGAATATGAATGCAGAGGGAGCAGGACTTTGCTGCCTTTGTGGAAAAAGCAAAAATTGCTGAGAAAGTGAAGCGCTCTGAGTGCCAGAACCACGAGAAAGATAGGGGCAGAAATAAAAGGGATTTTTGACCCTCGTGTTCTTCTGGAAGGCCTGTAAAGAGGGCCAGGTTTGATGGGCCAGTTCGAGCGGTTCCTGGTATTGTTGCAAGACCGCAGCCTTGAGCCGATTGTGGGAGAGCTCATCAGGGTGAGTGTTGGAAATGAACTAGGGCATGCTTTAGATGTGGGTCTATGGATCATCAGGTTAAGAACTATACTCAAGGGTTTACTCAGATGCAAGTTGCAAGACAGGGTCGTGTTTAGCCTGTGAGAGGTGGCCAACAGCCACTGAGAGGCAGAGGTGCTGGAAACACTGAGGTGAGATAGCCAGCCTTGGTTTATGCTGCTTGTCGGATCACCTGACATCATAACTGGTATGTTTCTAATTTATAATTTACCATACACTTCTTTAATTGATATTGGGTCTACACACCCGTATGTTGCGTGCACTGTGTCCGAGACGTTCAGTATTCAGTCTGAAAATATAGATAGTGAAATGACTGTGTTGAGCCCACTGGGACAATCGGTTGAGGTTAGTAAGTTGTTCAGAGATATGCCCTTAGAAGTCCAAGGAATGGTCTTTTCGGTAGATTTGATGGAACTGCTGTTTGGGGAATTTGATATTATATTGGGCATGGATTGGCTAGTGAAACACCGTGTGAAATTGGATTGTGCTACTAAGCGTATGGTGTTGAAGTCTACGGAGGATGAGGAGGTGGCAGTGATAGGGGAGCGAAGAGATTATTTGTCTAATGTGATTTCTGCGTTAAGGGCTGAGAAGCTGGTTTGCGAAGGTTGCGAGGCATTCCTAGCATATGTTAGTATTTCTGATTCTAAAGGTCCTTCTATGGGAGATGTCAGAACTGTCAAAGAGTTTTTGGATGTATTTCCTGAAGAGCTTCCGGGATTGCCTCTAGATTGCGAGGTTGAATTCGGTATTGAACTCCTACCTAGAACAGCTCCGATGTCCATTGCCCATTATAGGATGGCACCGAAAGAGTTGGTGGAGCTAAAGGCTCAAATTCAAGAGTTATTAGATCGAGGATTCATTCGACCGAGTGTGTCTCCGTGGGGAGCACTGATGTTGTTTGTGAAGAAGAAGGATGGATCCATGTGTATGTGCATTGATTAGCGTCAATTGAACAAATTGACTATCAAGAATAAGTACCCTTTACCAAGGATATATGATATGTTTGACCAACTACGAGGAGCTACTGTTTTCTCTAAGATAGATCTTTGATCTAGGTATCATCAACTAAAGGTTAAGAAGGCTGACGTGTACAATACTGTGTTTAGAACTTGTTATGGTCATTACAAGTTCCTGGTGATGCCGTTTGGGTTGATGAATGCACCAGCAGCTTTCATGGATATAATGAACCGATTATTCCAGTCTTATTTGGATCGATTCGTAGTTTTGTTTACAGACGACATCTTGGTGTATTCAAGAACCGAGAAGGAGAATGATGCACATCTTCGTATTGTTTTGCAAGTTCTGAGGGAAAAGCAGGTTTATGCAAAGTTCAGCAAGTGTGAATTCTAGCTGCGGGAAGTGACATTTCTGGGACATGTAGTGTCTGTAGAGGGAATTGGGGTGGATCCTCAAAAAATTGAATCTGTTGTGGATTGGAAACCACCGAAGACGGTATTTGAGATTCGAAGCTTTCTGGGTCTGGCTGGGTATTACATACATTTTGTTGAAGGATTTTCATTGATTGCTGCACCTCTGACTAAGTTACTACGTAGAGGGCTACCGTTTAATTAGACTAATAAGCAGCAAGAGAGTTTTGAGAAACTGAAGGATGTTTTGACTAAGACCCCTGTTTTGATACAGCCAGAGTCTAGGAATGAATTTACTATTTACAGTGATGCGTCGCACATTGGCTTGGGTTGTGTATTGATGCAAGAGGGTAAGATGGTTGCTTATGCGTCTTGTTAGCTCAAGCCTCACGAGAAAAATTACCCCATTCATGACTTGGAATTAGTTGCGGTGGTGTTTGCATTGAAGATTTGGAGACATTACTTATACGGTGAAAAGACGATTATTTACACAGATCATAAAACTCTCAAATATCTTCTTACTCAAAAGGAGTTGAATCTTAGGCAACGAATGTGGATTGAGTTGCTTAAGGACTACGATTGTTCAATTGACTATCACCCTGGTAAAGCTAATGTGGTAGCTGACGCACTAAGTCGTAGGGTTGTATCTGATTTGAGAGCAATGTTTACTCATCTCAGCCTGTTCGATGATGGTAGCTTGTTAACTGAACTGCAAATGAGACCGACTTGGATTGAACAAATTATGGAGAAACAGTTGCAAGATGAGTCGCTAGCTTCTCATTTTCGACAAGTTAAGAATGGTGAGGCCACAGATTTTAGGCTAAATGAGAAAGGAGTACTATGCTTCTGTGGAAGAGTATGTATACCGAGGGATTTTGATCTAAGGTAGTTTATACTGCAAGAGGCACATAGTGGTCCATATGCTATGCATCCTGGCCAAAACAAGTTATATTGAGATCTTTGTGAGCTGTACTGGTGGCCAGGGTTGAAACGCGAAGTTACTGAGTATGTGAGTAAGTGCCTGACATGCCATCAAGTTAAAGCTGAGCATCGGTTACCTTCTGGGTTACTACAACCAGTTAAATTCCACTCTGGAAGTGGGAGAGGGTACCATGGATTTTGTGAGTGGGCTACCCTTGACGCTGACTAAGAAGGATTCGATATGGGTGATTGTGGACCGATTGACTAAATCTGCCCATTTTATATCAATCCGCACGGATTATTTGTTACAGAAATTGGCCAAGTTGTATGTGGCTAAAATTGTGAGATTGCATGGTGTACCGATTTCTATCATATCTGACAGAGATCCTAGATTCACATCTCGATTCTGGAAAAAGTTACACGAGGCTTTGGGTACAAGGCTGGATTTTAGTACTGCGTTCCACCTTCAAACGGATGGGTAGTCAGAGAGGGTGATTCAGATACTAGAAGACATGTTAAGAGGTTGTGTAATTGATTTTAGAGGCAGTTAGGAGGATTATTTGTTGTTGGCGAAGTTTGCTTATAACAACAGCTACCAGTCCAGTATTCGAATGGCACCGTTCAAAGCGTTGTATGGTCGTAGGTATCGTATTCCTACCTATTGGACTGAGCTGGGTGAGCAGCGAGTTTTGGGGCCAGAATTAATTTCTGATACAGAAGATAAGGTGAAACTGATTCGAGATCAGTTAAAGGAAGTATCTAATAGGCAAAAGTCTTATGCAGACTTGGAGCGTAAAGAGATCGAGTACACTATGGGGGATTATGTCTTTCTCAAGGTCTCACTATGGAAGAAAATTTTGAGGTTTGGGCGGAAAGACAAGCTTAGCACTAGGTTTATTGGACCTTATCGAATACTTAGGCAGGTGGGACCGATCGCATATCAACTTGAGTTACCTCCAGAGTTGGATAGGAGTCATGAAGTGTTTCATGTTTCAATACTGAGGTGGTACCATTCTGATCCCTCGCACATTGTATCAGTTAAGGAAATCGAGGTTGGACCTGATTTGACTATCGAAGAGGAACTGGTGTAGATATTGGATCGTGATGTTAAGGTATTAAGAAAGAAATCTGTTCCATTGGCCAAAGTGCTTTGGTGTAATCACGGTTCAGAGGAAGCCATGTGGGAGCATGAGGAGGCAATACGATAGCAATACCCTCACTTATTCTGAATAGGTAAATTTCGAGGCTAAAATTTCTTAAAGGGGGTAGAGTTGTAATGCCCTAAATTTGGGCCTAGAAGTATTCGGCCTTGCGTATGGGTCCGTAAGGAGGTTGTATATAAGTAGTTAATTGTGCAAGGAAATGACACAACTGTGTATCTACTTCGGTGGTTAAGTGCTTTGTGAAGTGTCTGAGAAATCTTGGGTTCAAATCTGGGCTTTTGCAAAAATTTTGGTTTTAAGTGAATAAAACCTTAGATGCTTGGATGATGGCCTTTTAAATTATTATGTTAAGCAAATGACACAAGGAAGCATGTGGTCTAGTGGTTGTGGTGTCATTAAGGTTACAAGGGAGCCTGGGTTCAAGTCTTGGCTCTTGCAATTTATTTTGGTTAACCTGGACTTTGGCCTATAGACCTTATAATTAATTGAGGATATTTTGTGACACAGAAAGAGCCTGTGGTGGAGTGGCAAGGTGGCGTGTTGTGTAACTGTGAGGTTTGAGGTTCAAGTCTTGGGATGTGCAATGGAGTATTTATTTTTCTGTTTGAGCTATGTAAGAGGTGGAGTTGGACTGGAACTCTGTGATTGATGTGGTCATAAAAAAAGAAAAATAAGGAATTTTCCTAATGGTTGAAAGTAATCCCACATCGGGAAGCTAACATGAGCATTGATGAGAAGCTGGCTTTACATAGAGCGAACCAGATGAGTTGGTGAGGGGGGAAGTGATTAAGACTCAATGCAGGATGTTCCAAAGTTGGTGATCATGGACTTCAGCGCGTTCTCATAAACAGGTGTGTATTCACACCCTTCTTTGTTGGAAATCGACAAAATCCGAAAAGCCAAAACTTCGACATTTGAGGCCTCATGAGTGTGCACCGCTCGTGGGGTAAACCGAGCCCACAAACCATGGGCGATAGACTGTAGAGACCGCCACGAGCATTCTCGTGCACTAGGCCTTGATGGGCCCAATGGGTCCCATGGGCCCGCTTGTGTAAATCTAACTGATAGGTGGGAAGTAGTTGGGCTTTTTATGTCATGTGCATGGCATAGGCCGTTAAGGGCTTCATTGGGCCGAAATAAGCAAAGAGGGCCCAACGGGCTCGTGGGCCCCATCAGATTAAATGCATGGTAAGTGATAAATTTTAGACTGGGCTATGTAGGTCACATAGCCGTAGCTAAATTTGGGCTAAGTGGGCCATACGAGTGTGTGGGCCCACTTAGGCCAAATAATGGGTCTTAGGCCCATTTACAACATTAGGTCTGTTTTGGTTACTTAAGTCAGTCGAAGCGATTGTGGACCTTCCGAGAGGTCGATTGTCTGTACCGAGACCCTAGAGGGTAAAATGACCAAAATACCCCTAAGGGGTGAAAATTACTATTCTACCCCTAATGGGTGGAAATGACTGTTATACCTTAGAGGTAGGTTAATTGATGAGTGTATGATATATGCATGACCGTATTTGAGTATAAAACCTTGCATACACAAAATATTATGACATGACATACTGCATTGGGGTTAGGATTCTAATTTGGAGGAAGTACTGTTCTGGTGGCTTTGCCACGTATTCTGATATTAGTGGCTACGGCACGTTTACCGCTATTAGAAACTTTGCTGTATTACTATTAGTAGCTATGCTGCGATATTGGTGAGTTGGCTGGGTGGGTCGATTTAATCCCCACATGGTGAGTTGGTTGGTACGAGTGGTGAGCAGGATGGATTGGGTTGGGTTGCATACTTGTATTGTGATTATACTATTTTGGTCATAGGCCCACACTGTTACTGGATAGGGCTTAGGCCCAGAATGTATTGTTAATGAATAGGGCTCAGGCCCAGACCGTTACTGTATGCACTATTACTGTTGACCGATAGGGGATTACACACTGAGTTTTCGTAAACTCACCCTTCTTTTAACTGTGCAGGTAATCCCCACCCTTAGACGATTTCTGCCTCGAGCGACTCAATGGTGGCCACACGTCTGCATATTGTTTGTTAATAACTCAATTTATTTAAGCTTTCATATTTGGGTTTTAGTTATTTAATAAGGCCATTTGGGGGTTTTTAACTTTTAATGGTCTTTTGATTTCTTATATTAAACTACTAGTCTAGGCAAGCTCGAGTTTTCAAACTATTCACGATTTTCTAAAGAACACAAGCTTTAAACAAAATATTTTTCAAAAGAGCTTCCGCGATTTAAGTTGAATTAATATCCTAAAGGCAAATATTTTCAGCAAACGTTTGTGACGAGATGATTTGCTAACCCAATACAAAAGGTTTTACTTTTAGAAAAAACTTTTACCGACAACTCGATTTTTGAACGACGCTTTGATGCAACACACCAGATTCTGCCATAGCATCTAGGCCGGGTTTGGGGTGTTACAAAGCTAGCTAAATAAATCTAAAGAAAACTCTTAAGTATACTAGAACTCTAATTAACCTAAACAAGAAGTAGTTTTAAACTAAACTTTCGTTAACATAAAACTCCTAAATAACTTAAAATACTTAATAGTAATTAAAAATTCAGAATAATAAAATAATAAGAGCTAATAAATACAATATTGGGCTCATATGTAATAAAAATTAAGCCTAAAACCCAAACCCAATATGATTTAAACTTGAACTAACAGCCCAAAACTAGTAATTCTCCTCATAATCTCATCTAGAGATTTTGCTCGCATAGTCTTCACTGAAATGGTCATAACTTGAGCTCCTGAACTTAAAATAGAGTTATTTAAAGTGTGGTTAGAAGCTAAGAGATAGATCTTCAAACTCCATGAAGACATCTTAACCAAGAATGTAACAGTTTGATTTAGACCATAATCGAAACGGTGGTTTCAGGACCACGAATCTGAGTCAAAAAATATTTAAAAATTGTTTTCTGTTTTTATTATGTGTGAATTTGTATCTGTGAAATTTTCGTGCTTTAATTTTATCGTTTGAGTATCCGATTAAATAAAAGGACTTAATCGCGTAAAATGAAAACTTGGTGGTTAAATGTGAAAGTGCTTAATTGTTGTTTTCTTTATTAGTGGATTCATTTATGATGCAATTATACCATTGACATATTCGTTGGATGGTATTAGGCATATATTATATGGTTTTTGTATTATTTCATTAAGGTTATTTATATAAATTAAACCTTAAGTTAATATAAGTTATAATATATATCATAAAACATAAAATAAAATTAATATATGTGTTTATTTCTATGTTCTTGCTGAAAAAAAAGAAAAGAAAAACAAGTTAGGGTTCGACCATCTATTTAGCTCCATCAAGGTATGAAACTAGTTCGGTTTTTAATAATTTCTACGTTTTTGATATCGTTGCTTCGAGTACTAGTAAACCCATGCTTGAATTTTTTATTTTGGTGAATATTTTGAGTTATTCCATTGATGAGAGCTTGTGATTTTTGTTGTTTGATGATGAAATATGAAAGATATGTTTAATATTAACATGTTTTGTATTGGAGTTTTTGATATTTTGAGTAATTAAGACTAAATTGCAAAAATAATAATTTGAGGGACTAAAATATGAAATAAATGAAATATATGGACTTGTATGAATATGGGTAAGATTCGGCCTAACATGGGTATAGGGAAATTTTGCATATTTTGTGTTTTGTGCAATAAGGACTAAATTATAAAAAGTGTAAATGTAAGGGGTAGAATGGTAATTTGCCCATTTATGTGTTTTTGGACTAAATTGAATGAAAATATGTTTGAATAAGCTTAATTTCAATATGTTTAGATCAAGAACCAAAGACATCAGATTTGGATCGAGAGAAAACGAAAGTTGTCGACTAGCTGTCCCGTTCCGTTTTACATTGTCCGAGGTAAGTTTATAAGCAAATAGACGTACTTAATTTTAATTAAATACTAAATATATATGCTGAAATGAAATATATGAATTTATATATGCTGTGGCTGAATATGAATAAGCTTGGCTACTATATTTCTGAATTCGTTTCGATCGAGTTACGACGTCCGAAAGCCTCGTATGAACCTTAGGAATAGTTAGGTTACATATGTCATGACATAGGATTCAAATATATGTGTGCGAGTAAGACCATGGCATCGATATTTGACTCCGATATATGTGTGCGAGTAAGACCCTGTCTGGGACTGTGGCATCGATACATGGCTACATGTAAGACCACGTCTGGGATGTTGGCATTGTACGATATGTATGAATTATCCGAGTGTCCTATCCAATTCTGAATGGTTCATCGGGCAAAGGTAAATTGTGTACGGATGTGTAAAATGAGCTAAATGTCTAGGTATGAATTAGCTTGTTGGCTAGTAGTAATAAGGTAAGTTTATAACTTGATATTGGTTACAATTCATGTGTAATGCTAATGATGAATATATGTGAGATTGGTATGTGTATTCGGCCTTGTGACTAAATAATTTGAGTATCATTGAAATGATTCTTAACTATGTGCATATGTGTAACCATGTATATCCAGCATATAGTTAATATATGTATGTGATGTTATATTATGATTTTTGAACTTATGTATATAGGTATATGTGTGTATGGTTTCATTATAACTATTTGTTTTTGGAGGTTGATCATTAATATGTTAAAAAAACTATGTGAGTATTCAGCCAAGTGGGAAAATTGTCTATGAAAATGTCTTAATTATCTCGTTTGTAAGGTTGAGGTCTAGTATGGTAATGTTAATGTAATTCGGTTAGTTAAAATGAGTTAAATATATCATTGGATTGTTTATTTGCTTATGACTTACTAAGCTATGATAGCTTACTCTGTGTATTCATGTTTACTCTGTTTTATAGATTTTGAAGTCAAGCAATGAGCTTGGGGACTGTCAGCAAAGTTCATCACACTATCTACTATTTTGGTACCTTTAAAAGTTAAACTCAAATTATGGCATGTATAGGTTGGAATGTGTTTTTGAATATTGGATTTTGGTTTTGTATAATTTTAGGCATGCGAAAATGGATTTAATCTTTTATGTTTGAATTCAGTTATGTTTAGTATGGTTTGTGTTTATCTTGGTTATGAAGTTATGTGCTATGAATGAATGATGTTCGTGTTTGGTGTTTTATGTTTTGGAAATGGTTAATAATTTTGGATGAGTACATGGTTGATTCGGCTATGGCAAGCATAGAGTAAAGTATATGTGAATGTGTGGTTGTATTTGGACAATATGTTATATATGACTTGAAGTAGCAGGTTGTTTGGCTAAATTCGAACATGATATAAGTTTGTTTTGCTATGGTTATTACATGACATGTAAAGTTCATGTTTTGATTATATGTCTATTTGTGAATAATGCCTTATTCATGTGAATATAATTTGTAATATGAGTTGGTTTGAATATTATTACAATAATTTATTTTAAATTTCGGTTATAAAATGAAATTATATGAGATAGTTATAATCAACTTGTAATTCGGCATTTGCTTGTATAAATGTTTACAGAATATGATGAACTAACTTGTATTATATATATGTACATCTCATCTTATGGTATATATATATGTAGATGGTGTTGGATTTATGAACTTGATTTGAGTGAGTTAAAAATGGTTGTTCAATGTGTTTTGATTGAGGTTTATCTTATGTTTAAATGACTTATGAAGGATAAACTAAATGACCGAATAGAAATTAAGTGGTTTAGCCGTGTAAGTGCATTTTAAGCTTGATATATTTCATTTTCAATGTTCGAAAATGATTCAAATTTTGGTATGGATAATCATGTATAAAGTTTATATTGTTATGTGAAATATCCCTGACATGTTAATGGAATCGTTAACGCAATATATGCTAATGGGCAATACCAAATGTAATGATTTAATTGATTATATTTATATTTGTATTGAAATATGAAATAAATTGTTTATCTTTATATTAGGTATTCAAATACCATTAAATAGTTGAATATGTGATTTGTATATGTTTCAAGATTAATTTAAACTCGATTAACACGTGAATAGTCTTATGTTATATACATGATTGGTACAAATGTATAGATGATTGAAATTGTGTTCTTATGTTCGGCAATGCCTTGTAACCCTAATCCAACGACGAATATGGGTTAGGGGTGTTACAAAGAAATGTCTGGATCCCATATTAAAAGTCATTGCAAGTCTGATGATTTCCCTAACTTAAGAATTGGTAGCTTCAGTGAATGGAATTTAATAGATTTCACCCCATCCATACATGTATCATTCCCCCTTTCCTCAAAAAGATTCGTCCTTGAATCTTGTCTTTGGTTGATTAAGAAAGAATCTTTATCATAGGTGGAATAATTTAATAGAGCTCCTCGCAAAGGATCAACAAATTCCTGAAAGAATAAAACAAGTCTAGTAGAAAAATTCAAGTTAAGGTTAGTGAAAACATAATTATTCATTTCTTTGGGATAGGTCCTCTGTAACAACCCTAACCCGTTTCCGTCGCTAGAATAAGGTCATAAGGCATCACAGAATAAAACACAATCTCAAACAAGTACATATAATATATAAAATTATTCATAAACCCAAGTCTCTAATGTTAATCAAAATTTATTTCATAAATTAATACATCTCTTAAATTAGGAAAATTCACATGATATATATATATAGTCATATCGTTCACATATTACAATATAAAGTATAATGTATCAACAATTTCATATATACGACATTAGCATGGTAATCCTTATGAATCTCATATGTTTTACATAATAATCCCACTAAAAGGAAGCATTTAGTTATAAGTCAACTCACTCCATTTCTTGGTCTAATCGACTAACCCATATATTTATATTACATTATACACATTCACTATTTATTCTTATTTAATGAGTTCCTATAACCATGTGTATATAGGTAATAAGAACCCATAATCATAAGCACTTTACGCATATACAAGGCATGCAACAACTTAAATAATATAACAAGTTTAAAATATCATGAACGCATGTTTTGACGTACTACATAAATGAGCTTCAAAATTTGAATCATGCATATTCCTTTCTCTTTACCCACTAACTTCATAATTTATAATAATGCAATGTTTTTTTTTTCTTATAAAGGACTATATGCCCAAATATACATATTATCAAAACAAATCAAATGTATATTATGATTACGCCCTTGAAATAGACTTAATATAAAACAAGACTTTCATGTATATCTTATTCATCATGAATGCATGCAAGATGGGCATTGTAACACCCCTAACCCTATCCGTTACTGGATTAGGGTTATGAGGCATTACTGTATAAAATATAGTTCAGCACAATCATTCCTCACCTTTCATACACCAAAGAATTAATAAACATTTAAAATTTATCAAATTCAAATATCCACAATTCACTTATTATAAATTCGAATACATGAGTTACAATTCCAATTTAGAAATAATCATATCTTACTGAACATGTATCGCAATTAAGCACATTTCAAAAATTCCAACTAATTCAATTCGAACATATATCAAAACCCAACTGATCATGTTCCATATTTTCTAAAATTCGAACCAAACTTGTATATATCAAAGACATGTTCACATATTTAATAATTCCAATATTTAATTCCCTATATCCATCACATTAATGCCATTTTCATAATTAAATCATATTCCATGTTATATCATTACACTTCATACTTCGAATATATGCCAATTTCTATCTCATTAATCATATATCAAACATATCATTTAATAACTTCTGCACAAGCTCATAATAAAACCAATTGAATCATATTACACAAATTATTATGCAATCACATATGAAACTTAAATACATTATAACATGATCGAACACACCAATGATGTATATATACAAGTGTGCAATTCATCCTAAAAATAAAAGCCATACTTAACACCTGAACATAAATAACACTCCAGTGTGCATCTAATTCATATCTATATTAATATACCTAAACTTCCTATTTTATCCTATTAACTAATCTTTATTTTGATCTCACCATTATCAATATCATAAGCATATCAAATTGAATTATATATCATATTCGGATTTACAACCACACATGAATGTATACCTATATTGATATTAGCAACAACTTGACATTTTTAACTATCCATTTAAACTAACCCAAAACATACTTAATCATTACCATCATTTACCATTTGAACCCACACCAAAACAATCATAAAACATATTCATTACTTACCACTTAACCACCGAACCTGTTAAGTTAATATACCGTCATCCATCACTCTAATTATACCACATTTCATATTTCCAAAATGTGCTAACTATTAAAACGACTACAGAACCAAACTCATTAAACATTTTAATTAAGAACATGTAAAACCAACTTAAGCATAATAAGCAAGCCATTTTCGCATGGCTTTAAATACATACTCATTCAAAATAATTAACTCCAAGATTAGCTTATACATGCCAGATAACCGAGTCTCAAAACATTATTTACTAAAATGATAACCGGATAGTGTGATGTCGTCTCCATCGACTTCCAACCCGAGCAGATCTCTGAAAATCTGTAAACATAGGAAAAACACACAGAATAAGCTTTGAAAGCTTAGTAAGCTATAAGCAAATAAATAACTCAATGACAATAACAATTCAATTTCTAAACCAATTTATACTATCATAATCAAGTTTAACTTCAAACTCATAATTTCATATAATACATATACTTTCATTTTGCCAAATATCCATACAATTAAGATTAATATATCATTCAAATTCCCAAAGCCACAATATCAATAATTAACCGAATATACATAAACTCATATACATATATTCATGGATAATTTCATAATTATTCTTACTTTATATCATTAAGGCCGTACATAATCATTTATATAAGTTTGCACATAGGTCACAATATTATATCAGTATACTTAACCTTTGGACGAATGTACTGTATCTATTATCAAGGTACCATTTAATTTCAAAACCATAGTACCATTATTTGAGCAAATATATACACACCCATAAACATATATTCTTGAATCAAACTACTTTAATATCTCATACTTATACTTATCATGTAGCCGAATATACATATGTCTATACCAAAGTATCATACACTATTAAAATCATAATATCAATGCATAAAGCCGAATCTTTAAACACTTATTTACATATACTCATGTATTAAACCTTAATACCCCATAGTTACACTGAACTTATGGCAGAATATACTTCACAATTACTCACAAATTCAAACTAACATCATACATATATTTGTATCACATAAAAAATAATCAGCTTACCTTATTTTCAAGGAAACAACAAGATAACTCATACCTGATGATTTAGCTCATTTAATGTATTCGATTACCACATCAGTATAAGGTCTTTTAGGCATAAACTTATAATAATTCACCGGCATAAAGCCTGCTAGGCCTAAGTTTGAATGTCACACCGGCACAACGCCTACTAGACTCAAAGTCTAATTTTATACATCGGCAATAAGCCTGCTAGGCATAAGCCAGATTTAATTCACCAACACAAGGCTTGCTAGGCTCAAAGCCCGAATATCACTATTATAAAGTTGTCTCATAAACAATTCATATATCAAAAATTCCAGATATTCCATATAGTTGGTACGGACTTTCAAATGTTATAACTTAGTCGAAACGAATGCATGAACATAGTTACCATGCTTATACATATTCGGCATTAGCATATATTAATTCATATATTTCATTTCAGCATATATACTTTGCATTTAATTAAAATTAAGTACGTCCATTTGCTTATAAACTTACCTCGGACAATGAAAAACCGGTACGGATCGGCTAGTCGACAACTTTAGTTTTCTCCCGATCTAAATATGATTTTCTCTTTTCTTTATCTAAATTAATATAAATTAAACTTATTAAATCAAATATTCAACGAAATTCATCCTAAAACAAAAAATGGGCAAATTACACTTTTTACCCAGATATTTCACATTGTTCACAATTTAGTCCCTATTGCATAAAACACAAAATATGCAAAATCTCACAACAACATAGTTAGGCCAAATTTTCCTTATACTCATACTAGTCCATTATTTCATTTATTTCACATTTTAGTCCCTCAATTTATTATTTTTGCAATTTAGTCCAAATTACTCAAAATCATCAAAAACTCCAATACAAAACATGTTAATCTACATATCTTTCATATTTCGTTATCAAAAAACAAAAATCACAAGCTCTCATCAAAGGCATAACTCAAAATATTCATCAAAATAAAAAAATATAAGCATGGTTCAAATAGTACTCGAAGCAACGATCTCAAAAACGTAAAAATTATTAAAAACTGAGTCCAAAATGACTTACCAATTTAACATGCAATTGCCGAACCTCATTTTGCAAACATGGATGTTTTTCTTTTCTTACATTAGTCTATATAAAGGAAAATGGACTAAAATCATGGTTTTTGGTTTTATTTAATATATCATTTACTAACCATTTACCATTTTAAACTTTAAAATAATGCATAATTTGCTTTATGCCAAACCATTAACATCCACTAACATATTAAAGCTATAATTTCAATTTAAGGCCATCATATTTAAAAGCCAAAGCCAATTGACACCTTTAATAAATAGAATACAACTTTTACATTTTACGCGATTAAGTCCTTTTTACCGAATTAACCACTTAAACGATAAAATTTCTTTACGAAAATTTCACAAAACTATAATATCATGCTGTAAATATTAAAATAATAATAAAATAAATTTTTTGATGTCGGTTTGTGGTCCCAAAACCACTGTTTTGATTAACCCTAAAAACAGGTTGTTACATGCATTTACCCAAAAGCCAAGACTATGCTTAACATTAAAACACCAAATACATATCAATTAGTCGACTAGGATAATCATGAACCACATACATTATTTATCACTTAATAATTAAATAACCAAGCTAGAAAATAACCACCCTTTATTGAAACAATGCTGCATTTAATATGCTACATCACTCATTAATAAGCATACTAAATACACATTATGCCAATACTCTTTCATGGCCGAATCTTGCTGCTTAAAAATCACAAACACATCCAGGCTTCTATCATCAATTTCCAATAGAAAAGCTCATTATGCATTTGACTAAAAATTTGCACAACCTAGTTTAACATAATACTCAAGCCATTATCAAAACATATTGTGCTCATCACATATATTATGCATTCAAGGCACACAACTTAGTAATCAAGATTAATATAAGTCTTACCTATCATAATCGAGCACTAATATAATAATTTCGCCATTTTCGCATGGCTTATATACATAACCAACTTTCAGCGTACTCAAAATATAATTCAACCTATACATGCCATAAGTCGAATTCAAATATTTAAATACCAAAGTTGTAGATAATGTGATAGACTTTGCTGATGATCCCCGAGCTTGTAACTCGAATCCAAAATCTATAAAACAAAAACAAATATACAAACCATAAGCTATTTAAGCTTAGTAAGTCATAAGCAAACAAACAAACCGATAATATAATTAACTTATTTTAACTAACCAAAATACAATATCAATATCAAGCTTATTCTCAACTTTCAACTTCAATAATTATATACCTGAACACATACATCCATACCCTTGGCCGAACACAGGATTACTTCATCAAGTCAATGTTCCATTTTCAAAATCCAAATTATCAATATAAACCTAATATACATACCTTTGTACAAATAAGTTTTTAAATAAAAATAAAATTTACATACACACATTAACTAAGTAACCGAACATGCAAGAACATTATATATATGCGAAAATAAAATCACACCAACAAGGATCATATTTCTTACCTAATAAGTCGAATACACATGATATATTTATACGTATATTTTTCATTCATGTTACACATGCTTGTAACTAATATCGTAACACTCACTTACCTTATTGCAAATAAATACCAAACTGATACATACCTGATCACTTAGCTAATTTTACACATTTTTTCCCTACTTATCGATGCCCGATGAACCATTCGAAATCGGATAGGACACTCGGATAATCACATAAATCGTAAAATGCCAATGTCCTAGACGTGGTCTTCCATGTAACCACATATCGATGCCACAGTCCTAGACAGGATCTTACTCATAAACGCATATCGGAATCACATATCGATGCCATGGTCTTACTCGCACACATATATCGAAATCCTATGTCATGACATGTGTATCCTAACTATTCCTAAGGTTCATACGAGACTTTTGGACGTCATAACTCGATCGAAACAAATTCAAAATCATGGCAACCAAGCTTAGTCATATTCGGCTATGACATGTATAAAATCATGTTTTTCATTTCAGCATAAATATTTTACGTTTAATTGAAGCTAAGTATGTCTATTTGCTTATAAACTTACCTCCGACAACGAAAAACTAGTACGAATCGACTAGTCGGCAACTTTCGTTTTCCCCCGATCCAAATCTGATTTCTTTGGTTCTTGATCTAAACATATTCAAATTCAAACACATTTTCATTCAATTTAGTCCAAAAACATATAAATGGGAAAATTACCATTTTACCCCTGACATTTACAATTTTTACAATTTAATCCCTATTGCGCAAAACACAAATTATTCAAAATTTCAAGGTACCCATGTTTGGCCAAATATCCCTAGTGTTCATACAAGCACATATTTTTCATTTATTTCACATTTTAGTCCCTCAAATTATTATTTTTTCAATTTAGTCCTAATTACTCAAAATCATCAAAAACTCCAATACAAAATATGTTAATCTAAAACATATATTTCATATTTCACCACCAAACATAAAAAATCACAAGCTATCAACAATGGCATAACTCAAATTATTCATCAAAATCAAAAATTAAAGCTCGGGTTTTGTAGTGCTCGAAGCAACGATCTTAAAAACGTAAAAATTATCAAAAATCGACTAAGAATGAACCTTGATTTGAGCTTGGAAGATGGCCGAACTAGGTTTTCTTCTTCTTTCTTTCTTATTTAGTTTTAGCAAATGGTGGATTAAAATATGAGCACTATGTTTTATGATATATTTTATATTATACTAACTTATTTTATTTAGTTTACTAAATTAACCTTATTTTAACATTATTCATATTCCACTAACAATGACCGAATGTGTCCATCTAAAATTCAACGGTATAATTGCATCATAAATATTCCACATTAAAAGAACAAAGCAATTAGACACTTCAAAAATTAGCATACAAATTTTGCACTTTACGCGATTAAGTCCTTTTATTTAATCGGACACTCAAACGAAAAAATTAAATCACAAAAATTTAATAGATAGAAATTCACACAAAAAAATAATTTTTAAATATTTTTTGACTCGAATTCGTGGTCTCGAAACCACCGTTCCAATTAGGGTCTAAATCAGACTGTTACAACTCTCCCCCTTAGGGATTTTCACCCCCGAAATTCTTATCAATGAATAGGTTCGGATAGCGTTCTCTCATTGCATCCTCTAGTTCCCATGTTGCGTCCTCAACACTGTGTTTATGCCACAATACTTTAACTAACAGAATCTTCTTATTCCGCAATTCTTTAATCTCACGAGTCAAAATCTGAATCGGTTCTTCTTCGTACATCATATCGGGCTTAATTTCAATCTCAGACGGACTAATCACATGTGAAGGATCAGATCGATACCTTCAAAGCATCGAAACATGGAATACATTGTGAGTCTTTTTTAACTCAAGTGGCAACAATAGTCTATAAGCAACTGGTCTGATACACTCTATAACCTCATACGGCCCAATAAACCTCGGACTCAATTTGCCTTTACGACCGAATCTGAGTATTTTCCTCCATGGTGAGACTTTCAAGAAGACTTTATCTTCAATCTGAAACTCCATATCTTTATGTTTCAAGTCCGCATAAGATTTCTGACTATCTGACACTGCTTTCAAACTTTCACGGATCACTTTCACTTTCTGTTCAGTTTCTCTGATCAAGTCAACCCCGTGTATCTATTTTCACTGAGCTCAGTCCAGTACAATGGCGTACAACATTTACGATCGTACAAAGCCTCATAAGGTTCCATTTTGATACTTCATTGGTAGCTTTTATTATACGCAAATTCAATTAGAGGTAGGTATCATTCCCACGTACCTTCAAACTTGAGAATGCAATATCTCAACATATCCTCAAGTATTTGAATAATTTGCTCAGACTGGACATCTATTTGCGAATAGAAAGCAGTACTGAAATGTAATTTCGTACCTAGTACATCTTGCAGTTTCTTCCAAAACCGTGATGTAAACATCGGATCTCTATCTTAAACAATATATATAGGCACACCATGCAATCTCACAATTTGAGAAACATACAATTTAGCTAGCTTATCCAGTGAGTAGTATGTACGTATCAAAACAAAATGATCCGATTTAGTCAATCTTTCCACAACAACCCAAATTGCATCCTTCTTGCTCGATGTCAACGGTAAACCAAATACAAAATCCATCGTGACTCTATCCCACTTCCACTTAGGTATCATAATCGGTTGAAGTAATCATGAAGGCACCTGATGTTCAGCTTTTACTTGTTGACAGACTAAATATCTTACAACGAAATTAGAAATGTCTCGTTCCATACCATGCCACCAATAAAGCTGTTTTAGATCATTATACATCTTTGTACTACCTAGGTGAACAGATAACCAACTATTATGAGCTTCATTCAAAATTATCTGAATCAACTCTGAATTCCTTGAATCGCATATTCGGTTTCTAAATCTCAAACAGTCATCAACATCAACTCTGAATTCTGAATCAGCATCTATCTCTCACTGAACTCGTTTTACGATCTTATTATCACCCTTTTGTGCATCACAAATTTGTTGAATAAATAATGGTCTTGCTTTCAATTCAGCTACTATTGAGCCATCATTAGACATAGCCATATGTGCATTCATTGCATGCAAAGAAAACTATGACCTTCAGCTTAAAGCATCAGCAACAACATTAGCCTTTCCCGAGTGATAGTCAATCACAAGCTTGTAGTCTTTTAGCAATTCTAACCATCGACGTTGTCTCAAATTCAGATCTTTCTAAGTCATCAAGTATTTTAGGCTTTTATGATCAGAATAGACATGACATTTCTCACCGAACAGATAGTGACGCCAAATTTTCAATGCGAACACAATGGTTGCCAGTTCTAGGTCGTCTATGGGATAGTTCTTTTCATGTGGCTTCAACTGTCTTGAGCATAAGCTATAACTTTTCCTTCCTGCATCAAAACACAACCCAAACCATTCAAAGAGGCATCACTATAAATAATAAATTCTTTACCCGATTCTGGCTGAACTAGCGCTGGAGCTTCACTCTAAAGGGCTTTCAACTGATCAAAGCTTTTCTAGCACTTTTCTGACCACACAAATTTGACGTCCTTCTGCAACAGCTTCGTTAACGGAGCTACAATCATAGAGAAAGCTTTCATGAATAGTCTATAATAACCAGCAAGTCCTAAAAAACTTTGGACTTCAGAAACATTCTTCGAAGGTTTTCAATCAAGTATAGCTGAATTTTTTCTCGGATCAACTTGAATGCCTGATGCTGATACCACATGACCTGAAAACTGACTTCACTTAACCAGAATTCACATTTACTGAATTTCTCATACAACTGCTTATCTCGCAAAGTCTGCAACACTAGTCTTAAATGTTCAGCATGTTTAGCTTCATCACGAGAGTAGATCAATATGTCATCTATAAACACAACCACAAACTGGTCTAGATACGGTCTGAAGATCCGATTCATCAAATCCATGAAAACAATAGGTGCATTAGTGAGTCCTAATGGCATAACCAAAAACTCATAATGTCCATACCTCATTCTGAAAGCAGTCTTTGGCACATCTGAATCTTTAACTCTTAATTGATAGTAGCCTGATCTCAAATCTATATTCGAAAATACTGTAGCCCCTTTCAGTTGGTCAAACATATCATCAATTCGTGGGAACAGATACTTATTCTTCACAGTCACCTTATTAAGCTGTCTATAATTAATGCACATTCTCATAGTTCCATCTTTCTTTTTCACAAACAACACAGGTACACCCCACGGAGAGAAACTCGGTCGTGCAAAACCTCTATCTGTCAATTCTTGCAGCTGAGCTTTCAATTGCTTTAATTCTGTAGGCGCCATTCTGTATAGTGGAATAGATATTGGAGTCATCCCAGGCATTAACTCAATACCAAACTTTACTTCTTGAATAGGTGGCAAACCCGATAATTCTTCAGGAAACACATCCGAATACTCGTACACAATAGGTACTGATTCAATGTTTCTTTCAGCCACTTTATTGTCGAGCACGTAGGCAAAATAAGCTTCACACCCTTTTCTCACATATTTCTGAGCTAGCATGTAACACCCCTATCCCGTAACCATCGCCAGAATAGGTAAGGGGCATTACCGGACTTGTAACTCACGTCAGAACAGTAAAATTTTGAACTTTTTCTTGAATTAAAGATCGTTCATTTAAATAAGTACTAAGCACAGCCAAAGGTAAAATTTAAACTTCACTAAGTAAACATTAAAAAGATGCCATTTTCGCATGGCTTATATACATTAACCAAAAATATTCTTCCGCCACTAGTCTATTCTATACATGCCATAAAATAGTTCTAAACATAACAGTAACAAGCGGTGGATAGTGATAGTGTGACTAGTTGCTGACGATCCCCGAGCCTGTAGCTTCGCAATGAGACCTATAAGACAGAGGAAACAGAGTAAACGGAGTAAGCATTACAATGCTTAGTAAGTTTTAAGCAGTGTCAACAGATAACAATCAAATTATAACATAGTTGTTCGTATTTTTATTTCACTCTTCCTTCGAGCATACCATCCCTTTTCCGAATATGCACATCTCATCATATACAATAGGCAGATAAACTCTCACATAAAAGTGAGCTCATGTGACGTAGATATATCGTATGATTTCACATAACCTCTCACACTAATCCGATGTCACATAATCATAGGAATAGTCCCATAGATTGCTCTCGTATGCATCATATATAAACTTGGAGTACATACCTGTTTAACCTTTCGCATTGAGTATATTTATAAGCAATTCTTATTACGAAGTCTTACCCGGACATAATCTCCACACGTAGTCATCGGGTCTTACCCGGACATAATCTCCAAGTTTCATGTACATTTAATCGCATGTTACAACACTCACATTAGCCATTCGGCTTTACCACATATTCTTATCTCATACATATTTCACATTCGCCATTCGGCTTTACTACATATACATATCTCATATATATTTCACATTAGCCATTCGGCTTTACCACATATACATATCTCATACATATTTCACATTCGCCATTCGGCTTTACCACATCTACATATCACACATATATTTCACATTAGCCATTCGGCTTTACCACATATACATATCTTATATATATTTCATATTAGCCATTCGGCTTTACCACATATACATATCACACATATTTCACATTAGCCATTCGACTTTACCACATCTACATATCACACATATATTTCACATTAGCCATTCGGCTTTACCACATATACATATCTTATACATATTTCACATTAGCCATTTGGCTTTACCACATATACATATCACACATATATTTCACATTAGCCATTCGGCTTTACCACATATACATATCACACATATATTTCACATTAGCCATTCGGCTTTACCACATATACATATCACACATATATTTCACATTAGTCATTCGGCTTTACCACATATACATATCACACATATATTTCACATTAGCCATTCGGCTTTACCACATATACATATATTATATATATTTCACATTAGCCATTCGGCTTTACCACATACACATATCACACACATATATATTTATCTTGTACATCAATTTCAGCCATAGCTTATAAGCAACTCAAATAGTTTGATCAATGTTTACAATAAATTCACATATTCACCACAAGCTATTTTCCTGAGCAATAGTCACTAAATTATTTATAACTGGAGGTACAAAACTCAAAATCAATTGCCGTTAATTTTCCCTGAATATAGACTCATATATCTTCCATCCATAAAATTTTCAGAATTTTAGGTTTGGCCAATCAATACCAGATTTTTCTTAAAGTTTCCCCTGTTTCACTGTTTGACTAATCTGACCACTCTTCACTACGAATCAAATTTTTCATTGTACAAAATTCATAATGTGTTCTATTTGATTTCATTTGAAACTAGACTCATTAAGGAGTCTAAGCATATAAATCTTATCTTATAACCATTTTTTTACAAATTACAATGATTTTCCAAAAACAGAACAGGGATTTCTTGAGTCATTCGACACTGTCCCACACAACTTTAAATATCTCTTTATAGGAAATTTCTTTGCTTCCACGGTCTCTTATATAAGAAATTAGACCAACTAAGCTTTGATTACATATTTTATTCAGCCTATAATTCCACACCAACAATTTATAGTGATTTTCTAAAATCACATTACTGCTGCTGTCCAAGCAAATTATTACAATTTGCTCTTAAATTTCCAAGTCCAAACACTTATGAACTTACCATTTGAGTTTAAGACATATCATGGCCACATCATAACTTATTAAATCCACTCATTATATCCTATTATGATTGAATTTACTCAACGTTTAATCGCTTAAAACTTACCTCGGAAGTGGTCGACGATTAGATGTCCACGACTATTCGTTTACTTTCTCTTTTGCCCTATCCGACTTTGATCCTCTTTGCTCTTAAGCTTAAGTAAAACAATAGATTTGCTTAAGTACTTAACTAATATTGTTCACTTAACAATCACATTCGGAAATCACATATCATTTAATCTTTGATTGACCAATTTAACACATACCAAAATCCAATCATACATCTAACCTTTATCTCAATACCAAACCGAGTTATAAGATCATACATTATACTAAGCATATCATTAAACATACCTATTCAATTTAGCTAATTTCATAGCCGATTAATCACCTTACCCCACATTACTCAATGCCGAATATTAACCCAACATCACAAGCATAATCACCATGAAACTTACCTTAATACACATTTTATCCCATTGCCGAATATATATATATATCATCAAACAAATCAACTAGTTTAGCATTCAAATTCTTCTAACCATTCCTCAATCATTTACTCAATGAACAACAATCCAAGCACATCAAAGCATAGTCGAATGTATCATTCTTCTTAAATTCAAAAATAAATGCATGGGCTAACTTCAAAATCTATTTAACAACTCAACTTTATAAACACATATTCGGCTAGGAAGAAAGATTGATAATTTAACAACCTTAGCTTAACATATAATTTGTTGTGACACATCTTTAAGCATTCTTTTATTCCATCAACTCAAAACACATTCATCCCTCTCAATAACTAAACTCATATTCGCAATGGCCTCCAATATAGTGATCGATTCTTCTCAACTAGCACCTAGTGTACACACATGATCATTTGTTTGATTCAAGCACCTATCCACCAAAAATTCATCCAAATCAACAAGAACAACAACCATATTCTTTGTTATCTACCATGACCGAAACCCATATTCATTCACCAAATATCAAAATTTATCATCAATTTGACATATAAGGACATAACCAAATGTTTCTTGCAACACAAACTCAAAATTAACACATGGGTCATGTTATGAGCACCAAAACAAACTCAACTTCACAAAAATTCCAAAAGAATCACTTGATATCATACCTTAATTCCCCCCACACAAGATGGCCGAATGCCTTAGGTGTGCTTTCTTCCATTTCTTGGTTAATTTCGGCTTGAGAGAGGTAGGAGGAGAAGATGAACATTTTTTTTCTTTTCTTTTCTTTTCTTTTCTTTCTTCCATTCACGACAATGGAGGGGGGGCAACCACACACATTTTTTTTTGTCATCATTTGCCTTCCCATTATTATTTTATCATTTCTAACATAAACCATTAACACAACATGTTTTATGACATGTTTTGCCCATCACCCTTTGTCATGGCTGGCCACTAGTAATTAAATGGGGGAAAATTGACATGCAAGTCCACCCCTTTGATTACATGCACTAATAGATCCTTATAGATTAACCTATCACATTTCAAAAGTGTCACACATAAGTCCTATTGGCTAAATTCACATGCAATTTACTAAATCGAAGATTAAAACTTTCACACATTCATAATCACATATTTTAGACAATAAATATCATATTCAAATAATTTAGTGACTCGGTTTAGCGATCCCGAAACTGCTTTCTGACTAGGGTCACTTTAGGTCTGTCACATAGCATCGAAGAAATTACTGCTAGTAAACCATACAAATCACTAGATTCAATCCGAATAACCTCATCATTCTGACTCCGAAGATCAATGGTCTTTCTCTTGCAGTTCACGACAGCATCATGTAAACTCAACCAGTCCATACCCAGAATTATGTCAAACTCATAAAGTGGCAGCAACATCAAATCAGCCGAAAAGCACTAATTTCTAACCATCAAGGGGCAATCCTTACACACTTTGTCAACCATAACACACCGGCCCAAGGGGTTTGACACTTTAATCACAAGCTCAGTAGACTCAACAGGTAGAGTCTTGATGAATACTAATGTCTCACACACGTAAGAATGAGTAGAACTAGGATCAATTAATGCAATTAAATTAGTATCATAAAGAGTGAATGTACCAGTAATAACATCAGGGGATGAAGCCTCTTCTCGCGCGCGAATGGCATAGGCTCTAGTAGGAGGACGAGCCTTGGATCTAACTACTGTATCTTTATTTCCTCTTTGACTTCTACTCACATTACCCGTATTTCTCGATGGTCTACCCTGAGCCACAGTATTACCCGATCTCATGCTCTACACTGGATTCTCTTCAGTTAACCTTAGGCAATCTTTAATATAGTGATCTGTCGATCCACATTTAAAATAGGCTCGATCATGTAATCTGCAATTTTCGGGATGTCTTTTACCACAGTGTTTACACTCAGGCTAATTTGATCTGACATTACCCACACTGGCTACTGAGGTAGCTCTCAAACTCACCGGTGGTCTATTCTAGTCTCGTCGAGAATAACCCGACGTGGCTTTTGAACGACTGAAATCATCTCAAAATTTCTTTGGTTCTGACTGGACTAACCTACTGAATGATCTCTTACGCAAGTCTCTAGCTTCAAAATCAGCTTTCTTTTTCTCTTTCCCGAGTTCTGCAGCTTTGCAGGCTCGCTCAAGAAGTACTACGAACTCTTTTATCTCAAGTATGCCAATTAATAGTTTAATGTCTTCATTCAGCCCATCTTCAAATCTCTTACACATTATAGCTTCAGTGGAAACACACTCTCAGGCATACCGACTGAGTCTCACAAATTTTCGCTCATACTCTGTCACGGCCATTCAACCCTGTTTCAACTCCAGATATTCTTCTCGCTTCTGATCAATAAATCTCTGGCTGATATACTTCTTATGGAACTCTGCCTGAAAGAATTCCCAGGTCACCGCTCTCTCGGAACCACTGATACTAGGGTATTCCACCAGTGATATGTTGTGTGTCAGAGTAAAGATATGGCACACTTCAAATATTCATCTGGGATACAAGACAGCTCATCAAACACACGGATAGTATTATCAAGCCAAAACTCAGCCCACTCAGCATCATCATCATCCGTAGCTTTAAACTCTTCAGCCCCCATGTTTTCTAGTTTTCTCCAAAAGTGGCTTATATAATCTCAACGGATTACTTACTTGAGGTACAGCAAGCATCGAAAATGGATCAATCGAGGGTGGAGGTTATTGTGCAGCAGAGTTAGTCTGAATAAATTGAGTAAACCAATCATTCATCATTTGGTAAAAGGCTTGTCTAGCCCCTCCTTCCTGGTTATTAGGAATCGGTCGAGAATCAACCGGCGCTGTCTCTTGTGCAGGAGCAGGCGCTACACTCTCGACATCATCAACTATAGCTCTATCAGGATCCATTTAGTATATGAAAACACATTTCAAATGTCAGAAGTCATCACACTATCACAGTATATAATTATGGCATGTATAGCTAGACTCACACGCGCTACATTAGTACTAGAACCGATTAAACCGTAGCTCTGATACCAATAAAATGTAACACCCCTAACCTGTTTCCATCACCGAAATAGGTCATAAGGCATCACAGAATAAAACACAATCTCAAACAAGTACATATAATATATATAATTATTCATAAACCCAAGTCTCGAATGTTAATCAAAATTTATTTCATAAATTAATACATCTATTAAATTAGGACAATTCACATCATATATATATATAGTCATATCGTTCACATATTACAATATAAAATATAATGTATCAACAATTTCATATATACGACATTAGCATGGTAATCCTTATGAATCTCATATGTTTTACATAATAATACCACTAAAAGGAAGCATTTGGTTATAAGTCAACTCACTCCATTTCTTGGTCTAATCGACTAAACCGTATATTTATATTACATTATACACACTCACTATTTACTTTTATTTAACGAGTCCCTATAACCATGTGTATATAGGTAATAAGCACCCATAATCATAACCACTTTACGCATATACAAGGCATGCAACAACTTAAATAATATAACAAGTTTAAAATATCATGAACGCATGTTTTGACTTACTACATAAATGAGCTTCAAAATTTGAATCATGCATATTCCTTTCTCTTTACCCACTAACTTCATAATTTATAATAATGCAATGTTTTTTTTATAAAGGACTATATGACCGAATATATATATTATCAAAACAAATCAAATGTATATTATGATTACGCCCTTGAAATAGACTTAATAGAACAAGACTTTCATGTATATCTTATTCATCATGAAAGCATGCAATATGCGCATTTACCCAAAAGCCAAGGCTATGCTTAACATTAAAACACCAAATACATATCAATTAGTCAACTAGGTTAATCATGAACCACATACATTATTTATCACTTAATAATCAAACTAACCAAGCTAGAAAATAACCACCTTTTATTGAAACAATGCCACATTTAATATGTTCCATCACACATTAATAAGCATACTAAATACACTTTATGCCAATACTCTTTCATGGCCGAATCTTGCTGCTTAAAAATGACATACACATCCAGAGTTCTATCATCAATTTCCAATAGACAAGCTCATTATGCATTTGACTAAAAATTTGCACAACCTAGTTTAACATAATACGCAAGCCATTATCAAAACATATTGTGCTCATCACATATATTATGCATTCAAGGCACACAACTTAGTAATCAAGATTAATATAAGTCTTACCTATCATAACCGAACACTAATATAATAATTTAGCCATTTTCACATGGCTTATATACATAACCAACTTTCAGCATACTCAAAATATAATTCAGCTATACATGCCATAAGCCGAATTCAAATATTTAAATACTGAAGTTGTAGGTAGTGTGATAAACTTTGCTGACAATCCCCGAGATTGTAACTCGAATCCAAAATCTATAAAACAAAAACAAATATACACACCATAAGCTATTTAAGCTTAGTAAGTCATAAGCAAACAAACAAACTAATAATATAATTAACATATTTTAACTAACCAAAATACAATATCAATATCAAGCTTATTCTCAACTTTCAACTTCAATAATAATATACCTGAACTCATACATCCATACCCTTAGCCGAATGTACACAAGATTAATTCATCAAGTCAATGTTCCATTTTCAAAAGCCAAATTATCAATATGAACCTAATATACATTCCTTTGTACAAATAAGCTTTTAAATCAAAATAAAATTTACTTACACGCATTAACTAAGTAACCGAACATACAAAACATTATATATATGCGAAAATAAAATCACACCAACAAGGATCATATTTCTTACCCAATAAGTCGAATACACATGATATATTTATACATATATTATTCATTCAAGTTACACATGTTTGTAACTATTATCGTAACATTCACTTACCTTATTGCAAATAAATACCAAACTGATACATACCTGATCACTTAGCTAATTTTACCCATTTGTTCCCCACTTATCGATGCCCGATGAACCATTCAGAATCAGATAGGACACTCGGATAATCACATAAATCCTACAATACCAATGTCCCAGACGTGGTCTTACATGTAACCACATATCGATGCCACAGTCCTAGACAGGGTCTTACTCGTAAACACATACTAGAATCACATATCGATGCCATGGTCTTACTCGCACACATATATCGGAATCCTATGTCATGACATGTGTATCCTAACTATTCCTAAGGTTCATACGGGACTTTCGGACGTCTTAACTCGATCGAAACAAATTCGAAATCATGGCAACCAAGCTTAGTCATATTCGGCTATGACATGTATAAAATCATGTTTTTCATTTCAGCATAAATATATTACATTTAATTGAAGTTATGTACGTCTATTTGCTTATAAACTTACCTCGGACAACGAAAAATCGGTACAGATCGACTAGTCGACAACTTTCATTTTCCCCCAATCCAAATCCGATTTCTTTGGTTCTTGATCTAAACATATTCAAATTAAGCTCGTTCAAACATATTTTCATTCAATTTAGTCCAAAAACACATAAATGGTAAAATTACCATTTTACCCCTGACATTTACAATTTTTACAATTTAATCCCTATTGCACAAAACACAAATTATTCAAAATTTCAAGGTACCCATGTTTGGCCGAATATACCCAGTGTTCATACAAGCACATATTTTGCATTTATTTCACATTTTAGTCCTTCAAATTTTTATTTTTTCAATTTAGTCCTAATTACTTAAAATAATCAAAAACTCCAATACAAAATATGCTAATCTAAAACATATCTTTCATATTTCACCATCAAACAACAAAAATCACAAGCTATCAACAATGGCATAACTCAAAATATTCATCAAAATCAAAAATTAAAGCTTGGGTTTTGCAGTACTCGAAGTAACGATCTCAAAAACGTAAAAAGTTATCCTAAATTGACTAAGAACGAACCTTGATTTAAGCTTGGAAGATGGCCGAACTAGGTTTTCTTCTTCTTTCTTTCTTATTTATTTTTGGAAAATGGCGGATTAAAATATGAGCACTATGTTTTATGATATATTTTATATTATACTAACTTATTTTATTTAGTTTGCTAAATTAACCTTATTTTAACATTATTCATATTCCACTAACAATGACTGAATGTGTCCATCAAAAATTCAACGGTATAATTGCATCATTAATATCCCACATTAAAAGAACAAAGCAATTAGACACTTCAAAAATTAGCATACAAATTTTGCACTTTACGCGATTAAGTCCTTTTATTTAATCGGACACTCAAACGAAAAAATTAAATCACGAAAATTTCACAGATATAAGTTCACACAAAATAAACACAGAAAATAATTTTTAAATATTTTTTGACTCGGATTCGTGGTCCCTAAATCACCATTCCAATTAGGGTCTAAATCGGGTTGTTACATTCTCTCTTTCTTTATATTCTCTTTTTCAATGTGAATTGAACTCTTTAATTTTACCTAGTAGAAATTTTCACTCACCAAAGTTGGACCATCAAATTGACTTTTATAGCACAATCTCTCTTTTCGCTCAATCTTTTTCTATGAAACATTCTCATTTCTTTTTAACCCCTCGCAAAAATTTTGAACATTGAATTTGTCATAACTTAAATTTGTATGAGAAGAATAGATGTCTAACCCATCCAAATTCGTACACTCTAGGAAACAATTCTCATATTAACTTTTTTTGGTTCACAAAGTTCACTATCACTATCATCATAGTTTGCACTATTACTATCATCATAGCTCACACTATTACTATCAACTTCTTCGACATCAACTTTGAAACAAGGTGCAATGTTAGATCTAGAATTAACAATAGGCACAAAATCACACTTACTGTCTTTACAAATGGTGGCACTCAAGTTTTCTTACTCATTTATATCGTCATTGTCAATGACAGCAATAGATGAAGACTCCTCAATAAACTCTGTGTCATACTTATGTTCCTCGACTTGTAAGTATGTTTTCTTAACTGAATATGTTGGACATTAAAAGGCTTTGTGACCCTTCACATTACACCACATGCACTTGCTAGCTCGTTCTCTTTGTTCTGCCATAAGTCCTTTAAGCTTGCATAAAATGTTGTGTTTTTTGTACCAATGTCTTTCTTGACAAGTTTATGAACAATAGAAGGTTGAATGACATTGGGAACAACATGTCCGTGCGGGTTTTTTTACAAATATAACATTTATGTCTTGCCTGAGGTTTATCACTATAAGTTTCCATTTGAGCCAAAGTTTGACTGAAATTTTATTGAACTGCCTCGTGATGCAGGACTTGAGCTTGCAATGTGTCGAACTTATTTTCCAAATGCTCTTGCACCTTTTTGAAATATTTTGAAAGCTCATCGAATAGAACTGTAAATTGGTCCATGGTAACCAAGGATGTATCATGCTCCTTGTCCTTACTACGTGTATGTACAATTATTAAAGGCTGAAATAGAAACACTCAAAAAAATAGTTGATCAAAGAAAAAAGTTAAGATTTTCTTGCTTGTAACTTTTAAAGAACAATCAAACTCAATAATATTAAAAAAGATGTGGGACCACTCTCTAACAAAGTTGACATAAGGCTCTAAGAAGCCAAAAAAAAAAACTCGACTCTAAAATAAGTAAGTTGCATAGAGAAAGGAGAGGCAACTGTTTTCATACCTAGTAACACAAGAAAAAATTATGTGTTAGAATGCATAATAGAGTAAGAAAAGCTAAAACAAAAGAAACCTTAATGCTAGAATAAAAGAAAATAAACTACCTGATGGAAAACAACTTAATTTTTTTTTCATTCGAGGTATTTCCGATTTCCAAAATACACAAAGTTTTAAACTAGAGTCTCCTCAAATAATGTAGATCTAATCTGAAAAAGTTTGACACAAAATTCAACCCATAGAATTTTTTTATTTTTTGTTTTTGCACTATTCGGTCACAATTTTTTGTGGGAAATATTTTTTTATATTCTAAGAGAGTGCCAAAAATCATTCTATAAAAGATCATATCGTTTGGAAAACGTTTACCTACTAAAAAATATTTTTTTTTGAAAAAAATTATTGGTAAAAAAAATTTGTTTTGAGATAGTTTGCTAGAGTGATTGGTTTAAGCTAAAATCTACTAAATTAATTAACTAAAGAACTCAAAAGAGATAAATCAGGAAAATAATTGAATAGTAACCAAGAAGCTAAACAATACTGTAACACCCCTAACCTGTATCAGTCACCGAAATGGGGTTACGAGGCATTACCGGAAAAGATACAACTTTCATACATTCACATAATCACTCAGATCATATTCGAAGGCATACATTTGTAACTTCAGTTTAACAATTCTTGAATCATGACTTATAAGCTTATAACATAAACTGCATTAACATATCTTCCAAAGAAATCAATATTAGTTCTATTACTATAGCTTTATGCACATAGTACATAAAAACATGAACCATTTTGCATGCCTAATATCTAAGTCATTATATTAAATTATTAAGCCAAAAGACAAGTTAAATCTTTACAAAAACATAGCCAAACACACCCAATTCATACGACCACACAATGAATTATGATATACTCATTCTTTTATAATATACTTAATCTTTAATACAAAAAGCACAAAACAATTTTATTAAATTCGCATATAACGAATTTGTTATCTTATAGCATGAATTACAATTCATATGATCAATTTCAATGCAATAGTTGAATATTAAAACATGCTAAGTACATATGCTTTATTCAATGTCTACTTTCATTTTACTCTATTACTTTACACGTATGTAACATTTCATATAACCAAACCAATATGTCAATCATAATTTACATTTCACATCAAACACATCACAAATATGTATATATACATATAGCATAGCAAACACTTGTCTAATGCTATAAAGTATCAAAGTCGAATCTAAACATGTTAATATCACCTTTCTTGCAATGCATCAAAGGTCATACATAAGACCAATTCATTAAATACAAATTTAGTTATGCACATATAAATATAGCCAAAATTTTATATTCAATTCATAATTTACCATTTATTCAACTTAAATACTTGCATTTCCAACCTAAATGACCATTCCATAATCAATAACTCATTTTGCATTTTTTACCTACTCAATTAACCACTTATCTATGACAAATCAATAAACACTTACCACATTTCACATAATAAGCCATTTTCAATCTTAATTGTCGAATACATCCATCCATCATATCAAGCATATCTCACGCATATCATATATCATTAAAATACACATTACCTTCGAACATGATCAAGCCACAACCATTCATTAAGCATATTACTCAACCATATATCCAACCATAATTTCACCTATATACCATAACCAAATATACTTTAATACCAAATCACATAATAACACCTTAACAAAGCATATCAAAAAAGTTTACATATATTTATCTATGTATAAACCATAACCGAATCACCTAAACCACAACGAAACATAACCATAATTTGATCAAACCTTGAAACCGAACTTAACAAAATAAACAAGCCATTTTCGCATGGCTTATATATATATATATATACCAAAATCAAACATATCCAAATATAATCTAGCCTATACATGCCATAGGTTCTAAATTCAGCTTATAAAAATACCGAAAGTAGTTGATAGTGTGTTAGACTTTGCTGACGATCCCCGAGCTCGTAACTAGTCTCCAAAATCTATAAAACAGAGGCAAACATACACACAGAGTAAGCTATCATAGCTTTGTAAGTCATAAGCAAATAAATTACTAAATTATACATGTCTTATACATAATTTCGCATTTCATTAAAATATCATTTGCATTTAATTATCGCATAATCGAATGCACAATTAACCTTTAGTATAAACATGTATTTCATACTTTTACTATTTTATACATATATCCTTAGGCCGAAACAACCTATACTCAATCAAATATACATAATCAAGATTGTATCTCATGAATCATCTCATGTATATTTATAATTTGTAGTCATAAGGCTGAATATAACCATTCATATATGTTTGCACATAGATCACATATATGATATCACTTATACATAACATTTGGCCGAATATACTTTTCATATACACATATATTTTCATTTGCATCATATATAATTTGTATCACATATCAAATAGTCAACTTACCTTATTTTCAAATAGGCAATTTAGCTATCACATACCTGATCACTTTAGCTCAATTACACATTCGATCATAACTTATCACTGCCCGTTGAACCATTCGGAATTGAATTGGATACTCGGATAATCACACATATCATACAATGCCAACATCCAAGACATGGTCTTACATGTAATCACATATCGATGCCACTGTCCAAGACAGGGTCTTACACGAATCAAATACGATGACGATGTCCCAAACATGGTCTTACACGTAATCACATATCGATGCCACTGTCCGAGACGTGGTCTTACACGTAATCACATATCGATGCCACTGTCCCAGACAGGGTCTTACACGTAATCACATATAAAAAATCCCATGTCATGACATATGTATCCTAGCTATTCCTAAGGTTCATACGGGGCTTTCGAATGTCATATCTTGGTCAAATCGAGTTAGTAAACATAGCTTCCAAGGACATACACATTCGACTATCACATATATACTTTCACATAATTCATTTCAGTATATATAACTCGTATTTCTTTAAAATTTACAACATCTATTTGCTTATAAACTTACCTCGGGCAACGATAATCGTAACGGGACGATTATTCAACAACTTTGGTGTTCCCCCGATCCAAATCCGATTTCTTTAGTTCTTGATTAAACATATTCAAACTAAACTCATTCAAACATAATTCCATTCAATTTAGTCCAAAAACACATAAATGGGTAAATTACCATTTTGCCTCTAAATTTTACACTTTTTACAATTTAGTCCAATTTGCACAAAACACAAAACATGCAAAATTTGCACACACCATGCTTAGGCTGAATGTTACCCATGCTCATACAAGTCCATACATTTCATTTATTTCACATTTTAGTCCCTCAATTTATTATTTTTGCAATTTAGCCCTAATTACTCAAATTCATCAAAAATTCCAATACAAAATATATTAATCCAAAACATATCTTTCATAATTCATCATCTAACATCACAAAGCTCAATTATTCATCAATGGCATAACTCAAAATGTTCATCAAAATAAAAAAATTAAAGCATGGGATTTGTACATTACACTGCAACGATCTCAAAAACGTAAAAATTATAAAAAACCGAGCTAGTTTCATACCTTAATCAAGCTAGTCTTTGGTCGAGCCCTTAAAAGCTTTATTTCTTTTTTTTCTTTGATGTTTCGGTCATGGGAAGAAAGATGAACAAAATGAATTTTAAATTTTATGTTTTATTTAATACATATTATTACATATTTTACTAATTTAACCTTGGATATTTAATAACTAAAACTTATACATTAAGGCCACAACCATCCATCACTAATTCATATGGTAATATTGCAACTTAAATACCTCATGCAATAAAGACAACAACAATTCAGCCCTTACAAATTAAACCATAAATTTTTCATTTTACGCGAATAAGCCCTTTTATTAAATCGGGCACTCAAACGACAAAATTAAAACACAAAAATTCCATGGATATAAATTCACACATAATAAACACAGAAAATAATTTTTTACAAATTTTCTAACTCAGATTCAGGGTCCCGAAACCACCGTTCTGAATAAGGTCTAAATCGGGCTATTTCAAATACCCAAGAAAGAATCCACCTAGACTTCATCTATCATTATGAATCTGAATTAAATGTTTTATTCACTTGGTATCTTGATCCGTAGAAATCCCTAAAATTATGCTAATATATCTTTCGACAGTAAGAGCAACTAACTCTAGTTTGATTAATTGAAATTTCTTTCTAATTAAAACCCTTATTGTCGCATTAACTCGATCTATGGATCCCCCTATTAGATTTGAATCTAATCCGATAGATTTATGTCATCCTATTTCTAGGATTGCATGAAACTCCACTTAATTATGCTAGATCTACTCTTAAATAAGGACTTTTCCTCCTCTGATTTAAGCACATTAAACATGCATTAATATTTAGGAAATATTAAAACAAGAGAGAAACACACATAATTGAGAACAAGAATCAATTATTTATTACTTAAAACATAAATCAAATAATAGAATTCATCATAAGGTTCATCTTCCCTAGGTATTTAGAGAATCAGTTCATAATTGTAGATAAAAACATCTCAAAGATAGTATAACCACAAGAAACAAAAAAAACTCATTAAGAACTTCAAAAAAATTAAAAAAAGGTCTTCAACCTCGATGGAAATCTGCTTCAGGGTTGGCTTCAATGGTGTTCTTCAAGTTGTTTTCTTAAATACTCTCTGATGGCTCCATATTCTCTTCTTCTATTTGGTATTTACAGCCTTTAGAATGCCCAAAAAGCCTAAAAATTGCATTTTTCCGCGTATTTGGGATGCGAATCATGAAATCGACACGGTCCGACAAATGGCCGTGTGTCTAACCCGTGTGGAAGGCCCAGACCATGTGGCTCTTGAAATCTACTCCATTTTCTTTTATTTTCACTCCTTTTTCGCTCATTTTGCTCCCAAACGCTCTCCTAAGTATAGAAACATGAATTTAAAGGATTAGGAGTATAAAATTCACAAATTTGCATAAATAATCATCAAAAACACATTAAGAACAAGACTAAAATATGTTACTTTTATCACTTATCAAAGCCAAATACATTTAGAAAATGACAAAGAAAATAAGAAAATTTTTTAAAAAATAAAGGATAAATATTTAAAATATTGACTAAATAGCGAAAAGATAGATTAAAGCAAAGTGGAAGATGGAACGATAAACTGATGGATATGATGGATAGAAGGACAAATGTCCAATTAAACCATTTGATATGCAAATCCAAAAAACCTCAATTAATGACTCTAATCAACCCTCCAAAAAATAGTCATTGGCAAATTGAAAAGTGAAGAATGACTTCCCATGACTCCTTGAAGAAAAACCGAGAAGAAAATTACTTCTAAAAATCACTAGAAAGAAATATTGCACAAAGAAACAAACTCCTAGGGTTGAAAACTTTATTAATGAAAACAAACTATCTCCTTAATGAACAATGAAAAAGCCTTTATATAGGCTAACTAAATAAATCTAAATAAAACTCTTAAGTATACTAGAACTCTAATTAACCTAAACAAGAAGTAGTTTTAAACTAAACTTTCTTGTTAACATAAAACTCTTAAGTAACTTAAAATACTTAATAACAATTAAAAATTCAGAATAATAAAATAACCAGAACTGATAAATACAATATTAGGATCATATATAATAAAAATTAAGCCAAAAATCCAAACCGAATATGATTTAAACTTAAATTAAAAGCCTGAAACTCGTAATTCTTGTCATAATCTCATCGAAAAATTTTGCTCGCATAGCCTTGACTAAAACTATCATAACTTGAGCTCTAAAACTTAAAATCAAGTAATTCATAGTGTGTTTCGAAGATAAGAGATAGATCTTCGAACATCATGAAGACATCTTAACTAAGAAGTGTTTGGATCCCATCCAAAAAGTCATCTAAGTCTGATGATTTCCCAAACTTGAGAATTGGTAGCTTCGATGAATGGAATTTAATAAATTTCACCCCATCTATGCATGTATGACTACACATCAATCATGGTCCTTTTGGTTCCTAAGAATGGCCTTCCTAAGATGATTGGAACCTCCTTATCTGCTTCAAAGTCTAATAAAACAAAGTCTAAAATAACAAAGTCAGCAGGAAAAATAAATTTGTCTACACGTACCAATACATCCTTGATTTTCTAGATGTGCTAAGGATCAATCTACTAATTGAATCGTAATCGTAGTTGGTCTAACTTCACCTATACCCAATTTTTTGAATATGGGCATGAGCATTAGGTTGATGGTCGCACCCAAATCACATAGTGCCTTACCACAATACGTTGTTTTGATGTTGCAAGGTATGGTAAAACATCTAAGGTCCTTCATCTTTGGGGTTAGTTTATTTTTTAAATATGTGCTACATTCATTTGTCAGAGCTACCATCTCAAATTCACTAAGTCTTTATTTCTTAGATAGGATATCCTTTATAAATTTAACGTAGTTTGACATCTGCTCAAAAACTTCTACCAACGAGATGTTGATGTGAATTTGCTTGAATACGTTTAGGAACTTTTTGAACTAGACTTCCTATTTCTGCTTCTGAAGTCTTTGAGGGTAGGATGGCGGAAGATTCTTTATTTAAATTGGGCAATTTGTCTACTATGGTAGTTTTTCTTCATCTAACAAATATATTGGTTTATCATAATTAACCGGGTTAGAAGTTACCTTATCAGATTTTTCAAATTCTGGCTCTGGTGAAGCTGGATTTTCAACGGTTAGATGAACTTCCACTTTATCTTGAGTGTCACTTGGCTTCTCTTCAACTTCTATAGTACTGGGCTCTAACGTTTTCCACTCCTTAGAGTAAATGCTTTGTAGTGTTTCTTCCCCAAATTTTTTTAGTTTTTTCGTATCATTAGGAAGAGTGCCTTGTGGTCGATTTCTAAGTTTAGTTGTAAGCTACCTATTTAGTTCTCAAGATTTTTGAATATGGCTACTTGGCTTTGGATTAATGCATCATTTTTTGCTATGTATGCCTTCAACAGGTTTTCCAAACCATTGGAAGGTTCAAATTGAGTTAATTTCTGAACTTATTGGGTAAATCCAGGTGGCTAGGTTGTGTATAAGTGTTACTGGGTCCAACCCTTTTGTTACGCTAAGAAAATTTCGGGTGGTTTTGCCAAAATGGGTTATAAAAATTTGATTGAGGTCCATACCTATGTAGTAGACATATTTTGGGTTTGATGGGCAATTTTTGAACAAGTTCCCTTCCCCAAATAGACACAGGTTAAATTTTCAAATTGATTGGGTGGTTGAGCTGCAACATTGTTAAACCTATTAGTACTAAAATTTATAAGCATTAATGATATCGAAGATACCTAAGCTACAAGTGAAGTGCAGGCGTCCACTTCAGTACTCTTGCGACTTGTCTTGGAGCTTCTAAATTGGTTGGCCATTGGTAATTGTTGCTGGCAATTATCTTAATGATTTCATAAGCCTCATTGTAAGACTTAGAAAGGAGAGCACCATTAGTAAAAGCATCTACTACCATCCTCGCGTGAGCATTGAGACCATTATAGATGTCTCTAGTTGGATGCAATGCAGAATTTCGTGATGAGGGCATTATTGTAACAGTTCTCTAAATATTTCCCGCACTTCTTACAAGGACTCGTCTTCCATCTATTGGAAGGTAGTGATTTCATTCTACAACTAAACTTTCTTCCTAGGTGGGAAATATTTCATAAGGAAGCATCCTATTAACTTAAGCCATGTAGTGATAGAATCTGGTGGCAATGAGTTCAACTAGGCTCGAGCTCTATCCCTTAGTGAGTATGGGAATAACTTTAATCTTAACCAATCTTCGGGTACTCTGGCTAACTTGAAGGAATCACTCACCTCCATAATCAATCTCAAGTGAATGCGAAGATCTTCAATAGGCATTTCAATGAATTGGCCCACTGTCTGAAGTATTTGGAACATGACTAGGTTTTGCTCGAACTATTGTGCCTTGATCTCAGGTTTCCTAATTCCTAGATTAAGCTCATGAAAAAATTGCACGACATATTGTCTTAAGGATTTATCCCTATCATCAGCAATAAAGATAGGGTTTTGAGCATGATTCACTCCATTTTCTTGGGTTTGGTTTTGATTTTTGAAATTCATCTTTTCAGTCCTTCTTTGATTTGCTTGTCTTCTCCTTTCTCTGAAAGTCAGTTCTATTTCAAGATCTCCGGGGAGTAAGTCAATAATTCAACCAATACTCATAAACACCTGAAACAATCACAGAAAAAATAATTAAATTAAAATTAAATAGAAAAATAAACCAAAATGAAAAATTAATAATTTCATAAATAATGTCTTTTAAAACAGTCCTCGAAACAATGAAAAAACTCGGAACAACAAAAATGTGCAAGTGCACACAATCGTAACAAGTAATAAAGTGATAAGTATGTCAAGTTATTGTACCCACAGGGACTGTATAAGCAAATATTTATGAAATATAAATTTAAACAAATTGGTAGAGAAAAATATATTGACTTGAAAGAGGTGATCTAATAACTAAGAATCAACCAAGTCATCAACTAAAATAAGAAAATAAAATTTCAATGCACGATTTCTAAAAAAGGTTTTAATCAATATGACATAAGTGTGTTAGATTAATTTTATTCTTCAATTTGGAATTATTAAAACTATGTTCATGTTATTACGAATAATTTCATGGCGACTTAGTCTTTTGTTAACTAATGCACATACATACTTATTGAATTAATCAAAAAAAACATATTCCTATGTTGAATTAGTTAATCAATTCATAAGCAAGTATAGGACAGAGTGAATTAAATATATTTCTATATTGAACAATTTAATCACAACAATCTTACAAGTTATGCATGGCAAGAATATTGTTTAATATGACTGCTAATTTAACCCTCAATTACATTCGAAGATTAAACATGCACCAATTAGATATTGTGTCGATTAATAATAATTCCAATCCGATTAATAATTAATTCAATTATTATCTTACAATTAAAATAAAAGTATAACATAAACACATTGCCAAATTACAAAGGCCTAAAACAACACAAACACATTTTTAATAATTTAAGCAGACAGAATGCGATTAATCTAACACGAACAAGATTTAAGTCATTTTAAATTAAATTGAAGCATCAAAATAACAAACATTCATGCTTATGATCAAAAAATAAACTTAAAGGATAAAGAGAAGGGAACTAGAAAACTAATCTCAGTGATTCTCCGAAGCCAGACTAGTGTGCTCCTCTTCTTCTTTGCTTGTTCTATCGATCAAAGCCCATCACAAATGCTCGAATGCTGATGCTCCAATGGGTGTGCTAGCTCTTTCTCAAGAGGGAAATTTTGTAACAACCCTAACCCGTATCCATTTCCAGATTGGGGTTATACGGTGCCACCGATCATATTACAATTCATATAAATATGCATTTGATTTTACAGATCAAAATTACAACTTAAGCATATCCAAAACATATGTCGCATCATTAACTTCATTGACCAAATATTAGACCTATATATATATTTATATATATAAGTCATATATATACACCAAATCATACATCAATTGGAATAAATTTTCATTACTGGTCCTTTTATCCATGCATGCGGCATTAATGCGTTTGTCTATGTGAAATTCACATGTTTGCATCACAACATAATTTAAAACATGCATTTGGTTATAAGTAACCCATTTATACAAATTTTATAACTTACAATTAACTAACAATCTATATAGCCAAGCATATGTTTTGATTTCTATTCATCAACCACGTGACCCACCTTAGTCCAATTAACATCCAAATAAACATATGACTAAAACATACTAACAATGCTCATGTATATAATACGCAACTTACTCCAAAATAAAGACTACACTTAGCATTAATTACATATTAAAACAACCGACCAAAATGATCATGCAATACATGCAACACTTACCGTTTAGCAACTGAATAATTTAAACTACCATACATTCATCCATCACTTTAATTATCACATTACACATTTTCCATCAAAAACTAACTAATATGCCAAGTATATATATTATACTATTATTCTATCATAGCCGAACCTTATTACCTAAAATTACATACATATACGAAGCTTCCATTATCATTTTACCAACAATCAAGCTCAATAAAATGCTTTAGCCAAAGACATGTAAAATTAAGACTAAACGTAGCGATCAAATTCACATATATGCCACATACTAGTATGAAACACATCCAAAGCAACCAAACATATTCATGATCAATTTTACCATGCCACATACAAAACCAAAAACCAATCTTTATATAAAATCACATAGCATAATTTATAATTGTTCATAGCATACAGCATCTTAACCAAAATAGACTTAAACCATAACTAAACCAAAACCAAAATCAAGCAAGGTAGTTAAGCCATTTTCGCATGGCTAATATACAAACATTTTCAAAATAACTAACCCCAAAGCCAGCCTATACATGCCATAATTTAAGTTTAGCTTATAAGGTACCAAAATAGTGGATAGTGTGATGAACTTGGCTGACGGTCCCTGAACTTGTAGCTTGACTCCAAAATCTATAAAACATAGAAAACATAACACACAGAGTAAGCTATCACAGCTTAGTAAGTCATAAGCAAATAAATAACCCAATGATGTTATCAAATTAACTAGACTAAACCAGATTATTTTATCATTTCACATTTAGATCCAACCTTCTATATATATATATATATTCATATTAAGTAAATATAAACATATATAATTATTTCCATTTATATCATCACCTTGACCGAATATTTATATAGAAAAAATTTACACTTTATCATTTAACCTTCAAGGCGAGAATATTCATTATATACCTAGTTCACATACACAAATACAAAACTCATATGTCTTAATATAATTTCATATACATATGTTAACCATATAACCAAATAGTTATCTCATCATTTGTAGATATATACGTAAGAACTATTCATAACATGCTTACTACTCATTAACAAAACCAAATACACATATCATATAATCATATTTTCTTAATTTGCACTTTACAAGATTCATAATAAATAGCCAAGGTTTTTTTTTTTTACTTACCTTTTCTCAAGTAGGTGTCAAGTTAATTCATAACTGACATATAGCTCGTTTTACATATTCAAATCCATTATACCTTTGCTCGATGAACCATTTAGAATTGGATAGGACACTCGGATAATCACACAATTCATACAATGCCAACATCCCAGACGTGGTCTTACATGTAGTCACATATCGATGCCACTGTCCCTGACAGGATCTTACTCATAAACACATATTGGAATCACTTATTGATGCCATGGTCTTACTTGCACACACATATCGGAATCCTATGTCATGACATATGTATCCTAACTATTCCTAAGGTTTATACGAGGCTTTCGGATGTCGTAACTCGGTCGAAATGAATTCAGAAATGTAGTAACCAACCCTTTTCACATTCGGCCATAACAAATATGAATTCATACATTTCATAACAGCATGTAACTCTAGCATTTAACTACAGTTAAACACGTCTATTTGCTTATAAACTTACCTCGGACGTTGTAAAATAGAACTGGGCAGCTAGTCGACAATTTTCATTTTCCCCTGATCCAAATCCGATTTCTTTGGTTCTTGATAAATTAAGCTCATTCAAACATATTTTCTTTCAATTTAGTCCAAGAACACATAAATGGGCAAATTACCATTTTACCCTGCCATTTACCTTTTTTACAATTTAGTCCCTATTGCACAAAAGAAAAAATACACAAAATTTCAGCATACCCATGTTGAGCAGAATTTTACCCACTCTCAAACCAATCCATATATTTCATTTATTTCACATTTTAGTCCCTCAAATTATTATTTTTGCAATTTAGTCCTAATAACTCAAAATCATCAAAAACTCCAATACAAAATATGTTAATCTAAAACATATCTTTCATATTTCATCATCAAACAACAAAAATGACAAGTTCTCAACAATGGCAAACTCAAAATATTCACCAAAATAAAAAATTCAAGCATGGGTTTTGTAGTACTCGAAGCAACGATCTAAAAAAAGTAGAAATTATCAAAAACCAAACAAAAACAAACCTTGAGCTTGAATAAATGCCGAACCCTAGCTTTGTTTCTTTCTTTTTCATTGTTTTAACTTTCGATAAGAAGAACAAATGAATATAAAATGAATTTTGATAACTTATGTTTTAACATATATATTTATTATTAAATTACTTTTATAACCTTAATGAAATAATAATAAAATCTTATAATATAAGTCCATTACCGCCCCAAAAATATGTTAATGGAATATTTACAATATAAATACTTCAATTTAGAAGCCATTAGCAATTAAGTCCGCTTTTAGAAATAACGACCAAATTTTCCTTTTACGCGATTAAGTCCTTTTATTTAATCGGATACCTAAACGACAAAATTAAATCACGAAAATTTCATAGATATAAATTCACACAAACTAAACACATTAAATAATTTTTAAATATTTTTTTGACTCAAATTCGTGGTCCTAAAACCACCGTTGCAATCAAGGTCTAAATCGAGCTGTTACAACTCTCCCCCCTTAGGTATTTTTATCCCCGAAAATCTTACCGGTGAATAGGTTCGGATAACGTTCTCTCATTGCATCCTCTGGCTCCCATGTTGCTTCCTCAACTCTGTTTTTATGCCATAGTACTTTAACTAACAAAATTTTCTTATTTCGCAACTCTTTAATCTCGTGAGCCAGAATACAAATCAGTTCTTCTTCGTACGTCATATCGGGTTTAATTTCAATCTCAGACGGACTAATCACATGTGAAGGGTTAGATCGATATCTATGAAGCATCAAAACATAGAATACATTGTGGATCTTTTCTAACTCAGCTGGTAACAATAGTCTGTAAGCAACTGGCCCGATACGCTCTACAATCTCATACAACCCAATAAATCTCAGACTTAATTTGCCTTTACAACCAAATCTGAGTATTTCTTTCTATGGTGAGACTTTCAAGAAGACTTTATCTCTGATATAAAACTCTATATCTTTACGTTTCAAGTCCGCATATGATTTCTGACGATCTGATGCTACTTTTAGACTTTCACAGATCACTTTCACTTTTTGCTCAGTTTCTCTGATTAAGTCAACCCCATGTATCTTATTTTCACTGAGCTCAGTCCAGTACAATGGTGTATGACATTTAAGACCGTACAAAGCCTGATAAGGTTCTATTTTGATGCTCGATTGAAAATTGTTATTATACGCAAATTCAATCAGAGGTAGGTATCATTCCCATGTACCTTCGAACTCGAGAATGCAACATCTCAACATATCCTCAAGTATTTGAATGATTCGTTTAGACTGGCCATCTGTTTGTGAGTGGAAAGCAGTACTGAAATGTAATTTCATAACTAGTGCACCTTACAGTTTCTTCCAAAATCGTGATGTAAATCTCAAATCTCTATCCAAAACAATAGATATAGGCACACCGTGTAATCTCATAATCTGAGAAACATACAATTCAGCTAGCATATCAAGTGAGTAATCTGTACATATCAGAACAAAATTAGCCGACTTAGTTAATCTATCCATAATAACTCAGATTGAATCTTTCTTACTCGATGTCAATGGTAAACCAGATACAAAATCCATAGTAACTCTGTCGCACTTCCACTCCGGTATCATAATCGGCTGAAGCAATCCAGAAGGTACCTGATGCTCAGCTTTTACTTGTTGACAGATTAAACATTTCGAAACAAAGTCAGAAATGTCTTGTTTCATACCATGCCACCAATAAAGCTGTTTAAGATCATCATACATTTTTGTACTACCTAGGTGAATAGATAACCGAATGCTGTGAGCTTCATTCAAAACATCTAAATCAACTCTAAATTTCTCAAGACACATATCCGGTTTTTGAACCTCAAACAACCCTCAAAATCAACTTTGAATTTTGAATTAGCATCTGTATCACACTGAGTTCGTTTTGCTAATAAATCATTATCAACCTTCTGGGCATCATAAAATTGTTGAACAAGTAACGGTCTAGCTTTCAATTCAGCTACTATCAAGCCATCATCAGAAATGGCCATATGCGCATTCATTGCACGTAAAGCAAACAGTGATTTTTGGCTTAAAGTATTAGCAACCACATTAGCTTTTCCTGGGTGATATTCAATCACAAGCTCATAGTCTTTTAGCAATTATAACCATTAGCGTTGTCTCAAATTCATATCTTTTTGAGTCATCAAGTATTTCAAACTTTTGTGATCAGAATAAACATGACATTTTTCACCAAACAGACAGTGGCGCCATATTTTTAACGCGAACACAATAGCTACTAATTCTAAGTCGTGTGTCGGGTAGTTCTTTTCATGTGGCTTTAACTATCTCGAGGCATAAGCTATAACTCTGCCTTCCTACATCAAAACAGAGCCCAAACCATTTAAAGATGCATCGCTATAAATAGAAAATTCTTTACCCGATTCTGGCTGAACTAGCACTGGAGCTTCAGTCAAAAGAGCTTTCAACTGATCAAAGCTTTTCTGGCACTTCTCTGACCATTCGAACTTAACATCTTTCTGTAACAGCTTCGTCGTCAGGACTGCAATCATGGAGAAACCTTTCACGAACCGTCTATAATAACTAGCAAGCCCTAGAAAACTTCAGACTTCAGAAACATTTCTCGGAGGTTTCCAATCGAGAATAGCTGAAATTTTGCTCGGATCAACCCGAATACCTGATGCTGATACCACATGACCCAGAAAACTGACTTCAGTTAACCAAAACTCACATTTATTGAATTTCTCATACAACTGCTTATCTCGCAAAGTCTGTAACACAAGTCTCAAATGTTTGGCATGTTCAGCTTTATCACGAGAGTAGATCAAAATGTCATCTATAAACACAACCACAAACTGGTCTAGATACGGTTTGAAGATCCGATTCATTAAATCCATGAAAATAGCAGGTGCATTAGTGAGTCAGAATGGCATAACTAAAAACTTATAATGTCCATACCCCATTCGAAAAAAAGTTTTTGGCACGTCAGAGTCTTTAACTTGCAATTAATAGAAGCCTGATCTCAAAACTATCTTTGAAAACATTGTAGCCCCTTTCAGCTGATCAAACAAATCATCAATCCGCAACAACGAATATTTATTCTTTATAGTCACCTTGTTGAGCTGTCTATAATCAATGCACTTTCTCATAGTTCCATCTTTCTTTTTCACAAACAGTACTGGTACAACCCAAGGAGAGAAACTCAGTCACACGAAACCTCTATATGTCAACTCTTGTAACTGAGCTTTCAATTCTTTTAATTCTGTTGGTGCCATTCTGTACGGAGCTATGGATATCAAAGTTGTCCCAGGCATTAACTCAATACCGAACTCTACCTCCCGAATAGGTGGCAAACCTGGTAATTCTTCAAGAAATACATCTGAATACTCAGATACAACTTGTACTAGTTCAATGTTTCTTTCAGCCACTTTACTGTCAAGCACGTAGGCAGAATAAGCTTCACACCCTTTTCTCACATATTTATGAGCTATCATTGAAGAGATTACTACTGGTAACCCATTCAGGTCATTAGATTCAATTCGGATAATCTCATCATTCTGGCACCGTAAATCAATAGTCTTTCTTTTGCAGTTTACAACAGCATCATGCAAAGTCAATCAATCCATACCCAAAATTATGTCGAACTCATCAAATGGCAACAGCATCAAATCAGCCGAAAAGCACAAATCTCAAACCATCAAGGGACAATTCTTACACACTGTGTCAACCATAACACACTGGCCTAAGAGGTTTGACACTCTAATCACAAACTCAGTAAACTCAACAGGCAGAGTCTTGCTGAATACTAAAGTCTCACAGACATAAGAATGAGTTGAACCAGGATCAATCAATGCAATTACGTTAGTATCATACAGAGTGAATGTACAGTAATGACATCTGAGGATGAAGCCTCCTCGCGTGCGCTTATAGCATAGGCTCTGGCAGGTGCACGAGCCTCAGATCTATTTTCTAAATCTTTAATTCCTCTCTGACTGCCACTCGCATTACCTGCATTTCTCGATGGTCTACCCCGAGCAATAGTATTACCCGATTTAGTGTTCTGCGCTGGATTCTCTTCAACTAACCCTGGGCAATCTCAAATATAATGGTCTGTTGATCCACATTTAAAATAGGTTCGATCATGCAATCTGCAACTACTGGGATGTCGTTTACTACAGTGTTTACACTCGGGTTGATTTGATCTAACATTCCCTACACTAGCTATTGAAGTAGCTTTCGAGCTCATAGGTGGTCTATTCTGATCCCGTCTGGTGTAACCGGAAGTGCCTTATACACTCAGCCTGCTCAACATCATCATCATCAGTAGCTTTAAATTCTTTGGCCCCGTGTTTTTTGATTTTATCAATAGGTGGCTTATAAAATCTTAACGGATCACTTACTTGAGGTACAGCAGGATCAAAGATGGATTAGTCGGGGGTGGAGGTTGTTGTGCAGTCGGGTTAGTCCGGATATACTGAGTAAACCAATCATTCATCATTTGGTAAAAGGCTTGTCTAGCCTCTCCTTCTTGGTTACTTGAAATCAGTCGAGAGTCAATCGGCGCTGTCTCTTGCGCGGGAGCAGGCGCTACACTCTCGACATCATTAGCTACAACTCTGTCAGGATCCATTTACAATATGAAAACACATTTTCAAATGTCAGAAGTCAACACATTATCACAGTATATAATATGGCATGTATAGCTAGACTCACATACGCTACGTTAGTCCTAGAACTGACTAAACCGTAGCTCTAATACCAATAAAATGTAACACCCCTAACCCGTATCCGTTGCTAGATTGGGGTTATACGGTGCTACCGATCATAATACAATTCAGACAAATATGCATTTCATTTTACAGATCAAAATTACAACTTAAGCATATACAAAACATATGTCGCATTATTAACTTCATTGACCGAATATTTGACCTATATATATAAGTCATATATAAACACCAAATCATACATCAATTGGAATAAATTTTCATTACTGAACTTTTATCCATGCATGCGGCATTAATGCATTTGTCTGTGTGAAATTCACATGTTTGCATCATAACATAATTTAAAACATGCATTCGGTTATAAGTAACCCATGTATACATATTTTATAACTTACAATTAACTAACTATCTATATAGCTATGCATATGCTTTGATTTCTATTCATCAACCACGTGACCCACCTTAGTCCAATTAACATCCAAATTAACATATAGCTGAAACATACTAACAATGCTCAAGTATATAATATGCAACTTACTCCAAAATAAAGACTACACTTAGCATTAATTACTTACTAAAACAACTGACCAAAATGATCATGCAATACATGCAACACTTACGTTTAGCAACTGAATAATTTAAACTAGCATACATTCATCCATCACTTTAATTATCACATTACACATTTTCCATCAAAAACTAACTAATATGCCAAGTATATATTGTGACAGCCCTAAATTGACCCTAGTCGGAAAGTGGTTTCGGGACCACTAAACCGAGACATAAAAATAGTTGACCGTTATAGTTGATGCTCAATATATGTACATATACATGTGTGAAAATTTCACGTTTGGATTTTGTTAATTGTAAGTGAATTTTATCAAATAGGACTTATGTGAGAAAATCTAGAAATGTGCTAGGCAATTGTAAAGTGGGCTATTAATGCATAATGTGAAAATGATGGGTTTGCATGTCAATTTACCCAAAAGTTAAGCATGATGGCCGGCCATGCTATGAGTGGAAACATGTTGCAAACATGTTTAGTTAGTGGTTATGCTAGAAAGAATAAAATAATGAAAAAGGAATAGGATGAAAACAAAGAAAAGAAAAAAAAAGTGTCCATCCTTTCATTTCTTTGCTTGGCCGAATGTCCTAAAAAGAAGGGGGGGGAGGAGCTTGAGAAAATCAGCCATGGTAGTTGCTAGACCAAGGTATGTTTGATGTTGTCCATGAGATTCATGCATGTTTTAGTTGTTAGTTTGAATTCTATCTATCCCATGGTTGGATTTGGGGTTGTTGGAGAATTGGGATTTGACAAAGAAGCTTAAAAATTTTAGTTGATACCTTGAAGCTATTAACATGTTAGTTATATGGATGTGTTAAGTTGCTTGGGATGTTAGCATGAAAGTTGGAATTGTTAAGCTAATTTGTTGGAAGTGCGAATTTAGGACTAAGAAGAGAATGAGTATTCGCAAACATAGTGAAAAGGTAGGTGTTGCTGATTGTTAGATTTAGACCATGGGAGTGGCTATAATGGGCATTAAGATGTAGAACTTAAGAAATGTAGTTATATGTGAATTTACATAATGATACAAATAGATGTGAAAATATATGCTAGATTAGGAAAATTTGATTAAGTGTTCATGAGATGAAATTAGGTGTTTAAAAGATGTTATAGTTGACATTGTATATATATACATACATTCGCCATCTCATTGAGTTTGAAGGTGGTGTTAAATCTAATTGTGATGCCCATTTGAAGTGTATATATATATGTATAAATATACATAAGTATGCCCGTTCATGACGTTACCTTTAATTATGTGTATAATCGACTAAATGGGTAATTAGTGAGGATGGTTGCCGAATATACAAACATACATATGCATGTGTAATTGAATTATGAATGTTTAGCAAGATGGTTAAACTAGTTGATTTATTGATTAAGCTCAAGGAGTTAAAGAAGGAGAATAAAGCAAGGGAAAGACGAAGGTCATCGAGTAGCCGACTTGGAACTATTTTACCCAACACAAGGTAGGTCACTAAGCATTATTTTGTATTGATTTAAATAGACATAATGTCTATGTAATTATGCCGAAAGGAATGATAAATTTATATACATGTATGTATGTGGTGATGAAAGTATTGAATGAAAAGAAAAGAGGTGAGATGTATTGAGTCGTTGATTTCGGCACTAAGTGTGCGGGTATAAACATTTGTGATCATGAGAATGGCACTAAGTGTGCGGATTTAAAATTTGTACAGCACTAAGTGTGCGAGTTTGATCATATAGCACTAAGTGTGCGAGTTGATTATATAGCACTGAGTGTGCGGACTTACTATATGCTTTTGAATCACTATTGACACTGAGTGTGCGACGTTATTGAGTTGACCACGGACAGCGGGTCGGGTAAGTACCTTGAGGTCATGGCTAATAGGCGCTATGTTTATATTTGGAGTTGAGCTTGGTAAGTTTTGAACCTATGTGACAATTTTAATTGAAGTCACGTACATAAGAATTATCGTGGAATAAGTGAAAGGTCATGTAGTTGTATGATTGTAACGAAAACAAAATGGTGTATAAAATGCCTCAAATATCCTATTGATTAGTATATGGAATGTGAATGTGTAACTTGGTATGAGATTGAATCGAAGGTCTAAGGAACTATGGTATAGTTCGGTTTGAATGGAGTAATTAGCCTCGCTCCATTTTGTTTCCTCTTGTGATAATGTTATTAATGGTTGGTAGTGCTTTGCTTATGACTTCATCGAGTTATATACTCATTCGGTGTTTGCTTGTCACCTATTTTAGGTTTCTTGGACTCAACTTTTGCGTATTCGGGACCGTCATCGAAGTCATCACACCGACTAGCAACTTTTGGTATCTTCTTCTTAGATGGTCTAAGGAACATTTCGGCATGTATAGGCTATTATGTTTGTTTGAACTTTGGTATGTAAAACTTTGGATAGCCATGCGAAAATGGCTTATATCGTTTTAGCATAGCACTATAATCGTTTGTATGTTGATCACTAAGAGGTATGGAAATGTTGGAAACGATTAGCCATTGAATGGTTAATCATGATTATACCTTGTGCTATGTATGCAAAAAGGGCTAATTGAATCATGGAAACTATGAAATAGGTAAAGTCTACCTTAAAGGCAGATGCTGACAGCAGCAGCGATGTGGATGTGAAAAATCACTAAAAATGGTAGGAATGGAATTAAATAGTGAATAAATTATGTAAATGAAACTTGATGAATCTATTTTCATATGGAAGAAACAAAACGGTCATATGAGTTGTATGTTAAGAGATATTTGGGTTTTCCTGGAACAGGGCCAGAACGGTTTCTGGATTCCCTGTTCCGACTTTGAATATTCATTATAAATTAACCCGAGACATTTATAAGTCATGCCATATATTTATAGGTTCCTTTCTGAGTCTAGTTTCTATAGAAACAAACGGCATCAGTATTGAAGCCCTGTACAGGGAGATATCCAGGTCGTAATGCAGGAAGGTCAGTGTAGTCGCTCCCTGGAACAGGGGAGACTTTAACTAATAAACTGTACTAATTGGTCCGACCAAAAATTCTAGAAAAAAATTTGTAGATGGATATATGAGTCTATTTTTAGGGAAAAATCACGAAACTGATTTTTGAGTTGTAGAACTCAAGAAATGATTTTTAAGGTGACAGTGATACCGTTAGCCAGCTGTCTGGAAATTTTTTTTTATGAACGGTGAAATTAAGCGAACGAAGTCTGTTAACCCCTCGTGTCCGACCTCGGCGACGGTCTCGGGTACGGGGTGTTACAATTTAATTGGTATCAGAGCTATGGTTTAGTCGGTTCTAGGACTACCATAGCACGTATGAGTCTAGCTATACATGCCTTAATGTTAATGTTTAAATGTGTGATGACTTCTGACGGTTAAAATTTTTGTTTTGATTAGTAAATGGATCCCGGTGTAGAGAGAACATTGGCGGATGACGTTGAAAGTGTAGCGGCTGCTCTTGCTCAAGGGACGCCGCCTGTTGAACCTCAGTCATCTGCGAATAATCAAGGTGAGGGGGCTAAACAAGCCTTCTTTACCATGATGAATGAGTGGGTCGCGCAATATGCCCAAACCAATCCGGCTGTCCAACAATTCCGAATTTGAATAATCCACCCAAGAGCCCATAATGCCATCGATTCGATCCTGTAAGGCTGAGTAAGCCACCAGAGACTTGATTAGGAAGCGGGCTGAGGAGTTCAAGGCCATAGTTCTCGATGATGCCAAAAGGATCGAGTTCGGATTGATAACACCATTCGGTGTTTGATGAAATCATGCACACCCGATGAATGTCTAAAGTGTGCTATATCCTTGTTGCGAGACTCACTTACTATTGGTGGAGGACTTTGATTTCCATAGTCCCAAACGAACGAGTTACTTGGGATTTCTTTCAAATGAATTTGAAAGAAATATATTAGTCAACGGTTCATCGAGCAAAAGCGTAAGGAATTCTTGGAACTCAAGCAAGGCCGTATGACAGTATCTGAATACGAACATGAGTTTGTAAGACTTAGTCGGTATGCTCGGGAGTGTGTGGCTTATGAGGTTGCTATGTGCAAGAGATTTGAAGAAGGATTGAATGAAGATTTAAAGCTACTAGTGGGTATTTTGGAGATAAAAGAATTCGTAGCACTAGTTGAACGAGCCTGCAAGGCGGAAGAACTTGGAAAGGAGAAGAAGAAGGCTGAATTTGAAGCTAGAGACTATCATAAAAGATCGACGGGTAAAGCTCCATTCTCTGCTGTAAAGAAGTTCAGGGAGGACACTAATAAATCAAAGACGACTGCGGAAATTTCCATTAGAGCACGGCCATCGACGGACTCCCGAGCTACTTCAGTAGCTAGTGTGGGCAATAATCGCCAAGAGAAACCTGAATGCCCACAATGTGGAAGACGACACATAGGTGAATGTTGGGGTAAGTCTACTAACAGGCACATTACGGATGCGGTTCAAGGACCACTTCATTAGAGATTGCACGGAGCTTGATGAGAAGAATAGGATGCAAGGTGCAAGACCTAGTGGAATGACAGCTAGAGGTAGACCACCAAGAATTTCAGGAGGTAGGGGTGGTAGTAAGAGAGGGGCCACTGATATGGCTGTTCGATCTGAGACCCGTACTCCTGCTAAGGCATATGCCATCCGTGCACGAGAGGAAGCATCCTCCCCTGATGTTATCATTGGTACTTTCACTCTTTTTGATACTAATGTAATTGCATTAATCGACCCTGGCTCTACTCATTCTTATGTATGTGAGACTTTAGCATCCAGTAAGACTCTACCTATTGAGTCTACTGAGTTCGTAATTCGGGTGTCAAATCCCTTGGGTCGTTACGTGTTTGTCGACAAAGTGTGCAAGAAATGTCCCCTAGTAATCCGAGGGTCCCGCTTTCCGCGGACCGATGCTTTCCGCTTGATGAATTTGATGTTATTCTTGGTTTGGATTGGTTGACCGTGCATGATGCGGTTGTGAATTGCAAAAGCAAGACTATTGATTTGAGGTGCGCAAATAACGAGATAATCCGAGTTGAGTCTACGGACTTAAAGTGGTTGCCAGCTGTAATATCAGCAATGTTGGCCCAGAAATATGTAAGAAAGGGGTGCGAAGCATACCTTGCGTATGTACTTGATGACAAGGAATTGGAAAAGAAACCGAATCGTGCGGTGGTTTGTGAATACCGGATGTTTTTCCTGAAGAATTACCGGGTTTACCACCTATTCAGGAAGTAGAGTTTGGTATTGAGCTTGTACCTGGGACTACGCCAATTTCGATAGCTCTGTATCGTATGGCACCAACCGAGTTAAAAGAGTTGAAAGCTCAGTTGCAAGAGGTTTCGCTCGACCAAGTTTCTCACCTTGGGGTGCACCAGTATTGTTTGTGAAAAAGAAGGACGGAACCATGAGGTTGTGCATCGATTATCGTCAGCTGAATAAGGTGACAATAAAGAATAAATATCCTGTAACACCCCGTACCCGAGATCGTTGCCGGAGTCGAACACGAGGGGTTAACGGGCTTAATCCATTTACTCTCACAGTCCAATTAAAAATTTTCCAGACGACTGGCTAACTGCGTCACTGTCATCTTAAAACTCATAAATTGAGTTCCACAACTCGAAAATCAGATTCGTAATTTTTTTCCGAAACTAGACTCATATATCCATCTACATATTTTTTTCTAGAATTTTTGGTCGGGCCAATTAGTACAGTTTATTAGTTAAAGTCCCCCATGTTACAAGGATCGACTACACTGACCTTTGCGCATTACGACTTGGATATCTCCCTGTACAGGGCTTCAATACTGATTTCGTTTATTTTGTAGAAACTAGACTCGAAAGGGAATCTATACATATATGGCATGACTTCTAAATGTCTCTGTTTAATTTATAAAGAATTTCCAAAGTCAGATCAGGGAACCCAGAAACCGTTCTGGCCCTGTCTCACGAAAACTTTAACATCTCATAATATACTGTTCATATGAATGTTTCGTTACTTTCCTATGAAAATAGATTCATAAAGGTTCGATTGCATAATTTATTCGCTATTTAATTCCATTCCTACTATTTTTAGAGATTTTTCACATCCACATCACTGCTGCTGCCAGCATCTATTTTTAAGATAAACTTTACCTATTTCATGATCCTCCATGGATCATCTAGAGTTTGTCATACATATACCAAAGGTGATCATGAATAACCATTACCATGACTAACCGTTGCCAACATTTCCATACCTCTCGACGGACGACATACAAAACGATTATAATGCTATGATCAAGTATACTTAACCCATTTTCGCATGGCTATCCAAATTTACACAAAACCGAAAGGTACATGACCTACAACAAAAGGGTAGTCCTATACATTGACCAAAATATCCTCTCACTACTAGTCTATTCTATACATGCCATAAGATATTCCAAAACGTAGCAGTACCAAATAGTGGGTAGTGATAGTGTGACTAGTTGCTGACGATCCCCGAGCCTGTAGCTTCCAAATGAGATCTATAAAACAGAGGAAACAAAGTACACAGAGTAAGCATTAAAATGCTTAGTAAGTTTCAAGCAGTATCAACAGATAACAATCAACTTATAACATAATTGTTCATATTTTTACTTCACTCTTCCTTCGGGCATACCAACCCTTTTTCCGAATATGCACGTCTCATCATATGTAATAGGCAGATAAATTCTCACTTGATGGTGACCTCTTATAATCATAGGTACATTACCTATTTTTACCTGACTTTCCACATTGACCAAATGCACAATAATCATAGAACAGTCTTATTGCTTTACTCACATGTGCATCACATAACGACCTTGTGATTTAGTCTAAGTCAAACTTAAATATAATCTCAAATACATACCTGACCAACTTAACACATTGAACGTATTTATTACTAATTGTCACTGTGAAGTCGCATAATCTTACGCTTTACTTGAATCTTCAGCAAAACCTTTAGTTCGGGGCTTACCCGGACAAAATCTCCACACGTAGTCATCGGGTCATTAGAGCTCGGATGTAGTACGAGCACGAAGCCTACGGTCATTAATCAGTGATAATATTCTCGCATAAAGCCTGCGGGGTTTTAACCCGGATATAGTACTGACACAAATGCCCTTCGGGACTTATCACATTTATACACTTCCACATCCATCACTTTGGCCACTCGGCCCTATCACATATATACACTTTCACATTCATCACATCGGCCATTAGGCCTTATCACATATATATACACTTTCACATTCATCACATCGGCCATTAGGCCTTATCACATATATACACAGTTGCACATTCATCACATCGGCCATTAGGCCTTATCACATATATACACACTTTCACATTCATCACATCGGCCATTAGGCCTTATCACATATGTATATCTCATACATATTTCATATTTTTCTTGTACATCAATTTCAGCAATAGCTTATAAGCAACTCAAATAGTTTCATCAAAGTTTACAACAAAATCACATATTCACTACAAGCAGTTTTCCTGCGCAATAGTCACTAAATTGTTTATAACTGGAGCTACAAAACTCAAAATCAATTGCCGTTAATTTTCCCCGAATGTAGACTCATGTATCTTTCATCCATAAAATTTTCAGAATTTTAGGTGTGGCCAATCAATACCAGATTTTTCTTAAAGTTTCCCCTGTTTCACTGTTTGACTAACCTGACCAGTCTTCACTACGAATCAAGATTCTCATTGTACAGAATTCAAAGTATGTTCTACTTGATTTCATTTGAAACTAGACTCATTAAGGAGTCTAAGCATATAAATTTTATCTTGTAACCATTTTTTTACAAATTATAGTGATTTTCTTAAAACCGAACAGGGGTTTGAGTCATTCTGACACCGTCTCACACAACTTTAAATATCTCTTTATAGGAAATTTCCTTACTTACGGTCTCTTTTATAAGAAACTAGACTAATTAAGCTTTGATTTCATATTTTATTCAGCCTATAATTCCACACCAAACATTTATAGTGATATTCTAAAATCACGTTACTGCTGCTGTCTTGAGCAAATTATTACAATTTGCTCTTAAATTTCCAAGTCCAAACACTTAGGAACTTACCGTTTGAGTTTAAGACATATCATGGCCACATCATGTCTTATTAAATCAACTCATTATATCCTATTATAGTTGAATTTACTCGACATTTAATCACTTAAAACTTACCTCGGAAGTTGCCGAGCGATTCTGACGGCTATTCGATCACCTCTTTCTTTCCCTTATCCAACTTTGATCCTCTAGGCTCTTGAGCTAGATCAAACAATTTACTTTCTAGATTAAACATAGTCATACAACATCCATATACATTTTATACTAGCCGAAATGTACCATCAAGATATACTTTACTCAAATAATTTACATTGGCCGATCATGTATAATGTTTCGTAACTTAATAAACTTATCATACATTATGTATTCATAATATTTGTGCAGCCAATTATCCATGGTCATACACACACAATCAAAAATAAATACCAAATTTTCATATCCTTTAGGCCCTAAGCCGAATACACTTGTCATGTTCACCTACATTTTTCAAGTACAACATTCTCATATTCGGCATTAGTATCAAGCATAATAGCTAATTCTTCCCACCATTTCATCAATGCAATCATACCATCACAAATCAACTTAAAATAACCATATCTAATAATCAAATACCTATAGCATTGCACATTTCTCACATAGCAAGTACAACTAAATTCATTATTAATATATATATATCTAAACACTTAACTACAAGATTTAATCACCATTATCAAATCATAAAACAGCTTATAACCATCATCTATATTTACTTCACATAAACCGAAATAACCATTACATCATCTTTAAAACACTTAGCATTTTACCCATTTAATCAAGCCAACTCTCAAGACCATTCCATCACACAAATTATACCATAAATCATACTTACAATTTCAGTTAATGCATGACCGAAACTCACCATCATTAACATCATTATCAAACCAAAACCAAAACACATCTATCATCCGTATACCAAGCTTACCCAGTGACAACCCGAATTAAGGCCTAATCGAAATAGTGATTTCGTGACCACAAATCCGAGATAGAAATAATTGTTTTATAATTATTTTGGGGTTTATGATATGATTGCATGATTGTGTGAAAATTTCGTGATGAAATTCTATGCCTAAAGTGCTTAAATTGAAAGTAGGGACTAAATCGAATAAGTTGCAAAATTTGCATCCCGGAAGTTTTTAGTATGAAATTGTTTTGGAATATTAATTAGGAGGTCTTAAATAGCAATTTGACCAATTTTAAGTTCATGGACAAAATTAGGACATGGAAGGAATTTTTGAAAGTTTAGTAAGGAGGGCATTTTGGTCATTTGGATATTAAATGAAATAAAATGGAAAAATAACACAAAATTGATCATCATCCTCCTTAGTTGCTGCCAATTCTCCTCTCTCCATAGCTAGGGTTTCTTCAATTTTCAAGCTCCATAGTAAGTGATTCCAAGCCCGTTTTTAATGTTCTTTACGTTTTGGAATCCGGAAGCTCGATTAAGCTTATGCTAGTAATAATTTAACCTAGGGTTCATATTTGGAAAAATACCCATAGGTGAAATTTGTGTATTTTGATGTTTTATGATAGAATATGAGGTTTTAAATTATGTTAAATAACTTGTGCTACTCGGTTTTAAGTGAAAGCGAGTAAAAGCAAGCATAATCGGTAAAAATACCTATTGTTCATAACTATATGATAGAGTGAGAATTTGATGTTGTTGTAGAAGAGAAAATGTTCAGCATATCATAAAATATAAGAATAAGGGCTGAAATTAAATTCCGAGCCTAGGGGCAAAATTGTAATTTTGTAAAGTTAGGGGCAAAATGTAATTTTTCCATGATGTGATTTTGGATTGAAATAAATAGTATGAGTATTAAATGAGCTAAATGTGTTATTATAGATCAAGAAAGACGCGAAATTTATCTCGAGCTGGGAAGGAAAAAGTTTTGGACTAAATTGCAAAATTCCACATTTTGCACCAAGGTAAGTTTGTATGTAAATATTACAATAATTTCATGTACATTCTTATATTTCAGCCTATTATATAAATATACTAGCTGATGTTAAAATATAAATCGACTATTGGAAGAATGGAAATAAATATAGAGAGAGATCCGGTTGAACATTGGAGAGATCGAATGAAATAGAGGGGCGTAGCTAGGTCACATGTATGATCTTGAGTGCACATCATGTGTACAAGAAAGCTACGAGACACCCTGTAGTAGCTAGATCACATGTGTGATACGAGATGTATCCCATGTAGACAAGAGAGCTATGTGAAAGATAAATGTAGCTAGGTCGCATGCGTGATTCCAAGTGAAGGACACCATGTAGACAAGAGAGCTACGTGAAAGATAAATGTAGCTAGGTCGCATGCGTGATTCCAAGTGAAGGACACCATGTAGACAAGAGAGCTACGAGACAAATCGGTTAGGTCGCATGAGTGGTACTAAGTGTTCACCATGTGTACAAGAGAGCCGAACTAAACGAAGTATGATGGTGGGTGTGACAGCCCAAAATAGACCCTAGCCGGAATGTGGTTTCGGGACCACAAAACCGAGGCATAACAATAATTTAAAATTTATTTTGATGCCTATAATATGTGAGTATTCATGTATGACATTTTTTGATGATTGATTTAGTGTTATAAAGGTGAATTTCACTAGAAAGGACTTGTGTGAGAAAATTTAGAATTTGAGATAGGCAAATGTGGAAGTGGCCTATTGATGCACACTAGGAAATGTTGTCCTTGCATGTCAAATTCCCCAAATTTGACTATAGTGGCCGGCCATGGTGATGAATATGGGCAAAAGAAAACATGTCTTAAACATGTTTTGCTAGTGGTGCATGTTTGAAATAATAAAATAAGAGTATGGAAAAAAAAAAGAAAAAAAATGTTCATCTTTCACCATAGCTCTTGGCCGAATGTCCTAAGGAAAGAAAGGAAAAATTTTGCTCATCCATTTTCACTTCTTGGCCGAAAATACTAAGGAAAAAGGGGGAGGATTTTTGCTTCATGCTTGGGTTGGAAGAGACCTAGAAGGAGATTTGGCTAAGTTTACATCAAGATTAAGGTATGTATGAGGTTGTGTTGGGAGTTTCATGCATGGTTTGGTTTCTAATTTGATGTGCATGTTAGCCATGGCTCAAATCTTTGTTATGCCATGGAAATGGTATTTGGCCAAAGTTGTTATGGTGATAAAACCATCGCATGCTAAGTGTGAAGCTTGATGATGATGCATGCAATGATGGATTTTCTACTCATGAGTAAGATTTTGAGTTTTCTCTTTGTTTTATCATGATTGAAGTTGAAAAGGAGCATGATTGTCATATTCGGCCATGATGCATTCTTTAGCATGATTCATGCTTCTTGCATGTTAGTTAAAATTTGTGTTTTGGATGGCTATGGACACCTTGAAAATTCGGCCATGCTCATATATGCATATATGTGATTGCACATTATGTTTTGGTTATGAACTAAGTGATGAATATATTGGTTTAAAGAAGAAGATGTGGAAGAATGCTTGTGAAATTTCAAGCACAATTCGGCCTAGCACACATGTAGGTGCTTGATGCTATATTATAAGTTTTGGGCCACAATGTGCAAAGCATTAATTAGTAAATTGCATGCTGTTTTTGTGAGGTATTAAGTGCAAAATTTACCTCAACATGTACATGAATATTCGGCCTTGGGTAGCCTATTGAAGGCCTTAGCATTTCCTTGATGCTCAAATAAATTGTATTGAATTGCTTGATGTAGTATAAAATGTGCATGACCATTGTGTATTCAAGCTAAAGAGTGGCCATATGACCATTTAAAATCCTTGTCATATTCGGCCATAAGCAAGCACAATGAGGTTTTAATAAATTGAATTTGTTTGAATTAGCTCAAGAGCTAAGAGGGCCACAATTGGACAAGGGGAAGGAAAAGGTGATCGAATAGCCGAAAAAGCCGTTCGACAACATCCGAGGTAAGTCCTCAAGAAGTGACCTTACTTGAATTATGTGAGATGAAATATGGATGTGTATGATTATTGATTATGTGTGTATGAGCATTTGAATTCCACCGGGCTAAGTCCCAAGGCGAATATGCTAATGATTATAATTGTGTTTGAGCCTTAATAACGAAAATGAAATATGTATGTCCAATGATTATTGATGTATGTGTGCATGAGAAATTGAATGATATCCGGCTAAGCCGAAGACAATTATGCTGGAAATTATATCCGGGTTAAGACCGAAGGCAATTGTGCTAGTGGCTATATCCGGGCTAAGACCGAAGGCATTCGTATGCGAGTTATTCTATCCGGGCTAAGACCAAGGCATTTGTGCATGTGATTATATCCGGTTATATTCGAAGAATCTTGGGCTGGAGGTGAGTGTTGGTTGCTGTAATGAATTCAATTAGTACACTCGGAAAGCCCAAATGATAAGGTACGTTATATGTGCATTGGAAAGTCGACATGTTTGAGCAACATTCGCTCAATCGACTAATGAATTTCAGTTATTGAATTGATTGATGCTGCGAATTTATATAATGATGAAGTATGAAGTAAGAATGTGTATTAATGAAATGATGCATTTGGCTATGTGAATGTATTGCTGTAATTAGAGTTGATTATATTCCTTGAGACTTACTAAGCATAAAATGCTTACCCGTTGCTTTGGCTCTCGTTTTCTAGATTTCGTCAAGCAATCGGATTTGGGATCGTTGAAGTCGAAGTCATCCACACTATCAAGCCTCCATTTTGGTATAAATTTTGGTTGAACTTGAGATGGCATGTATAGGACTACCCTGTTTGTTAAATATGTTGTAATGTAAGTATGTACGGCCATGCGAAAATGGCTCGAAAAGGGAAGCATGAACTTAGACTAATTGTGGGTTGTATATATATATTTTGTGTCATGATGTGGCTATGGCTTGGAAATGGGAATTTTGGTCATATGATCAGCCATTGGCATGGTTAAAATGATCATATATGAACCTATGTATGGTAAGACTAGTTGAATCATGGAGACTACCAAATAGGTAAGTCCTATCTTAAAAACAGATGCTGCCAGCTGCAGTGGCATGAATGTGAAAAATCACCAAAATTCATAGGAATGGAATTAAATAGTGAACAAGATATGTAAATGAACCTTGATGAGTCTATTTTCATATGGAAGAAACGAAATGGCCATAGGAGTTACAGGTTAAGAGATATTAAAGCTATTGTGAGACAGGGCCAGAATGGTTTCTGGGTTCCCTGTCGCAACTTTAAAAATTCACTATAAATTATCCAAAAAGAATTAGGAGATATACCTTATATGTACAGATTCCATTTTGAGTCTAGTTTCATTAGAAACAAACGACACCAGCATTAAAGCCCTGTACAGAGAGATATTCAAGTTATACCGAGCGAAGGTCAGAGCAGTCGATCCCTGTAACATGGGTAACTTTAACTAATAAACTGTACCAATTGGCCCGACCAAAAATCCTAGAAATAAAACCATGGATGTATATATGAGTCTAAATTCAGGGAAAATTTACGAAACCAGTTTCCGAGTTTTGAAACTCGAGATATGATTTTTAAGGCGACAGTGACGCAGTTTTCCAGCCTGACTGGAAATGTCAAATTGGTGGGCAAAAACATGTGAACTTGGCTTGTTAACCCCTCGGGTCCGACACCGGCGATGGTCTCGGGTTTGGGGTGTTACAGTGGGGCTGTGTGCTGAAACCATTAAATATCGAGGATTGATCCGAATTGTTCAACGGGATGGTTTTGTGGTGATATTGTGGTTTGGACCTACACTTATGGTGAATGAAATGTGGTGAAAATGATTTGTGGTATATACATATGTAAGATAAAATGAGGTTATCATAAAGAATGTGTGAAAGAGTGAAATTAACATTAAAACTGTTTTTAGATGGTAGCAGTGACGTGATTTTGAAAAATCACCAAAAATAGGAGGAATATAATTAGAGGTTGAATGAGATGTGAAATTAAAGTTTAATGAGTCTACTTTCATATAAAAGAAACAGAGCAAGCAAAGGAATTCTATATTTTGAGATATTTACAATTGTATGTGACTTGCTCAGGATGAATACGTGATCCCCTGTTCCAACTTTGAAAAATCATTAAAAATTGTACAAAGAAAATTAAGAAATATAGTTTATATGCCTTAATTCATTATTGAGACTAGCATTAAATGAAACAGACTTCAGGGTTGTTTGAATTATGTACTGAGAGAAATTCAATTCGTAGTGAACAGTGGTCAGATCAGTCGAGCTGTGTAACAGGGGAAACTTTAACTAATAAACTGTACTAATAGGCTGAACCAAAAATTATAGAAACCATTTATCAAAAATATTTATGAGTCTAGATTCAGGGAAATTTTACGGATTTCAATTTTGAGTTTTGTAACTCGAGTTATGATTTATTTAGTGAATATGACGCCTTGAGAGACAACTTAATCAAAGTGGAATGAATAGTGAAGTTAAAGTAGATATACTTGAATTGTTGTGTAAACATGTTAGATTCTTTAATTAGCATTTACATACTTACTTACTAAGCTATAAGCTTACTTTGTTTCTCTCTTTTGTCTTATAGTGTCCTTGACTTGCTCGGGAGTTAAGGATCGTGAAGATCTACCCGCACTATCATACTTTAGGGTATTTGAACTAAACGTTTTGAATTATGGCATGTATAGTAGGCTTAATTATTTTGTTACGTGTCATATTTGTCTAGGTTTAAAATATTAGTTACAATACTCGACCAGCTACTTTGTACAAGCCATTAAAGTTGGCTAATATTGTTCAAGACATATATTATACGATGCACTATCAAATTGGATGACATATTTATATCTCGGTTATGTTTAATGGTATGTGTTATGTTCTGGTAATACCTTGTATCCTGTTCCGCGACGGTAACGGGTAAGGGGTGTTACATTTAGTGGTATTAGAGCTATGGTTTAGTCGGTTCTCGGACTAATAAAGTGTGTGTAAAAGTCTAGCTATACATGCCATAAAAATATTGTGATAGTGTGGTGACTCGATTATTCTAAAGCGTGTTTTGTTTTAATATAGTAATGGATCCTGAAGGAAGGCTGCGGTGATGATCTTTGCTAGTAATGCGCCGCTCCCACAAAGGGACCGCTACTGTGGAAAGTAGACTGAGACATTGAGACAAGGAGATGAGGCTCGGGATGCCTTTCTCCAAATGATGAACAATTGGTATCTTGAATTTATTCGAGCAAATCCAAATGCTCAACCTCCTCCACCCCTCCTATACCTCGAGACGATTCCTCTGAGTTGCTCAAGGTATAGATTTGGTAAGAATGAACAAGCCTCCGGTTGACAAGATTCGAAAACAAGGGGCGAAGAGTTTAGAGCAAAGGTCGATGATGATCCCGAGAAAGCGAAATTCGGCTTGAAAATTCTACCCGTGTATTTGATGAGCTCTCATGTACACCCGAGGAATGCTTAAAGTGTCTTGTATCACTTTTGAGAGATTGACATACCACCGGTGGAAGACTTTGGTTGCAGTGGTGCCAAAAGAAAAAGTTACTTGGGATTTCTTCCGGAAGAATTTAGAAAGAAATACATAAGTCGTTGATTTATTGATCAAAAGCGGAAGGAGTTCCTTGAATTGAAGCGGGAAATGTCTCAGAGCAGTAGTATGAGCGAATTTGTAAGACTCAGCAAGTATGCCCGAGAATGTGTGTCCACCGAGGCCATTATGTGTAGAAGATTTGAAGATGGGCTGAATGAGGACATTAAAGTGCTTGTAGGAATTTTGGAGTTGAAAGAATTTGTAGTATTGGTTGATCGAGCTCTTAAAGTCAAGAATTGAACAAAGAAAGAAGAAAAGCGCTATTGAGGCCGAGATGTCGAAAAAGACAGATAAGCAAGCCATTTCAATCTCAACCAAAGAGGTCCAAAGAGACAAATCCTCGAATGACAGTTTCAATTGGGGATTCACACGAGATCGTGGTAGAGTATATTCGGGTCTAAAGCTCAAGCTACTTGGTGGCAAGTGTGGGTAATGTGCGACCTAGAAAGCCCGAGTGTCGACAATGTGGCGAGCAACATTATGGTGAGTGTTGGGGACGAAGCGAGCTTGTTTCAAAAGCGGTTCTCGCGAGCATTTTATTAGAGATTGTCCGGAGAAAGTTAAAGAAGAAAGATTTGAGTGCTAGATGAATACCACCGCTAGTAGAGGTAGACCACCGAGAAATCTTGGAGGTGGGACTAGTAGTAAAAGCGTGATGAAAGATTTAACGGCAAGATCGAAGCTAGAGCTTATGCTATACGTGCGAGAAGATGCATCATCTCCCGATGTCATTCTTGGTACATTTTCTCTCTATGATACTATTGTTATTGCATTGATTGATCCCGGGTCCACTCATTATTGCATTGATTGATCCCGGGTCCACTCATTCCTATATTTGCATGAATTTAGTATCCAATAAAAAGTTGCTGTTGAATTTCTTGAGTTTACGATTAAAGTGTCGAACCCTTAGGCCAATATGTGCTAGTTGATAAGGTTTGCAAGAATTGCCCATTAATGATTCAAGGTCACTGCTTTTCCGCCAACTTGATGTTTGTTACCATTTGGTGAGTTTGACGTCATCTTGGGAGTGGACTGGTTAACATTGTATGATGCTAAGGTAGATTGTAAACAAAAGACACTAGAGTTGAAATGTGAAAATGGAGAAATTCTGTGGGTTGAAACAGATGAATCAAATAAATTGCCTATGGTGATTTCGCACATGTCCGCACGTAAATACATGAGAAAAGGGTGTGAAGCTTATCCGCTTATGTAATGAATATTGAGTTGCCTCAATGAAATTTGAATCGATCGATAGTCTGTGAGTTTCGGATGTATTTCTGAGGAATTGCCAGGTTGCCTCCGAACAGAGAGATAGATTTTGCCATTGATTTGTTGCCGGGTCATCGCACCGATCTCGATTGCTCCATATAGAATGGCTCATTGAATTAAAAGAATTGAAGGCTCGATTCAGGGAGTTAACGGACAAGGGATTTGTGAGACCGAAGTTTCTCTCCCAGGGTGCTCTGTATTATTCATAAAGAAGAAGGATGGTTCAATGAGACTTTGCATTGATTACCGTCGACTTAATAAGGTGACTATAAAGAACAAGTACCCATTACCGAGGATTGATGATTTATTCGATCAGTTAAAGGGGGCCACAGTGTTTTCAAAGATTGATTTGAGGTCCGGTTACTACCAATTGAGAGTTAAGGAGTCGGATGTGCCGAAAACCGCCTTTAGGACAAGGTATGGACATTATGAGTTTCTTGTGATGCCTTTCGACAACAAATGCTCTAGCTATATTTATGGACTTAATGAATCGGATCTTCCAGCCATATTTGGATAAGTTTGTAGTAGTGTTTATAGATGACATCTTAATTTATTCTCGAGATGAGTCTGAACATGCCGAACACTTGAGAACTATATTGCAAATCTTGAGAGAAAAGAAACTGTTTGCCAAGTTTAGTAAAAGTGAGTTCTGGCTTCGTGAAGTCGGATTTTTGGGGCATATAGTCTCGGTGATGGTATTCGGTGGATCCAAGCAAGATTTCTGCGATCGTTGATTGGAAACCGCCAAGAATGTATCCGAGGTTAGAAGCTTTTAGGCTTAGCCGGGTATTATAGACGTTTTGTTGAAGGATTTTCGATGATTGCCTCTCCTATGACTAAGTTGTTGCAAAAGAATGTTAAGTTTGAATGGACTGATAAATGTCAACAAACTTTTGAAAGGTTGAAAGCACGATTGATTTGAAGCACCAATTTTAGTACTGCCCGAGTCGGAAAGGAGTTCGTAATTTATAGTGATGCATCATTGATGTGCCTTGGATGTGTGTTGATGCAAGAGGGTAAAGTGGTAGCTTATGCTTCAAGACAGTTAAAACCGCATGAGAAGAACTATCCTACACATGATTTGGAACCGGCATTGTTGTTTTTGCCTTGAAGATTTGGCGACATTATTTGTACGGTGAAAAATGCGAATTTTTACCGATCACAAAAGTTTGAAGTACTTGATGAATCAAAAGGATCTGAATCTGCGACAATGAAGATGGCTTGAATTATTAAAGGATTATGATCTAATGATTGATTATCATCCGGAAAAGCAAATGTAGTTCTTGACGCCTTGAGCGAAAATTTCTTTTTACTTTGAGAGCCATGAACACGGGTTAGCATTGTCGATGATGGGTCAATCTTGGCGAGATGAGAGCTAAACCGTTATTTCTCCAGTTGATTTGTGATGCTCAAAAGAATGATAGTGAGTTGCGGATCAAGAGAACTCAATGCGAATCGAGTTACGACTCGATTTTCGAGTTGGACCGGATGACTATTTGATGTTTCGAGACGGGATATGTGTCGAAAAATGATAAATTGATTCGAAAATATTACATGAGGCGCACAATGGTCATTTATCGTTCATCTGGTAGCACAAAATGTATAATGATTTAAAGAAGTCTGTATTGGTGGCGGTATGAAAAGGGACATTTCGAATTTGTAACCAAGTGTTTGATCATCAACAAGTAAAAGTGAACATCAAGTGCCTTGAGATTACTTCAACCGGTAATGGTGCACGAGTGGAAATGGGACAAGATTACCATGGATTTTGTAACCGGTTTGCCTTTAACTCCTAAAAAGAAGGATCTTTGTTTGGGTAGTGGTTGATAGATTAACAAAGTCAGCCCACTTTATACCAATACGCACCGATTACTCACTTGATAAATTAGCGAATTATATATTGCTGAAATTGTGAAGTTGCACGGAGTACCTATGTCTATAATATCGATAGAGATCCAAGATTTACCTCGAGATTTTGGAAAAAGTTACAAGAAGCTTTGGGTACAAAATTGAACTTTAGTCTTGCATTTCATCCACAAACAGATGGTCAAACGGAAAGAGTAATCCGGTACTCGAAGATATGCTTAGATGTTGTGTTTTAGAATTTGGAGGTAGTTGGGAGAAATATCTATCTTTGATTGAGTTTGCCTACAATATGATTATCAATCAAGTATACAAATGGCACCGTCTGAAGCCTTGTATGGTCGTAAGTGTTGAACTCCTTTATATTGGATCGAGCTTAATGAGAAGCAGATTCATGGAGTTGATCTAGTTAAAGAAACCGAAGAGAAAATAAAAGTAATTCGGGATTGCTTGAAAGTCGCTTCAGATCGACAAAAGTCATATGCGATTTAAAAAGAAAAGAGATTGAATTTCGGTGGGTGATAAAGTGTTCTTGAAGGTGTCACCATGGAAAAGATTCGAGATTTAGTCGAAAAGGCAAGTTGAGTCCGTGTTTTATTGGGCGTCTGAGATTCTTGAGAGAATTGGACCCGATGGCATATCGGTTGGCCTTACTGCGGAGAGTTAGAAAGAATTCATAACGTGTTTCATGTATCAATGTTGCGACGTTATCGTTCGATCCTTCACATGTGATTTCCCAACGAAATTGAGATTCGATCGGATATGACCTATGAGGAGAAACCAATAAAGATTTTGGCTCGAGAGGTTAAACAGTTAAGAAATAAAAGTATAGCTTTAGTGAAAGTATTATGGCACAGACATGGGATAGAAGAGGCTACGTGGGAACCTGAGGAAGCTATGAGGAAACAGGACCCAAACCTCTTTACCGGTAAGATTTTCGGGGACGAAAATCTCAAAAGGGGGGAGAATTGTGACAACCCGAATTAGGGCCTAATCGGAATAGTGGTTTCGTGACCACAAATCTGAGATAGAAATAATTGTTTTATAATTATTTTGGGGTTTATGATATGATTGCATGATTGTGTGAAAATTTCGTGATGAAATTCTATGCCTAAAGTGCTTAAATTGAAAGTAGGGACTAAATCGAATAAGTTGCAAAATTTGCATCCCGGAAGTTTTTAGTATGAAATTGTTTTGGAATATTAATTAGGAGGTCTTAAATAGCAATTTGACCAATTTTAAGTTCATGGACAAAATTAGGACATGGAAGGAATTTTTGAAAGTTTAGTAAGGAGGGCATTTTGGTCATTTGGATATTAAATGAAATAAAATGGAAAAATAACACAAAATTGATCATCATCCTCCTTAGTTGCTGCCGAATTCTCCTCTCTCCATAGCTAGGGTTTCTTCAATTTTCAAGCTCCATAGTAAGTGATTCCAAGCCCGTTTTTAATGTTCTTTACGTTTTGGAATCCGGAAGCTCGATTAAGCTTATGCTAGTAATAATTTAACCTAGGGTTCATATTTGGAAAAATACCCATAGGTGAAATTTGTGTATTTTGATGTTTTATGATAGAATATGAGGTTTTAAATTATGTTAAATAACTTGTGCTACTCGGTTTTAAGTGAAAACGAGTAAAACGACATAATCGGTAAAAATACCTATTGTTCATAACTATATGATAGAGTGAGAATTTGATGTTGTTGTAGAAGAGAAAAATGTTCAGCATATCATAAAATATAAGAATAAGGGCTGAAATTAAATTCCCGAGCCTAGGGGCAAAATTGTAATTTTGTAAAAGTTAGGGGGCAAAAATGTGATTTTTCCATGATGTGATTTTTGGATTGAAATAAATAGTATGAGTATTAAATGAGCTAAATGTGTTATTATAGATCAAGAAAGACGCGGAATTTATCTCGAACGGGGGAAGGAAAAAGTTTTGGAATAAATTGCAAAATTCCCACATTTTGCACCAAGGTAAGTTTGTATGTAAATATTACAATAATTTCATGTACATTCTTATATTTCAGCCTATTATATAAATATACTAGCTGATGTTAAAATATAAATCGACTATTGGAAGAATGGAAATAAATATAGAGAGAGATCCGGTTGAACATTGGAGAGATCGAATGAAATAGAGGGGCGTAGCTAGGTCACATGTATGATCTTGAGTGCACATCATGTGTACAAGAAAGCTACGAGACACCCTGTAGTAGCTAGATCACATGTGTGATACGAGATGTATCCCATGTAGACAAGAGAGCTACGTGAAAGATAAATGTAGCTAGGTCGCATGCATGATTCCAAGTGAAGGACACCATGTAGACAAGAGAGCTACGTGAAAGATAAATGTAGCTAGGTCGCATGCGTGATTCCAAGTGAAGGACACCATGTAGACAAGAGAGCTACGAGACAAATCGGTTAGGTCGCATGAGTGGTACTAAGTGTTCACCATGTGTACAAGAGAGCCGAACTAAGCGAAGTATGATGGTGGGGCGTGTCTTGAAACCATTAAATATCGAGGATTGATCCGAATTGCTCAACGGGATGGTTTTGTGGTGATATTGTGGTTTGGACCTACACTTATGGTGAATGAAATGTGGTGAAAATGATTTGTGGTATATACATATATAAGATAAAATGAGGTTAGCATAAAGAATGTGTGAAAGAGTGAAATTAGCATTAAAACTGTTTTTAGATGGTAGCAGTGACGTGATTTTGAAAAATCACCAAAAATAGGAGGAATATAATTAGAGGTTTAATGAGATGTGAAATTAAAGTTTAATGAGTCTACTTTCATATAAAAGAAACAGAGCAAGCAAAGGAATTCTATATTTTGAGATATTTACAATTATATGTGACTTGCTCAGGATGAATACGTGATCCCCTGTTCCAACTTTGAAAAATCATTAAAAATTGTACAAATAAAATTAAGAAATATAGTTTACATGCCTAAATTCCTTATTGAGACTAACATTAAATGAAACAGACTTCAGGGTTGTTTGAATTGTGTACTGAGAGAAATTCAATTCGTAGTAAACAGAGGTCAGATCAGTCGAGCTGTGTAACAGGGGAAACTTTAACTAATAAACTGTACTAATCGGCTGAACCAAAAATTATAGAAAAAATTTATCAAAAAGCTTTATGAGTCTATATTCAGGGAAATTTTACGGATTTGAATTTCGAGTTTTGTAACTCGAGTTATGATTTATTTAGTGAATATGACGCAGCAGAGATAGCTTAATCAAAGTGGAATGAATAGTGAAGTTAAAGTAGATATACTTGAATTGTTGTGTAAACATGTTAGATTCTTTAATTAGCATTTACATACTTACTTACTAAGCTATATGCTTACTTTGTTTCTCTCTTTTGTCTTATAGTGTCCTTCGGCTTGCTCAGGAGTTAAGGATCGTGAAGATCTACCCGCACTATCATACTTTAGGGTATTTGAACTAAACGTTTTGAATTATGGCATGTATAGTAGGCTTAATTATTTTGTTACGTGTCATATTTGTCTAGGTTTAAAATATTAGTTACAATACTCGACCAGCTACTTTGTACAAGCCATTAAAGTTGGCTAATATTGTTCAAGACATATATTATACGATGCACTATCAAATTGGATGACATATTTATATCTCGGTTATGTTTAATGGTATGTGTTATGTTCTGGTAATACCTTGTATCCTGTTCCGGCGACGGTAACGGGTAAGGGGTGTTACATACCCAAAACAAACTACTATGAGTTTCAAGATTATTGACCGAATCTCAAACCTCAAAATTCTAAGTTTAATCTATGGGATGAGTAGAGTTTGAACTAATCATCTCAAACATGCATAGATTTCCAAGAATCATTCAATACATACCTCATTCTAGCCATCTTCTAAGCCAAAAATCAAGGCAACCAAACTTTCTTCTTTCTTTCCTTTTTCGGTCAAGAGGAACAAAGAGGATGAAGCCTCTTTTTTTTTTCTTCTAGGTACGGCAAGATGGGGGAGACGAAGGATGACACACCTTGTTTCTATCACTCTCCCATTCTTTTAATTATTCTTTCTTCCATGCTATAAAGCCATTAACTATTGTCATGCTAAAATAAAATGCATATAATATCTATCAACCATCATTATGGCCGGCCACTACATTAAAAGTGGTCCATTTGACATGCAAGTCCCTCATGTCAATAACTCATGCATTATTTGGCCACTTTAAATTTCACCTATCACATTTTCAAGTCCTATCACATGGGTCCTTTCTTATAAATTAGCACCTAATTGATAAAATCAAGGCACGAAATATTCACACATACAAATTTCACATACAATAAGCACAGAATATAACATCTAATTATTTTTGTGACTCGGTTTTGTGGTCCCGAAACCACTTTCCGACTAGGGTCACCTTAGGGGTGTCACAACTCTCCCCCCTTTAGGGATTTTCGTCCTCGAAAATTTCTACCGATGTATAGTTTAGGATAACATCCTCTTATTGAATTATATCCATATAGACATTAGCTCATCGATAGCGATTGTAATTCATTATTGATTTCGCATCGATCTATAAAATCATTTCCTTATCTTAAAACAAATACATAAACATTTCTACAAGTATGCACATATATCTCATTTCCTTGATTTCATAAGCAATAATCACTTAATTTAATTCACAAATGCATTTCAAACACATATAAATCACATATTAACATGTATAATTCATATCATCAACCCACATATTCGTATTTCACATTTTTATGCATGTATAAGCTGTAACCTGGCCGAAAATACACATATACTCAAACATCCCAATAAATATTCTTTATAACTCCATCGTATCTCAATATTCAACTTAACTTATTGCCAACAGAAAATTCAACTTCCACACACCTGAACATTAAATTCATTCAGCACATTCAATCACCGTTAATGCTAATCGTATACAGTCGATTAGGCATAAAGCCTCGTATAGTACATCGGCATGGGATTTATGTTAGCACGTAACCCATATATCCAAAATTATCAGCATTCATCACAAATTCTTACAGACTTTCAAATGTCGAACTTAATCGAAATAATTTCTTGAATATGATTAACAACAAAAAAAAAAAAATTAGGGGTCATTTAGCAATAGCACATATGACTTCATATACCAAGCATTCCATAGACTAAATCCATAACACATTTATAACTTGAATTCATTTCTTAACAACATATCCACCATCTTTTTACCTTCATCTGATTTTCTCATACCTTTCGTACATACCTGTATCACTTATTCTGATCTTACTTAATTTATCATCTTAAATATACCCGTTGGATCATTCAAAATCATTACGGATACTCATTAAGCACATATAGCTCTTACAATGCCATATCCTAGATATGGTCTTACATATTCTCACATATCGAGCCGATGCCATGTCCCAGGCATGGTCTTACACATTATCTCAAATCAATGCCTTCGTCCCAGACGAGGTCTTACATGAATTCCACTTCACACACTTAGTGCCCACTGACCGATTCTCGCACTCATAGTGCTCGGTTAAAGGGATTTACACACACAGTGCCTCTAATCATTCACACACATAGTGCTCTTATTCATTCGTTATTACACATTGAAATGACTTACCCAAGTCTATAAACATCACGTATGTACACTTTTAAACATATCGTCTCATATAAATTTGAATTCGTATAGTAATGAACACTTAAACTTTGCTCAATTTACCGGCACGAAGCCTACTAGGCACGAAGGCCCGAATACACGTCACCAGCATGATTGCTCTTCGGGACCTAGCCCGGATACATCACTAGCACGAATGCTCTTCGGAACTTAGTCCGGATACATCACTAGCACGAATGCTCTTCGGAACTTAGTCCGGATACATCACTAGCACGAATGCTCTTCGGAACTTAGTCCGGATATATCACTCTCAATTCTCATGGTCATATACACATATAGCAATACACATTAGTATATCATTTACATTACTTGAATACAAACACAACATGCTTATCGACCATTCAACTTCCAGTTCCATAGCCACATACAAAGAATCACATTTATAGTCATAACACTCTTTCAAAATTGCATCACTTATACCCTTATAATTTAATCCAAATCAAAATTCAAACACGAGTACATGACACGTACCTGATTAACTTAATGATTTATGCATATCCAAGTGAAGTTATATCGCAAATTCTCATAGTTGGAAGCTTGCTACAGCTCGGTCGGGATCAAAATTCATTACAATACAACAAACACATTTTAATAGTCAAAAATCATCACACTATCATTTTATCACTTTATGGCATGTATAAATAGACTCACGCGTGCTACCTTAGTCCTAGAATCGACTAAACCTAGCTCTGATACCAATATAATTGTAACACCCCTACCCAAGACCATTGCCGGAGTCGAACACGAGGGGTTAACGGGCTTAATCCATTTACTCTCACAGTCCAATTAAAAATTTTCCAAACGACTGGCTAACTGCGTCACTGTCACCTTAAAACTCATAAATTGAGTTCCACAACTCGAAAATCAGATTCGTAATTTTTTCCGAAACTAGACTCATATATCCATCTACAGATTTTTTTCTAGAATTTTTGGTCGGGCCAATTAGTACAGTTTATTAGTTAAAGTCCCCCATGTTACAAGGATCCACTACACTGACCTTTGCGCATTATGACTTGGATATCTTCCTGTACAGGGCTTCAATACTGATGCCGTTTATTTCTGTAGAAACTAGACTCGAAAAGGAATCTATACATATATGGCATGACTTCTAAATGTCTTTGGTTAATTTATAAAGAATTTCCAAAGTCAGATCAGGGAACCCAGAAACCGTTCTGGCCCTGTCTCACGAAAACTTTAACATCTCATAATATAATGTTCATATGAATGTTTCGTTACTTTCCTATGAAAATAGATTCATAAAGGTTCGATTGCATAATTTATTCGCTATTTAATTCCATTCCTACTATTTTTAGAGATTTTCACATCCACATCACTGCTGCTGCCAGCATCTATTTTAAGATAAACTTTACCTATTTCATGATCCTCCATGGATCATCTAGAGTTTGTCATACATATACCAAAGGTGATCATGAATAACCATTCCCATGACTAACCGTTGCCAACATTTCCATACCTCTCGACGGACGACATACAAAACGATTATAATGCTATGATCAAGTATACTTAAGCCATTTTCGCATGGCTATCCAAATTTACACAAAACCGAAAGGTACATGACCTACAACAAAAGGGTAGTCCTATACATTGACCAAAATATTCTCTCACTACTAGTCTATTCTATACATGCCATAAGATATTCCAAAACGTAGCAAGTACCAAACGGTGGGTAGTGATAGTGTGACTAGTTCTTGACGATCCCCGAGCCCGTAGCTTCCAAATGAGATCTAAAAACAGAGGAAACAAAGTACGGAGTAAGCATTAAAATGCTTAGTAAGTTTCAAGCAGTATCAACAGATAACAATCAACTTATAACATAATTGTTCGTATTTTTACTTCACTCTTCCTTCGGGCATACCAACCCTTTTTCCGAATATGCACGTCTCATCATATGTAATAGGCAGATAAATTCTCACTTGATGGTGACCTCTTATAATCATAGGTACATTACCTATTTTTACCTGACTTTCCACATTGACCAAATGCACAATAATCATAGAACAGTCTTATTGCTTTACTCACATGTGCATCACATAACGACCTTGTGATTTAGTCTAAGTCAAACTTAAATATAATCTCAAATACATACCTTACCAACTTAACACATTGAACGTATTTATTACTAATTGTCACTGTGAAGTCGCATAATCTTACGCTTTACTTGAATCTTCAGCAAAACCTTTAGTTCGGGGCTTACCCGGACAAAATCTCCACACGTAGTCATCGGGTCATTAGAGCTCGGATGTAGTACGAGCACAAAGCCTACGGTCATTAATCAGTGATAATATTCTCGCATAAAGCTGCGGGGTTTTAACCGGATATAATCGACACAAATGCCCTTCGGGACTTATCACATTTATACACTTCCACATCCATCACTTTGGCCACTCGGCCCTATCACATATATACACTTTCACATTCATCACATCGGCCATTAGGCCTTATCACATATATATACACTTTCACATTCATCACATCGGCCATTAGGCCTTATCACATATATACACACTTGCACATTCATCACATCGGCCATTAGGCCTTATCACATATATACACACTTTCACATTCATCACATCGGCCATTAGGCCTTATCACATATGTATATCTCATACATATTTCATATTTTCTTGTACATCAATTTCAGCAATAGCTTATAAGCAACTCAAATAGTTTCATCAAAGTTTACAACAAAATCACATATTCACTACAAGCAGTTTTCCTGAGCAACAGTCACTAAATTGTTTATAACTGGAGCTACAAAACTCAAAATCAATTGCCGTTAATTTTCCCCAAATGTAGACTCATGTATCTTTCATCCATAAAATTTTCAGAATTTTAGATGTGGCCAACCAATACCAGATTTTTCTTAAAGTTTCCCCTGTTTCACTGTTTGACTAACCTGACCAGTCTTCACTACGAATCAAGATTCTCATTGTACAGAATTCAAAGTATGTTCTACTTGATTTCATTTGAAACTAGACTCATTAAGGAGTCTAAGCATATAAATTTTATCTTGTAACCATTTTTTACAAATTATAGTGATTTTCTTAAAACCGAACAGGGGTTTGAGTCATTCGACACCGTCTCACACAACTTTAAATATCTCTTTATAGGAAATTTCCTTACTTACACGGTCTCTTTTATAAGAAACTAGACTAATTAAGCTTTGATTTCATATTTTATTCAGCCTATAATTCCACACCAAACATTTATAGTGATATTCTAAAATCACGTTACTGCTGCTGTCTTGAGCAAATTATTACAATTTGCTCTTAAATTTCCAAGTCCAAACACTTAGGAACTTACCGTTTGAGTTTAAGACATATCATGGCCACATCATGTCTTATTAAATCAACTCATTATATCCTATTATAGTTGAATTTACTCGACATTTAATCACTTAAAACTTACCTCAGAAGTTGTCGAACGATTACGACGGCTATTCGATCACCTCTTTCTTTCCCTTATCCAACTTTGATCCTCTAGGCTCTTGAGCTAGATCAAACAATTTACTTTCCAGATTAAACATAGTCATACAACATCCATATACATTTTATACTAGCCAAAATGTACCATCAAGATATACTTTACTCAAATAATTTACATTGGCGATCATGTATAATGTTTCAGTAACTTAATAAACTTATCATACATTATGTATTCATAATATTTGTGCAGCCAATTATCCATGGTCATACACACACAATCAAAAATAAATACCAAATTTTCATATCCTTTAGGCCCTAAGCCGAATACACTTGTCATGTTCACCTACATTTTTCAAGTACAACATTCTCATATTTGGCATTAGTATCAAGCATAATAGCTAATTCTTCCCACCATTTCATCAATGCAATCATACCATCACAAATCAACTTAAAATAACCATATCTAATAATCAAATACCTATAGCATTGCACATTTCTCACATAGCAAGTACAACTAAATTCATTATTAATATATATATATCTAAACACTTAACTACAAGATTTAATCACCATTATCAAATCATAAAACGACTTATAACCATCATCTATATTTACTTCACATAAACCGAAATAACCATTACATCATCTTTAAAACACTTAGCATTTTACCCATTTAATCAAGCCAACTCTCAAGACCATTCCATCACACAAATTATACCATAAATCATACTTACAATTTCAGTTAATGCATGACCAAAACTCACCATCATTAACATCATTATCAAACCAAAACCAAAACACATCTATCATCCGTATACCAAGCTTACCCAAAACAAACTACTATGAGTTTCAAGCTTATTGACCGAATCTCAAACCTCAAAATTCTAAGTTTAATCTATGGGATGAGTAGAGTTTGAACTAATCATCTCAAACATGCATAGATTTCCAAGAATCATTCAATACATACCTCATTCTAGCCATCTTCTAAGCCAAAAATCAAGGCAACCAAACTTTCTTCTTTCTTTCCTTTTAGGTCAAGAGGAACAAAGAGGATGAAGCCTCTTTTTTTTTCTTCTAGGTACGGCAAGATGGGGAGAAGAAGGATGACACACCTTGTTTCTATCACTCTCCCATTTTTTAATTATTCTTTCTTCCATACTATAAAGCCATTAACTATTTTCATGCTAAAATAAAATGCATATAATATCTATCAACCATCATTATGGCGGCCACTAAATTAAAAGTGGTCCATTTGACATGCAAGTCCCTCATGTCAATAACTCATGCATTATTTGGCCACTTTAAATTTCACCTATCACATTTTCAAGTCCTATCACATGGGTCCTTTCTTATAAATTAGCACCTAATTGATAAAATCAAGGCACGAAATATTCACACATACAAATTTCACATACAATAAGCACGAATATAACATCTAATTATTTTTGTGACTCGGTTTTGTGGTCCGAAACCACTTTCCGACTAGGGTCACATTAGGGTGTCACATATCCGTTATCAGCGTATTGATGATTTGTTTGATCAACTAAAGGAGCCTCGGTGTTTTCAAAGATAGATCGAGATCGGGTTATTATCGATTCTTGGATTCGAGATTCGGATATACCCAAGCGCTTTCGAGCGAGATATGGCCACTACGAGTTCTTAGTGATGCCGCTTGGGCTCACTAATGCCCTGCGGTATTTATGGATTTGATGAATCGGATCTTGAGATGATTTGGACCGGTTCGTTGTTGTGTTCATTGATGACATCTTGGTCTATTCAAGAGATGAGACCGAACATCTTGAGCACGAGATTAGTGTTGCAAATTTTATGGGATAATCGGTTATATGCTAAATTCAAGAAGTGTGAGTTCGGTTAGAGAGGTTAGTTTCTTGGGTCATGTGGTATCCGTGACGGTATTCGAGTTGACGAGCAAAATTTCAGCCATACTTAGCTGGAAGCCTCCAAGAAATATTCTCGAGGTTCGAGTTTTTAGGACTCGCGGTTACTACCGACGGTTTGTAAAAGGTTTCTCGATGATAGCCACACCCATGACGAAGCTACTTGAAAGATATTAAGTTGAATGGACGGAAAAATGTCGAAAAGTTTTGATCAACTGAAAACTTATTTGACTGAAGCCCCAATTTTAGTACAGCCCGAATCAGGCAAAGAGTTTGTCATCTATAGTAATGCCTTCCTACTTGGGTTGGGTTGCGTATTGATGCAAGAAGGTCGAGTTATGGCCTATGCGTCGAGACAATTAAAGCCACATGAGAAAAATTATCCGACCCATGATCTCGAATTAGCTGCCATCGTATTCGCTTTGAAAATATGGCAACATTACTTATTTGGTGAGAAGTGCCATGTATTTTCAGATCACAAAAGTCTCAAATATTTGATGACTCAAAGAGACTTAAACCTGCGACAGAGACGTTGGCTCGTGTTGTTAAAAGATTATGAGCTTGTCATTGACTATCACCCGGGAAAGGCTAATGTGGTTGCGGATGCCTTAAGTCGTAAATCACTGTTTGCCTTACGAGCGATGAATGTACACTTGTCTGTTCTATCCGACAATATACTAGTGGTGGAATTAAAGGCCAAACCATTGTTGATTCATCAAATTCGTGAAGCTCAAAAAGTCGATGATGAATTGGTTGCAAAACGGGCTGAATGTGTTCCGAATATGGAATCAGAGTTTCAACTTGATGATGTCGATTGTTTGAGGTTCAGAAGTCGGTTGTGTGTTCCAAGAAATTCAGAACTTATTTCAATGATTCTGAACGAAGCTCATTGTAGCCGAATGTCAATTCACCCGGAGAGTACGAAAATGTACAACGATCTGAGACGTCAGTTTTGGTGGCATGGTATAAACGAGACATTTCCAATTTTGTTTCGAAGTGTTTAATATGTCAGCAAGTAAAGGCGGAACATCAAGTGCCTACGGGTTTACTTCAGCCGATCATGATACCTGAATGGAAATGGGATCGAGTCAAGATGGATTTTGTGTCTGGGTTGCCATTGTCGACAAGTAAGAAAGATGCGATTTGGGTTGTCATTGATAGACTGACTAAGTCGGCTCATTTTATCCCCGTACGTACGGATTTTTCATTGGATAAACTAGCTGAATTGTATGTTTCTCAGATTGTGAGATTACATGGAGTACCGATTTCTATTGTGTTGGATAGAGATCCGAGATTCACCTCATGATTTTGGAAGAAATTGCAAGAAGCTTTGGGTACCAAGTTACATTTTAGCACCCCTTTTCATCCCCAAACCGATGGTCAATCTGAGCGGATAATTTAGATACTTGAGGATATGTTGAGATGTTGCATCCTCGAGTTTTGTGGTTCATGGGAAAGATATTTGCCTTTGATCGAATTCGCTTACAACAATAGCTTTCAATCAAGCATTAAGATGGCACCTTACGAGGCTTTGTATGGTCGAAATTGCCGTACGCCATTGTTTTGGACCGAGCTCGGTGAAAGTAAAATTTTCGGAGTGGATTTGATTAAAGATGCTGAACAGAAAGTAAAAATAATTCGTGAAAGTCTGAAGGCAGCCACAGACCGTCAGAAATCATACGCGGATTTAAAACGAAGAGATATTGAGTATCAGGTGGGAGACAAAGTGTTTCTTAAGGTATCGCCCTAGAAAAAGATACTCAGATTTGGCCGTAAGGGCAAATTGAGTCCTAGATTCATTGGGCCATATGAGATCTCCGAATGAGTTGGCCCAGTAGCATATAGGTTGCTTCTACCCCCTGAACTCGAAAGGATCCACAATGTTTTCCATGTTTCGATGCTTCGACATTACCGATCCGATCCTTCGCATGTAATTAACCCCTCCGAGATTGAAATTCAAGCCGATATGAGTTATGAAGAAGAACCGATCCGTATTCTAGCCCGTGAAGTGAAAGAGTTGCGAAACAAAAGGGTTCCGTTAGTGAAAGTGTTATGGCCCAAACACGGAATGGAAGAAGCTACTTGGGAACCTGAGAACTCTATGAAAGAACGATACCCAAACCTATTTACCGGTAAGATTTTCGGGGATGAAAATTTCTTAAGTGGGGGAGAGTTGTGACAGCCCTAAATTGACCCTAGTCGGAAAGTGGTTTCGGGACCACTAAACCGAGACATACAAATAATTGACCGTTATAGTTGATGCTCAATATATGTACATATACATGTGTGAAAATTTCACGTTTGGATTTTGTTAATTGTAAGTGAATTTTATCAAATAGGACTTATGTGAGAAAATCTAGAAATGTGCTAGGCAATTGTAAAGTGGGCTATTAATGCATAATGTGAAAATGATGGGTTTGCATGTCAATTTACCCAAAAGTTAAGCATGATGGCCGGCCATGCTATGAGTGGAAACATGTTGCAAACATGTTTAGTTAGTGGTTATGCTAGAAAGAATAAAATAATGAAAAAGGAATAGGATGAAAACAAAGAAAAGAAAAAAAAAAGTGTCCATCCTTTCATTTCTTTGCTTGGCCGAATGTCCTAAGAAGAAGGGGGGGAGGAGCTTGAGAAAATCAGCCATGGTAGTTGCTAGACCAAGGTATGTTTGATGTTGTCCATGAGATTCATGCATGTTTTAGTTGTTAGTTTGAATTCTATCTATCCCATGGTTGGATTTGGGGTTGTTGGAGAATTGGGATTTTACCATATATGCCGTATACTAGTATGAAACACATCCAAAGCAACCAAACATATTCAAGATCAATTTTACCATGCCACATACAAAACCAAAAACCAATCTTAATATAAAATCACATAGCATAATTTATAATTGTTCATAGCATACAACATCTTGACCAAAATAGACTTAAACCATAACTAAACCAAAACCAAAATCAAGCAAGGTAGTTAAGCCATTTTTGCATGGCTAATATACAAACATTTTCAAAATAAATAACCCCAAAGCTAGCCTATACATGCCATAATTTAAGTTTAGCTTATAAGGTACCAAAATAGTGGATAGTGTGATGAACTTGGCTGACAGTCTCTGAGCTTGTAGCTTGACTCCAAAATCTATAAAAAAAAGTAAACATAACACACAGAGTAAGCTATCACAGCTTCGTAAGTCATAAGCAAGTAAAAAACCCAATGATGTTATCAAATTAACTAAACTAAACCATATTATTTTATCATTTCACATTTAGATCCAATCTTCTATATATATATATATATATATATATATATATTCAAATTAAGTAAATATAAACATATATAATTATTTCCATTTATATCATCACCTTGATCGAATGTTTATATAGCAAAAATTTACGCATTATCATTTAACCTTCAAGGCAGAATATTCATTATATACCTAGTTCACATACACAAATACAAAACTCATATGTCTTAATATAATTTCACATACATATGTTAACCATATAACCAAATAGGTATCTCATTATTTATACACATATACATAAGAACTATTCATAACATGCTTACTACTCATTCACAAAACCAAATACACATATTTTCTTAATTTTCACTTTACAAGATTCATAACAAATAGCCTAGGTTTTTTTTTACTTACCTTTTCTCAAGTAGGTGTTAAGTTAATTCATACCTGATATATAGCTCATTTTACACATTCGACCTCATTATACCTATGCCCGATGAACCATTCAGAATTGGATAGGACACTCGGATAATAACACAAGTCGTACACTGCCAACGTCCCAGACGTGGTCTTACATGTACTCACATATCGATGCCACTGTCCCAGAGAGGGTCTTACTCGTAAACACATATCGAAATCACTTATCGATGCCATGGTCTTACTTGCACACACATATCGGAATCCTATGTCCTGACATATGTATCCTAACTATTCCTCAGGTTCATACGGGGCTTTCAGACGTCGTAACTCGGTCGAAATGAATTCGAAAATGTAGTAACAAACCCTCTTCACATTCGGCCATAACAAATATAAACTCATACATTTCATAATAGCATGTAACTCTAGCATTTAAATACAATTAAACACGTCTATTTGCTTATAAACTTACCTCGGACATTATAAAATGGAACAGGGCAGCTAGTCGACAACTTTCGTTGTCCCCGGATCCAAATCCAGTTTCTTTGGTTCTTCATCTAAACATATTCAAATTAAGCTCATTCAAACATATTTTCATTCAATTTAGTCCAAGAACACATAAATTGGAAAATTACCATTTTACCCCTAACATTTACCATTTTTACAATTTAGTCCCTATTGCACAAAACAAAAAATACACAAAATTTCAGCATACCCATGTTGTGCCAAATTTTACACATTCTCAAACCAATCCATATATTTCATTTATTTCACATTTTCATTCCTCAAATTATTATTTTTGCAATTTAATCCTAATAACTCAAAATCATCAAAAACTCCAATACAAAATATGTTAATCTAAAACATATCTTTCATATTTCATCATCAAACAATAAAAATCAGAAGTTTTCAACAATGGCATAACTCAAAATATTCACCAAAATTAAAAATTCAAGCATGGGTTTTGTAGTACTCGAAGCAACGATTTCAAAAACGTAGAAATTATCAAAAATCGAACAAAAACGAACCTTGATTGAGCTTGAATAAATGCCGAACCCTAGCTTTGTTTCTTTCTTTTTCTTTTTTTTAACTTTTGGCAAGAAGAACAAATGAATATAAGATGAATTTTGATAACTTATGTTTTAACATATATATATATTTATTACTAAATTACTTTTATAACCTTAATGAAATAATAATAAAATCTTATAATATAAGTCCATTACCGTCCCAACAATATGTTAATGGAATACTTACATCGTAAATACTCCAGTTTAGAAAGCCATTAGCAATTAAGTCCCCTTTTAGAAATAACCACCAAATTTCCCTTTTACACGATTAAGTCCTTTTATTTAATCGAATACCTAAACGACAAAATTAAATCACAAAAATTTCATAGATATAAATTCACACAAAATAAACACAGTAGATAATTTTTAAATATTTTCTAACTCGGATTCATAGTCCCGAAACCACCGTTCTGATCAGGGTCTAAATCGGGCTGTTACAAATTTGGCAAAGGAAAGGGAAAGAAAATGAAAGGCAATGAGAGTAAAAGAGAAAAGTGAAAAAAGATATGAGTGAATGATGAATGGTGTGTTGAATGAGGAAGTGAAGGGGGCTATTTATACTTCAAATTGATAGCTCAAGTTAGCTAAAAATAGCATGAAATCCCTTTCATATGGCTGGCTGTTCTAGGTGGAAGGAAAGGTTGATGGGTTTGTTATTTTTAGCTTAGGGTTTAAATGAAAAATCTAGAAAATAGGAGAGGCTGGAACGACAAATGGGAAGAGTTTAGGGGTTGTTTTGCAAGTCTTGAAATCAATTTAATTTAACTAATTTGGGCAGCAAGTATGGATAGTTTGGGATGCTCTCTTGGGGGTGTCCACCCTTCCTCTTCATTTGCTCAATCCAAGCCCCATTTCTCCGCTTCAGGCTGTCCACTATTTCCAATAAAAATTTAACCGGACCAACTGATTCAAGAAAGTCGAAGAGTATAAATTTAGGTGCTCCATGGCTGTTAGTTCATTAGCTTCCACTTCAAAGATGCCTCGACAATTAATTCTTTCAAGGTGACTACCGAGCTGAATTTTAATCATTTGTGCAAACTATAAAAATAATCCTAATTATGAAAAATTATTATAAAAATGACTAAAATTCAAAATGTTTTATAAATTATGTTGAAATTAATTATTTTATAATAAAAGAATAAAATTTGACAAAAAAATACTTAGAAACTGCATGAATTAGTGCTTAAAAGGTGCTGAAAAAGTCTATATATTTTAGTGGTTCCAAATATAATTTAAAATGTATTTAGTTTAATTAAATATACAATAAAGAAGTTGTAAATAAGGAAATAATGAAAATTCCAATCAAAGGTGTCTATGGTCTAGTCGGGTTGTGTTCCAACCTAAGTATGGTGCCAACACCTTTTATATTCTCCCAAGCTTGGTGTAGCCCAAAATATGTGTATCAAATTTAGCCCATTGTCGTTGATATTCGTAAATGCTAAAACCAAATTTCATGGTTTGTCCATGTTGTAGAAATGGAAGGGTACTTCTTAGCAAATAGAAATTGTAGCTGAAATAATGCTTAGAACTATGGCCACAATTTCAACCACGAAACCAAAAGTGCCAAAAAGTAAAAATAAACATCAAAATTGTTTATGCAATTCGACATCACTGTATGTTTGTAAGGCTTTGCCCAGAGGAATGATCCACTATCTTTCTCACAATACAACTAATGATTGAAGTCCTAACATTGGGCTAACTCTCACCAATTTAACACCATCACCATTGTACAAAGAGTAGATCAACCTCCCACTAGCCTTCCTCCTTGAAAGCTTAGTTTTGCAATACAAGATACTCTTGATGGCTTACAAAAACAACAAATATATAAAATGTTCCTAACTTGAACAAAATTGTACTGTTTTGATCTCTCGAAATATCTTTAACCTAAATAAAACTTAAGTTTATATACTACTTTTTTGCTTACATAAGAGTCATAGTCTAATCACTTTTCTATAAACTAAAGTTGAAAATCAGCGTGGGGTAATCTTAACGTAATTCCATAAGAGTCTCAGTGTAATCCAATGCCTTTACTTGATCCTTAAGCAACCATTCTTTCAAAACTTTCACCTTTAACTCAATTGGTCTTCATGTTTTGGGCTCTGAGTCGTCCAAATATCTCCAAAAAAATTCTTTTGCTCTAAAAGTTACCAATTTTGAAAATAGGCAAGTAAAGTAATAAAATAGTTCTTCAAGTCGTGGTCACTATTTCAGCCACAGAATTTTTCCTTACCTTTAAATATGTCAACAATCTCCTCCTTTGACAATTTTTAAACAAAATATATATAAGGAAAAATAAAATCATCATAGTTACATATTCCCTCCTAAGGATCCCCCCTTACTCAAATAATTCCAACTACCTTATCTCAAAGTAATCTAACCATTAATGAAAGTATTAACACAGTAAGACAAAAATATGTAATCTAAAACGTGTAAGGGTAGGAGTACAAAATTACTGGAATGAGTAGGCATTTGTGAAAAGAGTAGAAGAATCATCATACTAAACTGATGAGAACTGAAACCCCAAGTTTATGATAATTGTGGCCCCAAAAAACCATGATACATGTTCACGGCTCCCTCTTTTTGTTCAGCGATTTTAAAAGGATCACTAAAGCTGTCTGGCCAAGATATCCTACTTCATGGCTAATAGCTTATTGTTGCAAGCTTTAAGTTCTTTAATCTACCTCTCATTGACAACAATTTCATTAGAAAGAAACTTTAGAAGCCTCTGATCAACAATAGTTGTAACGCCCCGTACCCGAGACCGTTGCCGGAGTCGAACACGAGGTGTTAACGGACTTAATTCATTTACTTACACAGTTCATTTCGAAATTTCCAGGCAAGCTGGCTAACTGCATCACAGCCACTTTAAAAATCATATCTTGAGTTCCAAAACTCGGAAACTGATTCCGTAAATTTTTCCTGAATCTAGACTCATATATCCATCTACAAATTTTTTTCTAGAATTTTTGGTCAGGCCAATTAGTACATTTTATTAGTTAAAGTCTCCCCTATTTCAGGGTTCGACTACTCTGACCTTTATGCATTACGACTTAGATATCTCTCTGTATAGAGCTTTAATACTTATGCCGTTTGTTTCTAATGAAATTAGACTAAAAAAGGAATCTGTACATATAAAGCATGACTTCTAATTGTCTCTGGTTAATTTAAGGTGAATTTCCAAAATCAGAACAGGGGATCAAGAAAATGCTCTGGCCCTGTTTCACGAAAACTTAAACATCTCATAAAATACGGCTCATATGGTCATTTCGTTTCTTTCATATGAAAATAGACTCATCAAGATTCGATTACATAAATTATTCACTATTTAATTCCATTCCAACTATGTTTAATGATTTTTCAAATTCACATCACTGCTGCTGTCAGCATCTATTCTAAGGTAAATTTTACCCATTTCATAATTTTCCATGAATCAATTAGTAAATTGACATACATTATTTTCAAGTATAATCACGATTAGCCATGACGTACGTAGCACCAATAGGACCATGATTGGCCATTCCAATGGCTAATCATTACCAACATTTCCACACCACTTAATAACCATATCATAAGACCATATATACAAAATGACCATAATGTTATACTCAAAATATACAAGCCATTTTCGCATGGCTATACGAATATACATTACCAAAAGATACTTAATTAACAACAAGGGTCAACCCTATACATGCCATTATCAAAGTTCAACTAAAGATATACCAAAAGGGCTTAGATAGTGTGGACGACTTCGACTTTGACACTCACGAGTCTGATAGCTGACGAACAAAATCTATAAACAGAGAATTAAAGCAACAGAATAAGCATTTTGATGCTTAGTAAGTTTTAAGTAATGAAATTATTTACAACTAAGGTATAGCGTTCGTATGACTAAATGAACAATTGCATATACGCATATTCCCAAAATTATGTTTACTTCACGCTTCAACCATTATATTCATACACTCAGGATCAAACCTGACTAAAGGCCGGAAGCTTGTTAATCAATTGAGCAAATACTATTTAAAAGGAATCAACCTTTCCAATGCATATACGAAACATACCTTATCGTTTGGATTTATGAGCGTATTAATTGAAGTTATTACAGCAATATCGCTAATTTCCAAACCCAAGTACCTTTGGGATTTAGCCGGATATAGCAACTCGCACAAATGCCTTCGGGACTTAGCCCGGATATAATCACTAGCACAAATGCCTTCGGGACTTAGCCCGGATATAGTAACTAGCACAAATGCCTTCGGGACTTAGCCTGGATATAGTCACTAGCACAAATGCCTTCGGGACTTAGCCCGGATATAGTAACTAGCACAAATGCCTTCGGGACTTAGCCTGGATATAGTCACTAGCACAAATGCCTTCGGATTTTAGTCCGGTTATCATCCGAATAATCATGCACATATATCAATAAATCATAACACATTTATATTTCATTTTCATTACTAGAACTCAAACACAAGACACTTATCAACCTTTACCATTTTCAGCTCAATAGCCACATACAAAGAGCATGATTTTGGTTGGCTTTGTAACATGATCTCTATACACATTCGGCTACCAGTCATATGTATAACTAATTACCTCGATAAATAATTCAAGTAGAATCATTATATCACCGTTTATTTATTATGCTTATATATCATGACTTAATCAAATCATAAACTAAGTTCCATTACTCAAAGACTTACCTCAGATGTTGTCGAACGACTTCAACGGCTATTCAATTACTTTTTCCTTTCCCCTATCCAACTTTGATCCTCTAAGCTCTTGAGCTAAATCAAACAATTTACCTCTCAATCAAACACAATCATACGACATTCATATACATTTTAGAACCAATTCATTTGAATCAATTTACCACTTAAGTGTATCACCATTTCGCTTTCAAATTTGTGTACTTGGTAAGTCACATTAAACTACTACAAATATAACTTTAATACATATTTATTTTCGAAGGTCTCAATGACACAAGGTGTATACATAAGGCACTAACATACATATAAGTATATATATATATACTTATGTGGTGTTCATATTTTAGTCGATTACTTAAGTTATGCACAACCACGTATTTATATACACTCTCATATTCATTATTACGAATATTGTCGAATACTTAACACAACTAAGCTAAAAATTGCCCAATATCATCTTAATTAACTTCTACATATACATCAAAATTTCCAATACAAAGTATTTAGCACCTATGCACTTAAACCGGATTAGCAAACACCCATAGACCATGACCGAATGCCATTTAAACACAAGTCAACAAGATCTCATAATTTCAAATCAAACTCTTAACAAGAATGCACAATACTGAACCCTTAGATGATTAAACATCTAATTTAGACAATTTTAGAACATCTAAACGGCACTTGTTCAAAACATTAAACAACTACATGTTAAATTTGTTACCATTGGTGCATTAGAAATTTATACTATCAATAAGCTCAACTTCTTGCAACAACAATTTCTTCCTCAAAGTTTAAAGGCTAAAATCAAATTATCTCCTCATTAACCATAACCGAATGTGCCATACATCCATCAAGATTCAAGATTTTTGGCATGGGCTAAGTAAGAAACAAGATGATTAACCTAAAACAAGCTTGAATTTCAAAACAAATCTAACACCTTTCACTAACCTTTCTTCTCCTTCCATGACCGAAAGTCTCCCCCCTTCTCTTCTTTTCAATTCGGCAAGGAAGAGCAAAGATGAACTTTGTTTTCTTCACCCCCCAATTTTTATTACTTTATTACAAACCCTTTTATTTTATTATTTTTAACACAAAATATTAACACAAAATATTTATAATATGTTTTAACCCATAGCATGGCCAGCCACTATCTAAAATTTGGGTAATTTGACATGCAAGTACAAACATTTTCTAACATGCATTAATAGGCCACTTTGACATTTGCCTAGCACAATCCTAAATTTTCTCACACAAGTCCTATTTGATAAATTTCACATACTATATACAAAATTTAAGCATGAAATTTTCACACGTGCATGTTCATATATAATAAGCATTAAATATGACTGTTAATTATTTTCTTATGGCTCGGTTTCGTGGTCCCGAAACCACTTCCCGACTAGGGTCAATTTAGGGCTATCACAACTCTCCCCCACTTAAGAAATTTTCGTCCCCGAAAATCTTACCGGTAAATAGGTTTGGGTATCGTTCTTTCATAGAGTTCTCGTTTTCCCAAGTAGCTTCTTCGATCCCGTGTTTGAGCCATAACACCTTTACTAACGGAACCCTTTTGTTTCGCAACTCCTTCACTTCACGAGCTAGGATACGAATCGGTTCTTCTTCATAACTCATATCGGATTAAATTTCAGCCTCGGAGGGATTAATTATGTGCGAAGGATCGATCAGAACGTCAAGCATCAAAACATGAAAAATGTTGTGAATCTTCTCGACATCAGGGGGTAAAATCAATCTATATGCCACTGGACCAACTCGTTCGGATATTTCATACGGCCCTATGAACCTCGGACTCAGTTTGCCCTTACGGCCAAATCGAGTATCTTTTCCAAGGTGAAACTTTAAGAAACACTTTGTCTCCCACGATACTCAATATCTCTTCGTTTTAAATCGCGTGACGACTTCTCGACGATCCGATGCGCCTTCAGACTTTCACGAATTATTTTTACTTTCGTTCAGATCTTTAATCAAATCAACTCAAAATTTTACTTTCACCGAGCTCGGTCCAAAACAATGGTGTACGGCATTTACGACCGTACAAAGCCTCGTAAGGTGCCATCTTAATACTTGATTGAAAACTATTGTTGTAAGCGAATTCAATCAAAGGTAAATACCGTTCCCACAAACCACCAAACTCAAGGATGCAACATCTCAACATATCCTCGAGTATCTGAATTATTCGTTCGGATTGACCATCGGTCTGAGGATGAAAAGCGGTGCTAGAATGCAACTTGGTACCCAAAGCTTCTTGCAATTTCTTCCAAAATCGCGAGGTGAACCTCGGATCTCTATCCGACATAATAGAAATAGGTACCCCATGTAATCTTACAATCTGAGAAACATACAATTCAACTAGTTTATCCAATGAATAATCCGTACGTACGGGAATAAAATGAGTCGACTTAGTCAGTCTATCAACAACAACCTAAATCGCATCTTTCTTACTTGCCGACAATGGCAACCCAGATACAAAATCCATCGTGACTCGATCCCATTTCCATTCGGTATCATGATCTATCAAGTAAACCAGAGGCACTTGATGTTCTGTTTTCACTTGTTGAAATATTAAACACTTCGAAACAAAATCGAAAATGTCTCGTTTCATACCATGCCACCAAAACTGACGTCTCAATCATTGTACATTTTGTACTACCGGTGGATAGACATTCGCTACTATGAGCCTCGCCAGATCATCGAAATAAGTTCAATTTCTTGGAACACACAAACGACTTCGAACCTCAAACAATCGTCATTATCAATTTGAAACTCGATTCCCTATTCAAACACATTCAGCCCGTTTTGCGACCAATTCATCATCGACTTTCTGAGCTTCACGAATTTGATGAATCAACAATGGTTTGGCCTTTAATTCTGCTACTAACACATTATCGGATAGAACAGACAAGTGTACATTCATCGTTCGTAAAGCAAACAGTGATTTACGACTTAAGGCATCTGCAACCACATTAGCCTTTCCCGGGTGATAGTCAATGACAAGCTCATAATCTTTTTTAACAACTCGAGCCAACTTCTTTGTCGCAGATTCAAATCTCTTTGAGTCATCAAATATTTGAGACTTTTGTGATCCGAAAATACATGGCACTTCTCACCAAATAAGTAATGTCTCCATATTTTCAAAGTGAATACGATGGCAGCTAATTCGAGATCATGGGTTGGATAATTTTTTTCATGTGGCTTCAATTGCCTCGACGCATAAGCTACAACTCGACCTTCTTGCATCAATACACAACCCAACCCAAGTAAGGATGCATCATCAGTAAATGACAAACTCTTTGCACGATTCGGCCTGCACTAGTCTCGAGCTTCATCAAATAAGTCTTTAGTTGATCGAAACTTTTCGACATTTTTCGTCCATTCAAACTTAACATCTTTTCAAGCGGCCGTCATTGGTGTGGCTATCATCGAGAAACCCTTTACAAACCGTCTGTAGTAACCAAGAAGTCCCAAAAAGCTCGAACCTCAATAATATTTCTGAGGCTTCCAGTTAAGTATGGCTGAAATTTTGCTCGGATCAACTAGAATACCCGATGCAGATACCACATGACCCAAGAAGCTAACCACTCTTAACCAGAACTCACACTTACTGAACTTAGAATATAATCGCTTATCCCGTAAAAGCGCAACACTAATCCTGTGTGTTCAAAGATGATCGGTTTCATTTTTCGAATAGACCAAAATATCATCGATAAACACAACTACAAACCGATCCAAAAACGGTCTGAAGATCCGATTCATCAAATCCATAAATATCGCAGGGGCATTAGTGAGCCCAAACGGCGTCACTAAGAACTCGTAGTGACTGTATCCCATTCTGAAAGCAGTTTTAGGTATATCTGAATCTCGAATTTGCAACTGTTAATAACCCGATCTCAAATCTATCTTTGAAAACACTGAGGCTCATTTTAGTTGATCAAACAAATCATCAATACGCGGTAACGGATATTTATTCTTTATTGTCACTTTATTCACCTGACGATAGTCGATGCACAACCTCATGGTTCCGTCCTTCTTTTTCACAAACAATACTGGTGCACCCCAAGGCGAGAAACTTGGTTGAGCGAAACCTCTATCCATCAACTCTTGTAACTGAGCTTTCAATTCCTTTAATTCCGTTGGTGCCATACGATACGGAGCTATTGAAATTGGTGTAGTCCCAGGTACAAGTTCGATGCCAAACTCTACCTCCCGAACAGGTGGTAACCCCGGTAATTCTTTGGGAAAAACATCCGAATATTCACAAACCACTGGTACCGATTCAAGTTTCTTTTCTGGTTCTTTATTATCAAATACGTATGCAAGATACTCTTCACACCCCTTTCTCACATATTTTTGAGCTAACATCGAGGATATTATTGTTGGCAATCCATTCAAAACAAGAGACTCAACCGAATTATCTCATTATTTGCACACCTCAAATCAATAGTCTTACTTTTGCAATTCACAATCGCATCATGTACGGTCAACCAATCCAAACCGAGAATAACATCAAATTCATCAAAAGGTAAAAGCATCAAGTCACCGGAAAACAGAGCCTCGGATTATTAAGGGCATTTCTTACACACCTTGTCGACAAGCACATAACGACTCAAGGATTCGACACTCGAATTATTTAACTCGAGAGACTCAACAGTAAAGTCTTCTTTGGATGCTCGGTCTCACATACATATGAATGAGTAGAACCGGGGTCAATCAATGCAATCACATTAGTATCAAAGAGAGTGAAAGTACCGGTAATAACATCTGGCGATGAAGCATCCTCGCATGCGCGTATAGCATAAGCTCTAGCAGGAGCACGAGCCTTAGATCTGGTTGTAGCATCTCTAGATCCTCTCTGACTGCCGCTAGCATTCCCCGTATTTCTAGATGGTCTGCCCCGTGCAGTAGTAGCACCTGGTTTCCCACTCTGATTTACATTTTGTTCAGACAGTCTCGGGCAATCCTTGATAAAGTGGTCAGCTGATCCGCACTTATAACAAGAGCGGTCATGGAATCTACAACTCCCCGAATGCTATTTACCACAATATCGCACTGCTCGCGTCTCGACGATCATTTCCAACACCGGCAATCAAGTGACTCGTGTACTCATTGGGGTCGATCACGATCTCGTCTCGAAAAGCCCAAAGTGTCTTTAGACCGGCCTAAATCATCTCTAAATTTCTTCGATGACTGTTGAAAGGGCTTTCCCAAAGATCTCTTATGAAACTCCTTTGCTCCCATATCAGCTTTTCTTTTCTCCTCATCGAGCTCTTTGACTTTGCAAGCTCGCTCGACAAGTACCACAAATTCTCCGATTTCTAAAATGCCAACATACGCTTTTATATCATCATTCATCCATCTTCAAACGTTTACATTACGACTTCAAGAAATACATTCTCGAGCGTACCGGCTGAGCCTTACAAACTTTCATTCATAATCAGTAACCTACATGGAACCTTGTTTAAGTTCAAGAAATTCTTTTCGTTTTTGATCAATGAATCTCTGGCTGATATACTTTTTTCGAAACTCGGTTTGGAAAAACTCCCAAGTTAGTTGCTCTCTGGGCACAACAGAAATTAACGTATTCTACCAATAGTAGGCAGAATCACGTAGCAAGGAGATAGTACACTTTAGGCATTCATCGGGTGTGCAAGATAGTTCATCAAGTACCCGAATAGTGTTGTCCAACCAAAATTCAGCTTGCTCGGCATCGTCATTGTCGTCGCTTTAAATTCAAGTAGCCCGTGTTTTCGATTTCATCAACTGGTGGCTTATTTAACCTTATCCGTCGGCCATCGGAGTTATCGCAGTGTGGGTTGTGTTAGTCGGGAATGGGGGTTGTGGAACAGCCGCATTAGTTCGAATATACTGATTGAACCAATCATTCATCACGCTATAAAAAGCCTGTCTAGCTTCATCATTATGATTACTAGCAATAGGTTGAGAGTCCACCGGCGCTGTCCCTTGCGCGGAAGCAGGCGCTACACTCTCAACATCATCAGCTACCGCTCAGTTGGGATCGGGATCCATTACTATAAGTAAACACATTTTTAACTGTCAGAAATCACCACACTATCAAATAAACACATAATGGCATGTATAGCTAAACTTGAACGTATTATGGTAGTCCTAGAATCGACTAAACCGTAGCTCTGATACCAATAAAATTGTAACGCCCCGTACCCGAGACCGTTTCCGGAGTCGAACATGAGGTGTTAACGGACTTAATTCATTTACTTACACAATTCATTTCGAAATTTCCAGGCAAGCTGGCTAACTGCATCACAGCCACTTTAAAAATCATATCTCAAGTTCCAAAACTCGGAAACTGATTCCGTAAATATTTCCTGAATCTAGACTCATATATCCATCTACAAATTTTTTTATAGAATTTTTGGTCAGGCCAATTAGTACAGTTTATAAGTTAAAGACTCCCCTGTTTTAGGGTTCGACTACTCTGACCTTCATGCATTACGACTTAGATATCTCCCTGTACAGAGCTTCAATACTTATGTCGTTTGTTTCTAATGAAAATAGACTCAAAAAGGAATCTTTTTCATATAAAGCATGACTTCTAATTGTCTCTGGTTAATTTATGGTGAATTTCCAAAATCAGAACAGGGGATCCAGAAAATGTTCTGGCCCTGTTTCACGAAAACTTAAACATCTCATAAAATACGGCTGATATGGTCATTTCGTTTCTTTCATATGAAAATAGACTCATCAAGATTCGATTACATAATTTATTCACTATTTAATTCCATTCATACTATTTTTAGTGATTTTTCAAATTCACATCACTGCTGCTGTCAGCATCTATTCTAAGGTAAATTTTACCCATTTCATAATTTTCCATGAATCAATTAGTAAATTGACATACATTATTTTCAAGTATAATCACGATTAGCCATGACGTACGTAGCACCAATAGGACCATGATTGGCCATTCCAATGGCTAATCATTACCAACATTTCCACACCACTTAATAACCATATCATAAGACCATATATACAAAATGACCATAATGTTATACTCAAAATATACAAGCCATTTTCGCATGGCTATACGAATATACATTACCAAAAGATACTTCATTAACAACAAGGGTCAGCCCTATACATGCCATTATCAAAGTTCAACTAAAGATATACCAAAAGGGCTTAGATAGTGTGGACGACTTCAACTTTGACACTCCCGAGTCCGAGAGTGATTTAACAAAATCTATAAAAAGAGAATTAAAGCAATGAATAAGCATTTTGATGCTTAGTAAGTTTTAAGTAATGAAATTATTTACAACTAAGGTATAGCGTTCGTATGACTAAATGAATAATTACATATACGCATATTCCCAAAATTATGTTTACTTCACGCTTCAACCATTATATTCATACACTCGGATCAAACCCGACTAAAGGCCTAAGCTTGTTAATCAATTGAGCGAATACTATTTAAAAGGAATCAACCTTTCCAATGCATATACGAAACATACCTTATCGTTTGGACTTATGAGCGTATTAATTGAAGTTATTACAGCAAGATCGCTCATTTCCAAACCCAAGTACCTTCGGGATTTAGCTGGATATAGCAACTAGCACAAATGCCTTCGGGACTTAGCCCGGATATAATAACTAGCACAAATGCCTTCGGGCTTAGCCCGGATATAGTAACTAGCACAAATGCCTTCGGGACTTAGCCCGGATATAGTCACTAGCACAAATGCCTTCGGGACTTAGCCCGGATATAGTAACTAGCACAAATGCCTTCGGGACTTAGCCCGGATATAGTCACTAGCACAAATGCCTTCGGATCTTAGTCCGGTTATCATCCGAATAATCATGCACATATATCAATAAATCATAACACATTTATATTTCATTTTCATTACTAGAACTCAAACACAAGACACTTATCAACCTTTACCATTTTCGGCTCAATAGCCACATACAAAGAGAATGATTTTGGTTGGCTTTGTAACATGATCTCTATACACATTCGCTACCAATCATAAGTATAACTAATTACCTCGATAAATAATTCAAGTAGAATCATTATATCACCGCTTATTTATTATGCTTATATGTCATGACTTAATCAAATCATAAACTAAGTTCCATTACTCAAAGACTTACCTCGGATGTTGTCGAACGACTTGACGGCTATTCGATTACTTTTTCCTTTCCCCTATCCAACTTTGATCCTCTAAGCTCTTGAGCTAAATCAAACAATTTACCTCTGAATCAAACACAATCATACGGCATTCATATACATTTTAGAACCAATTCATTTGAATCAATTTACCACTTAAGTCTATCACCATTTCGCTTTCAAATTTGTGTACTTGGTAAGTCACATTAAACTACTACAAATATAACTTTAATACATATTATTTTCGAAGGTCTCAATGACACAAGGTGTATACATAAGGCACTAACATACATATAAGTATATATATATACTTATGTGGTGTTCATATTTTAGTCGATTACTTAAGTTATACACAACCACGATTTATATACACTCTCATATTCATTATTATGAATATTGCGAATACTTAACACAACTAAGCTAAAAATTTACCCAATATCATCTTAATTAACTTCTACTTATACATCAAAATTTCCAATACAAAGTATTTAGCACCTAAGCACTTAAACCGGATTAGCAAACACCCATAGGCCATGACCGAATGCCATTTAAACACAAGTCAACAAGATCTCATGATTTCAAATCAAACTCTTAACAAGAATGCACAATGCCGAACCCTTAGATGATTAAACATCTAATTTAAACAATTTTAGAACATCTAAACGACACTTGTTCAAAACATTAAACAGCTACATGTTCTGCTATTACCATAGATGCATTAGATATTTATACTATCAATAAGCTCAACTTCTTGCAACAACAATTTCTTCCTCAAAGTTTAAAGGCTAAAATCAAATTATCTCCTCATTAACCATAACCGAATGTGCCATACATCCATCAAGATTCAAGATTTTTGGCATGGGCTAAGTAAGAAACAAGATGATTAACCTAAAACCAGCTTGAATTTCAAAACAAATCTAACACCTTTCACTAACCTTTCTTCTCCTTCCATGATTGAAAGTCTCCCCCCCTTCTCTTCTTTTCAATTCGGCAAGGAAGAACAAAGATGAACTTTGTTTTCTTCACCCCCAATTTTTATTACTTTATTACTAACCGCTTTTATTTTTTATTTTTAACACAAAATGCTAACACAAAATATTTATAATATGTTTTAACCCATAGCATGGCCGCCACTATCTAAAATTTGGGTAATTTGACATGCAAGTACAAGCATTTTCTAACATGCATTAATAGGCCACTTTGACATTTACCTAGCACAATCCTAAATTTTCTCACACAAGTCCTATTTGATAAATTTCACATACTATATACAAAATTTAAGCATGAAATTTTCACACGTGCATGTTCATATATAATAAGCATTAAATATGACTGTTAATTATTTTCTTATGGCTCGATTTCGTGGTCTCGAAACCACTTCCCGACCAGGGTCAATTTAGGGCTGTCACAACTCTCCCCCACTTAAGAAATTTTCATCCCCGAAAATCTTACCGGTAAATAGGTTTGGGTATCGTTCTTTCATAGAGTTCTCGTTTTCCCAAGTAGCTTATTCGATCCCGTGTTTGAGCCATAACACCTTTACTAATGGAACCCTTTTGTTTCGCAACTCCTTCACTTCACGAGCTAGGATACGAATCGGTTCTTCTTCATAACTCATATCGGATTGAATTTCAACCTCGGAGGATTAATTATGTGCGAAGGATCGATCAGTAACATCAAGCATCGAAACATGAAAACGCTGTGAATCTTCTCGAGATCGGGGTAAAATCAATCTATATGCCATTGGACCAACTCGTTCGGATATTTCATACGGCCCTATGAACCTCGGACTCGGTTTGCCCTTATTGCCAATCGAGTATCTTTTCCAAGGTGAAACTTTAAGAAACACTTTGTCTCCCACCGATACTCAATATCTCTTCATTTTAAATCCGCGACGACTTTTGACAACTGTGCGCCTTTAGACATTCACTTAATTATTTTTACTTTTCGCTTAGCATCTTTAATCAAATCAACTCCGAAATTTTACTTTCACCGAGCTCGATCCAAAACAATGGTGTACGGCATTTACTAATCGCACAAAGCCTCGTAAGGTGCCATCTTAATACTTGATTGAAAACTATTGTTGTGTTTAATTCAATCAAAGGTAAATACCGCTCCCACAAACCACCAAACTCAAGGATGCAACATCTCAACATATCCTCGAGTATCTGAATTATTCGTTCGGATTGACCATCGGTCTGAGGATGAAAAGCGGTGCTAGAATGCAACTTGGTACCCAAAGCTTCTTGCAATTTCTTCCAAAATCGCGTGGTGAACCTCGGATCTCTATCCGACATAATAGAAATAGGTACCCCATGTAATCTTACAATCTGAGAAACATACAATTCAGCTAGTTTATCCAGTGAATAATCCGTACGTAGGAGAATAAAATGAGTCGACTTAGTCAGTCTATCAACAACAACCTAAATCACATCTTTCTTACTTGCCGACAATGGCAACCCAGATACAAAATCCATCGTGACTCAATCCCATTTCTATTCAGGTATCATGATCGGTCAAGTAAACTCAGAGGCACTTGATGTTCGCTTTCACTTGTTGACATATTAAACACTTCAAACAAAATTGAAAATGTCTCGTTTCATACCATGCCACCAAAACCGACGCCTCGGATCATTGTACATTTTGTACTACGGGTGGATAGACATTCGCTACTATGAGCCTCGCCAGATCATCGAAATAAGTTCAATTTTTGGAACACAAAACGACTTCAACCTCAAACAATCGTCATTATCAATTTGAAACTCGATTCCTATTCAAACACATTCAGCCCGCTTTTGCACCAATTCATCATCGACTTTTCGAGCTTCATGAATTTGAGGAATCAACAATGGTTTGGCATTTAATTCGCTACTAACACATTATCGGATAGAATGCATAAGTGTACATTCATCGTTCAGTAAAGCAAACAAAGGATTTACGACTTAAGCCATCCGCAACCACATTAGCCTTTCCGGGTGATAGTCAATGACAAGCTCATAATCTTTTAACAACTCGAGCCAACGTCTTTGTCGCAGATTCAAATCTCTTTGAGTCATCAAATATTTGAGACTTTGTGATCCCAAAATACATGGCACTTCTCACCAAATAAGTAATGTCTCCATATTTTCAAAATGAATACCATGGCGCTAATTTGAGATCATGGGTTGGATAATTTTTTCATGTGGCTTCAATTGCCTCGACGCATAAGCTACAACTCGACCTTCTTGCATCAATACACAACCCAACCCAAGTAAGGATGCATCATCAGAATGACAAACTCTTTGCCCGATTAATTTGCACTAGTATCGAGCTTCATCAAATAAGTCTTTAGTTGATCGAAACTTTTCTAACATTTTTCTATCCATTCAAACTTAACATCTTTCTGAAGAAGTTTCATCATTGGTGTGGCTCTCATCGAGAAACCCTTTACAAACCGTCTGTAGTAACCGGCAAGTCCCAAAAAGCTCTAACCTCAAGAATATTTCTGAGGCTTCCAGCTAAGTATGGCTAGAATTTTGCTCGGATCAACTCGAATACCGATGCAGATACCACATGACCCAAGAAGCTAACCTCTTAACCGTAACTCACACTTCATCGAACTTAGCATATAACCGCTTATTCCGTAAAATCTGCAACACTAATCCCTGTGTTCAAAGATGATCGGTTTCATTTCTCGAATAGACCAAAATATCATCGATAAACACAACTACAAACCGATCCAAAACGGTCTTAAGATCCAATTCATCAAATCCATAAATACCGTAGAGGGCATTAGTGAGCCCAAACGGCATCACTAAGAACTCGAGGATCAGATCTCGCTCGAAAGTAGTTTTGGGTATATCCGAATCTCGAACTCGCAACTGATAATAACCCGATCTCAAATCTATCTTTGAAAACACTGAGGCTCCTTTTAGTTGATCAAACAAATCATCAATACATGGTAACGGATATTTATTCTTTATTGTCACTTTATTCACCTAACGATAGTCGATGCACAACCTCATGGTTCCGTCCTTCTTTTTCACAAACAATACTGGTGCACCCCAAGGCGAGAAACTTGGTCGAGCGAAACCTCTATCCATCAGCTCTTGTAACTGAGCTTTCAATTCCTTTAATTCCGTTGGTGCCATACGATACGGACCTATCGAAATTGGTGTAGTCCCAGGTACAAGTTCGATGCCAAACTCTACCTCCCGAACAGGTGGTAACCCCGGTAATTCTTCGGGAAAAACATCCGGATATTCATAAACCACTGGTACCGATTCAAGTTTCTTTTCTGGTTCTTTATTATCAAATACGTATGCAAGATACGCTTCACACCCCTTTCTCACATATTTTTGAGCTAACATCGAGGATATTATTGTTGGCAATCCATTCATAACAGTAGACTCGACCCGGATTATCTCATTATTTGCACACCTCAAATCAATAGTCTTACTTTTGCAATTCACAACTGCATCATGTACGGTCAACCAATCCAAACCGAGAATAACATCAAATTCATCAAAAGGTAAAAGCATCAAGTTAGCCGGAAAACAGGAGCTTCGGATTATTAAGGGGCATTTCTTACACACCTTGTCGACAAGCACATAACGACCCAAGGGATTCGACACTCGAATTACGAACTCAGTAGACTCAACAGGTAAAGTCTTACTGGATGCTAAGGTCTCACATACATATGAATGAGTAGAACCAGGGTCAATCAATGCAATCACATTAGTATCAGAGAGAGTGAAAGTACCGGTAATAACATCTGGCGAGGAAGCATCCTCGCGTGCGCGTATAGCATAAGCTCTAGCAGGAGCACGAGCCTCAGATCTGGTTGTAGCATCTCTAGATCCTCTCTGACTGCCACTAGCATTCCCCGTATTTCTAGATGGTCTGCCTCGTGCAGTAGTAGCACCTGGTTTCCCACTCTGATTTACATTTTGTTCAGACAGTCTCGGGCAATCCTTGATAAAGTGGTCAGCTGATCCGCACTTATAACCGGAGCGATCATGGAATCTACAACTCCCCGAATGCTATTTACCACAATACTGGCACTCTGTTCTGGCTCGACGATCATTTCCAACACTGGCAACCGAAGTGACTCGTTTACTCACAGGGGGTCGATCACGATCTCGTCTAGAAAAGCCCAAAGTGTCTTTAGACCAGCCTAAATTATCTCTAAATTTCTTCGATGACTGTTGAAAGGGCTTTCCCGAATATCTCTTACGAAACTCCTTTGCTCCCATATCAGCTTTTCTTTTCTCCTTACTGAGCTCTTCGGCTTTGCAAGCTCGCTCGACAAGTACCACAAATTCTCTGATTTCTAAAATGCCAACATACAGTTTTATATCATCATTCAATCCATCTTCGAAACGTTTACACATTACAACTTCTGAAGAAATGCATTCTCGAGCATACCGGCTAAGCCTTACAAACTTTCGTTCATAATCAGTAACCGACATGGAACCTTGTTTAAGTTCAAGAAATTCTTTCCGTTTTTGATCAATGAATCTCTGGCTGATATACTTTTTTCGAAACTCAGTTTGGAAAAACTCCCAAGTTAGTTGCTCTCTGGGCACAATAGAAATTAACGTATTCTACCAATAGTAGGCAGAATCACGTAGCAAGGAGATAGTACACTTTAGGCATTCATCGGGTGTGCAAGATAGTTCATCAAGTACCCGAATAGTGTTGTCCAACCAAAATTCAGCTTGCTCGGCATCGCTGCTATCTGTAGCTTTAAATTCAGTAGCCCCGTGTTTTCAGATTCTGTCAACTGGTGGCTTATTTAACCTTATCTGGTCAGTTACCGGAGTTATCGCAGGTTCAGGGGTTGTGTTAGTCGGGAATGGGGGTTGTGGAACAGCCGCATTAGTTCGAATATACTGATTGAACCAATCATTCATCACGCTATAAAAAGCCTGTCTAGCTTCATCATTATGATTACTAGTAATAGGTTGAGAGTCCACCGGCGTTGTCCCTTGCGCGGAAGTAGGCGCTACACTCTCAACATCATCAGCTCCCGCTCGGTTGGGATCGGGATCCATTATTATAAGTAAACACATTTTTAACTATCAGAAATCACCACACTATCAAATAAACACATAATGGAATGTATAGCTAAACTTGAACGTACTACGGTAGTCTTAGAATCGACTAAACCGTAGCTCTGATACCAATAAAATTGCAATGCCCCATACCCGAGACTGTTGCCGGAGTAGAACACGAGGTGTTAACGGACTTAATTCATTTACTTACACAGTTCATTTCGAAATTTCCAAGCAAGCTGGCTAACTACATCACAGCCACTTTAAAAATCATAGCTCGAGTTCCAAAATCGGAAACTGATTCCGTAAATATTTCCTGAAACTAGACTCATATATCCATCTACAAATTTTTTTATAGAATTTTTGGTCTGGCCAATTAGTACAGTTTATTAGTTAAAGTCTCCCTGCTTCGTGGTTCGACTACTCGACCTTCATGCATTACGACTTAGATATCTCCCTCAGAGAGCTTCAATACTTATGCCGTTTGTTTCTAATGAAAATAGACTCAAAAAGGAATCTTTTTCATATAAAGCATGACTTCTAATTGTCTCTGGTTAATTTATGGTGAATTTCAAAATCGAACAGGGATCCAGAAAATGTTCGCCCTGTTTCACTAAAACTTAAACATCTCATAAAATACTACCGATATGGTCGTTTCGTTTCTTTCATATGAAAAAAGACTCATCAATATTCGATTGCATAATTTATTCACTATTTAATTCCATTCATACTATTTTTAGTGATTTTTCAAATTCACATCACCGTCTTTGTCAAGATCTATTCTAAGGTAAATTTTACCCATTTCATAATTTTCCATGAATCAATTAGTAAATTGACATACATTATTTTCAAGTATAATCACGATTAGCCATGACGTACGTAGCACCAATAGGACCATGATTGGCCATTCCAATGGCTAATCATTACCAACATTTCCACACCACTTAATAACCATATCATAAGACCATATATACAAAATGACCATAATGTTATACTCAAAATATACAAGCCATTTTCGCATGGCTATACGAATATACATTACCAAAAGATACTTAATTAACAACAAGGGTCAGCCCTATACATGCCATTATCAAAGTTCAACTAAAGATATACCAAAAGGGCTTAGATAGTGTGGACGACTTCGACTTTGACACTCCCGAGTCCGATGGTGATTTAACAAAATCTATAAAAAAGAGAATTAAAGCAATGAATAAGTATTTTGATGCTTAGTAAGTTTTAAGTAATGAAATTATTTACAACTAAGGTATAGCGTTCAGATGACTAAATGAACAATTGCATATACGCATATTCCCAAAATTATGTTTACTTCACGCTTCAACCATTATATTCATACACTCGAGATCAAACCCGACTAAAGGCCTAAGCTTGTTAATCAATTGAGCGAATACTATTTAAAAGGAATCAACCTTTCCAATGCATATACGAAACATACCTTATCGTTTGGATTTATGAGCGTATTAATTGAAGTTATTACAGCAAGATCGCTCATTTCCAAACCCAAGTACCTTGGATTTAGCGGATATAGCAACTCGCACAAATGCCTTCGGGACTTAGCCCGGATATAATCACTAGCACAAATGCCTTCGGGACTTAGCCCGGATATAGTAACTAGCACAAATGCCTTCGGGACTTAGCCCGGATATAGTCACTAGCACAAATGCCTTCGGGACTTAACCCGGATATAGTAACTAGCACAAATACCTTCGGGACTTAGCCCGGATATAGTCACTAGCACAAATGCCTTCAGATTTTAGTCCGGTTATCATCCGAATAATCATGCACATATATCAATAAATCATAACACATTTATATTTCATTTTCATTACTAGAACTCAAACACAAGACACTTATCAACCTTTACCATTTTCGGCTCAATAGCCACATACAAAGAGCATGATTTTGGTTGGCTTTGTAACATGATCTCTATACACATTCGGCTACCAGTCATAAGTATAACTAATTACCTCGATAAATAATTCAAGTAGAATCATTATATCACCGTTTATTTATTATGCTTATATGTCATGACTTAATCAAATCATAAACTAAGTTCCATTACTCAAAGACTTACCTCGGATGTTGTCGAACGACTTCAACGGCTATTCGATTACTTTTTCCTTTCCCCTATCCAACTTTGATCCTCTAAGCTCTTGAGCTAAATCAAACAATTTACCTCTCAATCAAACACAATCATACGGCATTCATATACATTTTAGAACCAATTCATTTGAATCAAGTTACCACTTAAGTCTATCACCATTTCGCTTTCAAATTTGTGTACTTGGTAAGTCATATTAAACTACTACAAATATAACTTTAATACAAATTTATTTTCGAAGGTCTCAATGACACAAGGTGTATACATAAGGCACTAACATACATATAAGTATATATATATACTTATGTGGTGTTCATATTTTAGTCGATTACTTAAGTTATACACAACCACGTATTTATATACACTCTCATATTCATTATTATGAATATTGCCGAATACTTAACACAACTAAGCTAAAAATTTACCCAATATCATCTTAATTAACTTCTACTTATACATCAAAATTTCCAATACAAAGTATTTAGCACCTAAGCACTTAAACCGGATTAGCAAACACCCATAGGCCATGACCGAATGCCATTTAAACACAAGTCAACAAGATCTCATGATTTCAAATCAAACTCTTAACAAGAATGCACAATGCCGAACCCTTAGATGATTAAACATCTAATTTAAACAATTTTAGAACATCTAAATGACACTTGTTCAAAACATTAAACAGCTACATGTTCTGCTATTACCATAGATGCATTAGATATTTATACTATCAATAAGCTCAACTTCTTGCAACAACAATTTCTTCCTCAAAGTTTAAAGGCTAAAATCAAATTATCTCCTCATTAACCATAACCGAATGTGCCATACATCCATCAAGATTCAAGATTTTTGGCATGGGCTAAGTAAGAAACAAGATGATTAACCTAAAACCAGCTTGAATTTCAAAACAAATCTAACACCTTTCACTAACCTTTCTTCTCCTTCCATGATTGAAAGTCTCCCCCCCTTCTCTTCTTTTCAATTCGGCAAGGAAGAACAAAGATGAACTTTGTTTTCTTCACCCCCCAATTTTTATTACTTTATTACTAACCGTTTTATTTTTTTATTTTTAACACAAAATGCTAACACAAAATATTTATAATATGTTTTAACCCATAGCATGGCCGGCCACTATCTAAAATTTGGGTAATTTGACATGCAAGTACAAGCATTTTCTAACATGCATTAATAGGCCACTTTGACATTTACCTAGCACAATCCTAAATTTTCTCACACAAGTCCTATTTGATAAATTTCACATACTATATACAAAATTTAAGCATGAAATTTTCACACGTGCATGTTCATATATAATAAGCATTAAATATGACTGTTAATTATTTTCTTATGGCTCGATTTCGTGGTCCCGAAACCACTTCCCGACTAGGGTCAATTTAGGGCTGTCACAATAGTTGATATGCTTGAGGAAGCAGAAATTGTGCCAAAATCTATGCCAATAGTTTCAGGCACTATTATGTCTTCAGTAAGGGCTTCTTCCTCTTGCACATTACCAGGATCTAAAGGACATACCTACCTTCTAACTACTTGTGAGAGAAATTCTATTCTAGATGCATCTTCTTATACTTCTCAACAAATTTGACAATTTTAGACTTTTACGTAAACATGATTCTGAAATATGAGAGATGGATTATAAACCTTTTTATCATAATGATAGATCTCTATAAAGATCAAGTCTCCAATGTCAAATTGGATTCCTACTCCAACCTTCCTTAATAAAGCAACCATCTTCTTGGTTAAATTGTGCCTTTGACTATGGAAGCCAATTCCTTATGGCTATGAAATAGAGTGCAACATAAGTTGGTTCCAAGGTTGATGAATAAAGTTCTAAACCAACTAGGCATGTGAGGTGAACTCTATTGGTAATTTAGGCAGCAATAGTGTCTTCAAATTCCCCAAATTCCACATTCTTGGTGTAAGGATAGTGTAGCGAGTGTCTGATTTGTGCATGCCTAAACTTGTACCATTTGCCTTGCACATACACTTTAGGATACAACTTGCTAGTGGGGTCACAAATGCTCTGAAATAGGTTGATGAAGAATTCCAACAAAATCTGCATGACATAAGGCTTGGCAAACTTAGAAGATATCAACATATTTTTCTTCTTCAAAATTGTGTCGATGGCATGATCACCATAAATTTTATCATAGATGTTCTACTCCTTGATAATGTTGTTCTTGGTCAAGGAGGTGAATCTTTTGGTGCTACCAGTGGTGATGTAGATCTGCCATAAGCTTGTTGCAACTCTTCTTTATATTGTTTTCTTTCTTCTTCAAAAAGTTTTTTTTGGGTCAGCATCCATCAAGCCAATAGTTGTTTGCTTCAGAAAGCAAGACAAGTGATTAAGGCATTAGTTAAATATCAATCAAATGGGTCTTTTTCTTCATTCTTCTCTCTAAGATTGTTTATTTTCATTATTTGATGGAACATGCCTTGTAAGAACATTATCATTATCAATGTGAATGAATTTATTTTATTTTGGCTAGTGGAGAATGGTGTCAATTTAAATGATTTAGCGAGAAATCTGAAAAAAAGAAAAGAAGGAAGATAAGAAAAGTGTAACAACCCGTTTTTGGGTCAAATTGGAACAGTGATTCCAAGACCACAAATTTAAAGTAGAAATATTTAATTTTATAATTTCTTTAAGGTCTACAGTATGATTGAATGATTGTGTGGAAATTTCGTTAAGAAATTTTTTCGATAGAAGGTCCAATTTGACTAATAGGACTAAATTGCAATAGGTGTAAATTGTGTGTTCTAGAAGTTAGAGGTGTCTAATTGCTATGAAATTTTAAATTGGAGGTCCTTAAATGATAATTAGACCATTATACTTTAGTTTGGACAAAAATAGACACGGTTAGATAAAATTTCAAAGTTGTAAGTGAAGGGCATTTTGGTCATTTGGTAAATAAAGACAAAAATAACTAATAAAAAGATGTCATCTTCCCCAATTTAGTCCCCCATGGTCGAAAATCACTAAGGGAGACATAGCTAGGGTTTGGCCAACTTCCAAGCTCGATTGTAAGTCTATCTTTATTCTGTTTTTAATGATTTTTATGTTTTTGTAAATGTTGTAACATGATTTAGCTATTCTAGGGACTAATTTGAAAGAAAATCAAAGTATAAAATTTTTCGCATATTGAATATTTGGGTATTTTGATGTTTAATGGTAGAAAATGTATGTTTCGTGTTAGATAAACAACATTTACCAAGTGATTTTTGATGAAAATATCAAATAGAGACCTATTTGTAAAAGTTATAAAATGTGTGTAAAAATGTGAATAAATGAAAATGTGGACTAATATGAGTACTAATAATATTCGGCAAGGCTTGGGTAATGAAAAAATCGAATGAAAATCATTTTATGAGCCTAGGGACAAAAATGTAAAAAGTTAAAAAGTTAAGGGCAAAAATTACATTTTTTCCATAAGGTGTTTTTTGGATTAAGTTGAATAATGTTATGGTTGAATAAGTTAAATGTGGTTTTATAGATCAAGAAAGACGAGGTTCTGATCTAGACCGGGGAAGGAACAAAGTTGTAGACTAAATCGAACTATTAGCCTTTTTATACCGAGGTAAGTTTGTATGTTAAAAATAAGCTTTCATATAATTGTATTTCATTGCTTTAATATTGCAAGAATTTTATGTTTGATAAATGTAGATGAGCTTAATCCTATGATCAAGTCCGAAGATGAATCGACAAGCAAGAAATCCTGTTTGAACCTTAAGAATAGGGTAGGATACAAGTGACATGTCACTAGGGTCATTTTGTGTTATGTGGTCATGTGATTCGGGTGCTGATCTTGTACGTCCTACTGGATACTTGACAGATTTCGTGAGCAGTACCGCGTAGCTACGTTTTAATAGATAGCTTGTATGAGTAGGCCCGTTGATAGCTCGAGAGCGAGTAACTATGTGATATGAGACTTATGTAGCTTTGGCTACATATGCGGCACTTAGTGTGCAAATTTCCCAAGTATCTGACATTTTTATTCTGAGTGGTTCACAGGAACGTCGAAGATGAGAATATGTGTAAGTTCATTTCGAGATGGTTCAGGTGTGTGTGTAAAGCTCATGTTTATTAAATGCTTGAAATGATGAAAATGAGGTAAGTTTTGTGATGAAATGAATTATGATACTATGGTAAATTTACATTTAATTATGTTGTATTGTTTGAATGTTATATGCATGGTAAGTAACCTTATTTCTTGCATACGAGCTTACTAAGATATATAGCTTACTCTGTTTATTTTCCATGTTTTTATAGTGTCGCCAAGCTAGCTTGGATCAGAGATCGTCGGAGACTTGAATCACACTATCAAACTTTTGTTGCGGGTGTTGATGATCTTAGTATTTTGAAAGTATGGCTTGTAATTGTCAAAGATTGAGGTGGTATTTGGCCATGTAACTTGGCTAATTTTGATTGGATCCGTTGTAAGCATATATATATATATATATTTACGTATGCATGCATGTGCAATCATCCTTGTGTGATGTGGTCTATGAATGCTTGGTGAATGATGGAACTGTGATTTAAGGCAAGAATGTGAAATGTTTGGTGATATGATCTATAATAAAATTTTTGTACAATTCAGTATCTTGAAAGTAGTCAATTGTGGTTTGATAAATGTTGTGTGTATGATAGATGATGATAATGTATTGGCTTGTGCTGGTCATAAATGTGGATGTTTTGGTTGCCTCAGTATGTTATGTTTTGTCCCTTCGATTTGGTGTACGTGTACGTGTGAATAAGGGTGGCAAATGGCTTGGCAAATAACCTTTATTTTGTCCACACGGGTAGACACACGGGCGTGTGTGTAGGCCATGTGTGACACATGGTCTGCCACATAGGCGTGTGTTCTAGTCTTGTGTTCCTTGCACCTTAATTTTTAGAAACAAAATGCTCAGAATTGAGCACACGGGCGTGTTTCTAAGCCGTGTCATCGGGCGTGTGTCCTGGGCGTGTGAAGTCTACACCTATTTTATGAATTTCTACATGGCCTAGCACACGGGCGCGTTGCTTGTCCGTGTGACCTCAATTGGTTCATGGGTTACAAGTTAGAGAGTTATACGAGGTCAGGACATGGGCATGTGTGACCACATGGCCTGATCACACGGGCGTGTCTCATATCCACACGAGCATATGTCCCCTGTTTAATGGAAAAATTTTCTAAGTTTGTAAAACCTTCTAAAGTTTTTGGTTTAGTCTCTGACCACTCCCAAAGCATGTTTTGGGCCTCGTAGGCTCGTAATAGGAACTTTATGATTAATTTCAAATGGTTTTAATTTGGATGCAAATTTATGAATCGAAATTGTATGATTATTTGTGATGTGAGTCTGGTAATGCCTCATACCCTCTCCGGCATTGAATAGGGGTGTTATATTTAGTGATATCAGAGCTATGGTTTAGTCGATTCTCGACTAATGTAGCAAGTGTAAGAGTCTAGCTATACATGCCATATATAAATTTTAATAATGTGACAACTCTTGACAATTTAAACTATGCTTTCATATAGTAAATGAATCCTGACCGAGAAGTGGCTGATAACGTTGAGAGTAACGCGCCGGCTCCCGCTCAAGGGACCGCACCATCTGAAAGTAGACCAGTGATGATTAGTCAAGGAGGAGAGGCTAGAGAAGCCTTCTTCCAAAGGATGAAAGAGTGGTTTGCTGAGTTTGTTTGGACAAATTCGGCTGCCCAACATCCTCCACCCCCACCTAACCCTCAACTGGTTTCCGTAACTCCCCAAGGTATGGATTTGGTAAGACTGAACAAGCCTCCAGTCGATAAGATTTGAAAGCAAAGGGCTAAAGAATTTAGAGCAAATGTCGATGATGATCCTAAAATAGTAGAATTCTGGTTTGAGAACTCTATCCGGGTATTTGATGAGCTTTCTTGCACCCTGGATGAGTGCTTGAAATGGACTATATCACTTCTGATGGATACAGCGTAATAGTGGTGGAACACTCTTATATCTGTGGTACTGAGGGAAAGAGTTACTTGAGACTTCTTCCAAGAGGAATTCAGAAAGAAGTACATCAATCAACGATTCATTGATCAGAAACATAAAGTGTTCTTAAAGCTGAAATAGAGTCGTAGGACTGTGACTGAATACGAACAAAAGTTTATTAGGCTAAGTAAGTATGCTCGGGAATGCGTCTCGATATAGGCTATTATGTGTAAAAGATTCGGAGACGGACTGAATAAGGATATTAGACTGTTAGTTGGAATTTTAGAGTTGAAAGAATTTGTTGTGCTAATCGAACGAGCTTACAAGGCCGAGGAGTTGAGTAAGGAAAAGAAAAAAGTTGAGTTTGAGACTAGAGATTTGAGGAAGAGGCTAATGAATAAGCCATTTCAATCTTTGTCAAAGAAATCAAGAGATTTGTATGCTCAATCGGATGCTTCAGATGGGTATCCCAACAGAGATCGTGGGAAGCAATATTCGGGTTCTAAGGCCCAAACTACATCCATAGCGAGCGTTGGTAATGCTGGGTCTAATAAGCATGAGTACCAACACTGTGGTAGATGACATCTCGGTGAATGTAGGATGAATAATTGAGCTTGCTTTAGATGTGGCTCCCAAGATCACTTCATTCATAATTGCCCTGAAATGGTTGAAAAGGATAATTTTCAGAATACAAGATCAAGTAATATTGTTGCTAGAGGGAGGCTAGTGAGAAATACGGGAAATGGAACCAGTGGCAGAGGAGATCCAAAGACTTAGCTGTGAGATCGAAAGCTAGTGCACCTGCGAGAGCTTATGCTATCCGTCCTCGTAAGGATGTGTCCTCCCCCGATGTGATCACTAGTACATTTTCTCTTTATGATACTAAAGTAATTGCATTAATTGATCCTAGATCGAGTCATTCCTATATTTGCATGATTTTGGTATCTAGTAAGAACTTGTCTGTTAGGTCTACTGAGTTTGTGATTAAGGTGTCGAACCCTTTAGGCAAATATGTTTTAGTTGATAAAGTTTGCTAAAGTTGTCCTTTAATGATTCGGGGTCACTGTTTTCTAGTTGACTTAATGATTTTTTCATTTGATAAGTTTGATGTGATTCTTGGAAAGGATTGATTAACTCTGTAACACCCCTTACCCGAGACCGTCGCCGGAGTCGGACACGAGGGGTTAACGGGCTTAATCCACTTACTTGCACAGTTCATTTTAAAAATATTCAGACAGCCGGCTAACTATGTCACTGTCACCTTAAAAATCATATCTTGAGTTCCACAACTTGAAAATCAATTTCGTGATTTTTTCCTGAAACTAGACTCATATATGCATTTACAAATTTTTTTCTAGAATTTTTGGTTGGGCCAATTAGTACAGTTTATTAGTTAAAGTCCCCCATGTTACAGGGATCGACTACACTGACCTTTGTGCATTACGACCTGGATATCTCCCTGTACAGGGCTTCAATACTGATGCGTTTGTTTCTACAGAAACTAGACTTGAAAAGGAATCTGTACATATATGGCATGACTTCTAATTATCTCTGGTCAATTTATAATGAATTTCCAAATTCGGAACAGGGACTCCAGAAGCCGTTCTGGCCCTGTCTCACGAAAACATAAATATCTCTTAACATGCTGTTCATATGATTGTTTCGTTACTTTCCTATGAAAATAGACTCGTCAAGGTTCATTTACATAATTTATTCACTATTTAATTCCATTTCTACTATTTTTAGTGATTTTTCACATCCACATCACTGCAGCTGTCAGCATCTGTCTTTAAGGTAGGCTTTACCTTTTTCATAGTTTCCATGATTCAACTAGCCCTTTAACATAAATAGCACAAAATATGATCATGATTAACCATCCCAATGGCTAATCGTTTCCAAACATTTTCATACCTCTTAATGAACAACATACAATGATTATAATACCATGCCCAAAGTATACTTAAGCCATTTTCGCATGGCTATCCAAATTTACACAAAACCGAAAGGTACATGACCTACAACAAAAGGGTAGTCCGATACATGCCATTTCAAAGTCCAACCAAAATATACCGAAAGGAGCTTTGATAGTGTGGGCGACTTCGACTTCAAAATCCGAGTCCAATAGCTGAAGAACCAAAATCTATAAAACAGAGAATCAAAGAAACGGAGTAAGCATTTAATGCTTAGTAAGTTTGAGTCATAAATTTAGACACAACCAAAGTATAGCATTTATGTAGCTAAACAGATAATTTCACATGCACAAATTCTCAATATCATACTTACTTCACATTACCAACCCTTATATTCATACACAAAGATCAACTTAGCCAAAGGCCTAGGTAGCTCATTTATCAATCTGGCGAATACTTATTTGTAAGGGCTCAACTAATTCAAAGCACATACAAAACATACCTCATTGTTGGGATTTCACAAGCGTATTAACTGAAATTTTTACAGCAAGTTCATTCATTCCCGAATCACGTACCTTCAGAGTTTAACCGGATATAGCTACTGTTCAAATGCCTTGGGACATAGCCGGTTATAGTAACTCGCACAAATGCCTTCGGGACTTAACCCAGATTTAGTAACTCGCACAAATGCCTTTGGGACTTAACCCGGATTTAGTAACTCGCACAAATGCCTTCAGATCTTAGTCCGGATATAGTCACTTAGCACAAAGCCTTCGGGACTTAGCCCGGACATCATTCGAATAACCATGCACATTTATCAATAAATCATGACACATTCGTATTTCATTTTCATTAGCAAAACTCAAACACAAGGCACTTTTCACACTTGCAATTTCGGCTCAATAGCCACACACAAAAAGCATGATTTTAATTTGCTTAAAACATGATCTAATCAAAGCATGATCTAAGTTCTATTACTCAAGAACTTACCTCGGATGTTGTCGAACGGCTTCAACGGCTATTCGATCACTTTTTCCTTTCCCTTATCCAACTGTGGTCCTCTAAGCTCTTGAGCTAATTCAAACAAATTTAACTTATTAAAGTCTCATTTTGCTAGCTTATGGCCGAATATGACAAGGAGTTTGATAGGTCATATGGCCACCTTTTAGCTCAAATTCACAATGATCATACGCATTTTTAATCACATCAAGCAATTTAATACAATTCATTCGAACATCAAAAGAGAAGCTCAAGGTATTAGCCCATATATACATTAGACATTAAAGTCCCATATGTACAAAATCACGAATCGAATTCAACATATTTGCTAATATTCCGCTTAGCCGAATTTTCTAAGTCAAGCTAAAGCCATCAATAGGCTACCTATGGCCGAACATACACATCAACTCATATACTCATTCATGTGGCTGAACATACACATCAACTCATATACTCATTCATGTGGCCGAACATACATGTCTATGTTGGGGCCGATTGCAACACTTAATACATTCTACAAGTATGGTCACTTGTATTGACTAAACACCATTTTGTTTCAAGTTCAAAACTTGGCTAATACACACATATACAGTAGTAAACCAAACACGAGCATTTGCACTTCACCTTACTACCATTTCTCATCCAATAACGTGAACAACAACATATTTCTCTTCTACTTCCTACCATGGCCGAATGCATCACAACACCATACCATTTCGATTTTGGTGATGGTTAAACAAAGAACTTAATGTCTCACTCAAAAAAAAAATGCTAAAAAGAAGATTTAAGAGTCATCAATCCACCTTCACATGCATCATTTCAAAGCTTCATTTTTAGCATGTAAATGATATCAACACCAAGCAAGAATGATGCATCCATGGCCGAGTGTCATTTCCACCACCTAGCAAGATTTAGACCATGGGCTAGGTAGAACTCAAGCTACCAACTAAAACATGCATGCATCTCATGGACAACATCAAACATACCTTAGTCTAGCAAATCACCATAGCCGATTGTTTCAAGCTCCTCCCCTTCCTTTCTTTCCTCTATTCGGCCAAGGATGAACCAAAGGACACAACTTGTTTTCTTTCTTCCTTAGAATTTTCAACCAAAAGAAGTGAAAAATGATGGACACATTTTTTTTTTCTTCTTCTTTCCCTCAACTCACGGCAATGGGGGGGAACACTCACACCATTCCTTTTTTTTTTTCTTCCATTTCTTTATTACCCATACTCCTTATTTTATTTTTCCTAACATACACCATTGTCACAACATGTTTTATGACATGTTTTGCCCATCATCCTTTGTCATGGCCGGCCACTAGCAAATAAAAAGGGGGAAATTGACATGCAAGTCCACCCCTTTGATTTCATGCACTAATAGATCCTTATAGATTTACCTATTACATTTCAAAAGTGTCACACATAAGTCCTATCGACTAATTTCACATGCAATTTACTAAATCGAAGCTTAAAACTTTCACACATTCATAATCACATATTTTAGACAATAGATATCATATTCAAATAATTTGGTGACTCGGTTTAGCGGTCCTGAAACCGCTTTCCGACTAGGGTCACTTTAGGGCTGTCACAAACTCTACATGATGTAACATTGAATTGTAGACCAAAATTTATTGAATTGAAATGTCAAAACAATGAAACTCTTCGAGTTGAGTCAGATGAGTTACCTATGGTGATTTCATCAATGTCTACTCAAAGGTATATAAGGAAAGGTTGTGAAGCTTATCTTGCATATGTGCTAAACATGAAAGAGTCTAAATTGAAGATCGAATTTGTGCCGGTAGTTTGTGAATATCCGGATGTGTTCCCAGAAGAGTTGCTAGGGTTACCACCTGTCAGAGAAGTGGAGTTTGCTATTGATTTAGTACTGAGGACTACAATAATATCGATAGCTCCGTATAGAATGGCTTCAACCAAGTTGAAAGAATTGAAGTCTTAGTTACAAGAGTTGACAGACAAGGGTTTTACGAGACCGAGTTTTTCTCCCTTGGGTGCATTGGTATTATTCATCAAGAAGAAAGATGGATCCATGAGACTTTGTATTTATTATCATCAACTCAACAAGGTTACGATAAAGAACAAGTATCCTTTACTGAGGATTGATGATTTGCTTGACTAGTTGAAAGGGACAACTGTGTTTTCGAAGATAGATTTGAGATCCGGCTACTATCAGTAGAGAGTTAAAGACAAGGATGTGCCGAAAACCGCATTCAGAACGAGGTATGGGCATTATGAATTTCTTGCTATCCCTTTTGGATTAACTAATGCTCCTATTGTTTTTATGGATTTCATGAATCGGATCTTTCGACTATATTTAGACAAGTTTGTAGTTGTGTTCATTGATGATATTTTGATTTATTCCCGAGATGAGTCTGAGCATGTTGAACATTTAAGAATTGTATTGAAGACTTTGAGAGATAAGAAGTTGTTTGCTAAGTTTAGCAAAAGTGAGTTTTGGCTCCGAGAAGTCAGATTTTTAGGACATATTGTCTCCGTGGAAGGTATAAGGGTTGACCCGAGTAAGATTTTGGCAATTGTTGATTGGAAACCACCGAGGAATGTAACCGAGGTTAAAAGGTTTTTTGGCTTATCCGGGTATTATCGACGATTTGTCAAAGTATTTTCGATGATCGCAACACCTATGACAAGATTGTTGCAAAAAAATGTTAAGTTTGAATGGTCAGAGAAAGGCCAAAAGAGCTTTGAGCAATTAAAAGCGTTATTGACTGAGGCACCGGTATTAGTGCAACCTAAATCAGGAAAAGAGTTTGTGACTTTCAGCGACGCATCATTGAACAGTATTGGATGTATCTTGATGCAAGAGGGCAAAGTTTATGCCTCAAGACAACTGAAACAGCACGAAAAGAATTATCCGACGCACGACTTAGAATTGGCTGTCATTGTGTTTGCTTTAAAGATTTGGAGACACCATTTATTCGGGAAAAGTGACACATCTTTACCAACCAGAATAGGTTAAAATACTTGATGACTCAAAAGAATTTGAATTTACGAAAATAGAGATGGCTCGAATTGTTGAAAGACTATGAGTTAATAATCGATTATCATCTGGGAAAGGCGAATATGGTCGCTGATGCTTTGAGTAGGAAATCTTTGTTTGCTTTGAGAGCAATGAATATGCAACGACTTTATCTAATGATGGTTCGATTATAGCTGAGTTGAAAGCTAGGCCGATATTTCTTTAACGAATTTGTGAAGCTCAGAAAAGTGACAAAGAACTTCAAGCTAAAAGAGTTCAGAGCGAATCGGCTAGTGATTCAGATTTTCAAATTGGGGCTGATGTTTGTTTGATGTTCCAAGGTAGGATTTGTGTACCGAGAGATACCGACCTTATTTAGAAAATTCTTCACGAGGCACACAGTGGTTGTCTGTCTGTTCACCTAGGAAGCACGAAGATGTACAATGATTTGAAGCCATTATATTAGTGGTCAGGTATGAAAAGAGATGTTTCTGAGTTCGTATCGAGATGTTTGATTTGTCAACAAGTAAAGGTCGAACACCAAGTACCTTAGGGATTGCTTTAGCCTATGATGATTCCCGAGTGGAAATGGGATAGAATTATGATGGATTTCGTAACTGGACTACCTCTAACTCCAAAGAAGAAAGGTTTTATTTGGGTCATTGTTGATAGATTGACGAAATTGACTCATTTTATTCTGGTACGTACTGACTATTCACTTGACAAGCTAGCTGAGTTGTACATAGCTGAGATTGTTGGATTGCATGAGGTGCCTATTTCTATTATTTCGGATAGAAACCCGAGATTTACTTCACAATTTTAGAAGAAGTTGCAAGAAGCTTTGGGCACAAAGTTGAATTTTAGTACTGCATTTCATTGGCAGATCGAAGATCAATTGGAAAGAACGATTCAGGTTCTCGAAGATATGCTTCACTGTTGTGTATTAGAGTTCGAAGGTAGTTGGGAAAAATATCTACCTTTAGTCGAATTTACTTACAACAATAGTTTTCAGTCAAGTATAAAGATGGCACCATATGAGGCATTGTATGGTTGCAAGTGTCGAACTACGTTGTACTGGACCGAGCTTAGTGAGAGATAGATTCATTGATTTGGTTAGAGAAACCGAAGAAAAAGTGAAAGTAATTCGTGATTGTTTGAAAGCAGCTTTGGATAGACAAAAATCGTACGCGGATTTGAAATGAAAGGAAATTGAATTTCAAGTTAGTGATAAGGTATTTCTAAAAGTTTCTCTGTGGAAGAAAATTCTTAAATTCAGTCGCAAGGGTAAACTGAGTCCACGTTTTATTGGTCCATATGAGATTATTGAAAGGATAGGGCCAGTGTCATATCAACTAGCCTTGCTGTCAGACTTAGAAAGCATCCATAATGTGTTTCATGTGTCTACGTTGTGCCGTTATCTATCAGATTCTTCACACATAATTTCACCAACTGAGGTTTAGATTCGACCCGATATGACTTATGGTGAAGAACCGATCAACATTTTAGCTCAAAAGGTTAAACAGTTAAGAAATAAAAGCATAGCTCAAGTGAAAGTTTTGTGGCAACGACACGGGGTCGAAGAGGCTATGTAGGAACCCGAGGAAGCTATGAGAAAACAGTACCTAAACCTCTTTTTTGGTAAGATTTTCGAGGATGAAAATCTCTAAAGGGGGAGAGTTGTAATAGCCTATTTTTGGGTCAAATCAGAACAGTGGTTTTGGGATCACAGATCCGAAATAGAAATATTTAATTTTATTATTCCTTTAAGGTCTACAGTATGATTGAATGATTGTTTGAAAATTTCGTTAAGAAATTTTATCGATAGAGTGTCCAATTTGACTAATAGGACTAAATTGCAATATGTGCAAAATCTATGCTCTAGAAGCTAGAGGTGTCTAATTGATATGAAATTTTAAAATGGAGGTCCTTAAATGGTAATTAGATCATTATACTTTAAGTTGGACAAAAATGGACATAGTTAGATAAAATTTCAAAGTTTTAAGTGAAGGGCATTTTGGTCATTTGGTAAATAAAGACAAAAATAACTAATAAAAAGATGTCATCTTCCCCAATTTAGTCCCCCATGGTCGAAAATAACTAAGGGAGACATAGCTAGGGTTTGGCCAACTTCCGAGCTCGATTGTAAGTCTGTCTTTGTCCTCTTTTTAATGATTTTTACGTTTTTGTGAATGTTGTAACTTGATTTATCTATTCTAAGGACTAATTTGAAAGAAAATCGAAGTCTAAAATTTTACTCATGTTGAATATTTATCTATTTTGATGTTTAATTGTAGAAAATGTATGTTTTGTGTTAAATAAATAATATTTACCAAGTAATTTTTGATAAAAATGTCAAATAAAGACATATTTGTAAATGTTGTAAAATGTGTGTAAAAATGTGAATAAATCAAAAATGTAGACTAATATGAGTACTAATAATATTTGGCTAGGCTTCGGTAATAAAGAAATCGAATGAAAATCATTTTACGAGCCTAGGGACTAAAATGTAAAAAGTTGAAAAGTTAGGGGAAAAAATTACATTTTTTCCATAAGGTGTTTTAGGATTAAATTGAATAATGTGATGATTGAATAAATTAAATGTGGTATTATAGATCAAGAAAGACGAGGTTCTGACCTAGACCGGGGAAAGAACAAAGTTGTAGACTAAATCGAACTATTAGCCATTTTGTATCGAGGTAAGTTTGTATGTTAAAAATAAGCTTTAATATGATTGTATTTCATCACTCTAATATTACATGAATTGTATGTTTGATAATTGTGGATGAGCTTCATCTTATGATCGAGTCCGAAGACTAATCGACAAGCAAGAAATCCCGTTTGAACCTTAGGCATAGGGTAGGATACAAGTGACATGTCACTAGGGTCATTATGTGTTATGTGATTAGCTGATCCGGGTGCTGGTCTTGTACGTCCTACCGGTGGTTGAGTATACTGGCATATGTTGCGGATACTTGACAGCTTGTGTGAGCAACACCGCGTAGCTACGTCTTGACAGACAGCTTGTGTGAGCAGGCCTATTGATAGCTTGAGAGCGAGTAACTATGTGATACGAGACTTGGGTAGCTTTCACTACATATGTGGCACTTAGTGTGCAAATTTCCTGAGTATCCAACATTTTTATTCTGAGTGGTTCACGAGTACGTCAAAGATGAGAATATGTGTAAGTTCATTTCGAGATGGTTCAGGTGTTTGTGTAAAACTCATGTTTATTAAATGCTTGAAATGATGAAAATGAGGTAAATTTCGTGATGAAATGAATTATGATACTATGGTAAATTTACACTTAATTATGTTGTATTATTTGAATGTTATATGCATGGTAAGGTTGCTTATTTCTTGTATACGAGCTTACTAAGCTATATAGCTTACTCCGTTTATTTTCTATGTTTTTATAATGTCGCGAAGCTAGCTCAGATCAAAGACTGTCAGAGACTTGAATCACACTATCAAACTTTCATTTGGGTATTGATGATCTTAGTATTTTGGAAGTATGGCATGTATAGGGACTTGGTCATTTTGTTATATGGTCATTGTGTTTTGGCCAAAAAAGTTGGCTTGTAATTGTCAAAGGTTGAGGTGGTATCTGGCCATGTAACTTGATTGAATTGGTTGTAAGCATATATATATATATATATATATATATATATGTATGTATGCATGCATGTGCAATCATCCTTGTGTGATGTGGTCAATGAATGCTTAGTGAATGATGGAATTGTGATTTAAGGCCTGAATATGAAATGTTTGGTGATATGATCTATGGATGAAATAATAAAATTTTTGTACAATTAGGTATCTTGAAAGAAATCAATTGTGGTTTTATAAATGTTCTGTGTATGATAGATGTTGATAATGTATTGACTTGTGTTGGTCATAAATGTGGATGTTTTGGTTGCCTGAGTATATTTTGTTTTGTGCCTTTAATTTGGTTAGGTGTAGGTGTGAATAAAGGTGGCAAATAGCCTTTATTTTGTCCTCATGGGTAGACACACGGGAGTATTTCTAGGCCGTGTGTGACACATGGTCTGCCACATGGGCGTGTGTTCCGGTCATGTGTCCCCTACATCTTAATTTTGAGAAACAGAATGGTCAGAATTGAGTACACGAGCAGAGACACGGGTGTGTGTCTCAGCCGTGTGGATGACATAGCCTTAGGCACGAGTGTGTGTCCTGGGCATGTGCAGTTTGTACCTATTTTATGAAAATTAATTTTCTACACGGCCTAGCACACGGGCGTTTGACTTGGCCGTGTGACCTCAATTTGCTCATGGGTTACAAGTAAAAGAGTTACACGGGGTCAGGATACGGGCGTGTGTAACCACATGGCCTGATCACATGGGCGTGTGTCCCCTATTTAGTAGAAAAATTTTCTAAGTTTGTAAAAGTTTCTACAGTTTTCAGTTTAGTCCCGGACTGTAACAGCCCGATTTTAGGCCTAGTCAGAATAGTGGTTTCAAGACCACTAAATTGGGGTTGGAGAATTATTTTTTTATATCATTTTATCTGTCGTGGCAGGATTATATGAGAGTATGAAAATTTTGGTGAATTAATTTTAGTGATTGCATGCTTAATCGGGAAAAAGGACTAAATCGCATAAAGGGTAAAAGTTCTATTTTACTTGATAGACATACCAAATAGCTAGAGAGCCATGATTGGAGGTATTTAAAGGGCAATTAGACCCCCCTCCAAGAGGCATGGCCGGCCACAAGAACAAGGAAATCAATAGGTCAAATGGTTAGGTAATTTGATGACCTAATTTTGACTAGAATAAAAATAAAATAAAGAGAAAAGATATCATCTTTTTTCTACCATCTTCTCCACCAAAAATTCAACCATTGTAGGGGGTTTTGAGCTTCAAAAAATGCAGCCGCTCTCTACTCTTACAAGTAAGTGGCTTTGATGGCTTTTCTTGAAAATTTTTACATTTTTAGAACCCTTGTAGCATGAGCTTTCAAATGAGGGGACTATTTTGCAAAATGGTTGAAAGTCTAGGGTTTTTCCATGATAGTAGACATGTTGTTTTCTGAAATTTTATGGGAGAAAATGAACCATGGTTGTGAAATAAATAACTTTTGTGAAGAGATTTCTCATGAAAACCCTAAAAAGGACCATTTTACACAAGTTGTAAAATAGTTGATAAATGTGTGACATATTGATAATTTTGGGCTGCTTCTAGTCTAAAAAGTAATCGACTAGGCTTAAGATATGAAGAAATTCAATAAAAATCGATTTTCGGACCTAGGGGTAAAATGGTCATTTTGCAAAAGTCTAGAGGCAAAATGGTCATTTTGCCCAATTTTAAATTGTTAAGTATCTAAATTAATAAAATGATTAAATTCGTAAATTTTTATCGTTCTAGATCAAGAATTATAAAATCTGGGCCTAGACCGAGGAAAAGCGAAGCAAGTGGGCTAAGCTGAACTAATCGTCTACATTTTGTAATCCAATGTAAGTTGTATGTAAATAATACAACTACATTGTTATTATATGTGCTTAAATTGAGATAGCATGAATTGCTTGTTTGTGGAAATAATCATGTATGATGAATATTGAGATAGTAGGACTTTCGTTTGAACCTTAGGAAATAAATCGGATATTCAGGCCAGGACATTCGAGATATTGTGTGCTAGTGTAAGACATGTCTGGGACATGCATCGGCCACATTATAAGAGCTAGTGTAAGACTATTTTCGAGACATGGCATCGGCATTGAGACGAGAACTAGTGTAAGACATGTCTATGACATGTATTGGCCTCGAGATGTAAGCCAGTGTAAGACATGTTTGGGACATGCATCGGCTACGAGATGTGTCAATGGAAAACCATGTCTGGGACATGGCATCGGCATGTATAGAAGTGTCAGTGTAAGACCATATCTGGGACATGACATCGGCACGGATATGTATGAGCTAGTGTAAGACCATGTCTGGGACATGGCGTCGGCCTCGATTTCTATAGTCAGTGTAAGACCATGTCTGGGACATGGCGTCGACATGATGGATGAACCAGTGTAAGACCATGTCTGGGACATGGCATCAGCATTATACCCTATGTTGAGGTTGAATGACTATCCAATAGTATTCCAAATGGTTCAACAGTAAGAGTTATAGTTTAAGTTAAACGAGAAAAGTATAACCATGTTGTGAGTGATATAGGTACCTAAATGAAATGCATGAGATGTGAGCTTAGTATATGCTATGTGAATTGTGTTGGATAGTGACGAGTAAGTTGTGCTTATGCCTATTTTAGACTTATGAGCATGATATTGAATGGTAAAGTTGTCGTTACATTTATTTTCATGCAACTTACTAAGCTTTAAGCTTACCCTAGTTCTTTTCATTTTCTTATAGTGCCGCCTAATTAGATCGTGGATCAACGGACGTCGGAGGCATCGATCACACTATCAATCGAAGCACTTGGTATAGTTAGATCTATTTATTTTGATTATGGCATGTATAGGATACTGACTTTAGAATTTTGTGTCATTGTTAATTGGCCAAACATGTTGGCTTGCTTTAGCATTTTGATTCATTTTATATAAGGCCCCGGAAATGGCTAAAGTTGAAAGTTGTTATATGAATACAAGAAGTTATTTCATGAATGGGTAATTTGTTGGTTGTTTTAGTAAATATGAAATGTGTAAAGGCCTTAGATGTGGTTGTTGGATTGGAGAATCATTTTATTATGGTCCTTAGCATGATAGATGTTGTTATTTTGTGTTTTAGGGTGGCAAAGGGCTTGGTAAATAACCCTATGTTGTCTACACGGGTAGAAACACAGGCGTGTGTCTAGGCCGTGTGTGATACACAGCTAGCCTCATGGGCGTGTTGTCAGGCCGTATGTCCCCTGCACGTAAAAATTTCAAGTCAGTATGCATGGAAGTAAACACACGGGCAGAGACACGACCGTGTGTCTCAGCCGTGTGAAGGCCACGGCCTAGCACACGGGCGTGTGCCTTAGCCGTGTTGTAACACCCTTACCCTACTATCGTCAGGAACAGATACAAGGTATTACCGAACATAACATATACCAAGATAGAAATATGTCATCCCATTTGATAATGCATCGTATAACATATATCTTGAACAATATTAGCCAACTTTTATGGCTTGTACAAAGTAACTGGTCGAAAGCATCAGAACTAATATTTTAAACCTAGACAAATATGACACATAACAAAATAATTTTTGCCTACTATACATGCCATAATTCAAAACATTTAGTTCAAATACCCCAAAGTATGATAGTGCGGGTAGATCTTCACGATCCTTGACTCTGAGCAAGCTGGAGAACACTATAAGACAAAAGAGAGAAACGAAGTAAGCTTATAGCTTAGTAAGTAGTATGTAAATACTAATTTAAGAATCTAACATGTTTACACAACAATTCAAGTATGTCTACTTTAACTTCACTACTTATTCCACTTCGATTAAGCTGTCTCTGCTGTGTCATATTCACTAAATAAATCATAACTCGAGTTACAAAACTCGAAATTCATATCCGTAAAATTTCCTGAATCTAGACTCATAAAGATTCTTGCTAAATTTTTTTATAATTTTGGTTCAGCAGATTAGTACAGTTTATTAGTTAAAGTTTCCCTGTTACACAGCTCGACTGGCCTGACCTCTGTCCACTACGAATTGAATTTCTCTCAGTACATAACTCAAACAACCCTGAAGTCTATTGTATTTAAAACTAGTCTCAATAAGGAATTTAGGCATGTAAACTATATTTCTTAGTTTTCTTTGTACAATTTTTAATGATTTTTCAAAGTGGAAACAGGGGATCACGTATTCATCCTGAGCAAGTCAGTTACAATTGTAAATATCTCAAAATATAGAATTCCTTTGCTTGCCCTGCTTCTTTTATATGAAAGTAGACTCATTAAGCTTTAATTTCACATCTCATTCAACCTCTAATTATATTCCTCCTATTTTTGGTGATTTTTCAAAATCACGTTACTGCTGCCATCTAAAAACAGTTTTAATACTAATTTCACTCTTTCACACATTCTTTATGCTAACCTCATTTTATCGTATATATGTATATGCCACAATTCATTTTCACCACATTTCATTCACTATAAGTGTAGGCCCAAACCACAATGTCACCACAAAACCATCCCGTTGAACAATTCGGATCAATCCTCGATATTTAACGGTTTGACACACACCCACCATCATACTTCATTTAGTTCGGCTCTCTTGTACACATGGGGAACACTTAGTACCACTCATGCGACCTAGCCGATTTGTCTCAGTAGCTCTCTTGTCTACATGGTGTCCTTCACTTGGAATCACGCATGCGACCTAGCTACATTTATCTTTCACGTAGCTCTCTTGTCTACATGGTGTCCTTCACTTGGAATCACGCATGCACCTAGCTACATTTATCTTTCACGTAGCTCTCTTGTCTACATGGGATACATCTCGTATCACGCATGTGACCTAGCTACTACAGGGTGTCTCGTAGCTTTCTTGTACACATGATGTGCACTCAGCATCATACATGTGACCTAGCTACGCCCTCTATTTCATTCGATCTCTCAGAATGTTCAACCGGATCTCTCTCTCAGTATTTATTTCCATTCTTCCCATAGTCAATTTATATTTTAACATCAGCTAGTATATTTATATAATAGGCTGAAATATAAGAATGTACATGAAATTATTGTAATATTTACATACAACTTACCTTGGTGCAAAATATGGAAATTTTGCAATTTAGTCCAAAACTTTTTCTTTCCCTGCTCGAGGTCGGTTCTGCGCCTTTCTTGATCTATAATAACACATTTAGCTCATTTAATACTCATACTATTTATTTCAATCCAAAAATCACATTGTAGAAAAATTACATTTTGCCCCTAACTTTTACAAAATTACAATTTTGCCCCTAGGCTCGGAATTTAATTTCAGCCCTTATTCTTATGTTTTATGATATGCTGAACATTTTCTCTTCTACAACAACATCAAATTCCCACTCTATCATATAGTTATGAACATTAGGTATTTTACCGATTATGCTTGCTTTTACTCGTTTTCACTTAAAACCGAGTAGCACAAATTATTTAACACAATTTAAAACCTCATATTCTATCATAAAACATCAAAATACACAAATTTCACCTATGGGTATTTTTTCCAAATATGAACCCTAGGTTAAATTATTACTAGCATAAGCTTAATCGAGCTTCCGGATTCCAAAACGAAAGAACATTAAAAGCGGGCTTAGAATCACTTACTATGGAGCTTGAAAGTTGAAGAATCCCTAGCTATGGAGAAAGTGAAGTTTCGCAGCAACTAAATGGGGAAGATGACTATTTTGTGTTATTTTTCCCATTTTATTTCATTTAATATCAAAATGACTAAAATACCCTTACTACTAAACTTTCCAAAAATTCCTTCCATGTCCTAAATTTGTCCATGAACTTAAAATTGGTAGAATTGCTATTTAAGACCTCCTAATAAATATTTCAAAACAATTTCATACTAAAATTTCTAGTATGCAAATTTTGCAACTTATTCGATTTAATCCCTACTTTCAATTTAAACACTTTAGGCATAGAATTTCATCACGAAATTTTCACACAATCATGCAATCATATCATAAACCCCAAAATATTTATAAAACAATTATTTCTATCTTGGATTTGTGGTCACGAAACCACTATTCCGATTAGGCCCTAATTCGGGTTGTCACAATTCTCCCCCCTTTAGAGATTTTCGTCCCAGAAAATCTTACCCAGAAGAGGTTTGGGTACTGTTTCCTCATAGCTTCCTCGGGTTCCCACGTAGCCTCTTCTATCCCATGTCCGTGCCACAATACTTTCACTAAGGCTATACTTTTGTTTCTTAACTGCTTAACTTCTCGAGCCAAAATCTTTATTGGTTCCTCCTCATAGGTCATATCCGATCGAATCTCAATTTCATTGGGAAATCACATGTGAAGGATCGAACGATAACGTCGCAACATTGATACATGAAACACGTTATGAATCTTTTCTAACTCTGTAGGTAAGGCCAACCGATATGCCATCGGTCCAATTCTCTCAAGAATCTCAGACGCCCAATAAAACGCGGACTCAACTTGCCTTTTCGACTAAATCTCGAATCTTTTTCCATGGTGACACCTTCAAGAACACTTTATCACCCACTTGAAATTCAATCTCTTTTCTTTTAAATCGCATATGACTTTTGTCGATCTGAAGCGACTTTCAAGCAATCCCAATTACTTTTATTTTCTCTTGGTTTCTTTAACTAGATCAACTCCGTGAATCTGTTTCTCACTAAGCTCGGTCCAATATAAAGGAGTCCGACACTTACGACCATATAAGGCTTCATACGGTGCCATTTGTATACTTGATTGATAAGCGTTATTGTAGGCAAACTCAATCAAAGATAGATATTTCTCCCAACTACCTCCAAATTCTAAAACACAAAGATCTAAGCATATCTTCGAGTACGGATTACTCTTTCCGCTTGACCATCTGTTTGTGGATGAAATGCGGTACTAAAGTTCAATTTTGTACCCAAAGCTTCTTGTAACTTTTTCCAAAATCTCGAGGTAAATCTTGGATCTCTATCGATATTATAAACATAGGTACTCCGTGCAACTTCACAATTTCAGCAATATATAATTCGCTAATTTATCAAGTGAATAATCGGTACGTCTTGGTATAAAGTGGGCTGACTTTGTTAATCTATCAACCACTACCCAAACAAAGATCCTTCTTTTTAGGAGTTAAAGGCAAACCGGTTACAAAATCCATGGTAATCTTGTCCCATTTCCACTCAGCACCATTACCGGTTGAAGTAATCCTGAAGGTACTTGATGTTCACTTTTACTTGTTGATGATCAAACACTTAGTTACAAATTCGAAATGTCCTTTTCATACCGCCACCAATACTGACTTTTTAAATCATTATACATTTTGTGCTACCAGAGTGAACTGATAAACACCATTGTGCGCCTCATGTAATATTTTCGAATCACTTTATCATTTTTCGCACACATATTCTGTCTCGAAACATCAAGCAGTCATCCGGTCCAACTCGAAAATCTGAGTCATAACTCGATTCGCATTGAGTTCTCTTGATCCGCAACTCACTATCATTCTTTTGAGCATCACAAATCAACTGGAGAAATAACGGTTTAGCTCTCATCTCGCTAAAATTGACCCGTCATCGACAATGCTAACCCCGTGTTCATGGCTCTCAAAGTGAAAAGAAATTTTTCGCTCAAGGCGCCAAGAACTACATTTGCTTTTCCGGATGATAATCAATCACTAGATCATAATCCTTTAATAATTCAAGCCATCTTCGCCGCAAATTTAGGTCCTTTTGATTCATCAAGTACTTCAAACTTTTGTGATCAGAAAATTCGCATTTTTCACCGTATAAATAATGTCGCCAAATTTTCAAGGCAAAACAACAATGCCGCCCAAATCATGTGTAGGATAGTTCTTCTCATGCGGTTTTAAGCGCCTCAAGCATAAGCTACTACTTTGCCCTCTTGCATCAACACACATCCAAGGCCCATCAATGATGCATCACTATAAATTACGAACTCCTTTCTCGACTCAAAATTTGTACTAAAATTGGTGCTTCATCAATCGTGCTTTCAACTTTTCAAAACTCGTTGACATTTATCGGTCCATTCAAACTTAACATTCTTTCGCAACAATTTAGTCATAGGAGAGGCAATTATCGAAAATCCTTCAACAAAACGCCTATAATACCCGGCCAAGCCTAAAAGCTTCTAACCTCAGATACATTCTTGGCGGTTTCCAATCAACGATCGCAGAAATCTTGCTTGGATCCACCGAATACCATCACCGAGACTATATGCCCAAAAATCCGACTTCACGAAGCCGAACTCACTTTTACTAAACTTGGCAAGCAGTTTCTTTTCTCTCAAGATCTGCAATATAGTTCTCAAGTGTTCGCATGTTCAAACTCATCTCGAGAATAAATTAAAATGTCATCTATAAACACTACTACAAACTTATCCAAATATGGCCGGAAAATCCGATTCATTAAGTCCATAAATATGGTGGAGCATTTGTTAAGCCAAAAGGCATCACCGAAACTCATAATGTCCATACCTTGTCCTAAAGGCGGTTTTCGCACATCGACTCCTTAACTCTCGGTGATAGTAACTAGACCTCAAATCAATCTTTGAAAACACTGTGGCCCCTTTAACCGATCGAATAAATCATCAATCCTCGGCAATGGGTACTTGTTCTTTATAGTCACCTTATTGTCGACGGTAATCAATGCAAAGTCTCATTGAACCATCCTTCTTCTTCTGAATAATATAGGAGCACCCAGGAGAGAAACTCGGTCTCACAAATCCCTTGTCTATTAACTCCTGCAATCGAGCCTTCAATTCTTTTAATTCATTGAGCCATTCTATATGGAGCAATCGAGATCGGTGCGATGCAGGCAACAAATCAATGGCAAAATCTATCTCTCGCTTGGAGGCAACCTGCAATTCCTCCGAAATACATCCGAAACTCACAGACTATAGGTATCGATTCAAATTTCAGTTGAGACATCTCAACATTCATTACATAAGCCGATAAGCTTCACACCCTTTTCTCATGTATTTACGTGCGGACATGTGCGAAATCACTATAGGCAATTTATTTGATTCGTCTGTTTCAACCCACGTAATTTCTCCATTTTCACATTTTAACTCTAATGTCTTTTGTTTACAATCTACCTTAGCATCATACAATGTTAACGGTCCATTCCCAAGATAACGTCAAACTCACCAAATGGTAACAGAGATCAAGTTGGCCGGAAAACAATGACCTTGAATCATTAATGGGCAATTCTTGCAAACCTTGTCAACTAGCACATATTGGCCTAAGGGTTCGACACTTTAATCGTAAACTCAAGAAATTCAACAGCAACTTTTATTGGATACTAAATTCATGCAAATATAGGAATGGGTGGACCGGGATCAATCAATGCAATAACAATAGTATCATAAAGAGAAAATGTACCAAGAATGACATCGGAGATGATGCATCTTCTCGAGCACGTATAGCATAAGCTCTAGCAGTGCTCTAGCTTCCGATCTTGCCGTTAAATCTTTCATCACGTTCTACTACTAGTCCCACCTCCCAGATTTCTCGGTGGTCTACCTCTACTAGCGGTGGTATTCATCTAACACTCAAATCTTTCTTCTTTAACCTTCTCCGGACAGTCTCTAATAAAATGCTCATGAGAACTCAGACTGAAACAAGCTCGCTCGGTCCCCAACACTCACCATAATGTTGCTCGCCACATTGTCGACACTCGGGCTTTCTAGGTCGCACATTACCCACACTTGCCACCAAGTAGCTTGAGCTTTAGACCCGAATATGCTCTACCACGATCTCTGTGTAAATCCCCAATTGAAACTGTCATTCGAGGGTTTGTCTCTTTGGACCTCTTTGGTTGAGATTGAAATGGCTTACTTATCTGTCTTTTTCGACATCTCGAGCCTCAATAGCGACTTTTCTTCTTTCTTTGTTCAATTCTTGACTTTAAGAGCTCGATCAACCAATACTACAAATTCTTTCAACTCCAAAATCCCTACAAACACTTTAATGTCCTCATTCAGCCCATCTTCAAATCTTCTACACATAATGGCCTCGGTGGACATACATTCACAGGCATACTTGTTGAGTCTTACAAATTCGCGTTCATACTGCGACAGACATTTTCCTTGCTTCAATTCAAGGAACTCCTTCCGCTTTTGATCAATAAATCGCTGACTTATGTATTTCTTTCTAAATTCTTCTGGAAGAAATCCCAAGTAACTTTTTCTTTTAGCACCACTGCAACCAAAGTCTTCCACGGTGGTAGGTCAATCTCTCAAAAGTGATCAAAGACACTTTAAGCATTCCTCGGTGTACATGAGAGCTCATCAAATACACGGGTAGAATTTTCAAGCCGAATTCCGCTTTCTCGGGATCATCATCAACCTTTGCTCTAAACTCTTCGCCCTTGTTTTCGAATCTTGTCAACTGGAGGCTTGTTCATTCTTACCAAATTTATACCTTGAGCAGACTGAGAATCGCCCGAGGTATAGGAGGGGTGGAGGAGGTTGAGCATTTGGATTTGCTCGAATAAATTCAAGATACCAATTGTTCATCATTTGGAGAAAGGCGCCCGAGCCTCATCTCCTTGTCCCAATGTCTCAGTGTCTACTTTCCACAAAGCGGTCCCTCAAAGGGAGCCGCGCATTACTAGTAGCATCATCACCGCAGTTCCTTGAGGATCCATTACTATATTAAAATAAAACACGCTTTAGAATAATCAGAGTCACCACACTATCACAATATTTTTATGGCATGTATAGCTAGACTTTTACACACACTTTAATAGTCCGAGAACCGACTAAACCATAGCTCGATACCACTAAATGTAACACCCTTACCCGTTACTGTCACGCGGAACAGATACAAGGTATTACGTAACATAACATATACCAAGATAGAAATATGTCATCCCATTTGATAATGCATCGTATAACATATATCTTGAACAATATTAGCCAACTTTTATGGCTTGTACAAAGTAATGGTCGAGTAATCAGTAACTAATATTTTAAACCTAGACAAATATGACACATAACAAAATAATTTTTGCCTACTATACATGCCATAATTCAAAACATTTAGTTCAAATACCCCAAAGTATGATAGTGCGGGTAGATCTTCACGATCCTTGACTCTGAGCAAGTGGAGAACACTATAAGACAAAAGAGAGAAAGCGAAGTAAGCTTATAGCTTAGTAAGTAGTATGTAAATACTAATTTAAGAATCTAACATGTTTACACAACAATTCAAGTATGTCTACTTTAACTTCACTACTTATTCCACTTGATTAAGCTGTCTCTGCTGTGTCATATTCACTAAATAAATCATAACTCGAGTTACAAAACTCGAAATTCATATCCGTAAAATTTCCTGAATCTAGACTCATAAAGATTCTTGCTAAATTTTTTTATAATTTTGGTTCAGCAGATTAGTACAGTTTATTAGTTAAAGTTTCCCTGTTACACAGCTCGACTGGCCTGACCTCTGTCCACTACGAATTGAATTTCTCTCAGTACATAACTCAAACAACCCTGAAGTCTATTGTATTTAAAACTAGTCTCAATAAGGAATTTAGGCATGTAAACTATATTTCTTAGTTTTCTTTGTACAATTTTAATGATTTTTCAAAGTGGAAACAGGGGATCACGTATTCATCCTGAGCAAGTCAGTTACAATTGTAAATATCTCAAAATATAGAATTCCTTTGCTTGCCCTGCTTCTTTTATATGAAAGTAGACTCATTAAGCTTTAATTTCACATCTCATTCAACCTCTAATTATATTCCTCCTATTTTTGGTGATTTTCAAAATCACGTTACTGCTGCCATCTAAAACAGTTTTAATACTAATTTCACTCTTTCACACATTCTTTATGCTAACCTCATTTTATCGTATATATGTATATGCCACAATTCATTTTCACCACATTTCATTCACTATAAGTGTAGGTCCAAACCACAATGTCACCACAAAACCATCCCGTTGAACAATTCGGATCAATCCTCGATATTTAACGGTTCAAAGACACACCCACCATCATACTTCATTTAGTTCGGCTCTCTTGTACACATGGGGAACACTTAGTACCACTCATGCGACCTAGCCGATTTGTCTCGTAGCTCTCTTGTCTACATGGTGTCCTTCACTTGGAATCACGCATGCGACCTAGCTACATTTATCTTTCACGTAGCTCTCTTGTCTACATGGTGTCCTTCACTTGGAATCACGCATGCGACCTAGCTACATTTATCTTTCACGTAGCTCTCTTGTCTACATGGGATACATCTCGTATCACGCATGTGACCTAGCTACTACAGGGTGTCTCAGTAGCTTTCTTGTACACATGATGTGCACTCAGCATCATACATGTGACCTAGCTACGCTCCTCTATTTCATTCGATCTCTCCGAATGTTCAACCGGATCTCTCTCTCTGTATTTATTTCCATTCTTCCCATAGTCAATTTATATTTTAACATCAGCTAGTATATTTATATAATAGGCTGAAATATAAGAATGTACATGAAATTATTGTAATATTTACATACAACTTACCTTGGTGCAAAATATGGAAATTTTGCAATTTAGTCCAAAACTTTTTCTTTCCCTGCTCGAGGTCGGGTTCAGCGCCTTTCTTGATCTATAATAACACATTTAGCTCATTTAATACTCATACTATTTATTTCAATCCAAAAATCACATTGTAGAAAAATTACATTTTGCCCCTAACTTTTACAAAATTACAATTTTGCCCCTAGGCTCGGAATTTAATTTCAGCCCTTATTCTTATGTTTTATGATATGCTGAACATTTTCTCTTCTACAACAACATCAAATTCCCACTCTATCATATAGTTATGAACATTAGGTATTTTTACCGATTATGCTTGCTTTTACTCGTTTTCACTTAAAACCGAGTAGCACAAATTATTTAACACAATTTAAAACCTCATATTCTATCATAAAACATCAAAATACACAAATTTCACCTATGGGTATTTTTTCCAAATATGAACCCTAGGTTAAATTATTACTAGCATAAGCTTAATCGAGCTTCCGGATTCCAAAACGTAAAGAACATTAAAAGCGGGCTTAGAATCACTTACTATGGAGCTTGAAAGTTGAAGAATCCTAGCTATGGAGAAAGTGAAGTTTCGGCAGCAACTAAATGGGGAAGATGACTATTTTGTGTTATTTTTCCCATTTTATTTCATTTAATATCAAAATGACTAAAATACCCTTACTACTAAACTTTCCAAAAATTCCTTCCATGTCCTAAATTTGTCCATGAACTTAAAATTGGTAGAATTGCTATTTAAGACCTCCTAATAAATATTTCAAAACAATTTCATACTAAAAATTTCTAGTATGCAAATTTTGCAACTTATTCGATTTAATCCCTACTTTCAATTTAAACACTTTAGGCATAGAATTTCATCACGAAATTTTCACACAATCATGCAATCATATCATAAACCCCAAAATATTTATAAAACAATTATTTCTATCTCGGATTTGTGGTCACGAAACCACTATTCCGATTAGGCCCTAATTCGGGTTGTCACACGTGTGACCCTTAAAGATTGTTGACGTCAGAAACAGAATGTCAAGATTTTTAGACATGGGCTAGCACACGGGTGTGTCATGGCCGTGTGAGAGACACGGGCCATGGACACGGGCATGTGTCAGGCCATGTGAAAACCCCTATATGTTTGAATTTAGAATTTAATTCACATGGGCGTGGGACACAGGCATGTCCCTAGAAGCTTAGGCCGTGTGTGTCCCACGGGCCATCAGCATTGCCGTGTTATAATGAACACACGGGTGTGTTACCCTTCTATACAGGCGTGTGCCCTATTTCAAGGGTCATTTTTATTAAGTCAGTTTAAGGACTCGAGTTGGTTCCGAATGGTTTCCAATGAGAGTTTGAGGCATCGTAGGTCCACATTAAGGAGTTTTAAACAAGGTTAGAAAAAGTTTTAAATTTGACCAAGTCTTGGTGACTCGAAAATGATTGTATGCATGTGATTAAGTATGGTAATGCCTCGTGCCCAGTCCCGGCCTCAGACTCGGGTAATGGGTGTTACACGGACCACTCCCAAAGCATGTTTTGAGCCTCGTAAGCTTGTAATAGGGACTTTATGATTAATTTCATATGGTTTTAATTTGGACGCAAATTTATGACTCGGAATTGTATAATTGTTTGTGATGTGAGTCCAGTAATGCCTCGTACCCAGTTCCGGTATCAAATACGGGTAAGGGGTGTTACAAAAAGTCTAATGTTTTTTATCAATGATTTTCATTGCACTTGTGATAGTTTGCAAGAAATGATGAATGTAGGGAAAATAACTTGAGATAAAGTGGTAAAACCCTTAATAGTGATGATGACAAATGGAAATGTTTCAAAAGAGCACTTGGGGCGCTTGATGGAACACATATTCTAATAATCGTTCCAATAGAAGATCACATTAGATATAGAAATAGAAAAGGAATCCTTAGTATGAATGTCTTGGAAAGCTGTGATGACAAATTGAGATTCATTTTTGTGTTACCAGGATGTGAAAGTTCTGCAATTGACTCTTGAATCCTACAAGATGCTTTAAATAGACATTTTGGCCTAAAAATACCATTAAAAGTATTTATATTTTTTTCTAAAATGATCTTTTTGGTTTTGTTTTGTTCTTTTTACTTACAATATAATTTTATATGTAGATAAGTATTTTCTTATTGATGCGAGATATACAAATGGTCCAGGATTGATATCTAGAAGAGGCACACAAAATGAGAGATATCGTGGGCAACAAAATGTGAAATATTGTGAGCAATAAATAATGAAACGTATAATTTAAAATTAATTAAAAATAACACATGAAATATCACTAGAAAACAATTTAATTGTAAGGACATTTTTTATGGGGGATTTATAAAAGTGCCTCTATAGAATTATTATATTTTTTCCTGGCCCAAATGAATCTGCCTGTGATTGTCCTATTATTTTTCTCTAATTATTATATCTGTTGCTCACGATGTCTCTCATTTTGAGCGTCTCTTCTATATTTTTGTGCGTCTCTTTTAGATTGCTACACTTCTGTTATTAGTTTTGGCGATTTTCATTGTTTATTTTCTTTATTTTCTGTTTTGTTTGCTCCATTTTGTAAACGCAAAAAGTTAAAATGATGATATTATAATTTGCTAAGATTACCATCGAGATTAATCGTAAGCAAGTGAGATTTGTCTTCTTCCTTTGAATAAAATAGTAAAAACTTATATAACCGACCATGTTTAATTATAATAAGCTAGGATGTTAATTGCAGTAGACAAGTTGTTTGCACGACACGACGCCATGCTGCTTGAAGCAAGACTAGTTAAAGCTCTCTTTGTCTACTCTATGCCAACCTTTGTCATCTATATGTTCACCGGCACAAAACAAAACATACCTTGTAAGAACAAGGTTATATATCGGTATGTTTATGGACTTTGCCTTCCTTCGATACGGAATAGCTTAAATGAGTTCGTCAAAAGGTATTCTATTGTAAAACTCACTCCCTTTTGGTTGCAGGACTATGTGCCACATTCTCGATAGAAATTGTTATTCTTCGCTTCGTTGCAAACAATATCCAATAGGTAACATGGATGATAAATCTAGCTAGGTCTCTCTATGTGCTCATTGCTTTCATTCAACTTCTACACACCACTTGCACATACAGATATGCCTAAATAACACAGGAAATTTGTGCAGACTTATGGATTGCTTGCTTTCTTTGCTAGGGACTTATGGTCACATTTCCTTAAATTTTGTTTCTCTGATAGAGAAGTTTTAAGCAACTGAGAAGATGAGATAAATAAATCAAATATGACATTCATGATCTCGTTTGATGTTTTGCAGCACAGGATGACAATGATCGTATGGCTTATTGGCTGTCCAATACATCTGCTTTGTTGTTTTTGCTTCAAAGTAGTCTGAAATCCTCTGGTCCAAGTGCAGCACAGAAACCTCCTCCAACATCTGTTAAATCCTGGATTGCTTTTAGTTTTTTGTTCGAGTTGGGTGTTTGCACTTGCTGCTATTTTATTTTAGGTTGAATGCATAACATATAAAATGTGCATGACAACTCCGGCCCATTGCATTTTTCATTTTTACCCATTGTTTCATTTCTTTCGGTATGTGCAAGTGTTGAAGAGCTAAAGAATTAGCACTGCGGCAATCCGTACGGGATATCAAAAGGAACAAGCACAAAACTTGCTGCTTTACCAAGAATGACACTGCCAAACCTTGGGTTAGAATCTGAAAACGATTCCTAAGCGAGTAGCCAAGTGGTTTCCAACATATATGCACATGATCCATCCCCTGATACCTCGAAGGATACCACAACCACTACTTCATGCCTCTCAAATCCTGTAAAGGTTCAATCGAATTCAGGGTCTGTTTCCCTTAACCTGACTCTACTAATTCCAAAATGTTACCATTTTGAGGAATATAAAAGTAGAACAACAATTTCACTTTAATAAATAAATATGTAAATTAACACATTAATATAATATGAGTATGACTTTTGCCGACACTTATAAATGCTTCAAAAAAAGTATATGCGAATATATTTAAATTTAGGGTAAACTATACCCATAGTTATTTTTGTTTCTTTCAAGATACATTTTAATTACTTATGTTTGAATTATTACTTTTTAGTCACTTACGTTATCGTATCGTAATATTTTAGTTATTGAGCCGTTAATTGTCGTTAACGATGTAAACAAAAAATTTAGGTTAAATTGTACAATTGATCTCCATATTTTTTCGTTTTGAGCAATTTAATTTCTTCTTTTATGTTCTTTAACTTTCATTTTTTTTCCCATTCTTTCCTACTTCTTCCTCTATTTTCTTACCTTCTTCATTTCTTTTAACATATTAGGAAGTCGAATTGACAGTGAAGAAAAAAGCATGATATGGGTTTATGGGTTTTGGTTATAGGCAATGACGTCTTTCAATTTTCTGCTTTTAACACCCCAAACCCATATCCCACGCCAGAATAGGGTTACGAGACGTTACCGAATAACACATCCCATTAACATATATTTATACATTCATTATCAAAAACCATTCGCAAGCATTCACATTGTCCCTTATAAGGTTCTACGAGACCTTAAAACATGCTTAAGAGTGGTTCGGGACTAAACCGATCACATATAAAAATTTCCAAACACTTAGAAAAATTTTACATTCATAGGTCACACGCCCATGTAAGCAAGCCATGTGCCTCACACGGCTACTGGACACACCCGTGTCCTAGACCGTGTGAAAACAGAGCATACATACTGACTTCCACCACACGGCCGGAGACATGCCCGTATGCCTTGGCCGTGGGAAAACTGGAGGGGTTACTGACTTGGGTCACATGGCCAACCACATACCCGTGTGTCTAGCCCGTGTACCCGTCGAAATGGCCACACACACCCATATGCCAAGGTTGTTTGCCTCACACGGTCACCAAACACACCCGTGTGTCTAAGCTATCCTTAAGACTGACTTAAATTCGTAGGGCTATCCCAGGGAACACACGGCTGTGTAACATGACCATGTGTCACACACAGCTGAAACACACGCCCGTGTCTCTGCCCATGTGGACAAAAATAGGCCATTTGTAAAGCCAATTTTCCACCCTATTCTCAATTACACAAAGCAACCAAAATAGCACCATTTCAATACATCTTTAAGCAATCAGAAACATGCCAATTCATACTCATGTCATGCCATCTATCATCAACCAATTCAACTACTCATTTCCACATTCAAAACCTATCAAAGTATTATACCAAAATTCATCACATTAACATCTATTCCATATCACAAAACACATCATTAAACTATATCAACAACAAATGCCAACATAGCAAAATAAGCCAACATAAAAGGCATTATATACATCACATACTTATCACTTGACAACATATAAATCAAGCCAAATTCAACTTCATAAACAACACCGTTTACAAGCCACATCTCATGACTAAATTCACAACTCAAAGCATACTCAAAATGACACTAACCTATACATGCCATATACCATATATACAAGCTTCAAAAGTACCAACAAGATGATTGATAGTGTGATGACGTTTCCTGACGATCCCCGAATCCAAACTAGCTTCGATGATTTATAACACATAGACAAATATCACACAGTAAGCTTCATAGCTTAGTAAGTTCGAACCAAATATACTCAACAGTTCATATAATACAAAACATCAATTAATAAACACATATTAGTTTTTATATCATCATTCAATTCCAATCCACCACCATTTAACATGTATATACAAATTCATCAAGCCTCATACACATAGTATCAATTACCACATAGGTATCGTACATACCTGAACTTTCTTGTATTTATTTATGTGACAACCCGAATTAGGGCCTAATCGGAATAGTGGTTTTGTGACCACAAATCCGAGATAGAAATAATTATTTTATAATTATTTTGGGGTTTATGATATGATTGCATGATTGTGTGAAAATTTTGTGATGAAATTCTATGCCTAAAGTGCTTAAATTGAAAGTAGGGACTAAATCGAATAAGTTGCAAAATTTGCATCCCGGAAGTTTTTAGTATGAAATTGTTTTGGAATATTAATTAGGAGGTCTTAAATAGCAATTTGACCAATTTTAAGTTCATGGACAAAATTAGGACATGGAAGGAATTTTGAAAGTTTAGTAAGGAGGGCATTTTGGTCATTTGGATATTAAATGAAATAAAATGGGAAAAATAACACAAAATTGATCATCATCCTCCTTAGTTGCTGCCGAATTCTCCCTCTCTCCATAGCTAGGGTTTCTTCAATTTTCAAGCTCCATAATCAAGAAAGACGGAATTGATCTCGAACGGGGGAAGGAAAAAGTTTTGGACTAAATTGCAAAATTTCCACATTTTGCACCAAAGTAAGTTTGTATGTAAATATTACAATAATTTCATGTACATTCTTATATTTCAGCCTATTATATAAATATACTAGCTGATGTTAAAATATAAATCGACTATTGGAAGAATGGAAATAAATATAGAGAGAGATCCGGTTGAACATTCGGAGAGATCGAATGAAATAGAGGGCGTAGCTAGGTCACATGTATGATGCTGAGTGCACATCATGTGTACAAGAAAGCTACGAGACACCCAGTAGTAGCTAGGTCACATGTGTGATACGAGATGTATCCCATGTAGACAAGAGAGCTACGTGAAAGATAAATGTAGCTAGGTCGCATGCGTGATTCCAAGTGAAGGACACCATGTAGACAAGAGAGCTACGTGAAAGATAAATGTAGCTAGGTCGCATGCGTGATTCCAAGTGAAGGACACCATGTAGACAAGAGAGCTACGAGACAAATCGGTTAGGTCGCATGAGTGGTACTAAGTGTTCACCATGTGTACAAGAGAGCCGAACTAAACGAAGTATGATGGTGGGGTGTGTGCTGAAACCATTAAATATCGAGGATTGATCCGAATTGTTCAACGGGATGGTTTTGTGGTGATATTGTGGTTTGGACCTACACTTATGGTGAATGAAATGTGGTGAAAATGATTTGTGGTATATACATATCTAAGATAAAATGAGGTTAGCATAAAGAATGTGTGAAAGAGTGAAATTAGCATTAAAACTGTTTTTAGATGGTAGCAGTGACGTGATTTTGAAAAATCACCAAAAATATGAGGAATATAATTAGAGGTTGAATGAGATGTGAAATTAAAGTTTAATGAGTCTACTTTCATATAAAAGAAACAGAGCAAGCAAAGGAATTCTATATTTTGAGATATTTACAATTGTATGTGACTTGCTCAGGATGAATACGTTATCCCCTGTTCCAACTTTAAAAAATCATTAAAAATTGTACAAAGCAAATTAAGAAATATAGTTTACATGCCTAAATTCCTTATTGAGACTAGTTTTAAATGAAACAGACTTCAGGGTTGTTTGAATTGTGTACTGAGAGAAATTCAATTCGTAGTGAACAGAGGTCAGATCAGTCGAGCTGTGTAACAGGGGAAACTTTAACTAATAAACTGTACTAATCGGCTGAACCAAAAATTATAGAAAAAAATTATCAAAAATCTTTATGAGTCTAGATTCAGGGAAATTTTACGGATTTGAATTTCAAGTTTTGTAACTCGAGTTATGATTTATTTAGTGAATATGACGCAGCAGAGACAGCTTAATCAAAGTGGAATGAATAGTGAAGTTAAAGTAGATATACTTGAATTGTTGTGTAAACATGTTAGATTCTTTAATTAGCATTTACATACTTACTTACTAAGCTATAAGCTTACTTTGTTTCTCTCTTTTGTCTTATAGTGTCCTTGGCTTGCTCGGGAGTTAAGGATCGTGAAGATCTACCCGCACTATCATACTTTAGGGTATTTGAACTAAACGTTTTGAATTATGGCATGTATAGTAGGCTTAATTATTTTGTTACGTGTCATATTTGTCTAGGTTTAAAATATTAGTTACTGAGACTCGACCAGCTACTTTGTACAAGCCATTAAAGTTGGCTAATATTGTTCAAGACATATATTATACGATGCACTAACAAATTGGATGACATATTTATATCTCGGTTATGTTTAATGGTATGTGTTATGTTCGGTAATACCTTGTATCTGTTCCGAATGACAGTAACAGGTAAGGGTGTTACATTTAGTGGTATCGAGCCATGGCTTAGTCGGTTCTCGGACTAATAAAGTGTGTGTAAAAGTCTAGCTATACATGCTATAAAAATATTGTGATAGTGTGGTGACTCGATTATTCTAAAGCGTGTTTTGTTTTAATATAGTAATGGATCTGAAGGAACTGCGGTGATGATGTTGCTAGTAATGCCCGGCTCCCCGCACAAGGGACCGTGCTGTGGAAAGTAGACTGAGACATTGAGACAAGGAGATGAGGCTCGGGATGCCTTTCTCCAAATGATGAACAATTGGTATCTTGAATTTATTCGAGCAAATCCAATTGCTCAACCTCCTCCACCCCTCCTATACCTCGAGACAATTCTCAGCTGCTCAAGGTATAGATTTGGTAAGAATGAACAAGCCTCCAGTTGACAAGATTCAAAACAAGGGGCAAGAGTTTAGAGCAAAGGTCGATGATGATCCCGAGAAAGCGGAATTCGGCTTGAAAATTCTACCCTGATTTGATGAGCTCTCATGTACACCCGAGGAATGCTTAAAGTGTGTCAGTATCACTTTTGAGAGATTCGACTTACCTTTGGTGGAAGACTTTGGTTGCAGTGGTGCCAAAAGAAAAAGTTACTTGGGATTTCTTCCAGAAGAATTTAGAAAGAAATACATAAGTCGCGATTTATTGATCAAAACGGAAGGAGTTCCTTGAATTGAAGCAGGGAAAATGTCTCGTAGCGAGTATGAACGCAATTTGTAAGACTCAGCAAGTATGCCCAGAATGTGTGTCCACCGAGGCCATTATGTGTAGAAGATTTGAAGATGGGCTGAATGAGGACATTAAAGTGCTTGTAGGAATTTTGGAGTTGAAAGAATTTGTAGTATTGGTTGATCGAGCTCTTAAAGTCAAGAATTGAACAAAGAAAGAAGAAAAGTCGCTATTGAGGCCCGAGATGTCGAAAAAGACAGATAAGCAAGCCATTTCAATCTCAACCAAAGAGGTCCAAAGAGACAAACTCTCGAATGACAGTTTCAATTGGGGATTCACAGAGATCGTGGTAGAGCATATTTGGGGTCTAAAGCTCAAGCTACTTGATTGTCAAGTGTGGGTAATGTGCGATCTAGAAAGCCCGAGTGTCGACAATGTGGCGAGCAACATTATGGTGAGTGTTGGGGACCGAGCGAGCTTGTTTCAAAGCGGTTCTCATGAGCATTTTATTAGAGATTGTCCGGAGAAAGTTAAAGAAGAAAGATTTCAGAGTGCTAGATGAATACCACCGCTAGTAGAGGTAGACCACCGAGAAATCTGGAGGTGGAACTAGTAGTAAAACTGTGATGAAAGATTTATCGGCAAGATCGGAAGCTAGAGCACTGCTAGAGCTTATGCTATACGTGCGAGAAGATGCATCATCTCCGATGTCATTCTTGGTACATTTCTCTCTATGATACTATTGTTATTGCATTGATTGATCCGGGTCCACTCATTCCTATATTTGCATGAATTTAGTATCCAATAAAAAGTTGCCTGTTGAATTTACTGAGTTTACGATTAAAGTGTCGAACCCTTTAGGCCAATATGTGCTAGTTGACAAGGTTTGCAAGAATTGCCCATTAATGATTCAAGGTCACTATTTTCCAGCCAACTTGATGCTGTTACCATTTGGTGAGTTTGACGTTATCTTGGGAATGGACTGGTTAACATTGTATGATGCTAAGGTAGATTGTAAACAAAAGACACTAGAGTTGAAATGTGAAAATGGAGAAATTTTGTGGGTTGAAACAGATGAATCAAATAAATTGCCTATGGTGATTTCGCACATGTCTGCACAGAAATACATGAGAAAAGGGTGTGAAGCTTATCCGCTTATGTAATGAATATTGAGTTGCCTCAACTGAAATTTGAATCGTCTTGCCGATAGTCCTGTGAGTTTCGGATGTATTTCCGAGGAATTGCCTAGGTTGCCTCCGAACAGAGAGATAGATTTTTCCATTGATTTGTTGCGGCATCGCACCAATCTCGATTGCTCCATATAGAATGGCTCAATGAATTAAAAGAATTGAAGGCTCGATTGCAGGAGTTAATGAGACAAAGGATTTGTGAGACCGAGTTTCTCTCCTTGGGGTGCTCTGTATTATTCAGAAGAAGAAGGATGGTTCAATGAGACTTTGCATTGATTACCGTCGACTTAATAAGGTGACTATAAAGAACAAGTACCCATTGCCGAGGATTGATGATTTATTCGATCGTTAAAGGGGCCACAGTGTTTTCAAAGATTGATTTGAGGTCCGGTTACTACCAATGAGAGTTAAGGAGTCGATGTGCGAAAACCGCCTTTAGGACAAGGTATGGACATTATGAGTTTCTTGTGATGCCTTTCGACTTAACAAATGCTCCACTATATTTATGGACTTAATGAATCGGATCTTCGGCCATATTTGGATAAGTTTGTAGTAGTGTTTATAGATGACATTTTAATTTATTCTCGAGATGAGTCCGAACATGCCGAACACTTGAGAACTATATTGCAGATCTTGAGAGAAAAGAAACTGTTTGCCAAGTTTAGTAAAAGTGAGTTCGGCCGTGAAGTCGGATTTTTGGGGCATATAGTCTCGGTGATGGTATTGGTGGATCCAAGCAAGATTTCTGCGATTGTTGATTGAAACCGCCAAGAATGTATCCGAGGTTAGAAGCTTTTTAGGCTTAGCCGGTATTATAGACGTTTTGTTGAAGGATTTTCGATGATTGCCTCTCCTATGACTAAGTTGTTGCAAAAGAATGTTAAGTTTGAATGGACTGATAAATGTCAACAAAGTTTTGAAAGGTTGAAAGCACGATTGATGAAGCACCAATTTTAGTACTGCCCGAGGGAAAGGAGTTCATAATTTATAGTGATGCATCATTGATGTGCCTTGGATGTGTGTTGATGCAAGAGGGTAAAGTGGTAGCTTATGCTTGAGACAGTTAAAACCGCATGAGAAGAACTATCCTACACATGATTTGGGCCGGCATTGTTGTTTTTGCCTTGAAGATTTGGCGACATTATTTGTACGGTGAAAAATGCGAATTTTTACCGATCACAAAAGTTTGAAGTACTTGATGAATCAAAAGGATCTGAATCTGCGACAACGAAGATGGCTTGAATTATTAAAGGATTATGATCTAGTGATTGATTATCATCCGGGAAAAGCAAATGTAGTTCCTGACGCCTTGAGCAGAAAATTTCTTTTTACTTTGAGAGCCATGAACACGGGTTAGCATTGTCGATGATGGGTCAATCTTAGCAGAGATGAGAGCTAAACCGTTATTTCTCCAGTTGATTTGTGATGCTCAAAAGAATGATAGTGAGTTGCGGATCAAGAGAACTCAATGCGAATCAGGTTACGACTCAAATTTTCGAGTTGGACCAGATGACTGTTTGATGTTTCGAGACAGGATATGTGTCTAAAAACGATAAATTGATTCGAAAATATTACATGAGGTGCACAATGGTCATTTATCGGTTCATCTGGTAGCACAAAATGTATAATGATTTAAAGAAGTCAGATTGGTGGCGGTATGAAAAGGACATTTCGAATTTGTAACCAAGTGTTTGATCATCAACAAGTAAAAGTTGAACATCAAGTGCCTTCAGATTACTTCAACCGGTAATGGTGCACGAGTGGAAATGGGACAAGATTACCATGGATTTTGTAACCGGTTTGCCTTTAACTCCTAAAAAGAAGGATCTTTGTTTGGGTAGTGGTTGATAGATTAACAAAGTCAGCCCACTTTATACCAAGACGCACTGATTACTCACTTGATAAATTAGCGAATTATATATTGCTGAAATTGTGAAGTTGCACGAGTACCTATGTCTATAATATCGATAGAGATCCAAGATTTACCTCGAGATTTTGGAAAAAGTTACAAGAAGCTTTGGGTACAAAATTGAACTTTAGTACCGCATTTCATCCACAAACAGATGGTCAAACGGAAAGAGTAATCCGGTACTCGAAGATATGCTTAGATCTTGTGTTTTAGAATTTGGAGGTAGTTGGGAGAAATATCTATCTTTGATTGAGTTTGCCTACAATAACAGCTTATCAATCAAGTATACAAATGGCAACGTCTGAAGCCTTGTATGGTCGTAAGTGTCGAACTCCTTTATATTGGACCGAGCTTAGTGAGAAAGCAGATTCATGGAGTTGATCTAGTTAAAGAAACCGAAGAGAAAATAAAAGTAATTCGGGATTGCTTGAAAGTCGCTTCAGATCGACAAAAGTCATATGCTGATTTAAAAAGAAAAGAGATTGAATTTCGGTGGGTGATAAAGTGTTCTTGAAGGTGTCACCATGGAAAAAGATTCGAGATTTAGTCGAAAAGGCAAGTTGAGTCCGCGTTTTATTGGGCCGTCTGAGATTCTTGAGAGAATTGGACCGATGGCATATCGGTTGGCCTTACCGCAGAGTTAGAAAGAATTCATAATGTGTTTCATGTATCAATGTTGCGACGTTATCGTTCTGATCCTTCACATGTGATATCCCCAACAGAAATTGAGATTCGATCGGATATGACCTATGAGGAGAAACCAATAAAGATTTTGACTCGAGAGGTTAAACAGTTAAGAAATAAAAGTATAGCTCTAGTGAAAGTATTGTGGCACAGACATGGGATAGAAGAGGCTACGTGGGAACCTGAGGAAGCTATGAGGAAACAGTACCCAAACCTCTTTACCGGTAAGATTTTCGGGGATGAAAATCTCAAAAGGGGGGGAGAATTGTGACAACCCGAATTAGGGCCTAATCGGAATAGTGGTTTTGTGACCACAAATCCGAGATAGAAATAATTGTTTTATAATTATTTTGGGTTTATGATATGATTGCATGATTGTGTGAAAATTTCGTGATGAAATTCTATGCCTAAAGTGCTTAAATTGAAAGTAGGGACTAAATCGAATAAGTTGCAAAATTTGCATCCCGGAAGTTTTTAGTATGAAATTGTTTTGGAATATTAATTAGGAGGTCTTAAATAGCAATTTGACCAATTTTAAGTTCATGGACAAAATTAGGACATGGAAGGAATTTTTGAAAGTTTAGTAAGGAGGGCATTTTGGTCATTTGGATATTAAATGAAATAAAATGGGAAAAATATCACAAAATTGATCATCATCCTCCTTAGTTGCTGCCGAATTCTCCTCTCTCCATAGCTAGGGTTTCTTCAATTTTCAAGCTCCATAATCAAGAAAGACGCGAATTGATCTCGAACGGGGAAGGAAAAAGTTTTGGACTAAATTGCAAAATTTCCACATTTTGCACCAAAGTAAGTTTGTATGTAAATATTACAATAATTTCATGTACATTCTTATATTTCAGCCTATTATATAAATATACTAGCTGATGTTAAAATATAAATCGACTATTGGAAGAATGGAAATAAATATAGAGAGAGATCCGGTTGAACATTGAGAGATCGAATGAAATAGAGGAGCGTAGCTAGGTCACATGTATGATGCTGAGTGCACATCATGTGTACAAGAAAGCTACGAGACACCTGTAGTAGCTAGGTCACATGTGTGATACGAGATGTATCCCATGTAGACAAGAGAGCTACGTGAAAGATAAATGTAGCTAGGTCGCATGCGTGATTCCAAGTGAAGGACACCATGTAGACAAGAGAGCTACGTGAAAGATAAATGTAGCTAGGTCGCATGCGTGATTCCAAGTGAAGGACACCATGTAGACAAGAGAGCTACGAGACAAATCGGTTAGGTCGCATGAGTGGTACTAAGTGTTCACCATGTGTACAAGAGAGCCGAACTAAACGAAGTATGATGGTGGGGTGTGTCTTTGAAACCATTAAATATCGAGGATTGATCCGAATTGTTCAACGGGATGGTTTTGTGGTGATATTGTGGTTTGGACCTACACTTATGGTGAATGAAATGTGGTGAAAATGATTTGTGGTATATACATATCTAAGATAAAATGAGGTTAGCATAAAGAATGTGTGAAAGAGTGAAATTAGCATTAAAACTGTTTTTAGATGGTAGCAGTGACGTGATTTTGAAAAATCACCAAAATATGAGGAATATAATTAGAGGTTGAATGAGATGTGAAATTAAAGTTTAATGAGTCTACTTTCATATAAAAGAAACAGAGCAAGCAAAGGAATTCTATATTTTGAGATATTTACAATTGTATGTGACTTGCTCAGGATGAATACGTTATCCCTGTTCCAACTTTAAAAATCATTAAAAATTGTACAAAGCAAATTAAGAAATATAGTTTACATGCCTAAATTCCTTATTGAGACTAGTTTTAAATGAAACAGACTTCAGGGTTGTTTGAATTGTGTACTGAGAGAAATTCAATTCGTAGTGAACAGAGGTCAGATCAGTCGAGCTGTGTAACAGGGAAACTTTAACTAATAAACTGTACTAATCGGCTGAACCAAAATTATAGAAAAAATTATCAAAAATCTTTATGAGTCTAGATTCAGGGAAATTTTACGGATTTGAATTTCAAGTTTTGTAACTCGAGTTATGATTTATTTAGTGAATATGACGCAGCAGAGACAGCTTAATCAAAGTGGAATGAATAGTGAAGTTAAAGTAGATATACTTGAATTGTTGTGTAAACATGTTAGATTCTTTAATTAGCATTTACATACTTACTTACTAAGCTATAAGCTTACTTTGTTTCTCTCTTTTGTCTTATAGTGTCCTTCGGCTTGCTCAGGAGTTAAGGATCGTGAAGATCTACCCGCACTATCATACTTTAGGGTATTTGAACTAAACGTTTTGAATTATGGCATGTATAGTAGGCTTAATTATTTTGTTACGTGTCATATTTGTCTAGGTTTAAAATATTAGTTACAGTACTCGACCAACTACTTTGTACAAGCCATTAAAGTTGGCTAATATTGTTCAAGACATATATTATACGATGCACTAACAAATTGGATGACATATTTATATCTCGGTTATGTTTAATGGTATGTGTTATGTTCGGTAATACCTTGTATCTGTTCCATGACAGTAACAGGTAAGGGTGTTACATTTAGTGGTATCGAGCCATGGTTTAGTCGGTTCTCGGACTAATAAAGTGTGTGTAAAAGTCTAGCTATACATGCCATAAAAATATTGTGATAGTGTGGTGACTCTGATTATTCTAAAGCGTGTTTTGTTTTAATATAGTAATGGATCCTGAAGGCTGCGGTGATGATCTTGCTAGTAATGCACCGCTCCGCACAAGGGACCGCGCCTGTGGAAAGTAGACCTGAGACATTGAGACAAGGAGATGAGGCTTGGGATGCCTTTCTCCAAATGATGAACATTACAATTTATTTCATTCTCACCTCTTTTTTCAATACATTAATTCGTTCAAATGTCTTTCAATGCTCTAAGAATTTGCACACTTAGTACATCAGTGATTAGCCGAAGTTATAATGATATCGTACACTTAGTGCCATCACATTAAACCGAAGCTATCTTGGTATTGCACACTTAGTGGCCCATATACCCAAAGTTATTCCAATTCGCACACTAAGTGCTATTTATAGCCGAAGCTATTTTGAAATGCACATTAAGTGCCAAACATTGTCGATTTATCATCGTACGCAATCTTAATCACATATATACAATTTATGCATTATTAAAGCATTAAAAAACATAATTGTAACTTTATATATCACGTACGAACTTACCTCGTACTCAGAATTGACGAATCAAATCAATTACTCGATAACCTTTGATTTTCCTCGATCTAAATCCGAATTCTTTCTTCCTTGATCTATATGTATTCAAAATTAACCCATTTAATCACCAATTCATTCAATTTAATCCAAAAACACATATGTTAACATTTTAGCATTTTAGCCCCTAAAGTTAGACATTTATTCAATTTAGTCCCTATTTCACAAAAACACAATTTACACAAAATTTAATTTCACCCAAGCCTAGCCGAATTTCCTATGGACCCCTAGCCACCTAAAAATTTCATTTATTTCACAATTTAACCCCTCAATTTACACTTTTCTCAAATTAATCCCTATTTAACATTTTTGTCAAAAAATCACTTTATAAAACATGTATATCAAGCACCAAGCTTTCATTTTTCATCATCAGACATCATAAAGCTCAAGCATTCATCAATGGAAACTTTAAAAATTATCAACACTTTTAAAAATTGAAGCATGGGCTAACTAGAACTCAAAGCAACGATCACAAAAACGTAAAAATCATCAAAATCCGAGCAAAATTCATACCTTAATCAAAGATTTAAAGAGCAGAACCCTAAAATGCTTCAATGGATGTTTCTATTCTCAATATTCAGTTGAAGCTAGTAAAGATGACAACCATTTTACATTTTTGTTTTATTTTATTACACAGAATACATAATTTACTTTATTAACCTTTAATTAAAACATTAAAAATCACATAATTCAAGGCCATTTATGTCAAGTTCCACTATCAATGGTCTATTTTCAACATAAGGACTCTCATTTAATAAGCCATGACAATAGACACCTTTATCATATAGAATGCAACTTTTGTATTTTACGCGATTTAGTCCTTTTTCTCGAATTGAGCTATTAAAAGATAAAATTAGCTCACGAAATTTTCGCACATACAAATTCACATACTGTAAACACAAAAATAATATTAAAATAATTTTACAACCTCATATTTTTTGTCTCGAAACCACTATTCCTATTAGGGTCTAAACCGGGTTTTTACACTGCTTATTTCTTTACTGCCAATTCAATTTTCTGATATGTTAAAAGAAATGGAGAAGTTATGAAAACAGAGGGAGAAACAAAAGAGAATGGAAAAAAAAAAGAAAAAAAGGAATGTTTAAAGAACATAAAAGAAAATAATTAAATTGATCAAAATGAAAAAAAAATATGAGAATCGATTATATAATTTAACTTAAATTTTCTGTTTGAAATGATGGTTTAACGTGCTACATCAGTTTACCGTTACACCATTAACCGCAATTAACAGCTCAGTGACTAAAATGTTACAACATGATAAAGTAAGTGACTAAAACGTAACATTTCAAACATAAGTGACTAAAATATAATCTAAGGTAAACAAAAGTGACCGTGAGTATTATTTACCCTTAAATTTAAAGGTAAATATAATTTTTGTTGTAACTTTAAATTTCCTGAACATGTAACTTACTTATAACGAGGGGTTAAAAGTGCTGGAAAAATTGTGTTGGTAAATGTCGCATCTTATGACATATTTTTATCAGCACCCGCCTAACTAGTGGTCAATGAACTATTGGTAAAAGCAATATTGACAATTTTTTTTTTTGTCTTTTACCAGCACTTATAAATTTCGGTAAAGTGAGTTATTTTGTAGTGTATGTACAATATTAACATGAAATAAATAGATTAAACTATGAGTAAAATGAAATTTAAATGCGTAAGTTGCTTATCTTGATGTTGTCATCAATCTTTAGTTTGTGTCAAGTTAACTTATGACACAAACTAAAATCACCAACTTTACCAATATATACAAATGATGGAAGTAAAAACTATGCATAATAACATTAAAATGTATAAAAGAAATTAAAATGCATAATAAACTATGGGTTCATATTCCATGCAAATTTTTATTGACTTTAAAAAAATTTAAAGTACTTTTGAATAATATAACTTATTTTAATTATGAAATGATACCTTTATAATTTCTCTAATCGAATTGATGCCTAATTAGTATGTGACACAACTTAATTAGAGGTTTAAATAAGGCATAATTACAAAAAAAAAACCCTCAACGTTTGGGGTTTTTTGGTTTTGTGCCCTTGACCTTTTTATTTTTTGATTGACACCCTCAACGTTATAATTTTTTAAGAAATTAGCCCAGTTTTAACGGTCAATGTGAGTTGACCGTTAATCAAACAGCTAGTCAACATAATAGCCCATGTGGCATGCCACATAAGCGCATAATATCATAGATGATGTCATCTATTTAACAAAAAAATTTCTCTCATTTTCTCTCTTGCCAAACACAGGATTACTACCATTTTTTTTCTCTCATTTTCTCTCTTGCCAAACACCATCTTTGAACATAAAAATATAAAACAGATCCCTTAATATAACATAAAAATATAAATAAATTTGCATTTGACGAATGAGGAATAAAATAAAAAGTATTATTAAATAGATAAGAAAGAAAAAATTGAACTGTAGAAGTACTACAGTTCCTCTAAATTCTTGGGTTTCTCTTTCATTTTCTACTAAAAAAGCCAAGGGAACAGTTCCTTCCAACTTTTTTTCCCTCTCTGCTCCCTTCCCTTCAATTTCCTTCAACTTTCTCGCCAATTGCCCTATGCTTTTCCCTTCTGCCAAACAGATCCCTTCTTCATACTCCTATCTCCAACCCTCTTTCTCTCCCCCAATCCCTCTTTTCCCTAACCTCAATGCAGCTCCCCTATTCCACCGATATCATTGACAGCCTCCCAGAGAATTTCGACCAAAACCTCAACCAACCCAAAGATGAAAACAACGTCGACGAATAATGACTCTAATAGCACAGTCGAAACTACCGTTGTCGATGGCAATGATGACAACAATGACCGTAGCAATGATTGATTGATGGAGACTTAGTTCTCGATGTTTCCGGGAAAAGCGTGGAGTTTTCTATATTGGGGGACTCGAAAGAGTCCATGGACGTGCTTTATTTGTACAAGAATGTATTCAATTTGATTTTGAAATCGGTTGGGGCGTTAAGTTGGTTAAGGAATTTTAAGTTCTTTGGAAATGAAATTAATTTGTTTCCATCAGAAGTGGGGGGTTTGGTAGGGTTAGAGCGTTTACAGATGAAGATATCATCACCTGGTTTCAATGGGATGTCTTTAAGCAAGTTAAAAGGGTTGAAAGAGCTGGAACTTAATAGGTTGCCAACCATATATTTTGAAGAAAAAAAAATGGTGTTTGGAAAGACAGAAAATGAGAGAAAAAAATGGCAGCAATCATGTGTTTGGCAAGAGAGAAAATGAGAGCAATTTTTTAGTTAAATAGATGACGTGTAACACCCCTTACCCGTATCCGAGGTCGGGCTAAGGTACGAGGCGTTACCAGACAAACATACAAACATTAAACTAAAATACGAGCCATAAAATTTTATTCATATTTCAAAGCGTTCATTCTCTTACACATAGTCCCTTATTTGAGTCTACGGAGCCCAAAACATACTTTAGAAAGGGTTTGGGACTAAACCGAGAACTTACGAAAATCTTGGAAATTTCATGCTTTAAGGCTCCACACGTGTCCCAAATTAGTGTTCCATACACATTTGAGACACATGGTCGTGTCTCTGCCTGTGTGGAATATACCTAGGCTATTTTCCAAGCTTTGGTCAACCTTGATCTCTTACACACTTATACAAAATCAAAAGCATATAACATGGTATTCATTTAATGATTAAACATCCTCAATTAAACCACAAACATAGCATTTGTATGTCATCATACATGTGTCTCTCATACTCACTTTACCTTGTTTATTATAGTACCACTTATACATTTATACCAAGATTATCATCTTACCAAATATCTTCAGCTTAATCATCAAGCATTCATATTTAAAGCTAGATCATATCTTTATAAAATACCACGATTCAGATGTGCAGAATAACATGTTTTCCTGAAACATTTCAATTCAATTCCATACCCAACAAGCATTACATTGAGACTAGTCATATATATATATATATATATATATATATATATATACATGTCATGATACATAACATTCTCTTTTTGTTTTCTTATAAACACATATCATTTATTTCATTATATCAATATTTCATAAACCATAGTTTCCATGTATTCCACATATATTTATTTTCCTCCTCCTCCTCTCCATTCCACATCCTTAATGTATATAGCATTCTTGTAAGTACGATTTCACAATTTACTAATAAATGTTCACATCAAACTGTCCACACGAGTCATAGTCACTTAATTATTTATAATTCGAGCTACAGAGCTCCAAATTAAGATCCGTAAATTTCCCCTGAAACTAGACTCACATATCTTTTCACTATAAAAATTTCATAATTTTTGGTTTAGCCAATTAGTACAGTTTATTCATTAAAATTTCCCTTGTTTCACTTTCTGACAGTTCTGACCTCTCTTCACTAAAAATTAATTATCTCACAGTACAGAACTCGGATAATGTTCTTGTTGATTTATCTTGAAAATAGACTCATTATGGATTTTAAAAATATAATTTTGAGCCTCTAATTATTTTTCTCCAAATTTTTGTGATTTTCCAAAGTCAGAATAGGGGATCACGTAATCATTCTGAATCAGTCTCACAAAAACATAAATACCTCAAAATATAGAACTCCTTTGCTTTCTATATTTCTTTTATATGAACATAGACTCATTAATCTTTAAGTTGATATCTCATTCAGTCTCTGATTCAATTTATACTATTTTTGGTGATTTTTCAAAATCACGTCACTGCTACTGTCCAAAACAGTTTTATTGCTAATTCACTCTTTCACACTTTCTTTGTATTAACCTCATTTTAACATACATATCACAAATCATTTTCACCACATTTCATACATCACAAGTATAGGCCCATGATCACAAGGTCACCATAAAATCATCATCATGTATAACTTACTTGTTTATAACCTTACTACATCCTGGTCACTTAATGAACACATCATTCACATCACCAAGTTCTTGCACTTATTCATCACAAAACTCACAAAGCAATACATAGAGAGTCTCCCGTGGAACACTTCGGATCAATCCTCGATACTTGGTGGTTTCAGCACATAGCTCCACCCATCATATAGTTCGGCTCTCTTGTACACATGGTGAACACTTAGTACCACCCATGTGACCTAGCCAGTTTATCTCGTAGCTCTCTTGTTTACATGGTGTGTGACACCCCTAACTTGACCCTGGTCGGAAAGTGGTTTCGGGACCACAAAATCGAGTCACAAAAGTATATAAATTTTCTTTTCTATGTTTATTATATGTAAAGTTTCATGTGTGAAAGTATCGTGTTTTAATTTTGTCATATGAATGTGGAATTATTAAAAAGGACTTATGTGAGAAACTTGAAAATGTGATAGGTTGATTTGTAGTGGCCAATTATTGTATGGTTTAAAGTATGAGGACTTGCATGTCAAATATCCCTCCCTCAAGTTAGTGGACGGCAAGGCTAGTGGATGATTGCCATTTTATGCCTTTTATATTAATAAATTAAATGTTAAATGAATAAATAATATGAAGTATGGACTTATATTAAAAGAAATGGGTGATAAAAACAAAGTTGGTTCATCTTTCTCTTCTCCATTGCCGTACCTAAAGAGAAAAAGGAGAAATTGAAGTTAAGGCATTTGGTCACCTTTAAGGGATTAAGGTATGTTAATGCTCTTTCATTGAAAATCTTTGTATATTTGGAGTGGTCATCAAGTATAGAAGCTAGCTCATGGCAAATGTTTTTGTAAATTTATGAAGATGACATTCGGTCATGGATGTTTGTATTTTTTTGATGTTGTTTTTGATGCTTTAGTGTTTTGAAGGTTGATTATAGATGAGTTGAGCTTGGTAAAATTGAATAGTTGTGGCTTAATTGCTTAATGACAATCGGCTATGTTGAAGTGCTAAATGAGTGCTAAATTGAGCTTATGATAGTAATTAGAATTTGGGAAATTTATGCATTTTGTGGTCCAAGTGTGATAAGAACCATACGGTTATGGCATGTAAGCATGAAGATTTGTGGAAGTTTTAGAATTGGCCTAAGTGTTTTCGTCATTAACATATATATATATTGCTGAATGTATGCTTGAAGGATTGGTTAAGTACATTGTTGTTAAATGCTTGTCGATTTGTATAATTGTTGCCTAGCTACTAAATGAACTTAGGATATTATGGATAAGTTCAAGAGTGGCAAAATTGAAATGAAGTTTGCTTGTGCCGAATGTGCATATAAGTAAGTGGAGTTATGTTATAATAGAACTAAGTGTGGCTAGTAAAGCCTATTTAGTTTTCTTGCTATGTTTGACCATAAATATGATACATATTGAAATCTATTGTTTTAGATATAGATTAAATGATATGTGATTGCCAAATGTGATTGTTAAGTGAATAATATTAGTTAAGTACTTAAGCAAATCTATTGTTTTACTTAAGCTTAAGAGCAAAGAGGATCAAAGTCGGATAGGGGAAAAGAGGAAGTAAACAAATAGCCGTGGATATCTAGTCGTCGACCACTTTTGAGGTAAGTTTTAAGTGATTAAACGTTGAGTAAATTCAATCATAATAGAACATAATGAGTTGATTTAATAAGATATGATGTGGCCATGATATGTTTTAAACTCAAATGGTAAGTTCATAAGTGTTTGGACTTGGAAATTTAAGAGCAAATTGTAATAATTTGCTTAGGACAGCAGCAGTAACGTGATTTTAGAAAATCACCATAAATTGTTGGTGTGGAATTATAGGCTGAATAAAATATGTAATCAAAGCTTAATTAGTCTAGTTCCTTATAAAAGAGGCCGTGTGAGCAAAGAAATTTCCTATAAAGAGATATTTAAAGTTGTGTGAGACGGTGTCAGAATGACTCCGAAATCCCCTGTTCTGTTTTTAGAAAATCGTTATAATTTGCACAAAAATGGTTATAAGGTAAAATTTATATGCTTAGACTCCTTAATGAGTCTAGTTCCAAATGAAATTGAATATAACACATTTTGAATTCTGTACAATGAGAAATCTAATTCGTAGTGAGGAGTGGTCAGATTAGTCAAACAGTGAAACAGGGGAAAACTTTAAGAAAAATCTGGTATTGATTGGCCACACCTAAAATTCTTAAAATTTTATGGATGAAAGATACATGAGTCTAAATTCGTGGAAAATTAATGGCAATTGATTTTGAGTTTTGTAGCTTCAGTTATAAACAATTTAGTGACTGTTTCTCAGGAAAACTGCTTGTAGTGAATATGTGATTTTGTTGTAAACTTTGATGAAACTATTTGAGTTGCTTATAAGCTATTGCTGAAATTGATGTACAAGAAAAATATGAACTATGTATGAGATATATATATGTGATAAGGCCTAATGGCCGATGTGATGAATGTGAAAATGTATATATGTGACAAGGCCTAATGGCCGATGTGATGAATGTGAAAGTGTATATATGTGACAAGGCTTAATGGCCGATGTGATGAATGTGAAAGTGTATATATGTGACAAGGACAAGGCCTAATGGCCGATGTGATGAATGTGAAAGTGTATATATTTGATAAGGCCTAATGGCCGATGTGATGAATGTGAAAGTGTATATATGTGACAAGGCCTAATGGCCGATGTGATGAATGTGAAAGTGTATATATGTGACAAGGCCTAATGGCCGATGTGATGAATGTGAAAGTGTGTATATATGTGATAAGGCCTAATGGCCGATGTGATGAATGTGCAACTGTGTATATATGTGATAAGGCCTAATGGCCGATGTGATGAATGTGAAAGTGTATATATGTGACAAGGCCTAATGGCCGATGTGATGAATGTGAAAGTGTATATATGTGATAAGGCCGAATGGCCAATGTGATGAATGTGAAAGTGCATATATGAGATAAGGCCTAATGGCCAATGTGATGAATGTGAAAGTGTATATATGTGACAAGGCCTAATGGCCCATGTGATGAATGTGAAAGTGCATATATGTGATAAGGCCGAATGGCCAATGTGATGAATGTGAAAGTGTATATATGTGATAAGGCCGAGTGGCCAATGTGATGGATGTGAAAGTGTATAAATGTGATAAGTCCCAAAGGGCATTTGTGTCAGTACTATATCCGGGTTAAAACCCCGCAGGCTTTATGCGAGAATATTATCCTGATTAATGTCCGTAGGCTCCGTGCTCGTACTATATCCGAGCTCTAAAGACCCGATGACTACGTGTGGAGATTATGTCCGGGTAAGACCCGATGACCATGGGTGGAGATTTTGTCCGGGTAAGACCCGATGACCACAGGTGGAGATTTTGTCCGGGTAAGCCCCGAACTAAAGGTTTCGCTGAAGATTCGAGTAAAGCGTAAGATTATACGACTTCACAGTAACAATTGGTAATAAATACATTCAATGCGTTAAGTTGGTCAGGTATGTATTTTGAGATTATATTTAAGCTTGATTTGGACTAAATCACAAGGTCGTTATATGATGCATATGTGAGTAAAGTAATAAGACTGTTCTATGATTATTGTGCATTTGGTCGATGTGGAAAGTTAGGTGAAAATATGTAATGTACCTATGTTTACAAGAGATCACTATCAAGTGAGAATTTATCTGCCTATTATATATGATGAGATGTGCATATTCGGTAAAGGGATGGTATGCCCGAAGGAAGAGTGAAATAAAAATACGAACAACTATGTTATAATTTGGTTGTTATCTGTTGACATTGCTTAAAACTTACTAAGCATTGTAATGCTTACTCCGTTTACTTTGTTTCCTCTGTTTTATAGATCTCATTTGGAAGCTATAGGCTCGGGGATCGTCAGCAACTAGTCACACTATCACTATCCACTGTTTGGTACTGCTATGTTTTGGATTATCTTATGGCATGTATAGAATAGACTAGTAGCGGGAGGATATTTTGGTTAATGTATATAAGCCATGCGAAAATGGCTTTAAGTATACTTTGATCATAGCATTATAATCATTTTGTATGTCGTCCGTTGAGAGGTATGGAAATGTTGGTAATGGTTAGCCATGGGAATGGTTATTCATGATCACTTTTGGTATATGTATGACAAACTCTAGTTGATCCATGGAGGATCATGAGATAGGTAAAGTTTACCTTAAAAAAATTGATGCCGGCAGCAGCAGTGATGTGAATGTGAAAAATCTCTAAAAATAGTAGGAATGGAATTAAATAGTGAATAAATTACGTAAACGAATCTTGACGAGTCTATTTTCATAGGAAAATAACAAAACGATCATATGAACAGTATGTTAAGAGATATTTAAGTTTTCGTGAGACAGGGCCAGAACGGTTTCTGGAGTCCCTGTTCCGAATTTGGAAATTCATTATAAATTGACCAGAGATAATTAGAAGCCATGCCATATATGTACAGATTCCTTTTCGAGTCTAGTTTCTGTAGAAACAAACGGTATCAGTATTGAATCCCTGTACAGGGATATATCCAAGTCGTAATGCGCAAAGGTCAGCGTAGTGGATCCCTGTAACATGGGGGACTTTAACTAATAAACTGTACTAATTGACCCAACCAAAAATTCTAGAAAAAAATTTTTAGATGTATATATGAGTCTAGTTTCAGGGAAAAATCACGAAACTGATTTTCGAGTTGTGGAACTCAAGATATGATTTTTAAGGTGACAGTGACACAGTTAGCCGGCTATCTGAAAATTTTTAAAATGAACTGTGCAAGTAAGTGGATTAAGCCCATTAACCCCTCGTGTCCGACTCCGGCAACGGTCTCGGGTACGGGGTGTTACATGGTGTCCTTCACTTGGAACCACGCATGCGACCTAGCTACATATATCCCGTAGCTCTCATGTCTACATGGTGTATACATAGTATCACCCATGCGACCTAGCTACATCATAATGTCTTGTAGCTCTCTTGTACACATGATGTGCACTCAGCACTATACATGTGACCTAGCTACATACCATCTGTATCATCTAATCTTTCCGAAGGTTCAACCGGGATTTCTCTCTCTTTTCCAACAATTTCACCAATCAAGTAATTATCCACAAACATATTTCCAATATTTTTATAAAATATCATAATACAAGTAATAGTGATGTATTACTTACATATAAACTTACATCTCATTTAATATCAACGCAATAATATTAAATTACACATTGTCTTATTAAAAATCATATGAACTTACAATTTCCCATAATATCCATAATCATAGAAATCACATTTATGTATGATAATTCAATGCACTTCATGTACCATAGACATATTTTAAATCAATTCATAAACTTGGCACCATAATCATTTAATTTAACATAATTCAATTAATTCACTAAATTTAATTTTCAAATATAAATTACAAACATTATTGTTGTATTATTATCATACCAACTTACATACTTTCAACACCTTGGAGATCATAGTAAATATATCAATTTTACATTGAAACATGCATAAATTAATGCTTATTATACATATGAACTTACCTTGATATTAAAACGGGCATTTTACCAACTTTCTCAATTTTCGATTTTTCTCTCATTCTAAGTTCAAATCTCGTTTTCTATGATCTAAAACATCATATTTTACTTATTTAATTAATGTACTATTCAAAACAGTCCTTAACTCAAACTTTGGAAAAATTACAATTTTGCCCTAAACTTTTGCATATTTACACTTTTGCCCTAGGCTCGGAATTAAACTTCATCCCTTATTCTTATGTTTTATGACATGATGATCACTTTTCCTTCTATGGCAACATCAAATTCTCACTCTAACATATACTTATGACTATTAGGTATTTTTACCGATTAAGCCCTTTTGCTCGTTTTCACTTAAAACCGAGTAGCACAAGTTGTCTAACATAACTTAAAACCTCATATTGTATCATAAAACACCAGAATACACAAATTTTACCTATGGGCATTTTTCCAAATATGAACCCTAGGTTGAATTATTGCTAGCATAAGCTAAATCAAGTTACCGAGACTCTAAAAACGTAAAGAACTTGAAAAATGGGGTTAGAACGGACTTAAAATTGAGCTTGGGAAGCTTGAAAACCCTATCCATGGAGTCTCCCTTGGTATACACGTCCATGGTGAAGAAGATGAGCAAAATTGGCTTTTAATTTTGTATTTTAATTCATTTTACCCCTAAATGACCAAAATACCCTTACTACTAAACTTTCCAAAATTCCATCCATGTCCAATTTTTTCCATAACTTAGAAATTGGTCAAATTGCTATTTAAGACCTCCTAATTAATATTTCAAATCAATTTCATACTAGAAACTTCTAGAATGCAAGTTTTGCAACTTATTCAATTTAGTCCCTAACTTCGAATTAAGCACTTTATGCATAGAATTTCTTCACGAAATTTTCACACAATCATGAAATCATATCATAGACCTCAAAATAATCATAAAATAATTATTTATATCTCATATTTTGTGGTCCCGAAACCTCTGTTCCAACTAGACCCAATTTTGGGCTATTACATGATGTCATCTATGACGTCATGCGCTTATGTGGAATGCCACATGGGCTATTATTTTGACCAAGTGTTTGATTAACAATCAAATCATGTTGACTGTTAAAACTAGGCTAATTTCTTAAAAAATCGTAACGTTGAGGGTCTCAATCAAAAAATAAAAAGGTCAAGGGCACAAAACCAAAAGCCCCCAAACGTTAAGGGTTTTTTTTTGCAATTATGCCTTTAAATAATAGTATAAATATAAGTTTTGACTTTTAAGATCTATATAAGCTTACCTTATATCATTTTAATTCATAAGTACTCAGGTGAATAAAAATAAAATATAAGTACCTTATATCATTTAATAATTTTTTTCTCTGTAAACGATTAACAACTTGTTGGGAAAATACTAATTACCAGCACATGTTAACCAATTATAAGATTGCACCTAAAATTGCATATATAGTTGAAACTAGAACTCAAGTTTGAAGGTTAACTTGAAATTTGTGAAAATTTGTGTAAAAATATTAGGGTTGAAAAATGGACTTGAGTAAAAAAATTAGACCCGCTTAAAATAACTCGAGTCCAAATCGATCCATTTTTAATTTTATAATACTTTGTATTATATTATTTTTATATATTATGTAATTTATAACACATTAAATAAATAAAAATGTAACAACCTAATTTTGGGCCTAGTCGGAATAGTGGTTTCAGAACCATATTCTGAGGCCAGAGAAATTATTTTTAATGTTATTTTATGTGTTATAGCATGATTATATGAGTGCTTGAAAATTTTGGTGAAATAATTTTAGCGATTGCTAGCTTAATTGAGAAAAATAACTAAATCGTATAAAGGGCAAAAGTTTTGTTTTGCAAGCTAAATGTGTTAAATAGATAGAGAACCATAATTGAGGGTGTTTAAAGAGCAAATAGCCTTTAGGAATGACTTGGCCGGCCATAGAGACAAAGAAACTGAAAAGTCAAAATTGGTGGGTATTAGGTGACTTATTTGGTATTAAAATAAAACAAAAAAGGAAAAAGTTGTCATCTTTTCATCTTTCTTCTTCATCCACCGAAAATGGCAGCAAGGAGGGCATTTTGAAATCTCAAAAATATCATCCACTTATATTCCTTGCAAGTAAGTGATTTAGATAGCCTTTCTTGATGATTTTTGCAATTTTTAGGACCCTTGTAGCATGAGCTAACTAATGAGGGGGCTATTTTGCAAAATGGTTGAGTGTCTAGGGTTTTTCCATGTGAATACTCATATTTTTTACTAAATTTTTATGGAAGAAAATGAGTCATGGTTGTGTAATAAACAACTTTTGTGATAGAAGTTTGCATGAAAACACTTAAAAAGGGCTATTTTATAAAGTTGTAAAATAAGTTGTAAATGTGTGAAATAATTGAAATTGTGAGTTGCTATAGTTATAAAAATAATTCGGCTAGGCTTGGTAAAGGAGGAAATTCGATAAAAATCGATTTACAAGCCTAAGGGAAAAATTGTAATTTTTGTAAAGTCTAAGAGCAAAACGGTCATTTTGCCAAATTGTGAATTATAGAATGTTTTAATTAATGTAATGATTAAATCAGTAAATTTAATTATGTTAGATCAAGAAAATCGAGATTTGGGCTTAAATTGGAAAGTACGAGGTTATGGACTAAAATGGAGTAATTAGCCGAAATTGCATTCGAGGTAAGTTCGTGTGACTAAATAAACATGTTATTCATGTTATTGTTAATATACTTGAAATCTATTTTACTATGATTGTATTGAATTATATGTTGATGGGGTTATATATGAGAAAGTGGTACCAAATGTTATTAACATTTTGTAATGATTGAATACATTGGAAATTTGATGGAATATGATATTCCATTGAAACGAGTAAGTTGTGCGTAAATATTACAACTTTATGGTTATTATGCATTGAATGTTTGATTTTGCATATAATGCTTGAATGTGGTAATGAGTATGGTAAGACGAGACTTATCGTGATAAACTCCTTGTTGAACCTTAGGAATAGATTGGATATTCATGCCATGAAATTTGGGTGATATGTGTGCTAGTGTAAGACATGTCTAGGACATGCATCGGCCACTTTATGAGAGCCAGTGTAAAACCATGTATGGGACATGGCATTGACATTGAGACGAGAGCTAGTGTAAGACATGTTTGGGACATGCATCAGCCTCGAGATATACAAGATAGTGTAAGACCTGTTTGGGACATGGTGTCAGCTTGATGTGTGTCAGTGTAAGACCTGTCTGGGATATGACATCGACACTGATAGATGAGAGCCAGTGTAAAACCTATCTGGGACACGGCATCGGCCTTGATATATGAAAGTCAGTGTAAGACCTGTCTAGGACATGGCATCGATTTTGATATGCTAGCCAGTGTAAGACCATGTCTAAGACATGACGTCAGTATCTTACCCTATGTTTGAGGCTTAGTGAATATCCTATAGTGTTCCAAATGGTTCAACGGGAAATTTACGGTTTCAGACGCAATTATAGAGCTTATGGCTATGTTGTGAGTGGTACAGGTACTTACATGAAATTGATGATATAGAACTCAATTCATGTTGTATGATTAGTAAGGAATGAATATGAGCATGTTGAGTAACATAGGTATGTATGCCGAGCTCATGAGAAATGATTTCGGTTTATGATGCACATTTGGTGAAGATTTAAAGAGGTAATTCATGCCTATGAGAATGATTTTGTGATGACCTTGTGATTATAGGTCTATACTTATGATGTATAAATATGTATCTTTACCAATATGTTGAAAATGAATTAATAAGGTGTGATAAACTTAGTATCATTAATTTACACTAGAACAATTTTAGATAGCAGCGGAAGTCCGACTTTGAAAATCCACCAAAAGTTGTGTAAATTGAGTTAGATACTGAATAAAATATTAAATTAAAGCTTAATGAGTCTAGTTTCACATAGAAGAAATGGTGTAAGTAAAAGAGTTTCATATTATGAAATATTTAAATTTTTGTGAGGCAAAGTCAGAATGATTTCAAAATACCCTATCTTGATTTGGAAAATCATTAAAAATTGTAAAAAAAATAATTATGGGTTAAAATTTATATGATTAGAATCCTTAATGAGCATATTTTCAAAAGAAACAAATGAGAACATCATTTGAATCCCGTGTGAGGAGATAATTAATTTTTAGTAAAGAAAGGTTGAAGTTGTCAAACAGCAAAGCAGGGGTGACTTTGAAGAATAAACTGTACTAATTGGATAAACTAAAAATTATGAAAATTTTATGGTAAGAATATATGTGAGTCTAGTTTCTGGGAAAATTAGCAGATCTTAATTTTGAGTTCCTTAACTCTAGATATAAATAATTTAGTGACTGTAACTCGAGAAAATAGCTTGACCTGAACATAGGTAAAAAGGCAATCATGATAGTATTACTTTGAGATCATGTTGTAAGAATTGGTGGAAGCATATTTTTGCTTATTATTTTCATATGGACTTACTAAGCATGAAGTTTACTCCCTCCTTTCCATTTCTTTTAGTCAAGTTAGCTCGGGGTTGGAGATCGTCGAAGGCAGCATCACACTATCCAGTCACTACCTTTGGAATAATGAAGCATATATTAGAAATTTCAAGTGAGTGGCATGTATAGGGATCTAGTTTTATGATATGTGTTATTATGCTTTGGCCAAATGTATTGGCTTATATTGAGTTATATGTATATGGCCATGAGATGTGGCTCATATTTATTATTGCTTGTAAACCTAGCTATTCATGTCATGTCTAATGTTTATGATGTGATTATGTTTGTTTTCCATGCATGGTTAGTAATATGACATGCGTGTTGGATGTTTGCTCTATGACCATTTGAGGTGATCATAGCCATGTAATAATTGTATGTTATAAAAACAAAATGACGATGGTTGAATATGAGCACTCGAGGGATAAGTTGGTAATTTAGCATAATGGTAAAAATGGTTATCAAAATGACGGGTCTTATAAATGTAAATTAATGAATCTAGACTTGGTATTTTATGAGTAGGTGCATTACATGTATGAGGACATGTCAATGTTATGAATGTGTCTTAATAAAGGGTGTTTAATCACTAAAATGATGCCATGATTTGTCATTTTGATGTGCATAAGGCTGTAAGGGATTATGCGTAACATGAAGGCTTGGAAAATAGCCTAAGTGTTGGCCACACGGGCTGAGACACTGTCGTGTGTCTCAACTGTGTGAGTGACACGGCCTGGAGACACGAGCATGTAGCCTGGCCGTGTGGTTCGATTTGCATGCTAACGTCATAAACAGAGAGTTACATGGCATGAGGACATGGGTCAAAGACACATGGGCGTGTCCCTATGTCCACACGGGCGTATGACCCTATTTCATGGGAAAATTTTTTAAGTTTTCTCAAAACTTTCTAAGGTTCTCGATTTAGTCCCTAACTACTTTCAATGCATGTTTAGGGCTTCATAGGCCCGTGTATGGGACATTATGCATGTGTATGAAAAGTTTTGATTTGAACGAAATTTTGTAGCCCAGTTTTTGCATGTTTGTGAATGATTAAGTCCGGTAATGCCTCGTAACCTGTTTCGACGTCGGACAGGGGTAAGGGGTGTTACAAAAAATTATAAAATTTCAATAACTAAAAAATATATAAAATTATTAAATATTAAATTAAAATAATATAAATATTATTGAAAAATTAAAAATAATATGGGTGGGCCTAAATGGGCTTGGATAAGTTCTTTACAAATATGAGTAGCTTTGGACAAAAAATTATGTCCTTATTCCAGGCTGGGTTAGATTTAAACAAATATAAAATATATTAATATCATGCTTAGTCTGACCCGGTGTATGAGTATATCTAGTTCATACACAAAACAATTTTAAATCAATATTTTTAAATTATTTTCAAAAATCAATTATAAAATTTTCAATAGATTTCTTTTGTTTATGTTGCATTTTGTCAATTTTAATATTGTGAAAGACTTATTAATTAAAATTTATAATCATCTTCTTTGTTTCCTGCCACATGTTAACTATTATACTTGGTGTTTCTTATTGGATTGCTATGGATACTTTGTATTAATTTGTTTTAATTAAATAAATTGCATTTAAAATTGGAAGGTGTTTCTTTAGTTAAATATATTGCTTTTGTACTTTATGAGTAAAAGGTCTTTGATTAAATATTTACTTTTATTTATAGGAAGTATCCCTTACACTCCTATACTGTTATAGATAAATAATTAGCGTTATATGAATTTTGATGATTTACTTCTAAACAATTATATTATCTTTTATTAATTTTATTTGTTTGAAACTCGAATGATTTTGTAAGTTTATTTATACAACATTTAGGTTGATACTTTAATTTTTGATTTAATGTTGGGATCTAATTTTATGAACAGCAATTTGTAACCTATCTGGAAGGCACCTATTGGAAGGCAACAGTTGAAGTTTGGTTGAAAGGCCGGACACAGGAGACAAAAATGATCCTCGGCGCATGCGCTCTCTGACTCTCACAGTGCAAATGTGCAGAAAGGGCATAAGAGGAAAGTCAATGGAATCCTTTTGGAAACCCATTTTCTCCACTTTCTTAACTCTGATGGGTGCACTGACTCCATAGGACCCCCAATATTTATATCCTGTTCAACGGCTTTACATATAATAATTCTCTTCATGTATTATAATAATCATGTGTAAGAAATTTTTACAGGTTTTAATCCGAAATTATTACATCTAACTGTTGTACACCACGCATGCCACGAGTCATCACACAATTCCATCATCGCACTCATAATTTCATCTTTCTCTCATTTTGATCCTTAAATCAATGAAACTCATTGTATGGTAGGGGTCCCATTTCCAACACTACTATAATTGTAGGAAGCCGTTTTTAGTTTTTTTTTTATTATAAAATAATTCAAAAATTTTAATTAATTATGAAATATCTATTTTTATTATTATCTATATAAATGACTTAAAATAAATAGTGAAATTTAATAGAGTCAAAAGATATTGACGTCATCAACTTGTCACGTTAGCTAATCATTGATTGATAGATTAAAAAATTTTAATTTTTTAGGTAGAGTCAATTTATACGGTACCACCTGTATAAATATTAGAAAAATACTAATATTTTTTAATAATTTGGGAGCTAAAAAATAAATAATAGTAGTTAAGCCATAGGGAATTGGGGCACCACTTTAAATGTGTCAATTTAAGTTATTTTTTAATTTAAAACTAAAAGTGATAGTTTATTTTGTGGAGCAATAAAGAATTATACCACCAATATCATTTTTTTAGTTTAAAAGTAAAATTATTATATTTGGTCTAGAGGCTCTCTTTGCTTATTTTTTTAACATAAAAAAAAAAGAAAAACTTACCTGAGTTGAAGCCTCCCTTCACGACTGCCTTTTAAAAAAGGGGTGGTGACGAAATATAATATCCATTTTAATTTTAAATTAAAAAAAATCCTAATACATTAAAGTAGTGATGCCATATTTCTCTATGACTCTATTACTATTATTTATTTTTTAACTCTTGAATTATTCAAAGATATTGATATTTCTCTAATATTTATACAGATGGTGTCAAATAGATCTGCTCCTCTCAAAAAAATATTTTTTTAATCTGCTACTCAATAATTGGCTAACATGGCAAGTTGGCGGCGCAACTCTCTTTGATTCCACTAAATTTCACTATTTGTTTTAGGTTATTTACGTACATAATAAAAAATGAATATTTTTATAATTAATTAAAAATTTTAGATTATTTTTATTAAAAAAAACCGTTTTATCTTATGAGAGGGGACCCATTTGATTAGAGCCCACTCACGCCCTCTTAGTTCTGATGAATGGCCAAATTCATTTCTTTCACCACCTATTTTAAATCATGCCACACTCAATAAAGTCTTCTTTCACACGGTCAAACTCACTTGATTCTGATTTAAGAATAATATCAATATTATTTCCTTTAATTTTGAATCGATTTGATAATTAGATTTTAAAGTTCACCTAAATGCATTTAATTATTTAGAATAAAAATATCATTTTATTAAATTCAATACTTTACGCCCCAATGGATGTAAAAAGAGAGGTGATGTGTTAAATAATATTTCTGTATTAAAAAACTAGATGAAAGATAAATGTTATAATATCAAGATGTTTCATTGCTGAAAATTGTAGCTATTACTTTTCGTACCTGGTGTTTGGAACCTTGTGTTTGGAAAGGGTTAAAAGATAAATATTATTTGTGAATGTACATCTTACCTTTTAAATTTTTATTCTTATTTTTATTGATTTGACACTAAAAAATTTTTAAACATCAATTAGAACATGAAATATTTTACAGTAAAATTAATTGATGCTAAATTCACCAAAAAAATTTCTTACGGCTAAACAGAATATAAATTAACAGTATAGGGAGTAAGGTTGATCCTAGAAAGACTGATTTATCTGAATCTATGGTTTGTTGTAAGCAAATGTATCGTAGACAGTTTTCGTGCCGACGACTTGTACTAACCTGAAAGAAATAGAAAGCAATATTAAAAATGAATGTAAATAACATAAATTAAATAAAAGAATAAAAAAGCAACAAAAATGAGCAGAACAAAAATAAATATGAACTAACCAATAAGACATTAACTTTAGCTTCAGGTACAATTTTGACTTCGAGTTTGTACTTATCTCAAACAATATGTTTTTTCTTCAAATCGATAAGTCAATTATAGTGGACGAAGAAGAACCCATAAACCATCAAAACTTTCGTATATAAATTAATTGCGTGAACAACTTGATAATTAACCCTTACCAAATGAATAACCTTGAAAGTAACTTCCACCATTTAATTCTTTAGATGCCTTCTGAGCTAGAAAGACTCGACTCAAATCAATGACCTCAATTGTGCGAGTCATTTAAACTTAATTGTTAACTCCCTTGGTGGATCCAACCACTTATTCAATTGGTCACATCAATTTGCTCTTCGATGAGACAAATATGAAAAATATGGATTGTATTGAATCACCAATTGTATGCTATCCAACAATGAATTAAGAGGCACCTTTCTCGATTTGATGCCAAAACAACATTGTGGGATGACTAAATATATCTCTTAAATCGAAGAATTAACGAATATCAAAGTGGAGAGTGTAAGTGCATTTTCAAATCTCACTGTTCAAACACCATATTAATAATCAACCTAAAATTGAACTGAGATTTAACTTCCCATAATTAACAAATAATTAAAGAAAATAATTTTATTCCAAGAACTTTAAAACACAAACAATGGTCTGTACCATCCTATCCACCCTCAACATCTAACTGATCTGTCAGAATTTGTTATGACAAATTATAGTCTTTTCAGCACTTAACGACCTTGTTTCTTAGCTCTTTTATATGTTTTTATTACATTTTTAGTATTTAGTAGTTTAGGTTTAATTTCAATAAAATAAGCATTTTTACGCAGTTTTTAGTATTTTTGATGACCCATTAGGCCAACTCGGGCCTCAAGTATGACTAATAGGTTATTTGAGTGTGTAGGGTATCAATTTGAGCTTAATTATGCAATGAACGAAGGTCACGTTGCATCACTGAACTTCAAAGCATCAAGGGCTGAAAACAGGGTTGACGTCACGACATGGGGATCTTGGCATTGCGACATCATGATGTAAGCATGACTAAATGATGATGTTAGTGGCCACATAAACAAATTTTGAAGATACAATTTATTAAATACGACTTTTGTCACACCCCAGGTTTCGCAGGTCTAAGATTATGATGTATAGAAGTAAAATAATCTACCTGGCAAGGTATAGTTCGCCCAATTGCTTATTTTGGCGTATACGTGTAAGCGTTGTAGTAATAGCCATATAAGTAGGTAAAGATTTTATTTCATGATATTTTTCTATTCAAAGGAAAAGATTGTGTTAAGCGAAAAAGGGTAAGTATGGTATGAGTTATTGCCAAACATATAGTATGCATTGTTTGTTTAAAGTACTGTACTAGTTAGATTGTAAAGTAATCTGGTTAGGAATCAACTAGATAGATTACTATGATATTTGTAAATGCAGGGTACTCATTTATATTTCTCTCGAAAACTGTAAACCAATAAGAAGGCAAGTTCTGAAATGTGTGACACTTGTTAAGTTCCACTAGGTAGGATGGGTCATATTTATATATGTGAAAAGGGTTCTGGGAAAGGTTCTTCTTCTTTCTTCAAAAATACTTTCTAATTCTTTTTCTTAAGTTTAATTGTATCTCTTCCTCATTAAGCTAGAAGCCATGTTTCTTAGCTATAAATGGTTATTCCATCTCTGGGTAAGTATTACAGCTCCGCATGTCAAGTTATGAATGAGTAAGTCTGTATGTGATATTTGAATAGTAAGTTGTAAGTATAAGGTTTTGCATGAGGGTTACCAGTGATTAAGATGATAGTAATTTGTATGTAAATGATTTTTAATGGTGGTCATATGTTCTATAAGCAGTTGTCACTGCTGGTTCAAGAAGGATGTCTAAGTTTAGAGCTTAGAACTGCAGTAGGCAAGTATTAGGTGAGTCTCTATCCTAAATCTCTTATGTAAACTATTTAAGTAGAAGTATATATATATAAAAGATGATGGTATCCATGAAAATCGATAAGTTTGTGAGTATAGTCAAGAGGAGATGTAACACCCTGAATTTGGGCCTTGAACATGGGAGCGGTTGAAGGCAGCTTATAATATTCTATTGTGAGTGAAATTTTCATAGTTGAAGGCTTGTTTTAGTGGTTAAGTGTGCTGAGAAGTGTTGGAGAAGTCTTGGGTTCAAACCTGGACTCTAGCAAAAATTTTGGTTTAAGGTGAATCAAACCCTGAGTGTAGTAGGTAGGCCTTAAGAATATTGTTGGAGAAATTGTGACACAAAAAGCCTTGTAGCTTAGTGGCAAGTAGTGTGTGGAGCATTTAAGGGGAGGCATGGGTTTAAATCCCATGGCAAGCAAAGAGCATTTATTTTGCTAACAGGGGGCGGCAAGAGTTGGTGTTGAATTTAAACTCTGATGATGGAGGGATCCCACATCGGGAAGATAACATAAGAGTGGATGCGAAGCTGGCTTTAAATAGAGAGAACCATGAGGAGAGTAAATGTACCCTTCTTGGCTGATCCCTTTCGCTTTGTGGCGTGCTCGGTTGGGTTGGGCTCCGGCTAAGAGTGCTCGGAGCGTAGATTAACTCCAGTCTCCAATCAGGTGTGTATTTCTCACTACTCTAGCTGTAAGATGGCTACTTTGGGCCGCGATGGGCCGAAAGGGGCCATGTGGGCCCAATGGGCCTACGGGCCTAATTGGATAAGTTGTTTGATTGTGTAGTAAATATTGGACTAGGCTAGGTGAATCTCATATCTGTGGCTAGATTTGGGCTAAAAGGGCCACACGAGCATGTGGGCCTATTTGGGCCGAGAAAGGGCTTTAGGCCCATCCGTATTGTTATCCTTGTTTAGAATACTTTAGTTTACAAAATTACTGAAATACCCTTGTAGGGTAGAAATACCGAAATACCCTTGTAGGGTAGAAATACCGAAAGACCCTTGTAGGGTAGAAATACCGAAATACCCCTATAGGGTAGAAATATCGAAATACCCCTATAGGGTAGAATTACTAAAATACCCCTGTAGGGTAGAATTATCGAAATACCCTTGTAAGGTAAAAATACTGAAATACCCCTGTAGGGTAGAATTACTAAAATACCCCTGTAGGGTAGAAATACCAAAATACCCTTGTAGGGTAGAAATACCGAAATACCCCTGTAGGGTAGAATTACTGAAATACCCATGTAGGGTAGAATTACCGAGATACCCTTGTAGGGAAAAATTACCATTTTACCCCTAGGGTGTTAAATGACTATTTTGCCCTTGTGGGCAAGTGACTGACTTGGACTGTATGGTTGACGGATTTGATTGTGAATATATGTTGGTGATGTGAACGACTTGACTGTGATTGTTTGATTCAAATATGGAATGATATTCTGATTCTGTATGTTGTATGCGATGACATGTATATCTGTTGCATGGGATATGGGTTATATTGATGGAGGAAGCGTTCTGGCAACCTCGTTGCAATCTGGTGGCCTCGCCACATATATCTGTTCTAGTGACTTCGTCACAATATCCGGCGACCTCATTTGCAATCCGTGGCCTCGCCACATATATATATCTGTTCTGGTGGCCTAGCCACAATATCTATATCTGGTGACTTCGTCACAATATCTGGCAGCCTAGCTGCAATTTCTGTGGTGTGTAGCGGTTGGGTGGGTCAAGTAGTCTCCCCACATGGTGTAAGGTTGGTACGGAGGTGTATACGGCTGAATTGGGTTGGGATTGCATTCACATTCTGATTTTGATTCTATTACGTCATTGATTCGATTCGACTCGTCACCGATTCGATTCGATTCGATTCTAGTTCGATAATGTTTCTTGTTACGAATGGGTTAAAGCCCATCCGCATCTTGTCTGTTATAATGGGCTAAGGCCCAATTGATCTGGCCGTAAGTAAAATTGGGGCGGACTTTTAATTCTTTTATATGACCTGATTGTTGCTTTTTACGATGGGGATTTCACAATGAGTTTTCGTAAACTCACCCCGTTTATTAACCTTCGGTAATTTCCACTTTAAACGTATCGGAGTTGCGAAGAAGTGGGAGGAAGCCACACACAATTATTTATTTTATAGTTTTGATTATTACTTTTAAATGTTTTATGTGGGTTGTAGTAAAGCCGTTGTAATTTTCTGGATTTCAAATTTGAAATTTTACTTATTGTTCTTATAATTGCTAGTATTAGAACACGGTTTTCCAAAGTAGCTACTGTTGTTCAAAACATTACGTATCCGCAATTGTTTTTAAATTAAGCTTCTGCAACTACCAAGATTTTTACAAAGTTGTTAAGAATGTTATTCAGCTGAGGTTTTCTCACAAGGTTTAAAAAGGGTATAAGTTTTTAATTATTAAGAAGGGTTTTTAAAGGAAACGTGGTTTTCGAAAAACACTTCAATGTGACACGTCAGATTCGAGCCAAACTTTTAGGCCGGGTTTGGGGTGTTACATTTAGTGGTATCAGATCCTGGGTTGCAACAACTCGACTGTGGATTAGGTTTTCAAAGGTTGAATTTCAGAAAATTATTTTCAACCACGTGGTCTGTTTGAAGTATTTCTCTTAAAAAGTGTGGCACACCGAGTCTCCGGTGCCGAATCCGTAAGTCTTCTTAATAATTTTGTCTATTTAGAAATTGAAATACTGTGGATTCCTTAGATATTGGTCTGAATTTAAATTTGGTATTTATTTTATGTGGATGTGATGTTTGGATATAGAAATTGTATATATGTGTGATAAATATGTGGCTGCTTTTGTGAATAAGTGTTGTATGTATGAGATGTTTCAAGTTCTAGTTGAAGTGTGATAGTGATAGTAGGATTAGAGTGCGCAGTGGTAGCGTAGTGGGGTAGATGTTACATGACTACCCTATTAGACGGAAATTTCGGGGACGAAATTTTTTTAAGGGAGGTAGAGTTGTAACACCCTGAATTTGGGCCTAGAAGTTTTGGGCCTTGAGCATGGGAGCGGTTGAAGGCGACTTATAATATTCATTGTGTGTGAAAATTTCGTAGTTGAAGGCTTGTTTTAGTGGTTAAGTATCTTTGAGAAGTGTTGGAGAAGTCCCGGTTCAAACACGGACTCTAGCAAAAATTTTGGTTTAAGGTGAATCAAACCACAGGTGTAGTAGGTAGGCCTTAAGAATATTGTTGGAGAAATTGTGAGAAAAAGCCTTGTGGCTTAGTGGCAAGTAGCGTGTGGAGCATTTAAGGGGAGGCATGGGTTGAATCTGTGGCAAGCAAAGAGCATTTATTTTGCTAACGAGGCGGCAAGAGTTGGTGTTGAATTTAAACTCTAATGATGGAGGGATCCCACATCGGAAGCTAACATAAGAGTGGATCTGGTGGCTTTAAATAGAGACAACCATGAGGAGAGTAAAGGTACCCTTCTTGGCTGATCCTTTCGCTTTGTGGCGTGTCAGTTGGGTTGGGCCGGCTAAGAGTGCTTGGGCGTGGATTAACTCCACCTCCAATCGGTGTGTATTTCTCACTACTCTAGTCAGTAGGATGGCTACTTGGACGCGATGGGCGAAAAGGGCCATGTGGGCCCAATGGGCCCGTGAGGCCCAATTGGATAAGTTGTTTGATTGTGTAGTAAATATTGGACTAGGCTAGGTGAATCTCATATCATTTGCTAGATTTGGGCTAAAAGGGCCACAGCGTGTGGGCCCATTTGGGTAGAAAGGGCTTTAGGCCCATTCGTATTGTTATCCCTGTTTAGAAAACTTTAGTTTACAAAATTACCGAAATACCTTGTAGGGTAGAAATACTGAAATACCCTTGTAGGGTAGAAATACCGAAATACCCCTATAGGGTAGAATTACTGAAATAGTGTAGAATTACCGAGATACCTTTGTGGGGAAAAATTACCATTTTACCTCTAGGGTGTTAAATGACTGTTTTGCACTTGTGGGCAAGTGACTGACTTGGACTGTGTGGTTGACGGATTTGATTGTGAATATATGTTGGTGATGTGAACGACTTGACTGTGATTGTTTGATTCAAATATGGAATGATATTCTGATTCTGTATGTTGTATGCGATGATATGTATATCTGTTGCATGGGATATAGGTTATATTGATGGAGGAAGCGTTCTGGCAGCCTCATTGTAATCTGGTGGCCTCGCCACATATATCTGTTCTGGTGACTTCGTCACAATATCTGGTAGCCTCGTTGCAATCTGGTGGCCTCGCCACATATATATATCTGTTCTGGTGGCCTAGCCACAATATCTATATCTGGTGACTTCGTCACAATATCTGGCAGCCTCGCTGCAATTTCTGTGGTGTGTAGCGGTTGGGTGGGTCGAGTAGTCTCCCCACATGGTGTAAGGTTGGTACGGGGGTGTATACGGCTGGATTGGGTTGGGATTGCATTCACATTCTGATTTTGATTACATTACGATCATCGATTCGATTCGATTCTAGTTCTGATAATATTTCTTATTCTGTAATGGGTTAAAGCCCATCTGGTACTGTCTGTTATAGTGGGCTAATGCCCAATTGATACTGAAATTGTAAGTAAGGCTGGGGCCAGACTTTTAATTCTTTTATATGACTGACTGTTGCTTTTTATAGTAGGGGATTTCACACTGAGTTTTCGTAAACTCACCCCATTTATTAACCTTTCAGGTAATTTCCAGCCATAGATGGATCGGAGCTGCGAGGGGCTCAGAGGAAGCCACACACACTGTTTATTTTATAGTTTTGATTATTACTTTTAAATGTTTTATGTGGGTTGTAGTAAAGCCGTTGTAATTTTCTGGATTTCAAATTTGAAATTTTACTTATTGTTCTTATAATTGCTAGTATTAGAACAGGCTTTCCAAAGCAACTACTGTTGTTCAAAACATCACGTATCCGCAATTGTTTTTAAATTAAGCTTCTGCAACTACCAAGATTTTTACAAAGTTGTTAAGAATGTTATTCAACTGAGGTTTTCTCACAAGGTTTAAAAAGGGTATAAGTTTTTAATTATTAAGAAGGGTTTTTAATGGAAACATGGTTTTCGAAAAACACTTCAATGTGACACGCCAGATTCGAGGCAAACTTCCAGGCCGGGTTTGGGGTGTTACAGGAGATATGGGTTATGTTAATATGTATAAAGTTTTGTTGAAAAAGAATGTTGAAGGGTAAGAATACATGTAAAGTTTAATAAACAGAAAGTATGAGTTCAGTCTAGAATGCGAATAAATCTAGGTAAGTATATGTTGAGCAAATGTTCCTTTGTGAAGCTTCTGGTACGGTAGTTATATTGCTAACCAGATCGGTAGATCATGATATGAAATTAAGTGTAAGATTATGAAGTTAAAACCCATGGCATCATATGATATGAGAACACTTATGGTGTAGGATTCAGTAAGTTAAAGACTAGATTGACAGATCACGATACATGAATGTGTGTAAGTCCATGTGGCTGAGACCCATGACAAGACATGTCTGTATGAATGTTCATGGTGTAGCCTTTGATAATATGTAAATTGAATTGGAAAATCATGATACATGAAATTATGTATAAGTCCATAAGGGAGACACCTACGACACTTTTTGTGAAAGTCCGCCGAGATAGTAAACACATGAATCTGCATGATGCCTTTATGGTGTATTCTGTTTGGCCCTTGTGGCGCACTCTACTAAGTCTGTTTGGTAAGGCATGCTTATCCGCCCTTCTGGTAAGTTCTAGGTAAATTCTGATTGTTCTGTGATAGATACTTCTATGAATGTTATGGAATGTCTAACATTAATTTTGTTGAATTAGATAAAGGAAGTTTTGAAAAGAAGTGTGTATCTGTATGTTAAAAAAGGTATCCACCGTGGTAATATGATAGTTTTAAAAATAGCCATATTCATGGTTATGAAAGACATAAAAAATTGTCAATTCAAGTTTGTCTGAGTTAGGTAATGGTTGAATTTGAGTTATCGAGAATCTTCTATATCTAATTTGTATAATGTCTTCTTCTGAAATCATATGGAATCTGGGTTATCGTTATCCTGAATATTTGGGATTCTGAAATAAAGTTATGTGGAATTCATCTGAATAATCTGTGTAGTAAATTATCAAAGAGATTTTGTATGGTATCGAACCAAGTTATGATTTGATTATTAGTTTGATGATATTTAGAAATACGTAAGTATTCGCCAAGTGTGTATGTATTCACTAGTGATTAATATTTGTTAACAATTATTCTGGAGTAAGTTTGTGCGTTAAGAGATGATCTGTATGAATTGGGCTTTGAAGGTATATTCTTTTGAGAAGTACCTATGATTTATAAAATGTCTAGAATTAGAGCACAAGGGCTAACAGAACAAGAAAACAACAAAAGGCTGCCTTGGGCAGACAGTCCGTTGGAACATAGCAAAAGGGAATGTTTATTAGGAACTATTTGTTAATCTCAATTTTTCAGAGGTTTGGAACAAGTCAAACTAATATCCCAAGGCCATGTCTGTAACACCACTAACCCATATCCAATCGCCGGATTAAGGTTAAGAGGAATTATCGAACTAAACATTTAATTATCACATTCATATAGTCATTAAACACAATCCAAAATCAAGCTGAAAACTATACAAACATTCAAGTTCATATGCCATATTCGTATGGCTAAATATTTACATTTACAAAATATCGTTCTCAACAGTCTAACCTATACATGCCACATCAACTCCAAAATATAATAGTACCAAAATGATCGATAGTGTGATGAGCTGGCACGGCGATCCCGAGTCGATGGCCAAAATCAACAATCTATAAAACAGAGAAATAAAGAACAAAGTAAGCTTTCAAAGCTTAGTAAGTTTTAAGCGATACAAACAATTTAAACTTGTCATTTAAATTGATCATTTAGTACCACAAAACTAATATTCTAATTACAAATCACTGGGCCGAATATACACAAGTACACCAATTAAAAAGCCTATTGGCTGAATATATATGTATATAAATATATGAATACATAAAGAAATTTCAGCACATACTTTACTTTACTTTATAGCTCATACAATTAATTTAAGTCACATACTTTCATATAATGACAGACATCGACCGAATAGGTCATGCTCTTATTCGTAGATATAGTAATCATTCACACACATATATCGTTCTTTGATAATAATAATTCACTTTAAAAAATCAATTCACATACGAGTACATAATACGTACCTGACTATCATAATGTATCATACATAATCAATAGTAGTTTACCTCGAACTTTCGAATTCATAATCTTACTCGAATCACCGGCGTTAATCCTGCTAGGTTTAAAACCCGAATCCAGTCACCAGCACAAAACCTGTGGGACTTTAAGCTCAGATATAATACCAGCACTAAGCCTGCGGGATTTAACTCGGATATAATACCAGCACGAAGCCTGCGGGATTTAACTCGGATATAATACCAGCACGAAGCCTGCGGGATTTAACCCGGATATATTACCAGCACGAAGCTTGCGGGATTTAACCCGGATATAATTCTAGCATATAGCCTGCGGGTCTTTAAGCCCGGATACACATCAAATATCATGCATATTTAATCATATATTAACACATCTCATTCAACATATCACATTAGTAGTCATTTGCTACATTCGGATATAAGCTCCATATGAACACCATCATTTACATTTCGGTTCAAAAGTCATACATAAATATTACATATCTATTTCATCATTCAAGCTTAACCCATAGTGAACATTCAACTATAAGTCATATACATAAATTATTTATCACACAACTTAATTCAAGTAGAACCAAAAGGTCACAATTCATCTAATATATGTACATATCAAAGCATCATCAATTATATACTAAAGGTGACTACTCAAAACTTACCTCGGATATACTTGAACGGTTGCGAAAAGGCTACTCAATTACTTTCTCTTTTCCCCTATCCAACTTTGATCCTCTTTGCTCTTGAGCTTAAATTCAAAAATTTTAAACTAGTCATTATTCGACTATTCAAGCATTAATTCAGGAATATAATATATATATTCGACTTTCACACCTATAGATCATAGTAAGTTTGTAAGAAAACATTAAGCAACTCATTAACAAATTTTTTTATCAATGTTTACCACAAAACCACAAATTCACAATAAGTTGTCTTCCTGAGCAACAGTCACTAAATTATTTATAACTGGAGCTACGAAACTCCAAATCAATTTCTGTAAATTTCCATGAAAATAGACTCATATATCATTTATCCATAAAATTTTTAGAATTTTTAGTTGGTCCAATCAATACCAGGTTTTTCTTAAAGTTTCCCCTGTTTCACTGTTTGACTAATCTGACCACCCTTTACTACGAATCAAATTTCTAATTGTACAGAAGTCAAAATATGTTCTCGTTGATTTCATTTGAAACTAGACTCATTAAGCTTTAATTACATAGTTTATTCAGCTTCTAACTCCACTCTCACAATTTATGGTGATTTTCGAAAATCACATTACATTCTTGTCCCAAGCAGATTTACTACAATTTACTATTTCACAACTCTTTGCATTCATATTATTTAAACATGTATATCACAAATCAATTTCATCACATATCTATAATTTCACTTAAGCATAATCTCAATCCAAATATATCCATTGTCCATATATCAAGCTTACTTAAAGCTATTTATAATTTGTTCATATCATTAACCAAATATAGTTATGCAACCAAAACACAAATCATACATACTTTATACTATGCATATCAAAATAACTCCAACCATGATCGGATATAACCGAATTTAAACATGAAAATTAAGCCATTTCGAACTCCTATAGCTCATTCGGCATTTACAAAATCATACCATTAGAATTCATGTACAATACCGAACCTTTAGACATTCAAACATCTACCCTATTCTTTTCAAATCATCTAAACTACTTACATGAACATTAAACTATCTCAAACATCACTCATTTGTAATTATTCATTAAAACTTGAAGACAATCATCTATCCCCTTCATTGATTACCATGACCGAAAATTCAAATCATCCCCAAAGAATCAAAATTTTAACATTATAGTCCATCAAACTTTCATTCATCAATTTCTATCATCAAACACAAATTTTTGCAATTTCCTATCATGACCGAATGCACAACTAGCCAACACTTAACAAATTAATTCATGGGTTTAAAGTAGAACCAAGAGAGGAACTCAAAAACATGAATTTTTAACCAAATTACCAAGAACTTACCTTGAATTTATCTTTCCCAAGTGACCGAACATTCAAGAGCTTCCCTTCCCCTATTTGTTTTCTTAAGTTCAGCTATGATGAACAAGGATGGACAAGCTTTGTCCTTTTCATCATTTGGTTATTTTATTTCCCTTTATTTTATGATAATAAAGCCATTAAATCTCATAGTGCTAATTTAAAATGCATGATCCATTTATTCTCATCATGATGGCCGGCCACTACACCTTAAGATGGGAATTTTGACATGTAAATCCACCTATTTCATACTATAAGTTATTTGGCCACTACAATTTAGCCTATAGCATTTTCAAAAATTTTCACATAAGTCCTATTTAATAATTTCACATACAATTGACAAGATCAAAGCATGGAATTTTCACACATGAACTTTCACATATAATAAGCACCGAATATAACATCTAATTATTTTTATGACTCGATTTTGTGGTCCCGAAACCACTTCCCGACTAGGGTCAAATTAGGGCTATCACAACTCTCCCCCTTTAGGAATTTTTGTCCTTGAAAATCTTACCAGCGAAAAGGTTAGTATAACGTTCTTTCATAGAGTCCTCAAGCTCCTAAGTAGCTTCTTCTACCCCGTGTTTGAGCCACAATACTTTCACTAAAGAAATTTTCTTATTTCGTAGTTCTTTTATTTCACAAGCCAAATTACGAACTGCTTCTTCTTCGTAACTCAAATCAGATTGAATCTCAACCTCTGATGGATTAATTATATGCGATGGATCGGATCTATAACGTCGAAGCATTGAAACATGAAAAACGTTGTGAATCTTTTCAAGTTCAGGGGGTAAAATCAATCTGTATGCGACCGGCCCAACTCGTTCAGATATTACATACAACCTGATGAACCTCGGACTCAATTTGCCCTTACGGCCAAATCTGAGCACCTTTTTCCAAGGTGAAACTTTAAGAAACACTTTGTCTCCGACCTGATACTCAATGTCTTTTCGTTTTAAATCTGCATACGACTTCTGACGATCTGAAGCTGCTTTCAGACTTTCACGGATCACTTTTACTTTCTGTTCAGCATCTTTAATCAAATCAACCCCGAAGATTGTACTTTCACTAAGCTCGGTCCAAAACCACGGTGTACGGCATTTACGACCGTACAAAGCCTCATAAGGTGCCATCTTAATGCTTGATTGAAAACTATTGTTGTAAGCGAATTCAATCAAAGGTAAATACTGTTCCCATGAACCACTAAACTCAAGGATGCAACATCTCAACATATCCTCGAGTATCTGAATTATCCGCTCGGATTGACCATCGGTCTAGGGATGAAAAGCGGTGCTAAAATGGAACTTAGTACCCAATGCTTCTTGCAATTTCTTCCAAAATTGCAATGTGAATCTTGGGTCTCTATCTGACACAATTAAAACTGGTACCCCGTGTAATCTGACAATCTGAGAAACATACAACTCGGCTAGCTTATCAAGTGAGAAATCCATATGTATAGGAATGAAATGAGCTGATTTAGTCAATCTATCTAAAACAACCCATATTGCATCTTTCTTGCTAGGTGACAAAGGTAACCAAGACACAAAATCCATCGTGACTCGATCCCACTTCCACTCCGGTATCATGATCGGCTGAAGTAAACCCAAAGGCACTTGATGTTACGTTTTCACTTGTTGACATATCAAATATTTCGAGACAAAGTTGGAAATGTCTCGTTTCATACCATGCCACCAATACTGACATTTCAGATCGTTGTACATTTTCGTACTACCCGGGTGAACTGACATTCGGCTACCATGAGCCTCGCTCAAAATCATCGAAATAAGTTCCGAATTTCTTGGAATACACAATCGATTTCTGAACCTCAAGCAACCATTGTCGTCAATTTGAAACTCTGAATCCACATTCGAAACACATTCAGCTCATTTAGCAACCAATTCCTGATCGACTTTTTGAGTTTCACATATTTGATGAATCAACAATGGTTTGGCTTTTAATTCTGCTACTAACACATTATCAGATGAAACGGACAAGTGTACATTCATTGGTCGTAAAGCAAACAGTGACTTGCGACTTAAAGCATCGGCAACCACGTTAGCCTTTCCCGGGTGATAATCAATGACAAGCTCGTAATCTTTCAACAATTCAAGCCAACGTCTTTGTCTCAGATTCAAATCTCTTTGAGTCATCAAATATTTGAGGCTTTTGTGATCTGAATATATATGACACCTCTCTCCAAATAAGTAGTGTCGCCATATTTTCAAAGCAAATACGATGGCAGCTAATTCGAGATCATGGGTCGGATAGTTTTCTCATGTGGCTTCAATTGCCTCGAAGCATAAGCTACAACTAGACCTTCTTGCATCAATACACAACCCAGCCCATGTAAGGACGCATCACTGTAAATGACAAACTCTTTACCGGATTCAGGCTACACTAACACTGGAGCTTCAGTCAAATAGGTTTTCAGTTGGTCGAAACTTTTCTGGCACTTTTCTGACCATTCGAACTTAACATCTTTCAAGTAAGCCGTCATTGGTGTGGTTATCATCGAGAAACCCTTTACAAACCATGCGTAGTAACCAAAGAAGTCCCAAAAGCTCGAACTTCAAGTAACATTTCTAGGAGGCTTCCAATCAAGTATGGCTGATATTTTACTCGGATCAACACGAATACCGTCGCGGATACCACATGCCCCAAAAGCTAACTTCTCTCAACAGAACTCACATTTCTTGAACTTAGCATATAAGCGCTTGTCACGTAAAATCGCAACACTAATCTCGGTCTTGGCATGTTCGGTTTCATCTCGCGAATAGATCAAAATGTCGTCTATAAACACAACTACAAACCAGTCCAAATACTGCCTGAAGATCCGATTCATCAAGTCCATAAATACCACAGGGGCATTAGTGAGCCCAAACAGCATCACTAAGAACTCGTAGTGACCGTATCTCGTTCTGAAAGCAGTTTTAGGCACATCTGAGTCTCGAACTCACAACTGATAATAACCCGATCTCAAATCTATCTTTGAAAACACTGAGGCTCCCTTTAGCTGATCAAACAAATCATCAATACGCGGTAACGGATATTTGTTCTTTATTGTCACTTTATTTAATTGACGATAGTCGATGCACATTCTCATGGTTCCGTCTTTCTTTTTCACAAATAATACTGGTGCACCCCAAGGTGAGAAACTCGGTCGAGCGAAACCTCTATCCGTCAACTCTTGCAACTGAGCTTTCAATTCTTTCAATTCGGTTGGTGCCATACGATACGGAGCTATCGAAATTGGTGTAGTCCCAGGTACAAGTTCAATGCCAAACTCTACCTCTTGAACAGGTGGTAATCCCGGTAACTCCTTAGGAAAAACATCCGAGTACTCACAAACCACTGGCACCGATTCAGCTTTCTTTTCTGACTCTTTACTATCAAGTACGTACGCAAGATATGCTTCACACCCTTTTTTTACATATTTCTGAGCCAACATCGAGGATATTACTGCTGGTAACCCATTCAAATCAGTAGACTCAACTCAGATTATCTCATCATTTGCACATCTCAAATCAATAATCTTTCTTTTGCAATTCCCAACTGCATCATGTACGGTCAACCAATCCATACCGAGAATAACATCAAATTCATCAAACGGTAAAAGCATCAAATCGCTGGAAAACAGGAACCTCGGATTATCAGGGGGCATTTCCTGCACACTTTGTTGACTAACGCATATCGACCCAAGGGATTCGACACTCGAATCACGAACTTAGTAGACTCAATAAGTAGAGTCTTACTGGATGCTAAAGTCTCACATACATATGAATGAGTAGAACCAGGGTCAATCAATGCAATTACATTAGTATCAAAGAGAGTGAAAGTACCGGTAATAACATCAGGCGAAGAAGCATCCTCGCGTGCGCGTATAGCGTAAGCTCTAGCTGGGGTACGAGCCTCGGATCTGGTCGTAGCATCTCTAGATCCTCTCTGACCCCCGCTAGCATTTCCTGTATTTCTAGGTGGTCTACCTCGTGCTGTAGTAGTACTCGGTTTCCCACTCTGATTCACATTCTGATCAAACAATCTCGGGCAGTCCTTGATAAAGTGGTCAGCTGATCCATACTTATAACAAGAGCAACCATGAAATCTACAACTCCCTGAATGCCATTTTCCACAAAACTTGCACTCGGTCCTATCCCGATGATCATTTCCAACACTGGCAACTGAAGTGGCTTGCGTACTCATAGGGGGTCTATCACAGTCTCGTCTGAAGAAGCCCGAAGTGTTCTTAGATCGGCTCAAATCATCTCAAAATTTCTTCGGTGACTGCTGAAAGGGCTTTCTCGAAGATCTTTTACGGAACTCTCTAGCTCCATCTTCAGCTTTTCTTTTCTTTTTACTGATCTTTTTGGGTTTGCAAGCTCGCTCGACAAGTACTACAAACTCTTTTATTTCAAGAATGCCAACAAACAGTTTTATATCTTCGTTCAATCCATCTTCAAAACGTTTACACATAATAGCTTCTGAAGAAACACATTCTCGGGCATACCGGCTAAGTCTCACAAATTTTCGTTCATAATCAGTAACCGACATGGAACCCTGTTTAAGTTCAAGAAATTCCTTCCGTTTCTGATCGATGAATCTTTGGCTGATATACTTTTTCTGAAACTCGGTTTGGAAGAACTCCCAAGTCACTCGCTCTTTGGGCACAACAGAAACCAATGTATTCCACCAATAGTAGGCAGAATCACGTAGCAAAGATATAGCACATTTTACACATTCATCGGGTGTGCAAGACAGTTCATCGAACACTCGGATAGTATTGTCCAACCAAAATTCAGCTTGCTCAAGCATCATCATCGCTCGTAGCTTTAAATTGATAGCCGTGCTTTCAAATTCATCAGCCGGGGCTTATTCAACCTCATCGATCAATTACGGAGGTATCGTGAGGTCTGGGGTGTATTATTCGGGAGTAGGGGTTGTGGAGCAGCCGTATTAGTTCGAATGTATTGGTTGAACAAATCATTCATCACATTATAAAAGGCTTGTCTAGCCTCTTCATTTTGATTGCTCGCAATAGGTTGAGAGTCCACCGTGACATCTGTCTTGCGGAGGAAGCGCTACACTCTCGATATCATCAGCTACTGCTCGATTGGGATCGGGATCCATTACTATACGAAAACACATTTTTAACTGTCAGAAATCCTCACACTATCGTATTATCACATAATGGCATGTATGGCTAGACTCATATACGCTACGTTAGTCCTAGAATCGACTAAACCGTAGATCTGATACTAATAAAATGTAACACCCCTAACCTATATCCAATCGCCGGATTAAGTTTAAGAGGTATTACCGAACTAAACATTTAATTATCACATTCATATAAGCATTAAACACAATCCAAAATCAAGCTGAAAACTATACAAACATTCAAGATCATATGCCATATTCGTATGGCTAAATATTTACATTTACAAAATATCGTTCTCAACAGTCTAACCTATACATGCCACATCAACTCCAAAATATAATAGTACCAAAATGATCGATAGTGTGATGAACTGCTGACGATCCCCGAGTCGGTGGCCAAAATCAACAATCTATAAAACAGAGAAATAAAGAACAAAGTAAGCTTTCAAAGCTTAGTAAGTTTTAAGCGATACAAACAATTTAAACTTGTAATTTAAATCGATCATTTAGTACCACAAAACTAATATTCTAATTACAAATCACCGGGCTGAATGTATACAAGTACACCAATTAAAAAGGCTATTGGCCGAATATATATGTATATAAATATATGAATACACAAAGAAATTTTAGCACATACTTTACTTTACTTTATAGCTCATACAATTAATTTAAGTCACATACTTTCATATAATGACAGACATCGACCGAATAGGTCATGCTCTTATTCGTAGATATAGTAATCATTCACACACATATATCGTTCTTTGATAATAATAATTCACTTTAAAAAATCAATTCACATACGAGTACATAATACGTACCTGACTATCATAATGTATCATACATAATCAATAGTAGTTTACCTCAAACTTTTGAATTCATAATCTTACTCGAATCACCAGCGTTAATCCTGCTAGGTTTAAAACCCGAATCCAGTCACCAGCACAAAACTTGTCGGACTTTAAGCTCGGATATAATACCAGCACTAAGCCTGTAGGATTTAACCCGGATATAATACCAAGACGAAGCTGCATGGATTTAACCGGATATATTACCAAAGACGAAGCTCGGGATTTAACTCGGATATAATTCCAGCATATAGCCCGTGGGTCTCTTTAAGCGGATACACATCAAATATCATGCATATTTAATCATATATTAACACATCTCATTCAACATATCACATTAGTAGTCATTTGCTACATTCGGATATAAGCTCCATATGAACACCATCATTTACATTTCGGTTCAAAAGTCATACATAAATATTACATATCCATTTCATCATTCAAGCTTAACCCATAGCGAACATTCAACTATAAGTCATATACATAAATTATTGATCACACAACTTAATTCAAGTAGAACCAAAAAGGTCACAATTCATCTAATATATATACATATCAAAGCATCATCAATTATATACTAAAGGTGACTACTCAAAACTTACCTCGGATATACTTGAACGGTTGCGGAAAGGCTACTCAATTACTTTCTTTTTTCCCCTATCCAACTTTGATCCTCTTTGCTCTTGAGCTTAAATTCAAAAATTTTAAACTAGTCATTATTCGACTATTCAAGCATTACTTTAGGAATATAATATATATTCGAATTTCACACATATAGATCATAGTAAGTTTATAAGAAAACATTAAGCAACTCATTAACAAATTTTTTTATCAATGTTTACCACAAAATCAGAAATTCGCAATAAGCTGTCTTCCTGAGCAACAGTCACTAAATTATTTATAACTGGAGCTACGAAACTCCAAATCAATTTACGTAAAATTTCCCTGAAAATAGACTCATATATCTTTTATCCATAAAATTTTCAGAATTTTTAGTTTGGCCAATCAATACCAGTTTTTTCTTAAAATTTCCCCTGTTTCACTGTTTGACTAATCTAACCACCCTTTACTACGAATCAAATTTATAATTGTACAGAAATCAAAATATGTTCTTGTTGATTTCATTTGAAACTAGACTCATTAAGCTTTAATTACATAGTTTATTCAGCTTCTAACTCCACTCTCACAATTTATAGTGATTTTCCAAAATCACATTACATCTGCTGTCCCAAGCAAATTTACTACAATTTACTATTTCACAACTCTTTGCATTCATATAATTTAAACATGTATATCACAAATCAATTTCATCACATATCTATAATTTCACTTAAGCATAATCTCAAGCCAAATATATCCATTGTCCATATATCAAGCTTACTTAAAGCTATTTATAATTTATTCATATCATTAACCAAATATAGTTATGCAACCAAAACACAAATCATACATACTTTATACTATGCATATCAAAATAACTCCAACCATGATCGGATATAACCGAATTTAAACATGAAAATTAAGCCATTTTCGAACTCCTATAGCTCATTCGGCATTTACAAAATCATACCATTAGAATTCATGTACAATACCGAACCTTTAGACATTCAAACATCTACCCTATTTTTTCAAATCATCTAAACTGCTTACATGAACATTAAACTATCTCAAACATCACTCATTTGTAATTATTCATTAAAACTTGAAGAAAATCATCTATCCCCTTCATTGATTACCATGACCGAAAATTCAAATCATCCCCAAAGAATCAAAATTTTAACATTATATTCCATCAAACTTTCATTCATCAATTTCTATCATCAAACACAAATTTTTGCAATTTCCTATCATGACCGAATGCACAACTAACCAACACTTAACAAATTAATTCATGGGTTTAAAGTAGAACCAAGAGAGGAACTCAAAAACATGAATTTTTAACCAAATTACCAAGAATTTACCTTGAATTTATTTTCCTATTTAATAATTTCACATACAATTGACAAGATCAAAGCATGAAATTTTCACACATGAACTTTCACATATAATAAGCACCGAAAATAACATCTAATTATTTTTATGACTCGGTTTTGTGGTCCCGAAACCACTTCCCGACTAGGGTCAAATTAGGGCTGTCACAATGTCGTGAAGTACGAATTCGCTAAGAATATGGGGCATCTTTTCAGATAGCTTGTTATCATGATTAGAATGTTGAATTTGGATTAAAAGAAACATTAATGAGGAAAACCCCAAGTTTAGTCTAGCATGGGATGAATGGATTAGGGTAAGGATTTGAATGTAAGGAAGACTTAGGTAGAAGACAGCCAGTGGTAGGCAATGAGCTTTATGTCCAAGTGTATGGTTAACTATGAGAGCGAAGCTTATTAAGGTGTAAAGGAATCTAAGATGAGGCAGAAACAAATCCAGACCATAGGCTCTGGCGAATCCAAGAAAAAGGTGAATAAAAATGGAGGTTACCTATTTTAGTGCACTATGGTAGCATAGTCCGCCATTTTACAAGCTTCTATGTAACACTCTAACCCGAATCCATTGCCGAAATAGGGTTACAAAGTACTACCAGAGATTACATATCAGATAACAAAATTTCACATTTATACAATATTCATATTAGAAATCAATCATTAAGTCCCTTGTAAGAGCCCTCGAGGCCTAAAATATGTATTACAAGTAAGTTGGGACTAAATCGAAAACTCAGAGAATTTTTCGCGAAATTAAAAAATTTTCTTAGGCACAAGGGACACACGCCCGTGTGGCCAGGCTGTGTGGCTCACACGAAAAAATGACACTCCCGTGTCCTACACCGTGTGGGCATTCAATATGAAGCACACGGTCGTGTCCCAGCCCGTGCCCTTACTCATGTAACTCTCTGACTTGGGTCACACGACCAGCCACACATTGTGTGCTAGGCCGTGTGGACAATTTAATTTTCAATAATTTGGTACAAGGGTCATCACATGCCTGTGTACTCGGATGTGTAACACACACGGCTGAGACACACACTCGTGTCTCTGCCAATGTGATAATGCTTGAGCATTCTGCTTCTTAATTTTTAAGATTCATGGGACATACGGCCAAACCACACACCCATGTGCATGGCTATGTGTCACACACGATTGAGACACATGCCCGTGTGTCTGCTCATGTGGACAGAATAAGGCCATTTTCCAAGCCTTATTTCTCACCTAAATATGTCTTCCACTTACATTGACATTTTAATGCATTCTCAAGTTAATACAAAACGTTCAAATCAAGCCAAAATTGAGTCTTATGCATGACTTTCATTACCTATGTTCAAGTGTTTAAACTTATGAAATACACATATATATACATATAATTATATCTTCTCATTTATGCTTACTTAAAGCCATTAAGGTTTATATGCTTTTCATCATATAACCATTTCAAACACATCAAACATAATAAGGCCTTATACAATTTCTTCAAAATATGTTTAATACTAGCCATTCCAATGGCTAGTTACAACCAAAGCATTATCATGCCAACATTGGCCAAATTAACCTATACATGCCATTATAACCAAAATTAATTTTACCATTTACATTGAATGGGTCGATGGATAGTGTGAAATATCTTCGCCAAGCTTTCAACCCAACGAGCTTCCGAATTCCTTTAAAATAGGGAAATTAAAAACAGAGTAAGCTTTTAAGCTTAGTAAGATCATATAACCAGAAATTTAACTTATCACTATTTTATAAACATAAGGTAAACATACATTTCATTGCAAGTCGTGTTGGCCAATTGCCTAAACACATATCCTCATCAACATGTTAATCACTGTAATCCATATAATATTTGATAATCACAAATTTACATAATCATCAAGAAAATTTTATACACATGTACCATCCATCTCACATTTCAATATGTTTTGTAATATCAGTTTCATGTATTTTAGGCATATACCGAATTATAGATGAACAAGTCATTAAGCATGTTCCACATTTGTGTAACAAGCATACCATGCTTCAATATATCAAGTGATATCATTTATATGTTCAAATACTTCTCTCATCATGTGTTCATGTAGCATGTACAAAGCATGTTAGTCATATATATTTCATATGAATATCAATAAACTTGTATGAGCTTAATAATAATAATAATTTTTTTTCCATATGCTCGTACTTTCCACATCAAGTAATCAAATATCAGGTATAATTCATGTCCATGTAATTCAAGTATATACCCATAATATTTTGTCACAATTCAGATTGTTTCATATCAAAATTTTATTTGTTGAACTATTTAAAATATCGATGAAAACACAGAAAGTATACTTGTACTCGAGATGTACAAATCTATAATCATAGATAAACATATTCATCAAACAATTTCTATGTTCATATATCATCAACTCATACTTCTATGTATCATGTATCATCCTTTTCATGTATTTCAAGCAGATATGTGTATTAATTCATTTCATGTTCATATTTTCTCATGTTAGGATTTTTCTCGTTGAATTTATTTGAAATATCGATGGATATACAGGTAGTACACTCAAAGTGTACAAATCAGAGATCCGCCAATTCATATTCAGGGGTATCCATAAGGGCACATAATCAGGAAGCACACTCTCGAGCTATATATTAGGATGCTCATGTGAGCTATGTAATGGGAAGCTTATCTAGGCTATACCAGGAAACTCATAAGAGTCTATAACAAGAAGTTCACAAAGAACTTTTAATCAGGAAGCTCATGAATAGCCTATCAGGAATGCTCACAAAGAGCCATGTAACAGAATCTTCGAATAGCTTATTAGGAAGTTCAAGTGAGCTATGTCAGGAAGCTTACAAAGATCCTATATCAGGACACTCATAAAGACCTGCACTTGTGTCCGTAATATATGTAGGAACACAACCAATCATATAACAGGATACTCATAAAGAGCTGCGGTAGTCTGCAACACATGTAAAATCACTACCAATCAGGATGCTCGCAGGAACAATATAACGGGAAACTCGAGAGGGCTTATAACAGGATTGCTCATCTGAGCTATATTCTATCTGCAACATATGCAGGACCACATTCAATATGGGAAATCATGTATCCATCGAATTTTATTATTCAAACGAAATAACATTTTCCGGACATTATCGAACATGTGATTATTTTATTCATTTATAACATTTATATAATTCACATAAATATATACCACACTCAATTGAAGAATAAAAATAAACACAATTTAGTTACACGAACTTACCTTAATAAATGTTCGTGTACGTAAAATCTACAAATTCGACACTTTCTCTTTTCCTCACTCTAACTCTGAATTTAGTCTATCCGGGTCTAATCAAGCCAAGAAAGCTTCCTTTCTCTTTCTAAGGCTTTCCATGTATTTTTGGGGAACAAGATGATAAACTGATGATATTTTCATTTTTTTATCATTTATCGTCTTTATTTTTTTCACTTTCCAATTTCATCCTTTTTTTTATTTTATTTTCCATGGATGAATCATCATCCTTAATGACTAAGCATTTTTAATGGTCTATTTACCATTTGAGGACATTAAATTCTGAATTTCATAGCTATTTAATCCCTTTAGCTATTAGAACTCAACTTTTGCACTTTGTGCAATTTGGTCCTTTATCAAATTAAACATATAATAGGTGAAATTTCTTTATGAAATTTTCATATGACATTATTATCATACTGTAAATCATAAAATAATATTAAAATAAATTTCCTTTCTGGAATCGAATTTGTGGTCTTAAAACCAATATTCTAATTTTATCGAAAACGGCCTATTTCATTCTGGCAAACTAAAGTTGACACATAAAGTATCTGTTCGTAGAAGCATCTAAGGATTTCATCTAGGGGTATTTTTCAATTGATGAAAGAGTACGACAAATGAAGGGTATGCCTCAAAGTTTTGGCTGAACATGAAACGCCTACTAAGTATATGAGAAAGTTGTAAGGGATTAAAGTGTCTTTAAGACCACGCCATATACAAGTCACCACCAAGGTGTAATACACCTAGTTTGCATGAACATTGTTTTAGTTTGTTCTCGTAATGGGGTTAGTTGAGGATCAACTAGACTGATTTGACTCTCTTCTTGATAAGCCTATCTTTAAACATCAACTTTATTGGATTCTTTTCTACTTGCGCTGAATTTTAGTAGGAAATTAAAGGATAATTTCAGTAAATATGGCCACTTGTCAAGATTCACTAAGAGAAGCTGAGTATATGTATAAATATGGTAAGAAGAGAATAGGGAGATTGGTTTTCTTCTTTCTATTCCACCCTCTGGTTCTTCTTCATAGATCTAAACATTTTTTTCCTCTTCATTAACCTAAAAGTTGAGGTTTTTGGTTTAATTGGTGGACGTTTCAACCTCTTGGTAAGTTTGATAGCTCTGCATGTTATGATTTTGAAAGAGTAAGGGTGTTAAGAAACATATAGATAGTAGGGTGTATATAAAAGGCCATGCATGAGGGTATTTTGTAATCGAGATTTTAGTAAATCGACTGTGAAAAAGACTTTAAAAGAAGTTCCATGTTCTTTCAAGTAGTTGTTGTTGTTGGTTTGGGAAGGACGATCGAAATTGGAACTCTGAGCTACAATAAAGGTAAGTTTTAGGTGAGACTTTATCCTGATCAAATGTTAGTTTATAATGGTAGATCAAATGTTGATGTCTTCTCAAACAGCTGGTGAGTGTATATGTGTAAATTATCGTAAAGGTTCTACATAATTAAAAATAGGATATTTGAGTTACTGCATGATTAAGATGACGTGTGGTATGTATGCTTATGAAATCAAGTATGAAAGAATATGACTTTGTCAAAAGTGCGAACGAATATGGGTAAGTGCATTTTGTGTTAAGTGAGTAACACGACCATTTGTGATGCCTCCAGTAGGGCAGGTACATTGCTATCCAGATTGGTAGATCACGATATGAAAATATGTGTAAGGCCATGTGGTAGAGGCCTATGGCATCATATGGCAAAGAGGATACTCATGGTGTAGCCTCTAGTGAGATGTAAACCGGACTGACAGAACACGACATGAGAATGTGTAAGACCATATGAGTAAGACCTATGGCATTGTATGACAATAAAATACTCATGGTGATGCCTCCAGTGAGGAGTAGATTGGACTGGAAAATCAAGACATAGAGATATGTATAAGACCATGTGGGAGAAGCCCATGGAACTTTCTGAGATAGTGCACTAAGATAGTAAACACGTAACGTTCTATTAAGCCTTTGTGGCACATTCTGTAAAGCCTTTGTGTTGTATTCTGTAACTCCCTTGAGGTGAGATCTAGATAACCGTTGTGGTGAAATTAGGGTTAGTTTTAAGACTTTTTCACTAGATAACTCTATGGTAGAGATCTGAGTATGTTTAAAAACAATTTTGTTGGATAGCCTTGTGATAAAATTGAATATGACTTAAAGGCATTCCCGAAAGAGTTCTCAACAGTGTTTCTGAAGGGTGAATCCGCCATAGTAGTATATCAGTACAAGTAATTTAGTGTATTCGTAATTATGAGTAGTCTAAAAGTTTGCTAGATCTGAGTTTGTTTGCGCTATGTAAGGAAGTAATCTGAATTATCTGGTACCCATGAAATCTAAGTGTTTCACACTGTATATAAAAAGGTTATCTAAAGTATAAATTATCCGTCAAATCAGAGCATTCTCATATATGTCACATGGTTGTTTGGGATTCCATTGGAGGATATAGAAGATTTCATTTATCAGAATAAGTTGTTATTTGGGTTGATTTAAGACATGCTATGACAGGTAATCTGATAGAAGTTAATTCAATATGAGAATCTACCAAATGTAGGATTTGTATAAAGTTCATCTTAAAAGATCAGTTAGTATAGGTATCTGTCAAGAATAGTATCTGTGAGTATCCCATCCTGGGGAAGGTATTCAACATTTGACTGAGTTAGAATCATCAAAGATAGGTTCTATGTGGATATCCTTCTAAGAAGTGTATTCCTTTTCCAAAAACGAATGAGACTTGTATTGAGGGGTGAAGTCTAGAATATGCTCAAGAGTGAACTGTATGTGTAACACCCCTAACCTGTATCTGTCGCAGGAACAGGGTTTTAGAGTATTACCAAAACATTCAGAAACATTTACAAATAATTCATGAAATTTACTATTCATTTACTGAGATCAGTCATAACATCCCTTGATTGGGCCCTCGAGGCCCAATACGAGCATTAGAATCGAGTCGAGACTTAATCGAGACCTCTCAGAATTTTTTGCGACTTTTCAAAATTTTTCCAAGGTATAGGGCTCACAAACTAGTGTGACCCTAGGACACGCCCGTGTTGGTGGCTGTGTTCAACCCCGTGTAACTCTCTAACTTGCATAAACGTCTATGCCACATGCCAGTGTGCTATGCTATGTGGCCAATTAATTCAATTTGAAATTAGGTGCAGGTTTCACACGGCTAAGACACACGCCCGTGTTCTAGGCCGTGTGGCACACACAGCTGAGACACACGCCCATGTCTCTACCCATGTGCCCAATTCTGAGCATTCTGTTTCTCAAAATTAAGGTGCAAGGGACACACAGCCTAACCACATGCCCGTGTTACCAAGCCGTGTGCCACACAAGATCTAGACACACGCTCGTGTGTCTGTCCGTGTGGACAGAATGAAGCCATTTCTAGCTTTATTTCTCACCCAAAATTTCACCCAAGACCTGCTGCACTTGAAACACACAACCAATACCAACCATTCCAAGCATTCAAAATAGGAAATTTTATCATTTAACATGACATATCATTACAAGCAAAAGTGTTTATAAACTTACCTTGATTTAACTTAGGCAATATTAACATTTGTTCACATGTACCCAACTTAACACGTGTATATATATCATAATTGCCTACTTAGAAATATCAAAATGAACCATTACTAGCCATTCTAATGGCTAAGTTACAAAATAATATTTCAAGCCTCTATTGGCCAAGTTATCCTATACATGCCATTATACCAAAATGATTTTACTAAGTATATCCAAAATGCTAGTTGATAGTGTGACGATGCTCCAATGATCTTCCAACTTTCACGAGCTTCCAGGCACTATAAAATAGGGGAAAATAAAATGGGGTAAGCATTACATGCTTAGTAAGTTTGTATAACGAAAACTAAACTTACTAATCTTGTTTATTAAAATCTAGGCATACAATGTTATGTTTCCATCCATTTGGCTAAATTGCCTAATCACATGCACTCAATCAAACATGTTAGTCACAAAGTTTCCATACACATCATGTGATAGCCCAAAATTGATCCTAGTCGGAATGTGGTCTCGGGACCATAAAACCGAGGCATAAAAATAATTAAAAATTTATTTTGATGCCTATAATATGTGTGTGCTCATGTATGACATTTTATGATGATTGATTTAGTGTTATAAAGGTGAATTCCACTAGAAAGGACTTAGTAGTGAACTTTGAAAGTACGATAGGGAAATGTGTGATGACTAATTAAAGCATGCATGCAAAATAATGGACTTGCATGTCAAATTCCCCTTTTTACAAGTGATGGCCGGCCATGACAAAGAGATATGGGCTAAACATGTCATGAAACATGTTTTGTTGGGCATTAGGGAGAAATAATAAACAAATAAGCATGGGTAAGAAAAGAATGAAAAAAAATGTGTGTGAGAGTAGCATTCCCCCTTTGCCGTGAGTTGAGAAAGAAGGAAGAAAAAAAATTTGTTGTGTTCATCCATTTTCACTTCTTGGCGAAAATACTAAGGAAAAACGGGAGGATTTTTGCTTCATGCTTGGTTTGGAAGAGATCTAGAAGGAGATTTGGCTAAGTTTGCATCAAGATTAAGGTATGTATGAGGTTGTGTTAGGAGTTTCATGCATGTTTTGGTTGCTAACTTGATGTGCATGTTAGCCATGGCTCAAATCTTTGTTATGCCATGGAAATGGTATTTGGCCAAAGTTGTTATGGTGATAAAGCCATTGCATGCTAAGTGTGAAGCTTGATGATGATGCATGCAATGATGGATTGTCTACTCTTGAGTAAGATTTTGAGTTTTCTTTTTGTTTAATCATGATTGAAGTTGAAAAGGGGCATGATTGTCATATTCGCCATGATGCATTCATGAGCATGGTTCATGCTTCTTGCATGTTAGTTAAAATTTGTGTTTTGGATGGCTATGGACACCTTGAAATTCGGCCATGCTCATATATGTATATATATGTTTGCACATGATGTTTTGGTTATGAACTAAGTGATGAATATGTTTGTTTAAAGAAGAAGATGTTGAAGAATGATTGTGAAATTGCAAGCACATTCGGCCTAGCACACATATGAGTGCTTGATGCTATATTATAAGTTTTGAGCTACAATATGCAAAGCATTAACTAGTAAAATGCATGCTGTTTTGTGAGGTGTTAAGTGCATAATTGGCCTCAACATGTACATGAATATTCGGCCTTGGGTAGCCTATTGAAGGCCTTAGCTTTTCCTTGATGCTCGAATAAATTGTATTGAATTGCTTGATGTAGTATAAAATGTGCATGACCATTGTGTATTCAAGCTAAAGAGTGGCCATATGACCATTTAAACTCCTTGTCATATTCGGCCATAAGCTAGCACAATGAGGTTTTAATAAATTGAATTTGTTTGAATTAGCTCAAGAGCTAAGAGCGCCACAATTGGACAAGGGGAAGGAAAAAGTGATCGAATAGCCGTAAAAGCCGTTTGACAACATCCGAGGTAAGTCCTCAAGAAGTGACCTTACTTGAATTATGTGGAATGAAATATGGATGTATTGATTATTGATTTATGTGTGTATGAGTATTCGAATAATACCCGGGCTAAGTCCCGAAGGCGATTATGCTAGTGATTATAATTGTGTTTGAGCCTTAGTAACGAAAATGAAATATGTATGTCCAATGATTATTGATGTATGTGTGCATGAGAAATTGAATGATATCCGGGCTAAGCCCCGAAGACAATTATGCTGAAATTATATCCGGTTAAGACCGAAGGCAATTGTGCTAGTGGCTACATCCGGGCTAAGACCCGAAGGCATTCGTGCGAGACATTCTATCCGGGCTAAGACCCGAAGGCATTTGTGCACGTGGTTATATCCGGTTATATTCCGAAGAATCTTGGGCTGGAGGTGAGTGTTGGTTGCTGTAATAAATTCAATTAGTACGCTCAAAAAGCCCAAAGAATAAGGTACGTTTATATGTGCATTGGAAAGTCGACATGTTTGAGCAACATTCGCTCAATCGACTAATGAATTTCAGCTATTGAATTGATCGATACTTGTGAAAGTATATAATGATGAAGTGTGAGGTAAGAATGACTATGTGAATGAGTATTAATGGAATGATGTATTTGGTTATGTGAATGTATTGCTTTAATTAAAGCTGATTATATTCCTTGAGACTTACTAAGCATAAAAATGCTTACCCCGTTGCTTTGGCTCTCTGTTTTATAGATTTCGCTCGATAGCAATCGGATTCGGGATCAATAAAGTCGAAGTCATCCACACTATCAACGCCTCTATTTTGGTATAAATTTTGGTTGAACTTTGAAATGGCATGTATAGGACTACCCCTTGTTGGTTTAAAAATGTGGTGATGTATATGTATACGGCCATGCGAGAATGGCTCGTAAAAGGAAGCATGAACTTAGACTATTTGTGGTTTGTATGTATATATATGGTGTCATGATGTGATTATGGATTGGAAATGGGAGTGTTGGTCACATGATCAGCCATTGGTATGGTTAAAATGATCATATATGAACCTATGTATGGCAAGACTAGTTGGTTCATGGAGACTACAAAATAGGTAAGACCTACCTTAAAAAACAGGTGCTGCCAGCTGCAGTGACGTGAATGTGAAAAATCACCAAAATTTGTAGGAATGGTATTAATTAGTGAATAAGCTATGTAAATGAACCTTGATGAGTCTACTTTCATATGGAAGAAACGAAATGGTCATAGGAGTTACATGTTAAGAGATATTAAAGCTATTGTGAGACAGGGCCAGAACGGTTTCTGGGTCCCCTGTTGCAACTTTAAAAATTTGCTATAAATTATACAGAAAGAATTAGGAGTCATGCCTTATATGTACAGATTCCATTTTGATTCTAGTTTCATTAGAAACAATCAAAACCAGTATTAAAGTCCTGTACAGTGAGATATTCAAGTTGCAACGCGTGAAGGTCAGAGCAGTCGATCCCTGTAACATGGGTGACTTTAACTAATAAACTGTACCAATTGGCCCAACCAAAAATTCTAGAAATAAATCCATGGATGGATACATGAGTCTAAATTCAGGGAAAATTTACGAAACCAGTTTCTGAGTTTTGAAACTCGAGATATGATTTTTGAGGCGACGGTGACGTAGTTTTCCAGCCTGACTGGAAATGTCAAATTGGTGGGCAAAATATGTGAACTTGGCTTGTTAACCCCTCGTGTCCGACACCGGTGATGGTCTCGGGTTCGGGGTGTTACAATTTTATTGGTATCAGAGCCACAGTTTAGTCGATTCTAGGACTACCGTGATGTGTTTGGGGTCTAGCTATACATGCCATTAAATGATGAATCGATAGTGTGGTGATTTCGACAATTTGACTTTGTGTTTGTTTATAGCAATGGATCCCGATCCCAACCGAAGCGATAGCTGATGATGTGGAGAGTGTGGCGCTGCTCCGCGCAAGGGACAGCGCCGCGGACTCTCAACCTATGGCCAGCAATCCGAATGACGAGGCTAGGCAAGCCTTTTATAGTGTGATGAGCGAATGGTTTAATCAATACATTCGAACTAACACTACTGTTCCACAACCTCCATTCCCGACAAATGCAACCCCGCACCTACAATACCTCCATGGATGACCAAATAAGGTCAAGTAAGCCCCGATCGATAGGATTCGAAAACATGGGGCCACTGAATTTAAGGCTACGGATGATGATGATGCCGAGCGAGCTGAATTTTGGTTGGATAACACTATCCGGTGCTCGATGAGCTATCCTGTACACCGATGAGTGCTTAAAGTGTACCATCTCCTTGCTACGTGAGTCCGCCTACTATTGGTGGAGTACTCGACTTCGTGGTACCTAGAGAGCAAGTGACTTGGGAATTCTTTCAAATCGAGTTCCGAAAAAAGTATATCAGTCAGAGATTCATCGACCAAAAGCGAAGGGAATTCCTTGACCTTAAGCAAGGTTCTATGTCAGTTACCGACTACGAACGAAAATTTGTGAGGCTTAGCCGGTATGCGCGAGAATGCATTTCATCTGAAGCCATTATGTGTAAACGCTTCGAGGATGGGCTGAATGATGATATAAGGATGTTCGTTGGCATTCTCGAGATACGAGAGTTCGTGGTACTTGTTGAGCGAGCTTGTAAAGCCGAAGAGCTTAGAAAGGAGAAACAAAAAGCTGATGTGGGAACCGGAGAATTCGAAGAGGTCCTCGGAAAGTCTCTTCAACAAGCATCGAAGAGATTTCGAGATGATGCGAGCCGGTCTAGAGGCGTTTGGGCTTTTCTAGACGAGGACGCGATCGACCCCGTGACCACACGAGTCACTTGATCGCTTGATGGTGGAAATGATCGCCGAGAGGGCGGGTGTCCACATTGTGGCAAATGGCATTCGGGGAGCTGTTGGTTTCGTGATCGCTCCTGCTATAAGTGTGGGTCGGCTGACCACTTTATGAAGGATTGCCCGAGGATGCATGAACAGAATGTAAGTCAGAGTGGAAACCCGGGTGCTACCACTGCTCGAGGTAGGCCACCTAGAAATATGGGCAATGACAGTGGCGGTCAGAGAGGATCTAGAGATGCTACCATCAGATCTGAGGCTCGTGTTCCTGCAAGGACTTATGCCATACGCGCACGTGAGGATGCTGCCTCTCCAGATGTCATTACCGGTACTTTCACTCTTTTCAATACAAATGTGATTGCTTTGATTGACCCTGGTTCTACTCATTCATATATATGTGAAACCTTAGCATCCAGTAAGACTTTGCCTATTGAGTCTACTGAGTTTGTAATTCGGGTGTCAAACCCCTTGGGTCATTACGTGCTTGTCAACAAAGTGTGCAAGAAAAGTCCCCTAGTGTTCCGAGGTTCTTGTTTTCAAGCGGACTTGATGCTTTTGCCGTTCGATGAGTTCGACGTTATTCTTGGTTTGGATTGGTTGACCATGCACGATGCGGTTGTAAATTGCAAAAGCAAGACTATCGATTTGAGGTGCGCGAATAATGAGATAATTCGGGTTGAGTCTACGGACTTAAAGGGGTTGCCAGCTGTAATATCAGCAATGTTGGCCCGAAAATATGTAAGAAAAGGGTGCGAAGCGTACCTTGCGTGACGTGCTTTCGATGACAAGGAATCGAAAAGAAACCCGAATCGTGTCGATTGGTTTGTGAATACCGGATGTTTTCCACGAAGAATTGCGGGTTTACCACTGTTCGAGAAATAGAATTTGGCATCGAATTGGTACCGGTACCACTCAATTTCGATAGCTCCGTATCGTATGGCACCAACGGAATTAAAGGAGTTGAAAGCTCAGTTGCAAGAATTGGTGGATAGAGGTTTTGCTCGCCCGAGTTTTTCGCCTTGGGGTGCGCCAGTGTTGTTCGTGAAGAAGAAGAATGGAACCATGCGGCTGTGCATCGACTATCGTCAGCTTAATAAAGCGACGATAAAGAACAAATATCCGTTGCCACGTATTGATGACTTGTTCGATCAAGCGAAGGGAGCCTCGGTGTTCTCGAAAATAGATTTGAGATCGGGCTATTATCAATTGCGAATCCGAGATTCGGACGTACCCAAGACTGCCTTCAGAACGAGATATGGTCACTATGAGTTCCTAGTGATGCCGTTTGGGCTCACTAATGCCCTACGGTATTTATGGATTTAATGAATCGGATCTTGAGACCATATTTGGATCGATTCGTAGTCGTGTTCATTGATGACATCTTGGTCTATTTAAGAAATGAGACCGAACATCTTGAACACTGCGGTTAGTGCTGCAAATTTTACGGGATAAGCAATTATATGCTAAGTTCAGCAAGTGTGAGTTACGGTTAAGAGGTTAGCTTCTTGGGTCATGTGGTATCGCAGATCGGGTATTCGAGTCGACCCGAATAAAATTTCAGCCATACTTAATTGGAAGCCTCCGAGAAATATTATTGAGGTTCGAAGCTTTTTGGGGCTTGCCGGTTATTACCGACGATTTGTAAAAGGCTTCTCAACGATAGCCACGCCAATGACGAAGCTACTCCAAAAGGATGTTAAGTTCGAATGGACGGAGAAATGCCAAAAAAGTTTCGATCAACTGAAAACTTATTTGACTGAAGCCCCAATTTTAGTGCAACCCGAATCTAGCAAAGAGTTTGTCATCTATAGTGACGCCTCCCTCCTTGGGTTAGGTTGCGTATTGATGCAAGAAGGTCGAGTTGTGGCCTATGCGTCGAGGCAATTAAAGCCACACGAGAAAAATTATCCGACCCATGATCTCGAATTGGCCGCCATCGTATTCGCCTTAAAGATTTGGCGACATTACTTATTTGGTGAAAGGTGCCATGTGTACTCGGATCACAAAAGTCTCAAATATTTGATGACCCAAAGAGACTTAAATCTGCGACAAAGACGTTGGCTCGAGCTGTTAAAGGATTATGAGCTGGTCATTGACTATCACCCGGGAAAGACGAATGTGGTTGCGGATGCCTTGAGTCGTAAATCATTATTCACTTCTGAGCGATGAATGTGCACTTGTCTATTCGATCCGACAGTGTGTTAGTGGCTGAATTGAAAGCCAAACCCTTATTGACACATCAAATTCGAGAAGCTCAGATAGTCGACGACGAGTTGGCTGCAAAATGGGCTGAGTGTGTTCCGAACAAGGACTCGGAGTTTCAAATCGATGATGACGATTGTTTGAGGTTCAAAGGTCGTCTGTGTGTTCCAAAGAATTCGGAACTCATTTCGATAATTCTGAATGAAGCCCATTGTAGCCGAATGGCAATCCACCCGGGGAGTACGAAGATGTACAACGATTTGAAACGTCGGTTTGGTGGCGGTATGAAACGAGACATCTCCGACTTTGTTTGAGATGTTTAATATGTCAACAAGTGAAAGCGGAACATCGGTGCCTTCAAGATTACTTCACCAATCACGATACCCGAGTGGAAATGGGATCGAGTCACAATGGACTTTGTATCCGGGACGCCATTGTCGACAAGTAAGAAGGATGCGGTTTGGGTCGTGGTAGATAGACCGACTAAGTCGGCTCACTTTGTCTCCGACGCACGGATTTTCAATGGACAAACTAGCTGAATTGTACGTTTCTCGATTGTGAGATTACACGGGTGCCTATTTCCATCGTGTCGGATAGAGATCCGAGATTTACCTCGCGATTTTGGAAAAAGTTGCAAGAAGCTTTGGGTACCAAGTTGCATTTCAGACCGCCTTTCACCCCCAAACCGATGGTCAATCCGGCGGATAATTCAGATACTTGAGGATATGTTGAGATGTTGCGTCCTCGAGTTTAGTGGTTCATGGGAGCGGTATTTGCCGTTGATTGAATTCGCACAACAACGACTTTCAATCAAGTATTAAGATGGCACCCTACGAGGCTCAGACGGTCGTAAATGCCGTACACCATTGTTTTGGGTGAGCTTGGTGAAAGCAAGATCTTCGGTGGATTTGATTAGAGATGCTGAACAGAAAGTGAAAGTAATCCGTGAAAGTCTGAAGATAGCCTCCGATCGTCAGAAGTCGTACGCGGATCTGAAGCGTAAGGATATCGAGTATCAGGTGGGTGATAAAGTGTTTCTCAAGGTATCGCCTTGGAAAAAGATACTCGATTCGACCGTAAGGGCAAGTGAGCCCGAGGTTCATTGGGCCATATGAGATATCCGAGCGAGTCGGTCCAGTGGCATATCGTTTGATTTTGCCCCCTGAACTCAAAAAGGTTCACGATGTCTTTCATGTTTCGATGCTTCGACGCTATAGATCCGATCCATCGCACGTGATTAGTCCATCGAAATTGAAATTCAAGCTAATATGAGTTATGAGGAAGAACCGATTCGTATCCTATCATGAGAAGTGAAAGAGTTATGAAACAAGCGGGTTCCGCTAGTGAAAGTGTTATGGTTCAAGCACGGGATAGAAGAAGCTACTTGGGAGACCGAGAACTCTATGAAAGAGCGATATCCAAACCTATTTACGGTAAGATTTTCGGGACGAAAATTTCTTAAGTGGGGAGAGTTGTGACAGCCCAAAATTGACCCTAGTCGGAATGTGGTCTCGGGACCAGAAATCGAGGCATAAAAATAATTAAAAATTATTTTGATGCCTATAATATGTGTGTGCTCATGTATGACATTTTATGATGATTGATTTAGTGTTATAAAGGTGAATTCCACTAGAAAGGACTTAGTAGTGAACTTTGAAAGTACGATAGGGAAATGTGTGATGACTAATTAAAGCATGCATGCAAAATAATGGACTTGCATGTCAAATTCCCTTTACAAGTGATGGCCGGCCATGACAAAGAGATATGGGCTAAACATGTCATGAAACATGTTTTGTTGGGCATTAGGGAGAAATAATAAACAAATAAGCATGGGTAAGAAAAGAATGAAAAAAAAATGTGTGAGAGAGTAGCATTCCCCCTTGCCGTGAGTTGAGAAAGAAGGAAGAAAAAAAAATTTGTTGTGTTCATCCATTTTCACTTCTTGGCGAAAATACTAAGGAAAAGGGGAGGATTTTGCTTCATGCTTGGTTTGGAAGAGATCTAGAAGGAGATTTGGCTAAGTTTGCATCAAGATTAAGGTATGTATGAGGTTGTGTTAGGAGTTTCATGCATGTTTTGGTTGCTAACTTGATGTGCATGTTAGCCATGGCTCAAATCTTTGTTATGCCATGGAAATGGTATTTGGCCAAAGTTGTTATGGTGATAAAGCCATTGCATGCTAAGTGTGAAGCTTGATGATGATGCATGCAATGATGGATTGTCTACTCTTGAGTAAGATTTTGAGTTTTCTTTTGTTTAATCATGATTGAAGTTGAAAAGGGCATGATTGTCATATTTGGCCATGATGCATTCATGAGCATGGTTCATGCTTCTTGCATGTTAGTTAAAATTTGTGTTTTGGATGGCTATGGACACCTTGAAATTCGCCATGCTCATATATGTATATATATGTTTGCACATGATGTTTTGGTTATGAACTAAGTGATGAATATGTTTGTTTAAAGAAGAAGATGTTGAAGAATGATTGTGAAATTGCAAGCACATTCGCCTAGCACACATATGAGTGCTTGATGCTATATTATAAGTTTTGAGCTACAATATGCAAAGCATTAACTAGTAAAATGCATGCTGTTTTTGTGAGGTGTTAAGTGCATAATTGGCCTCAACATGTACATGAATATTCGGCCTTGGGTAGCCTATTGAAGGCCTTAGCTTTTCCTTGATGCTCGAATAAATTGTATTGAATTGCTTGATGTAGTATAAAATGTGCATGACCATTGTGTATTCAAGCTAAAGAGTGGCCATATGACCATTTAAACTCCTTGTCATATTCGCCATAAGCTAGCACAATGAGGTTTTAATAAATTGAATTTGTTTGAATTAGCTCAAGAGCTAAGAGGGCCACAATTGGACAAGGGAAGGAAAAGTGATCGAATAGCCGTAAAAGCCGTTCGACAACATCCGAGGTAAGTCCTCAAGAAGTGACCTTACTTGAATTATGTGGAATGAAATATGGATGTATTGATTATTGATTTATGTGTGTATGAGTATTGAATAATACCGGGCTAAGTCCCAAGGCGATTATGCTAGTGATTATAATTGTGTTTGAGCCTTAGTAACGAAAATGAAATATGTATGTCCAATGATTATTGATGTATGTGTGCATGAGAAATTGAATGATATCCGGGCTAAGCCCGAAGACAATTATGCTAGAAATTATATCCGGTTAAGACCGAAGGCAATTGTGCTAGTGGCTACATCGGGCTAAGACCAAGGCATTCGTGCGAGACATTCTATCCGGGCTAAGACCGAAGGCATTTGTGCATGTGGTTATATCCGGTTATATTCGAAGAATCTTGGGCTGGAGGTGAGTGTTGGTTGCTGTAATAAATTCAATTAGTACGCTCAAAAGCCCAAAGAATAAGGTACGTTTATATGTGCATTGGAAAGTCGACATGTTTGAGCAACATTCGCTCAATCGACTAATGAATTTCAGCTATTGAATTGATCGATACTTGTGAAAGTATATAATGATGAAGTGTGAAGTAAGAATGACTATGTGAATGAGTATTAATGGAATGATGTATTTGGTTATGTGAATGTATTGCTTTAATTAAAGCTGATTATATTCCTTGAGACTTACTAAGCATAAAAATGCTTACCCCGTTGCTTTGGCTCTCTGTTTTATAGATTTCGCTCGATAGCAATCGGATTCGGGATCAATAAAGTCGAAGTCATCCACACTATCAACGCCTCTATTTTGGTATAAATTTTGGTTGAACTTTGAAATGGCATGTATAGGACTACCCCTTGTTGGTTTAAAAATGTGGTGATGTATATGTATACGCCATGCGAGAATGGCTCGTAAAAGGAAGCATGAACTTAGACTATTTGTGGTTTGTATGTATATATATGGTGTCATGATGTGATTATGGATTGGAAATGGGAGTGTTGGTCACATGATCAGCCATTGGTATGGTTAAAATGATCATATATGAACCTATGTATGGCAAGACTAGTTGGTTCATGGAGACTACAAAATAGGTAAGACCTACCTTAAAAAACAGGTGCTGCCAGCTGCAGTGACGTGAATGTGAAAAATCACCAAAATTTGTAGGAATGGTATTAATTAGTGAATAAGCTATGTAAATGAACCTTGATGAGTCTGTTTTCATATGGAAGAAACGAAATGGTCATAGGAGTTACATGTTAAGAGATATTAAAGCTATTGTGAGACAGGGCCAGAACGGTTTCTGGGTCCCCTGTCGCAACTTTAAAAATTTTCTATAAATTATCCAGAAAGAATTAGGAGTCATGCCTTATATGTACAGATTCCATTTTGAGTCTAGTTTCATTAGAAACAAACGGCACCAGTATTAATGTCCTGTACAGTGAGATATTCAAGTTGCAACGCGCGAAGGTCAGAGCAGTCGATCCCTGTAACATGGGTGACTTTAACTAATAAACTGTACCAATTGGCCCGACCAAAAATTCTAGAAATAAATCCATGGATGGATACATGAGTCTAAATTCAGGGAAAATTTACAAAACCAGTTTCCGAGTTTTGAAACTCGAGATATGATTTTTGAGGCGACGGTGATGCAGTTTTCCAGCCTGACTGGAAATGTGAAATTGGTGGGCAAAATATGTGAACTTGGCTTGTTAACCCCTCGTGTCCGACACCGGCGATGGTCTCGGGTTCGGGGTGTTACACATCAAGTAAGAATAGATGAGCTCATTAAGCAATATTCTTTCAAGTCATTATTATATCATTTCAAGATTTTCATGCCATGTTAATAGTTTGATTTCTGTTGAATCATTGAAATTTCGATGAAGGCTCAAATAGAAAACTCAAAGTGTATGATTTATTAATCCGTCAATTCTTATCAAAGTTACCCCTAAGGGTACTTAACTAAGGAACACACTCTCAAGCCACTTGTCATATAACAGGATTACCAGTTCAGGCTAAACCCTAATCGTATGATCAAGAGGTAATGTATCAGGATTACCCATTCGGGCTAAATCCTTTCTATGACAGGGTCATTGGGATTACTCGTCCAAGCTGAATCCGGTCCGCAACAAATCCAAGACCCTATTTGTTTTGGGAAAATGCATACAATAATCGGAATTCAACATTCAATCGGGACTTAACCCTTTATCAGCATTTCAAGCATGTATTAAGTTTCTCATTATAACATTCAATTAAACATATTTACATGCCAGATTAAGTTACACAAACTTACCTCGACACTAGTTTGCGTAAAAGTCTACTAATCCGAAATATTTTCTTTTCCTCGATCTAACATCGAATTAGTGTTGTCTGGATCTATATAAATGAATTTAACCATCAATTTCATACATTTCATATTTAAATGGACTCAATTTACGTCCTGGCAAAATTACCATTTTGTCCTAACTTTTCCATAAATTTTAAATTTGACCCTAGGCCTGAAAAATAAAACTTGTGCAAATTACTCCCTATTCCAAGCCTAACCAAAGCCCCATTACAAATTTTCCAGCACATTTATCCATAAAATTTTAGAATTTTTCATCAAATTTTACAAATTTTCATTTTAGTCCCTAAATCATGTTTTTATCAAAATTTATTTTGTAAAAGTTGTTTATCTATCAATGATATTTCATTTTCTACCATAAATTTCAAATTTCCAGCATAATACATCCATGATCCATTTTCATACATTGATAACTTTTCAAATTAATTCTTCAAACTGAGAGATTAAGCTATCTTGGTTTCAAAAATACCAAAATTACTAAAAACGGGACAAGAGAACTTACCCAATTAAGCTTTGAAAGTTTCTTTTCTCCCTCCTAGGCTTTCCATGTGTTTTTAGGTTGAAGATGGTGAAAAATAAGATGATATATTTCTTTTCATCTTTTAATTAATTAAGTATTTTGGTATTTCCAATTTAGTCCTTTCCCTTATTCTATAATTCCATGGATGAATCACCAAGAAAAATCTACATACTTTTCTTAATGGTCTAATTACCATATAAGGACCTTAAATTTTGAATTCCATAGCTATTTGATCCTTATAGCTACTAGAATTCAACTTTCACATTTTATGCGATTTAGTCCTTCTCGTAATTAAGCACTTAATCGATAAAATTTTCATTTTGAAATTTTCACATGGCATGCCTATTATAATACGAACCATATATTGAAATAAAAATAAATCATATTTTTGGGTCGAATTTGTGGTCCTGAAACAACTGTTTCGATTTCACTGAAAAATGGGCTGTTACAGTGTATAAGATGGTTAAGTATGGAAGTTGGTGTATATGTATACGTCCTATATTAAGAAAGTATCTGCCAAAGAAAAAGAGGAAATCCAAAGTTTTCAAGATAAAAAATGCAACAAAATATGCTTCAATGTAATTTGGATTAAAGCTCATTAAGTTCGTATGAACTTATAAATATTCGTTTTAAGAGTGAGTACGCCAAAAGGGTCTAAGCCAGGATTACACCAGGGTGGTAGTTCGAGTTGCGATATTATGCATATAGAGGGTACTATAGGAGTATGACACTTAATATACTACACCATGAAGAGTCTATCTTTAGCAAAGTTTTTAGTTGTAACGCCTTATGCTGGTTTGAAAATCTAATGCATTCTTAAATATTTTATTTATTTAATATTTTATTCTGAAGAAAAATAATAAAATATTAAGTATGTTTTAAAAATGGTTATACACCTGTTGTAAACTTTTTACTAAGTGTTTATGTGTTGTAATATCCGATATCTGGATTCGGTGATTCAGGTCGGGTAGAAGGTGATACACAACCATTTTCGTATATGAAGTATATATGCTTAAGATAGAGAATAATTCCACCAACAGTGAGCTGCTAAAAAGAGGGGGAGCAAGGCGTCGGCCATGCCATTGAAATCTGCAAAAGGGCAAGGGAAGAAAGGGAGTTGAAAATCTCCGCTTAAAATTTTATTTCTTAAAGATTTCAAAATTTTCCTATTGCAGTGTTTCACAGAATCTCTCTAAGTTTATTTCAACTTATAAACTTATTTCCTATTTGTAGGATAATGTTTCAACTTGAAAATCAAATGGAGGAACCAAGCCAAACACTGCCAAATTTGAGGGTCAGGCGTAGATGTCAATCATGTGTATAGAGCTGCTTCTTTAGAGGCCACACCTGGGGGATTAAGTCGGATATATCTGTATCAAAGTCTTATTTTAAAATTGTAAATAATTGTTAAGCATGATAAGATAGAAAGTTGATTAGCACTCGTATGATAAGACTTTAATTTTATGCACAAAATAATAAAAAAATCACAAATTCACATACTTTATAAATTCATGTCCATTATTAACATTTAATTAAAATTCACTTAATTAATTAACAAATACTCAAGATTAATATTATTTTTAAGTAAAAAGGTGGTAACAATTACTAGAAAAATCCTATATAATTTTGAGTTTACACACCCCCAAACTTAAACCATTGCTCGTCCCGAGAAATGTTAAAGTACAACAAAAAAATTTTGCTATGCAATTTTGCAATATGATTAACAAGCATCAATCTTTGCACATAATCATGCATCAACAAAATCATACTCACAAACTCTTTTTATTAATAAGTCCCTCATATGAAAACATTATTTCAAAATTTTTATTCTAAGTGTGGAAATATGCTAGCATAAGTCATAGAGTGCATGCTTTTCAAGAGCATACATACCCATTCACCATTCAATCAAAATTTCTTATCAATCAAACATAACAATCATAATGTTTAACTAATAGTCCTTATATGTCGAACTCAGTAATTCCTCTCCATTAATGTAGTCCACATAATCATCAAAATCAATAGGTCTTTTATACAATTGTAATGGGGCTAGGCTTAAGGTAAGGATAAAAGAGAACTGAATTTTTAGGTTCAATAATCTTAACCTTAGCTTTTCCTTGGATCAATTCGAGGTACATCTCTCCAACTAATGGGCTTTTCACCCCCAAACTTAATTTTGAAACACATGCCCAATATTTCTTAATACTTTGAGCTCTTTATTTTGTTATTTTTGCTTGACATTCGAATAGAGCTATCTTTTTTTCTATAACACCCTATACCCGGCCTAGCCACTATGGCCGCATCTGTGATGTCACATTGGAGTGAGTTTTGAAAAACGTAATTCTATTAGAAAAGTCCATTTGTTTTAAATCCTTGTTTATGATCCTTATGAAAAGCTATCTTATTTTATTTGTTTGGTAAATAAAAGGTTCGTTAAACAAAGCATGTCACATACTAAATCATTATTACATTTTAAAACAATGTTTGTTGTGGAAGCTTTTAAAACTAGTCACGTGGCATAGTAGTTGAAAATTATTTACCTTTTGAAAACCCAGGTCCTACTGCTAACAGATGTAGGTCAATTTAAATAAATCCCCAAATAGAAATAAAACTTTAAACGGCCTTATTGCATAAAATTTACCCTTTTAAAACTGCTTTTACTAAAAGCAAAATAAAACATGAACACTGGTGTGGCCATTTCTGAGTCCCTCACAGCAACAACCGGCCTAAGGATTACCTACACAGATAAGCAGAAAGGGTAAGTTTATGAAAACTCAGTGTGAAATCCTTATTTACTAAATAGTCAAACATACAGTGTTGAACAGTCTGGGCCTAAGCCCATATCAGTAGGGATATCAGTGTGGCCCTTAGCCCAATTCAGTATAGTATCAGAAATGCATACAGAGATCCTACCCATCCATCCTCTACACTCCACTCCGTGTAAGGATAAAATCGACCCACCTATCCCTACACTCCAGAATATAGTACCGATTGCGGCACTAATAGTATTTGCAGTAGAGCTGCCAGTATTAGGTTATAGCCTTTCAGTACACTTCCTCCAATATCATATGTCCCACCTCATGCAATGCAACATAATATATATGTACAAATAATAAAGATGACATGCTCAACCTTCATATATCACATAGGGGTATATTCATTTACCTCATAGAGTATAACAGTCGCAACATAAATTAGGGTATAGGTATACTTACCAACCCAATAGTAGGTCCACAGTCGTCTCGTGCTACCCGTACAACCTTAACAATTAATTAGCGAAAATAGGCCCAAGCCCATAATACGGCCCATGTGGGCCCACAAGCTCGTGTGGCCCAATAAGCTCAAATAATGGCCTTGGCCGTGTAAACAACACAACCAGCCAATAATCCCCTCACATCCGTGCGTTTTGCCACGTGCAGGGCCCACGAGCCCGGGGGGCCAACACGGTCTATTTTGGCCCAACGTGGCCCAAAATGACCTAAGCCCACGAGATCGCTCAGGGTGGTCTCTAAAATCACGTGCTTGCGCTAATGCATTTAGATGACCACACGAGCGGGCACACACTCACGTGGATTTTTCCATTTATCGAATGAAGCAGTGTGATTATACACCTTTTGGAGAGAAGAACGGCAATCACCACGCGCCCCAACCTAGATCCAAGTACGATCCAATGTCAGTCCTTAAATCGCTAGGGTTAACACCCTCTTATTACACTTAGAACTCCAAAGGTACCATTCACTTACCTTGATTAAGCAAGCAAGGTTTACTCCTCCCTTAAGCTAGAGATCAAGCACTCCTTGTCAAGGATTTGCACTACCAAGGTAGTTCGTTAATGATGATTAATATTCACACACAGCTTGAATAAAAAACAGACTTATAGAAAATACTAGATCAAATATAGGAAATAAGACATTCAGCCAACACTTTCTAACACCAATATTACACCAAGCTCACCACATGATATCTAAGGGTTAAGTTACCTTTAGTCGAGAAAAAAACACAAGGTTTTGAATGCTTCAGCAATCCCTTGAGAACCCTTCACTCCTCAAGTAGTTCTAAAACGCAAGAGCACCATGAATGAGGGGCAAAAAGAGAAAAGCGAAAGATGAAGGAACATAACAGAGACTTACCAGGCACTATTCGGCCAATGCACCAAACGTGATTGAAGGGCAAAAAGAGAAAAGAAATAGAGGGGAAGAAGAAACAAGATATTCGGCCAGAGAAATGTGTTGAGGGAGAAAGTGATGTTAGGAGAAATCGGTCAAGAAGGAAGACCCAATAGGTAAGAAAAAGCAATCGGTTGCAAAAGGAACCAAATGGTCAAAATGAGTACCAACAATTGGAAAACAAAGCAAAATTACCAGAAAGAGCAAGCAATATTCAACCTCTACCAGAAAGTACAAGAAAACAAAAGAGAATTCTTTGGCAGGAACCGAAAAAGAAAACAACCACAAACCAATTTCAACACTTAATTGCCTATGACCAATTTTGGCACTTGAGGGTTCCACTTTCGGCAGACAACTACCTCACCCCTCATCTCCCCTAAAGTCTCTTAGAATCTCTCCTCTTATCTCACCCCAAATCCCTCAAACACCTATTCAAAATCCTTCCAAACTCCGCTTATCAACCGGCCACACACACCATTCTCCCTCAAACACTCCAACTGTCAGAGTTTTGGTCAACCGTAACTACCTACCTTTCGTGATCAGCAAAATATAACTCCCTTATGCATAGGGTAGCTCGAACCTAAGACCACTAGGCACACGCACACGCCACTTAGCATGAAGCTAACAGGTGTTACATTGCCATGTTTTACTCATTTTAATTTAAAAGTCTGTTATCAACATGCAAGGGTTTAATCAACAAGAAGAGAAATTTTTTTTGCTAAAGCCTAGGTTTGAACCTAGGACCTCTCACACTACTCAGGACCCTTAACCATTACGGCAAGTAAGCCAACATGCAACATAACACGCAATTAAATTACTAAAGATTTAGGGTGTTACAACTCATCCCCCTAAAAGAAAATTTTAGCATCGAAATTTACCTGATCCAAATAGATGAGGGTATTGTTGTCGCATCGCCTCCTCGGGTTCCCACGTGGCTTCCTCAGAACTGTGATTACGCCATAGCACCTTAACCAGTGGAATAGACTTCCTTCTCAGAACTCTCACAACACGGTCTAAAATCTGAACTGGCTTTTCCTCAAAGGTTAGATTTGGTCTAACCTCAATTTCCTCAATCAAAATGATGTGTGAAGGATCAGAGTGATATCGCCTCAACATAGAGACATGAACCACATCATGAATCCTGTCCAACTCTAGAGGTAACTCAAGTTGATAGGAAACCGGTCCCATATGTTTCAATATGCGATATGGCCCAATGAACCCAAGGCTTAACTTGCCCTTCTGACCAAACCTCAGTACCTTCTTCCATGGTGAGACCTTAAGAAACACCAAGTCTCCCACCAAACACTCAATCTCCTTACGCTTCAGGTCCGCATAAGACTTCTGTCTGTCCACAACCGCCTTCAACCAATCCCGAATCAACCTCACTTTATCCTCGGTATTAGAAATCAACTCAAGGCCCAGAACACGCTGCTCATCCAACTCAGTCTAACAAGGAGGACGACACCTACGACCATATAATACCTTGTAAGGTGCCATCTGTATGCTAGACTGGTAGCTATTGTTGTATGCAAACTCTTCCAACGGTAAGTAATCCTCCCAACTGCCTTGGAATTCAATCACACAACTCCTTAACATATCCTCCAGTACCTGAATCACCCTATCTGACTGCTCGTTCTGAGGATGGAACATAGTACTGAAGTCCAACCTTTAACCCAATGCTTCCTGTAACTTCTTCCAAAATCGAGATGTGAAGGGAGGTTCTCTATTGGATATGATGAAAATTGGCACCCCATGCAGTCTCACAATTTCAGGCACATACAGCTTAGCCAACTTCTACAACGAGTAATTAGTACGAACAGGTATAAAATGGGCAGACTTGGTCAGTCGATCCACGATGACCCACACCGAATCCTTTTTAGAAGGCGTTAGGGGTAGCCCACTAATAAAGTCATATTTACCCTCTCCCACTACCAAAGCGGAATCTTAATTGGCTAAAGCAACCCTGAAGGCAACTGATGCTCCACCTTAACCTGCCGGCAAGTCAGGCACTTACTCACAAAATCAGTAACTTCACGCTTAAGTCCTGGCCACCAATATAACTCCCGAAGGTCTCTGTACATCTTATTCCCACTAGGATGCATGGCATAAGGACTACTATGCACCTCTTGCAGTATAGATTGCCTTAAATCAGTATCCTTCGGTACACAGACTCTCCCATAGAAACAAAGTACCCATTCGCTATTCAGCCCAAAATTTGAAGTTTCCCCATTCTCAATCTATTGAAAATGAGAACCCAGTGACTTATCCTCCAATTGTTTACCTTTAATCTATTCAATCTACCTCGATTTAACTTGAAGTTCAGCCAGTAAACTACCATCGTCGGATAAATTGAGATGTGCAAACATCGCCCTTAAATTAGTAACAGCCCTACGGCTCAGTGCATCGGCTACCATATTAGCCTTACCAGGATGGTATTTAATCGAACAGTCATAAGCCTTAAGTAGCTCGATCCACCTGTGCTGCCTAAGGTTTAGCTCCTTCTAAGTGAGGAGATACTTGGGGCTCTTGTGATCTGTGTAAATCATACACTTCTCACTATACAAGTAATGCCTCCAAATCTTTAGTGCGAATACCACTGCTGCCAACTCCAAGTCATGCGTCAGGTAGTTTGTTTCATGCGTCTTAAGCTGATGAGACGCATATGCCACTACCTTAAACTCTTATATCAACACACATCCTAAGACAACATGTGATGCATCACTATAGACAGTGTATTCCTTCCTAGACTTTGGCTATAATAAAACAAGGGCCTCAATCAAAACTTTCTTAAGTTTCTCCAAACTTTCCTACTGCTTATCAGTCCAGTTAAACGATACTCCTTTATGCAACAACTTAGTCAGAGGTGCAGCAATCAACGAAAATCCCTCAAGAAACTGTCTATAATACCCTGCCAATCCCAAAAAATTTGAATCTCAGATACCGACTTAGGTTTCTTTCAATCCAGAACCGCTTTAATTTTTTTAGGATCAACCCTAATCCCCTCTGCAGATACCACATGACCTAGAAAAGTTACCTCTCGAAGCCAGAATTCACACTTACTAAATTTACCGTACAATTACTTCTCCCTTAAAATTTGCAGAACAATCCGGAGATGCACATCATGTTCGTCCTTAGTCCTCAAATACAACAAAATGTCATCTATAAATACCACTACGAACCGATCTAGATCCATAAAAGCCGCTGGTACATTTGTCAGCCCAAACAATATTACAAGGAACTCGTAATGACCGTAACGAGTCCTAAATGCTGTCTTGTATACATTAGTCTCCTTGACCCTCAGTTGATGGTACCCCAATCGGAGATCAATCTTAGAAAAGACCGAGGCTCCTTGAAACTGGTCGAATAGATTGTCAATCCTCGGTAAGAGGTACTTATTCTTGATAGTCAAATTGTTTAGTTGCCAATAGTCAATGAACATATGCATAGTTCCATCCTTCTTCTTCACAAACAAAACTGGTGCTCCCCATAGAGACACGCTAGGGTAGATGAACCCTCGATCTAGTAACTCTTGAATTTGAGCCTTAAGCTTTACAAGCTGCTGCGGTGCCATTCTACAAGGGGTGATAGACGCAGGAGCTATACCTGGCAAGAGCTCTATTCCAAACTCAACTTCGTGGTTAGGATGTAACCCCGATAGCTTATTGGGAAAAACATCCAAAAAATCCTTAGCTGTTTTGATATCTCTAACAGCCAAAACCTTAGAACCAGAAGCACTGACGTAGGCTAGATAGCCTCGCAACCCTTATGAACCAACTTCTCAGCTCTAAGTACAGAAATCACATTTGAGAGATAGTTCCAATGCTCCCCAATCACAGCTACCTTGTCATCCTCGACAGTTTTCAGTACTACTCGCTTAGCAGCATAATCCAAATTCACCTGATGCTTAACTAGCCAATCCATACCCAGTATCATATCGAATTCTCCAAAAGGGAGTTCCATTAAATCTGCCAAAATGATTCTTCCTTGCACCTCCAAAGCTACCTCCTTAAACAGTTTATTCACTCTCACAGACTGCCCTAAAGGACTTAACACAGTAATCTCACTCGTAGTGTAACACCCCGAACCCGAGACCGTCGCCGGAGTCGAACACGAGGTGTTAACAGACTTCAAGCCACTTATTAGAAATTTCCCAGACAGGCTGCCAATCTACATATGGGTCGCATTAAAAATCATATCTTGAGTTCTGAAACTCGAAATCCAGATCCGTAAATTTTCCCTGAAACTAGACTCATATATGCATCTACAATTTTTTTTCTAGAATTTTTGGTCTGGCCAATTAGTACAGTTTATTAGTTGAAGTCCCCCATGTTACAGGGATCGACTACACTGACCTTTGCGCATTACGACTTGGATATCTCCCTGTACAGGGCTTCAATACTGATGCCGTTTGTTTCTTTAGAATCTAGACTCGAAAAGGAATCTGTACATATATGGCATGGCTTCTAATTATCTCTGGTCAATTCATGATGAATTCCTAAAGTCAGGACAGGGACTCCAGTAACCGTTCTGGCCCTGTCCCGCGAGAACTTAAATATCTCTTAACATACAGCTCATATGGTTGCTTCGTTTCTTCTATATGAAAATAGACTCATCGGGCTTCGATTCCATAATTCATTCATTATTTAATTCCATTTTCCCTATTTTAGTGATTTTTTAATCTCACGTCACTGCTGCTGCCAGCACCTGTTACTAAAGCAACTATGCCTATTTCATGATTTCCCTTTGATCTAACTAGTGATTCATCATACATGTCACAAATTATGATCATGACTAGCCATACCAAAGAGTAATCATTGTCAAACATCTCTCTACTACACTATTGCCATATCATGAATTTTAACACCAAAATAATCAACCATGGCATATGGCATAAAAATCAAATTACCAAGACTTGCAACTTAATATTAGAGAACTAAATCCAACCGAACATTTATGCCATTTTCGCATGGCTAAAAGTTTACATACCAAAGTTCAACAGAGCATATTAGCCTATACATGCCAAAATGTTCTCGAGACCGACTACAAAAAAGATACCAAAAGTTGCTAGCGGTGTGATGACTTCGATGACGATCACGAGCACGCATAAAAGGACGAGTCCAAGAAACCTAAAATAGGCGACAAGCAAACACCGAGTGAGTATATAACTCAGTAAGCCATAAGCATTATATTGCCGTTGAGTAATAATATATCATAAGAGAAAATAATTAATACGGATTAAAATCCTCCATCCACACCCAAACGTGCTATAATTCCTTAGGCATTTCGGTTTGATCTCATACCAAGCCCTACTTTGATATTTCATACATTACACCATATGACATTGCATGCATTTATCTTCAAGTATAATCACCACATAGGTCAAGACTTACCAAGCTAAATTCCAAATATAAATAAAATGTCTATTCCTTATGAGCTCAAGGTGTTTACTGCATCAGCTGTCCATGATTGACTCGGTAAGGCCGCACACGTAGAGCATGTATGTTCATTTGAGGATGTGTAATAAGCCCGCACACTTAGTGCTTAATAGTCGAACTCGCACACTTAGTGCTATATAATCAAACTTGCACACTTAGTGCTATACAATTTGAACCCGCACACTTAGTGCCAATTTGTGATCATAAATGTTTACACCCGCACACTTAGTGCCGAAACCAAAACTCAATACATCTCACCTCTTTTCTTTCCATTCAATACTTTCATCACCACATACATACATGTATATATATATATATATATTTATCATTCCATTCAGCATCATTACTTGGACATTACGACCATTTAAATTAGTACAAAATAAGTGCTTAATGACTTACCTTATATTGGATGAAATGATTCCCAATCGACTACTCGATTATCTTTGCTTTGCCTTTGCTTGATTCTCCTCTTTGATGTCTTGATCTAAAATGAATACATTTAGTAGTTTAATCTTCTTGCTGGATTTTTATGTGTATAATTTAATGGTTTTCACCCCATTTCACAACTATCCTTGTTCAAAATATCAAAACCTCAACCAATATTCGATTAATGCTTCAAGGTCGAATGTATTGTCACCATTAAGTTAATCTAGTCTCAAGTATTTTTAATCCTAATATACAACATCATGAATCAACTCAACCTTATAAGCCAATATTACTCCTAAAATCGATTGTAAAGAGTTAACAAAGAAAATATATTTTCACAAACATATACACCCATATGGCCGATTATACCAAATCAAGTTTAACCTTACTTATCTCAAAATTTTCATTCCATACTATCATCCCCATGACATAGCAAAGTTTTGAACCATGGACTAATTAGAACTAAAACTAGCAACTAAAAACATGCATGAATCTCATGGCACAACATCAAACATACCTTAATCTAGATACAAGGATAGCCAACCTCTTCCTAATCCTCTTCCAAACCAACCATGAGCAAGAACCCCTTTCTTCTCCCTTGGGATTTTCGGCCAAAAGGATGAAAAAAAAAATGAGCAATTTTTTTTGTTTTCTTTCTCACCTTCACGACAATGGGGAGGGGGGGGAGAAGCCTTCACACACACATTTTTTTTCTCATTTTTTTATTGCTCATGCACCTTATTTTATTTATTCCAACATAAAACACTCACCCAACATGTTTCATGACATGTTTTGCCCATGATTCCTTGTCATGGCTGACCACTAGCAATTGGGGTGGGGGGAAATTTGACATGCAAGTCCTCCCTTTTGACTACATGTACTATTAGGTCCTTATAGATTAGCCTATCATTTTTCAAAAGTGTCATACAAGTCCTACTAACTGAATTCACATGCAATCGACTAAACCGAAGCGTGAAATTGTCACACATTCATAAATACATATTCTAGACAATAAATATTACGTTCAAACATTTCGGTGACTCGGTTTAGCGGTCCCGAAACCACTTCCGACTAGGGTCAATTTTGGCTGTCACAACTCTCCCCACTTAAGAAATTTTCGTCCCCAAAATCTTACCGTAAATAGGTTTGGGTAACACTCTTTCATAGAGTTCTCGGGTTCCCAAGTAGCTTCTTCCATCCCGTGTTTGAGCCATAACACTTTTACTAACGGAACCCTTTTGTTTCGCAACTCCTTCACTTCACGAGCTAGGATACGAATCGGTTCTTCTTCATAACTCATATCGGCTTGAATTTCAATCTCGGAGGGTTTATTACATGCGAAGGATCGGATCGGTAACGTCAAGCATCGAAACATGGAAAACGTTGTGGATCCTTTCGAGTTCGGGGTAAAAGCAACCTATACGCCATCGGGCCAACTCGTTCGGAGATCTCATACGCCCAATGAATCTCGGACTCAATTTGCCCTTACGGCCAAATCGAGTATCTTTTTCCAAGGTGATACCTTAAGAAACACTTTGTCTCCCACGATACTCAATATCTCTTCGTTTTAAATCCGCGTCGACGACTCGACGATCGATGTCGCTTTCGGACTCTCACGAATTATACTTACTTTCATTCAGCATCTTTAATCAAATCCACTCGAATATTTTACTTTCACCGAGCTCGGTCCAAAACAATGGTGTACGGCATTTTCGACCATACAAAGCCTCGTAAGGCGCCATCTTAATGCTTGACTGAAAACTATTATTGTAAGCGAATTCAATCAAGGGTAAATACTGTTCCCATGAACCACTAAACTTGAGGATGCAACATCTCAACATATCCTCAAGTATCTGAATTATCTGCTCGGATTGACCATCGGTTTGGGGATGAAAAGCGGTGCTAAAATGCAGCTTGGTACCCAAAGCTTCTTGCAATTTCTTCCAAAATCGTGAGGTGAATCTCGGATCTCTGTCTGACACAATAGAAATCGGGGATAAAGTGAGCCGACTTAGTCAATCTATCAACGACGACCCAAATTGCATCTTTCTTACTTGCCGACACTGGCAAGCCAGATACAAAATCTATCGTGACTCGTTCCCATTTCCATTTAGGTATCATGATTGGCTGAAGCAAACCCGTGGGCACTTGATGTTCCGCCTTTACTTGCTGACATACTAAGCACTTCGAAACAAAGTCAGAAATGTCTCGTTTCATACCATGCCACCAAAACTGACGTCTCAGGTCATTGTACATTTTCGTACTCCCCGGGTAAATTGACATTCGGCTACAATGAGCTTCGTTCAGAATCATAGAAATGAGTTCTGAATTTCTTAGGACACACAAACGATTTCTGAACCTCAAACAATCGTCATCATCAACTTGAAACTCTGATTCCATATTCGGAACACATTCAGCCCATTTTGCAACCAATTCATCATCGACTTTTTGAGCTTCACGAATTTGATGAGTCAACAAGGGTTTGGCCTTTAATTCCGCCACTAGTACATTGTCGGATAGAATAGACAAGTGTACATTCATCGTCAGAAGGCAAGCGGTGATTTACGACTTAGGGCATCCGCAACCACATTAGCCTTTCCCGGGTGATAGTCAATGACAAGCTCATAATCTTTTAACAACTCGAGCCAACGTCTTTTTCGCAGATTCAAGTCTCTTTGAGTCATCAAATATTTGAGACTTTTGTGATCCGAATACACATGGCACTTCTCACCAAATAAGTAATGTCGCCATATTTTCAAGGCGAATACGATGGCAGCTAATTCGAGATCATGGGTCGGATAATTTTTCTCATGAGGCTTTAATTGTCTCGACGATAGGCCACAACTCGACCTCCTTGCATCAATACACAACCCAACCCAAGTAGGGATGCGTCACTATAAATGACAAACTCTTTGCACGATTCGGGTTGCACTAAAGCTCGAGCTTCATCAAATAAGTTTTCAGTTGATCGAAACTTTTCGACATTTTCCGTCCATTCAAACTTAACATCTTTTTAAGTAGCTTCGTCATGGGTGTGGCTATCATCGAGAAACCTTTTACAAACCGTCGGTAGTAACCAGCAAGTCCCAAAAGCTCGAACCTCAGTAGTATTTCTGAGGCTTCCAGTTAAGTATGGCTGAAATTTTGCTCGGTCGACTCGAATACGATGCCGATACCACATGACCCAAGAAGCTAACCTCTCTTAACCAGAACTCACACTTGCTGAACTTAGCATATAACTGCTTATCCCATAAAATTTGCAACACTAATCTCAGGTGTTCAGCATGTTCGGTCTCATTTCTTGAATAGACTAAGATGTCATCAACGAACACAACTACGAACCGGTCCAAATCGTCTCAAGATCCGATTCATCAAATCCATAAATACCATAGGGCATTAGTGAGCCCGAACGGCATCACTAAGAACTCGAGTGATCGTACCTCGCTCGAAAGCGGTTTTGGGTACGTCCAATCTCGAATCCAGAATCGATAATAACTCGACCTCAAATCTATCTTCGAAAACACTGAGGCTCCCTTTAGTTGATCGAACAAATCATCAATACGCGGTAACGGATATTTATTCTTTATCGTCACTTTATTCAGCTGACGATAGTCAATACAAAATCTCATGGTTCCGTCCTTCTTTTTCACAAACAATACTGGTGCACCCCAAGGTGAGAAACTTGGTCGAGCGAAACCTCTATCCGTCAATTCTTGCAACTGAGCCTTCAACTCCTTCAACTCGGTTGGTGCCATACGATACGGTGCTATCGAAATTGGCGTAGTCCCAGGTACAAGCTCACACGTAGTGTTTTCACAAATCACACCCAAAGACTTAGACACAGTCCATGCTATATAAGAGTGCGTAGACCCAACATCAATCAATGCAGTGTATGGTTCATGAAGAATAAAGAACATACCCGTAATGACATCTAGGGCGTCTTCGTCCTCTTAGCGATGTGCAGCATAAACCAGTGCCGTCTGCCTCGCCTTAGCATGACCAGCACCTCTACCCGGTGCTCCACGACCACAGCCCATATTGTTTCCGCCTCTGGCCTGACCATGGCCTCTCGATGGCTACTGAAAACCCTTCTGCGGCTGAACAGTACCTATACCAGTAGCTCGCATCTGATCGAGCCTTCATGGACAATCCCTGATACGGTGCTCTATAGATCCACACCTCAAACATGCCCTAACCTTTTCCAGCACTCTCCCTGATGGCGTTGCCCACAATCAGCACAAGGCTGTGATCTAGTAACAGCAACAGGGGCCCCAACTTTAGCTGGCCCATCAAATCTGGCCTTCTTCTTAGGCCCATAGCTGAACCTAAGGGCTCCCAAACCCTCTTGTTCCTTCCCTTATCGTTCTCACGATTGTGGCGCTCAGCACGCTTCACATCCTCAGTGATCTTCACTTTCTCAACTAACACAGCAAAATCTCGCTCCCTTTGTAGAGCTATCAGAACCCGCATATTATCTTTGAGGCCATCCTCGAAACGAACACAACGCTCATATTCTGTTGCCACCATCCCACGTATGTAGTGGTTAAGTCACAGAAACTAAGACTCATATTCAGCTACTGACTTATCCCCTTGAATCAGATTCAAAAACTCCCTTCTCCGTGCATCCATATAACTAACACCTTAAGTATTCTTGAAAAACTCCCAAGTCAACCGGTCAGGCTGAGTACCCTCTTTCACTGTAAGCCACCACTGATAGGTTTCATCTCACAGTAATGATACTGCACCTTTTAGTTTCTACTTGAGGGTGCAGTTGAGGTTATCCATGATCCTCTCCGTAGCCTCTATCCTATATTTAGCCACATTAGGGGCAACTCCAGTGATACCCCTAAAGATCTTAGCCCCATTAGACTTGAGTTATTCTTTTACTGACCCACGGCCCACAGTACCAGTATTAGGCCCAGCGACCCTCTCCAAAATTTACAGCATAGCTTGGGATAATGTGTCATCCCTAGCTGCACGATTGTGTGACCCAGCCTTAGTCATAGGTGAAGAGCACCTCTACGGCTTCCACCGCGACCTCTTGTACCCCTTCCACGAGAACCTTTGGTGCTCATTATCGATTTGCATATTATCTGTATTAACAGTTTTATGCATCAGTTTTACAGTTTCAGTGTTTATTAACAGATGTTTTCTGAAAAATAGCATCAATAATTCAAAGTTGTTTGTTTTCGTAGATCGTAGTCTCACTACAGTTTCAGGTTAGCCTAATAAAGGTTTCACTACAGTCTATTATCTATGATAATCTCTATATTTCAACCAAATCGAATCAGTAGTTTTAAAGAACTTACAAAATCAGCGCCAGAGACTCAATAAACCATACATTCGGAAACAACACCGCAAAATATTTTCCACCATTTGAAACAATTCTTTTGGAATTTATGTTTTTATGAAAAACCCAAATCCACAGCCGAATTTTGCAACTTGACTCTAATACCACTCAATATAACACCTCAAACCTGGCCTAGCCGTTATGGCCGCATCGTGATGTCACATTGGAGTGAGTTTTGAAAAACTTAGTTCTATTAGAGAAGTCCACTTGTTTTAAAACATTGGTTATGATCCTTATGAAAAGCTATCTTATTTTATTTATTTGGTAAATAAAAGGTTCGTTAAACAAAACATGTCACATACTAAATCGTTATTACATTTTAAAACAATTTTTGTTGCGGAAGCTTTTAATACCAGTCACAGGCATAGTAGTTGAAAATTATTTACCTTTTGAAAACCTAGGTCCTACTGCTAACAGATGTAGGTCAATTTAAATAAATCCCCAAATAGAAATAAAACTTTAAATGACCTTATTAAATAAAATTTACCCTTTTAAAACTACTTTTACTAAAAGCAAAACGAAAACATGAATAGTGGTGTGGCCATTTCTGAGTCCCTCGCAGCACTAACCCACCTAAGGATTACCTGCACAGATAAATAGAAAGAGTGAGTTTATGAAAACTCAATGTGAAATCCTTATTTACCAAATAGTCAAACATACAGTGTTGAACAGTCTGGGCCTAAGCCCATATCAGTAGCGATATTAGTGCGGGCCTTAGCCCAATACAGTAGCAATATCAATGTGGGCCTTAGCTTACTTCAATACAGTATCAGAAATGTATACAGAGATCTTACGCATCCATCCTCTACACTCCACTCTGTCCAACCCTACACTCCATGTGGGGATAAAATCGACCTACCTATCCCTACACTCTAGAATATAGTACCGGTTGCGACACTAATAGCATTTGTAGCAGAGCTGGCAGTATTAGGTTGTAGCCTTTCAGTACACTTCCTCCAATATGATATGTCCCACCCCATGCAATGCAACATAATATATATGTACAAATAATAAAGATGGCATGCTCAACATTCATATATCACATAAGGGTATATCTGTCATTTACCTCATAGGGGCATAACCGTCGTAACATAAATTAGGGTCTAGGTATACTTACCAACCCAAAAGTAGGTCCATATTCGTCTCGTACGACCTGTACAACCTTAACAATTAATCAGTGAAAATGGGCCCAAGCCCACAATACGGCCTATGTGGGCCCACACGCTCATGTGGCCCAATAAGCCCAAATAATGGCCTTGGCCGTGTAAACAAAACAACCAGCCAATAATGCCCACATATTTGTGCGGTTTGCCCTGTGTAGGGTCCACAAGCCCGTGGGGCCCACACGGCTCATTTTGGCCCAACGTGGCCCAAAACGACCTAAGCCCACAAGATCAGTTTGGGTGGTCGCTACAATCACGTGCTCGCGCTTATGTAATTAGATGACCACACAAACGAGCGCATGCTCACGTGGCATCAGTGGTAACAATTTTTCGGTTTTCGCCATTTAAAGAATGAAGCAGTGTGATTACACACCTTTTGGAGAGAGGAATGCCAATGACCACGCGCCCCAAACTAGATCCAAGTACGATCCAATTTCAGTCCTTAAATCGCTAGGGTTAACACCCTCTTATTACACTTAGAACAAGCAAGCAAGCAAGGTTTACTCCTCCCTTAAGCTAGAGATCAAGCACTCCTTGTCAAGGATCTGCACTACCAAGGTAGTCCATTAATGATGATTCATATTCACACACAGCTTGAATAAAAAATAGACTTATAGAAAATACTAGATCAAATATAGGAAATAAGACATTCAGCCAACACTTTTTAACACCAATATTACAGCAAGTTCACCACATGATATCTAAGGGTTAAGTTACATTTAGTTGAGAGAAAAGCACAAGGTTTTGAATGCTTCAGCAATCCCTTAAGAACCCCTTCAGTCCTCAAGTAGTTCTAAAATGCAAGAGCACCATGAATGAGGGGCAAAAAGAGAAAAGCGAAAGATGAAGGAACATAACAGAGACTTACCAGGCACTATTCGGCCAATGCACCAAACATAATTGAAGGTAAAAAAGAGAAAAGAAATAGAGGGGAAGAAGAAACAAGATATTCGGCCAGAGAAATGTGTTGAGGGAGAAATTGATGTTAGGAGAAATCGGTCAAGAAGGAAGACCCAATAGGTAAGAAAAAGCAGTCGGTTGCGAAAGGAACCAAATGGTCAAAATGAGTACCAGCAATTGGAAAACAAATTAAAATTACCTGAAAGAGCAAGCAATATTCAACCTCTACCAGAAAGTGCAAGAAAACAAAAGAGAATTCTTTGGCAGGAACCGAAAAAGAAAACAACCACAAACCAATTTCAACACTTAATTGCCTATGACCAATTTTGGCACTTGAGGTTTCCACTTTCGGCAGACAACTACCTCACCCCTCATCTCCCCTAAACTCTCTTAGAATCTCTCCCCTTATTTCACCCAAAATCCCTCAAACACCTATTCAAACTCCTTCCAAACTCCGCTTAACAACCGGCCACACACACCATTCTCCCTCAAACACTCCAATCATCAGAGTTTCGATCAACCACAACTACCTACCTTTCGTGATCAGCAAAATATAACTCCCTTACGCATAGGGTAGCTCGAACCTAAGACCACTAGGCATACGCACACGCCACTTAGCATGAAGCTAACAGGTGTTACATTGCCATGTTTTACTCATTTTAATTTAAAAGTCCGTTATCAACATGCAAGGGTTTATTCAACAAGAAGAGAAAATTTTTTGCTAAAGCCTAGGTTTGAACCTAGGACCTCTCACACTACTCAGGACCCTTAACCATCACAACAAGTAAGCCAACATGCAACATAACACGCAATTAAATTACTAAAGATTTAGGGCGTTACATTCTTTTTTTTCTTAAACACCTTTGAACATACAAGGAACATGTACATTTGTTTGAATTTTCCCTTAATCTTTGCTCACCAAGACAAGTATAGTTAAAATAGGTGCAAATTTAGGATAAAATTTAAAAGGATGGTAGCAGGGCTTATTATGTAGGTAAACAACAAAAATAGGCTTTAAGGCTCAAATCTAGTTTAATCATTATCACTCAAATTCTTGTGCTTTTATAACCAAATTGTTAACTTATAATTTTACAATTAACTGATTAACATATATAGTCCCAGTGGATATGATAACTCATTTACTTACTTATTACTTGAACGATTGTGTACACTTGCATAAACTAAGCGTTACAGGACTACGACAGTGAAATTTTTTATTAGATTGATTATTGTAAAATAATATTAATCAAAAGACGAACAAACTAAATAATTTTCTAACTTTTATTTAATTGATTTTATTTTATTTTAGTGTGCAAAAAAATTATTATGATTATTATTATTTTTACCTTGTTGATCATTTTTATTCTTTTAGTTTATTGAATAATTTTATTTTAATTTTTACTTACCTTGTTGATTATTGGATTTAATCATGAATTTGGAATTTTATAGGTTGGTATATGAACAACCCAAATTGAGTTGGTTGTATGGAGATTTGACAAACTAATTGAGTTATGATTACAAGGACGAACAACCCAAGTGTTCGAACGAACTCCTACCTAAGCCAAACAAGTATACATCCGAGAGGCATGGAGATTCAAGAAACTAATGGGATGACGACAATATATACAAAAAAGGAGTATATGAAAAATGGGAGATTATGGAGAACCAAAAATCGCTTATGCTAGAGCTTTACCAACAAAGAAACTAAATAATAACTTCATTCGAAGATATAGATAAGTGACAATTAGGGACATTAGAATATTTAGACGAAACTTCTTATGATTCGTATGACTATACATCGGAGTAGGAAAGTTGTCAGTGAGAATTCCAAGCCTAATCAAAGAGAATCCAACAATAATTGGATCAATTAGAGGAATTCTTCTAGTAAAGATCTCAAGCAAGTAGTCCATTGGAAGAGGTTGTACATGATGTCTCCAATTCTAATCTGAAGGACCAATGTATTATCGATAAACATCTGGAAATAAATCATGAAAATCAAAAATAGTTTGGATTCAGAGACGAGAATGAATTGAACATAATCAGAGATGTCTCTGATCCAATTAACATAAATGTAGTCATAGTAGTAGATGTAGTGGTAGTGGTAGAGGTAGAGGTTGAGGAGCTTCAACCAATTTGAATGAAAGTGTAGATGAGCTGATACACTTTTTGGCCATAACTGAGGAGGTGCTAGCCAAAGAAATCGATGATTTTATCTCATTCTTGTTTGATGATGAAGATAAAGCTCGAGTAAATAAAGTTTCTTATAACATGGGGGGAGGAAGCTCGAGACAATAATACCCTGGAAGACAATTTGGGGTTGGCTCGAATTCAACACCAAGTGACTCGTAATGTGGATGCCACATCGGTTAAAGATAAGGCGATATCATTGGAATCAACCAAAGATGTTTGTTTATATTTCTCAATGGAAGAACAAATGATGAATCCAAGTCTCGAGGACCAACTAAATGTTCTTCTTCGAGGGCGATACGGATCGTCCCGACTCAGAAAAAGAACTTCACTTTTAAATTTTCTTTGATTATAAATTTTATTTTTCATTGTTTTTATTGTTAGTTAAATTTTAGGATTTATATTTTTAATTTAATGTTAAAATTGGAAGAAAATAGGTTTTTAGGAGCAACGGAGGAGTTAGAAGCAATTTAGGGTCAAGTACAGACAATTAGAGGACTTCGACAAGCATGGAAAAAGTGGAAGCAAGGTCGTGTCATGCCATACACATTCTATGGCGCGATATACACACTTTGAAGAAAACATAGGGGCCTAAACTCACGTTGTGTCGTGCCATACCATGCCTTCTCTATGGCGCAACAACAGACCATTTTCATCAATTTTATGTTCTCGGTTCGACGTGCTTTTCAAAGATATTCCCCAAGTTGAATGAAATGTCAAGGCCTCTATGGCTTCTATATATTTTCCTTATTAGAAGACGCACCCTCCAAGCCTCTACAAGCATTCAAATAGACTTCTCTACATTATTCTTTGAGATTCCATGAATTCTTTACCTTTCACTTGTTCTATAGTCCTAAAATGATGAGGAGCAACCTTTCAAATGCCAAACCGAGAATCGATAGTTTAAAGAACTTCATGAAATATAGCTCAAAATTCATCTTTGAGCCATTCAATGAAAATACCTTCTTCAAGAGAGAAGTTTTGAGTCCCGGATGTCCCTAAGTAGCGAGGCGATGGACATAGTCGAATTCCATAGATGGGAAAAGGTATGAGAAATACCAAAAGAACGATCTTATATCTCGGTCGTTTTGGAATTTTATGTATCCTTAAAGGAGTCTGAGAAGAATCGGTAGGTGGACGTACCATGGATAAAGATAATATTCGGTGAAAAGAAGTTTCTCTCTCTACCCCCAAGATAGCAAGGAGATACTTACCTTCTAATGGACAGACGAGAAGAATGGAGACAACATCTAAAGACTAATTTCCTGACATTGTTCTTGCAAGAACAACTAACTGGGAGGGCAAAAATGTGGTTACAATTAATCAACACTCGAGTTGCCCTGCCTCGGACATCTCTAACATAGATACTTTAAAAGCTACATTACTGTAGGCCATATAATAAAAAGAAAGAATTTGTGTCGGGACATGGATTTATCGAAGTATGCTTTATTATGCAAGGAAAAACAAGGTATAATTGCTTTATCCACACTTAGTTGCTGCTTGGTGTCGAAAGTATAGGTACTAATGGGATGATTTGAGTGTTATTTACAACCAATAAAGTATTCAACAAGCAAACCTAGTGTGAAGCATTTGGTTGGAAATTCCAAGTGAAAAAAGTGCTATCAAAACAAAGCCACATCTAGGTGAGGCAGTGTTGCCAAATTTGAAATGAATAATTCAATGGATGCAAGAAGCAAGACCAATTTACGAAGACCATGTGAGGAAGATCAGTTTGAGGTGAGCCCAATTCCCAAAAACAAACTATGAGGAAAAGGTAGAATCCAGCAAGATAGAGGTACAAGAAAACCCAGGAGAAGATCCCAAAAAATATTAGTTTTAGAAAGGGATCCAGTATTAAAATTTTTAGCATTAGCTAAGTTTTCCTATAATAACAGCTACCAAACGAGTATTAAAACGGTACCGTACAAGGATTTATACAGATAAAAATGTAGAGCTCTATTGTATTGGTCTGAATTGAGTGAAAGAAAAATCGTAGGTACCGATCTGATCTGTGAAATAGAGGATAAAGTCAAGGTTATCCGTGATTGTCCGAAAGTTACCTTTGATCGAAAAATATCTTATGCTAATTTGAAACATAAAGATATTAGATTTTAGGTTAAGGATAAAGTTTTCTTGAAAGTCTTACCCTAGAAAAAAGGTGTTCTGATTTGGCAGAAAAAGGACGCCCAGTTCAAGATTTATATAACCACATGAAATTCTTAAGAGAATCAGACTTGTAGTATATTGTTTGACTTTTCCACCAGAGTTGGAAAAGATTCATAATGTTTTTCAAGTATCAATGTTGCATTATTATCATTTAGATCCTTCACATGAGATGTCTATTGATGAAATTGAGTTAAAGGCAGATTTGTCGTATTGTGAAGAACCAGTGAGAATTTTGGCATAAGAAGTAAAAGAGCTTCGTAACAAAAGAATGTTGTTAGTGAAAGTTTTGTGGCATCGACATAGTATTGAGGAAGCAACATGGGAAACATAAGAATATATGAAATCTCAATACCCTAATATGTTTATTGGTAAGAATTTCGAGGAAGAAATTTCTTTCAAGGGGTGGAGTTGTAGCAACCCGTTTTCAGTGGTGTCAGAAACTATGGTTTTAGGACCATAATTCTGACATCTAAGTTTGTAAATATTATTTATTTAATATTTAAAAAGTTATTTAAGTGTCGTATTAAGGTTTGGTTTAGTAATTTTAATATTAGTTAGTTAATTAAAGAAAAATGACTAAATCGTAAAAGCTGCAAAAGTTAATCGTTATTGATTTGCATGTGCTAAATTTTGGTAAAAACAAGTTTAGATGGTTTTAAATGGCAAGTATCCATATTTTAAAGAGCATGGATGGTTGGTGAGTAATTAACTTATAAAATATTGTTTTATATTTTAAAATTAAAACATTATGTAATAAAATAAAATAAAAACCATGGAAGAAAGAGAAAACACTTCTCATTTTCTTCTTCACCTCACGAAAACACCATTTTTGGCTTGAGAAAGAATTGGTTTGGGGCTGGAGCTTCAAGTCTTCAATTTGGTGAGTTTTTCAACTCCATTTTTTATAATTTTTATGTTTTTGAGATTTTGGGAGCTTGATTTAGCTAACCCAGAGACTATTTTGTGAAATTATTAAAGTTTAGAAAAGTTACCATTAAAGCATTCATGATGTTTTTGGTGTTAATGGTTAGCATGTTAAGCTTAATTATTAGTAGAACTAAGTTATAAGTGAAATTTCGATAGTTTTGTCATTAAGGACTAAATCGTGAAATTTTATAAATAGTGGGGTGAAAATTATATGTTATATGCTGCTAGTGTATTAGTTAAGGATTTGTTTGCGATTGGTTCTGAAATCAAAGCTCAAAATTGAAAGTTATGATCTTTTCAGTTTTAGGGACTAAATTAAGATGAATTCAATATTTGTAGAATTGTTGTATAGTTTGAATTAACATATTATATGACTTCCATATGTTGTTTAAAGTTAATTGGAATTGTTAATTGAGTCAAATTATGATTTAGATCAAGAATTACGACAATCAGAGAAGATACCGGGAAAAAGAAAAATTACCGACTAGTCTCTTTTAGCTAAACCAGTATGATTTTGTCAAGTAAGTTTACATAGTATAATTAATTTTTATAGTTGCTGTGTTATACTTGATTTTGAAATAGTGATTGTTGGTGACTATGAATTGTGGTATAATATGAGGTTAAATCCCGATGAAATAGTAAAAGTCTCGTATACGAGGTTACAACTTAATGCCTGAAGGTTTCGAGCTCTTGCATGCGCTGTAGACTCAAGAATACAGGTATATTAAGCCCTAGCCATGCTATTTATTGTGTAGGTTTAACCCTAATTGGTAACCAGACACTATTATTCATTATCTGTCTAAGTTTAACCCTAACGGGTGAACAAACACTATTATTATTTATTCTATTTGTGAAAATTTAACCCAAATAGGTAACCAAGCACTATTACTTTCACCTGTGTATGGAGTTCTTTTACTATGTTTCATCAGGTAGAATTACGAAATGAAAATGTGAAGATATGTTATTGTATATTGGCAAAAGAAAGTTCATGATATGGATGGTTAATACAAGTTGGTTATGATGGATATGTGAGCTATGAGATTATATGTATGGTTTGAACTCAAAATCTTACTCGTTCAATGATGTCGCATTGTGCCTTGATAAGGATAATTATTTCAAATAATCAATTGTGTACATGTTATGTCATTGAGGTAAGTAATTGTTTATATTGCATGAGCTTACTAAGTATTTTAGATACTTACTTGTGTTACTACTTTTTTGTAGATTTTGAACGTCTAAAATGTGTCAATCGGATTAGCGAGAAGCATACACCTACCGTTTCTCGATTCAGTAGACTTTTGATGTTTTGAAGTTGGTTACTTTTGGAATATGATAGGATGGTTTGGCTTGGTTATTGAATGTATATGTTTTGGAATGTTTATAATTGTATGTAAGTTGATGGAGTATTTTGGTATGTGATATTTGGCTTGATGTCAAATTTGGTACCTCGTAGGTTAAAGGAAATGGCACAGTTTTGAATGGTATTATGCATATAAAGTCAGCTGTGGTGTGAAATGGTTAATAGCTTTGCTATGAATTGTAACAGCACGTTTTTAGTGAAATCAGAACAGTGGTTTCGAGACCACAAATCTGACTTTGAAATAATTATTTTATTAATATTTTAATGTCTACAACATGTTAGTCGTGTCGTATAAATATTTCGTGGAGAAATTTTATAGTTTGCATGCTTAATTTCATAAAAAAGGATTAAATTGCATAAGATGCAAAATTTGAGTTCTATAAGTAAAAGGTGTCAATTGCTATGAAATTGGAATATGAGTGGCCTTAAATGGTAATTAGACCATTAATAAAAGTAGTTGACAAATATGGACATCATTAATGTGATTAATAAAGGTTATATAGGTAATTTAATAAATAAAACCAAAATAAGTAGAAGAAAAACCAAATTTTTGTCCATATTCTTCACCTAGCTGATTTTCTAAGGGAAAATACCACTAGGTTTTAGCTTCAACATTTGACCATCTCTCTTACTGTGCATGTAAGTGAATTTTTGTCCTGTTTTTAATGATTTCTATGTTTTTGGAGTCATAGCTTAATTTAGCTAGCCCAAGAACAAATTTGAAAATTTGTTATATTGGTTGTTTTTTATGTTTGATGGATGAAAATGAATGTTTGTTGTTAGTTAAACAACTTTTGTAAAGGGAATTTTGATGAATTTGTCAATTAGGGATGAAATTGAAAAATAAAAAATATTCATGGTGAAATTGTGAAAAAAATGAAATGTATGGCTTGCTAAGGACTTAAGTGAAATTTGGCTAGCTTTATTTAGCATTAAAATTTCATGAATTTGATTTTATAAGCTAAGGGAGTAAATTATAATGAATTCAAAATTATTGGGGCAAAAGCATAATTTTGTCAAATATGATTTTTGGATCTAATTGAATAGAATGGTGTTTGAATTAGTTGAATTTGATTATTTAGATCAAGAAAAGAATCATACAAATTTAGATCGGGGAAAGGAAAAAGTGTTGGATTAGCCGGTCATATTTCTTCGTTTGTGATTGAGGTAAGTTCGTACATTTAATTAAAGTTTTAATACACTTGAATTAAATGCTATTATGTAGTATTATGATATTACGAATCTATGGAAATATCCAACGAAGTTTTGGCTACTTTCGGATCCCGTTTGAGCCTTAGAAATATATAGGATACAAAAGACATGTCATTAGGGTTACCGTGTTTCGGGTGCTGGTCTTGGACGTCCTACCGGTGGCTGAGTTTTCTGCATGTGTTGTAGTTACTTGAAAGCTTGTGTAAGCAGCACTGTGTAGCTATGTTTTGACCGACACCCTGTGTAACACCCCTTACCCGTATCTAACATCAGGATAGGGTTCGAGCCATTATCTGACTTAAACATAAACAAACATACGAATCTGAATCATAAAATTTCATCCAACTTTAAAACTTTTCAATCACATGTAAATTGTCCCTTATGAGGGCCTATGAAGCCTAAAACATACTTTCGGAGTGGCTCGAGACTAAACCGAGAAATTTCAAGATTTTGGGAAAACTTAGAAAATTTTTCATGTTTTGAGGAGTCATACACCCATGTGGGTAGGCCGTGTGATCACACACGCCCGTGTGGCTTGGGACACACCCGTGTCCTCAGTCCGTATAACTCTCTAACTATGATGTCATCAAGCAAATAATTTCACACGGCCAGGTCACACACCCGTGTGCTTAGGCCGTGTGGCGAATTAAATGCCAAAAATTAAGTGCAGACTTCACACGGCCTGGGAACACGCCCATGTCCTGAGGCTGTGTCCTTCACACGGTTGAGACACACGCCGTGTCTCTGCCCGTGTGTTTACTACTGGGCATTCTGTTTTACATATCTAGGGTGCAGGGGACACACGACCGAACAACACGCCCATGGGGCAGACTGTGTGTCACACACGGCCTAGACACAAGCTCGTGTGAACAAATTCTAGGCTATTTTCCGAGCCTTTTTGCCACCCTTAAAGACTCACTCACTTACACATGTTCTCAGCATGCAACAAAGCACATTTAATTACTCCAATATCCATATCCATGATTAAATTATGCCCCTAATGCCTCCATGCATTATCTTAATTTTTATATGCATCTCTTAATCTTTTCATACCAATTCATAACCTCTAGGTTTTTATATCCTTCTTTCCAACTTTACACATTTATAAAATTGTTATGGCCATATTCATTGATCATGGATCATTCACCAAATAAACATGCCATACCTTACATTCATCATTCACAAGCAACCACATCAACATGAACACATTACATGCATACATGATTAATAAGGGTTACGACCCCATAATAAATATGAGCCACATATTATGGCCTCATACAAAATGAATTTATCCATCATCAAAAGCCACCACACTAGGCCAAATTAAATGACACATATGACAAAAAGGTAAGTTATACATGCCATTATATCAAAATGAATACTCATTTTATACCCAAAACAAGATTGTTGATAGTGTGATAAAAGCTCCAACCGTCCTCCAACCTTCACGAGTCCGCAAGCACTAAAAGACAGGGAAAATGAAATGAGGTAAGCATTACATGCTTAGTATGTTTGTATAACGGAAAGTAAACTTACCTGTAACACCCCTAACCCGTAACGACATTGAATTAGGGTTACAAGGCATTACTAGACAGACAAAACATTTCAGACCAATACAGAATCACAGATATTAGTTAACATCATTTCATAAGCAATCATCTCTAAACATAGTCTACTAGACCTTAAACATACATTTGAGGAAAGGTCGGAACTAAACCAAACCCATTCAGAATTTTTAGAACTCAACCAATTCTTTCAAACTGTTAAAGTTACACACCCGTGCAACTAGGCCGTGTGTCACACACGGGCACTAGACACGCCCATGTGATCTAGCTGGTTCAAAAATAGGTCCTATACTGACTTTTTCACACGGCCAATAAGCACGCCCGTATACTATGGTCGTGTGATACTTAGCTAGCTACTGACTTTAGCCCACGGCCATATGACACGCCCGTGTGTCAATACCGTGTGGTTTTTAGGAGAATACTGCTTTTCTTACATGGCCACAAGGCACACCCGTGTCCTTTGACCGTGTGGCACCAAGCAGGCTTGGTTTAAGCCAAATTTGCCACCCCTTTTTGGGTCCAATCCTACAAGCAATAATATACAACATTCATACCAAAATTTCCAACCAATTCCATGCTCAAAACATGCTTCATTATAACAAAAACATATTAGCTCATAAAACACTACAACCATACATCGTTTGGCACCATCAACCAAATACCAAAACTATATACAACATTTCATTTGCTAGCCAACTCCTATGGCATAATATATACACAAAAAAACTTATATATATAGACCTTCTAGCCTATACATGCCATACTTTAAAATATGCACACTTTCAAAAGTACCAAAATGAGATCAATAGTGTGGTGAAAATGCTCGACTATCCTCGAGCCTTCAATAGCTATGATAACTGTAAAATAGACAGTAAACACACAGAGTAAGCTACAAAGAGCTTAGTAAGCCAATTACAATTGGTCTACTTACTAAAACATACAAGTACAATTTAACAATAAAGATTCATAACCATTTTATAGAATAAATCATAAGCTTAACCATGCTCTTTTATTGCATATATATCATTCTTCATTTCCAACTTCCATACATATTTCATAGAGACAGAGTCTTTCTTATTCAGAAATTTAGTATGATACAAACATACTTGCATAGGTTATACATTTCATATACTCATTCTCATATTTCATACGTCCCAGACGTGGTCTTACATGTAATTCAATATCGATGCCTCTGTCCCAGACAGGGTCTTACACGAAATAATATACGATGTAGATCTCCTAAACATGTTCTTACACATAAATCTCAAATCGAAGCCTGTGTCCCAGACATAGTCTTACACGATATTTCAGATCAATGTCAAAGTTCCTTTGGAAGCATACCAATACTTTTCAGATACTAACATATTATCAGAATCTAATCAGAGTTCATTCATCAGGCTCTCAAGGCTGTCCAATACATATTATAGTTTATATGCACAAAATTTAGTCAATTTAACACGTAATTGTAATTTGACTTACCTCGTACGGATTTCGGATAAAACGAGTCGACTATTCAACTATTTTGGACTTCCCCTGATCTAAGTCTGATTTTCTTTGTTCTTGATCTAATACAATACAAATTCAACCATTCAATCTTTCATTTCATTCAAAATAATGCTTGAACACATATTTAGGGCACTTTGCATTTTAGCCCTTACATTTTCACACTATGACAATTTAGTACATTTTTCACAAAATCACAAATATGCAAAAGTTCACCAAGACTATAGCTTGACCGAATATACATGGCTTTCATACCAGCCCAAATTACATATTTAATTTACAATTTAGTCCTTCTAAACATCATTTTCACAAATTAGCCCAAATAGCTCCATTTCATCAAAATTCAAAGACAAAGCTTAATAATCTCACATATATCTTTCATAATCCATATAAAAACATTACAAAGCTCATATAATCAACAATGGAAATTCATGAAATCTTTAACAGAAATAGAAATTCAGACATGGGCTTTGAAGAACACGAAGCAACGATCACAAAAACATAGAAATTATCAAAAACAAACAAAAATCCATACCTTAATCAAGGATCAAAGTGCCAAAACGTAGCTTGTTCTTTTCCTCTCTTTTTCTTTTGTATTTTCGACAAGGATATGCATGAATGAACAAATTTTCATGCATTTGTTTTATTTAATAACATATATTACCTAATTACCTAACCATCCTTTAAAAATTTATCTATTTACTATATTGCCAAACCATGTCACCCACTATCATATAATGGTATTATTGACATGCAAGGGCCTCAACTTTAACAAACCATAGCACTTAGGCACTTTAGTAACTAGAAGGCAACTTTTACAACTTACGCGATTTGGTCCTTTTTGCAAATCAAACACAGAAACAGACAAATTAAATTATAGAAATCTAGCAGATATAAATTCACATATCACAGACATAGAAAATAATATTAAAATATTTTTCAGACTCAGATTTGTGGTCCTGAAACCACTATTCCGACTAGGGTCTAAACCGGACTGTTACATTACCGGTCATTTTAAACACATGATCTGAATAAGTCATACTATCCATAGACTATGGATAAATTTTCCCTAAAAACATGCATTCAATCAACAAGTTAATAATCCAAAATGCATGGATGAGCTCATCATATCATGTACACGTTCCACTTCAAATAATCCAACTCAATTCTTGTAACCTCCCAAACCCGACCTAGACGTTATGGCCGAATCTAGCGTGTCACATTGAAATGTTTTTCGAAAATTGATCTTTTTGATAGAAAATCGTTTCTGAGCTGAAGTCTCTTTGTTAAAAATTCCAATTATCTTAACCATTTATTATCCATTTAAAATGTCTTTACTTTTACAAAACATGTTTATTGCGGAAGCATTTCAATAGTGTTGCAAAAACCTGATGTTATGAAAATAGATATCATTTTGGAAAACCTGCTCTACTTTTAACAAAAATAAATCATGATAGTTTAAAAACCCCTAAATTAAACGTTAGAAAATTAGAGAAAGGCCTTATTACATCAACACCCAAAGAGAAAATTAAATTAAGTAATGTAAGAGAAAATAAGAATATTTAAAGCTGTTCGTAGTGTTGCCACCTTTGAGTCATCTCATACATCGAACCGCCTACTGAGGATTACCTGAGGAAAAAAATAAAAGAGGGGGTGAGTTTAAGAAAACTCAGTGTGTACAACCCTCATCAATCGTAAAGCATGCATCACATCAATTTGGGCCTAAGCCCATTACAATAACGGGGGCACTTGGGCCCTAGCCCATGGTAGCCTCAGTTGGGCCTGAGCCCATGTCACAATCAGAATCAGTTTATGCAATGCAAAGATACCAATCCAACACTGCACTCTGTATCCCGTCCAACCCTACACTCCTATGGGGATTTATTCGACCCCCCATCCCTACACTTCTGATGTAGCACCGGTTGCGGCACTAACCAATATCGCAGCAGAGCTGCCAATCACATAATCGGCTTAAAGCCATCAGTGGATCCACAGTCGTCAAGCGACCATGCGACCCTAACAAATTACACACTTCCTCCAAATCAATGATCCCATCCCCTATGTAGCATAATATCACATGAATGCAAACATATCATGAATGGCATAAATAAAAATCATATAACGTGTAGGGGCATTTTAGTCATTCAGTCCTTCAAGGGCATAATAATCATTTTAGAAATTGGGGTCTGGGTACACTTATCGACTTATCAGTAGGTCCATAGTCGTCTTGTGCGACTCGTGCAACCTTTACCAATCAAAACATACAATCGGGCCTAAAGCCTATTACGAAGCCCAAGTGAGGCCCACATGCTCATATAGCCTGCTAAGCCCAAAATTAACCTTAGCCATGTGAACAACACAGCCTGGTCCAATATCTCTATATTTGCACAACAAAAACCCAAGTGAGGCCCACGAGCCCATTGGGCCCTCACGGTCCATTTCGGCCCAAAAATCAACCTAAGCCCATGAGATCGCTCAAGGCGGCCTCTTCTATTGTATCAGATTTTCCACACGTGCGTTCGCACATTCGTGTGGCAACTGTCGCTGTACTTTCAGCTTTTTGGCATTTCGACACTTCGGCTTTTTGCCGTTCTACGATCTATTAGTGTGGGTACACACCTCTTTGCGAAACCACACTCAAATCCAAGAGCTCCGAACCTATAATCAGTCAAGACATACAGTTAATCCTACGCTAATCTAAAGAAAAGATACATGCCCAAGAGAGAGTTCATAATCGGCCAACACTAGAACTACAAGTTCGTTTACCATAGATAATTGATCAGAAGATAAGTAGATCTCCACCACAATTGTATCCCTCGAAAGTCCTTACACTTCTCGTGAGGCTAGAATCTACACCACCCATTTAAGAGAAAGAGTTGGCGATAAAAAGATAATAACTATTCGGTTTAGTCAATAGAAAGGAAGGTGTCATGAAAACCATTTAAACAGAATAGGGAGGGTGGTGAGTAACTTACTGGATGTTATCGAACTTCTGCGAACTAGAACCACAACCCCAAGGGAGGATCAATTCTATATTCAGCTACCCTACAAAAACAACACTGAAGAGAAAAGAAAGAATCAAGAAGAGAAGAAGAGAGAGAGGAAGAACAGTATAGTAATGACTACTAGAATATGAGGAAAAAAAACAAGTATCCGGGCAAATGAAAATGAAAGATGAGGAACAAAGTTTCGGCCAAAAGAAAGTGAGGGAAGTAGAAGAATAGTTTCGGTCAAATGAAGAGAATATGGGGAGAAGAAAGAAAAATGATGAGAAGCAATATTCGGCTAAATGAGAAAAGAAAGAAAAGAATTACCCAAATGTAATTGGTCACTATGATAGAGTACAAAAACGCAAAAGAAAATAACACCAAAAAGATTAGGCATTTACAAAAAATACTAACTTAAAAATAGCACAAAAGAAAACTCCAAAGAAAAGTTTCCAAAAGCTAAAAATGCACCAAATGACCCCCTAGCCGAATTTTGCCTATTCAAGCTTTCCACAATTGACTACAACTTTCCCAAATTTGAACTCCTTAACTTCCTCCTAAAATCCCTCCCCTTATCCCTCCTTGATTTACTCCTTGAATCACTCCTTACCACTCTCTACAACTCCTCCATTAGAATTTCACTACAACACAACCACTAGCAGAAACCAACTGCAAAATAAATACTCGTCAATATCCCATGCCAATGCTCAAACTTTAGACCTCCTTACCACCCTTGTGATGCCACCTTGCCACTACACCACAAGGCTCTTTGTGTCACCATTTAAGCTCAATTAATTATAAGGTCTTTAGACCAAAATGCAGGTTCCTTAAAAAGAAAAACCAAAATAAATTGCAAGAGCCAAGACTTGAACCCAGTCTCCCTTAAAACCTTAATGACACCACAACCACTAGACCACATGCTTCATTGTGGCATTTACTTACCACAATAATTTAAAAGGCCTACTACCAAGCATCCAAGGTTTTGTTCACTTAAAATGAAAATTTTTGCTAAAGCCCAAGTTTGAACCCAGGATTTCTCCAAAACTTCCCAAGGCCATTAACCACCAAAGTAGACATTTAATTATGTCACTCACTTGCACAACTAAATTCTAATTCCTCCGATACACGAATCCTATTTCTTTTAAGCCCAAAATTTGGGGTGTCACAATTCTACCCCCTTAAAAAATTTCGTCCTCAAAATTTCCAACTACCCAATAGTCGCACCACTTAGGTTACACCACTACGCTTCTGTTGCACACTCTATTTCTAATTTCAAAATAAATAAATAGCACACTATGGATTAAGTACGTACTAGTATTCGTATTTGGAGCGTCTTCATCTTCTCTACGGCGTGCTGCATAGACCAAAGCTAGTTGCCTCATTCAGTACGATCAGCACCTCTTTTCGGGGCTCCACGACCCAAACCATTTCCACCCCTAGCCTGGCCACGGCCTCTAGGCGGCTGTTGACCACCCCTCGGTGGCTGTACATTACCTCTACCAAAGACTTGCCTTTGATTCGGTCTTCTGGGACACTCTCTGAGACAATGCTCCATGGAACTACAATACAGGCAGGCTCTTGTTCCCCTCCAGCACTCTCTTGTATGACTTTTTCCACAAATAGCATAAGGTGGTAACCCATTAGTAGCAACAGGGGGCCCTGATCTGACCGGCTCATTCACTCTGGCCCTTCTCTTAGGCCTCTGATCGTAATTGGAGGACTCAGAATCCCTTTTACTTCTGCCCCTATCTCTTTCCCGATTAAGGCGCTTAGTGCGCTTTACTTCTTGAGCAATTTTTGTTTTCTCCACTAATGCTGCGAAATCCCACTCCCTCTGAGGAGCAATCAGTACCCGAAGACTGTCTCTGAGGCCATCTTCAAACCAAACACAACGTTCATAATCTGCTGCCACTATTCCTTTAGCATATCGACTGAGTCGTAAGAACTCTGCCTCATACTCCGCCACAGATGGTCTCCCTCAGTCAAGTTTAAGAATTCCTTCCTCCGGGCATCCACGTAGCTTGCGCCCACGTACTTTCCTTGAAACACTGATTTGAAAAACTCCCAGGTTATCCAGATAGGCTGAGTGGCCTTTTTCACGATAAGCCACCACTGGTAAGCTTCCTCTCGTATCAACGACACTGCTCCTTTCAGTTTTTACTCGGAAGTACAATCCAAGTCGTCTATTATTCTTTCGGTGGCCTCCAACCAATATTCGGCCATATTCGGTGCTACTCCTGCGATACCCTTGAAGATCTCAGCTCTATTCGACCAGAGTCTCTCAGAAATTGACCCTCGGCTCCCATTACCAGTGTTGGGCCCAACGACCCTTTCTAGAATCCTTAACATTGCTTGGGACAATGAGTCATCCCTAGTAGCTCGATCAAATAACCCTGTCTCAGTCACTAGAGCTTCTTTCGCCTCGACATTGGGCATGTGGCCTGATGCTGAAGATCCAACCCTAGCACTTCCATGGCCTTTTCCACGACCTCTTGCACCCCTTCTAGTGCTCATTATCACTTTTTGTAAAGTCTGTATTAGAAATTTTATGCCATTTAACTCAAAGTTTCAGTAATTATGTAGATGTTTTATGAAAGTAGCAGTTATGAGTTGTTTTCGCAATCGCCGGCTCGCTACAGTTTTAGTCTCCTACAGGCTTCAGTTTTACTCTAACTAAGAGTCTTAGTATAGTCTATCATCTAAAGTAAGCCCAGTATCTATCTACAGTATATCATTTTAAAACAAATCAAGAAAACTTACTTGGTTCGACGCTGGAGACTCGGTGTGCCACATAGCAAAATCCTTACTTAAAAAATGCTTCAAAATCGTTTGTAAATATTTTTTTAAAACTCAAAAGCTAGAAACCCATTTCACAGCCCGAGTTTTTTACCTGGCTCTGATACCACTAAGTGTAACACCCCAAACCTGACCTAGGTTTTACGGTTGAATCTGGCGTGTCACATTGAAGTGTTTTTCGAAAATTGATCTTTTTGGTAGAAAATCTTTTCTGAGCTGAAGTCTTTTTGTTAAAAATTCCACTTATCTTAACCATTTATTATCCATTTAAAATGTCTTTACTTTCAAAAAATATGTTTATTGAGGAAGCATTTCAACAGTGTTGCGAAAACGTGATGTTATGAAAGTAGATATCATTCTGGAATATCGCGCTCTACTTCTAATAGAAATAAATCATAATAGTTTAAAAACCACAAAATTAAAAGTTAGAAAATTAGAGAAAGGCCTTATTACATCAACACCCAAAGAGAAAATTAAATTAAGTAATGTAAAAGAAAATACTAATATTTAAAGCTGTTCGTAGTGTGGCCACCTTCGAGTCATCCCATACGTCGAACTGCCTACTGAGGATTACCTGAGGAAAAAAATAAAAGAGGGGGTAAATTTACAAAAACTCAGTGTGTACAACCCTCGTCAATCGTAAAGCATGCATCGCATCAATTTGGGCCTAATCCCATTACAATAACGGTAGCACTTGGGCCTTAGCCCATGGTAGCCTCAGTTGGGCTTGAGCCCATGTCACAATCAAAATCAGTTTATGCAATGCACAAATACCAATCCAACCCTGCACTCCATATCCCGTCCAACCCTACACTCCTGTGGGGATTTAATCGACCCACCCATCCCTACACTCCTAATGTAGCATCGGTTGCGGCACTAACCAATATCGCAGCAGAGCTGCCAATCACATAATCGGCTTAAAGCCATCGGTGGATCCACAGTCGTCAAGCGACCATGCGGCCCTAGCAAATTACACATTTCCTCCAAATCAATGATCCTGTCCCCCATGCAGCATAATATCACATGAATGCAAACATATCATGAATGACATAAATGACAATCATATTGTGACACCCCTAATTTGACCCTAGTCGAAAAGTGGTTTCGGGACCACAAAATCGAGTCATAAAAATAATTAACCGTCATAGTTGATGCTTATTATATGTATATATGCATGTGTGAAAATTTCATGTTTGAATTTTCTTAATTGTAAGTGAATTTTATTAAATAGGACTTATGTGAGAAAATTTAGAAATGTGCTAGGCAAATGTAAAGTGGCCTATTAATGCATGTTATGAAAATGATGGGTTTGCATGTCAAATTACCCAAAATTAGAGCTAGTGGCCGGCCATGCTATAGGGTGAAACATGTTGGAAACATGTTGTGTTAGTGTGTTATGTTAGAAAGAATAAAATAAAAGGTTAGTAATAAAGTAATGAAAAGAGAGGGGTGATGAAAACAAAGTTGTCTCATCCATGCCCCCCCTCCATTGCCGTGAATTGAAGGAAGAAAACAAAAGAAAAGAAAAAATGTTCATCTTCTTCTCCTACCTCTCTCAAGTCAAACTAACCAAGAAATGGAAGAAAGCACACCTAAGGCATTCGACCATCTTGTGTGGGGAATTAAGGTATGATATCATGTGATTCTTTTGGAATTTTTGTGAAGTTGAGTTTGTTTTGGTGCTCATAACATGACCCATGTGTTAATTTTTGAGTTTGTGTTGCAAGAAACATTTGGTTATGTCCTTATATGTCAAATTGATGATAAATTTTTGATATTTGGTGAATGAATATGGGTTTTGTTCATGGTAGATAACAAAGAATGTGGTTTTTGTTCTTGTTAATTTGGATGAATTTTTGGTGGATAGGTGCTTGAATCAAACAAATGATCATGTGTGTACACTAGGTGCTAGTTGAGAAGAATCGGTCACTATATGGGAGGCCATTGCCGAATATGAATTTAGTTATTGAGAGTGATGAATGTGTTTTGAGTTGATGGAATAAAAGAATGCTTAAAGATGTGTCACAACAAATTATATGTTAAGCTAAGGTTGTTAAATTATCAATCTTTCTTCCTAGCCGAATATGTGTTTATAAAGTTGAGTTGTTAAATAGATTTTGAAGTTAGCCCATGTATTTATTTTTGAATTTAAGAAGAACGATACATTCGACTATGCTTTGATGTGCTTGGATTGTTGTTCATTGAGTAAATGATGGAGGAATGGTTAGAAGAATTTGAATGCTAAACTAGTTGATTTGTTTATAATGTCCGATTATGATCATTTATAGAGATGTGAATGAATTGTTGTTATGTGAATAAATATTTGTTTGATGATATATATATATGTATTAAGCAATGGGATAAAATGTGTATTAAGGTAAGTTTCATGGTGATTATGCTTGTGATGTTGGGTTAATATTCGCATTGAGTAATGTGGGGTAAGGTGATTAATCGGCTATGAAATTAGCTAAATTGAATAGGTATGTTTAATGATATGCTTAGTATAATGTATGATCTTATAACTCGGTTTGGTATTGAGATAAAGGTTAGATGTATGATTGGATTTTGGTATGTGTTAAATTGGTTAATCAAAGATTAAATGGTATGTGATTGCCAAATGTGATTGTTAAGTGAATAATATTAGTTAAGTACTTAAGCAAATCTATTGTTTTACTTAAGCTTAAGAGCAAAGAGGATCAAAGTCGGATAGGGGGAAAGAGAAAGTAAACGAATAGCCGTGGACATCTAATCGTCGACCACTTCCGAGGTAAGTTTTAAGTGATTAAACGTTGAGTAAATTCAATCATAATAGGACATAATGAGTTGATTTAATAAGATATGATGTGGCCATGATATGTCTTAAACTCAAATGATAAGTTCATAAGTGTTTGGACTTGAAATTTAAGAGCAAATTGTAATAATTTGCTTTGGACAAGAAGAGTAACGTGATTTTAGAAAATCACTATAAATTGTTGGTATGGAATTATAGGCTGAATAAAATATGTAATCAAATCTTAGTTAGTCTAGTTTCTTATAAAAGAGACCGTGGAAGCAAAGAAATTTCCTATAAAGAGATATTTAAAGTTGTATGGGACAAAGTGTCAAAATGACTCAAATCCCTGCTTGCTTTTTGGAAAATCATTATAATTTGTACAAAATGGTTATAAGATAATATTTATATGCTTAGACTCCTTAATGAGTCTAGTTTCAAATGAAATCAAATAGAACACATTATGAATTCTGTACAATGAAAAATTTGATTCGTAGTGAAGAATGGTCAGAATAGTCAAACAGTGAAACAGGGGAAACTTTAAGACAAATCTGGTATTGATTGGCCAAACCTAAAATTCTGGAAATTTTATGGTGGAAGATATACGAGTCTATATTGAGGGAAAATTAACAGCAAGTGATTTGGAGTTTTGTAGCTGCAGTTATAAATAATTTAGTGACTATTGCTCAGGAAAACAGCTCGTAGTGAATATGTGATTTTGTTGTAAACATGGATAAAACTTGTTTTAGTTGCTCATAAGCTATTGATTTAAACCCATACGTGAATTCTAAATCGTGATATTGTAAAACGATATATGAGTGTTAGACGGATCTTCGATATTAAAATTTGTGAAATTGTAAGTTTATGAGTATTCGAATATGAAATGATAGTATGGCGTGAAATTGAATTATTCATTGGAAAATGATTGATGTAGATTCGGCCAAGACAAAGTGTATACATGATAGTATATGTGGTATGTGAAGTATATTTGGATAATTGTGATGTGAATACATGAAAATTTATATTTTGATTTAGGATTTTATGTGATGAATGTGAATGTGTATATATGTGATAAGACCGAATGGCCAATGTGTTGAATGTGAGCATGCATATGTGTGATAAGGCCGAATGGCCAATGTGGTGAATATGAACATGCATATATGTGATAAGGCCGAATGGCCTATGTGATGAATGTGAACATGCATATATGTGATAAGGCCGAATGGCCAATGTGATGAATGTGAGCATGCATATGTGTGATAAGGCCGAATGGCCAATGTGGTGAATATGAACATGCATATATGTGGTAAAGCCGAATGGTCAATGTGAAATATATATATGAGATATGTATATGTGGTAAAGCCGAATGGCTAGTGTGAAATATGTAGGCAATGTGTGTATATTGTGGCCGAACGACCAAATGTGAAAGGTGTGTATTATTAGATATTTGATGAGGCAAATGAATTACAAATATGACAGTCGATGTGAATGTTGTAACATGTGATTAAATGTACATGAAGCTTGGAAATATATTCCGGGTGAGACCCGATGACTACGTGTGGAGATTATGTCCGGGTAAGACCCGATGACTACTTGTGGAGAGTATGTCCGGGTAAGACCCGATGACTTCGTGTGGAGATTTTGTCCGGGTAAGACCCGATAACTTCGTGTGGAGATTTAAATCGAGCTAAAGGTCTCACCGATAATCCGAGTAGAGGTTAAAGCTATAAGACTTCGTAATAAGAATTGCTTATAAATATATTCAATGCGAAAGGTTAAAATGTATGTACTCCAAGTTTATATGTGAGCTTGATTTGAACTAAATCATAAGGTAGTTATGTGATGCATACGAGAGCAATCTATGAGACTATTCCTATGATTATGTGACATTGGATCAGTGTGAGAGGTTATGTGAAATCATACGATATATCTATATCACATGAGCTCACTTTTATGTGAGAGTTTATCTGCCTATTGTATATGATGAGATGTGCATATTCGGTAAAGGGATGGTATGCCCGAAGGAAGAGTGAAATAAAAATATGAACAACTATGTTATAATTTGATTGTTATCTGTTGACACTGCTTAAAACTTACTAAGCATTGTAATGCTTACTCCGCTTACTCTGCTTCCTCTGCTTTATAGATCTCATTATGGCTACTGTGCTCTGGGATCGTCAAAGAACTAGTCACACTATCACTATCCACCACTTGTTACTGTTATGTTTAGAATTATTTTATGGCATGTATAGAATAGACTAGTGGCGGAAGAATATTTTTGGTTAATGTATATAAGCCATGCGAAAATGGCATCTTTTGAATGTTTACTTAGTGAAGTTTAAATTTTACCTCTCGCTGTGCTTAGTACTTATTTAAATGAACGATCTTTATTTCAAGAAAAAGTTCAAAATTTTACTGTTCTGACATGAGTTACAAGTCCGGTGATGCCCCTTACCTATTCTGGCGACGGTTAGGGATAAGGGTGTTACACATATAACGTGTAGGGGCATTTTAGTCATTCAGTCCTTTGAGGGCATAATAGTCATTTCACAAATCAGGGTCTGGGTACACTTACTGACTTATCCGTAGGTCCACAATTGTCTTACGTGACTCGTGCAATCTTTACCAATCAAAACATACAATCGGGCCTAAAGCCCATTATGAAGCCCAAGTAGGGCCCACATGCTCCTACGGCCCACTAAGCCCAAAATCAACCTTAGCCATGTGAACAACATAGCCTGGTTCAATATCTCTATATTTCCACAACAAAAACCCAAGTGGGGTCCACGAGCTCATTGGGCCCTCACGGTCCATTTCGGCCCAAAAATCAACCTAAGCCCATGAGATCGCTCATGACAGCCTCTTCTATTGTATTAGATTTTCCACACGTGCGTTCACACGTTCGTGTGGCAACTGTCACCGTACTTTCAGCTTTTCGGCATTTCGGCATTTCGGCTTTTTGACATTCTACGATCTATTAGTGTGGGTATACACCTCTTTGCGAAACAGCGCTCAAATCCACATGCTCCGAACCTATAATCAGTCAAGACATAGTTAATCCTACGCTAATCCAAGGAAAAGATACATGCCCAAGAGAGAGTTGATAATTGGCCAACACTAGAACTACAAGTCTGTTTACCTTAGATAATTGATCAGAAGATAAGTAGATCTCCACCACAATTTTATCCCTCGAAAGTCCTTACACTTCTCGCGAGGCTAGAATCCACACCACCCATTTAAGAGAAAGAGTTTGCGATAGAAAGAGAATAACTACTCGGTTTAGTCAATGGAAAGGAAGGTGTCATGAAAACCATTTAAACAAACAGGGAGGGTGGCGAGTAAATTACCAGATGTTATCGAACTTCTGCGAACTAGAACCACAACCCCAAGGGAGGATCAATGCTATATTCGGCTACCCCAAAAAAACAAAATTGAGGAGAAAAGGAAGAATCAAGAAAAGAAGAATAGAGGGAGGAAGAACGGTATAGTGACGACTACTAGAATATGGGCAAAAAGAACAAGTATTTGGCCAAACGAAAATGGAAGATGAGGAACAAAGTTTAGGCCAAAAGAAAATGAGGGAAGTAGAAGAATGGTTTCGGTCAAATGAAGAGAATATGAAGAGAAGAAACAAAATGATGAGAAGCAAGATTTGACCAAATGAGAAAGGAAAGAAAAGAATTACCCAAACACAATTGGTCACTACGATAGAGTACAAAAATGCAAAAGAAAAGAACACCAAAAAGATTTGACACTTAGGAAAAATACTAACTCAAAAAAAGCACAAAAGAAAACTCCAAAGAAAAGTTTCCAAAAGCTGAAAATACACCAAATGACCTCCTAGCCAAATTTTGCCTATTCAAGCTTTCCACAATCGGCTACAACTCTCCTAAATGTGAAATACTTAACTTCCTCCTAAAATCCCTCCCCTTATCCCTCCTTGATTTACTCCTTGAATCACTCCTCATCACTCTCTACAACTCCTCCATCAGAATTTCACTGCAACACAACCACTGGCCGAAACCAACTGCAAAATAAATACTCGTCAATATCCCATGCCAACGCTCGAACCCTAGACCTCCTTGCCACCCTTGTGACGCCACCTTGCCACTACACCACAAGGCTCTTTGTGTCATCATTTAGCCTCAATTAATTATAAGTTCTGTAGGCCAAAGTCCAGGTTCCTTAAAAAGAAAAACCAAAATAAATTGCAAGAGCCAAGAGTTGAACCCAGGCTCCCTTACAACCTTAATGACGCCACAAACACTAGACCACATGCTTCCTTGTGGCATTTACTTACCAAAATAATTTAAAAGGCCTACTTCCAAGCATGCAGGGTTTTATTCACTTAAAATCAAAATTTTTGCTAAAGCCCAAGTTTGAACCCAGGATTTCTCCAACATTTCTCAATGCCATTAACCACCAAAGTAGACATTTAATTGTGTCACTCACTTGCACAACTAAATTCTGATTCCTCTGATACGTGAAACCCATTTCTTCTAAGCCTAAAATTCAGGGCGTTACAATTCCATGCTAAAAGCTTCTAGAATTCAAGTTTTGCAACTTATTCAATTTAGTCCCTAAAAATAAATTGGGCATCGTAGGCATAGAATTTTTTCATAAAATTTTCACACAAGCATGCATTCACATCCTAGGCCTCATAATAATCATAAAATAATTATTTCTACTTCAGATTTGTGGTCTCATAACCACTGTAGCGACTAGGCCCTAAGTTAGGATGTTACACCTTGTGTGAGTAGACCCATTTATGATTCAAGGGAGAGCATCTATATGAGAAAAGAAAAAGAAATGGTTTTGACCATATGTTAGCACACAGTGTGTGAGATTCCCGCGTATTCGATATTATTCAAGTTGTTCAATGGGTATACAAAAGGAAGGAATGATAGATATTTCGATATGTAATGCTATGAAAGCATGAAAAAGGTATGATTTGATGATGCTTAAAATATGCCTAGCCAAGTTCATGATAGTATGAATGCTTATATGTTATATACATAAAAGCTATATGTTAAGCAATGAATGTAATCAGCCATTTTCTGTAAAATCGAAACTATGGTTTCAGGACCACAAATCCTATTTTGGAAGAAATTTTTTTTATATTAATTTATGGTCTATAGTATGATAGTAATGTCGTATAAAAATTTTGTAAAGAAATTTTACCGATTACATGCTTAATTTAATAAAGGACAAAATTGCACAAAGTGCAAAAGTTAAGTTCCAATAGCTAAAGGGATTTAATAGCTATAGAACTTTAAAGCGCAGGTCCTTATATGGTAAATAGACAATTTAAAAATGCTTTGTGGTTAAGGATGATGATTCATCCATGGGAAATAAAATAAAGAAAAGGATGAAATTGGAAAATGAAAAAAAATAAAAGATGATAATTAATTAAATGATGAAAATATCATCTTTTTCATCATCTTTCCCAAATTATTCCATGGAAACCGTAGCTAAGAGAAAGTGAGCTGAAGCAAACTTATTTTGATCAATTAGGTATGTTTTATTGTCCCATTTTTAATGATTTTTATATTTTTGAGATCGTAATAGCTTAATTTAGCTATCTTGGGGACTAATTTGTAAAGTTATTAAAGTACTAGGGTTTTCCCATGGATGAGTATGCTGAAATTTTGAAATTTATGGCAGAAAATGAAAGGTTATGAGTATGTTGAAATTTTGAAATTTATGGTAGAAAATGAAAGGTTATTGATAGATAAACAACTTTTGTAAAGTGAATTTTGATGAAATTATGATTTTAGGACTAAATTGTAAAGTTATAAAATTCATGGAAAATTCTAAATTTTTATGAAATACATGGGCTGTAAATATTATATGAGAAATTCGATTAGGCATGGAATAATGATTAAATTACATGAATTTCATTTTTCGAGCTTAGGGACGAAATCATCATTAATTAAAAGTTTAGGGGCAAAAAGGTAATTTTTCCTAAGATATGAATTGAATTGAAATGAACATGAATTAATGTTAAATTCATTCATATAGATTTGGATAGACCAAATTCAGAGTTAGAACGAGGAAAAGAGAAAATGTCGGATTAGTAGATTTTAAGTACATGAACATTTGTCAAGGTATGTTCGTGTAACTAAATTGTGTATAATTATATGCTTGAATTGAATGTTGTGTATGTGAATCGTATAAATGCCAAATACATAAAATTAATTACATATCCTACAAAGCCCGATAAATGTTAAATCCCATTTGAATAATGAAATTTGGTAGGTACAAGATTTCCTGAATTAGTTGTAGTCCTATATATGTTGTGGTCACACCACAGCTCATATGAGCATCTCGTTATAAGCCCTCTCGAGCTTCCTGTTGCATGGTTCCTACAAGCATGTTGATTAGTAGTGATCCTGCATGTGTTGCGGACTACCGCAGCTCTTTGTGAGCATCTTATTTTATGATCTATTGTGATCCTGCATATGTTGCAGACACAAACGCAACTCTTTGTGAGCATCTTGATATGGCTCGCTTGAACTTCCTAACATATGGCTATTTGGAGCTCCCGTTACATAGCTCTTTGTGAACTTCCTGGTTAAAAATTCTTTGTGAACTTCCTAATTATGGCTCTTATGAGCTTCCTGTTATATAGCCTGAATAAGCTTCCTGATAGGCTCTTTGTGAGTTTCCTGATTAATGACTCTTTGTGAGTTTCCTGTTATATGGCTCGGGAAAGTGCTTCCTAATTATGCACTCTAATGAGTAGCCCTGAATATGAATTGACGGATTATAGTTTGTACACTTTAAGTGTACTACATGTGTATCCATCGATATTTCAAATAAATTCAATAGGAAAAATCCAAACATGAGAAAATAGAAGCATAAAATGAATTATTATTCGTATCTACCTGAAATACATGAAAATGATGATACATGATATATGGAAGTATGAGATGATGATATATGATCATGGAATTTGTTGGATGAATATGTTCATCTATGATTGTAGATTTGTACACCTCGAGTGTACTTCCCAGGTTTCTATTGATATTTCAATTGATTTAATGTGCAAAATCATGATGTGAAATAATCTGAACTTGAGATGAAATATTATAAAAATGTACTTGAAATACACGGGTATGATTTGTATATGTTATATGAATTCATGATGTGGAAAGTATATGTATATGAGAATTTGATTGCTATTGAGTCCATATATGTTCTTGATGTTTGTATGAGATAGTATAACTTAGAAACGAACTATTACCCGTATGTAAATGAAGTACATGGAAATGATATTAACTGATATAATGATGCATGAATCGGTTGTGTGATTTTGTTCATCCATGATTAAGGACTATTATATGTGATTACTTGGCTAACATGATAAGGATATGTGTTTAAGGCTTGTGACCAAAGTGGTTGATAGTGCCTTGCATGTTTATTTTGAACATAAATATATGGTAAGTTATTTACCATGTTATAGGAACTTACTATGCATTTCATGCTTTATTTACCATGTTATAGGAACTTACTATGCATTTCATGCTTACTCTATTTTATTTTTCCCATGTCTTATAGTAATTAAGAAGCTAGTTGGATTGGAAGCTAGGTGGAGATCACTCACACTATCCATCAGCCCATTTTGGTATATATGATAAATTAATTATGGTTATAATGGCATGTATAGGTTAATTAACCAATATTGGCATATAAATGTTTGGGTTATAACTAGCCACTGGAATGACTTGTCATGAACATGTTCTGATATGTATAAATAGGGCTATAACAAGTTTGATATGAGCTTAAATGGTTCAATGATAGAAATCATGTTGGCATATTGATAATTAATTCTAGCATATTTGGTAAAATATGCATATACGTGAATTTCATAAGTTAAGTTTTGTATGTTTGGTTACATGATGGTAAAGTGTTATTTGAAGTGCTTAAGAGCACATTAGTTGTATGTGATGTTATGTCATGCATGAGACTCAGTTTTGATTTGAATTAATTGTTTTAAAAATGGCTTGTGAATATGTTAAAGTATTGGTGTAAGAGAAAGACAAATTGGGTGAGAAATATGAGTTGGAAAATAGCTTATTTTTGTCTACATGGGTAGAGACACGGGCATGTATCCCAGCCGTGTGTGACACATGGCCTAGCACATGGGCATGTGATCTGGTCGTGTGTCCCCTGCATCTTTACAATGTCAAAACAGAATGCTCTAAATTGATCAAACGGCCTGGCACATGGCTTATGGCTTTGCCATGTGATCCCTGCACCTATTCATGGTCTAGCACACGGGCATGTGACTTGACCGTGTGACCCAAGTCAGAGAGTTTCACGGCCTAAGACACGGGAGTGTCATTGGCCGTGTGAGCCACATGGCCTAACCACACGGTGTGTGACCTTTGCACTTAGGAAAAATTGAGATTTTGTGAAAAATTATCTGAGTACTCAGTTTAGTCCCGCCTCGTTTCTAATGTATATTTTGGACCTCGAGGGTTCATATAAGAGACTTTATATTTTATTTCTGACCTAAATATTGTATCAATGAAATATATGTTTACTTGATCTATATATTCTGGTAATGCTTCGTAACCCTGTTTTGGCGACGGATACGGGTTAGGGGTGTAACAATGAATTTGCTAAGTTATGTGGTTATCACTAACTTGAATGATTGTTGTTGCTTAGGCTTGTGCCAAGTTATGTTGGATTAGCTTATTAATTACCTTTAAGCTTATATATTGAAAAGGTAAGTTTTGTTTATGAATTACGAACTTACTAAGCATTAAATGCTTACTTGTGTTATTTTCTTGATGTTTTAAATGAATCGAAAGCTCATTCGGGTTGGAAGCTTGTCGGAGTTATATCACACTATTCGTGGCTAAATCAATAGATTTTGGTGTTTCTATGTTTTGGTTATAATGGCATGTATAGGTGTTTTGGTTGATGTATTAGCCATTATGCGTAGCTTGTAAATATGGTATTTTGCTTGATGAAATAGTTGATATTATATCATGTATATATGGTACTTTAAATGGTTGTTATTTTGGCATCTAGGTACTAAAATGATGGTAGTGAAATGGTAAGTATAATAGTATGCTATGAAATGTTTGTTGGTATGGAATGTGATAGTACATAAAGTTGTTAATGGCTAGTTTTGGTAGCCTTGAATATGTTTGGCATTTGGTAAATTTATTAAGGTAGATGGTAGATATGGAAATGGTCATAATGGTATTTGTTGTGCATGAGAATGGTATGTGTACATTATGGTAAATGTAAGTTTTTCAATTGGTTGATTGAATTATGGATGAATTTAGTAAGTGTTTAATCAAGTTTGATTGTTGAGATTGAGGTGCCATTTTGGCATATTGGTTGAATGGTTAGTTACTATGATGTTCTAGCTTGTATATGCATATGATAGGTGCCATTTGAATGCATGAAAATAGGTACATTTTGTTGTGTAAGTGGCTAGACTTTGGGTGAGAAAAATGGCTTGGAAATGACCTATTTTTTATCCACACAGCCATAATACACGACCGTGTGTTCCCTATAGCTTACAAAGGGTTGCAAGTCAGGCAGTTACACGGCCCAGCATACGGGTGTGTGAGGCCATATTGAGGGGTACATGGCTTGGCACATGGGCGTGTGGCTTGGTTGTGTGACCCAAGTCATAGAGTTACACGGGCACGGACATAAGATGGGGCACGACCATGTGTCCTTACTTCGAATGCCCACACAGCCTGAGACACGAGCTTGACCATATGGCCGTGTGACCCCTATAGTTTCAAAATTTACATCTTTTTTCAAAAAATTCTATTTGTTTTTTAATTAGTCTCGATTTATTTCTAATGTGTTTTTACGGCCTTAAGGGCTCGTTTAAGGGACTATATCATTGAGTTTGAATAATATTGCTATGTTTTATATTGTGCTTTGTATATGTTTATTAAATGTTTATTGTAAGATATAAAATTTCGGTAATGCTCTGTAGCCCTAATCCGATGACAGATATGGGCTATCAAATTAATCTCAATTATTATTATGATAGCAAAAATAAACTAAATGCTTACTCAATAAAGACATGTTAAATCCTTACCAATTTGATTTTATTCCCTTATGTAAGATTAAGCTGCAATCATCAAGTTTAATTTATACTTTCATATGTTGAACATAGCAATTTATCTCCACTAATGTAGGTAGCACAGAAACTTGAATCAATAGGTCTTTTAAATAGGTTATAACATGGCTAGGTTAGGAATAGGTAAGAGATCGATAAATTTAGGCTAAAAACCCTAGAATCAGGTTGAATTGAACCTTCGGAATAATTACCTTCAATACACCAATTCATTTTGCTCTCACATGCTCTTTTGGACATCTATTTTCTTTCAAGTACATATGCTCTTCTTTTTTTTTTCATGAGCATTTTGTTGTTTGTACTACAATTTTTTGAGCATTTGATACTTCTTTTCAACTCGCCCAAACTTATTTTCAAAGGATGCTTTGAATAATATTGAGTCTAGTGTTTGGGACAATTTAAAGGTAATTATAAGAGAAGTGATGGCTAAATATTGCAAGGGTTCAAATAAAATTAGGCCATATAGTCTCAAAGTTGGGTTTCGAGGGATAAAAATTCATCAAGGCTAGCTTAAAAGTTTCAAACGGTCCAAACAAAAGTTACCTAAATCATTTTCAACATTCCATGCATCTTAGGATTTCGCCTTAAGAAATTACTAAGTCAATTATAGAGACTTAAACTTTCATGCATGCCTAGCTTTCCTAAGGAAATAAAAGTTTTATGATATGATTTATACACTTTATTAAGAGTACATTTTTGTTATAATTCAGCTAACATAAAAATTATTCAAATAATAGAACTTTATTAATTCGATTACTAGTTCCATTGGTTTTGCCTTATCAGGGATTTCAGTTGACTGCATTTGTTTCATCTCTATAGGATCTTCTTCTTCTTCTTCAAGATCCTCACTCTCTTCAACTTGTTGTTGTAGAACAGAACCTCCGACTATTCAGTAGAGGTCCCAATCTATGATTGTGCCCTGACTATAACTTGTCTTTTTTATGTTTGCAAGAATTTTAGCTTTCAAGCACAAAATTGTTATTATAAAGGGAAAGGAAGCATGGCTAGAACATCTAGCAACACAATTCCACATTTCTCTCAGTATGATTTTTCCCAAATCAATGGTCTTTGTCATTAAGATCGAGTATAACAAGAGCATTTGCTCTAATGAAATTATAGTCTTGTGTGAAATAGGCATAAGCTTGAATGAATGAAGTAGAACCATACCTTCAGTAGTGGTGTCAAATATTCTCTGTGATAAGTGTGAATTCCTTGATTTGACACAGTCCACTTAGAACCTGGAATTGTAAGTTCCATTAGAATTTTTTGTAGATTTTCAGTCTCAATATTTCTTATCAAGAAAGAAATTAGGTAATTCAAAGAAATCATTAATAGCGTTTGAGCTTATTGGTACCATGATTCCTCAGACGGAAACTTCCGTTAATTTTCTTGAGGTTAAATTCAAATAAAATTCACAAACTAATTCCTCATCTGCACTACGTACTTTCTCATAAAACAAAACCCAATTGAGAGCTTTAGCAATTTATCGAATGCGTGCCATGAAATCGATGTACTTGCTTTCTTTCAGTTTAAAGCCTTTTTCAGGGTTCATTTGTTGATTATTGATAATGGTTTCGTATCTCGCTTTGGCTTCTTCACAGTGAATTTTTTTGTGATTCATCAATTTGGACAGAGGCACGAGTTCTTTTGCGAGGCATGATTAACCTAAACATAAGATGGAAACAATTTTTTTCAATAATTCAATTTGTATAAGATATTAACAATTCAAAAAATTGAAAAATTAAATAAAATTGAAATTTAAGAGAAAAAATTGTCTTACTACCTTTATATAAAAATTAAGAACTCAATAAATAAAATTAGAAGCAAAAGATTTCAATTAAGGGTTGGTTGGAAGGGTGATTGGTTGGTGACAAAATAAGATGAATTTATGCTGTACAAGTGATAGGGGTATGCGGCTAGCAAGGGTGTGTGCTTAGCAAGTGTGTGCATGGGCTTGAAGCAAAACATAGTAGCACTGAACAGCATTAGCATCAGCAGGTACGCCCGCTTGGCAGCAACAACAACAATGTCACTCGGGAATAGTAAGTTGGTGTGTGAGCAGGTGCGTGTAGGAGTAGCAGCTGGTGTGACCAGCAGTAGTAGTGTGTGCAAGCAGGCGCGTAGGCAGAAGGAAGGGCGTTGGGTAGGGTAGCGACATGCGGAAGGGAATAGGTCGCGAGGTATGTGCAAGGGTGGCTGTTAGGCGATGAGGTTGCTAAAGGTGTCGATGGTATGTGTTTGGTGTAGTTGATTAAGGTGATGTCGAAAAGTGGAGAGGGTGGGTGGAATTTATAGTGAAGAGGGTAAGGGTTCAATTAGAATTATTTGAACAAATTAATAGTTAAAATATTCTAAGTTCTAATTCTACACGAAGTTAATAACAATTAATAATTAATATGAAGCATATTAAAATATTATTTGCTATTAATTTATTGGAATAAAACTATTAATTAAAATATGATCAAGTTTAAACTAATCCTACTTCTATATCAATTTGAGAATAATTAATATATATTGAACACCCCTAACACGGATCTTTCGCCGAAAGAGGGTTACGAAGTATTACTTGTAACATCCCAAAATTGGGTCTAGTCAAAATAGTGGTTTTGGGACTAGAAATCTAATGTCAAAATATTTCTTTTATGATTATTATGAGGCCTCGAATATGAAAGTAAGCATGTGTTAAAGTTTCATGAAGAAATTCTTAGTGTAAGGTGTCTAATTGAAAATTAGGGACCAAATTGAATAAATTGCAAAACTTGGATTTTAGAAGCAATTTGCATGAAATTGCTTTAGATTATTAATTAGAAGGTTTTAAAGAGTAATTTTCCCAATTTCTATGTTTTTGGACAAAAATAGGCGTGCATGGAAAATTTTGGAAGTTTAGTAAGGAAGGGCATTTTGGTCATTTGGTAATAAAATCAATAAAAAGGGGAAATGAAGGCAAAAATTAGCCGTTCTTCTCCTTCTTGCTGCCAAAATTCAAGGGGACACCATAGCTATGGTTTGTTCACTTTCCAAGCTCAATAGTAAGTAACTTCTAGCCCCGTTTTTAATGTTCTTTGTATTTTTGAGAACCTTGAAACATGTTCTCTCCATTTCTACCCATATTTTAAGCTAGAATTCATGTATGCAAAATGACCCATGTGTGACATGTTTTTTCTTTGATGATTTATGGGGGAATATGAAAGTTAGATGTGTGTTAAACATCTTTTCCTGAGTGATTTTCATGAAAAAACCCTAAAATGACCTTTTTGCAAAAGGTATAAAATATATGGTAGAAATGTGAAATAGAAGAAAATGTGGGCTAGTATGAGTTTATAATACATTTCGCTAGGCTTGGGTAACTAGGGAATTGCATGTATTTCATTTTACGAGCCCAGGGACTAAGTTGTAAAATTTTGAAATGTTAGGAGCAAAATGGTTATTTTGCTCGGGGTGAATTTTAGGTCCAGAATAAATAGCATGAGGTATTAATAATTTATTTTTACTGATATAGACCCCGAGGAACTGATTCCAGAGATCGATCGTGGAAAACGAAAGGTTTCAAAATAACTAAAATACGAAATGTAACACCCCAAACCCGCCCTCGACGCTATGGCCGAATCTGGCGCATCACATTGAAGTGTTTTAGCGAAAACCTTATTTTCATTAAAAACCCTTCCTTAAGATATGAAAGCTTAGTTAACTTATGAAAACACTCTTTTCAGTTGCGAAAGCTTTGTTTAAAACATTTGATTTAAGAAAACTTATCGTTTAAGAGTTTAGTTGCGGAAACAGAGTAAACATGCTGTAATTCAAGAAACCATGTTCAACCTCTCATAATTATATCGCATAAAAATAATAATCCAAATAATAACAAAAAGGGGAGGGCTTATGACAATCTAGTCTAAAATCACTTTATAAATTAGAAACTAAATGCTCTTTTTTTAGTAGAACGAACAAGACCAAGCTATCTCGCTAGCTGGCCACCTAGAGTCCCTCCAAACGTCGAACCTCCTATTGAGCATCACCTGAGAAAAATAAAAGAGGGGGTGAGTTTTCGCAAACTCAGTGTGTACATCCTTCGAACAAACATTAAGCATACATCAACCACCATACATCATACATGTAATGCAATGCAGTGCAATCCCATCCCAATAATCCATCCGCTACACACCAACTCCATCCCCCGATACACATCATGTAGGGATATAAATATCGACCCACCCAACCGATACACATCCAGGGTAGCTCGGTTGTGGAACTACCTTCATTTACATATTGGGCTTAAAAGCCATCGGTGGATCCATGATTGTCAGGCAACCATGCGATCCTCATATACTTCCTCCGTTCCATAATTCCCAACCCATATGCAACCTAAGGAGAATATCATTTGTATACAGTAGAAATGCATGACACTTAGCTTACATTCAACACATAGGGGTATTTTGGTCATTTTTGCCCTTAGGGGCATTTCGGTAATTTTCCCTTTATTATGGTTTTCACTTACCTTGGCCAGTTAACAAATCCTGTGAGCTAAGATGAACAAATACTATGCACCAGGGAGGATTCTAGAGAAGAGGAGGTGGGTCATTAAGACCACTTAAGTACCAAGCTCTCCCTAGATCCAATCCTAGACATGCATATACTCGTTGCCACACTTTACCCCTATGACTTGTCCACGGTCTTAACAACTTAATTAAGTTTTATGTAGTCATCATATACTAAGCCCAAAACCCCTACATACCAGCATATGGGCCACTAGGACCAATCTCATTTATATGGCCCATTCGGTCCAATTCACGTTCATATGGCCCATCCGGCCCAATTCACATTCAAATGGCCCATTAGGCCCAATCTCATTTATATGGCCCATCCGGCCCAAATCTGTAACACCCCGTACCCGAGACCGTTGCCGGAGTCAGACACGAGGGGTTAACGGGCTTAATCCACTTACTTGCACAATTCATTTTAAAAATTTCCAGACAGCTGGCTAACTGTGTCACTGTCACCTTAAAAATCATATCTTGAGTTCCACAACTCAAAAATCAGTTTCGTGATTTTTCCCTGAAACTAGACTCATGTATGCATCTACAAATTTTTTTCTAGAATTTTTGGTTGGGCCAATTAGTACAGTTTATTAGTTAAAGTCCCCCATGTTACAGGGATTGACTACATATACTTTTGCACATTACGACTTGGATATCTCCCTGCACAGGGCTTCAATACTGATGCCCTTTGTTTCTACAGAAACTAGACTCGAAAAGGAATCTTTACATATATGGCATGGCTTCTAATTATCTCTGGTCAATTTATAATGAATTTCCAAAATCGGAACAGGGACTCCAGAAACAGTTCTGGCCCTGTCTCACGAAAACTTAAATATCTCTTAACATACTGTTCATATGATCATTTTGTTATTTTCCTATGAAAATAGACTCGTCAAGGTTCGTTTACATAATTTATTCACTGTTTAATTCCATTTCTACTATTTTTAGTGATTTTTCACATCCACGTCACTGCAGCTGTCAGCATCTGTCTTTAAGGTAGGCTTTACCTATTTCATAGTTTCCATGATTCAACTAGCTCTTTAACATAAATAGCACAAAATATGATCATGATTAACCATCCCAATGGCTAATCGTTTCCAAACATTTCCATACCTCTTAATGAACAACATACAATGATTATAATACCATGCCCAAAGTATACTTAAGCCATTTTCGCATGGCTATCCAAACTTACACAGAACCGAAAGGTATATGACCTACAACAAAGGGTAGTCCTATACATGCCATTTCAAAGTTCAACCAAAAATATACCAAAAGGAGCTTTGATAGTGTGGGCGACTTCGACTTCAAAATCCCGAGTTCGATAGCTGAAGAACCAAAATCTATAAAACAGAGAATCAAAGAAACGGAGTAAGCATTTAATGCTTAGTAAGTTTGAGTCATAAATTTAGACACAACCAAAGTATAGTATTTATGTAGCTAAACAGATAATTTCATATGCACAATTTCTCAATATCATACTTACTTCACATTACCAACCCTTATATTCATACACAAAGATCAACTTAGCCAAAGGTCGGTAGCTCATTTATCAACTGAGCGAATACTTATTTGTAAGGGCTCAACTAATTCAAAGCACATACTGAAACATACCTCATTGTTGGGATTTCAAGCGTATTAACTGAAATTTTTACAGCAAGTTCATTCATTCCCAAATCACGCACCTTCGGAGTTTAACCGGATATAGCTACTGTTCAAATGCCTTCGGGACATAGCCCGGTTATAGTAACTCGCACAAATGCCTTCGGGCTTAGCCCGGATTTAGTGACTCGCACCAATGCCTTCGGGCTTAGCCCTAATTAGAAACTCGCACAAATGCCTTGGATCTTAGTCCGGATATAATCACTTAGCACAAAGCCTTGGGACTTAGCCCGACATCATTCAATAACCAAGCACAATTATCAATAAATCATGACACATTCAGTATTTCATTTTCATTAGCAAAACTCAAACACAAGACACTTATCACACTTGCAATTTCGGCTCAATAGCCACACACAAAGAGCATGATTTTGATTTGCTTAAAACATGATCTAATCAAATCATAATCCAAGTTCCATTACTCGAAAACTTACCTCGGATGTTGTCGAACGGCTTCAATGGCTATTCGATCACTTTTTCCTTTCCCTTATCCAACTGTGGTCCCCTAAGCTCTTGAGCTAATTCAAACAAATTTAACTTATTAAAGTCTCATTTTGCTAGCTTATGGCCAAATATGACAAGGAGTTTGATAGGTCATATGGCCACCTTTTAGCTCAAATACACAATGATCATACACATTTTTAATCACATCAAGCAATTTAATACAATTCATTCGAACATCAAAAGAGAAGCTCAAGGTACTTAGCCCATATATACATTAGACATTAGAGTCACATATGTATGAAATCACGAATCGAATTCAACATACTAGCTAATATTTCCCTTAGCAATTTTCTAAGTCAAGCTAAAGCCATCAATAGGCTACCAATGGCCGAACATACCCATCAACTCATGTACTCATTCATGTGGCGAACATACACATCTATGCTAAGGCCGATTGCAACACTTAATACATTCTACAAGTATGGTCACTTGTATTGACTAAACACCATTTGTTTCAAGTTCAAAACTTGGCTAATACACATATATACACTATTAAAGCATCCTCTCCCTTTACACTAATTCAACACATGCATTACCCATAATATACAAAATTATATTCGGCCTTAGCACACAACTTGCTAGCCGATTCTTCTCCATCTAGCAACTAATGCACATACGAGCTCATTTGTTAGACTCTACTTCATCTAAAAACAACCTTATTTCTCTTCTATTTCCTACCATGGCCGAATGCATCACAACACCTTACCATTTCAATTTTGGTCATGGTTGAACAAGGAACTTAATGTCTCACTCAAGGATGCTAAAAAGAAGATTCAAGAGTTATCAATCCACCATCACATGCATCATTACAAGCTTCACTTTTAGCATGCAAATAACATCAACACAAATCCACCTTAGCCGAATATCATCTCCATGAAATAGTAAAGATTTGAACCATGGGCTAGTTAGAACTCAAGCTAACAAAAAAAAAAAAAAAACATGCATGAATCTCATGGCACAACATCAAACTTACCTTCACCTAGCTACAAGCATGGCCGAATCTCTTCAACATTTCCTCCCTTCTTTCTTTTGAATTTTCGGTCAAGAAAAACCAAAGAACACGACTTGTTTTTTCTCTCTTCCTTAGAACATTCGGCCAAGAGCTATGAAGAAAGATGGACACTTTTTTTTTTCTTATTTTCTTTCTTACACTCACGGCAATGGGGAGGGGGAGAAACAATCTCTCCATTCTCTTTTTTTTTTTCCATTTCTTTATTACTAACTTTAGTTTATTGTTTCCTCCCATGATGCACCAACACAACATGTCTATGACATGTTTTGCCCATCATCCTTTGTCCACCCTAATGTCATGGCCGCCACTACTAGATGGGGGAATTTGACATGCAAGTCCTCCCTTTGATTACATGCACTATTTGATCCTTGTAGATTAGCCTATCATATTTCAAAAGTGTCACACAAGTCCTATGTACTACATTCACATGTAATTAACTAAATCAAGCTTAAAATTTTCGCACATTCATATTCACATATTTTAGACCATAAATATCACATTCAAATAATTTGGTGACTCGGTTTAGCGGTCCCGAAACCGCTTTTCGACTAGGGTCACTATAGGGCTGTCACAAAATCACATTATATTCATGCTCACATAGAAATTTTCTATCACATTGCATCACTTATCAAAATTTGCCTAATATGGGCCTAACAACCTCTCGGGCCCATTTAGGAAATTCCGGCCCATTTGGCCTATTCACAACCCAAGTCCATGGAATCACCCATGGCCCTCAGGCAACCTATTGGTCTCCCCCTTACGAGTGTTTGTGTAATATCCCGAATTAGGGCCTAATCAGAATAGTGGTTTCGTGACCACAAATCCGAGATAGAAATAATTATTTTATAATTATTTTGATGTTTATGATATGATTGCATGATTGTGTGAAAATTTCGTAATGAAATCCTATGCCTAAAGTGCTTAAATTGAAATTAGGGACTAAATCGAATAATTTGCAAAATTTTCATTCTAGGAGTTTTTAGTATGAAATTGCTTTGGAATATTAACAAGGAGGTATTAAATAGCAATTTGACCAATTTCTAAGTCTATGGACAAAAATTGGACATGGATGGAATTTTTGGAAAGTTTAGTAGTAAGGGCATTTTGGTCATTTGTATATTAAATGAAATAAAATGGGAAAAATAACACAAAATGATCATCTTCTCCATATTGTTGCTGCAGAATTTTACCTCTTCCCATAGGTAGGGTTTCTTCAACTTTCAAGCTTCATAATCAAGAGAAACGAGATTCAAGTCGTGATCGAGGGAAAAACAAAGTTTACGAAGAATAGGCTCGATTGCTAATATTTTGTATCGAGGTAAGTTCATGTGTAAGTGTAGTAACATAATTGTCATTTTGAGCAATTTAATGTTGTTTATATTATGTTTTGTGGTTATTGTTGAATAATATGTAATTATGTGAATTACTTGATGAGTATGAACTATCACCGAGTATCGGTTCCGATATTCCGTGGAAGAAGGAAAAAATGTGAGATCGAGGAAAAAGCCCGCTTGAACCTTAGGAATAGATTAGAATACAAGTGACATGTCACTAGGATACTTGAGTTCTGAACTCATTGAGTTGAGTTCGAGTTCGTGAGATGTAACTAGGCATCCGAACTCGTTGAGTTGAGTTCGAGTTCACTTATGGATGCGAACGTCCGAGCTCGTTGAGTTGAGTCTGAGTTCACTTATGGGCGGGTTACATGGTAGCTTGGTTACATAAGTTCCACAAGCTATTGAGTTTGTCTAGCTGCGGGTATGGCACTTACGTTCATGAATCCGCGTATTCGTATTATATTCCGATGTGTTCAACGGGTGAATCTGAAGTGAATGAGAAGAATGCCTAAAACGAAGGTGACATATTGGTAAGTGTGATGAATGGGAAAATTTGACAGGTATGTGCTTAAATCCTCGGGTTGAGAACTTGGTATGATGAAATCATAGAAAGATATTAAATGCAAATGAAACATGAATGTCTTGGTGTTGTTTATGTAAATGATGTTTTATGTGGAATTTCATGATTATGTTACTTGCTATTTGCATGTGAACTTACTAAGCATCTATGCTTACCCCCTTCTTTTCATTCATTGTAGTTGTTGACAAGCCGGCTTGAGAATCGGGATAGGTCGAAGATTCGTCCACACTATCCGAAGGCATAAATTGGTAAAATGGCTTGTGTGTTTTGAATGTGGCATGTATGGCAAAATACTCACTTGGTGTAAATGATCTTATGATATGGCTATGGTTTGGCAAGAAAAGGGTTTGTAAATGATTAGCCATTGGAATGACCAATCTAAGTCATATTTGATGTTATGTATGTTTAAAATGCTATTTAGTCCATGAAAATATAAAGTAAAATTTGCCATAAAACAGAATCTGACAGCAGCAGTGATGTAAATTTGAAAAATCACTAAAAATAGTATAAATGGAATTAAATGATGATTAAGTTATGAAATTTAATCTTGATGAGTCTATGTTCATACAGATGGAACAAAACAGGTATATGAGTTACATTTTGTGAGATATTTAAGTTTTAGTGGAATAGGGTCAGAGTGATCTTTGTATCCCCTATTTTGAATTTAAAAATTCACTATAAATTGTACAAAAACAATTAGGAGTCTTATCTTACATGTATGAGTTCTTTATTGAGTATAGTTTTATAAGAAACAAATGGTATAGTTATTGAAACTTTGTACAGGGAGATATCTGATTCGTAATACACAGGGGTTAGAGTAGTCAAACCCTAAAATAGGGAAGAGTTTAACTAATAAACTGTACTAATTGGATGAACAAAAATTCTAGAAAAAAAATTAGTAAATAGATATATGAGTCTAGTTTCAGGGAAAATTTACGGATCTTAATTTTGAGTTTCAGAACTCGAGATATGAATTTTTAAGTGACTGTGATGCAGTTGGCCAGCTTGTCTAGAAATTTTAAAAATAAATTGTTTGAGCTATTAAATTAATGAATTAAGTTTAGTAAGACCTCAAGCTCGACTGTGGCGACGGTCACAGGTGTGAGGACGTTACATTTGGTGGTATCAGAGCTATGGTTTAGTCAGTTGTCAGACTAATGTGTTGTATGTACGGGTTTTACTATACATGCCATATATATATTGTGATAGTGTGACAACTTCTGACCTTTTAAATGATTTTTTTTATAGTAAATGGATCCCGATCCAGTTGCGGCTGATGATGTAGAGAGTAAAGCACCAGCTCCGGCTGAAGGGGCGGTGCCAGCTGAAAATACACCTCCTACTATTGGTCAAGGAGGAGGAGATGGGGCTCGGGAAGCCTTTCTCCAGATGATGAGTGCCTGGTATACTGAGTTCATTTGTACGAACCCGAATGCACAACCTCTCCCACCTCCCCCGATTCCTCAACCTGTGCCCTTGATGCCTCAAGGTGTAAATCTGATGAAATTTCACAGAACTCTAGTTGACAGAATCCGTAAGCAAGGGGCCGAAGAATTCAGGGCAAATATTGATGATGATGCCGAGAAAGTAGAGTTTTGGCTTGAGAATTCTATTCGAGTATTTGATGAATTGTCTTGTACACCTGAGGAATGCTTAAAATGTGCTATATCATTGTTGAGGATTCACTTATCATTGGTGGAAGACAACGACTTCAAGAGTATCGAAGAGAAAATAACTTGGGAGTTCTTTCAAGAAGAATTTGGAAGAAATACATCGATGAAAGATTTATTGATCGAAGCGTAAAGAGTTTCTTGAATTAAAGCGAGGGAACATGACGATTCTTGAATCGAAAGGAGTTCATCAGGTTGAGTAAGTATCCTAGAGAATATATTCCTACAGAAGCTAAAATGTGCAAATGATTTGAAGACAAACTCAATGAAGACATCAAAGTATTTGTTGGGATTCTTGAATTAAAAGAAATGGTAGTACTGGTTGATCGAGCTTGCAAGGCTAAAGAACTACTTAAAGAGAAGAAAAAAGTAGAGGCTGAGACTAGAAATTGGAAAAAAAGACCGACGAGCAGTTCATTCTCACAGCAATCCAGAAAATCTAGAAATATGAATCCTCGTTCACAGGTTTCGGCTGGACGATCATATGGAAATTTTAAGAAGCAAAATGTGGGTCCTAAATCTCAAACTACTTTTGCGGCTAGTGTGGGAAATACGAGATTCATTAAGCCCTAGTGCCAGTGGTGTGGTAGAAATCATTTTGGCCCATGTAGAGCGAATGAATGTTTTCGGTGTGGTTCTCTGGATCATTTTATTAGAGACGCCCAAAGAGAGTGAAAAGAAAAATTTGAGTGTAAAAGCCGCAGTGCGGACTCGAGGGAAGATATTCGAGAAAAGTGGAAATGAAGCAAGCAACAAAAATGTAGTCGAGATTGACTAAATCAAGCAAGGGCTCCGGCCGAACTTATGCTATAAAGGCACGTGAAGATGCTTCATCACCCATTGTGATTACTGGTATATTTTCTCTTTATGATGTTGATGTTATTGCTTTGATTGATCCCGGTTCTACTCATTCATATGTATGCATGAAACCGGTGTCTAGTATGAATATACTGTTGAGAACACGTAATTTATGATTACGATTGTCGAATCCGTTAGGCAAATGTGTGATAGTTGATAAAGTATGCAAGAAATGCCCTTTAATGATTTGGGATCATTACTTTCCGACCAACTTGATGTTGTTGCCGTTTGATGAATTTGATGTTATTTTGGGTATGGATTGGTTGACATTGCATGATGCTATAGTAAATTGCAAAGAAAAGGTTATAAAATTAAAGTGTGAAAGTGGTGAAATTCTGCGGGTTGAACCAAATAAATCAGAGGCATTATCTAGTATGATTTCTTCGATGTCAGCTCAGAGATATTTGAAAAAGGGTTATGAAGCTTATTTGGCGTATGTAATTAATACAAAAGAAGTTGTAAGGAAAGTTGAATCGAGTCTTGGTTGTGTGTGAATTACTGGACGTATTTCCAGAAGAGTTGCCGGGTTTGCCTCCAGTCAGGGAAGTAGAATTTGGTATTGATTTGATACCAGGAATAGCTCCGATCTCGATTGCTCGGTATAGAATGGCACCAGCAGAGTTGAAAGAATTAAAGTCGCAGTTGCAAGAGTTGACTGATAAAGGCTTTGTGAGACCGAGTTTTTGACCTTGGGATGCTCCCGTGTTATTTGTGAAAAAGAAGGATGGTTCTATGAGATTGTGTGTTGACTATCGGCAATTAAACAAGGTGACAATCAAAAACAAGTATCCGTTGCCAAGAATTGATGATTTGTTTGATCAGCTAAAAGGAGCGACATGGTTTTCAAAAATTGACTTAAGATCTGGGTACTACCAGTTGCAAGTAAAAGAGTCAGATGTGCCTAAAACTGCTTTTAGAACAAGGTACGGTCATTATGAATTTTTAGTTATGCCATTCGGGTTGACAAATGCTCCTGCTGTGTTTATGGATTTAATGAATTGCATATTGCAGCCATACTTGGACAAATTTGTTGTGGTGTTTATAGATGACATCTTAATTTATTCAAAAGATGAGACAGAACATGCTGAGCACTTGAGGATAGTTTTGCAAACTTTGAGAGATAAGCAGTTGTATGCTAAGTTTAGTAAAAGTGAATTTTATCTTTAGGAAGTTGGATTTTTAGGTCACATTATTTCAGGTGATGGTATACGGGTTGATCCTAGTAAACTTTCAGCCATTGTTGATTGGAAACCACCGAAAAATGTAACCGAGGTTAGAAGTTTCTTGGGGCTAGCTGGGTATTATCGGCAGTTTGTAAATGGATTCTCTATGATTGCTGCTCCTATGACTAGACTACTCCGAAAGGATGTTAAATTTGAATGGACGGAAGAATGTCAACAGAGTTTTGAAGAATTGAAAAAGTTATTAACTGAAGCACCAGTGTTGGTACAACCCGAATCTAGTAAAGAATTTGTGGTGTATAGTGATGCTTCTCGAAATGGCTTAGGATATGTACTTATGCAAGAAGGAAAAGTGGTGGCTTATGCTTCGAGGCAGTTAAAATCTCACGAAAGGAATTATCCGACTCATGATTTGGAATTGGCTGCTATAGTGTTTGCTCTGAAGATTTGGCGACATTATTTGTATGTTGAAAAGTGCCGAGTATATACCGACCATAAAAGTCTTAAGTACTTGATGTCACAAAAAGACTTCAATTTGAGACAGCGAAGATGGTTGGAGTTATTGAAAGATTACGAGCTTGTTATTGATTACCATCAGGGAAAAACGAATGTGGTTGTCGATGCTTTAAGCAGAAAGTTGCTATTTGCTTTGAGAGCTATGAACACTGGGTTAAAGGTATCAGATGATGGTTCGATTCTAGCAGAGTTAAGAGCAAGACCGATGTTTTTACAAGAGATTTGTGAAGCTCAGAAAAATGATCAAGATTTGCAAGCCAAGAGAAAGCAGTGTGAAGCTGATACGGGATCAGATTTCAGAATCGGTTCTGATGGTTGCTTGATGTTTAAAAACCAGATTTGTGTACCGAAAAATGATGAGTTGATTCAAAATATTTTGCATGAAGCACATAATGGTTGTTTGGCGGTTCATCCGGGCAGTACGAAAATGTATAATGACTTGAAGAAAATGTACTGGTGGAGTGGAATAAAAAGAGATATTTCAGAGTTTGTATCAAAGTGCTTACTTTGTCAACAAGTGAAAGCTGAGCACCAAGTACCTTCCGGATTACTCCAGTATATCATGATTCCTGAATGGAAATGGGATCGGATTACTATGGATTTTGTATCAGGGTTGCCGTTAACTCCGGGGAAGAAAAATGCCATCTGGGTAATAGTTGACAGACTGACTAAACCGGCTTATTTTATTCCGGTACGTACGGATTATTCTCTTAATAAGTTGGCTGAATTGTATATCCGTGAGATTGTTAGACTTCATGGAATACCTTTGTCAATCATTTCGGATAGAGATTCGAGATTTACTTCACGGTTTTGGTAAAAGTTGCAAGAGGCATTAGGTACGAAGTTAAATTCTAGCACTGCCTTTCATCCACAAACTGATGGACAATCAAAGAGAGTAATTCAGATTCTTGAAGACATGCTCAGATGTTGCGTATTGGAATTTCAAGGTAGTTGGGAAAGATACTTACCGTTGGTAGAATTTTTTTATAATAATAGTTATCAAACGAGTTTGAAGATGGCACCTTATGAAGCATTGTATGGTCGTAAATGTCGGACGCCATTGTATTGGACTGAACTCAAGGAAAAATCAGATTTATGGAGTTGATCTAATAAAAGAAACCGAAGAAAAGGTGAAAGTGATTCAAGATTGTTTGAAAGCTGCTTCAGATAGACAGAAATCTTATGCGGATTTGAAACGAAAAGAAATCGAGTTTCAAGTTGGTGATAAGGTATTTTTGAAAGTGTCTCCATGGAAGAAAGTCCTTAGATTTGGATGGAAGGGTAAGTTAAGTCCGCGTTCTATTGGACCGTATGAAGTAATTGAAAGAATTGGACCAGTAGCTTATCGGCTAGCATTACCACCTGAATTACAGAAGATGCATGATGTGTTCCACGTATCTATGCTACGTCGGTATCATTCGGATCCCTCACATAAAATTTCACCGACAGAAATTGAACTACGACCGGATATGACTTACGGAGAAGAATCGATTAAGACTTTAGCTCGAGAGGTCAAGCAACTAAGAAATAAAAGTGTCGCTCTCATGAAAGTATTGTGGCAAAAGCACGGGGTAGAAGAGACTACATGGGAACCTGAGGAAACTATGAGCAACCAATACCCACACCTGTTTACCGGTAAGATTTTCGAGGACTAAAATCCTTAAAGGGGGGAGAGTTGTAATATCCTGAATTAGGGCCTAATCAGAATAGTGGTTTTGTAACCACAAATTCGAGATAGAAATAATTATTTTCTAATTATTTTGATGTTTATGATATGATTGCATGATTGTGTGAAAATTTCGTGATGAAATCCTATGCCTAAAGTGCTTAAATTGAAATTAGGGACTAAATCGAATAATTTGCAAAATTTTCATTCTAGGAGTTTTTAGAATGAAATTGCTTTGGAATATTAACGAGGAGGTCTTAAATAGCAATTTGACCAATTTCTAAGTCTATGGACAAAAATTGGACATGGATGGAATTTTTGGAAAGTTTAGTAGTAAGGGCATTTTGGTCATTTGTATATTAAATGAAATAAAATGGGAAAAATAACACAAAATGATCATCTTCTCCATATTGTTGCTACCAAAATTTACCTCTTCCCATAGCTAGGGTTTCTTCAACTTTCAAGCTTCATAATCAAGAGAAACGAGATTCAAGTCGCGATCGAGGGAAAAACAAAGTTTACGAAGAATAGGCTCGATTGCTAATATTGTGACAGCCCAAAATTGACCCTAGTCGGGATGTGGTTTCGGGACCACAAAATCGAGGCATAAAAATAATTTAAAATTTATTTTGATGCCTATGATATGTGTTAATTTGTGTGTGACATTTTGATGTTTCGATTTAGTGTTATAAATGTGAATTTCACTAGAAAGGACCTAGTAGTGAACTTTGAAAGTATGATGGGGAAATGTGTGATGACTAGTTGCTCATGCATGCAAAAATAAGGATTTGCATGTCAAATTTCCCCCAACATGAAGTGGCCGGCCATGGCAAGAGAGGATGGGCAAAACATGTCATGAAACATGTTTTGTTGGTGCATTGGGGAGAAATAATAAACAAAGGTGTATGGGTAAGAAAAGAATGAAAAAAAATGTGTGTGAGTGTGGTATTCGCCCCCCATTGCCGTGAGTTGTAGAGAAAGAAAGAAAATTTTGTTCATCCTTTCTTTGAGCCAAAACTAAGGAAGAAGGAGGATTTTTGCTCCATTTTTGGTTTGGAAGAGATCTAGAAGGAGATTTTGGCTATACTTGCATCAAGATTAAGGTATGTATGAGGTTGTGTCATGAGATTCATGCATGTTTTAGTTGCTAACTTGATGTTCATGTTAGCCATGGTTCAAATCCTTGTTATGCCATGGAAATGGTATTTGGCCAAGGTTGTTATTGTGTTGAAGCCATTGCATGCTAAATGTGAAGCTTGCTAATGATGCATGCAATGATGGATTGACTACTCTTGAAATTTCTTTGTAGCAATCTTGAGTAAGACATTGAATTCTTTGTTTAACCATGACCGAAGTTGAAAGAGTATGGTTGTGATGTATTCGCCATGGTGCATTCATGAGCAAGATTTATGCTTGTTACTTGATTGGTAAAATTTGTGTTTGGATGGGTATGAACCCCTTGAGATTGACCTTGCACCTATATGTGTATACATGTTTGCACATGATGTATTGGCATGACATATATACTATTTCAAGGTATATATTTGCTTGTGATGATGTTTGGTTATGAAGTACATGAGAGATGTGTATTGAGCTACAATATGTAATCGTTAGTTAGTAAAATGCATGTTGTTTTTTGTGTGGTATTAAGTGCATAATTGGCCTCAACATGGACATGCATATTCGCCACATGAGGGGAAATTGGTGTGCATGCATTCGGTTAGAGGCAAGCATATTGATGCCTATTCTTGGCTTAGAAAATTCGCTAAGAGGAATATTAACTAATGTGTTGAGTTCGATTCGTGATTTCGTACATATGTGACTTTGATGCCTAATGAGCATATATATTGGCTAGGTATCTTGAGTTCCTCTTCGATGCTCAAATGATAAAACCAATTTATTTCTTAAATTAAGCTCAAGAGCAAAGGGAGCTAAATCCGATAAGGGAAGGAAAAAGTCGTCGAATAGCCGTCGAAATCGTTCAACCACGTCCGAGGTAAGTTTTGAGTATCGAAACTTAGATTTTGATTCGATTGAATGAAGTAATGAGCAATCAATTTGTGCCTTTGTATGTGGCCATTGAGCCGAAATGATATTTTTGCTAAGGGAATTGTGCATAAAAGTTGTGTTATGAAATTGAAACAAAGATGTGTATGAATGTTCGAGTGATATCCGGGCTAAGCTCAAGGCAATTGTGCAAATTGTGATATCGGGCTAAGCGAAGGCAATTGTGCAAATTGTGATACCGGGCTAAGCCCAAGGCAATTGTGCGAGTTATGATATCCGGGCTAAGCCCAAGGCAATTGTGCAAATTGTGATATCCGGTTAAGTCCGAAGGCCTTTGTGCGGGTTACCATAACCGGGCTATGTCCCAAGGCGTTTGAACAGTAGCTATATCCGGATAAACTCGAAGGTATGTGATTCAAGAACTTTGAACTTGCTGGAAAATTTTCAGTTAATGCACTTGTGAAATTCCCAACAACAAGGTATGTTTTGTGTGCTTAGCACACTATGAGTAAATCGTATGAATATTCGCTCTAATGATAAATGAGCTATCGGTATTAACTAGGCCGTTATTTGTGTATGAATATAAGATTTGGGATTGTGAAGTAAGCATGTCTTTGAGAAATTGTGCATATGAATTATTGTTTAGCTACTTGAATGCTATGCTTTGGTTGTGTGTATATTATGGCTCAAACTTACTAAGCATAAATTGCTTACTCCGTTTCTTTGTTTCTCTGTTTATAGATTTTGCTCGTTAGCGATCGGATTCGGGACCATAGAAGTTGAAGTCAACCACACTATCAAAGCCCTTTTGGTACTCCTTTAGTTGAGTTTTGGATATGGCATGTATAGGACTACTCTCGGTTGTTTTAAGTACTTGTGATGTATATGTGTGCGGCCATGCGAAAATGGTTCGTAAAAGTGGAGTATGGAATTTGACCATATGTGGTTTGTAATTATATTTGGTTTCATGATGTGATTATGGTTTGGAATGAGAGAGTTGGTCACACGATCAGCCATTGGAATGGCTAAATATGATCATATGTTGGACCTAAGTATGACTAGACTATAGTTGGTCCATGGGAACTACAATATAGGTAAAGCCTACCTTAAAACAGATGCTGCCAGCTGCAGTGACGTGGATGTGGAAAATCACCAAAATTTGTAGGAATGGTGTTAATTAGTGAATAAATTATGCGATCGAACCTTGACGAGTCTATTTTCATATGAAAGTAACGAAACGATCATATGAACAGTATACCGAGAGATATTAAAGTTCTCGTGAGACAGGGCCAGAACGGTTTCTGGGTCCCCTGTCGTGAATTTGAAAATTTACCATAAATTATCCAGAATGAATTAGAAGTCATGCCTTATATGTGCAGATTCCGTTTTGAGTCTAGTTTCATTAGAAACAAACGTCATCAGTATTGAAACCCTGTACAGAGAGATATTCAAGTTCTAACGCGCGAAGGTCAGTGTAGTCGACCCCTGTAACATGGGTGACTTTAACTAATAAACTGTACCAATTGGCCCAACCAAAAATTCTAGAAATAAATCCATGGATGGATATATGAGTCTACATTCAGGGAAAATTTACAGAATCAGTTTCCGAGTTGTGAAACTCAAGATACGCTTTTTAAGGCGACAGCGACGCAGTTTTCCAGCTTGCCTGGAAATGTCAAATTGGTCGGTGCCATAAGTGGTTTTGGCTTGTTAACCCTCGTGTCCCACAATCGCAACGGTCTCGGGTTGGGTGTTACAATTTTATTGGTATCGAGCTACGGTTTAGTCGATCCTAGGACTACCCTGATATGTTTGGGGTCTAGCTATACATGCCATTAAGTGATAATTGATAGTGTGGTTATTTCGACATTTTGAAATTTGTGTTTGTTTATAGCCATGGATCCCGATCCCAACCGAGCAATAGCTGATAATGTGGAGAGTGTGGCGCCTGCTCCCGCGCAAGGGACAATGCCGGCGGACTCTCAACCTATTGCTAGCAATCCGAATGATGAGGCTAAGCAAGCCTTTTATAGCGTGATGAATGATTGGTTCAACCAATACATTCGAACTAACACGGCTGTTCCACAACCTCCATTCCCGACTAATGCAACCCCAAGACCTACAATACCTCCCAGAATCGACCAAATAAGGTCAAGTAAGCCCCCAGTCGACAGAATTTGAAAACATGGGGCTACTAAATTTAAAGCTACGGATAGCGACGATGCCGAGCAAGCTGAATTTTTGGTTGGACAACACTATCCGGGTGCTCGATGAGCTATCATGTACACCCGATGAATGCTTAAAGTGTACTATCTCCTTGCTACGCGATTCCGCCTACTATTGGTGGAGTACTCTGACTTTTGTTGTGCCTAGGGAGCACGTAACTTGGGAGTTCTTTCTAACCGAGTTCCGAAAGAAGTATATCAGTCAGAGATTTATGGATCAAAAACGGAAGGAATTTCTTGAACTTAAACAAGGTTCCATGTCGGTTACCGACTACGAATGAAAATTTGTGAGGCTTAGCCGGTACGCTCGCGGATGCATTTCTTCAGAAGCTGTGATGTGTAAACGCTTCGAAGATGGACTGAATGATAATATAAAGCGGTATGTTGGCATTTTGGAAATCCGAGAGTTTGTGGCTCTTGTCGAGCGAGCGTGCAAAGCCGAGGAGCTCAGTATGGAGAAAAGAAAAGCTGAAGTGGGAGCAAGGGAGTTTCGTAAGAGGTCTTCGGGAAGACCTTCCCACGATCATCAAAGAAATTTAGAGATGGCTTAGGCGGTCTAGAGACACTTCGGGCTTTTCTAGACGAGACCGCGATCGACCCCCTATGGGCACGCTGAGTCACTTCGATCGCCGGTGTTGGCAATGATCGTCGAGGCAGAGCGGAGTGCCAATATTGTGGCAAATGGCATTCGGGAGTTGTAGATTCCGTGACCGCTCTGTTACAAGTGCGGATCATCGATCATTTCATTAAGGATTGCCCGAGTTTATCCGAACAAACGTAAATCAAAGTGGGAACCCGGTGCTACCACAACTCGAGGTAGGCCACCTAGAAATATGGGCAATGCTAGTGGCGGTCGAGAGGATCTAGAGATGCTACCATCGATCCGAGGCTCGTGCTCTGCTAGGGCTTATGCCATACGCCGCATGCGTGAGTATGCTTCCTCGCCGATGTTATTCTTGGTACTTTTACTCTCCTTTACACTAATGTGATTGCTTTGATTGACCCCGGTCCTACCCATTCTTATATATGCGAAATCTTAGCATCCAAGAAGACTTTGCCCATTGAGTCTCATCGAGTTTGTAATTCGGTGTCAAACCCTTCATTACGTGCTTGTCAACAAAGTGTGTAAGAAAAGTCCCTAGTATTCCGAGGTTCTTGTTTTCCGCGGACTTGATGCTTTTGTCGTTCGACTAATTCGATGTTATTCTTGGTTTGGATTGGTTGACCATGCACGATGCAGTTGTAAATTGCAAAAGCAAGACTATTGATCCGAGGTGCGCAAATAACGAGATAATTCGGGATGAGTCTACGGACTTAAAGGGTTGCCACCGTAATATCGCAATGTTGGCCCGTAAATATGTAAGAAAAGGGTGCGGCGTACCTTGCGTATGTGCTCAATGACAAGGAGTCGAAAAGAAACCCGAATCTGTGCGGTGGTTTGTGAATACCCGATGTTTTCCTCAAGAATTGTCGGGTTTACCACTGTTCGGAAATAGAATTTGGCATCGAATTGGTACCGGTACCACTCTAATTTCGATAACTTCAGATCGTATGGCACCAACGGAATTAAAGGAGTTGAAAGCTCGATTGCAAGAATTGGTGGATAGAGGTTTTGCTCGCTTGAGTTTCTTGCCTTGGGGTGTGCCGGTGTTGTTTGTGAAAAGAAGGATGGAACCATGAGGTTGTGCATCGACTATCATCGACTTAATAAAGCGACGATAAAGAACAAATATCCGTTATCAGCAGACGACGATTTGTTCGATCAATGAAGGAGCTTGGTGTTCTCGAAAATAGATTTGAGATCGGGCTATTATCAATTACGAATTCGAGATTGGACGCACCCAAGACCGCCTTGAAGCGAGATATGGTCACTACGAGTTCCTAGTGATGCCGTTTGGGCTTACTAATGCCCTGCGGTATTTATGGATTTAATGAATCGGATCTTCGACCATATTTGGATCGGTTCGTAGTCGTGTTCATTGATGACATCTTGGTCTATTCAAGAAATGAGACCGAACATGCTGAACACCGAGGTTAGTCTGCAAATTTTACTGAATAAGCAATTATATGCTAAGTTCAACAAGTGTGAGTTACGGTTAAGAGAGGTTAGCTTCTTGGGGCATGTGATATCGCGACGGGTATTCGAGTCGACGAACAAAATTTCAGCCATACTTAAGCGGAAGCCTCCAGAAATATTCTTGAGGTTCGAGCTTTTTGAAATTTGGCCGGTTATTACCGACGATTTGTGAAAGGTTTCTCAACGATAGCCACGCCAATGACGGCTTACTCCAAAAGGATGTTAAGTTGAATGGACGGAGAAATGTCGAAAAGTTTCGATCAATGAAAACTTATTTGATGAAGCCCCAATTCTAGTGCAACCCGAATCTGCAAAGAGTTTGTCATTTATAGTGACGCATCCCTACTTGGGTTGGGTTGCGTATTGATGCAAGAAGGGCGAGTTGTGGCCTATGCGTCGAGACAATTAAAGCCGCATGAGAAAAATTATCCGACCCATGATCTCGAATTGGCTGCCATCGTATTCGCCTTAAAGATATGGCGATATTACTTATTTGGTGAGAAGTGCCATGTGTATTCGGATCACAAAAGTCTCAAATATTTGATGACCCAAAGAGACTTAAATCTGCGACAAAGACGTTGGCTCGAGTTGTTAAAAGATTATGAGCTCGTCGTTGATTATCACCCGGGAAAGGCTAATGTGGTTGCGGATGCCTTAAGTCGTAAATCATTATTCGCTTTACGAGCGATGAATGTGCACTTGTCTGTTCGATCCGACAATGTGTTAGTAGCTGAATTGAAAGCCAAACCATTATTGATACATCAAATTCGTGAAGCCCAGAAAGTCGACGACGAGTTGGCTGCAAAACAGGCTGAGTGTGTTCCGAACAAGGACTCGGCGTTTCAAATCGATGATGACGATTGTTTGAGGTTCAAAGGTCGTCTGTGTGTTCCAAAGAATTCGGAACTTATTTCGATAATTCGACGAAGCCCATTGTAGCCGAATGGCAATCCACCCGGGGAGTACGAAGATGTACAACGATTTGAAACGTCGGTTTTGGTGACATGGTATGAAACGAGACATCTCCGACTTTGTTTTGAGATGTTTAATATGTCAACAAGTGAAAGCGGAACATCAAGTGCCTTGAGGATTACTTCAGCCGATCACGATACCCGAGTGGAAATGGGATCGAGTCACAATAGACTTTGTATCCGGACTGCCATTGTCAGCAAGTAAGAAGGATGCGATTTGGGTCATTGTAGATAGATTGACTAAGTCGGCTCACTTTGTCCCGTCGCACGGGTTTTCAATGGACAAACTAGCCGAATTGTACGTTTCTCAGATTGTGAGATTACACGGGGTGCCTATTTCCATCGTGTCGGATAGAGATCCGAGATTTACCTCGCGATTTTGGAAGAAGTTGCAAGAAGCTTTGGGTACCAAGTTGCATTTCAGCACCGCCTTTCACCCCCAAACCGATGGTCAATCCGAGCGGATAATTCAGATACTTGAGGATATGTTAAGATGTTGCACCCTCGAGTTCGATGGTTCATGGGAAGCGGTATTTGCCTTTGATTGAATTCGCACAACAATAGTTTTTAATCAAGTATTAAGATGGCACCCCACGAGGCTTTATACGGTCGTAAATGCCGACGCCATTGTTTTGGACCGAGCTCGGTGAAAGCAAAATTTTCGGGTTGGTTTGATTAGAGATCTTTGAGCAGAAAGTGAAAGTAATCCGTGAAAGTCTCGAAGATAGCCTCCGATCGTCGAAGTCGACGCAGTGCAAACGAAAAGACATCGAGTATCAGGTGGGAGATAAAGTGTTTCTCAAGGTTTCGCCTAGGAAAAAGATACTCAGATTCGGCCGTAAGGGCAAGTTGAGCCCGAGGTTCATTGGGCCATATCCGAGCGAGTCGTTCCAGTGGCATATCATTTGATTTTGCCCCCTGAACTCGAAAAGATTCACGATGTCTTTCATGTTTCGATGCTTCGACGCTATAGATCTGATCCATCGCACGTGATTAGTCCATCAGAGGTTGAAATTCAAGCCAATATGAGTTATGAGGAAGAACCAATTCGTATCCTATCACGTGAAGTGAAAGAGTTGCAAAACAAGCGGGTTCCGCTAGTTAAAGTGTTATGGCTCAAACACGGGATAGAAGAAGCTACTTGGGAAACCGAGAACTCTATGAAAGAGCGATACCCAACCCTATTTCTGGGTAAGATTTTCGGGACGAAAATTTCTTAAGTGGGGAGAGTTGTGACAGCCAAAATTGACCCTAGTCGGGATGTGGTTTCGGGACCACAAAACCGAGGCATAAAAATAATTTAAAATTTATTTTGATGCCTATGATATGTGTTAATTTGTGTGTGACATTTTGATGTTTCGATTTAGTGTTATAAATGTGAATTTCACTAGAAAGGACCTAGTAGTGAACTTTGAAAGTATGATGGGGAAATGTGTGATGACTAGTTGCTCATGCATGCAAAAATAAGGATTTGCATGTCAAATTTCCCCCAACATGAAGTGGCCGGCCATGGCAAGAGAGGATGGGCAAAACATGTCATGAAACATGTTTTGTTGGTGCATTGGGGAGAAATAATAAACAAAGGTGTATGGGTAAGAAAAGAATAAAAAAAATGTGTGTGAGTGTGGTATTCCCCCCATTGCCGTGAGTTGTAGAGAAAGAAAGAAAAATTTTGTTCATCCTTTCTTTGAGCCAAAACTAAGGAAGAAGGAGGATTTTGCTCCATTTTTGGTTTGGAAGAGATCTAGAAGGAGATTTTGGCTATACTTGCATCAAGATTAAGGTATGTATGAGGTTGTGTCATGAGATTCATGCATGTTTTAGTTGCTAACTTGATGTTCATGTTAGCCATGGTTCAAATCCTTGTTATGCCATGGAAATGGTATTTGGCCAAGGTTGTTATTGTGTTGAAGCCATTGCATGCTAAATGTGAAGCTTGCTAATGATGCATGCAATGATGGATTGACTACTCTTGAAATTTCTTTGTAGCAATCTTGAGTAAGACATTGAATTCTTTGTTTAACCATGACCGAAGTTGAAAGAGTATGGTTGTGATGTATTCGCCATGGTGCATTCATGAGCATGATTTATGCTTGTTACTTGATTGGTAAAATTTGTGTTTGGATGGGTATGAACCCCTTGAGATTGACCTTGCACCTATATGTGTATACATGTTTGCACATGATGTATTGGCATGACATATATACTATTTCAAGGTATATATTTGCTTGTGATGATGTTTGGTTATGAAGTACATGAGAGATGTGTATTGAGCTACAATATGTAATCGTTAGTTAGTAAAATGCATGCTGTTTTTTGTGTGGTATTAAGTGCATAATTGGCCTCAACATGGACATGCATATTCGCCACATGAGGGGAAATTGGTGTGCATGCATTCGGTTAGAGGCAAGCATATTGATGCCTATTCTTGGCTTAGAAAATTCGCTAAGAGGAATATTAACTAATGTGTTGAGTTCGATTCGTGATTTTGTACATATGTGACTTTGATGCCTAATGAGCATATATATTGGCTAGGTATCTTGAGTTCCTCTTCGATGCTCAAATGATAAAACCAATTTATTTCTTAAATTAAGCTCAAGAGCAAAGGGAGCTAAATCCGATAAGGGAAGGAAAAAGTCGTCGAATAGCCGTCAAATCGTTCGACCACGTCCGAGGTAAGTTTTCGAGTATCGAAACTTAGATTTTGATTCGATTGAATGAAGTAATGAGCAATCAATTTGTGCCTTTGTATGTGGCCATTGAGCGAAATGATATTTTGCTAAGGGAATTGTGCATAAAAGTTGTGTTATGAAATTGAAACAAAGATGTGTATGAATGTTCGAGTGATATCCGGGCTAAGCCCGAAGGCAATTGTGCAAATTGTGATATCCGGGCTAAGCCCGAAGGCAATTGTGCAAATTGTGATACCCGGGCTAAGCCCAAGGCAATTGTGCGAGTTATGATATCCGGCTAAGCTCAAGGCAATTGTGCAAATTGTGATATCCGGTTAAGTCCCGAAGGCCTTTGTGCGGGTTACCATAACCGGGCTATGTCCCAAGGCGTTTGAACGAGTAGCTATATCCGGATAAACTCCGAAGGTATGTGATTCGAGAACTTTGAACTTGCTGGAAAATTTTCAGTTAATGCACTTGTGAAATTCCCAACAACAAGGTATGTTTTGTGTGTGCTTCGCACACTATGAGTAAGTGCGTATGAATATTCGCTCTAATGATAAATGAGCTATCGGCATTAACTAGGCCGTTATTTGTGTATGAATATAAGATTTGGGATTGTGAAGTAAGCATGTCTTTGAGAAATTGTGCATATGAATTATTGTTTAGCTACTTGAATGCTATGCTTTGGCTGTGTGTATATTATGGCTCGAAACTTACTAAGCATAAATTGCTTACTCCGTTTCTTTGTTTCTCTGTTTATAGATTTTGCTCGTTAGCGATCGGATTCGGGACCATAGAAGTTGAAGTCAACCACACTATCAAAGCCCTTTTGGTACTCCTTTAGTTGAGTTTTGGATATGGCATGTATAGGACTACTCTCGGTTGTTTTAAGTACTTGTGATGTATATGTGTGCGGCCATGCGAAAATGGTTCGTAAAAGTGGAGTATGGAATTTGACCATATGTGGTTTGTAATTATATTTGGTTTCATGATGTGATTATGGTTTGGAATGAGAGAGTTGGTCACACGATCAGCCATTGGAATGGCTAAATATGATCATATGTTGGACCTAAGTATGACTAGACTATAGTTGGTCCATGGGAACTACAATATAGGTAAAGCCTACCTTAAAAACAGATGCTGCCAGCTGCAGTGACGTGGATGTGGAAAATCACCAAAATTTGTAGGAATGGTGTTAATTAGTGAATAAATTATGCGATCGAACCTTGACGAGTCTATTTTCATATGAAAGTAACGAAACGATCATATGAACAGTATACCGAGAGATATTAGAGTTCTCGTGAGACAGGGCCAGAACGGTTTCTGGGTCCCCTGTCGTGAATTTGAAAATTTACCATAAATTATCCAGAATGCGTTAGAAGTCATTCCTTATATGTGCAGATTCATTTTTGAGTCTAGTTTCATTAGAAATAAACGTCATCAGTATTGAAACCCTGTACAGAGAGATATTCAAGTTCTAACGCGCGAAGGTCAGTGTAGTCGACCCCTGTAACATGGGTGACTTTAACTAATAAACTGTACCAATTGGCCCAACCAAAAATTCTAGAAATAAATCCATGGATGGATATATGAGTCTACATTCAAGGAAAATTTACAGAATCAGTTTCTGAGTTGTGAAACTCGAGATATGCTTTTTAAGGCGACAGTGACGCAGTTTTCCAGCTTGCCTGGAAATGTCAAATTGGTCGGTGCCATAAGTGGTTTTGGCTTGTTAACCCCTCGTGTAAACACAAGCAACGGTCTCGGGTTCGGGTGTTACAATTTTATTGGTATCGAGCTACGGTTTAGTCGATCCTAGGACTACCGTGATACGTTTGGGGTCTAGCTATACATGCCATTAAGTGATAATTGATAGTGTGGTTATTTCTGACATTTTGAAATTTGTGTTTGTTTATAGCCATGGATCCCGATCCCAACCGAGCAATAGCTGATAATGTGGAGAGTGTGGCGCTGCTCGCGCAAGAAGGGACAACGCCGGCGGACTCTCAACCTATTGCTAGCAATCCGAATGATGAGGCTAAGCAAGCCTTTTATAGCGTGATGAATGATTGGTTCAACCAATACATTCGAACTAACACGGCTGTTCCACAACCTCCATTCCCGACTAATGCAACCCCCGCACCTACAATACCTCCGGTAACTGACCAAATAAGGTCAAGTAAGCCCCCAGTCGACAGAATTTGAAAACATGGGGCTACTAAATTTAAAGCTACGGATAGCGACGATGCCGAGCAAGCTGAATTTTTGGTTGGACAACACTATCCGGGTGCTCGATGAGCTATCATGTACACCCGATGAATGCTTAAAGTGTATCTCCTTGCTACGCGATTCCGCCTACTATTGGTGGAGTACTCTGACTTCTGTTGTGCTTAGGGAGCACGTAACTTAGGGAGCACGTAACTTGTATCGAGGTAAGTTCATGTGTAAATGTAGTAACATAATTGTCATTTTGAGCAATTTAATGTTGTTTATATGATATGATGCTTATTATTATCATGAATTGTTATGTTTTGTGGTTATTGTTGAATAATATGTAATTATGTGAATTACTTGATGAGTATGAACTATCACTGAGTATCAGTTCCGATATTCCGTGGAAGACGACAAAGATGCGAGATCGAGGAAAAAGCCCGTTTGAACCTTAGGAATAGATTAGAATAGAAGTGACATGTCACTAGGATACTTGAGTTCCGAACTCGTTGAGTTGAGTCCAAGTTCGTGAGATGTAACTAGGCATCCGAACTCGTTGAGTTGAGTCCGAGTTCACTTATGGATGCGAACGCCTTAGCTCATTGAGTTGAGTCTGAGTTTACTTATGGGCGGGTTACATGGTAGCTTGGCTACATAAGTTCCGCAAGCTATTGAGTTTGTCTAGCTGCGGGTATGGCACTTACGTTCATGAAATCTGCGTATTCGAATTATATTCTGATGTGTTTAACGGTTGAATCTTAAGTGAATGAGAAGAATGCCTAAAATGAAGGTGACATATTGGTAAGTGTGATGAATAAGAAAATTTGACAGGTATGTGCTTAAATCCTCTGGTTGAGAACTTGGTATGATGAAATCATAGAAAGATATTAAATGCAAATGAAACATGAATGTCTTGGTGTTGTTTATGCAAATGATGTTTTATGTGGAATTTCATGATTATGTTACTTGCTATTTGCATGTGAACTTACTAAGTATCCATGCTTACCCCATTCTTTTCATTCATTGTAGTTGTTGACAAGCCGGCTTGAGAATCGAGATAGGTCGAAGATTCGTCCACACTACCCGAAGGCCTAAATTGGTAAAATGGCTTGTGTGTTTTGAATGTGGCATGTATGGCAAAATACTCACTTGGTGTAAATGATCTTATGATATGGCTATGGTTTGGCAAGAAAAGGGTTTGTAAATGATTAGCCATTGGAATGGCCAATCTAAGTCATATTTGATGTTATGTATGTTTAAAATGCTATTTAGTCCCTGAAAATATAAAGTAAAATTTGCCATAAAACAAAATCTGACAGCAGCAGTGATGTAAATTTGAAAAATCACTAAAAATAGTATAAGTGGAATTAAATGGTGAGTAAGTTATGAAATTGAATCTTGACGAGTCTATTTTCATATGGATGGAACAAAACAGGTATATGAGTTATATTTTGTGAGCTATTTAAGTTTTGATGGAATAGGGTCAGAGTGATCTCTGTATCCCCTGTTCTGACTTTAAAAATTCACTATAAATTGTACAAAAATAATTAGGAGTTTTATCTTACATGTATGAGATCCTTATTGAGTCTAGTTTTATAAGAAACAAATGACATAGTCATTGAAATCTGTCCAGGGAGATATCTGATTCGTAATACACAGGGGTTAGAGTAGTTAAACCCTAAAATAAGGGAGATTTTAACTAATAAACTGTACTAATTGGCTCAACCAAAAATTATGGAAAACAATTAGTATATAGATATATGAGTCTAGTTTCAGGAAATATTTATGGATCTTAATTTCGAGTTTCAAAACTCGAGATATGAATTTTTAAGCGACTGTGATGCAGTTGGCCAGCTTGTCTGGAAATTTTAAAAATAAATTGTTTGACCTGTTAAATTAATGAAATAAGTTTAGTAACACCTCAAGCTCGACTCTGGCGACGGTCTCGAGCATGAGGGCATTACAGTTTGTGCACTCGCAAGACTACCGTAGCCAAACTTTCGATTTTTTGGTATTTTGACTTTTTGGCATTTCGGCTTTTGACGATCTACTTGTGTGTGCAATGTAAGTACACACCTGGTAAGCAAGCGTGCTGTGATTCCCTTAGTTACCAACATACAAACAATATCACCCTTCCATTAATCGTATGATTAACACATATTTTACCCAAAAAAACTGAAACCTCACCTTAACCTTACCTTGAACATCAATTCCTAATAGTCTTTCCTTGATCATGTACTCCTTAGATTTGCATTAATCTTACTCATTAAAACCAAATACTAGGGGACTAGCATCCAACATAATTCACCCCCTTATCTCACTTATGACCATTCGGCCAACCTTAGTCAATAAGAGAGAAATACTTACCAAACCACAAAACACCTAAGGAGCAATTCGGCAAAGAGCTAAAACTCGAGATCCGATATTAATTCCCTACCAAAGTTGATTAGAAAGAGTGAGTGAGGGAAGTAATCGGTATTAACAATGTTAGCCGAAAAAGAGATAAGGTACTTACACCAAAAGAGCAATCGGTACTTACACCAAAAGAGGAATCGGCCCAAGGGAGACTCGGCTTTTCGACTTTCAAACTAGTATGGTGAATAAGGTTTATTTGGCACAAATTAAAGAAGAAGAGTAAAAGAAGGAATCGGCTAACCCAAAAGTGGAACAAAGAAAATTGTGTAGTGGAAAAGAGGGAAAATCGACACAAAGAAAGAAAGTAAAACAAAGGGTTTTCAACTTTTAGAAAAAAAGGGTTTCTGGCAACAAGGTGAAGGGAATTCGGCATTAGCCTGGCCACCCTCCATTCGGCACCTATTTATAGCCCCTACAGCCGAATTGCCTGACCCTCAATTCCCTACTCGGCTCCATCACTTCCTCCTTCTCATCTCCTCGTTTTTCTCCCTGATAACTCCCTAATCTATTTCCTAAATTTTCTCTTCTGAACACTCCCCTTGGAGTCCATCTTCACACCACTTCCAACCTTCTAGAAAGCCAAAATTAAACTCCTAAAAATACTTAGGATTCGAACCTCGGATCTCCTTGCTATCTACTAACACCACCTCCCTACACCTTAAGTGGCGTCACTTAGCCATTCCTCCACAAGTCTTTTTGATGCCATTTTCTCCTATCTTTATTTAAAAGCTCAACTACTCCTAACCCTGATTCCTTTAATAATTAAATTAAAATTCCTCCACCACAAAACTCGAACCCAGAACTTCTCCAACTTACCTTGACACTTCAAATTCCTTAAACCCTTAAAGCCAACATGTCATTTGTCATTTTTTTGCTCATTTCAAAATTTTATGAGACCCAAAGCCCATTTCATCTAGGCCCAAAATTCGGGGCTTTACACAAAACCTAAAGAATTACCAGGTAAGTTGGTGTAACTCGAATGTAAACTGTAACTCGAATGTAAACTATCTTTAAATAAATTAAAGATGTATGTACATGTATGAATTATAATAGTAATATTTATTGTATGACAACTCATGAAATTTTAATGCTATGATGAAATGTCCCGGTTGAATAAAAAGGGATGTCTGATGGATTACTCGAAAATGAAATAATGGTATAAAGGATCTAGCCCGGACGGGTGATCCTATAGTGATCTAGCATCCCAAAGAATATGTGTTCTTTGACGGATTTAGCCCAGACGGGTAATCCCAATAGGATTTGAATTTAGCCTGGACTGGTAATTCAGACCTGAACTCGTAGGAGTATATGTCATTGCAGGGAATTTATCCTGGACCTGAAATCCTGCCATTACTCTGTAAGTTATGTTGTGGGGGATTTAGCTGGACTGGTAATCCCGCCATAAAAGTGAGGTTCACGGGAGTGCGTATTTAAAACATCACTTGCATGATTTGATGGTAAACGAGATATCCATCGAGATTCCAAGAAATTCAACGGGATTAAAATTTTATATGGGAATAGACATGTTTGAATTGACGAGCTCGTCTATGAAGGATGTTACATTGTACTGGCATGGGACTAACATGATGGTTGCGTACATGTGATAGGAAATTTTACTATGAATGTCTTATATGGTTGCATGCTAAATAACCGATAAGTTTACTTTTCTATTATCCGGACTTATTAAGCATGTTAATGCTTACCCCCTCTCTTTTCTCTATTTTATAGAGCTCGTGGACTCGTGAAAATTGGAAGATGATTAGAGCATTATCAACACTATCAACTTGTCTTGTGTTGGTATATAAATACTTTATTTTGTTTCAATGGCATGTATAGGTTTTGGTTATTTTGTGGTATGTATCATTGGTTGGCCTATGAAAAGGCTTAAATATTTAACTTATTCTTTTTGTATATGGCCATAAGACATGGCTCATTTTGATGTAGGCTATGACCTACTACTTGTGCTTGTTTGTGGTTAAATGTTCTTGTGATTATTAAATGTGGTATATTATAAATAGACATATGAAATGTGGCCAAATCACTTGGGATGGTTAGGTCATAATTGGCAATGAGTTATAACAATGAGCCAAGTCTAAAGGTATTTTTGAATGAGATGGAAATCCTAAATACAAAGAGGATAAATTAGCATGTATATAACTGATGAGAGGAGGTTAACATGCAATAGACCATTTGTGGTAGTACTCAGACATATTTATGCCATGTTAAACATCATTGAGTTTCACGAATATGAGTGGTTATAGAGTGTGACCATTGGCTTACATTTGTAGCCTCCAAAAGGGTCCACATGATAGACACACGGGCGTGTGTCTAAGCCGTGTGTGACAAAGGGTCAGCCCCATGGACATGTGGTATGGCCGTGTGTCCCCTACAAATAAAATTTTTAGGTCAGAATGCATGGTAGTAAAAACACGGGTAGAGACACGGCCGCGTGTCTGAACCGTGTAGAGGACACGACCTAGCACACGAGTGTTTGTCTTGGCCGTGTTTCTCTAAACGTATGATGACATCATAAATAGAGTGCTAGAGTTTTTAGGCACAGGCAACAACACGGGCTTGTCGAAGCCGTGTGAAGGACAGGAGCCAAGAACACGGGCGTGTGCTTGACCGTGTGAGAACCCTTGTAGGTTCAAAATGAGAAATAAATTCAATTAATTCCACACGAGTAAGGGACACGGGTGTGTCCTAAAGCACTGGGACGTGTGCATTGCCTCCACACGGGCATGTGAGGCTTAACCTAGGAAAATTTGCAAAAACTTTCTTAGGTTCTCGGTTTAGTCCCAGACTATTCTCAATGTATGTCTTGGGCCTCGTAGATCCATAATAGGGATGTTATGAATATGATTGGTTGGTTTTAATTTGAAACAAAATTTTATAGCCCGAAATTTTCCCAGAAATTTCATGTTCATGCATAGTAATGCCCTGTACCTTGTACCAGTCTCGGGTATGGGTTAGGCGCATTACATTTAGCGGTATCAGAGCTATAGTTTGGTCAGTTCTAAGACTAACATAGTATATGTCTAGTATATCTATACATGCCATTATACAAGTTATGATAGTGTGACATCTCCTAACCATTTTTAACTATATTTGAATATAGTAATGTCTTCCAATCAAGCTCAAGATGAGTTCGAGGGAGCTAAGAGCCAAGCTCCAACTTTCGTTCAATGAGCTACTGCTAGTAGTAGTAGAAGGCCTGTGTTTGAACACTGAGAAGAGGCAAGAGATGCCTTCTTTGAGATGATGGATGAATGGTTTAGGAATTATTTAAGAAACCGCCCTAATATACCACGACCTCCTCTACCCCTTGCTTGACCTGAAGGAGAAGTGCCACAAGGTGTGGTACTCATGAGAATTGGTAAGAACCCTATGAACAAACATAGGAAATATGGAATCGAAGAGTTTAGGGACACAATTGATGATGATCCGGAACGTGCCGAATTCTGGCTTGAGAATACCATAAGAGTTCTCAACAAACTGTCTTATATTCCTGAGGAAAGTTTGAAATGTACGGTGTCGCTATTGAAGGACACTGCATACCATTGGTGGAAGACCATATCCTCAGTAGCACCGAGAGAGAGTATCACATGGGAATTCTTCCAATTAGGAAGAAGTATATTGGCCAAAGGTTCTTGGACCAGAAGCTAAAGGAGCCCTTGGAACTCAAACAAGGAAATAGAATCGTGTCAGAATACGAAGGAGAGTTCGTGAGACTAAGTCAGTATGCAAGTGAGTGGGTCCAATAAGAGGTGGAAATGTGTAAGCGCTTCGAAGAAAGTCTGAATGAAGAAATCAAACTGTTAATCGGGATTCTTGAAATAAGGGAGTTGGCTATGTTAGCTGATCAAGTCAAGAAGGCTGAGAAACTGAATAATGAAAGAAAGTGAGCAAAGAGAGAAGCTAGAACTTCGAGTAAGAGATCTAGCGGCAGAACACACTCCTTTCCTACGAAGAAATTGAAGAGTCAACAAGAACGCTCCACTATATTGGTGGGATATTCGGGCAAAACAAGAAGCTCTAAACGACACAACCCAAGGTCTTCCTCCCCTAAAGTAACTAGTGTGGGGAGTGTAGATGATCAAAAGCCAAGATGTAAGAGCTGCAACAAGTTTCATTTTAGGGAATGCCGAATGAAGAGTGGGGCATGTTTTAGATTTGGTTCCCTTGACCACTTCCTTAAAGACTGCCCGGAACGAGCCGATAAAGAGGTGGATTTAGGCCCAAAGTCTAATGTTCCTAATTCTCGAGGTAGACCACCACGACATCCTGGAAGTGCAAGTCAAAGTCGAACTACTGTCAAGGATACGAGTGCAAAATCAGAGGCTTGAGCCCCGATAATGACTTATGTGATACACGCTAGAGAGGAAGCTTCAACTTCTAATGTCATTACGGGTACATTTTCTCTTCATAATACTCATGTCATTGCCTTAATTGATTTGGGATCGATGCATTCCTACATATGCATGAAATTGGTGTCTAGCATGAACATGTTTGTGGAGTCAAAGGAACTTGTAATTAAGGTGTTGAGCCCTCTAGGCAAGTCGGTATTAGTAGATAAAGTTTGTAAGAATTGTCCTTTGACGATTCAAGGACATTGTTTTCTAGAAAATCTTATGCTTTTTCCATTTGACGAATTTGATGTAATACTTGGTATGGATTGGTTGACCGTCCATGCTGTGATTGTAAACTGCGGTAGCAAGTACATGGAATTAAAATGTTCAGATGGTGAAATTCTCCTTGTTGATTCGAATGAGTTGAATGTACCACCGGCTATGATTACTTCAATGATGGCTCAAAGGTATATGTGGAAAGATATGAAGCTTTACTTGCATTCATATTGAATACTAAAGAATTTGAATTGAAGATTGAGTCGGTACCGATAGTCTGTGAATATTCGGACGTGTTCCCAGAAGAGTTACCAGGGTTACCTCCTGTTAGAGAGGTGGAATTCGGTATTGAGCTAGTACTGGGAACGATGCCTATTTCTATTACGCTATACAGAATGGCCCCTACTGAGTTGAAGGAGTTAAAATCACAGTTGCAAGAATTGACTGACAAAGGTTCTGCAAGACCGAGCTCTTCACCTTGGGGTGCTCCTGTTTTATTCTTGAAAAAGAAAGATGGATCAATGAGGTTGTAAGGTGACTATTAAGAATAAGTATCCCTTGCCTAGGATTGACGACTTGTTCGATCAGTTGAGGGGAGCCACTGTATTTTCAAAAATAGATTTGAGATCTAGCTACTACCAGTTACGAGTTAAGGAGGCAGATATGCCTAAGACTGCCTTAAAGACGAGGTATGGTCAATATGACATCCTCGTCATGTCTTTTGGTCTAACAAACACCCTAGTTGTGTTTATGGATTTAATGAATCGTGTATTCTGGCTGTACTTGGACAAGTTTGTAGTGGTATTCATAGATGATATTTTATCTATTCCCGGAATGAGTCCGAATATGCTGAACATTTGAGGACTGTTTTACAGACTTTACGAGATAGGCAACTCTATGCTAAGTTTGGCAAGAGCGAGTTTTGGCTTCAAGAAGTCAGATTTCTAGGTCATATTGTGTTGGGTGATGGCATCCGAGTTGATCCGAATAAAATTTCTGCTATTGTCGAGTGGAAGCTGCCAAAGAATGTAGTAGAGGTTAGAAGTTGGGCTTAGTCAGTTATTACCAACACTTTGTGAAAGGATTTTCGATGATTGCAACTCCCTTGACAAGGTTACTACGAAAAATTTTAAGTTTGAATTGTGACAGCCTTAAAGCGACCCTAGTCGGAATGTGGTTTCGGGACCACAAAACCGAGGCATAAAAATAATTTAAAATTTATTTTGATGCCTATAATATGTGTTAACTCATGTGTGACATTTTTGATGTTTTGATTTAGAGTTATAAATGTGAATTTCACTAGAAAGGACCTAGTAGTAAACTTTGAAAGTATGATGGGGAAATGTGTGATGACTAGTTGATCATGCATGCAAAATGAGGGGTTTGCATGTCAAATTTCCCATATATCATAAGTAGTGGCCGCCATGATGGGCTTATATGCACATAATATGTATTAATTATTAGTTAGTAGCTTATATTCTATAACATAAGTAAATAAAATAAGGAAAAGAGAAAAGAAACAAAGGAGTCTTTCTCATGTTTTCTTCTTGGCCGATTCTAAGAGAGGAAGAGGAGGAGCCATTCGGCCATGGTAGGCCTTCATTAAGGTAAGAAACTCAAGCTAGTCCTTTAAAATCTTAGCATGGTTTTAAGCTAGATTCTAAGTCCCTTACTTAACCATGTCGAAATCTTTGAAATGGATGGTGATATGAACATTCGGCCATGGTAGAGGTTAAAGAAAAATGGTGGTAATGTTATATATTTTGATAAGTATGTTAAATGGTTTGAGATTTGAACTAGTCATCAAATCCTCTAGGTAGCCCATGCTAAGAATTTTGAATTTGGGATGACTAGAACTTTCAGCCATGGTAGCTATTGAGGATTTAGGTTTGTGTTTCAAGTTAAATTGGATGAATCTTGGTGTAAGGGTGTTTGAACTAAACTAATGATCAAATAGGTGCATAGATACAAAATGGAAAGAATCGGCCTAAGTGTTTTAGTCATTGACATATATATATATGTTGTCGAATGTGTGCTTAAGGAATTGGTTAAGTACATTGTTGTTAAATGCTTGTTGCTAAGGAATTTTGAATGGGTTATAAATTGAGTTTAATGTTCGAGGAACATTGGTTTGGACACCTAGTGCCGAATGTGTTCAAACGCAACTTACCAAGTGCATAAATATGATAATGCTATGATGGTAGACTTAATTGGAATTCGGCATTGTAAGTGATGCCTTGGGCTCTTATGATGGTTAGGGACAAAATGTGTGTTGTGAGGAACGAAATGATGTCTATGAATTCGAAAATGCAAGCTCAAGAGCTTAGAGGACCAAAGTTGGATAAGGGGAAGGAAAAAGTGAGCGAATAGCCGTCGAAATCGTTCGACAACATCCGAGGTAAGTCTTCGAGTAATGACCCTACTTGATTTATATTGAAATGATTTGTCATATTATGGCGGATAGGCGAATGTGCATAGAGCCTATGTTATAAAGCCAATTGAAATCATGCTCTTTGTGTGTGGCTATTGAGCCGAAATTGGAAAGGTTTGATAAATGATTTGTGTTTGAGCCTTAGTAACGGAAATGAAATATGGATGTGCCATGAATATTGATATATGTGTGCATGAGCATTTGAATGATATCCGGGCTAAGCCCCGAAGGCATTTGTGCGAGTTGTTATATCCGGGCTAAGACCCGAAGGCATTTGTGCGAGTTGCTATGTCCGGGTTAAGACCCGAAGGCAATTGGGCGTGTGGTTATATCCGCTAAACTCGAAGAAACTTGGGTTTGAAGGTGAGCGATTTGTGCTATAATAATTTTAATTAATACGCTCGAAAAACCCAAACGATAAGGTATGTTTGCATGTGCATCGGAAAAGTTGATTCGTTTTAAATAGTATTCGTTCAATCGACTAACGAACTTTCGGCTCTTAGATAGGTTGATATCTTGTGTGTGTATATGTTGATGAAGTGTGAAGTAAGTATGATTATGAGAATGTGTATCAATAAAGTGATTCATTTAGCTATGTGAATGTAATACTTTAGTCAAAGCTGATTTCATTACTTGAGACTTACTAAGCATTAAAATGCTTACCTCGTTGCTTTGGCTCTTTGTTTTCTAGATTTTGTTCGTTAGCCATCGGATTCGGGATCATCAAAGTCGAAGTCATCCACACTATCAAAGCCCTTTTGGTACTCTTTTAGTTGAACTCTGGATATGGCATGTATAGGACTACCCTTTTTGTTGTTGGTCATGTACCCATGGATTTTGTGTAAATTTGGATAGCCATGCAAAAATGGCTTATATACATTTTTAGCATAGTACTATAATTGTTTTGTATGTTGATCAGTAAGAGGTATGGAAATGTTTGGAAACGATTAGCCATTGGAATGGTTAATCATGATTATACTTTGTGCTATGTATGCAAAAAGGGCTAATTGAATCATGGAAACTATGAAATAGGTAAAGTCTACCTTAAAGGCAGATGCTGACAGCAGCAGCGATGTAGATGTGAAAAATCACTAAAAATAGTAGGAATGGAATTAAATAGTGAATAAATTATGTAAATGAACCTTGATGAATCTACTTTCATATGGAAGAAACAAAACGGTCATATGAGTTGTATGTTAAGAGATATTTAGGTTTTCGTGAAGCAGGGCCAGAACGGTTTCTGGATTCCCTGTTCCGACTTTGGAAATTCATTATAAATTAACCAGAGATAATTAGGAGTCATGCCATATATGTATAGATTCCTCTTTGAGTCTAGTTTCTATAGAAACAAACAGAATCAGTATTTAAGCTCTGTACAGGGAGATATACAAGTCGTAATGCATGAAGGTCAGTGTAGTCAAACCCTGGAGCAGGGGAGACTTTAACTAATAAACTGTACTAATTTGCTCAACCAAAAATTCTATAAAAAAATCTGTAGATCGAAATATGAGTCTAGTTTCATGGAAAAATTACGAAACTGATTTTCGAGTTTTGAAACTCAAGATATGATTTTTAAGGCGACAGTGATGCAGTAACCAGCTTGTCTGGAAATTTTTAAATGGACTGTGAAAATAATTAAGTCTGTGTGCACCTTGTGTTCGACTCCGGTAACGGACTCGGGTACGGGGTGTTACATGAATGGTCGGAAAAATGTCAGCAAAGTTTCTATAAATTGAAGACATTACTGACAGAAGCTCTAGTTTTGGTACAACCCAAATCGGGAAAAGAATTTGTGATTTACAACGATGCGTCCTTAAATGTACTGGGTTGTGTGTTTATGCAAGAGGGAAAAGTGATAGCTTATGCCTCGATGCAATTGAAACTACACGAGAAACATTATCTGACTCATGACTTGGAGGTAGCTGCTATTGTACTTGCCTTAAAATTTTGGAGACACCATTTGTATGGTGAAACTTGCCGTGTATTCACCGATCACATGAGTCTGAAGTGCTTGATGACTCAAAAGGAATTGAATCTAAGACAGCGAAGGTGGCTAGAGTTGATTAAGGATTATGAGCCTGTGATCGATTACCATCCTGGTAAGGCGAATGTAGTCGCCTACACGTTGAGGAGAAATTCCTTGTTTGCTCTGAAGGTTATGAACACACATTTGGCGTTATCTGATGATGGTTCAGTTTTGGAGGATTTGAGATCCAGACCGACATTTCTCCAAGAGGTTTGCACAGCTCAGATCAATGATAGTGACTTGCAAGTCAAAAGAGCACAATGTGAAACAGGAGTCGAATTAGATTTTCGGATTGATTCTAATGGTTGTTTAATGTTTCGAGATAGGGTCTGTGTACCCAAAGATGATGAGCTTATTTGGAAGATTTTACAAGAGGCACATGATAGTCATCTGTCAATTTACCCGGGAAGAACTACAATGATTTAAAGACCATGTAACACCCCTAACATGCAACCGTTACTGGAGGGGTTACGAGGTATTACCGAAAAAAACATAGTATTCATATAATCACATTATTCCATAGATCATATTCGTAAAATAAATATATATTAATTTATTAATCACACTGTATGCACGAATTATAATTCCCAAGTTCAAACGAGTTCAAATCAATATTAATTCTTTGACTTCATAATTATATACATGTATTAATTAACGAAATAAAAACATTTCATATAGCATATTATTCAAATCATGTGCAACATTAAAATTGGCTATTATAAAAATAAAACATACTTGGCAAATCATTTAAACACCAAACATGCCTATTTGCTAATTACAAAGCCATACGCATTTGACCATTTTAATATAATAAATTTTAAGATCACATACCAACCACTAATGTATTCAATTCCCATATCATCTATCATTTTATTACCAACTCCTGCTACCAGACATACATCTTAATTTAAACAATATTAATCCACCATCAAAACCTATTCCTCATTCAATTTATAGCACGAACATACCTTTAAATAATTTTAGACCTTGGTCAAATATATAATAGGCTTAAATCTACTAATATAAAATATTCGTAAGTGATTCAAAAGATAGAATAGCTTATACATGTCATAAGTTTAAACTTAAGCTTTCAAGGGTACTAAAATATAGACGATAGTGTGACTAGCTTCACTGATGATCCCCGAGCACGTAACGATTATCAAAACCTATAAATCAAAAATAATTATCCAAACACAGCGTAAGCTAATTTAGCTTAGTAAGTTACAAGCAATTAAACTCTAAAATTTAACTTGATATCTCAAATACCATGTAACTAGTTCATACTACTAAATCATATAATCACTAGCTTATCATATTATAAGGCACTTATTAATCGAATACTATGATTCAACTAAAATCAATATATAATTACTCAACCAAAAAGCATTTCTTCAATTCCAAATACAAGGCCGAATATATAAAAAAAATATATGCATAATACACTTCATCTCATTCTGCAATATAGCATATATCTTCCAAACACAAACACCATCTTATTCGAACTTCAAAATGATTTTAGCACAAAGCTATTCACACATTTATCATTTCATGCTCTCGAATAGCTAAGTCTCCATTAACATTTCATATAACATTCAATATGATATTTAATGCGTTTCCACATATTATTTTATTTTCATTTAAATTATACATCTAAATAGCATTTCATCTATTCCCTAATTAATCTTATATATTTGATTTCAAATATAATCACCACGTAGGTTCAGGACTTACCAAGCTCAAATTCAAACATAAACATAACAACTATTACTCTCGAACTCCAAGTATTTACTCATTCCACTGTCCATGATTACTCGATAAGGTGGCACACTTAGTGCTAATAGTTATTCAAAAATATATAGTAAGTTCGCACACTTAGTGCTTAATAATCAAACTTGCACACTTAGTGCTATACAATTAAACTCGCACACTCAGTGCCAATCAAATAATCATAAATATTTATACCCGCACACTTAGTTCCGAAAATCAACAACTTAATACATCTCACTTCTTTTTACATTTGATAATTCCATCACTACATGTATATATATATACCATTCAATTTGGCATAATTACATAGATATTATGGTTGTTTAAATCGATACAAAATATATGCTTAATAACATACCTCAGATATCGACAGACAGAGATTATCGACTATTCAACAATTTTTGATTTTCCCCGATCCAAACCCGATCCTTTTTGTTCTTGATCTATTCAAATTCAAATTAAGCTCATTCAAATAAAATTCAATTCAATTAAACCCCAAAACACATAAATGAGAAAATTTACATTTTGTTCCTTATTTTTCACACTTTTACATTATAGTCAAAAAATCATAATACATCAAATACACAAAATTTAATAACTCCTCACATTTCACCTATTATACAAACTAACCCTTCAATTTAATATTTTTACAATTTAGTCTTAATTACTCAATTCCATCGAAACTTCTAATAAAAATTTTGTTAATCTAACACATATCTTTTATTTTCTATATTTAAACAAAAAATCTATCAAACTATCGACAATGGCAACTCATAAATATCTCATCAATTAAAAAAAATTCTTACATGGGTCTTAGAGTATTTGTAGCAACGATCTCAAAAACATAAAAATTATCAAAAACCAAGCTCAAACATACCTTGAATTTTGACTCAACAATGACCGAATATGCTTGGTCTTTCTTTCCCTTTTCTTTTTCCTAGTTTCGGCTTTGATGAACAAAATAATGCATGATAACATTTTATTTTATGTTTTATTTAATATAATGTTATTAAACATTTACTAAATTAACCTTATTAACAAAATATAAAACCTTATAATATAAGCATTAAAACCGTCCATCATTATTATTCATGGAAAAATTGCAACATAAAGACTCCATGTTTAAAGAACAAAGCAATTTTGACACTTTAATAATTAACCAATCACTTTTCATTTTTTTACGCGATTAAACCCCTTTTTATCAAATCGACATCTGAACGACAAAATTTTTAAATAAAACTTTCACACAAGAAAATTCATACATTTTAAGCATAGAAAATAATATTTAAATATTTTTCGACTTGAATTCGTGGTCCCAAAACCACTATTCCTATTAGGGTCAAAATCGGGCTGTTACAACTCTCCCCCTATAGGGATTTTCATCCCCAAAAATTTTACCGATGAATAGGTTTGGATAACGTTCTTTCATTGAATTCTCAAGCTCCCAAGTTGCTTCCTCGACCTCGTGCTTAAGCCAAAGCACTTTCACCAACGAGATTTTCTTATTTCGTAACTCTTTCACTTCGCGAGCTAGAATATGGATTGGTTCTTCCTCATAAGTTAAATTGAACTGAATCTCAATTTCGGATGGGCTAATCACATGAGAAGGATCAGATCTATACTGTCGGAGCATCAAAACATGAAAAACATTGTGGATCTTTTCTAGCTCAGGTGGCAACAGTAATTTATACACAACCGGCCCAATCTGCTCTACAATCTCATACGGCCCAATAAATCTCGGACTTAACTTGCCTCTGTGACCAAATCTAAGAATTTTCTTCCACGGCAAGACTTTAAAAAATACCCAGTCTCCTATCTGAAATTCTATGTCTTTACGCTTCAAATCCGCATATGATTTCTAATGATCTGATGCTGCTTTCAAACTTTCACGGATTACTTTTACTTTCTGCTCAGTCTCTTTCACCAAATCAACCCCGTATATTTTGTTCTCACAAAGCTAGGTCCAGTACAAAGGTGTACGTCATTTACGACCGTACAAAGCTTCATAAGGTGCCATCTTGATACTCAACTGAAAGCTATTATTGCATGCAAATTTGATCAGGGACATGTATCTTTCCCACGTACCCTCGAACTCGAGAACACAACATCTCAACATATCCTCAAGTATTTGAATGATTCGTTCAGACTGACCATCCGTCTGGAGGTGGAAAGTAGTGCTAAAATGTAATTTAGTACCTAATGCATCTTGCAGTTTCTTTCAAAATTGCGATGTAAACCTCGGATCTCTATCCAAAACAATAGAAATAGATACCCCATGTAATCGTACAATCTGAGTAATGTACAATTCAGCCAGCTTATCGAGCGAGTAATTTGTCTGGACAGGAATAAAGTGAGCTAACTTTGTCAATCTATCAACAATAACCTAGATTGCATCTTTCTTGCTTAGTGTTAACGGTAAACCAGATACGAAATCCATCATGACTCGATCCCATTTCCATTTAGGTATCATAATTGGATGAAGTAATCCCGATGGTACCTGATGCTCAGCTTTTAGTTGCTGACAATATCAAACATTTCGACACGAAGTCTGAAATATCTTTTTTCATACTGTGCCACCAGTAGTACTGTTTCAAATCATTATACATCTTCGTGCTAACCGGGTGAATAGACAACCTACTATTATGAGCTTCATTACAAATCATCCGAATCAACTCAGGATCCTTTAGTACACATATTTGGTTTCTGAACGACAAACATCCCTCAGTATCAACCTGAAATTCTGAGTCAGCATTCAAATCACAGTGATTTCTTTTTGCTATCAAATCCTCATCAACCCTTTGAGCTTCGTAAATCTGCTGAACAAATAACGGTCTCGCTTTTAATCCTACTATAATCGCACCATCGTTAGTCATAGCCATATCTGCATTCATTGCACGTAGAGCAAACAGTGACTTTCAGCTTAGGGCATCAGCAACCACATTAGCCTTTCCCGAGTGATAATTAATCACAAGCTCGTAATCTTTAAGCAATTCTAGCCAACGTCGCTATCTCAAATTCAAATCTTTTTGAGTCATCAAATATTTGAGACTTTTGTGATAAGAATAAACATGACATTTTTCACCGAACAAATAATGACGCCATATCTTCAAAACAAACACTATAGCGGCTAATTCGAGATCGTGTGTCGGATAGTTCTTTCTGTGCGGCTTTAACTATCTTGAGGTATAAGCTACAAATTTTCCTTCCTACATTAGAACACAACCCAAACCATTCAAGGATGCATCACTAAAAATAATGAACTTTTTACCAGATTCCGGTTGAACATGTAATAACCCAAAATTGGGTCTAGTTGGAACAGAGGTTTCGGGACCACAAAATCCAAGATAGAAATAATTATTTTATTATTATTTTGAGGTCTATGATATGATTTCATGATTGTGTGAAAATTTTGTGAAGAAATTCTATGCCAAAGTGCTCAATTTGAAGTTAGGGACTAAATTGAATAAGTTGCAAAACTTGCATTCTAGAAGTTTCTAGTATGAAATTGCTTTGAAATATTAATTAGGAGGTCTTAAATAGAAATTTGACCAATTTCTAAGTTATGAACAAAAATTGGACATGGATGGAATTTTGAAAGTTTAGTAAGGAAGGGCATTTTGGTCATTTGGTAATTAAAAGAAATAAAAAGGGAAAATAAAGCCAAAATTGACTCATCTTTTTCATGGAGGCCGAAATTAGCATGGGGGAAGCCATGGCTAGGGTTTTAAAGCTTTCCAAGATCAATAGTAAGTCCGTTCTAACCCCGTTTTTCAAGTTCTTTACGTTTTTGGAATCCCGGTAATTTGATTAAGCTTATTCTAGCAATAATTTAAGCTAGGGTTCATATTTGGAAAAATACCCATAGGTGAAATGTGTTTATGTTGATGTTTTATGATAGAATATTAGGTTTTAAATTATGTTAGACAACTTGTACTACTCGGTTTTGAGTGAAAACGAGTGAAAGGGCTTAATCGGTAAAAATACCTAATACTCATAAGTATATGTTAGAGTGAGAATTTGATGTTTCCATAGAAGGGAAAAGTGATCAGCTTGTCATAAAACATAAGAATAAGGGATGAAGTTTAATTCCCGAGCCTAGGGTAAAAGTGTAAATATGCAAAAGTTTAGGGCCAAAATTGTAATTTTTCTAAAGTTGGGTTAAGGATTGTTTTGAATAGTACATTGATTAAATAAGTAAAATATGATGTTTTATGTAACACCCCAAACCTGGCCCAGACGTTATGGCCGAATCTGACGTGCCACATTGGAGTTGAAAACCCACGTTCCGTTTTTAGTGTTTTAAAACCATATATTTTGTTGAGTTAACAAAGTGTATGGAAGCTGGGCACCAGGTAGGTATCCGAGACAGAGGAGGTGAGCCATGAAGGCTGCTTAAGTACCAAGCTCTTTGATTGTATCCAATCCTAGACATGCCCACAACCATAGCCACACTTTGTTATATCGAGTTTAAATTTGTTTAAGTGGACGTCTTTGATAAATCGATTAATCATGGTGTTGAGATATTTTGAAAACAAGTATCGCTTTGAAAACACGTCCTAAGTCTAGCCCATTTGAACAATTATCAACCAGTTTGAAGTTATTAAAATAAAATAATCCAGAAGAAATAAAAGAAAAGTTAAAAATGGCCTTATTACAACCCAAAATAAATAATAAATAAAGGAAATTAAATGAAAACTAAAGCTTATTTAAAGGTCCAAAAGCGATCACCGTGGCCACTCTGAATCCCTCCGCCCAAGTCCCCATATCAAGGCTCACTGCAAGGTTAAGGAAAGGGGTGAGTTTGGAAACTCAGTGTGCAACAAGCCCCTTCGAGCCCAAAACAATGATGACTGTTGGGTCTAAGCCCAAATCCAATCTTAAACATGTCTTGGGCCATAGCCCTTTTCATATTTCATATATCATAACACCGGGTCAAGCCTTTTCAAATTTCATATTCTTGGGCGAAGCCTTTATCAGAATCGGTATGGCCCATAGGCCCATTTCAATATCACATATAATGTCAATGAAATAATGCAACCCATTTGGGGAGACTACTCAACCCACCATCTGCTACTCTCCACCCGTACCAACCAACACACTATGTAGGGATTTACTCGACCCACCCCGCCATAACTCTCCTTTGGCAAAGATAGTGCGTTATCATATAACCGGAGGCCTAGCCTCTTTTAACAACTGGGGCAAAGCCCTTTTAATAACTGGGGCATAAGCCCTTTAATAATGGGGCATAAGCCCTTTTGATAACTAGGGCATAAGCCCTTTTGATAACCGGGGCATAAGCCCTTTAATAAACTGGGGCATAAGCCCTTTTTCACTTCCTCCATTCATATAAAACCCAACCCAATGCATTTATGAACATCTCGTGTGCATATCATACATATCATGTGCATATCATACATGTCATGTGCATATCATACATATCATGTGCATATCATACATATCATGTTTATCAAAATCCCATGCATTGAGTTCATGTATAAACCCTAGGGGTATAATGGTCATTTTTACTTAGGGGCAAAACAGTCATTTTCATATTATAAGGGTAATCTTGTAATTTTACCAAAAATTGGGGTTTCCATGTTCATTAACGGTTACAAACAATTCATGGGTGCAAATAGTGATCCTGGCCCATTTTTAGCGAAAACGAGTTATTGGGCCAAAAAAAAAACCCCTAATGGGCCCTACTTAGCTGATTTTGTCATCTAGGCCCATTCAGCCTATATCCATAACAGTATTAACAGTTTTATCATGCAATTTAACAGATTTCCCATTTTCTACCAAATTTGCCCAAATGGGCCCGAAATCCTATTGGGCCCTAATTCAGCCCCTCGAGGCCCAACCTATCTGTGAATGCCAAAATCACGTCCTTACCGATTCCATTGTTCCCAATCCTCATCTTATCGATTCCAACTAACTAGTGAGCGTTCGCTTGCTCAAGTCCTCAAAATGCCAGAATTTCGGCATTTCGGCTTTTCGGCATTTTATCGCTTTAAGCTATGAAAAAGGGTTCGTTACACACCTGATTTGCGATATTCCTTGACGAGATCTCCTATGCGATTTGTCCTATAATCAACCACTTATAGATTAGACCATGTTATTATTAAACCAAATCGAAAACTACCTATTATCATCACTTACACATTCGGCCACCATCCACAATGGCCCTTGGGTTCATACCTTTGCCGAAGTTGATGACTAGATTTAGTCACTCCGATGATCCAAGCTTTTCACACACTCCTCGATCGGTAGCCTTTAATCCTCACTAGCACCAACAAACCAAATAACACTAAAACCCTTTTAGCCTTAGTCGACGAGAGGGTTTTCACTTTCCTTAAACCACAAGATACAAATGGAAAGAAGGTTCGAATACTTACCAAGAGATCTACTCGTTGAAGAACGTTCCAAATACCTTCCTACCCCATATCCGTTGTGAATCCAACTTAAACGTCACGTGAAAATAGATCTAAATATTAATTCCGAATCACTAAAATATGAAGCTTTCGACTTTTCAAAGAAATATTAATCTAAGCTATTACGAGGGTTAGTACACACATTACGGGTTGAAGTTGAAACGTTTCCATAATCAATCACCCACGATAACCACCACATCACTCAAACTTAACTATTCCAATATCAATATATGTAAATCCTAAGCACATCGGTCATACGGAACATAAGGGCATATTCGTCATTTTACCAATAGGGGTATTACGGTCACTTTACCCTACAGGGGCTTTACCGGTCTTTTTACCTAAAAGGGTATTTTAGTCATTTCATCCTACAAGGGTGTTTTGGTAAATCTACAAACCAAGGGTATTTCAATAATTTTGTAAACCAATGGTATTTCTATAATTTTTAGAAAGTCAAGGGTATTTCTGTAACTTTGTAAATCAGGGGTATTTTGGTAATTTTACAAATTGAGGGTATTTCGGTAACTTCACAAACTAAGGGTATTTTAGTAATTTTGTAAATCGAGGGTAAAACAGTAATTCTATAAATTGAGGGTAAAATAGTAATTCTATAAATCGAAGGTAAAACTGTAATTCTGTAAATCGAGGGTAAAACGGTAATTCTGTAAGTCGAGGGTAAAACGATAATTATGTAAATCAGGGGTAAAACGGTAATTATGTAAATCGGGGGTAAAACGATAATTCTGTAAATCGGGGGTACTTTGGTAATTTTACAAGTCGAAGGTATTTTAGTAATTTTACAAATCGAGGGTATTTTAGTATTTCTACAAACTAAGGGTATTTCGGTAATTTTAGTAAACTAAAGTATTCTAAACATGGATAACAATACTAATGGCTCTAAAGCCCATTCTCGGCCCAAATGGGCCCACACGTTCGTGTGGCCCTTTTAGCCCAAATCTAGCCACAAATATTAGATTCACCTAGCCTAGTCCAATATTTACTACACAATCAAACAACTTATCCAATTGGGCCCGTAGGCCCATTGGGCCCGTAGGCCCATTGGGCCCACATGGCCCCATTCGGCCCATCGCGGCCCGAAGTAGCCATCCAACAACAAGAGTAGTGATAAATACACACGATAGGAGACTGGAGTTAATCCACGCCCGAGCACTCTTAGCCGACGCCCAACCCAAACGAGCACGCCATACAAATGAAAGGGATCGACCAAGAAAGGTACATTTACTCTCTTCATGGTTCCTCTATTTAAAGCCACTTCACAACCACTCTTATATTAGCTTCGATGTGGGATCCTCCAACATTAGAGTTTAAATTCAACACCAACTCTTGCCTCCTGTTAGCAAAATAAATGCTCTTTGCTTGCCATGGGATTCGAACCTATGCCTCCCTTTAAGTGCTCCACACGCTACTTGCCACTAAGCCACAAGGCTTTTTGTGTCATATTTTATCCCCAATTAATTATAAGGTCTAAAGGCCAAAGTCCAGTTCCTTTAAAAAAACAAAATAAATTGCAAGAGCCAAGGCTTGAACCCGGGCTCCCATACAACCTTAATGACACCACAACCACTAGACTACAAGCTTCCTTGTGTCATTTATTTAACACAATAATTTAAAACCCTCATCCAAGCATCCGGTTTTTTTCACTTAATACCAAAATTTTTGCTAAAGCCCAAGTTTGAACCCAAGATCTCTCCAACACTTCTCAAAGCCATTAACCACTAATAGCAAACATTTAATTGTTTCATTTCATTGCACAATTAAATACCTATATACAACCTCCTTACGGACCCCCACTCAAGGCCCAATACTTCTAGGCCCAAATTCGGGGTGTTACAATTCTACTCCCCTTAAAGAAATTTCGTCCTCGAAATTTCCAACTATCAACTAACCGTATTACTCAAGTCAAACCTCTATGCTTCCGCTATGCACTCTAATTAAAAATAATTCTTAGTACGACCCAGAACATCTAATTACCAAAGTAAAGAAACATATATCAAGCACGCATACAATTCATAACACATATTTAAATAAAATAAACTTGGCCATCCCGAGCTCGATGCTCCTTGGACCCACATCTAAGACATGCTCCTGTCTTCCTATGGCATTCACCGGATGATGTGCATTGCAGTCTTTTTGATTGGATAGTTTGGTCGTACCTTAACATGTTTCACGTAAGCGAGGCTTGGTTTTACGAGAACTAGAATCCTTCCTTTTCTTACACTCCAAGCACCGCTTGAAGCGTTTCCCTAATTTCCTTAATTTTGGTATCCAATACTTCCTCTACCACTTTCCTTACTAACTCGGCGGTGCCTCGGTACCAAGCTCAGAGTTACCGCAACCAAGTTGGTAGACTTTGCTTACCCTCGAATCCATATCAATACTCTACATTACCAAAGACACATATCAATTAACTACAAAGATCTCAAAATTTTACTATTTATTCATATGTCTTATGCAGAGATAGTATTTTAAAGTTTCTATTTTCACGAGAATCATAGCCTAGCTACGGTCTCGGTATTCTAGAGTTTTTAGGGTTGCCCTAGTCATAATTTCATGATATGGTCTCAGTTCTATCTACTGTAATATCTTAATACTGATGTAATATGAGGAATGAAATACTTACAGACTTGGTGCCGGGATTCAAAGTCGCCACTTCTTTCTCAATCCATTTAAAACTCGAAAACCATATTTTTGATCACCGAAAATAGAAATTTAAAACTTTGATTTGAAAACACCCTTTATTTTGAAACTCTTGATTTAAAACAGAAAAACTTGGACCATTTTAACATATATACTCCATAAAACATCTTTAAAATGAACTTTTCAAAACCATTTCCAAAATACCCTTCTTAGGCCTAAATTTTTGAAACATTTTGGACCGATCCACAGTAGAGTTGTTGCAACTTGGCTCGATACTCACTAAATGTAACACCCCAAACCCGGCCAGACGTTATGGCGAATCGGCGTGCCACATTGGAGTTGAAAACCCACGCCCGCGTTTTTAGTGTTTTAAAACCATATATTTTGTTGAGTTAACAAAGTGTATGGAAGTTGGGCACCAAGTAGGTATCCGAGACAGAGGAGGTGAGCCATGAAGGCTGCTTAAGTACCAAGCTCTTTGATTGTATCCAATCCTAGACATGCCCACAACCATAGCCACACTTTGTTATATCGAGTTTAAATTTGTTTAAGTGGACGTCTTTGATAAATTGATTAATCGTGGTGTTGAGATATTTTGAAAACAAGTATCGCTTTGAAAACACGTCCTAAGTCTATCCCATTTGAACAATTATCAACTAGGTTTGAAGTTATTAAAAATAAAATAATCCCGAGAAGAAATAAAAGAAAAGTTAAAAATGGCCTTATTACAACCCAAAAATAAATAATAAATAAAGGAAATTAAATGAAAACGAAAGCTTATTTAAAGGTCCAAAAGCGATCACCGTGGCCACTCTGAATCCCCTCCGGCCCAAGTCCCCATATCAAGGCTCACCTGCAAGGTTAAGGAAAGGGGGTGAGTTTGGAAACTCATGTGCAACAAGCCCCTTCGAGCCCAAAACAATGATGACTGTTGGGTCTAAGCCCAAATCCAATCTTAAACATGTACTGGGCCATAGCCCTTTTCATATTTCATATTTCACAACACTGGGCCGAAGCCTTTTCAAATTTCATATTACTGGGCCGAAGCCTTTACTGTAAACGGTATGGCCCATAGGCCCATTTTTATATCACATATAATATCAATGAAATAATGCAATCCATTTGGGGAGACTACTCAACCCACCATCCGCTACTCTCCACCCGTACCAACCAACACACCAAGTGGGGATTTACTCGACCCACCCCGCCATAACTCTCCACTGCCAGCATAGCTGATTTATCATATAACTGGAGGCCTAGCCTCTTTTAACAACTAGGGCAAAGCCCTTTTAATAACTGGGGCATAAGCCCTTTAATAACTGGGGCATAAGCCCTTTTGATAACTGGGGCATAAGCCCTTTTGATAACTAAGGCATAAGCCCTTTAATAACTGGGGCATAAGCCCTTTTTCACTTTCTCCAATCATATAAAAACCCAACCCAATGCTTTTATGAACATCTCGTGTGCATATCATACATATCATGTGCATATCATACATGTCATGTGCATATCATACATATCATGTGCATATCATACATATCATGTTTATCAAAATCCCATGCATTGAGTTCATGTATAAACCCTGAGGGTATAATGGTCATTTTTACCTAGGGGCAAAACAGTCATTTTCATATTATAAGGGTAATCTTGTAATTTTACCAAAATTAGGGTTTCCATGTTCATTATGATTTACAAACAATTCATGGGTGCAAACAGTGATCTGGCCCATTTTTAGCAAAACGAGTTATTGGGCCAAAAAAAACCCCTAATGGGCCCTACTTAGCCGATTTTGTCATCTAGGCCCATTCAGCCTATATCCATAACAGAATTAATAGTCTTATCATGCAATTTAACAGATTTCCCATTTTCTACCAAATTTGCCCAAATGGGCCCGAAATCCTATTGGGCCCTAATTCAGCCCCTCGAGGCCCAACCTATCTGTGAAAGCCAAAATCACGTCCTTACCGTTTCCATTATTCCCAATCCTCATCTCATCGATTCCAACTAACTAGTGAGCGTTCGCTTGCTCACAAGTCCTCGAAATGCCAGAATTTGGCATTTGACTTTTCGGCATTTTATCGCTTTAAGCTATGAAAAAGGGTTCGTTACACACCTGATTTGCGGTATTCCTTGACGAGATCTCCTATGCGATTTGTCATATAATCAACCACTTATAGATTAGACCATGTTATTATTAAACCAAATTGAAAACTACCTATTATCATCACTTACACATTCGGCCACCATCCACAATAGCCCTTGGGTTCATACCTTTCTTGAAGTTGATGACTAGATTTAGTCACTCCGATGATCCAAGCTTTTCACACTCCTCGATCGGTAGCCTTTAATCCTCACTAGCACCAACAAACCAAATAACACTAAAAACCCTTTTAGCCTTAGTCGACGAGAGGGTTTTCACTTTTCTTAAACCACAAGATACAAATGGAAAGAAGGTTCGAATACTTACCAAGAGATCTACTCGTTGAAGAACGTTCCAAATACCTTCCTACCCCATATCCGTTGTGAATCCAACTTAAGCGTCGTGAAAATAGATCTAAATATTAATTCCGAATCACTAAAATATGAAGCTTTGGCTTTCAAAGCAAATATTAATCTAAGCTATTACGAGGGTTAGTACACACATTACGGGTTGAAGTTGAAACGTTTCCATAATCAATCACCCACGATAACCACCCATTGTCACTCAAACTTAACTATTCCAATATCAATATATGTAAATCCTAAGCACATCGGTCATACGGAACATAAGGGCATATTCGTCATTTTACCATATAGGGGTATTACGGTCACTTTACCCTACTGAGGGCTTTACGGTCTTTTTACCTAAGAGGGTATTTTAGTCAGTTCATCCTACAAGGGTGTTTTGGTAAATCTACAAACCAAGGGTATTTCAATAATTTTGTAAACCAATGGTATTTCTATAATTTTAGAAAGTCAAGGGTATTTACGTAACTTTGTAAATCGAGGGTATTTTGGTAATTTTACAAATTGAGGTATTTGGTAATTTCACAAACTAAGGGTATTTTAGTAATTTTGTAAATCGAGGTAAAACAAGAATTCTATAAATCAAGGGTAAAATAGTAATTCTATAAATCGAAGGTAAAGCGTAATTACGTAAATCGAGGGTAAAAGCGGTAATTACGTAAGTCGAGGTAAAACGATAATTATGTAAATCGAGGTAAAAGCGGTAATTATGTAAATCGGGGTAAAAGCGATAATTACGTAAATCGGGTACTTTGGTAATTTTACAAGTCGAAGGTATTTCAATTAATTTTACAAATCGAGGTATTTTAGTATTTTTACAAACTAAGGGTATTTCGGTAATTTTAGTAAACTAAAGTATTCTAAACATGAATAACAATACTAATGGCTCTAAAGCCCATTCCGGCCCAAATGGGCCCTGCACTCGTGTGGCCCTTTTAGCCCAAATCTAGCCACAAATATTAGATTCACCTAGCCTAGTCCAATATTTACTACACAATCAAACAACTTATCCAATTGGGCCCTAGGCCCATTGGGCCCCATGGCCCTATTCGCCCATCGCGACCAAGTAGCCATCCAACAACAAGAGTAGTGATAAATACACACGATAGGAGGCTGGAGTTAATCCACGCTCGAGCACTCTTAATGACGCCCAACCCAAACGAGCACGCCATACTGTGAAAGGGATCGACCAAGAAAGGTACATTTACTCTCTTCATGGTTCCTCTATTTAAAGCCGACTTCACAACCACTCTTATATTAGCTTCACGATGTGCGATCCCTCCAACATTAGAGTTTAAATTCAACACCAACTCTTGCCGCCCCCTGTTAGCAAAATAAATGCTCTTTGCTTGCCATGGGATTCGAACCTATGCCTCCCCTTAAGTGCTCCACACGCTACTTGCCACTAAGCCACAAGGCTTTTTGTGTCATATTTTATCCCCAATTAATTATAAGGTCTAAAGGCCAAAGTCCAGGTTCCCTTTAAAAAAAACAAAATAAATTGCAAGAGCCAAGGCTTGAACCCAGGCTCCCATACAACCTTAATGACACCACAACCACTAGACTACAAGCTTCCTTGTGTCATTTATTTAACACAATAATTTAAAACCCTCATCCAAGCATCCGGTTTTTTTCACTTAATACCAAAATTTTGCTAAAGCCCAAGTTTGAACCCAAGATTTCTCCAACACTTCTCAAAGCCATTAACCACTAATAGCAAACATTTAATTGTTTCATTTCATTGCACAATTAAATACCTATATACAACCTCCTTACGGACCCCACTCAAGGCCCAATACTTCTAGGCCCAAATTCGAGGTGTTACAATTCTACTCCTTAAAGAAATTTCGTCCTCGAAATTTCCAACTATCAACTAACCGTATTACTCAAGTCAAACCTCTATGCTTCCGCTACGCACTCTAATTAAAAATAATTCTTAGTACGACCCAGAACATCTAATTACCAAAGTAAAGAAACATATATCAAGCACGCATACAATTCATAACACATATTTAAATAAAATAAACTTGGCGATCTCGAGCTCGATGCTCCTTGGACCCACATCTAAGACATGCTCCTGTCTTCTTATGGCATTCACCCGGATGATGTCCGTTGCAGTCTTTGCAGATTGCATAGTTTGGTCGTGCCTTAACATGTTTCACAGAACGAGGCTTGGTTTTCTGAGAACTAGAATCCTTCATTTTCTTACACTCCAAGCACCCTGCTTGAAGCGTTTCCCTAATTTTCTTAATTTTGGTATCCAATACTTCCTCTACCACTTTCCTTACTAACTATGCCAGTGCCTCAGTACCAAGCTCCGAGTTACCGCAACCTGAAGTTGGTAGACTTTGCTTACCCTCAGAATCCATATCAATACTCTACATTACCAGTACACATATCAATTAACTATAAAGATCTCAAAAATTTTACTCTTTATTCATATGTCTTATCGAGAGATAGTATTTTAAAGTTTCTATTTTCACGAATCATAGCCTAGCTACGGTCTCGGTATTCTAGAGTTTTTATGGTTGCCCTAGTCATAATGTCATGATATGGTCTCAGTTCTATCTACAATAATATCTTAATACGATGTAATATGAGGAATGAAATACTTACAGACTTGGTGCCGGGGATTCAAAGATGCCACTTCTTTCTCAATCCATTTAAAACTTGAAAACCATATTTTGATCACCGAAAATAGAAATTTAAAACTTTGATTTGAAAACACCCTTTATTTTGAAACTCTTGATTTAAAGCAGAAAAACTTGGACCATTTTAACATATATACTCATAAAACATCTTTAAAATGAACTTTTCAAAACCATTTCCAAAATACCCTTCTTAGGCCTAAATTTTTGAAACATTTTGGACCGATCCACAGTAGAGTTGTTGCAACTTGGCTCGATATCACTAAATGTAACACCCCAAACCCGGCCAGACGTTATGGCGAATCGATGTGCCACATTGGAGTTGAAAACCCACGTTCCGTTTTTAGTGTTTTAAAACCATATATTTTGTTGAGTTAACAAAGTGTATGGAAGTTGGGCACCAAGTAGGTATCCGAGACAGAGGAGGTGAGCCATGAAGGCTGCTTAAGTACCAAGCTCTTTGATTGGATCCAATCCTAGGCATGCCCACAACCATAGCCACACTTTGTTATATCGAGTTTAAATTTGTTTAAGTGGACGTCTTTGATAAATCGATTAATCGTGGTGTTGAGATATTTTGAAAACAAGTATCGCTTTGAAAACACGTCCTAAGTCTAGCCCATTTGAACAATTATCAACCAGGTTTGAAGTTATTAAAAATAAAATAATCCCGAGAAGAAATAAAAGAAAAGTTAAAAATGGCCTTATTATAACCCAAAAATAAATAATAAATAAAGGAAATTAAATGAAAACCAAAGCTTATTTAAAGGTCCAAAAGCGATCACCGTGGCCACTCTGAATCCCCTCCGGCCCAAGTCCCCATATCAAGGCTCACCTACAAGGTTAAGGAAAGGGGGTGAGTTTGGAAACTCAGTGTGCAACAAGCCCATTTCAGAGCCCAAAACAATGACAGCCTGTTGGGTCTAAGCCCAAATCCAATCTTAAACATGTACTGGGCCATAGCCCTTTTCATATTTCATATTTCATAACACTGGGCCGAAGCCTTTTCAAATTTCATATTACTGGGCCGAAGCCTTTACTGTAAACGGTATGGCCCATAGGCCCATTTTTATATCACATATAATATCAATGAAATAATGCAACCCATTTGGGGAGACTACTCAACCCACCATCCGCTCCTCTCCACCCGTACCAACCAACACACCATGTGGGGATTTACTCGACCCACCCCGCCATAACGCTCCACTGGCAGCATAGCTGCTTTATCATATAACGGAGGGCCTGCCTCTTTTAACAAACTGGGCAAAGCCCTTTTAATAACTGGGGCATAAGCCCTTTTGATAACTGGGGCATAAGCCCTTTTGATAACTAGGGCATAAGCCCTTTAATAACTGGGGCATAAGCCCTTTTTCACTTTCTCCATTCATATAAAAACCCAACCCAATGCATTTATGAACATCTCGTGTGCATATCATACATATCATGTGCATATCATACATGTCATGTGCATATCATACATATCATGTACATATCATACATATCATGTTTATCAAAATCCCATGCATTGAGTTCATGTATAAACCCTAAGGGTATAATGGTCATTTTTACCTAGGGGCAAAACAGTCATTTTCATATTATAAGGGTAATCTTGTAATTTTACCAAAAATTAGGGTTTCCATGTTCATTAACGGTTACAAACAATTCATGGGTGCAAACAGTGATCCTGGCCCATTTTTAGCGAAAACGAGTTATTGGGCCAAAAAAAACCCCTAATGGGCCCTACTTAGCCGATTTTGTCATCTAGGCCCATTCAGCCTATATCCATAACAGAATTAATAGTCTTATCATGCAATTTAACAGATTTCCCATTTTCTACCAAATTTGCCCAAATGGGCCCGAAATCCTATTGGGCCCTAATTCAGCCCTTCGAGGCCCAACCTATCTGTGAAAGCCAAAATCACGTCCTTACCGTTTCCATTATTCCCAATCCTCATCTCATCGATTCCAACTAACTAGTGAGCGTTCGCTTGCTCACAAGTCCTCGAAATGCCAGAATTTCGGCATTTCGGCTTTTCGGCATTTTATCGCTTTAAGCTATGAAAAAGGGTTCGTTACACACCTGATTTGCGGTATTCCTTGACGAGATCTCCTATGCGATTTGTCATATAATCAACCACTTATAGATTAGACCATGTTATTATTAAACCAAATCGAAAACTACCTATTATCATCACTTACACATTCGGCCACCATCTACAATGGCCCTTGGGTTCATACCTTTGCCGAAGTTGATGACTAGATTTAGTCACTCCGATGATCCAAGCTTTTCACACACTCCTCGATCGGTAGCCTTTAATCCTCACTAGCACCAACAAACCAAATAACACTAAAAACCCTTTTAGCCTTAGTCGACGAGAGGGTTTTCACTTTTCTTAAACCACAAGATACAAATGGAAAGAAGGTTCAAATACTTACCAAGAGATCTACTCGTTGAAGAACGTTCCAAATACCTTCCTACCCCATATCCGTTGTGAATCCAACTTAAGCGTGCGTGAAAATAGATCTAAATATTAATTCCCGAATCACTAAAATATGAAGCTTTGGCTTTTGCAAATATTAATCTAAGCTATTACGAGGGTTAGTACACACATTACGGGTTGAAGTTGAAACGTTTCCATAATCAATCACCTCGATAACCACCACATCACTCAAACTTAACTATTCCAATATCAATATATGTAAATCCTAAGCACATCAGTCATACGGAACATAAGGGCATATTCGTCATTTTACCATATAGGGGTATTACGGTCACTTTACCCTACAGGGGCTTTACGGTCTTTTTACCTAATAGGGGTATTTTAGGCATTTCATCCTACAAGGGTGTTTTGGTAAATCTACAAACCAAGGGTATTTCAGTAATTTTGTAAACCAATGGTATTTCTATAATTTTTAGAAAGTCAAGGGTATTTCGTAACTTTGTAAATTAGGGGTATTTTGGTAATTTTACAAATTGAGGTATTTGGTAATTTCACAAACTAAGGGTATTTTAGTAATTTTGTAAATCGAGGTAAAACAAGAATTCTATAAATCAAGGGTAAAATAGTAATTCTATAAATCGAGGGTAAAAGCGTAATTACGTAAATCGAGGGTAAAGCAGTAATTTCGTAAGTCGAGGGTAAAAGCGATAAATATGAAAATCGAGGTAAAATGGTAATTATGTAAATCGGGGTAAAACGATAATTACGTAAATCGAGGGTACTTTGGTAATTTTACAAGTCGAAGGTATTTGATAATTTTACAAATCGAGGGTATTTCAAAGATTTTTACAAACTAAGGGTATTTCGGTAATTTTAGTAAACTAAAGTATTCTAAACATGGATAACAATACTAATGGCTCTAAAGCCCATTCTCGGCCCAAATGGGCCCAAACGCTCGTGTGGCCCTTTTAGCCTAAATCTAGCCACAAATATTAGATTCACCTAGCCTAGTCCAATATTTACTACACAATCAAACAACTTATCCAATTGGGCCCTAGGCCCATTGGGCCCACATGGCCCTATTCGGCCCATCGCGGCCCGAAGTAGCCATCCAACAACAAGAGTAGTGATAAATACACACCTGATAGGAGACTGGAGTTAATCCACGCTCCGAGCACTCTTAGCCGACGCCCAACCCAAACGAGCACGCCATACAGCGAAAGGGATCAGCCAAGAAAGGTACATTTACTCTCTTCATGGTTCCCTCTATTTAAAGCCAGCTTCACAACCACTCTTATATTAGCTTTCGATGTGGGATCCTCCAACATTAGAGTTTAAATTCAACACCAACTCTTGCCGCCCCTGTTAGCAAAATAAATGCTCTTTGCTTGCCATGGGATTCGAACCTATGCTCCCCTTAAGTGCTCCACACGCTACTTGCCACTAAGCCACAAGGCTTTTTGTGTCATATTTTATCCCCAATTAATTATAAGGTCTAAAGGCCAAAGTCCAGGTTCCTTTAAAAAAACAAAATAAATTGCAAGAGCCAAGGCTTGAACCCAGGCTCCCATACAACCTTAATGACACCACAACCACTAGACTACAAGCTTCCTTGTGTCATTTATTTAACACAATAATTTAAAAACCCTCATCCAAGCATCCGGTTTTTTTTCACTTAATACCAAAATTTTTGCTAAAGCCCAAGTTTGAACCCAAGATTTCTCCAACACTTCTCAAAGCCATTAACCACTAATAGCAAACATTTAATTGTTTCATTTCATTGCACAATTAAATACCTATATACAACTTCCTTACGGACCCCACTCAAGGCCCAATACTTCTAAGCCCAAATTGGGGTGTTACAATTCTACTCCCCTTAAAGAAATTTCGTCCTCGAAATTTCCAACTATCAACTAACCGTATTACTCAAGTCAAACCTCTATGCTTCCGCTACGCACTCTAATTAAAAATAATTCTTAGTACGACCCAGAACATCTAATTACCAAAGTAAAGAAATATATATCAAGCACGCATACAATTCATAACACATATTTAAATAAAATAAACTTGGCGATCCCGAGCTCGATGCTCCTTGGACCCACATCTAAGACATGCTCCTGTCTTCCTATGGCATTCACCGGATGATGTCCGTTGCGATCTTCTTGATTGGATAGTTTTGTCGTTCCTTAACATGTTTCACGAGCGAGGCTTGGTTTTACGAGAACTAGAATCCTTCCTTTTCTTACACTCCAAGCACCCGCTTGAAGCGTTTCCCTAATTTCCTTAATTTTGGTATCCAATACTTCCTCTACCACTTTCCTTACTAACTCGGCGGTGCCTCGGTACCAAGCTCCGAGTTACGCAACCCAATTTGGTAGACTTTGCTTACCCTCGAATCCATATCAATACTCTACATTACCCAAGAGACATATCAATTAACTACAAAGATCTCAAAATTTTACTATTTATTCATATGTCTTATGCGGAGATAGTATTTTAAAGTTTCTATTTTCACGAGAATCATAGCCTAGCTACGGTCTCAGATTCTAGAGCTTTTAGGGTTGCCCTAGTCATAATGTCATGATATGGTCTCGATTCTATCTCGGTAATATCTTAATACTGATGTAATATGAGGAGCGAAATACTTACAGACTTGGTGCCGTGGATTCAAGGCGCCACTTCTTTCTCAATCCATTTAAAACTCGAAAACCATATTTTTGATCACCGAAAATAGGAATTTAAAAACTTTGATTTGAAAACACCCTTTATTTTGAAACTCTTGATTTAAAACAGAAAAACTTGGACCATTTTAACATATATACTCCGCAAAACATCTTTAAAATGAACTTTTCAAAAACCATTTCCAAAAATACCCTTCTTAGGCCTAAATTTTTGAAACATTTTCGGACCCGATCCACAGCCGATTTGTTGCAACTTGGCTCTGATACCACTAAATGTAACACCCCAAACCCGGCCCAGACGTTATGGCCGAATCTGACGTGCCACATTGGAGTTGAAAACCCACGTTCCGTTTTTAGTGTTTTAAAACCATATATTTTGTTGAGTTAACAAAGTGTATGGAAGTTGGGCACCAAGTAGGTATCCGAGACAGAGGAGGTGAGCCATGAAGGCTGCTTAAGTATCAACCTCTTTGATTGGATCCAATCCTAGACATGCCCACAGCCATAGCCACACTTTGTTATATCGAGTTTAAATTTGTTTAAGTGGACGTCTTTGATAAATCGATTAATCGTGGTGTTGAGATATTTTGAAAACAAGTATCGCTTTGAAAACACGTCCTAAGTCTAGCCCATTTGAACAATTATGAACCAGGTTTGAAGTTATTAACAATAAAATAATCCCGAGAAGAAATAAAAAAAAAGTTAAAAATGGCCTTATTACAACCCAAAAATAAATAATAAATAAAGGAAATTAAATGAAAACCAAAGCTTATTTAAAGGTCCAAAGGCGATCACCGTGGCCACTCTGAATCCCCTCCGGCCCAAGTCCCCATATCAAGGCTCACCTGCAAGGTTAAGGAAAGGGGGTGAGTTTGGAAACTCAGTGTGCAACAAGCCCTTTCGAGCCCAAAACAATGATGACTGTTGGGTCTAAGCCCAAATCCAATCTTAAACATGTCTTGGGCCATAGCCCTTTTCATATTTCATATTTCATAGCACTGGGCCAAAGCCTTTTCAAATTTCATATTACTGGGCCGAAGCCTTTACTGTAAATGGTATGGCCCATAGGCCCATTTTTATATCACATATAATATCAATGAAATAATGCAACCCATTTGGGGAGACTACTCAACCCACCATCCGCTACTCTCCACCCGTACCAACCAACACACCATGTGGGGATTTACTCGACCCACCCCGCCATAACTCTCCTTGGCGGCAAAGATAGTGCTTTATCATATAACTGGAGGCCTAGCCTCTTTTAACAACTGGGGCAAAGCCCTTTTAATAACTGGGGCATAAGCCCTTTTGATAACTGGGGCATAAGCCCTTTTGATAACTAGGGCATAAGCCCTTTAATAACTAGGGCATAAGCCCTTTTCACTTTCTCCATTCATATAAAACCCAACCCAATGCATTTATGAACATCTCGTGTGCATATCATACATATCATGTGCATATCATACATGTCATGTGCATATCATACATATCATGTACATATCATACATATCATGTTTATCAAAATCCCATGCATTGAGTTCATGTATAAACCCTAAGGGTATAATGGTCATTTTTACCTAGGGGCAAAACAGTCATTTTCATATTATAAGGGTAATCTTGTAATTTTACCAAAATTAGGGTTTCCATGTTCATTAATGATTTACAAACAATTCATGGGTGCAACAGTGATCTGGCCCATTTTTAGCTTAAAACGAGTTATTGGGCCAAAAAAAAAACCCCTAATGGGCCCTACTTAGCCAATTTTGTCATCTAGGCCCATTCAGCCTATATCCATAACAGAATTAATAGTCTTATCATGCAATTTAACAGATTTCCCATTTTCTACCAAATTTGCCCAAATGGGCCCGAAATCTTATTGGGCCCTAATTCAGCCCCTCGAGGCCCAACCTATCTGTGAAAGCCAAAATCACGTCCTTACCGTTTCCATTGTTCCCAATCCTCATCTCATCGATTCCAACTAACTAGTGAGCGTTCGCTTGCTCACAAGTCCTCGAAATGCCGAATTTGAATTTGACTTTTCGGCATTTTATCGCTTTAAGCTATGAAAAGGGTTCGTTACACACGATTTGCGATATTCCTTGACGAGATCTCCTATGCGATTTGTCCTATAATCAACCACTTATAGATTAGACCATGTTATTATTAAACCAAATCGAAAACTACCTATTATCATCACTTACACATTCGCCACCATCCACAATGGCCCTTGGGTTCATACCTTTGCGAAGTTGATGACTAGATTTAGTCACTCCGATGATCCAAGCTTTCACACACTCCTCGATCGGTAGCCTTTAATCCTCACTAGCACCAACAAACCAAATAACACTAAAACCCTTTTAGCCTTAGTCGACGAGAGGGTTTTCACTTTTCTTAAACCATAAGATACAAATGGAAAGAAGGTTGAATACTTACCAAGAGATCTACTCGTTGAAGAACGTTCCAAATACCTTCCTACCCCATATCCGTTGTGAATCCAACTTAAGCGTGCGTGAAAATAGATCTAAATATTAATTCCGAATCACTAAAATATGAAGCTTTGGCTTTCAAAGAAATATTAATCTAAGCTATTACGAGGTTAGTACACACCTATTACGGGTTGAAGTTGAAACGTTTCCATAATCAATCACCTCGATAACCACCACCGTCACTCAAACTTAACTATTCCAATATCAATATATGTAAATCCTAAGCACATCAGTCATACGGAACATAAGGGCATATTCGTCATTTTACCATATAGGGGTATTACGGTCACTTTACCCTATAGGGGCTTTACGGTCTTTTTACCTAATAGGGGTATTTTAGGCATTTCATCCTACAAGGGTGTTTTGGTAAATCTACAAACCAAGGGTATTTCAGTAATTTTGTAAACCAATGGTATTTCTATAATTTTTAGAAAGTCAAGGGTATTTCTGTAACTTTGTAAATTAGGGGTATTTTGGTAATTTTACAAATTGAGAGTATTTCGGTAATTTCACAAACTAAGGGTATTTTAGTAATTTTGTAAATCGAGGTAAAACAAGAATTTCGTAAATCAAGGGTAAAATAGTAATTCTATAAATCGAGGTAAAGCGTAATTACGTAAATCGAAGGTAAAAGCGGTAATTACGTAAGTCGAGGTAAAATGATAATTTTGTAAATTAGGGTAAAAGCAGTAATTATGTAAATCGGGGTAAAACGATAATTACGTAAATCGGGGTACTTTGGTAATTTTACAAGTCGAAGGTATTTGGTAATTTTACAAATTGAGGGTATTTCAATTATTTTTACAAACTAAGGGTATTTGGTAACTTTAGTTAACTAAAGTATTCTAAACATGGATAACAATACTAATGGCTCTAAAGCCCATTCTCATTAAATGGGCCCACACGCTCGTGTGGCCCTTTTAGCCCAAATCTAGCCACAAATATTAGATTCACCTAGCCTAGTCCAATATTTACTACACAATCAAACAACTTATCCAATTGGGCCCGTAGGCCCATTGGGCCCACATGGCCCCTTTCGGCCCATCGCGGCCCGAAGTAGCCATCCAACAACAAGAGTAGTGATAAATACACACCTGATAGGAGACTGGAGTTAATCCACGCTCCGAGCACTCTTAGCCGACGCCCAACCCAAACGAGCACGCCATACAGCGAAAGGGATCAGCCAAGAAAGGTACATTTACTCTCTTCATGGTTCCCTCTATTTAAAGCCAGCTTCACAACCACTCTTATATTAGCTTCCTGATGTGGGATCCCTCCAACATTAGAGTTTAAATTCAACACCAACTCTTGCCGCCCTGTAACACCCCTAACTCGTGACCGACGCCGGTGTCGGACACGAGGGGTTAACGAGACAAATCCTCTTAAAGTACCGACCAATTTGGCATTTTTGGACAGGCTGGAAAACTGCGTCACCGTCACCTTAAAAATCATATCTCGAGTTCCAAAACTCGGAAACTGGTTTCGTAAATTTTCCCTGAATTTAGACTCATATATCCATCCATGTATTTATTTTTAGAATTTTTGGTTGGGCCAATTGGTACAGTTTATTAGTTAAAGTCACCCATGTTACAGGGATCGACTGCTCTGACCTCCACGCGTTACAACTTGAATATCTTTCTGTACAGGGCTTTAATACTGGTGCCGTTTGTTTCTAATGAAACTAGACTCAAAATGGAATCTGTACATATAAGGTATGACTCCTAATTATTTCTGGATAATTTATGGTAAATTTTCAAAGTTGCGACAGGGGACCCAGAAATCGTTCTGGCCCTGTCTCACGAGAACTTTAATATCTCCCAGTATACTGCTCATATGGTCGTTTCGTTTCGTCCATATAAAAATAGATTCATCAAGGATCAGTTCCATAATTTACTCACTATTTAATTCTACTTCTACTATTTTTAGTGATTTTTCAATCTCATCTCACTGCTGCTGTCCGCAACAGTTACTGCAGTAGACTATGCCAATTTCATGAATTTTTCCTTGGCCTTAATCATCCATCATACATGACACAAATTATGGCCACCTTAACAAAATTTGAGTTTCTAAGACTCGTGGCTATAGGTTCTAGCATCCCACTCGGCGACCACATAGGCCATTTTCACATGGCTTAAAGTTTACAACCCACAATTCGACAAAATATAATAGCCTATACATGCCAAATGTTCTTCAACAACAAAAACAATACCACAAGATTTCAGCCGGTGTGATGACTTCAACGACGGTTCCGAGCACGCATAACAATACGAGTCCAAGAGACCTAAAATGGGTGACAAGAAAACACCGAGTGAGTTTACAACTCAGTAAGTCATAAGCATTCGTCAATCCACTGATAAAGTTACTACTACATGTACAACAAATGAGGCTAGGTACTCGTCCATATCGAATCTATACCATAATACCTCGGACCTTTCGGTCCAATCTCGTACCAATTCATACATCCACATTTCATATTCTACACAACAAGATAATCGAAGCATTTTTACACATTAACTCATTTTCCAGCTTGTAGTCTAGTGGTTGTGGTGTCATTAAGGTTGTATGGGAGCCTGGGTTCAAGCCTTGGCTGTTGCAATTTATTTTGTTTTTTTTAAAGGGAACCTGGACTTTGGCCTTTAGACCTTATAATTAATTGGGGATAAAATATGACACAAAAAGCCTTGTGGCTTAGTGGCAAGTAGCGTGTGGAGCACTTAAGGGGAGGCATAGGTTCGAATCCCATGGCAAGCAAAGAGCATTTATTTTGCTAACAGGGGGCGGCAAGAGTTGGTGCTTCCTTGTGTCATTTATTTAACACAATAATTTAAAAACCCTCATCCAAGCATCCAGGTTTTTTTTTCACTTAATACCAAAATTTTTGCTAAAGCCCAAGTTTAAACCCAAGATTTCTCCAACACTTCTCAAAGCCATTAACCACTAATAGCAAACATTTAATTGTTTCATTTCATTGCACAATTAAATACCTATATACAACCTCCTTACGGACCCCCACTCAAGGCCCAATACTTCTAGGCCCAAATTCAGGGTGTTACATTTTAGATCCCGAAAAACGAGATTTGAACCTAGAATGAGAGAAAAATCAAAAATTGAGAAAGTTGGTAAAATAGCCGTTTTAGTATCGAGGTAAGTTCATATGTATAATAAGCATTAATTTATGCATGTTTCAATGTAAAATTGATATATTTACTATGATTGCCGAGGTATTGAAAGTATGTAAGTTGGTGTGATAATAATACAACAATAATGCTGTAATTTATATTTGAAAGTTAAATTTAGTGAATTAATTGAATTATGTTAAATTAAATGTTTATGGTGCCCAGTTTATGAATTGATTTAAAAATATGTCTATGGTACACGAAGTGCATTGAATTATCATACATAAATGTGATTTCTATGATTATGGATATTATGGGAAATTGTAAGTTCATATGATTTTTAATAAGGCAATGTGTAATTTAATGTTATTGCATTGATATTAAATGAGATGTAAGTTTATATGTAAGTAATACATCAATTTTACTTGTATTATGATATTTTATAATAATATTAAAAATATGTTTGTTGATAATTACTTGATTGGTGAAATTGTTGGAAAAGAGAGAAATCCAGTTGAACCTTCTTGGAAGATTGGATGATCTGAGATGGTATGTAGCTAGGTCACATGTATGGTGCTGAGTTCACATCATGTGTACAAGAGAGCTACAATACATTATGATGTATCTAGGTCCATGGGTGATACTATGTGTACACCATGTAGACAAGAGAGCTAGGGGATATATGTAGCTAGGTCGAATGCGTGGTTCCGGGTGAAGGACACCATGTAGACAAGAGAGCTACGAGATAAACTGGCTAGGTCACATGGGTGGTACTAAGTGTTCACCATGTGTACAAGAGAGCCGAACTATATGATGGGTGGAGCTATGTGCTGAAACCACCAAGTATCGAGGATTGATCCAAAGTGTTCAACGGGAGATTCTCTATGTATTGCTTTGTGAGTTTTGTGATGAATAAGTGCAGGAACTTCGTTACGTAAATGATGTGTACACTAAGTGACCGGGATGTGGTAAGGTTATAAACAAGTAAGTTATACGTGAGGATGATTTTATGGTGACCTTGTAATCATGGGCCTATACTTGTGATGTATGAAATGTGGTGAAAATGATTTGTGATATGTATGTTAAAATGAGGTTAATACAAAGAAAGTGTGGAAGAGTGAATTACCAATAAAACTGTTTTGGACACTAGCAGTGACGTGATTTAAAAAATCACCAAAAATAGTATAAATTTAATCGGAGACTGAATGAGATATAAAATTAAAGCTTAATGAGTCTATTTTTCATATAAAAGAAACAGAGTAAGCAAAGGAGTTCTATATTTTGACATATTTATGTTTTTGTGAGACTGGATCAGAATGATTACGTGATCCCCTGTTCTGACTTTGGAAAATTACAAAAAATTGGAAAAAAATAATTAGAGGCTCAAACTTATATTTTAAAAATCCCTAATGAGTCTATTTTCAAGATAAATCAACAAGAACATTATTCGAGTTCTGTACTGTGAGATAATTAATTTTTTGTGAAGAGAGGTTAGAACTATCAGAAAGTGAAATAGGGGAAAATTTAATGAATAAACTGTACTAATTGGATAAACCAAAAATTATTAAAATTTTATGGTGGAAAGATATGTGAGTCTAGTTTCAGGGGAAATTTACGGATCGTAATTTGGAGTTCTATAGCTCGAATTATAAATAAGTAAGTGATTATAACTTGTGTGGATAGTTTGATGTGAGCATTTATTAGTAAATTGTGAAATCGTACTTACAAGAATGCTATATACATTAAGGATGTGGAATGGAGAGGAGGAGGAGGAAAATAAATATATGTGGAATACATGGAAACTATGGTATATGAAATATTGATATAATGAAATAAATAATATGTGTTTATAAGAAAACAGAAAGAGAATGATATGTATCATGACATGTATCTATATATATATATATATATATATATATATATATGACTAGTCTCAATTTAATGCTTGTTGGGTATGGAGTTGAATTGAAATGTTTCAGGCAAACATGTTATTCTGCGTATTTGAATTATGGTATTTTATAAAGATATGATCTAGCTTTAAATATGAATGCTTGATGATTAAGTTGAAGATATTTGGTAAGATGATAATCTTGGTATAAATGTATAAGTGTGTAAGAGATTAAGGTTGACCAAAGCTTGGAAAATAGCCTAGGTATATTCCACACAAGCAGAGACACGACCATATGCCTAAGCCGTGTATGGAACACGACTTTGGGACACAGGCGTGTGGAGCCTTAAAGCATGAAATTTCCAAGATTTTCGTAAGTTCTCGGTTTAGTCCCGAACCCTTTCTAAAGTATGTTTTGGGCTCCTTAGACTCAAATAAGGGACTATGTGTAAGTGAATGAACGTTTTGAAATATGAATGAAATTTTATGGCCCGTATTTTAGTTTAATGTTTGTATGTTTGTCCGGTAACGCCTCGTGCCTTATCCCGGCCTCGGGTATGGGTAAGGGATGTTACATTTAGTGGTATCAGAGTAGGTTTAGTCGATTCTCGGACTAACATAGCAAGTGTGAGAGTTTAGTTATACATGCCACAAATATGTGATAGTCTGATGTCTCTCGACACTAATGAGGACCATTTTGTTTAAAATGAAGTATTCTCCAACCGAGTTACATCTGACCATTTGATAGTAATATTGAAGTATTTGAATAAAGTGTAGTTATGATGTGTTAAACTTGGAAAGGTATGAATAAGAATTCGTGATATATGTATATGTGATAATATGTGGATGAAGGTTTATATAGTGATATATTTATTCATATTTGTTTGGCCTTCATATACTGTTGCATGCTTGACTAAATTGATTAGTAAACGTGACGACTAAAGTTATTCAAAATTCATAGAATGTATGAGTGAGTGCACTTGTTTGAAATGAGATAATTGGAAATTTTATGTAAGACAGATATGAATAATAAATTGTTTGAAGTTGATAGTATGATTATAATGACATATGTGGATAATGAAAAAAAAATGTGTCCTATAAATATATGTCAGAATCGAGTTAGAGACTGTACGACCTCACCCCCTTAACGATGAGGTGTATATAACGAAAATTCATGAGAATCATGTTGACTAAATTCCTATGTGTGGAATCAAAGAGTTCAGTGATAAAATAATTATAGATATGACCAGAGACTGAGAATGGTTGACAAGTGAAGGACAGAGTTAGAGAAATATTAGAGTTGGCTGAGTTATCTTGGGATTCAAATTGATGACAGAGTGTTTCTAAAAGTATGGTCTTGAAAACAATTAGTTAGTAATGCTGGAAATTATGAGAAAGATACTAAACCTCACTCCGATAAGATTTTCGAGGACGAAAATCTCTAAAGGGGGGGAGAGTTGTAATAGCCCAAAATTGGGTCTAGTTGGAACAGAGGTTTCGGGACCACAAAATCCAAGATAGAAATAATTATTTTATGATTATTTTGAAGTCTATGATATGATTGCATGATTGTATGAAAATTTCGTGAAGAAATTCTATGCATAAACTGCTCAATTTGAAGTTAGGGACTAAATTGAATAAGTTGCAAAACTTGCATTCTAGAAGTTTCTAGTATGAAATTGCTTTGAAATATTAATTAGGAGGTCTTAAATAGAAATTTGACCAATTTCTAAGTTATGGAAAAAAATTGGACATGGATGGAATTTTGAAAGTTTAGTAAGGAAGGGCATTTTGGTCATTTGGTAATTAAAAAAAATAAAAAGGGAAAATAAAGCCAAAATTGACTCATCTTTTTCATGGAGGCCGAAATTAGAATGGGGGAAGCCATGGATAGGGTTTTAAAGCTTTCCAAGATCAATAGTAAGTCCGTTCTAACCCCGTTTTTCAAGTTCTTTACGTTTTTGGAATCCCGATAATTTGATTAAGCTTATTCTAGCAATAATTTAAGCTAGGGTTCATATTTGGAAAAATACCCATAGGTGAAATGTGTTTATGTTGATGTTTTATGATAGAATATGAGGTTTTAAATTATGTTAGACAACTTGTGCTACTCGGTTTTGAGTGAAAACGAGTGAAAGGGCATAATCAGTAAAAATACCTAATAGTCATAAGTATATGTTAGAGTGAGAATTTGATGTTGCCATAGAAGGGAAAAGTGATCAGCATGTCATAAAACATAAGAATAAGGGATGAAGTTTAATTCCCAAGCCTAGGGGTAAAAGTGTAAATGTGCAAAAGTTTAGGGGCAAAATTGTAATTTTTCCAAAGTTTGAGTTAAGGACTGTTTTGAATAGTACATTAATTAAATAAGTAAAATATGATGTTTTAGATCCCAGAAAACGAAATTTGAACCTAGAATGAGAGAAAAATCAAAAATTGAGAAAGTTGGTAAAATAGCCGTTTTAGTATCGAGGTAAGTTCATTTGTATAATAAGCATTAATTTATGCATGTTTCAATGTAAAATTGATATATTTACTATGATTGCCGAGGTGTTGAAAGTATGTAAGTTGGTGTGATAATAATACTGACAATAATCTTGTAATTTATATTTGAAAGTTAAATTTAGTGAATTAATTGAATTATGTTAAATTAAATGTTTATGGTGCCTAGTTTATGAATTGATTTAAAATATGTCTATGATACATGAAGTGCATTGAATTATCATACATAAATGTGATTTCTATGATTATGGATATTATGGGAAATTGTAAGTTCATATGATTTTTAATAAGGCAATGTGTAATTTAATGTTATTGCCTTGATATTAAATGAGATGTAAGTTTATATGTAAGTAATACATCAATTTTACTTGTATTATGATATTTTATAATAATATTGGAAATATGTTTGTTAATAATTACTTGATTGGTGAAATTGTTGTAAAAGAGAGAGAAATCCCAGTTGAACCTTCGAAAAGATTGGATGATACAGATGGTATGTAGCTAGGTCACATGTATGGTGTTGAGTGCACATCATGTGTACAAGAGAGCTACAAGACATTATGATTGTAACACCCCGAACCCGAGACCGTTGCCGGTGTCGGACACGAGGGGTTAACAAGCCAAAACCACTTATGGCACCGACCAATTTGACATTCCCAGGCAAGCTGGAAAACTGCATCGCTGTCGCCTTAAAAAGTATATCTCGAGTTTCACAACTCGGAAACTGATTCCGTAAATTTTACCTGAATTTAGACTCATATATCCATCCATGGATTTATTTCTAGAATTTTTGGTCAGGCCAATTGGTACAGTTTATTAGTTAAAGTTGCCCATGTTACAGGGGTCGACTACACTGACCTTCGCGTGTTACAACTTGAATATCTCTCTGTACAGGGTTTCAATACTGATACCGTTTGTTTCCAATGAAATTAGACTCAAAAAGGAATCTTCAAATATAAGGAATGACTTCTAATTCATTCTGGATAATTTATGGAAAATTTTCAAAGCCGCGACAGGGGACCCAGAAACCGTTCCAGCCCTGTCTTGCGAGAACTTTAATATCTCTCGGTATACTGATCATATGATCATTTCGTTACTTTCATATGAAAATAGACTCGTCAAGGTTCGATCACATAATTCATTCACTATTTAACACCATTCCTACAAATTTTGGTGATTTTTCACATCCACGTCACTGCAGCTGGCAGCCTCTGTTTTTAAGGTAGGCTTTACCTATATTGTAGTTCCCATGGACCAACTATAGTCTAGTCATACTTAGGTCCACATGTGATCATATTTAGCCATTCCAATGGCTGATCATGTGACCAACTCTCTCATTCAAACCATAATCACATCATGAAACCAAATATAATTACAAACCACATATGGTCAAATTCCATACTCCACTTTTACGCACCATTTTAGCATGGCCGTACATATACATCACAAGTACTTAAAAACAACCGAGGGTGGTCCTATACATGCCATATCCGAACTCAACTAAAGGAGTACCAAAAGGGCTTTGATAGTGTGGTTGACTTCAACTTCTATGATCCCGAATCCGATCGCTAACGAGCAAAATCTATAATGAGAGAAACAAAGAAAGCGGAGTAAGCAATTTATGCTTAGTAAGTTTGAGCCATAATATACACACAACCAAAGCATAGCATTCAAGTAGCTAAACAATAATTCATATGCACAATTTCTCAAAGACATGCTTACTTCACAATCCCAACTCTTATTTTCATACACAAACAACGGCTTAGTTAAGGCCGATAGCTCGTTTATCATTGGGCGAATATTCAACGCACTTACTCATAGTGTGCAAAGCACACACAAAACATACCTTGTTGGGAATTTCACAAGTGCATTAACTGAAAATTTTCCAGCAGCTTATAAATTTGAATCACATACCTTCGGAGTTTATCCGGATATAGCTACTCGTTCAAAACACCTTGGGACATAGCCGGTTATGGTAACCCTTTAAATGCCTTGGGACTTAACCGGATATCACAACTCGCACAATTGCCTTGGGCTTAGCCCGGATATCATAGCTCGCACAATTGCCTTGGGCTTAGCTCGGATATCACAAGTCGCACAATTGCCTTGGGCTTAGCCGGATATCACTCGAACATTCATGCACATCTTTGTTTCATTTTCACAACAAAACTTTTATGCACAATTCACTTAACAAAAATATCATTTGGCTCAATGGCCATATACAAGGCGAAATTTGATTGCTTATTACTTCATTCAATCGAATCAAAATCTAAGTTTCGATACTCAAAACTTACCTCGGATGTTGTCGAGCGATTCGATGGCTATTCGACTACTTTTTCCTTCCCTTTATCGGATTTGGTCCCCTTTGCTCTTGAGCTTAATTTAACAAATAATTTGATTCAATCATTTAAGTATCGAAAAGAAGAACTCAAGGCACTTAGCCCACATATATTCACTAGACATTAAAGTCACATAAGTACGGAATTCATGAATCGACTTAACACACAAAGCCTTCAACATGCTTACTCATGGCGAACAACACAACCTCTTAGGCACTCATTCATGGCCGATTATGCATGTTGATGTTGAGGCCAATTACATGTTTAACACCACACATGAATGGCACACATTTTACTAGCTAATGCTTTACATATTGTAGCTCAATACTTATAATATAGCATCAAGCACTCATATGGCCGATTATACTTAGTCATACTTGCACCAAATCAACAATAAATTCCAAGATTTTCACATCATATGTGTACTAGGCGAATGTACTTGCAATTTCACAACCATTCTTCAACATTTTCTTCTTTAAGCAAACATATTTATCACTTACTTCATAACCAAAACATCATGTGCAAACATATACACATATAGGTGCATGGCGAATCTCAAGGTGTTCATAACCATCTAAAACACAAATTTTTACCATTCAAGTAACAAGCATAAATCATGCTCATGAATGCACCATGGCGAATACATCACAACCATACCCTTTCAACTTCGGTCATGGTTAAACAAAGATTTCAATGCCCTACTCAAGAATACTAAAAGAAATTTCAAGAGTAGTCAATCCATCATTACAGCATCATCAACAAGCTTCACATTTAGCATGCAATGGCTTTAACACAATATCAACCTTGGCCAAATACCATTTTCATGGCATAACAAGGATTTGAACCATGGCTAACATGCACATCAAGTTAGCAACCAAAATAAGCATGAACTTCATGACACAACCTCAAACATACCTTAATCTTGATACAAGTATAGCCAAATCTCCTTCTTGTTCTCTTCCAAACCAAGCATGAAGCAAAACTCCTATCTCCTCCCTTAGTATTTTCGGCCAAAAGGAAAGAACAAGGATGAACAATTTTTTCTTGTTCTTCTTTCACTTGCACGGCAATGGGGGAAATGCCACACTCACACACATTTTTTATTTCTCATCCAACATCATTAATTTTTTATCATTTAATACATCATGCATTAACAAAACATGTTTCAACATGTTTTCTTTGCCCATAAACCATGTCATGGCGGCCACTATGCCATCTTTGGGGAATTTGACATGCAAATCCCTTAATTTTGCATGCATTTTCAACTAGTCATCACACATTTCCCCATCATACTTTCAAAGTTTACTACTAGGTCCTTTCTAGTGAAATTCACCTTTATAACACTAAATCGAACCATCAAAAATGTCACACATGAATACACACAAATTATAGGCATCAAAATAAATTTTAAATTATTTTTACGCCTCGGTTTTGTGGTCTCGAAACCACATTCCGACTGGGGTCAATTTTGGGCTGTCACAACTCTCCCCTACTTAAGAAATTTTCGTCCCCGAAAATCTTACCGGTAAATAGGGTTGGGTATCGCTCTTTCATAGAGTTCTCGGTTTCCCAAGTAGCTTCTTCTATCCCGTGTTTGAGCCATAACACTTTCACTAGCGGAACCCGCTTGTTTCGCAACTCTTTCACTTCACGTGATAGGATACGAACTGGTTCTTTCTCATAACTCATATTGGCTTGAATTTTAACCTCCGATGGACTAACCACGTGCGATGGATCAGATCTATAGCGTCGAAGCATCGAAACATGAAAGACATCGTAAATCTTTTCGAGCTCGGGGGCAATATAAAGCGAGGCACGAATCGAACCGACTCGCTCGGATATCTCATATGGCCCAATGAACCTCGGGCTCAACTTGCCCTTACGGCCGAATCGAGTATCTTTTCCAAAGCGAAACCTTGAGAAACACTTTATCTCCCCGATGCTCGATGTCTTTACGCTTGGACCGCGTCGACTTTCGACGATCGGAGGCTATCTTCAAACTTTCACGGATTACTTTCACTTTCATTCAGCATCTCTAATCAAATCCACCCGAAAATTTTGCTTTCACCGAGCTCGGTCCAAAACAATGGTGTACGGTATTTACGACCGCACAGCGCCTCGTAGGTGCCATCTTAATACTTGATTGAAAACTATTGTTGTGGCGAATTCAATCAAAGGCAAACACATTCCCATGAACCCGAACTCGAGGATGCAACATCTTAACATATCCTCAAGTATCTGAATTATCCGCTCGGATTGACCATCGGTTTGGGGGTGAAAGGCGGTCTGAAATGCAACTTAGTACCCAAAGCTTCTTGCAACTTCTTCAAAAATTGCGAGGTAAATCTCGGATCTCTATCCGACACGATGGAAATAGGCACCCGTGTAATCTCACAATCGAGAAAGCGTCTGATTCGGCTAGTTTGTCCATTGAAAAACCCGTGCGTCACGGGGACAAAGTGAGCCGACTTAGTCAATCTATCTACAACGACCCAAATCGCATCCTTCTTACTTGCGACAATGGCGGTCACAATAGACCTTGTATCCCACTTCCACTCGGGTATCGTGATGGTGAAGTAATCTCGAAGGCACTTGATGTTCGCTTTCACTTGTTGACATATTAAACATCTCGAAACAAAGTCGGAGATGTCTCGTTTCATACCATGCCACAAAAACCGACATTTCAAATCGTTGTACATCTTCGTACTCCCCGGGTGGTTCGCCATTCGGCTACAATGGGCTTCGTTCAGTATTATCGAAATAAGTTCCGAATTCTTTGGAACACACAGACGACTCCTTAACCTCAAACAATCATCATCATCGATTTGAAACTCCGAGTCCTTGTTCGGAACACACTCAGCCCGTTTTGTAGCCAACTCGTCGTCGACTTTCTGAGCTTCACGAATTTGATGTATCAATAATGGTTTGGCTTTCAATTCAGCTACTGACACATTGTCGGATCGAACGGACAAGTGCACATTCATCACTCGTAAAGCGAATAATGATTTACGACTTAAGGCATCCTCAACCACATTCGCCTCTCGGTGATAGTCAATGACCAGCTCATAATCCTTTAACACTCGAGCCAACGTCTTTGTCGCAGATTTAAGTCTCTTTGAGTCATCAAATATTTGAGACTTTTATGATCCGAATACACATGGCACTTCTCACCAAATAAGTAATGTCGCCATATCTTTAAGGCGAATCGATGGCGACCAATTCGAGACCATGGGTGGGATAATTTTTCTCATGTGGCTTTAATTGCCTCGACGCATAGGTCACAACTCGACCTTCTTGTATCAATACGCAACCTAACCCAAGTAGGGAGGCGTCACTATAGATGACAAACTCTTTGCCGATTCGGGTTGCACTAGAATTGGGGCTTTAGTCAAATAAGTCTTGATTGATCGAAACTTTTCGACATTTCTCCGTCCATTCGAACTTAACATCCTTTTGGAGTAACCGTCATCGGCGTGGCTATCGTTGAGAAACCTTATACAAATCGTCGGTAATAACCGGTAAGCCCCAAAAGCTCGAACCTCGTAATATTTCTGAGGCTTCCAATTAAGTATGGCTGAAATTTTGTTGAATTCGACTCGAATACCCGTCTGAGATATCACATGCCCCAAGAAGCTAACCTCTCTTAACCGAACTCACACTTGCTTGAACTTAGCATATAATTGCTTATCCGTAGAATTTGCAGCACTAACCTCGGTGTTCAGCATGTTCGGTCTCATTTCTTGAATAGACCAAGATGTCATCAATGAACACAACTACAAACCGATCCAAGTATGGTGCGAAGATCCGATTCATTAAATCCATAAATCTGCAGGGCATTAGTAAGCCGAATGGCATCACTAGGAACTCGTAGTGACCATATCTCGTTCAAGGCGGTCTTGGGTACATCCGAATCTCGAATTCGCAATTGATAATAGCCCGATCTCAAATCTATTTCGAGAACACCGAGGCTCCCTTGATTGATCGAACAAGTCATCGATCTGTGATAGCGGTATTTGTTCTTTATCGTCGCTTTATTAAGTCGGCGATAGTCGATCTACTGACCTCATGGTTCCATCCTTCTTTTCACAAACAACACCGACGCCTTTTAAGGTGAAAAACTCGGGTGAGCAACACCTCTATCCACCAATTCTTGCAACCGAGCTTTCAACTCCTTTAATTACATTGGTGCCATACGATCTGAAGCTATCGAAATTGGAATGGTACCGGTACCAATTCGATGCCAAACTCTATTTCCGAGCAATTGGTAAACCCGGCAATTCTTTTGGGAAAACATCCGGGTATTCACAAACCACTGGTATAGATTCGGGTTTCTTTTCTAACTCCTTGTCATCTAGAATATACGCAAGGTATGCTTCACACCCCTTTCTTACGTATTTCTGAGCTAACATTACTGATATTACAGCTGGCAATCCCTTTAAGTCCGTAGACTCAACCCGAATTAACTCGTTATTCGTGCACCTCAGATCAATAGTCTTGCTTTTGTAATTTACAACCGCATCGTGCATGGTCAACCAATCCAAACCAAGAATAACGTCGAATTCGTCGAATGGCAAAAGCATCAAGTCCGCCGAAAAACAAGAACCTTAAAATACTAGGGGACTTTTCTTACACACTTTGTTGACGAGCACGTAATGACCCAAGGGTTTGACACCCGTATTACAAACTCGAGAGACTCAATCGGCAAAGTCTTCTTGGATGCTAAGGTTTCGCATATATAAGAATGAGTAGAACCGGGGTCAATCAAAGCAATCACATTAGTATCAAAAGAGTGAGGATACCGGTAATAACATCCGGTGAGGCAAACATCCTCACGTCTTGGCGTATGGCATAAGTCCTAGCGAGAGCACGAGCCTCGAGATCGATGGTGGCATCTCTAGATCCTCTCGACCGCCACTAGCATTGCCCATGTTTCTAGGCGGCCTACCTCGAGTTGTGGTAGCACCGGGTTCCCACTTTGATTTACGTTTTGTCCGAGATAAGCTCGGGCAATCCTTAATGAAATGATCGGTGATCCGCACTTGTAAGAGGGCGGTCACGGAATCTACAACTCGAATGCCATTTGCCACAATATTGGCACTCCGTTACATCTCGACGATCATTGCCAACATCTGGCGATCGAAGTGACTCGCGTGCCCATAGGGGGTCGATCGCGGTCTCGTCTAGAAAAGCCGAAATGTCTCTAGACCGCAAAAGCCATCTCTAAATTTCTTTGATGGTGTGGGAAGGGCTTCCCAAGACCTCTTCTGAAACTCCCTTGCTCCCACTTCACTTTTCTTTTCTCCATCTTGAGCTCCTCGGCTTTGCACGCTCGCTCGACAAGAGCCACAAACTCTCGGATTTCCAAAATGCCAACATACTGACTTTATATCATCGTTCGATCCATCTTGAGCGTTTACATCACGACTTACGAAGAAATGCACTCAGCAGCGTCTGGCTAAGCCTCGCAAATTTTTGTTCGTAGTCGATGAATCGACATGGAACCTTGCTTAAGATCAAGGAATTCCTTTCGTTTTGGTCCATAAATCTCGATCGATATACTTCTTTGAACTCGGTTAGAAAGAACTCCCAAGTTACTTGCTCTCTAGGCACTGTGAAGTCGAGTACTCCACCAATAGTAGGCGGAATCGCGTAGCAAGGAGATAGTACACTTTAAGCATTCATCGGGTGTGCAAGATAGCTCATCGAGCACCGGATAGTGTTGTCCATCCAAAATTCAGCTTGCTCGGCATCGTCATCATCCGTAGCTTTAAATTCGATGGCCCATGTTTTGAATCCAGTAGGTCGGGGTTTACTTGACCTTACTTGGTCGGGCCACGGAGGTATTGTAGGTCTTGGGGTTGCATTAGTCGGGAATGGAGGTTGTGGAGCAGTAGTGTTAGTTCGAATGTATTGGTTAAACCAATCATTCATCACACTATAAAAGGCTTGCTTAGCCTCATCATTCGGATTCTTGGCAATAGGTTGAGAGTCCGCCGGGCTGTCCCTTGCGTGGGAGCAGCGCCACACTCTCCACATCATCAGCTATTGCTCGGTTGGGATCGGGACCCATTGCTATACACAAACACAAAGTCAAATGGTCGAAATCACCACACTATCAATTCATCACTTAATGGCATGTATAGCTAGACCCCAAACATATCACGGTAGTCCTAGAATCGACTAAACCGTAGCTCGATACCAATAAAATTGTAACACCCGAACCCAAGACCGTTGCGGTGTCGGACACGAGGGTTAACAAGCCAAAACCACTTATGGCACCGACCAATTTGACATTCCGTGCAAGCTGAAAAACTGCGTCATTGTCGCCTTAAAAAGCATATCTCGAGTTTCACAACTCGAAACTGATTCTGTAAATTTTACCTGAATTTAGACTCATATATCCATCCATGGATTTATTTCTAGAATTTTGGTCGGGCCAATTGGTACAGTTTATTAGTTAAAGTCGCCCATGTTACAGGGGTCGACTACAGTGACCTTCGCGCGTTACAACTTGAATATCTCTCTGTACAAGGTTTCAATACTGATACCGTTTATTTCCAATGAAACTAGACTCAAAAAGGAAGCTGAAAATATAAGGAATGACTTCTAATTAATTCTGGATAATTTATGGAAAATTTTCAAAGCCGCGACAGGGGACCCAGAAACCGTTTCGGCCCTATCTCACGAGAACTTTAATATCTCTCGGTATACTGATCATATGATCATTTCGTTACTTTCATATAAAAATAGACTCGTCAAGGTTCGATCACATAATTTATTCACTATTTAACACCATTCCTAAAAATTTTGGTGATTTTTCACATCCACATCACTGCAGCTGGCAGCCTCTGTTTTTAAGGTAGGCTTTACCTATATTGTAGTTCCCATGGACCAACTATAGTCTAGTCATACTTAGGTCCACATGTGATCATATTTAGCCATTCCAATGGCTGATCATGTGACCAACTCTCTCATTCCAAACCATAATCACATCATGAAACCAAATATAATTACAAACCACATATGGTCAAATTCCATACTCCACTTTTACGAACCATTTTCGCATGGCCGTACATATACATCACAAGTACTTAAAACAACCGAGGGTGGTCCTATACATGCCATATCCGAACTCAACTAAAGGAGTACCAAAAGGGCTTTGATAGTGTGGTTGACTTCAACTTCTATGATCCCGAATCCGATCGCTAACGAGCAAAATCTATAAGAGAAACAAAGAAGCGAGTAAGCAATTTATGCTTAGTAAGTTTGAGCCATAATATACACACAACCAAAGCATAGCATTCAAGTAGCTAAACAATAATTCATATGCACAATTTCTCAAAGACATGCTTACTTCACAATCCCAACTCTTATTTTCATACACAAACAACGGCTTAGTTAAGGCCGATAGCTCGTTTATCATTGGAGCGAATATTCAACGCACTTACTCATAGTGTGCAAAGCACACAAAACATACCTTGTTGGGAATTTCACAAGTTCATTAACGAAAATTTTCCAGCAGCTTATAAATTTCGAATCACATACCTTGGAGTTTATCCGGATATAGCTACTCGTTCAAAACACCTTGGGACATAGCCGGTTATGGTAACCGCACAAATGCCTTGGGACTTAACCCGGATATCACAACTCGCACAATTGCCTTGGGCTTAGCCGGATATCATAGCTTCGCACAATTGCCTTGGGCTTAGCTCGGATATCACAATTCGCACAATTGCCTTGGGCTTAGCCGGATATCACTCGAACATTCATGCACATCTTTGTTTCATTTTCACAACAAAACTTTTATGCACAATTCACTTAACAAAAATATCATTTCGGCTCAATGGCCATATACAAGGCGAATTTCGATTGCTTATTACTTCATTCAATCGAATCAAAATCTAAGTTTTGATACTCGAAAACTTACCTTGGATGTTGTCGAGCGATTCCGATGGCTATTCGACTACTTTTTCCTTCCTTTATCGGATTTGGTCCCCTTTGCTCTTGAGCTTAATTTAACAAATAATTTGATTCAATCATTTGAGTATCGAAAAGAAGAACTCAAGGCACTTAGCCCACATATATTCACTAGACATTAAAGTCACATAAGTACGAATTCATGAATCGACTTAACACACAAAGCCTTCAACATGCTTACTCATGGCGAACAACACAACCTCTTAGGCACTCATTCATGGCCGATTATGCATGTTGATGTTGAGGCCAATTACATGTTTAACACCACACATGAATGGCACACATTTTACTAGCTAATGCTTTACATATTGTAGCTCAATACTTATAATATAGCATCAAGCACTCATATGGCCGATTATACTTAGTCATACTTGCACCAAATCAACAATAAATTCCAAGATTTTCACATCATATGTGTACTAGGCGAATGTACTTGCAATTTCACAACCATTCTTCAACATTTTCTTCTTTAAGCAAACATATTTATCACTTACTTCATAACCAAAACATCATGTGCAAACATATATACATATAGGTGCATGGCGAATCTCAAGGTGTTCATAACCATCTAAAACACAAATTTTTACCATTCAAGTAACAAGCATAAATCATGCTCATGAATGCACCATGGCGAATACATCACAACCATACCCTTTCAACTTCGGTCATGGTTAAACAAAGATTTCAATGCCCTACTCAAGAATACTAAAAGAAATTTCAAGAGTAGTCAATCCATCATTACATGCATCATCAACAAGCTTCACATTTAGCATGCAATGGCTTTAACACAATATCAACCTTGGCCAAATACCATTTTCATGGCATAACAAGGATTTGAACCATGGCTAACATGCACATCAAGTTAGCAACCAAAACAAGCATGAACATCATGACACAACCTCAAACATACCTTAATCTTGATACAAGTATAGCCAAATCTCCTTCTTGTTCTCTTCCAAACCAAGCATGAAGCAAAACTCCTATCTCCTCCTTAGTATTTTCGGCCAAAAGGAAAGAACAAGGATGAACAATTTTTTCTTGTTCTTCTTTCACTTGCACGGCAATGGGGGAAATGCCACACTCACACACATTTTTTATTTCTCATCCAACATCATTAATTTTTTATCATTTAATACATCATGCATTAACAAAACATGTTTCAACATGTTTTCTTTGCCCATAAACCATGTCATGGCCAGCCACTATGCCATCTTTGGGGAATTTGACATGCAAATCCCTTAATTTTGCATGCATTTTCAACTAGTCATCACACATTTCCCCATCATACTTTCAAAGTTTACTACTAGGTCCTTTCTAGTGAAATTCACCTTTATAACACTAAATCGAACCATCAAAAATGTCACACATGAATACACACATATTATAGGCATCAAAATAAATTTTAAATTATTTTTACGCCTTGGTTTTGTGGTCCCGAAACCACATTCCGACTAGGGTCAATTTTGGGCTGTCACAATGACGTATCTAGGTCACATGGGTGATACTATGTGTACACCATGTAGACAAGAGAGCTACGGGATATATGTAGCTAGGTCGCATGCGTGGTTCCAGGTGAAGGATACCATTTAGACAAGAGAGCTACGAAATAAACTGGCTAGGTCACATGGGTGGTACTAAGTGTTCACCATGTGTACAAGAGAGCCGAACTATATGATGGGTGGAGCTATGTGCTGAAACCACCAAGTATCGAGGATTGATCCGAAGTGTTCAACGAGAGACTCTCTATGTATTGCTTTGTGAGTTTTGTGATGAATAAGTGCAGGAACTTGGTTATGTGAATGATGTGTACATTAAGTGACCAGGATGTGGTAAGGTTATAAACAAGTTAGTTATACATGAGGATGATTTTATGGTGACCTTGTAATCATGGGCCTATACTTGTGATGTATGAAATGTGGTGAAAATGATTTGTGATATGTATGTTAAAATGAGGTTAATACAAAGAAAGTGTGAAAGATTGAATTAGCAATAAAACTGTTTTGGACAGTAGCAGTGACGTGATATTGAAAAATCACCAAAGTTAGTATAAATTTAATCAGAGACTGAATAAGATATAAAATTAAAGAGTAATGAGTCTATTTTCATATAAAAGAAACAGAGTAAGCAAAGGAGTTCTATATTTTGACATATTTATGTTTTTGTCAGACTGGTTCAAAATGATTACGTGATCCCCTGTTCTAAATTTGGAAAATCACAAAAAATTGGAGAAAAATAATTAGAGGCTCAAACTTATATTTTTAAAATCCCTAATGAGTATATTTTCAAGATAAATCAACAAGAACATTATTTGAGTTCTGTACTGTGAGATAATTAATTTTTTTGTGAAGAGAGGTCAGAACTGTCAGAAAGTGAAACAGGGTAAAATTTAATGAATAAAATGTACTAATTGGATAAACCAAAAATTATGAAAATTTTATGATGGAAATATATGTGAGTCTAGTTTCAGGGGAAATTTACGGATCGTAATTTGGAGCTCTATAGCTCGAATTATAAATAAGTACGTGACTATGACTCGTGTGGACAGTTTGATGTGAGCATTTATTAGTAAATTGTGAAATTGTACTTACAAGAATGCTATATACATTAAGGATGTGGAATGGAGAGGAGGAGGAGGAAAATAAATATATGTGGAATACATGGAAACTATGGTATATGAAATATTGATATAATGAAATAAATGATATGTGTTTATAAGAAAACAGAAAGAGAATGATATGTATCATGACATGTATATATATATATATGACTAGTCTCAATGTAATGCTTGTTGGGTATGGAGTTGAATTTAAATGTTTCAGGCAAACATGTTATTCTGCGTATCTGAATTGTGGTATTTTATAAAGATATGATCTAGCTTTAAATATGAATGCTTGATGATTAAGCTGAAGATATTTGGTAAGATGATAATCTTAGTATAAATGTATAAGTGTGTAAGAGATTAAGGTTGACCAAAGCTTGGAAAATAGCCTAGGTATATTCCACACAGGCAGAGATACGACCATGTGTCTCAGCCGTGTATGGAACACGACTTTGGGACACGGCCGTGTGGTGCCTTAAAGCATGAAATTTCCAAGATTTTCGTAAGTTCTCAGTTTAGTCCCGAACCCTTTCTGAAGTATATTTTAGGCTCCGTAGACTCAAATAAGGGACTATGTGTACGTGAATGAATGTTTTGAAATATGAATGAAATTTTATGGCCCGTATTTTAGTTTAATGTTTGTATGTTTGTACGGTAATGCCTCGTGCCTTATCCTGGCCTCGGGTACGGGTAAGGGGTGTTACAAAACAAGCACTGGAGCTTCAGTCAACAAAGTTTTCAATTGGTTGAAGCTTTGCTGACACCTTTCTGTCCACTCGAATCTAATATCTTTTTGAAGTATCTTTGTCATCGGAGTTGCAATCATCGAGAAACCTTTTACAAATCACCTGTAGTAACCAGCAAGTCCTAGAAAACTCCAAACTTCTGAAATATTTCTCGGGGGTTTCTAATCAAGTATAGTAAAAATCTTACTCGGATCAACCTGTATTCCTGATGCCGAAACCACATGCCTCAAAAAGCTAACCTCGTATAACCAGAACTCACATTTACTGAAGTTTGCATACAACTATTTATCTCGCAAAGTCTGTAATACCAATTTCAAGTGCTCGGCATGCTCAATTTATATATCATCAATAAACACAACCACAAACCGATCTAAGTACTGTCTGAAGATCCAATTCATCAAGTCCATGAAAACAGCAGGTGCATTAGTAAGTCCAAATGGCATCACCAAAAACTCATAATGTTCGTATCTCATTCGGAAAGCAGGATTTTGCACATCAGAATCTCTAACTCACAACTGATAGTAACCCGATCTCAAATCTATTTTCGAAAACACTGAAGCTCCCTTTAGTTGATCGAACAAATCATCAATGCGTGGCAACATATATTTATTCTTTATGGTCACTTTATTGAGTTGTCAATAATCAATGCACATTCTCATAGTTCCATCCTTTTTTTTCTCAAATAGAACTGGCACACCCCAGGGAGAGAAACTCGGTTGCGCAAAACCTCTATCTGTCAGCTCCTGTAACTGGGCTTTCAATTCTTTTAACTTAGTTGGTGCCATTCAGTACAGAGCAATCGAAATCGGAGTCGTCCCTGGTACTAACTCAATGCCAAACTCTACCTCTCGAATAGGCAGCAATCCCGGCAATCCTGGCAATTCTTTAGGGAACACATCTAGATACTCATACACCACTAGTACAGATTCAATCTTCTTTTCAGTTACTTTACTCTCAAGCACATACGCAAGGTAAGCTTCGCAACCCTTTCTCACATACTTCTGAGCCCATACAAAAGATATCACTGCTAGTAAACCATTCAGATCAGTAGACTCAATTCGGATTATCTCATTATTATGGCATCGTAAATCAATAGTCTTTCTTTTACAATTCACCACTGCATCATGTACTGTTAATCAATCCATTCCCCGAATTATATCAAGCACATCAAATGCAATAGCATTAAATTAGCCAGGAAACACGAATTTTGAATCATCAGGGGGCAGTTCTTACACACTTTATCAACTAACACACATCGGCCCAGGGGGTTTGATACCCGAATCACAAACTCAGTAGACTCAATAGGAAAAGTCTTATTGGATACCAATGTTTCACACACATAAGAATGAGTTGAACTAGGATCAATTAAAGCAATCACACTGATATTATAGAGAGTGAATATATCGGTAATAACATCAGGGGAGCACGAATGGTATATGCTCTGGCAGGTGCATGAGTCTCGGATCGAACTGGTATGTTTGAAGCCCCTCTCTGAGCACCACTCCTACCTTTAGTGTTCCTGGGTGGTCTACCCCTAGCTGCAACGCCACTCGATCTCACACTCTAAGCATTATCTTTCTCAACTGGCTCCGGGCAATCCCGAATGAAATGATCTCGGGAACCACATCTATAATAGACTCTATTGTTATACTTTCCCCAACATTCACCCACATGCCGCCTTCCACATTGCTGACACTCGGGTTTATTCGGTCGAGTATTACCAACACTGGCAATCGAAGTGGCTTGTGAACTCACTGGTGGTCGATCTCGTATGGAAAGCCTGACAGTAGTCTTAAATCGGTTGCTATCATCTTGGAACTTCTTTGATGCTGACTGAAAAGTCTTACTCGTTGATCTCTTGCTAAAATCTCTAGCTTCGAACTCAGCTTTTCTTTTCTTTTTGCCAAGTTCCTTAGCTTTGCAAGCTTGCTCGACAAGTACTACGAACTCTTTTATTTCAAGTATGCTACCAAACAATTTTATGTCTTCATTCAGCCCTTCTTCAAATCTTTTACACATAGCAGCTTCAGTCGAAACACACTCTCGGGCATATTGACTGAGTCTCACAAATTTTCGTTCAGATTCGGTGGATGTCATATACTACTGTTTAAGCTCGAGAAACTCTTTACATTTCTGATCTATGAATCTCTGGCTGATATATTTCTTACGAAATTCAGTCTGAAAGAATTCCCAGGTGACCCGTTCTTTCGGCACAACCGAAACCAAAGTATTCCACCAATGATAGGCAAAATCGCGTAACAAAGACATGGCACACTTTAGACACTCATCAAGAGTACATGATAGTTCTTCAAATACTCAGATAGTGTTATCAAGCCAAAATTCAGCCTTCTCAGCATCGTCATCATCTGTGGCCCTAAATTCTTGGGCCCCGTATTTTCAAATTTTATCAATAGGGGGCTTATTTAATCTCACAGGATTAATAGTAGGAGATACCACAGGCATCAGAGGTGGGTTATTCGAGTTTGGGGGTTGTTGAACAGCTAGATTTGTGCGAATATATTGAGTAAACCACTTGTTTATCATATAATAAAATGCTCGTTTAGCCCTATCATCATGGTTACTTGCATTCGGCCGAGAATCAACCTGCGTTGTCCCTTGCGCGGGAGCAGGCGCTACGCTCTCGACATCGTCCGCTACGGCTTGATCGGGATCAAGATCCATTTATTATACAAGAAATACATTTCATGTGATTGCCCTATTTTTGACCCTAGTCGGAAAGTGGTTTTGGGACCACAAAACCGAGTCACAAAAATAATTAACCGTTATATCTTATGCTTATTGTATGTGAACCTGCATGTGTGAAAGTTTCTTGCTTTAATTTTGTCAATTGTATGTAAAATTTATTAAATAGGACTTATGTGAGACAATTGTGAAATGTGACAGGTAATTTTAAATATGGTCTACTAATGCATGTTAAAAAAAAATGGACTTGCAAGTCAAATTATCCATTTTTCTTTAGTGGCCGACCATGTAGTTGATTCATATATATTATATGTATATTATATTAACATTAATTTAAACTAAATGAATTAAAGAATAAAAATAAAAGAATAATGGCTTAGTGGGGAGGAGAAACCAAAGTTGGTTCATCCTTTGATTTCTTTGGCCGAAAATTTCAAGAAGAGAAGGGGGGAAAACAAACATTCGACTACCCCTTCCTAGCCTTGATTAAGGTATGTTTGAAGTGTTTTGATAGAAATTTCTTGTGTGTTTTAGGATAGTTTCTTAATTCCTCCATAACCCATGCTAAATTTTCATTTTGGTAGCTATAGAGCAATCGGTCATGAGAGGATTTTTTCATTTAGAAATGTTATGTTGATGTTTTGTTGTGAATCAATAAAAGTACTCTATTTGGAGATTATTAAAGTATGTTAAGTTTTTGAATTTGTAATTGTAAAGATTAAGTGGTTGTGTTATAGCCGAATATACATTGAAAATTTTAATGGAGAAACTCTTATGATATAAGCTTGTAAAATTGAAGTTATAAATTGTGTTTTGTAGTTTAAATGGTTAAAGACTATTCGGTTATAGCCTTTATTTTTTATGAAGAAATCAAGTTAAATGTATTTGTGTCCATGCTATGGCCGAATGTACTATGGCTGATTGTGGACTATGATAAAATTTAGTAAGGTATGTGCTTTAAATGTGTTATGAACTATTATAGGTTAAGTTAGGTTGAAGCTTGGTGAAATTGAACTTGAAAAATGATTTGAGCACAATGTGGTATTGATATTATGTATAAGTAAATTTATAGATATATATATATGATGAAATTGATTGGTGAGATACATGCTTAAATAATATGTATGCAAAGAACGTGTGAAAGAGTGAATTGGTAATAATCTACTTGGGACAGCAGCAGTAAGGTGATTTTCGAAAATCACCATAAATTGTAGGAATTGAATTAGAAGCTGAATAAATTATGTAATTAAAGCTTGATGAGTTCAGTTTTCTATAATAGAAACCGTAAAAGTAAAAGAATTACCGATCATGACATATTTGAAGTAATGTGGGACAGAGTCAAAATGACTTCTAGATCTCCTGTTCTGTTTTTATAAAATCATTATAAAATGTATAAAAATGGTCATAGAATAAATTTTATATGCTTAGACTCCTTAGTGAGTCTAGCTTTAAATGAAACAATCGAAAACATATTTTGATTTCTGTACAATGAGAAATTTATGTCGTAGTGAAGAATGGTCAGATTTGTCAAACAGTGAAACAAGGGAAACTTTAGGAAAAATCTGGTATTGATTGGCTAGACTAAAAATTATGAAAATTTTATGTATAAAATATAAATGAGTCTATTTTCAAGGAAAATTTACGGCAATTGATTTGGACTTTCGTAGCTCCAATTATAAGTAATTTAATCACTGTTGCTCAGGAATTCAGCTTATAGTGAAATTGTGATTATATAGTAAACATTGATAAAAGCAAAATTTTGCTAATGAATTGCTTGTTGATTTCTTATAAGCCTACTATAATCTGTATGTGTGGAAGTCGAATATATATGTAGTATATTCTGAAAGTAATACTTGAATAATTGATTAATGATTAGTTTAAAATTTATAATGCCTTGACATGTATATACTACATGAATTTTGATCTTTTTGGTTCTATTTGAATTAAGTTGAATGGTAAATTAGGGTTAAGCTTGATTGATGAAAGGTACGTGTGATATTCATGCATGATTTTAAGTTGAAATGAAATAATGGTGTTCATAAGAAGCTCATGTCCGAATGTAGCCAATGGCTACTAATAATGTGAAATGTTCTATAAAATGTGTTAGAATACAATAAAAAAAAACATGTTATTTGATGTGCAATTGTATCCGAGCTTGAAGACCCGCAGGCTTCGTGCTGGAATGACATCCGGGTTAAAAACCTGCAGGCTGTGCTAAATATGTGTTTCGTGTCCTAAGACTTGATAGGACCGGTGTCAGTAAGTTAAGTATGATTACAACATTGAATATCCGTGCGAGTTAGTATTATATATGTTATACCTGCTAAGGTACGTATTACGTACTCATAAGTGAATTGACTTCAAAACGAATTATTAGTATCAAAGAATGGTATATATATATGTGAGTGTGTGTATATGTATGTGAATGAATACCGTATTTATGAATAAGAGAATGACTTATTTGGTCAATGTATGTCATTGTAAAAGATGTGTCTTAAAGAAATTTTATGAACCATATAGTATAGTGAAATATGTCTTGAGAATTTTCTTGTGTATTCATGTATATATATATATTCGCCAATAGGTTATAATTAATGTACTTGTGAGTTTTTGGCCAAGTAATTTACAAATTAAATTTGGGTTCTTGTGATACTTAATGTTAGATTTTAAATGATACGTTTTAATTGTTTGAAACACTTAAAACTTACTAAGCCTCAAAGCTTACTCTGCTTTTATTTTATTTCTTTGTTTTATAGATTGTCAATTTTGGCCACCGACTGGGATCATCAGTGATTCATCATACTATCGATCTTTTTGGTACAGTTATATTTTGGCCTTGGTATGGCATGTATAGGTTAGGTAGGTGATTGTAATGTTTTGTATTGTAAATATTTTAGCCATATGAAAATGGCATTTATATAACTTAAAGATCAGTATGTACTCAGCTTAATTTCTGTCTTTGTTGATTGATTATATGGACAAAAAAAAATTAATTGTTTGGCGCGGTAATACCTCATAGCCTAAACCGGCAATCGGACTCGGGATAGGGGTGTTACATTTTATTGGTATCAGAGCTACGGTTTAGTCGATTCTAGGACTAACGTAGAGTGTTTGAGTCTAGATATACATGCCATATAGTATTAATGTGATAGTATGATGAATTCTGACAGTTAAAAATGTGTTTTCATATAGTAATGGATCCTAATCCCAATCGAGCGGTAGCTGATGATGTTGATAGTGTAGCGCCTGCTCCCGCGCATAGGACAGCGCCGATGGACTCTCAACCTGTTGCAAGCAATCAAAATGATGAGGCTAGACAGGCTTTCTATAGTGTATTGAATGATTGGTTCAACCAATACATTCGAACTAATACAGCTGTTCCACAACCCCCACTTCCGAATAATACGCCCCCTGCACCTACAATACCTCCGGTAAGTGATCAGACGAGGTTAAATAAGCCTCCGGTTGACAGAATCAGAAAGCACGAGGCTACTGAATTTAAAACTACAGATAGTGATGACGCCGAGCAAGCTGAATTTTGGTTGGACAACACTATTCGAGTACTTGATGAACCATCTTGCAGACCCGAGGAATGCCTGAAATGTGTTATATCCTTGCTACATGATTCTGCTTACTATTGGTGGAACACCTTGGTTTCTGTTGTACCTAGAGAACGGGTGACGTGGGAGTTTTTCCAAATTGAATTCTGAAAAAAAATACATCAGTCAGAGGTTTATTGATCAGAAATGAAAAGAATTTCTTGAGCTTAAATAGGGTTCCCTGTCAGTTACTGATTATGAACGAAAATTTGTCAGACTCAGTAGATATGCTCGGGAATGTATATCGTCTGAAGCTATTATGTGTAAACGTTTTGAAGATGGGCTGAATGAAGATATAAAGATGTTTGTAGGCATTCTAGAAATACGAGAGTTCGTAGTACTTGTCGAGCGAGCTTGCAAAGCCGAAGAACTTTATAAAGAAAAAAAGAAAGCTGATGTCGAAGCTGGAGAATTTCGTAAAAGATCTTCAGGAAAGTCTTTTCATCAATCATCAAAGAAATTTCGAGATGATTCAGGCCGATCAAAGAATACTTCGGGTTTTTCCAGGTGAGACCACGATCGACCCCCTATGAGTACACTAGCCACTTCAGTTGCCAGTGTTGGAAATGATCGTCGGGACAGGACAGAGTGCAAGTATTGTGGTAAATGGCATTCGGGGAGTTGTAGATTTCATGACTGCTCCTGTTATAAATGCGGATCAGCCAACCACTTTATTAAGGACTGCTTGAGATTGTCTGAACAGAATATGAATCAGAGTGGGAAACTGAGTACTATCGCACGAGGTAGACCACTTAGGAATACGGGGAATACTAGCGGCGGTCAGAGAGGGTCCAAAGATGCTACAACTAGATCTAAGGCTCGTGCTCCTGCTAGAGCTTATGCTATACATGCACGCGAGGATGCTTCTTCGCTTGATGTTATTACTGGTACTTTCACTCTCTTTGATTCTGATGTGATTGCTTTGATTGACCCTGGTTCTACCCATTCTTATGTATGTGAGACTTTAGCATCCAGTAAGACTTTACCTGTTGAGTCTACTGAGTTCGTTATTAGAGTGTCAAATCCCTTGGGTCAATATGTGCTTGTCGATAAGGTGTGTAAGAAATGCCCCTTAAAAATCTGAGGTTCCTATTTTCTGGCTGATTTGATGCTTTTACCGTTTGATGAATTTGATGTTATCCTCGGTATGGATTGGTTGACCGTACATGATGTAGTAGTGAATTGCAAAAGTAAGACCATTGATTTTAGATGTACAAATAATGAGGTAATCCGAGTTGAGTCTACTGATTTGAACGGATTGTCAGCAATGATAATATCCTCGATGTCGGCTCAAAAATATGTAAGAAAGGGTGTGAGGCGTATCTTGCGTACGTAATTGATAGCAAAGAATCAGAAAAGAAGCTTGAATCAGTATCAGTGGTTTGTGAGTATCCAGATGTTTTTCCCGAGGAATTGCCAGGGTTACCACCTGTTCGGGAGGTAGAGTTTGGTATTGAACTTGTACCTAGGACTACACCAATTTCGATAGCGCCGTACCGTATGGCACCAACCGAATTAAAGGAATTGAAAGCTCAGTTGCAAGAGTTGATAGATAGAGGTTTCGCTCGACCGAGTTTTTCACCATGGGGTGCACCAGTATTGTTTGTGAAAAAGAAGGACAGAACCATGAGGTTGTGCATCGACTATCGTTAGTTGAATAAAGTGACAATAAAGAATAAATATCCGTTACCACGTATTGATGATTTGTTTGATCAATTGAAGGGAGCCTCAGTGTTTTCAGAGATAGATTTGAGAGCGGGTTATTATCAGTTGCGAGTTCGAGACTCAGATATATCTAAAACTACTTTTAGGACGAGATACGGTCACTATGAGTTTTTAGTGATGCCGTTTGGGCTCACTAATGCCCCTGCGGTATTTATGGATTTGATGAACCAAATTTTCAGGCAGTATTTGGACCGGTTTGTAGTTGTGTTTATAGATGACATCTTGATTTATTCACATGATGAAACTGAACACGCTGAGCACCTGAGATTAGTTTTACAAATTTTACGGGATAAGCAGTTGTATGCTAAGTTTAGTAAATGTGAGTTCTGGTTGAGAGAAGTTAGCTTTTTAGGACATGTAGTATCTGTATCGGGAATTCGAGTTGATCCGAGTAAAATTTCAGCCATACTTGATTGGAAACCCCAGAAATATTCTTGAAGTTGAAGCTTTTGGGGCTTCTTTGGTTACTCTGATTTGTTTGTAAAGGGTTTCTCGATGATAGCCACACCAATAACGAGACTACTTCAGAAAGATGTTAGGTTTGAATGGTCAGAAAAATGTCAGGAAAGTTTCGATCAGTTGAAAACTTATTTGACTGAAGCTCCAGTGCTTGTGTAGCCTGAATCCGGTAAAGAGTTTGTCATTTACAGTGATGCATCCTTGCTTAGGCCGGGTTGCGTATTGATGCAAGAAGGTCGAGTAGTAGCTTACGCGTCGAGACAATTGAAACCACATGAGAAAAACTATCCAACCCATGATCTTGAATTAGCTACCATTGTTTTCGCTTTGAAAATTTGGCGACACTACTTGTTTGGAGAGAGGTGTCATATATATTCGGATCATAAAAGCCTCAAATACTTGATGACTCAAAGAGATTTGAATCTGCGGCAAAGACGTTGGCTCGAGTTGTTGAAAGATTATGAGCTTGTCATCGACTATCACCCGGGAAAGGCTAAAGTGGTTGTCGATGCCTTAAGTCGCAAATCACTGTTTGTTTTGCGACCAATGAATGTACACCTGTCCGTTTCAGCCGATAATGTGTGGGTAGCAGAATTAAAGGCCAAACCATTATTGATTCATCAAATACGTGAATCCCATAAAGTTGACGATGAATTGGTTGCTAAACGAGTTGAATGTGTTTCAAATGTGGAATCAGAGTTTAAAATTGATGATGACGATTGTTTGAGGTTCAGAAGTCGACTGTGTGTTTCAAGAAATTCAGAACTTGTTTCTTTTATTTTAAGCGAGGCTCATAGTAGCCGCATGTCAATCCACCAGGGTAGTACAAAAATGTACAACGGTCTGAAACGTCAGTTTTGGTGGCCTGGTATGAAATGAGACATTTTTGACTTTGTTTCGAAGTGTTTGATATGTCAACAAGTGAAAGCGGAACATCAAGTGCCTTCAGGGTTACTTCAGCCGATCATGATAGCCGAATGGAAATGGGATCGAGTTACGATAGATTTTGTATCTGGGTTGCCATTGTCGTCAAGCAAGAAAGATGCGATCTGGGTTGTTGTTGATAGACTGACAAAATCGGCTCATTTTATTCCTGTATGTACGGATTATTCCCTTGACAAGCTAGCTGAAATGTATGTTTCTCAGATTGTAAGGTTCCATGGAGTACCTATTTCTATTGTGTCGGATAGAGATCCGAGATTCACATCACGATTTTGGATGAAATTGCAAGAAGCATTGGGTACCAGGTTGCATTTTAGCACCGCTTTTCATCCCCAGACCGATGGTCAATCAGAGCGGATAATTCAGATACTCGAGGATATGTTGAGATGTTGCATCCTTGAGTTTAGTGGTTCATGGGAACGGTATTTACCTTTGATTGAATTCGTTTACAACAATAGTTTTCAATCAAGCATTAAGATGGCACTTTACGAGGCTTTGTATGGTCATAAATGCCGTACATCGTTGTTTTGGACCAAGCTTAGTGAAAGTAAAATCTTCGGGGTTGAATTGATTAAAGATGCTGAGCTAAAAGTAAAAGTAATCCGTGAAAGACTGAAAGCAGCTTCAGATCGTCAGAAGTCGTATGCAGATTTAAAGCTAAAAGACATTGAATATCAGGTCGGAGACAAAGTGTTTCTTAAAGTTTCACCTTGGAAAAAGGTGCTCAGATTTGGCCGTAAAGGCAAATTGAGTCAGAGATTCATCGGGCCATATGAGATATCCGAACGAATTGGGCCAGTCGCATATAGATTGATTCTACCCCCTGAACTTGAAAAGATTCACAACGTTTTTCATGTCTCGATGCTTCGACGTTATAGATCCGATCCATCGCACATAATTAATCTATCAGAGGTTGAAATTCAATCTGATTTGAGTTATGAAGAAGAATCGATTCGTATCCTAGCTCGCAAGGTGAAAGAGTTGCGAAACAAAAAGGTTCCGTTAGTAAAAGTGTTATGGCTCAAACACGGGATTGAAGAAGCTACTTGGGAAACCGAGAACTTATGAAAGAATGATACCCAAATCTATTCACTGGTAAGATTTTCGGGGACGAAAATTCCTTAAGTGGGGGAGAGTTGTGACAGCCCTATTTTTGGCCCTAGTCGGAAAATGGTTTCGGGACCACAAAATCGAGTCACAAAAATAATTAACCATTATATCTTATGCTTATTGTATGTGAACCTGCATGTGTGAAAGTTTCTTGCTTTAATTTTGTCAATTGTATGTAAAATTTATTAAATAGGACTTATGTGAGACAATTATGAAATGTGAGAGGTAATTTTAAATATGGTCTACTAATGCATGTTAAAAAAAATGGACTTGCATGTCAAATTATCCATTTTTCTTGGCCGGCCATGTAGTTGATTCATATATATTATATGTATATTATATTAACATTAATTTAAACTAAATGAATTAAAGAATAAAAATAAAAGAATAATGGCTTTGTGGGGAGGAGAAACCAAAGTTGGTTCATCCTTTGATTTCTTTGGCCGAAAATTTCAAGAAGAGAAGGGGGGAAAACAAACGTTCGACTACCCCTTCCTAGCCTTGATTAAGGTATGTTTGAAGTGTTTTGATAGAAATTTCTTGTGTGTTTTAGGATAGTTTCTTAATTCCTCCATAACCCATGCGCAAATTTTCATTTTGGTAGCTATAGGAGCAATCGGTCATGAGAGGATTTTTTTCATTTAGAAATGTTATGTTGATGTTTTGTTGTGAATCAATAAAAGTACTCTATTTGGTTGAGATTATTAAAGTATGTTAAGTTTTTGATTTTGTAATTGTAAAGATTAAGTGGTTGTGTTATAGCCGAATATACATTGAAAATTTTAATGGAGAAACTCTTATGATATAAGCTTGTAAAATTGAAGTTATAAATTGTGTTTTGTAGTTTAAATGGTTAAAGACTATTCGGTTATAGCCTATATTTTTTATGAAGAAATCAAGTTAAATGTATTTGTGTCCATGCTATGGCCGAATGTACTATGGCTGATTGTGGACTATGATAAAATTTAGTAAGGTATGTGCTTTAAATGTGTTATGAACTATTATAGGTTAAGTTAGGTTGAAGCTTGGTGAAATTGAACTTGAAAAATGATTTGAGCACAATGTGGTATTGATATTATGTATAAGTAAATTTATTGATATATATATATGATGAAATTGATTGGTGAGATACATGCTTAAATAATATGTATGCAAAGAACGTGTGAAAAAGTGAATTGGTAATAATCTACTTGGGACAGCAGCAGTAAGGTGATTTTCAAAAATCACCATAAATTGTAGGAATTGAATTAGAAGCTGAATAAATTATGTAATTAAAGCTTGATGAGTTCAGTTTTCTATAATCGAAACCGTAAAAGTAAAAGAATTACCGATCATGAAATATTTGAAGTAATGTGGGACAGAGTCAAAATGACTTCTAGATCCCCTGTTCTGTTTTTATAAAATCATTATAAAATGTATAAAAATGGTCATAGAATAAATTTTATATGCTTAGACTCCTTAGTGAGTCTAGCTTCAAATGAAACAATCGAAAACATATTTTGATTTCTGTACGACGAGAAATTTATTTCGTAGTGAAGAATGGTCAGATTTGTCAAACAGTGAAACAAGGGAAACTTTAGGAAAAATCTGGTATTGATTGGCTAGACTAAAAATTATGAAAATTTTATGTATAAAATATAAATGAGTCTATTTTCAAGGAAAATTTACGGCAATTGATTTGGAGTTTCGTAGCTCCAATTATAAGTAATTTAATCACTATTGCTCAGGAATTCAGCTTATAGTGAAATTGTGATTATATAGTAAACATTGATAAAAGCAAAATTTTGCTAATGAATTGCTTATTGATTTCTTATAAGCCTACTATAATCTGTATGTGTGAAAGTTGAATATATATGTAGTATATTCTGAAAGTAATACTTGAATACTTGATTAATGATTAGTTTAAAATTTATAATGCCTTGACATGTATATACTACATGAATTTTGATCTTTTTGGTTCTATTTGAATTAAGTTGAATGGTAAATTAGGGTTAAGCTTGATTGATGAAAGGTACGTGTGATATTCATGCATGATTTTAAGCTAAAATGAAATAATGGTGTTCATAAGAAGCTCATGTCCGAATGTAGCCAATGGCTACTAATAATGTGAAATGTTCTATAAAATGTGTTAGAATACGATAAAAAAAAAAACATGTTATTTGATGTGGAATTGTATCCGGGCTTAAAGACCCGCAGCTTTGTCTTTGGAATTGTATCCGGCTTAAAGACCCGAGCTTCAGGCTGGAATTGTATCCGGGCTTAAAGACCCACAGGCTTCGTGCTGGAATTGTATCCGGGCTTAAAGACTCGCAGGCTTCGTGCTGGAATGACATCCGGGTTAAAAACCTGCAGGCTGTGCTAAATATGTGTTTCGAGTCCTAAGACTTGATAGGACCGGTGTCAGTAAGTTAAGTATGATTACAACATTGAATATCCGTGCGAGTAAGTATTATATATGTTATACCTGCTAAGGTACGTATTACGTACTCATAAGTGAATTGACTTCAAAACGAATTATTAGTATCAAAGAATGGTATATATATATGTGAGTGTGTGTATATGTATGTGAATGAATACCGTATTTATGAATAAGAGAATGACTTATTTGGTCAATGTATGTCATTGTAAAAGATGTGTCTTAAAGAAATTTTATGAACCATATAGTATAGTGAAATATGTCTGAGAATTTTCTTGTGTATTCATGTATATATATATATTCGGCCAATAGGTTATAATTAATGTACTTGTGAGTTTTTGGCCAAGTAATTTACAAATTAAATTTGGGTTCTTTTGATACTTAATGTTAGATTTTAAATGATACATTTTAATTGTTTGAAACACTTAAAACTTACTAAGCCTCGAAAGCTTACTCTGTTTTATTTTATTTCTTTGTTTTATAGATTGTCAATTTTGGCCACCGACTCGGGGATCATCAGCGGTTCATCATACTATCGAACTTTTTGGTACAGTTATATTTTGGCCTTGGTATGGCATGTATAGGTTAGGCCGGTGACGGTAATGTTTTGTATTGTAAATATTTTAGCCATATGAAAATGGCATTTATATAACTTAAAGATCAGTATGTACTCAGCTTAATTTCTGTCTTTGTTGATTGATTATATGGACAAAAAAAAAATTAATTGTTGGGCGCGGTAATACCTCATAGCCTAAACCGACAGTCGGACTCGGGCTAGGGGTGTTACATTTCAAGTGTCAGGAGTCATCACACTATCACAATATAATTTATGGCATGTATAGCTAAACTCAAACACGCTACGTTAATCTAAAAATCGACTAAATCGTAACTCTGATACCAATCAAATGTAACACCCCTAACCCGCAACCGTCGCCGGAGAGGTTACGAGGTATTACCGAAGAAAACATAGTATTCATACAATCATATAATTCCATAGATCATATTCGTAAAATAAATATATATTAATTTATTAATCACACTGTATGCACGAATTATAATTCCCAAGTTCAAACGAGTTCAAATCAATATTAATTTTTTGACTTCATAATTATATACATGTATTAATTAACCAAATAAAACATTTCACATAGCATATTATTCAAATCATGTGCAACATTAAAATTGGCTATTATAAAAATAAAACATACTTGGCAAATCATTTAAAGACCAAACATGCCTATTTGCTAATTACAAAGCCATACGCATTTGACCATTTTAATATAATAAATTTTAAGATCACATACCAACCACTAATGTATTCAATTCCCATATCATCTATCATTTTATTACCAACTCCTGCTACCAGACATACATCTTAATTTAACCAATATTAATCTACCATCAAAACCTATTCCTCATTCAATTTATAGCACGGACATAACTTTCAATAATTTTAGACCTTGGTCAAATATATAATAGGCTTAAATCTACTAATATAAAATATTCATAAGTGATTCAAAAGATAGAATAGCTTATACATGCCATAAGTTTAAACTTAAGTTTCAAGGGTACTAAAATATAGACGATAGTGTGACGAGCTTCACTAACGATGCCCGAGCACGTAACGATTACCAAAACCTATAAATCAAAAACAATTATCCAAACACAGTGTAAGCTAATTTAGCTTAGTAAGTTACAAGCAATTAAACTCTAAAATTTAACTTGATATCTCAAATGCCATTTAACTAGTTCATACTACTAAATCATATAATCACTAGCTTATCATATTATAAGGCACTTATTAATCGAATACTATGATTCAACTAAAATTAATATATAATTACTCAACCAAAAAGCATTTCTTCAATTCCAAATACAAGGCTGAATACATTATGGCATTCCATCATTATGTAATATATAAAAAAAATATATGCATAATACACTTCATCTCATTCTGCAATATAACATATATCTTCCAAACACAAACACCATCTTATTCGAACTTCAAAATGATTTTAGCACAAAGCTATTCACACATTTATCATTACATGCTCTCGAATAGCTAAGTCTCCATTGACATTTCATATAACATTCAATATGATATTTAATGTATTTCCACATATTATTTTATTTTCATTTAAATTATACATCTAAATAGCATTTCATCTATTCCTAATTAATCTTATATATTTGATTTCAAATGTAATCACCACATAGGTTCAAGACTTACCAAGCTCAATTTCGAACATAAACGTAACGGCAATTCCTCACGAATTCCAAGTATTTACTCATTCCACTGTCCATGATTACTCGATACGGTGGCACACTTAGTGCTAATAGTTATTCGAAAATATATAGTAAGTTCGCACACTTAGTGCTTAATAATCAAACTCGCACACTTAGTGCTATACAATTAAACTCGTACACTTAGTGCCAATCTCATAATCGTAAGCGAAAATCAACAACTCAATACATGTCACTTCTTTTTACATTTGATAATTTCATCACTACATGTATATAAATTCAATTCGGCATAATTACATAGATAATTATTGTTGTTTAAATCGATACAAAATATATGCTTAATAACTTTCCTCGGATATCGACAGACAGATATTATCGACTATTCAACGATTTTTGATTTTCCCCGATCCTTTTTGTTTTTGATCTATTCAAATTCAAATTAAGCTCATTCAAATAAAATTCAACTCAATTAAACCCAAAACACATAAATGAGGAAATTTACATTTTGTTCCTTATTTTTCACACTTTTACATTATAGTCCAAAAATTCATAGCACATCAAATACACAAAATTTAAAAACAACAAGCTCTCGCCGAATACTCCTATAGCTTATATAAGTCCTCACATTTCACCTATTATACAAACTAACCCTGCAATTTAATATTTTTGCAATTTAGCCTTAATTACTCAATTCCATCAAAACTTCTAATAAAAATTTTGTTAATCAAACACATATCTTTTATTTTCTATCTTTAAACACAAAATATATCAAACTATCAACAATGGCAACTCATGAATATCTCATCAATTAAAAAAATTCTTACATGGGTCTTAGAGTATTCGAAGCAACGATCTCAAAAATGTAAAAATTATCAAACACCGAGCTCAAACATACCTTGAATTGTGACTCAACAATGGCCGAATATGCTTGGTCTTTCTTTCCCTTTTCTTTTTCCTAGTTTCGGCTTTGATGAACAAAATAATACATGATAACATTTTATTTTATGTTTTATTTAATATAATGTTATTAAACATTTACTAAATTAACCTTATTAACAAAATATAAAACCTTATAATATGAGCATTAAAACCATACATCATTGTTATTCATGCACAAATTGCAACATAAAGACTCCATATTTAAAGAACAAAGCAATTTTGACACTTTAATAATTAACCAATCACTTTTCATTTTTTACGCAATTAAACCCCTTTTTATCAAATCGACATCTAAACGATAAAATTTTTAATTAAAACTTTCACACAAGCAAATTCATACATTTTAAGCACAAAAAATAATATTTAAATATTTTTTCATCACGAATTTGTGGTCCTGAAACCATCGTTCCGATTAAGGTCAAAATCGGGCTGTTACAGGCCATGTACTGGTGGAGCAATATGAAAAGAGATATCTCTGAATTTGTGTCAAAATGCTTGATATGTCAGCAGGTCAAGGCTGAACACCAAGTGCCCTCAGGTTTATTACAGCCTGTAATGGTTCCCAAATGGAAATGGGACAAGATCACCATGGATTTCGTGATTGGACTACCATTAACCCTGAAAAGGAAAGATGCTGTTTGGGTTGTAGTGGATAGACTAACGAAGTTGACTCACTTTATTCTTATACAGATAGATCACTCTCTTGATAGATTGGTCGACTTATACATATCTAATTTTGTGAGATTACAAGGGGTACCATTGTCAAACATTTTAGATAGAGACTTGAGATTCGCTTTGAGATTTCATTGGGTACAAAGTTTAGTTTTAGTACTGCGTTCCACCCACAGACCGATGGTCAGTCTGAGCGGACGATTCAGACCCTTGAGGATATGTTGCGGTGCTACGTCCTTGAATTTTAGGGTAGTTGGGAAAAATATTTACCATTGGTGGAGTTCGCCTACAACAACAGTTTTTAGAAAAGTTTTGTAACACCCCGTACCCGAGACCGTCGCCGGAGTCGGACACGAGGGGTTAACGGGCTTAATCCACTTACTTGCACAGTTCATTTTAAAAATTTCCAGACAGCTGGCTAACTGTGTCACTGTCACCTTAAAAATCATATCTTGAGTTCCACGACTCAAAAATCAGTTTCGTGATTTTTCCCCGAAACTACACTTATATATGCATCTACAAATTGTTTTCTAGATTTTTTGGTCTGGACAATTAGTACAGTTTATTAGTTAAAGTCTCCCATGTTACAGGGATCGACTACACTGACCTTTGTGCATTACGACTTGGATATCTCCCTGTACAGGGCTTCAATACTGATGCCGTTTGCTTCTAAGGAAACTAGACTCAAAAAGGAATCTGTACATATATGGCATGACTTATAATTATCTCTGTTTAATTTATAATGAATTTCCAAAGTCGGAACTGGGAATCCAGAAACCGTTCTGGCCCTGTCTCACGAAAACTTAAATATCTCTTAACATACTGTTCATATGCTTGTTTCGTTACTTTCGTATGAAAATAGATTCATCAAGGTTCGTTTACATAATTTATTCACTATTTAATTCCATTCCTACTATTTTTAGTGATTTTTCACATCCACATCACTGCAGCTGTCAGCATCTGTCTTTAAGGTAGGCTTTACCTATTTCATAGTTTCCATGATTCAACTAGCCCTTTAACATAAATAGCACAAAATATGATCATGATTAACCATCCCAATGGCTAATCGTTTCCAAACATTTCCATACCTCTTAATGAACAACATACAATGATTATAATACCATGCCCAAAGTATACTTAAGCCATTTTCGCATGGCTATCCAAATTTACACAAACCGAAAGGTACATGACCTACAACAAAAGGGTAGTCCTATACATGCCATTTCAAAGTTCAACCAAAATAGTATACCAAGAAGGAGCTTTGATAGTGTGGGTGACTTCGACTTCAAAATCCGAGTCCGATAGCTGAAGAACCAAAATCTATAAAACAGAGAATCAAAGAAAGCAGAGTAAGCATTTAATGCTTAGTAAGTTTGAGTCATGAATTTAGACACAACCAAAGTATAGCATTCATGTAGCTAAACAGATAATTTCATATGCACAAATTCTCCATATCATACTTACTTCACAAACCAACCCGTATATTCATGCCCAAAGATCAACTTAGCCAAAGGCCGGTAGCTCATTTATCAACTGAGTGAATACTTATTTGTAAGGGCTCAACTAATTCAAAGCACATACAAAACATACCTCATTGTTGGGATTTCACAAGCGTATTAACTGAAATTTTTACAGCAAGTTCATTCATTCCCGAATCACATACCTTCGGAGTTTAACTGGATATAGCTACTCGTTCAAATGCCTTCGGGAAATAGCCCGGTTATAGTAACTCGCACAAATGCCTTCGGGACTTAACCCAGATTTAGTAACTCGCACAAATGCCTTCGGATCTTAGTCCGGATTTAGTAACTCGCACAAATGCCTTTGGATCTTAGTCCGGATTTAGTAACTCGCACGAATGCCTTCGGATCTTAGTCCGGATATAGTCACTTAGCACAAAGCCTTCGGGACTTAGCCCGGACATCATTTGAATAACCATGCACATTTATCAATAAATCATGACACATTCGTATTTCATTTTCATTAGCAAAACTCAAACACAAGGCACTTTTCACACTTGCAATTTCGGCTCAATAGCCACACACAAAGAGCATGATTTTGATTTGCTTAAAACATGATCTAATCAAATCATAATCTAAGTTCTATTACTCGAAAACTTACCTCGGATGTTGTCGAACGATTTCGATGGCTATTCGACCACTTTTTCCTTCCCTTTATCGGATTTAGTTCCCCTTTGCTCTTGAGCTTAAATTGACAAATAAATTGATTTAATCATTTGAGTATCAAAAAGAGGAACTCAAGGTACTTAGCCCATATATATTCATTAGACATTAAAGTCACATATGTACGAAATCATGAATCTAACTCAACACAATAGTCCACACTCTCTTTTAGCCGATTATCTAAGCCAAGATAAGGCATCAATATGCTTGCCTCTAGCCGAATGCATGCACACCAATCCACCTCATGTGGCCGAATATGCATGTCTATGTTGAGGCCAATTTTATACTTAATGCCACACATAAATTGTGACAGCCCAAAATTGACCCTAGTCGGAAGGTGGTCTCGGGACCACAAAACCGAGACATAAAAATAATTAAAAATTTATTTTGATGCCTATAATATGTGTGTGCTCATGTATGACATTTTATGATGATTGATTTAGTGTTATAAGGGTGAATTCCACAAGAAAGGACTTAGTAATGAACTTTGAAAGTATGATAGGGAAATGTGTGATGACTAATTAAAGCATGCATGCAAAATAATGGACTTGCATGTCAAATTCCCCCTTTATAGGTGGTGGCGGCCATGACAAGGGAGGATGGGCTAAACATGTCATGAAACATGTTTTGTTGGTGCATTAGGGTGAAATAATAAACAAAGGTGTATGGGTGATAAAAAAATGAAAAAAAAAATGTGTGTGAGTGTGGTAATCCCCCCCCATTGCCGTGAGTTGTAGAGAAGGAAAGAAAAAAATTTTGTTCATCCTTTCTTTGAGCCAAAACTAAGGAAGAAGGAGGATTTTTGCTTCATGCTTGGTTTGGAAGAGATCTAGAAGGAGATTTGGCTAAGTTTGCATCAAGATTAAGGTATGTATGAGGTTGTGTTAGGAGTTTCATGCATGTTTTGGTTGCTAACTTGATGTGCATGTTAGCCATGGCTCAAATCTTTGTTAAGCCATGGAAATGGTATTTGGCCAAAGTTGTTATGGTGATAAAGCCATTGCATGCTAAGTGTGAAGCTTGATGATGATGCATGCAATGATGGATTGTCTACTCTTGAGTAAGATTTTGAGCTTTCTTTTGTTTTATCATGATTGAAGTTGAAAAGGAGCATGATTGTCATATTCGCCATGATGCATTCATGAGCATGGTTCATGCTTCTTGCATGTTAGTTAAAATTTGTGTTTTGGATGGCTATGGACACCTTGAAATTCGCCATGCTCATATATGTATATATATGTTTGCACATGATGTTTTGGTTATGAAGGAAGTGATGAATAAGTTTGTTTAAAGAAGAAGATGTTGAAGAATAATTGTGAAATTGTAAGCACATTGCCTAGCACACATATGAGTGCTTGATGCTATATTGTAAGTTTTGAGCTACAATATGCAAAGCATTAACTAGTAAAATGCATGCTGTTTTTGTGTGGTATTAAGTGCATAATTGGCCTCAACATGGACAAGTATATTCGGCCTTGGGTAGCCTATTGAAGGCCTTAGCTTTTCCTTGATGCTCGAATAAATTGTATTGAATTGCTTGATGTAGTATAAAATGTGCATGACCATTGTGTATTCAAGCTAAAGGGTGGCCATATGACCATTTAAATTCCTTGTCATATTCGCCATAAGCTAGCACAATGAGGTTTTGATAAATTGAATTTGTTTGAATTAGCTCAAGAGCTAAGAGGGCCACAATTGGACAAGGGGAAGGAAAAAGTAATCGAATAGCCGTAAAAGCCGTTCGACAACATCCGAGGTAAGTCCTCAAGAAGTGACCTTACTTGAATTATGTGGAATGAAATATGGATGTATTGATTATTAATTTATGTGTGTATGAGTATTGAATGATACCGGGCTAAGTCCCAAGGCGATTATGTTAGTGATTATAATTGTGTTTGAGCCTTAGTAACGAAAATAAATATGTATGTCCAATGATTATTGATGTATGTGTGCATGAGAAATTGAATGATATCCGGGCTAAGCCCAAGACAATTATGCTGGAAATTATAACCGGGTTAAGACCCGAAGGCAATTGTGCTAGTGGCTACATCCGGGCTAAGACCCGAAGGCATTCGTGCGAGTCATTCTATCCGGGCTAAGACCAAGGCATTTGTGCAAATCGTGATATCCGGGTTAAGTCCGTAGGCCTTGGTGCGGGTTACCATAACCGGGCTATGTCCCAAGGCGATTGATCGAGTAGCGACATCCGGTTAAACTCCAAGGTATGTGATTTGAAAATTATAAGCTTGCTGGAAAATTTCAGCTAATGCACTTGTGAAATTTCCCAATGACAAGGTAAGTGCGGTGTGTGCTTTGCGCTAGGAGTAAGAGCGTGTGAATATCCGCTCCTATGATGGAACGAGTTATCGGCCTTAATGAAGCCGTTATTTGTGTATGAACATAAGAGTTGGGATGGTGAAGTAAGTATGATTATGTGAATGTGCATTAATGAAATGATGCATTTAACTATGTGAATGTATTGCTGTAATTAGAGTTGATTATATTCCTTGAGACTTACTAAGCATAAAAATGCTTACTCCATTGCTTTGGCTCTCGGTTTTCTAGATTTCGCTCGATAGCAATCGGATTCGGGATCGTTGAAGTCGAAGTCATCCACACTATCAAGCCCCCATTTTGGTATAAATTCTTGGTTGAACTTGAAATGGCATGTATAGGACTACCCTTGTTGGTTTAAATATGTTATGATGTATATGTGTACGGCCATGCGAAAATGGCTCGTAATAGTGAAGTATCAACTTAAACTATTTGCGGTTTGTATATATATATATGGTGTCATGATGTGACTATGAATTGGAAATGGGAATGTTGGTCACATGATCAGCCATTGGCATGGTTAAAATGATCATATGTGGACCTATGTAAGGCAAGACTAGTTGGTTCATGAAGACTACAAAATAGGTAAGACCTACCTTAAAACAGATGCTGCCAGCTGCAGTAACGTGAATGTGAAAAATCACCAAAATTTGTAGGAATGGTATTAAATAGTGAATCAGCTATGTAAATGAACATTGATGAGTCTATTTTCATATGGAAGAAACGAAATGGTCATAGGAGTTACATGTTAAGAGATATTAAAGCTATTGTAAGACAGGGCCAGAACGGTTTCTGGGTTCCCTGTTGCGACTTTAAAAATTTACTATAAATTATCCAAAAAGAATTAGGAGACATAAATTATATGTACAGATTCAATTTTGAGTCTAGTTTCATTAGAAACAAACGGCACCAGCATTAAAGCCCTGTACAGAGAGATATTCAAGTTATACCGCGCGAAGGTCAGAGCAGTCGATCCCTGTAACATGGGTGACTTTAACTAATAAACTGTACCAATTGGCCCAACCAAAAATTCTAGAAATAAATCCATGGATGGATATATGAGTCTAAATTTAGGGAAAATTTACGAAACCAGTTTCCGAGTTTTGAAACTCGAGATATGATTTTAAGGCGACAGTGACGCAGTTTTTCCAGCCTGACTGAAATGTCCAATGGATGGGCAAAACAAGTGAACTTGGCTTGCTAACCCCTCGTGTCCGACACGGCGATGGTCTCGGGTTCGGGTGTTACAATTTTATTGGTATCGAGCCACGGTTTAGTCGATTCTAGGACTACCGTGAGGTGTTTGGGGTCTAGCTATACATGCCATTAAATGATGAATCGATAGTGTGGTGATTTCGACAATTTGACTTTGAGTTTGTTTATGGCAATGGATCCCGATCCCAACCGAGCAATAGCTGATGATGTGGAGAGTGTGGCGCTGCTCCAAGACAAGGGACAGCGCCGGCGGACTCTCAACCTATGGCCAGCAATCCGAATGATGAGGCTAGGCAAGCCTTTTATAGTGTGATGAACGAATGGTTTAATCAATACATTCGAACTAACACTACTGTCCCACAACCTCCATTCCCGACAAATGCAACCCCGCACCTACAATACCTCCGAATCGACCAAATAAGGTCAAGTAAGCCCCAATCGATAGGATTCGAAAACATGGGGCCACTGAATTTAAAGCTACGGATGATGATGATGCGAACGAGCTGAATTTTGCTTGGACAACACTATCCGGTGCTCGATGAGCTATCTTGTACACCGATGAGTGCTTAAAGTGTACCATCTCCTTGCTACGTGATTCCACCTACTATTGGTGGAGTACTCGACTTCGTGGTACCTAGAGAGCAAGTGACTTGGGAATTCTTTCAAACCAAGTTCAAAAAAAAAAAAAAGTATATCGATCGAGATTCATCGACCAAAAGCGAAGGGAATTTCTTGATCTTAAGCAAGGTTCTATGTCGGTTACCGACTATGAACGAAAATTTGTGAGGCTTAGCCGATACACGCGAGAATGCATTTCGTCCGAAGCTATTATGTGTAAACGCTCGAGGATGGGCTGAATGATGATATAAGGATGTTCGTTGGCATTCTCGAAATACGAGAGATCGTAGTACTTGTTGAGCGAGCTTGTAAAGTCGAAGAGCTTAGAAAGGAGAAACAAAAAGCTGATGTGGGAACCGGAGAATTCGAAGAGGTCCTCGGAAAGTCTCTTCAACAGCAATCAAGAGATTTCGAGATGATGTGAACCGGTCTAGAGGCGCTTTGGGCTTTTCTAGACGAGGACGCGATCGACCCTGTGACCACACGAGTCACTTCGATCGCCTGATGGTGGAAATGATCGCCGAGAGAGGCGGAGTGTCAACATTGTGGCAAATGGCATTCGGGGAGCTGTTGGTTTCGTGATCGCTCCTGCTATAAGTGTGGATCGGCCGACCACTTTAGGAAGGATTGCCCGAGGATGCTTGAACAGAATGTGAGTCGAGTGGAAACTCGGGTGCTACCTTTGCCGAGGTAGGCCACCTAGAAATATGGGTAATGTCGATGGCGGTCGAGAGGATCTAGAGATGCTACCATCGATCCGAGGCTCGTGCTCCTGCGAGGACTTATGCCATCTGCGACGCGAGGGATGCCTCTCCGGATGTCATTACGGTGCTTTCACTCTTTTCAATACTAATGTGATTGCTTTGATTGACCCGGTTCTACTCAATCTTATATATGTGAAACCTTAGCATCCAAAGAAGACTTTGCCTATTGAGTCTCTTGAGTTTGTAATTCGGTGTCAAACCCTTGGGTCATTACGTGCTTGTCAACAAAGTGTGCAAGAAAAGTCCCCTAGTGTTCCGAGGTTCTTGTTTCGGCGGACTTGATGCTTTTGCCGTTCGATGAATTGACGTTATTCTTGGTTTGAATGGGTTGACCATGCACGATGCGGTCGTAAATTGCAAAAGCAAGACTATCGATTTGAGGTGCGTGAATAACGAGATAATTCAGTTAAGTCTACGGACTTAAAGGGGTTGCCGGTGTAATATCGCAATGTTGGCCCGAAAATATGTAAGAAAAGAGTGCGGCGTACCTTGCGACGTGCTCGATGACAAGGAATCGAAAAAGAAACCGAATCTGTGCCGTGGTTTGTGAATACCGGATGTTTTCCTCAAGAATTACCGGGTTTACCACTGTTCGGAAATAGAATTTGGCATCGAATTGGTACCGGTACCACTCCAATTTCGATAGCTCCGTATCGTATGGCACCAACGGAATTAAAGGAGTTGGAAGCTCGGTTGCAAGAATTGGTGGATAGAGGTTTTGCTCGCCGAGTTTTTCGCCTTTGGGTGCGCCGGTGTTGTTCGTGAAAAGAAGGATGGAACCATGCGGTACGTGCATCGATTATCGTCGACTTAATAAAGCGATAATAAAGAACAAATATCCGTTGCCACGTATCGATGACTTGTTCGATCAACTAAAGGGAGCCTCGGTGTTCTCGAAAATAGATTTGAGATCGGGCTATTATCAATTGCGAATCCGAGATTCGACGTACCCAAGGCGCCTTGAGCGAGATATGGTCACTATGAGTTCCTAGTGATGCCGTTTGGGCTCACTAATGCCCTGCGGTATTTATGGATTTAATGAATCGGATCTTTAGACCATATTTGGATCGATTCGTAGTCGTGTTCATTGATGACATCTTGGTCTATTCAAGAAATGAGACCGAACATCTTTGAACACTGCGGTTAGTGCCGCAAATTTTACGAGGATAAGCAATTATATGCTAAGTTCAACAAGTGTGAGTTACGGTTAAGAGAGGTTAGCTTCTTGGGTCATGTGGTATCTGCATCGGGTATTCGAGTCGACCGAATAAAATTTCAGCCATACTTAATTGGAAGCCTCAGAAATATTCTTGAGGTTCGAGCTTTTGGGGCTTCTTAGGTTATTACCGACGATTTGTAAAGGCTTCTCAACGATAGCCACGCCGATGACGGCTTACTCCAAAAGGATGTTAAGTTCGAATGATTTGAGAAATGCCAAAAAGTTTCGATCAATGAAAACTTATTTGATGAAGCCCCAATTCTAGTGCAACCCGAGTCCGCAAAGAGCTTGTCATCTATAGCGACGCTCTCTACTTGGGTTAGGTTGCGTATTAATGCAAGAAGGTCGAGTTGTGGCCTATCGTCGAGGCAATTAAAGCCACATGAGAAAAATTATCCGACTCATGATCTCGAATTGGCCGCCATCGTATTCGCCTTAAAGATTTGGTGACATTACTTATTTGGTGAAAGGTGCCATGTATACTCGGATCACAAAAGTCTCAAATATTTGATGATCCAAAGAGACTTAAATCTGCGACAAAGACGTTGGCTCGAGTTGTTAAAGGATTACGAGTGGTCAATGACTATCACCCGGGAAAGGCGAATGTGGTTGCGGATGCCTTGAGTCGTAAATCATTATTCGCTTACGAGCGATGAGCGTGCACTTGTGCATTCGATCCGATAGTGTGTTAGTAGCTGAATTGAAAGCCAAACCACTATTGATACATCAAATTCGAGAAGCTCGAGAAAGTCGACGACGAGTTGGGCGCAAAAGCGGGTGAGTGTGTTCCAAACAAGGATTCGAGTTTCAAATCGATGATGACGATTGTTTGAGGTTCAAAAGTCGTCTGTGTGTTCCAAAGAATTGAACTCATTTCGATAATTCAGAATGAAGCCCATTGGAGCCGAATGGCAATCCACCCGGGAGTACGAAGATGTACAATGATTTGAAACGTCGGTTTTGGTGGCATGGTATGAAGCGAGACATCTCCGACTTTGTTTCGAGATGTTTAATATGTCAACAAGTGAAAGCGGAACATCGGTGCCTTCGTGGATTACTTGACCAATCACGATACGAGTGGAAATGGGATCGAGTCACAATGGACTTTGTATCCGGACCGCCATTGTCGCAAGTAAGAAGGATGCGGTTTGGGTCGTGGTAGATCGATTGACTAAGTCGGCCCACTTTGTCCCCGTCGTCACGGATTTTTCAATTGACAAATTAGCTGAATTATACGTTTTCAGTTGTGAGATTACACGGGTGCCTATTTCCATCGTGTCGGATAGAGATCCGAGATTTACCTCGCGATTTTGGAAAAAGTTGCAAGAAGCTTTGGGTACCAAGTTGCATTTCAAGACCGCCTTTCACCCCAAACCGATGGTCAATCCGAGCGGATAATTCGGATACTTGAGGATATGTTAAGATGTTGCGTCCTCGAGTTTAGCGGTTTATGGGAGCGGTATTTGCCGTTGATTGAATTCGCTTACAACAACAACTTTCAATCAAGTATTAAGATGGCACCCTCGAGGCCTTATACGGTCGTAAATGCCGTACACCATTGTTTTGGACCGAGCTCGGTGAAAGCAAGATTTTCGGGTGGATTTGATTAGGGATCTTTGAAGAAAGTGAAAGTAATCCGTGAAAGTCGAAGATAGCCTCCGATCGTTAGAAGTAAATGCGCGGACTGAAGCGTAAGGATATCGAGTATCGGTGGGTGATAAAGTGTTTCTCAAGGTATCGCCTTGGAAAAAGATACTCTGATGGTACCGTAAGGGCAAGTTGAGCCGAGGTTCGTTGGGCCATATGAGATATCCGGCGAGTCGATCCGGTGGCATATCGTTTGATTTTGCCCCGAACTCGAAAAGGTTCACGATGTCTTTCACGTTTGATGCTTTGGCGCTATAGATCCGATCCATCGCACGTGATTAGTCCATCGAAATTGAAATTCAAGCTAATATGAGTTATGAGGAAGAACCGATTCGTATCCCATCACGAGAAGTGAAAGAGTTGTGAAACAAGCGGGTTCCGCTAGTAAAAGTGTTATGGCTCAAGCACGGGATAGAAGAAGCTACTTGGGAGACCGAGAACTCTATGAAAGAGCGATATCCAAACCTATTTACGGTAAGATTTTCGGGACGAAAATTTCTTAAGTGGAGGAGAGTTGTGACACCCAAAATTGACCCTAGTCGGAAGGTGGTCTCGGGACCACAAAACCGAGACATAAAAATAATTAAAATTTATTTTGATGCCTATAATATGTGTGTGCTCATGTATGACATTTTATGATGATTGATTTAGTGTTATAAGGGTGAATTCCACAAGAAAGGACTTAGTAATGAACTTTGAAAGTATGATAGGAAATGTGTGATGACTAATTAAAGCATGCATGCAAAATAATGGACTTGCATGTCAAATTCCCCTTTATAGGTGGTGGCCGGCCATGACAAGGGAGGATGGGCTAAACATGTCATGAAACATGTTTTGTTGGTGCATTAGGGTGAAATAATAAACAAAGGTGTATGGGTGATAAAAAATGAAAAAAAAATGTGTGTGAGTGTGGTAATCCCCCATTGCCGTGAGTTGTAGAGAAGGAAAGAAAAAATTTTGTTCATCCTGTCTTTGAGCCAAAACTAAGGAAGAAGGAGGATTTTTGCTTCATGCTTGGTTTGGAAGAGATCTAGAAGGAGATTTGGCTAAGTTTGCATCAAGATTAAGGTATGTATGAGGTTGTGTTAGGAGTTTCATGCATGTTTTGGTTGCTAACTTGATGTGCATGTTAGCCATGGCTCAAATCTTTGTTAAGCCATGGAAATGGTATTTGGCCAAAGTTGTTATGGTGATAAAGCCATTGCATGCTAAGTGTGAAGCTTGATGATGATGCATGCAATGATGGATTGTCTACTCTTGAGTAAGATTTTGAGCTTTCTTTTGTTTTATCATGATTGAAGTTGAAAAGGAGCATGATTGTCATATTCGCCATGATGCATTCATGAGCATGGTTCATGCTTCTTGCATGTTAGTTAAAATTTGTGTTTTGGATGGCTATGGACACCTTGAAATTGACCATGCTCATATATGTATATATATGTTTGCACATGATGTTTTGGTTATGAAGGAAGTGATGAATAAGTTTGTTTAAAGAAGAAGATGTTGAAGAATAATTGTGAAATTGTAAGCACATTCGGCCTAGCACACATATGAGTGCTTGATGCTATATTGTAAGTTTTGAGCTACAATATGCAAAGCATTAACTAGTAAAATGCATGCTGTTTTTGTGTGGTATTAAGTGCATAATTGGCCTCAACATGGACAAGTATATTCGGCCTTGGGTAGCCTATTGAAGGCCTTAGCTTTTCCTTGATGCTCGAATAAATTGTATTGAATTGCTTGATGTAGTATAAAATGTGCATGACCATTGTGTATTCAAGCTAAAGGGTGGCCATATGACCATTTAAATTCCTTGTCATATTCGCCATAAGCTAGCACAATGAGGTTTTGATAAATTGAATTTGTTTGAATTAGCTCAAGAGCTAAGAGGGCCACAATTGGACAAGGGGAAGGAAAAAGTAATCGAATAGCCGTAAAAGCCGTTCGACAACATCCGAGGTAAGTCCTCAAGAAGTGACCTTACTTGAATTATGTGGAATGAAATATGGATGTATTGATTATTAATTTATGTGTGTATGAGTATTGAATGATACCGGGCTAAGTCCCGAAGGCGATTATGTTAGTGATTATAATTGTGTTTGAGCCTTAGTAACGAAAATAAATATGTATGTCCAATGATTATTGATGTATGTGTGCATGAGAAATTGAATGATATCCGGGCTAAGCCCGAAGACAATTATGCTGGAAATTATAACGGGTTAAGACCGAAGGCAATTGTGCTAGTGGCTACATCCGGGCTAAGACCGAAGGCATTCGTGCGAGTCATTCTATCCGGGCTAAGACCAAGGCATTTGTGCAAATCGTGATATCCGGGTTAAGTCCGTGAGGCCTTGGTGCGGGTTACCATAACCGGGCTATGTCCCGGCGATTGATCGAGTAGCGACATCCGGTTAAACTCGAAGGTATGTGATTTGAAAATTATAAGCTTGCTGGAAAATTTCAGCTAATGCACTTGTGAAATTTCCCAATGACAAGGTAAGTGCGGTGTGTGCTTTGCTGCGCTAGGAGTAAGAGCGTGTGAATATCCGCTCCTATGATGGAACGAGTTATCGGCCTTAATGAAGCCGTTATTTGTGTATGAACATAAGAGTTGGGATGGTGAAGTAAGTATGATTATGTGAATGTGCATTAATGAAATGATGCATTTAACTATGTGAATGTATTGCTGTAATTAGAGTTGATTATATTCCTTGAGACTTACTAAGCATAAAATGCTTACTCATTGCTTTGGCTCTCGGTTTTCTAGATTTCGCTCGATAGCAATCGGATTCGGGATCGTTGAAGTGAAGTCATCCACACTATCAAGCCCCATTTTGGTATAAATTCTTGGTTGAACTTGAAATGGCATGTATAGGACTACCCTTGTTGGTTTAAATATGTTATGATGTATATGTGTGCGGCCATGCGAAAATGGCTCGTAATAGTGAAGTATCAACTTAAACTATTTGCGGTTTGTATATATATATATGGTGTCATGATGTGACTATGAATTGGAAATGGGAATGTTGGTCACATGATCAGCCATTGGCATGGTTAAAATGATCATATGTGGACCTATGTAAGGCAAGACTAGTTGGTTCATGGAGACTACAAAATAGGTAAGACCTACCTTAAAACAGATGCTGCCAGCTGCAGTAACGTGAATGTGAAAAATCACCAAAATTTGTAGGAATGGTATTAAATAGTGAATCAGCTATGTAAATGAACATTGATGAGTCTATTTTCATATGGAAGAAACGAAATGGTCATAGGAGTTACATGTTAAGAGATATTAAAGCTATTGTAAGACAGGGCCAGAACGGTTTCTGGGTTCCCTGTTGCAACTTTAAAAATTTACTATAAATTATCCAAAAAGAATTAGGAGACATAACTTATATGTACAGATTCAATTTTGAGTCTAGTCTCATTAGAAACAAACGGCACCAGCATTAAAGCCCTGTACAGAGAGATATTCAAGTTATACCGCGCGAAGGTCAGAGCAGTCGATCCCTGTAACATGGGTGACTTTAACTAATAAACTGTACCAATTGGCCCAACCAAAAATTCTAGAAATAAATCCATGGATGGATATATGAGTCTAAATTTAGGGAAAATTTACGAAACCAGTTTCCGAGTTTTGAAACTCGAGATATGATTTTTAAGGCGACAGTGACGCAGTTTTTCCAGCCTGACTGGAAATGTCCAATGGATGGGCAAAACAAGTGAACTTGGCTTGCTAACCCCTCGTGTCCGACACCGGCGATGGTCTCGGGTTCGGGGTGTTACATAAATGGCATACATTTTACTAACTAACGCATTACATATTGTAACTCAATACGCATCAATCATTTACTTCATAACTGAAACATCATCATATGTAAATATATACCTTGAGATAGTATATATGTCATACCAATACATCATGTGCAAACATATATATATATATGTGCAAGAGCTGAATCACAAGTTGATTTTAACCAAATATAAACATATATCCAAAACACAAATCTTACCTATCATGCAATAAGCATAAATCATGCTTATGGATATACCATGGCCGATACTTCCAACAACAACAAATAAAATATACTTCATGGATCTAAGGTAGACCCAAGAAAGGAACTCATAATCATCAAGATTTAGCATGAAACACAACCATCACCCTTATTAATCTCCATAGCCGAAAACCTTACTTATTCCAAAATCACAATTTCAACATGGGTTACCAATAATAACTTGATATCTCACTCAAAATCAACTAGGATTTCAAGAACTAGTATCAACTTCCTTACCTTAATATCGACCTAAGATGACCGATTGCTTCACTCCTTTCTTCCTCCTCTCAAATCGGCCAAGAAGAACCAAAGAACACAACTTGTTTTCTTTCTTCCTTAGAATTTTCAGCCAAAGGAAGTGAAAAATGATGGACACTTTTTTTTTCTTCTTTCCCTCAACTCACGGCAATGGGAGGGGACACTCACACCATTCTTTTTTTTTTCCCCATTTCTTTATTACCCATACTCCTTATTTTATTTTTTTTCCTAACATACACCATTGTCACAACATGTTTTATGACATGTTTTGCCCATCACCCTTTGTCATGGCCGGCCACTAGCAATTAAAAAGGGGGAAATTGACATGCAAGTCCACCCCTTTGATTACATGCACTAATAGATCCTTATAGATTTACCTATCACATTTCAAAAGTGTCACACATAAGTTCTATCGACTAATTTCACATGCAATTTACTAAATTGAAGCTTAAAACCTTCACACATTCATAATCACATATTTTAGACAATAGATATCATATTCAAATAATTTGGTGACTCGGTTTAGCGGTCCCGAAACCGCTTTCCGACTAGGGTCACTTTAGGGCTGTCACAACTCTCTCCCACTTAAGAAATTTTCGTCCTCGAAAATCTTACCGGTAAATAGGTTTGGGTATCGCTCTTTCATAGAGTTCTCGGGTTCCCAAGTAGCTTCTTCCATCCCGTGTTTGAGCCATAACACTTTTACTAACGGAACCCTTTTGTTTCGCAACTCCTTCACTTCACGAGCTAGGATACGAATCGGTTCTTCTTCATAACTCATATCGGCTTGAATTTCGACCTCTGATGGACTAATTATGTGCGATGGATCAGATCTATAGCGTCGAAGCATCGAAATATGAAAGACGTCGTGAATCTTTTCAAGTTCAGGGGGAAAAAACAATCGATACGCAACTGGACCGACTTGTTCGGATATTTCATATGGCCCGATGAACCTCGGACTCAATTTGCCCTTACGCCCAAATCTGAGTATCTTTTTCCAAGGTGAAACTTTAAGAAACACTTTGTCTCCCACCTGATACTTAATGTCTTTTCGTTTCAGATCCGCGTATGACTTCTGGCGATCTGTGGCTGCCTTCAGACTTTCACAGATTACTTTTACTTTCCGTTCAGCATCTTTAATCAGATCAACTCCGAAAATTTTACTTTCACCGAGCTCGGTCCAAAACAATGGCGTACGGCATTTTCGACCGTACAAAGCCTCGTAAGGTGCCATCTTAATACTTGACTGAAAACTATTGTTGTAAGCGAATTCAATCAAAGGTAAATACCGTTCCCACGAACCACTAAACTCGAGGATACAACATCTCAACATATCCTCAAGTATCTGAATTATCCGCTCGGATTGACCATCTGTTTGTGGATGAAAAGCAGTGCTAAAATGCAGCTTGGTACCCAAAGCTTCTTGCAATTTCTTCCAAAATCGTGAGGCAAATCTCGGATCTCTATCCGACACGATAGAAATAGGTACCCCGTGTAATCTCACAATCTGAGAAACATACAATTCAGCTAATTTATCCATTGAAAAATCCGTGTGTACGAGGATAAAGTGAGCCGACTTAGTCAATCTATCAACAACGACCCAAATCGCATCTTTCTTACTTGCCGACACTGGCAGCCCAGATACAAAATCCATCGTTACTCGATCCCATTTCCATTCAGGTATCATGATCGGTTGGATCAAACCCGTAGGCACTTAATGTTCCGCCTTCACTTGCTGACATATTAAACACTTCGAAACAAAATCGGAAATGTCTTATTTCATACCATGCCACCAAAACGGACGTCTTAGGTCGTGGTACATTTTTGTACTCCCCGGGTGAATTGACATTCGGCTACAATGAGCTTCATTCAGAATCATCGAAATGAGTTTTGAATTTCTTGGAACACACAACCAATTTCTGTACCTCAAACAATCGTCATCATCAATTTGAATTTCTGATTCCACATTGGAAACACATTCAGCCCGTCTTGCAACCAACTCATCGTCGACTTTCTAAGCTTCACGAATTTGATGAATCAATAATGGTTTGGCCTTTAATTCGGCTACTAACACATTGTCGGGTAGAACAAACAAGTGTACATTCATTGCTCGTAAAGCAAACAGTGATTTCTGGCTTAAGGCGTCCGCAACCACATTAGCCTTTCCCGGGTGATAATCAATGATCAGCTCAAAATCTTTCAACAACTCAAGCCAACGCCTTTGTCGCAGATTCATGTCTCTTTGAGTCATCAAATATTTGAGACTTTTGTAATCCGAAAATACATGGCACTTCTCACCAAATAAGTAATGTCGCCATATTTTCAAGGCGAATACGATGGCAACTAATTCGAGATCATGGGTCGGATAATTTTTCTCATGTGGCTTTAATTGTCTCGACGCATAGGCCACAACTCGACCTTCTTGCATCAATACGCAACCTAACCCAAGTAGGGAGGCGTCACTATAGATGACAAACTCTTTGCCTGATTTGGGCTGCACTAAAATTGAGCTTCGTCAAATAAGTTTTCGATTGATCAAAACTTTTCGACATTTTCCGTCTATTCGAACTTAACAACTTTTGAAGTAGCCGTCATGGGTGTGGCTATCATCGAGAAACCTTTTACAAACCATCGGTAGTATGCGGCAAGTCCCAAAAGCTCGAACCTCGATAATATTTCTGGAGGCTTCAGTTAAGTATGGCTAAAATTTTGCTCGGGTCAACTCGAATACCCGATCTGAGATACCATGTGACCCAAGAAGCTAACCTCTCTTAACGAACTCACACTTCTTGAACTTAGCATATAACCGCTTATCCGTAAAATTTGCAACACTAATCTCGGTGCTCGGCATGTTCGGTCTCATCTCTTGAATAGACCAAGATGTCGTCAATGAACACAACTACTGAACCGGTCCAAATCTTTGTCAAGATCCGATTCATCAAATCCATAAATACCGCAGGGGCATTAGTGAGCCCGAACGGCATCACTAATAACTCGTAGTGGCCGTATCTTGTTCTGAAAGTAGTTTTGGGTATATCCGAATCTCGAATTTGCAACTGGTAATACCCCGATCTCAAATCTATCTTTGAAAACACTGAGGCTCCCTTTAGTTGATTAAACAAATTATCAATACGCGGTAACGGATATTTATTCTTTATCGTCACTTTATTCAGCTGACGATAGTCAATGCACATCCTCATGGTTCCATCCTTCTTTTTCACAAACAATACTGGTGCGCCCCAAGGTGAGAAACTTGGTCGAGCGAAACCTCTATCCGTCAACTCTTGCAACTGAGCTTTCAATTCTTTTAACTCGGTTGGTGCCATACGATATGGAGCTATCGAAATTGGCGTAGTCCCAGGTACAAGCTCAATACCAAACTCTACTTCCCGAACAAGTGGTAAACTCAGTAATTCTTCGGGAAAAACATCCGGGTATTCACAAACCACCGGCACAGATTCGAGTTTCTTTTCCAATTCCTTGTCATCAAGTACATACGCAAGGTATGCTTCGCACCCCTTTCTTACATATTTCTGGGCCAACATTGCTGATATTACAGTTGGCAACCCCTTTAAGTCCGTAGACTCAACTCGGATTATCTCGTTATCTGCGTACCTCAAATCAATAGTCTTGCTTTTGCAATTCACAACCGCATCATGCACGGTCAACCAATCCAAACCAAGAATAACATCAAATTCATCGAACGGCAAAAGCATCAAGTTTGCCGGAAAACAGGAACCTCGAATTACTAGGGGGCATTTCTTACACACTTTGTCAATAAGCACGTAACGATCCAAGGGATTTGACACCGAATTACGAACTCGATGAGACTCAATAGGTAAAGTCTTCTTTGGATGCTAAGGTTTCGCATATATAAGAATGAGTAGAACCAGGGTCAATCAAAGCAATCACATTAGTATCAAAGAGAGTGAAAGTACCGGTAATAACATCTGGCGAGGAAGCATCCTCGCGTGCGCGTATGGCATAAGCCCTAGCAGGAGCACGAGCCTCAGATCTGGTGGTAGCATCTCTAGATCCTCTCTGACCGCCGCTAGCATTGCCCGTATTCCTAGATGGTCTACCCCGAGCAGTGGTAGCACCCGGTTTCCCACTTTGATTTACATTCTGTTCAGACAATCTCGGGCAATCTTTGATTAAGTGGTCGGCTGACCCGCACTTGTAACAGGAGCGGTCATGGAACCTACAACTCCCCGAATGCCATTTACCACAATACTGGCATTTCGCTCTGTCTCGACGGTCATTTCCAACACTGGCGATCGAAGTGACTCGTGTGCTCACAGGGGGTCGATCGCGATCTCGTCTAGAAAAGCCCGAAGTGTCCCTAGACCGGCCCAAGCCATCTCTAAATTTCTTCGATGACTGTGGGAAGGGCTTCCCCGAAGACCTCTTATGAAACTCCCTTGCTCCCACCTCAGCTTTTCTTTTCTCCATACTGAGCTCCTCGGCCTTGCAAGCTCGCTCAACAAGTACCACAAATTCTCGGATTTCCAAGATGCCAACATACAGCTTTATATCATCATTTAGTCCATCCTCGAAATGTTTACACATTGCGGCTTCTGAGGAAATGCATTCTCATGCGTACCGGCTAACCCTCACAAATTTTCGTTCATAGTCGGCAACCGACATGGAACCTTGTTTGAGTTCAAGAAATTCCTTCCGTTTTTGGTCAATGAATCTCTGACTGATATACTTCTTTCGAAACTCGGTTTGGAAGAACTCCCAAGTTACTTGCTCTCTAGGCGAGAAGTCAACGTATTCCACCAATAGTAGGCGAATCACGTAGCAAGGAGATAGTACACTTTAGGCACTCATCGGTGTGCAAGATAGCTCATCGAGTACCGAATAGTGTTGTCCAACCAAAATTCAGCTTGCTCGGCATCATCGCTATCCGTAGCCTTAAATTGATAGCCCGTGTTTTCGGATTCTATCAACTGGGGCTTATTTGACCTTATTTGGTCGGCCATGAAGGCATTGTAGGTCTTGGGGTGGTATTTGTCGGGAATGGAGGTTGTGGAACAGTAGTATTAGTTCGAATGTATTGGTTGAACCAATCATTCATCACGCTATAGAAAGCTTGTCTAGCTTCATCATTTGGATTACTAGCATTAGGTTGAGAGTCCATGGCGCTGTCCCTTGTCTTGAGCAAAGCGCTACACTCTCAAGATCATCACTACCGCTTCGGTCGGGATCGGGATCCATTACTATAAATAAACACATTTGCAAATGTCAGAAATCACCACACTATCAAATAATCACATAAAATGGCATGTATAGCTAGACCCAAACGCATTACGGTAGTCCTAGAATCGACTAAACTGTAGCTCTGATACCAATAAAACAGTAACACCCCGTACCCGAGACCGTCGCCGGAGTCGGACACGAGGGGTTAACGGGCTTAATCCACTTACTTGCACAGTTCATTTTAAATATTTCCAGACAGTTGGCTAACTATGTCACTGTCACCTTAAAAATCATATCTTGAGTTCCACGACTCGAAAATCACTTTTGTGATTTTTCCCTGCAACTAGACTCATATATGCATCTAAAAAATTTTTTCTAGAATTTTTGGTCGGGCCAATTAGTACAGTTTATTAGTTAAAGTTTCCCATGTTACAGGGATCGACTACACTGACCTTTGCGCATTACGACTTGGATATCTCCCTGTACAGGGCTTCAATACTGATTCCGTTTGCTTCTAAGGAAACTAGACTCAAAAAGGAATCTGTACATATATGGAATGACTTCTAATTATCTCTGTTTAATTTATAATGAATTTCCAAAGTCGGAACTGGGAATCCAGAAACCATTCTGGCCCTATCTCACGAAAACTTAAATATCTCTTAACATACTGTTCATATGATCATTTCGTTACTTTCCTATGAAAATAGATTCATCAAGGTTAGTTTACATAATTTATTCACTATTTAATTCCATTTCTAATATTTTTAGTGATTTTTCACATCCACGTCACTGCAGCTGTCAGCATCTGTCTTTAAGGTAGGCTTTACCTATTTCATAGTTTCCATGATTCAACTAGCCCTTTAACATAAATAGCACAAAATATGATCATGATTAACCATCCCAATGGCTAATCGTTTCCAAACATTTCCATACCTCTTAATGAACAATATACAATGATTATAATACCATGCCCAAAGTATACTTAAGCCATTTTCGCATGGCTATCCAAATTTACACAAAACCGAAAGGTACATGACCTACAACAAAAGGGTAGTCCTATACATGCCATTTCAAAGTTCAACCAAAATAGTATACCAAGAAGGAGCTTTGATAGTGTGGGCAACCGACTTCAAAATCCCGAGTCCGATAGCTGAAGAACCAAAATCTATAAAACAGAGAATCAAAGAAAGCGAGTAAGCGAGTTAATGCTTAGTAAGTTTGAGTCATGAATTTAGACACAACCAAAGTATAACATTCATGTAGCTAAACAGATAATTTCATATGCGCAAATTCTCCATATCATACTTACTTCACATATCAACCCTTATATTCATGCCCAAAGATCAACTTAGCCAAAGGCGGTAGCTCATTTATCAATGGCGAATACTTATTTGTAAGGGCTCAACTAATTCAAAGCACATACAAAACATACCTCATTGTTGGGATTTCACAAGCGTATTAACTAAAATTTTTACAGCAAGTTCATTCATTCCCGAATCACGTACCTTGAGTTTAACGGATATAGCTACTCATTCAAATGCCTTGAAATAGCCGGTTATAGTAACTCGCACAAATGCCTTGGGACTTAACCTGATTTAGTAACTTCGCACAAATGCCTTGGTCTTAGTCCGGATTTAGTAACTCACACAAATGCCTTTGGATCTTAGTCCGGATTTAGTAACTTCATACGAATGCCTTGGATCTTAGTCGGATATAGTCACTTAGCACAAAGCCTTGGGACTTAGCCGGACATCATTTGAATAACCATGCACATTTATCAATAAATCATGACACATTCAGTATTTCATTTTCATTAGCAAAACTCAAACATAAGGCACTTTTCACACTTGCAATTTCGGCTCAATAGCCACACACAAAGAGCATGATTTTGATTTGCTTAAAACATGATCTAATCAAATCATAATCTAAGTTTCATTACTCGAAAACTTACCTCGGATGTTGTCGAACGATTTCGATGGCTATTCGACCACTTTTTCCTTCCCTTTATCGGATTTAGTTCCCCTTTGCTCTTGAGCTTAAATTGACAAATAAATTGATTTAATCATTTGAGTATCAAAAAGAGGAACTCAAGGTACTTAGCCCATATATATTCATTAGACATTAAAGTCACATATGTACGAAATCATGAATCTAACTCAACACAATAGTCCACACTCTCTTTAGCCGATTATCTAAGCCAAGATAAGGCATCAATATGCTTGCCTCTAGCCGAACGCATGCACACCAATCCACCTCATGTGGCCGAATATGCATGTCTATGTTGAGGCCAATTTTATACTTAATGCCACACATAAATGGCATACATTTTACTAACTAACGCATTACATATTGTAACTCAATACGCATCAATCATTTACTTCATAACTGAAACATCATCATATGTAAATATATACCTTGAGATAGTATATATGTCATACCAATACATCATGTGCAAACATATATATATATATATATGTGCAAGAGCCGAATCACAAGTTGATTTTAACCAAATATAAACATATATCCAAAACACAAATCTTACCTATCATGCAATAAGCATAAATCATGCTTACGGATATACCATGGCCGATACTTCCAACAACACCAAATAAAAATATACTTCATGGATCTAAGGTAGACCCAAGAAAGGAACTCATAATCATCAAGATTTAGCATGAAACACAGCCATCACCCTTATTAATCTCCATAGCCGAAAACCTTACTTATTCCAAAATCACAATTTCAACATGAGTTACCAATAATAACTTGATATCTCACTCAAAATCAACTAGGATTTCAAGAACTAGTATCAACTTCCTTACCTTAATATCGACCTAAGATGACCGATTACTTCACTCCTTTCTTCCTCCTCTCAAATCGGCCAAGAAGAACCAAAGAACACAACTTGTTTTCTTTCTTCCTTAGAATTTTCAGCCAAAAGAAGTGAAAAATGATGGACACTTTTTTTTTTCTTCTTTCCCTGAACTCACGGCAATGGGGGGGGGAACACTCACACCATTCTTTTTTTTTTCCCCATTTCTTTATTACCTATACTCCTTATTTTATTTTTTTTCCTAACATACACCATTGTCACAACATGTTTTATGACATGTTTTGCCCATCACCCTTTGTCATGGCCGGCCACTAGCAATTAAAAAGGGGGAAATTGACATGCAAGTCCACCCGTTTGATTACATGCACTAATAGATCCTTATAGATTTACCTATCACATTTCAAAAGTGTCACACATAAGTCCTATCGACTAATTTCACATGCAATTTACTAAATCGAAGCTTAAAACCTTCACACATTCATAATCACATATTTTAGACAATAGATATCATATTCAAATAATTTGGTGACTCGGTTTAGCGATCCCGAAATCGCTTTCCGACTAGGGTCACTTTAGGGTTGTCACAAGTTTAAAGATAACACCTTATGAGGCATTATATGGCCGGAAGTGCCGGACTCCATTGTACTAGACGGAACTCAAGGAACACCAGATTCACGGGGTTGATTTAACCAAGAAAATTGAAGAAAAGGTTAAAGTGATCCGCAATTGTTTGAAAGCGGCATCGGATAGGCAAAAGTCATATACCAATTTGAAATGGAAAGAGATTGAGTTTCAAGTTAGAGATAAAGTATTCTTGAAAGTGTCTCCTTGGAAAAAAGTTTTGAGATTTGGCCAGAAAGGCAAATTGAGTCCAAGGTTTATTGGACCCAACGAGATTACTGAGAAAGTTGGACCGTTAGACTACTGCTTAGCACTGCCATCCGAATTAGAAAAGATTCACGATGTTTTTTATGTGTCCAAGTTGCGTAGATATAGATCAGATCCCTCACATGTGATTTCACTGACAGAAGTTGAGATTAGACTGGACATGACTTATGGTGAAGAACCGGTCAAAATTTTGGCTTGAGAAGTCAAACAATTAAGGAACAAGAATATAACCTTGGTAAAAGTTCAAAGGCATAGACACGGAGTAGAAGAAGCCACATGGGAACATGAAGAAACCATGAGAAGTCAACATCCGAACCTGTTTACTAGTAAGACCTTCAAGGACGAAAGTCCCTAAGGGGGAGAAATGTAACATCTGAAAATTGGGTCTACTCGGAACAGTGGTTTCGGGACTACAAATCCGATGTCAAAATATTTATTTTTTGATTATTATGAAAGTAAGCATGTGTTAACATTTCATGAAGAAATTCTTAGTGTAAGGTGTCCAATTGGAAATTAGGGACCAAATTGAATAAATCGCAAAACTTGGATTTTAGAAGCAATTTGCATGAAATTACTCTAGATTATTAATTAGAAGGTCTTAAAGAGTAATTTTCCCAATTTCTATGTTTTTGGACAAAAATGGGCATGCATGAAAAATTTTGGAAGTTTAGTAAGGAAGGGCATTTTGGTCATTTGGTAATAAAATCAATAAAAAGGGGAAATGAAGGCAAAAATCAGCCATTCTTCTCCCTCTTACTGCCAAAACTCCAAGGGACACCATAACTAGGGTTTCTTCACTTTCCAAGCTCAATAGTAAGTGACTTCTAGCCCCGTTTTTAATGTTCTTTGTATTTTTAAGATCCTTAAAACATGTTCTCTCCATTTCTACCCATATTTTAAGCTAGAGTTCATGTATGCAAAATGCTGATGTGTGACATGTGAAATAGAGGAAAATGTGGGCTAGTATGAGTTTATAATACATTCTGCTAGGCTTGGGTAACTAAGGAATTGCATGTATTTCATTTTACGAGCCCAAGGACTAAGTTGTAAAATATTGAAATGTTAGGGGCAAAATGGTCATTTTGCTCAGGGGTGAATTTTAGGTCCAGAATAAATAGCATGAGGTATTAATAATTTATTTTTACTGATATAGACCTGAGGAATTGATTTCGGAGATCGATCATGGAAAACAAAAGGTTTAGGAATAACTGAAATATGAAACCTAAGCAATTACCAGGTAAGTTCATGTAACTCGAATGTAAACTATCTTTAAATACATTAAAGATGTATGTACATGTATGAATTATAACAATAATATTTATTTTATGACAACTCATGAATTATTAATGTTATGATGAAATGTCCCGGTTGAATAAAAATGGATGTTTGATGGATTACTCAAAAATGAAATAATGGTATAAAGGATCCAACCCGGACGGGTGATCCTATAGTGATCTAGCATCCCGAATAATATGTGTGCTTTGACAGATTTAGCCCAGACGGGTAGTCCGAATAGGATCTGAATTTAGCCTGGACTAGAAATTCAGACCTAAACTCGTAGGAGTATATGTTATTGTAGGGGATTTAGCCTGGACTGGTAATCCCGACATTACTCTGTGAGTTACGTTGTGGGGGATTCAGCCTGGATTGGTAATCCCACCATAAAAGTGAGGTTCACGGGAGTGCGTATCTAAAAGATCACTTGCATGATTTGATGTTAAACAAGATATAGATTGAGATTCCAAGAAATTTGATGGGATTAAAATGTTAAATGGGAATAGACATGTTTGAATTGATGAGCTTGTCTATGAAGGATGCTACATTGTACTGGCATGGACTAACTTGATGGTTGAGTACATGTGATAGGAAATTTTACTATGAATGTTTGGCCTGAATGTCTTATATGGTTGCATGCTAAATAACCAGTAAGTTTACTTTCCCGTTATCCGGACTTACTAAGCATGTTAATGCTTACCCCTTCTTTTTTCCCTGTTTTACAGAGCTTGTGGACTCGTGAAGATTGGAAGATGATTAGAGCATTGTCAACACTATCAACTTGTCTTGCGTTGGTATATAGATACTTTATTTTGTTTCAATGGCATGTATAGGTTTTAGTTATTTTGTGGTATGTGTCATTGGTTGGCCTATGAAAAGGCTTAAATATTAAATTTATTCTTTTTGTATATGGCCATAAGACATGGCTCATTTTGATGTAGGCTATGACCTACTACTTGTGCTTGTTTGTGGTTAAATGTTCTTGTGATTATTAAATGTGGTATATTATAAATAAACATATGAAATGTGGCCAAATCACTTAGGATGGTTAGGTCATAATTGGCAATGAGTTATAACAATGAGCCAAGTCTAAACATATTTTTGAATGAGATGGAAATTCTAAATACAAAGAGGATAAATTAGCATGTATATAACTGATGAGAGAGGTTAACATGCAATAGACCATTTATGGTAGTACTCAGACATATTTATGCCATGTTAAACATCATTGAGTTTCATGAATATGAGTGGTTATAGAGTGTGACCATTGGATTAGATTTGTAGCCTCCAAAAGGGTCCACATGATAGACACATGGGCGTGTGTCTAGGCCGTGTGTGACGAACGGTCAGCCCCATGGACATGTGGTATGGCCGTGTGTCCCCTGCAAATAAAATTTTTAGGTCAGAATGCATGGTAGTAAAAATATGGGTAGAGACACGGCCGTGTGTCTAAACCGTGTGGAGGACACGGCCTAGCACACGGGCGTTTGTCTTGGCCGTGTTTCCCTAAACGTATGATGATGTCATAAATAGAATGCTAGAGTTTTTAGGCACGGGCGACAACATAGGCGTGTCTAAGCCATGTGAAGGACACGAGCCAAGAACACGGGCATGTGCTCGCCCGTGTGAGAACCCCTGTAGGTTCGAAATGAGAAATAAATTCAATTAATTCCACACGGGTAAGGGACAGAGGTGTGTCCCAAAGCACACGGGCGTGTGCATTGCCTCACGCGAGCATGTGAGGCTTAACCTAGGAAATTTTCCAAAACTTTCTTAAGTTCTCGGTTTAGTCCCAGACCATTCTCAATGTATGTCTTGGGCCTCGTAGGTCCATAATAGGGACATTATGAATATGATTGATTGGTTTTAATTTGGAACAAAATTTTATAGCTCGAAATTTTCCCAAAAATGTCATGTTCGTGCACAGTAATGCTCTATACCTTGTCCCGGTCTCGGGTACGGATAAGGGGCATTACATTGCCAGACTTATTTCTTAAATAATCATACATTCCATATATATTTCTCAAATCCAAACAAAAGTCATTCAAATACAATCATATAGTTCCTAAAACGAGCCTTCGAGGCCCAAAACAAGCATTAGAAGTGGTTCGGGACTAATTCGAATACATAATAAATTTTTAGAAAAACATAGAAACTTTTCAAAGTGCAGGGGACACACGCTCGTGTTTCCAGGTTGTGTAGACATTCAAAATGGGATCACATGGTTGTGTCCCAGCTAGTGTATGACCCCGTGTAACTCTCTGACTTGGGCACACTGCCAACCACATGCCCGTGTGACTAGCCCGTGTACCCTTCAGAATGGCCTCACATGCCTATGTGCTAGGCCGTGTGAAATCTGGAGGGTATACTGACTTATGCCACACAGCTAAGTCACACGCCCATGTGCTAGGCCATGTGAAGCTACTGACTTGGTTTCTAAATAAATATCAGGGGACACACGACCATGTCACCTGGCCATGTGTGACACATGGCTAAGACACACGCTTGTGTCTCTGCCTGTGTGGAAAAAAATAGGCTATTTCCAAGCCATTTTTCTCACCCAAATTTGCAACAATCTAAACCCATCAAATAACATATGACCATATCATCAATAGGCATTCAAACAAATCTCAACCAAGTCCAAATCATGCAATATCAATACCAACAACCATAAGGCTCATAAGCATTCCATTTAACCATTAAACAACATACCAATATGCCTCCAAAATATACCTAAATGATTAAACTCACTTATTAGACTTTTTGCCTAATTCAACATGTATACCACATTCTCAAGTTCAATCATTTTGTACTCAAAATACGAATACACAATTAAGGCATTTCCATGGCAATCTAAATACATACCAAAATGAGAATAACCACATATATACATACATAACCAACATATGCCAAATTAAGTCATATTAAATGACTAATTACATATCCAAAACATATAGGCTTCCATTAGCCAAATGACCTATATTGCCATATAACCAAAATACATAACGTTCCAAAGTACCCAAAACAACGGCTGAATTGTGTGATGGGATCTCTAACAACACCCAATCCAAGCAAGCTTCAAAATCACTATAAAACATGTAAAAAGTAAACAAACTTAGTTTTCTCATATGGCTAGAAATTACATCTTACCATTCATTCATAATTTAAGTAAATAACATAGCATAATGCAACTTAATTTGAATCCAAAAGCCTAACACATATTCAATCAAATGGTTAGACATGAATTCAAAAATCTTATAGTTTCAATGCTTATACAACTCATGAACATACTTGTACTAGTACATATCAATCTCTTACTCTTTCATATCATCAATATACTCGTTGAACCATTTGGAATAATATCGGTGTAACACCCCTAACCCGTATCCGTCGCTGGAATAGAGTTACTAGGTATTACCGATCAAAACATAACACATATATCATATATTTATCATTTAAAGCATTCATTCTCATACATCATTCAATACAACCACATTGTCCCTTAAAAGGATATACGAGGCCTTAAAAAAGCTTCAGAAGTGGTTCGGGACTAAACCAATAACATACAAAAAGTTTGAAAACTTTAGAAATTTTTTTCATCTATACAAGGGTCACATGCCTGTGTGAGCAGGCCATGAGCCTCACATGGCTAACAGACATGCTCGTGTCTTAGATCTGTGAAAATAGAACATACATACTGATTGCATCTCACGGTCGAGGACACGCCAATGTGCTAGGCCATGTTAAAACTGGAGAGTATACAGACTTGGGTCACACGGCCAACCACACACTCGTGTGCTAGGTCGTGTACCATTTAGGGGGTTTACTGACTTATACCACATGGCCAATCACACGCCTGTGTGTGAGACAATGTGGAGCATATTGCCTTAAATTTAATTCAACACTAGAGGACACACGGCCATGTAACCTAGCCGTGTGTTACACATAGCTGAGACACACGTCTGTGTCTCTGCCCGTGTGGACAAAAATAGGCCAGTTTCAAAGCCAATTTGCCACCCTTTTTACACATACCCAAGTAAACTCAATTGGTACCATTTTAAATCACAAATATGTAGCCAAGGTTCATCAACCAATACATAATCATACCATATCCATTACAACCAAATTCATTACTCAAATCCATACCATTTACTATTCAAATACCAATCAATTTACCTTGCTTTACTAAGCATAATTCACATGTATAATTCATTTAACAAAACCAATCCAGACATACATAACCATTTCAATTCTATTCATTCATTATAGGTCTATTACCAAAAAATAAAAGTAGAACTATTTGCACATTCATAAGCATCATCAAGTTCATCATCTTATGCCTACTCAAATGGCCAAAATACATATTCATCAAACATACCAAAATGACTCAAGCCCATACATGCCATATACCATATTACATGATTGCAAAAGTACCAGAATAGATGATCGATAGTGTGATGTGGTCTCTGACGATTCTTGAATCCGAGCTAACTTCGTAGAACTATAAACATAGAAACAATTAAATAAAGTGAGCTATAAGCTTAGGAAGTTCGTATATGAACAAGAAATAAATACAACATTCATTAGCAATTCAAGATGGATAATATCTTAAACATTTAAGACATCAATTCATGAGCTAACATAAAATTTACCCATCTTATCATTCATAAGTTCTCAAGTTTCATTAGTTCGATACTCAAATAGTTTTCTGTACATACCTATACGGAGACATTTCTATTTCTCATCAACACTTTTATCAAACCACTTCAATTTACAAATGCTTACAATATAATTTCATCGATTTTTTGATGCCATAGTCCAACTATGGTCTTACACATACATTGCCAAGGCCATGCCGTGGTCTTTCATTCACATGCCATAACTCGGTTATGGTCTTATTACTTGATTGCCATAGCCCGGCTGTGTTCTTATTTGGCAACTTGCCTTTCTGAACTCATACATTTCATTTAATATCTCAAAATTGATCCAATAGAATAAATACTATCTCAATTTCATCCATTCAATAAATAGATACACATTTAAGTTCAATTATATGAACTTACCTCGTATTTAGAATTGTCGTATCGAGTCGACTACTTGATAACCTTGCTCTTCCCCTGATCTAAATCTGATTTCTTTCTTTCTTGATCTATATGAATTAAAAATTGACTTATTGAATAACATATTCTTTCAATTTAGTCCAAAACATACATTTAGGCATATTTGCACTTTAGCACCTAAACTTTCACACTTTTAACAATTTAGTCCTTTTTTTCACAAAACACAAAAATTCACATAATTTCATTAAACCCAAGCTTGGCTGAATTACATATAAGTCCCTAGCAGCCCAAAATTTTCATTTATTTCACATTTGAACCCCTCAATTTACACATTTCACAATTTAATCCCTTTTTGACATTTTGTCAAAAATCACTTTAGAAAACTAGTAAAACTATCATCAAGCTTTCATATTTCAACATTAAACATCAAATAACTCATAGATTCAATAATGGCAACTCTCAAAATCTTTAACAGTTTCAAAATCTAAGGTACGGTCTAGCTAGATTGAGCTGCAACGATTATAAAAACATAAAAATTATCAAAAACCAAGCTCAAACCGTACCTTAATCAAGCTAAATGTGTGTTGAACACTAAATGCTCTCCCATGGCTTTTTTCTCTTCTAATTTCGATTGAATATGATGAGATTAAAGCTTATTTTAGCTTTGTTTTATTTATTATATGTTTATTTACATTTTTACTAAATTAACTTTAATTAATAAACTTTAAAAACACATAAGCCATGTCCATTAATGTCCATTAACACATTTAATGACCTAATTACCATTTAAGGCCATCAAATTTAAAAGCCAAAGTCATTTGACACCTTTAACTAATAGAATGCAACTTTTGCATTTTACGCAATTTAGTCTTTTTTCTCAAATTGAGCAATTAAACGATAAAATTAGCTCAGGAAATTTTCACTTATACATACAACCATGTTGTAACATATAAAATAATAATAAAATAATTTTTTGACATCAAATTTGTGGTTTCGAAACCATTGTTCCGATTTAGCTAAAACTGGGCTGTTATAACTCTCCCCCCTTAGGGATTTTCGTCCCCGAAAATCTTACCAGTGAATTGATTTGGGTATTGTTTTCTCGTAGCATCCTCGGGTTCCCATGTAGCTTCTTCAACATAGTGTCGATGCCATAATACTTTCACTAATGCGATTCTCTTATTTCTCAGCTCTTTAATCTCACAGGCTAAAATTTGAATCGGTTCTTCAGCATAAGACATATCAGATTGAATTTCAACCTCGGTTGGGAAAATGACATGTGAAGGGTTGGATCGATATCATCGAAGCATCGACACATGAAATACATTATGTATCTTCTCTAACTTAGATGGTAAAGATAGTCGATATGCCACCAGCCCAACTCACTCAATAATCTCATACGGTCCGATGAATTGTGGACTCAATTTCCCTTTCGGACCAAATCGAAATATCTTTTTCCACGACGATACTTTCAAAAACACTTTATCCCCGATTTGGGACTAAATATATTTTCGTTTCAAGTTTGCATATGATTTCTGTCAACCTCATGCCGCTTTCAACTTATCACGAATTGCTTTCACTTTATCTTCTGTTTCTCTGATCAAATCAACCCTGTGAATCTTATTCTCACTAAGCTCAGTCCAGTACAACAATGTTTGACATTTACGACCATATAGAGCTTTGTACGACGCCATTTTAATACTCGATTGGAAACTATTTTTTTAAGAAAATTCAATCAACGGTAGATATTTCTCCCATCTACCTTCAAACTCAAGAATGTAACATCACAACATATCCTCAAGTATCTGAATAACTTGCTCAGATTGACCATCCGTTTGAGAGTGAAATGCAGTGCTAAAATGCAGCTTTGTACCTAAAGCTTCTTGCAAATTCTTCCAAAATCGCGAAGTAAATCTCATATCCCTATTCAAAACAATAGATAGTGGCACTCCGTGCAATTGAACAATTTTTTGAAAAATAAAGCTCCGCCAATTTATAAAGTGAGTAATCCATACATACCGGAATGAAATGAGTTGATTTCGTCAATCTGTCAACAATGACCCAAATTGCATCTTTCTTTCTCAGAGATAAGGGCAAACCTGATACAAAATCCATTGTTACTCTATCCTACTTCCACTTAGGAATCATAATTGGTTGTAATAAACCTGACGACACTTGATGCTCAACTTTGACTTGTTGACAAATCAAACATTTCGAAACAAATTCGGAGATATCACGTTTCATACCGTGCCACCAATAAAACTAATTTAAATTGTTATACATTTTCGTGCTTCCCAGGCGTACTGATAAACAAAAATTGTGTGCTTCATTTATAATACTCTAAGTGAGCTCAAAATTTCTTGGTACACAAATTCTGTCACGAAACATCAAACAGTCATCAGACTCTAATCGAAACTCTGAATTAGGAGTCGACTCATACTGAGTTCGTTTTGCTTGTAATTCATTATCAAAATTTTGAGCTTAACAAATCTGTTGTAGAAATAACGGTCTTGGTTTCAACCCAGCTACTATCGAACTATCGTCAGACAAAGCTAATTGTGTGTTTAAAGCTCGTAAAGCAAATAAGGACTTTCTGCTCAAAGCATCAACGACTACCTTTGTTTTCCCCGGATGATAGTCAATGACTAATTCATAGTCTTTTAGTAATTCTAACTATCTCTGCTGTTGCAAATTCAAGTCTTTCTGAGTCATCAAATATTTCAAGCTTTTATGATTGGTATAAATATGGCATTTCTTGCCAAACAAATATTGATGCCAAATTTTGAATGTGAACATTATCGCGACTAACTCTAGATCATGTGTCGGATAGTTCTTTTCGTGCGGCTTTAATTGTCTTGAAGCATATGCTACAACTTTGCCTTCCTGTATGAAAACACAACCCAGACCATTTAACGATGCATCACTGAAAACTTCAAATTCTTTACCCGACTCAGGTGGAACTAACACTAGTGCCTCTATCAATAATGCTTGCAACTACTCAAAGCTTTGTTGACACTTTTTTTGACAACTCAAATTGAACATCTTTTTGAGGCAATCGTGTTAGTGGGGTTGCAATCATCAAGAATCCTTTCACAAATCGTCTATAATAGCCGGCTAGTCCCAAAAAACTACAGACTTCGAATTTATTTCTCGGAGGCTTCTAATTTATAATCGCGGATATTTTGTTTGGGTCAACTCGAATACCCACGACTAAAAATATATGTCCCAAAAAACTAACCTCTCATAGCCAAAACTCACATTTGCTGAACTTTACAAACAACTATTTATCTCTCAAAGTTTGTAACACGATTCTCAAATGCTCAGAATGTTTAGATTCATTAAGAGAATAGCTTAAAATGTCATCAATAAATAAAACTATGAATTGATCTAAATACAACCTGAAAATTCGGTTCATCAAGCCCATAAAAATAGTAGGTGCATTGGTTAGTCCGAAAGGCACAACAAGAAATTTGTAGTTGTTTAACTTGTTACCGGTAATAACCTGATCTCAAATCAATTTTTGAAAACACTATTGTCCCTTTGAATTGATCAAACAAATCATCTATTCGTGGCAAAGGACATTTGTTCTTGATCGTCACTTTGTTGAGCTACCGATAATCTATATGCATTCTCATTGTGCCATCTTTCTTTTTCACAAATAACACTGGTGCACCCCAATGAGAGAAACTTGGTCTACCAAAACCACTATCTGTCAATTCTTGTAACTGAGCTTTCAATTCCTTTAACTCTATCGGTGCCATTTTGTACGGAGCTATCGATATAGGCGTAGTTCCCGGTACTAATTCAATACCAAACTCAACTTCTCTGATAGGTGTTAACTTGGTAACCCTTCGAGAAATACATCTAGATACTCACACACAATTGGTATTGATTCAATCTTTCTTTCTGTCACTTTTGTATGAAGTACATAAGCAAGATAAGCTTCACACCGCTTTCTCACATATCTCTGAGCTAACATAGATGAGATCACAACTGGAAAACTATTTAGATCATCAGATTCAATTCTAATAGTCTCATTATTCTGGCATTTCAGGTCTATTGCCTTTTGTCTACAATCCACTACAGCATCATGCATAGCTAACCAATCCATACCCTAAATCACATCAAATTTATCGAATGGCAACAACATCAGATTAGCTGGAAAACAAAAATCCCAATGCATTAACGGACAATTCCCGCAGACTTTGTCAATCAAAACACATTTGCCTAAGGGGTTCAATACTTTAATCACAAATTCAGTAGACTCTACAGGAAAATTTTTACTGGATACTAAATTCATACATATATAGGAATAAGTTGATCTTGGATATATCAATGCAATCACATTAGTATCAAAGTGAAAGTACCGGTTATAACATCTGGAGATGATGCTTCTTCACTAGCGTGAATAGCATAGGCTCTAGGAGGTGCTTTAGCATCGGATCTCACAACAGTATCTTGAGTTGTACCTCTACCACCACTCATATTTCCAACATTACGGAATGATCTTCCTCTCATAGTAGGGTTGCTTGTGTAACACCCTAAACTTAGCCTAGACGTTATGGCCAAATCTGCGATGTCACATTGAAGTGTAATTTGAAAAGCGTTGTCCTGTTCAAAAAGTCCGTACTATATAAAAATCCCTCGTACTGATCTTTTATAAAACTTTTAAGTCAAAAGCTCTAGTAGGTTTAGCAAAAGTTTAATCATTTTAGGTTGTTATTACACTTTGAAGACATTGTTTATTGCGATAGCTTTTGAAATATGTTGCAATGGCGTGGTGTTTTGAAAACATTTATCTTTTGAAAATTCGTGTCCTACTACTAGCAGATATAAATCAAAGTGAGTAAACCCAAATCAAAGTAAAAATTAAAGAGGCTTTATTACATAACAAAAACCCAAATAAAATAACTTAAAGATTAAAAGTTTAAAATATTAGCAAAAGCAGTTGTGTGGCCTCCATTGAGTCCCTCGCAACACCAACCCGCCTAAGGATTACCATGCACAGGAAAATAGAAGGGTGAGTTTATGAAAAATGCTGTGTGTATTCCTTTTACAATAATCAGTCGAAACGTAGGCAAACACAGTTTTGGCCTAAGCTCGTTTCAGTGATAGTCCAGTAATAGTATAGGCCTTAGCCCATTACAGTAATAGTATCAGTGTGGGCCTTAGCCCATTACAGCAACAATATCAGAAATGCAAGTAGAATTCCTGCCCATCCATCATCTACACTCCACTTCGTCCAACCTTACACTCTAGGTGGGGATAAAATCAACCTACCCATCCCTACACTCTAAATATAGCACCGGTTGTGGTACTAAATAGTATTTGCAGCAGAGCTACCAGTACAGTACACTTTCTCCAAATATATCAAACCCACCCCCATGCAGAGTATCATGTCATAATATCATACGTGTATGCAAAATGTCATGGTCGAATACAGTTAAACATATTATAGGGGTATATCAATCATTTTACCTATTAGGGGTATAACAATCATTTCATTAGTATGGGGTCTGAGTTACTTACCGACCAAACAGTAGGTCCACAATTGTCTCGGGCGACCCGTGCAACCTTAACTATCAAACAGTGAAAATAGGGCCAAAGCCCATAACACAACCCATGTGGCCCAATAAGCCCAAAAATGAACTTGGTCGTGTGAACTACATAGCTTGGCCCAATAATCTCCACACGTCCGTGTGGTTTACCCATGTGGGCCAACGAGCATGTGGGGCTCACATGGCCCATTTCGGCCCAACATGGCCCAAAATGGCCTAAGCCCAATGAAATCGCTCATGGTGGCCTCTATTGTCAAACGACCATGTTTTATGCGTTTGGATCACCAAACGAGTGAGGGGGCGCTCGTAGAGTGTCTATGGACATGTTTTTCAATTTTTGCCATTTCGTAATTAGTGCAGGGTGATCACACACCTGATTGCGAAAAATGCCAAAAGTCCACAAGCACCACAGCCTGCATTCATACATGACATACAATCAATCTTTTAAACACTAGAGTTAAACACCTTCTTAATAACACTTAATCCCAACATGGTGATTATTACCTGCCTTGATTGACAAAAGCGTTTCAGCCCACTTATCTCACTGACCATGTATGTAACACCCCGAACCCGAGACCATCGCCGGTGTCGGACACGAGGGGTTAACAAGCCAAATCCACATATTTCACCCACCAATTTGACATTTCCAGACAGGCTGGAAATCTGCGTCACTGTCACCTTAAAAATCATATCTCGAGTTTCAAAACTCGGAAACTGATTCCGTAAATTTTTCCTGAATTTATACTCATATATCCATCCTTGGATTTATTTCTAGAATTTTTGGTCGGGCCAATTGGTAGAGTTTATTAGTTAAAGTCACCCATGTTACAGGGATCGACTGCTCTGACCTTTGCGCATTACAACTTGAATATCTCTCTGTACATAGCTTTAATACTGGTGCCGTTTGTTTCTAATCAAACTAGACTCAAAATGGAATCTGTAAATATAAGGCATGACTCCTAATTCTTTCTGGATAATATATAATAAATTTTTAAAGTTGTGACAGGGGACCCAGAAACCGTTCTGGCCCTATCTCACAATGGCTTTAATATCTCTTAACATGTAACTCCTATGACCGTTTCGTTTATTCCACATGAAAGTAGACTCATTAAGGTTCATTTACATAATTTATTCACTATTTAATACCATTCCTACAAATTTTGGTGATTTTTCAAAACCACACCACTGCTGCTGCCAGCATCTGTTTTCAAAGTAACCATTACCTATTTCATGATTTCCACGATTCAAATGGCCCTTTTTGCACACATAGCACAAAGTGTGATTATGATTAACCATTCCAATGGCTAATCCTTTCAAACAATTTCATACCCCATAATGATTATCATACAAACTATTATAGAATCATACTAAAACGTATATAAGCCATTTTCGCATGGCTATCCAAGCTTACACAAAACCGAAAGGTACATGACCTTCAACATTAGGGTAGTCCTATACATGCCATTTCAAAATTCAACCAAAATTATACCAAAATGGAGGCTTTGATAGTGTAGATGACTTGACTTTAATGATCCCGAATCCGATTGCTACCGAGCAAAATCTATAAAACAGAGAGCCAAAGCAGCGGAGTAAGCATTTTTATGCTTAGTAAGTCTCAAGCAATAAAATCAGCTTTAACCAACGCATTACATTCACATAGCCAAATGAATCATTTCATTAATACACATTCACATAATCATACTTACTTCACCATCCCAACTCTTATGTTCATACACAAATAACGGCTTCGTTAGGCCGATAACTCGTTCCATCATAGGAGCGAATATTCATACGCTCTTACTCTAGCGCATAAAGCACACACAACACATACCTTGTTATTGGGAAGTTTCACAAGTGCATTAGCTGAAAATTTTCCAGCAAGCTTATAATTTTAAATCACTTACCTTTGAGTTTAACCGGATATAGCTACTCGTTCAAGCGCCGGGACATAGCCGGTTATGGTAACCGCACAAAGGCCTTGGGACTTAACCCGATTTCACAATTTGCACAAATGCCTTGGTCTTAGCCGGATGTAGTCACTAGCACAATTGCCTTGGTCTTAACCGGATGTAATTACCAAGCATAAATGTCTTGGGACTTAGCCGGATATCATTCAATTGCTCATGCACACATATACATCAATAATCATTTCCCATTCAGTATTTCATTTTCGTTACTAAGGCTCAAACACAAACATATCACTAGCATAATCGCCTTGAACTTAGCCGGGTATCATTCAAATACTCATACACACATAAATCAATAGTCATTACACATCAATTTTTCATTTCACATAATTCGAGTAGGGTCATTTCTTGAGGACTTACCTCGGATGTTGTCGAACGGCTTTGACGGCTATTCGATCACTTTTCCTTCCCTTATCCAATTGTGGCCCTCTAAGCTCTTGAGCTAATTCAAACAAATTCAATTTATTAAAGTCTCGCTTGCTAGCCTTGGCGAATACACATATCATTGATTCAACATCACATAACTATTCACTTTAGTCAATTTTCTTTAATTACGCACACATTCGGCCTTAGCTCACAACAAGGTAGCCGATTACCTAAGTCAAGAATAGGCATCATTAAGCTTGCCTCTAACCGAATGCATGCACAATAATTCCCCTCATGTGGCTGATTATGCTTAGTCATTCTTGCATAAAATCAAAACTAAATTGCAAGATTTTCACATCATATGTGTACTAGGCCGAATGTACATGCAAATTTCACAACATTCTTCAACAAACTTCTTCTTTAAACAACATATTCATCACTTTCTTCATAATCAAAATATCATGTGCAATCATATATACACATATAAGTGCAAGGCAATTTCAAGGTGTCCATAGCCATCCAAAACACAAATTTTAACTAACATGCAAGAAGCATGAACCATGCTCATGAATGCATCATGGCGAATACATCACAATCATGCCCCTTTCAACTTCAATCATGGTTAAACAAAAAAACTCAATGTCTTACTTAAAATTGGTACAAAGAAGTTTCAAGAGTAGTCAATCCATCATTGCATGCATCATTAGCAAGCTTCACATTTAGCATGCAATGGCTTTAACACAATAACAACTTTGGCCAAATGCTATTTCCATGGCATAACAAGGATTTGAATCATGGCTAACATGCACATCAAGTTAGCAACCAAAACATGCATGAAACTCCTAACACAACCTCATACATACCTTAATCTTGATGCAAATTTAGCCAAATCTCCTTCTAGATCTCTTCTAAACCAAGCATGAAGCAAAATCCTATCTCCTCCCTTAGTATTTTCGGCCAAAAGGAAACAACAAGGATGAACAATTTTTTCTTGTTTTTCTTTCACTTGCACTGACAATGGGGAAAGGATGAGCTATTTTTTGATTTTTTTTGTTTCTCATCCAACATCATTAATTATTTTATCATTTAATTCATCATGCATTAACAAAACATGTTTCAACATGTTTTCTTTGCCCATAAACCATGTCATGGTCGGCCACTAGCTTGTTTTGGGGAAATTTGACATGCAAGTCCATAGTTTTGCATGCATGCTTTAATTAGTCATCACACATTTCCTATCGTACTTTCAAAGTTCACTACTAAGTCCCTTTTAGTGAAATTCACCTTTATAACACTAAATCAATCATCAAAATGTCACACATGAGCACACACATATTATAGGCATCAAAATAAATTTTAAATTATTTTTGTGCCTCGGTTTTATGGTCCCGAAACCACATCCCGACTAGGGTCAATTTTGGTGTCACAACTCTCCCCACTTAAGAAATTTTCGTCCCGAAAATCTTACGAGTAAATAGGGTTGGGTATCGCTCTTTCATAGAGTTCTCGGTTTCCCAAGTAGCTTCTTCTATCCCGTGTTTGAGCCATAACACTTTCACTAGCGGAACCCGCTTGTTTTTAACTCTTTCACTTCACGTGCGGGATACGAATCGGTTCTTTCTCATAACTCATATTGGCTTGAATTTCAACCGATGGATCAATCACGTGCGATGGATCAGATCTATAGCGTCGAAGCATTGAAACATGGAAGACGTTGTGAATCTTTTCGAGTTCAGGGGGCAAAATCAAACGATACGCAACTGGGCCAACTCGTTCGGAGATTTCGTACGGCCCAATGAATCTCGGGCTCAACTTGCCCTTACGACCGAATCTGAGTATCTTTTTCCATGGCGAAACTTTAAGAAACACTTTATCTCCCACCTGATACTCAATGTCCTTTCGTTTCAAATCTGCGTACGACTTCTGACGATCGGAGGCTATTTTCAGACTTTCACAGATTACTTTTACTTTCTATTCAGCATCTTTAATCAAATCCACTCCGAAAATTTTGTTTTCACCGAGCTCGGTCCAAAACAATGGTGTACGGCATTTGCGCCCGTACAAAGCCTCGTAAGGCGCCATCTTAATACTTGATTGAAAACTATTGTTGTAAGCGAATTCAATCAAAGGTAGGTACCGTTCCCATGAACCACTGAACTCGAGGATGCAACATCTCAACATATCCTTAAGTATCTGAATTATCCGCTCGGATTGACCATCGGTTTGGGGGTGAAAGGCGGTGCTGAAATGCAACTTGGTACCCAAAGCTTCTTGCAATTTCTTCCAAAATCACGAGGTGAACCTCGGATCTCTATCAAACACAAGCGAAATTGGTACCCGTGTAATCTCACAATCGAGAAGCGTACAATTCATCTAGTTTATCCAATGAAAATCCGTGCATACGGGGATAAAGTGAGCCGACTTAGTCAATCTATCAACAACAACCCAAATCGCATCCTTCTTACTTGCTGACAATGGCAGTCCGGACACAAAGTCCATTGTGACTCGATCCCATTTCCATTCGGGTACCGTGATCGGCTGAAGTAATCCTGAAGGCACTTGATGTTCCGCTTTCACTTGTTGACATATTAAACATCTCGAAACAAAGTCGGAGATGTCTCGTTTCATACCATGCCACCAAAACCGACGTTTCAAATCGTTGTACATCTTCATACTCCCCGGGTGGATTGCCATTCGGCTACAATGGGCTTCGTTCAGAATTATTGAAATAAGTTCCGAATTCCTTGGAACACACAGACGACTTCTGAACCTCAAACAATCATCATCATCGATCTGAAACTCCGATTCCTTGTTCGGAACACACTCGACCCATTTTGCAACCAACTCATCGTCGACCTTCTGAGCTTCACAAATTTGATGTATCAATAAGGGTTTGGCTTTCAATTCAGCTACTAACACGTTGTCGGATCGAGCGGACAAGTGCACATTCATCGCTCGTAAGCGAATAATGATTTCTGACTCAAGGCATCCGCAACCACATTCGCCTTTCGGGTGATAGTCAATGACCAGCTCATAATCCTTTAACACTCGAGCCAACGTCTTTGTCGCAGATTTAAGTCTCTTTGGGTCATCAAATATTTGAGACTTTTGTGATCCGAGTACACATGGCACCTCTCACCAAATAAGTAATGTCGCCAAATCTTCAAGGCGAATACAATGGCGACCAATTCGAGATCATGGGTCGGATAATTTTTTCGTGTGGCTTTAATTGCCTCGACGCATAGGCCACAACTCGACCTTCTTGCATCAATCGCAACCTAACCCAAGTAGGGAGGCGTCACTATAGATGACAAACTCTTTGCCGATTCGGGTTGCACTAGAATTGGGGCTTCACCAAATAAGTTTTCAGTTGATCGAAACTTTTCGACATTTCTCCGTCCATTCGAACTTAACATCCTTTTGGAGTAACCGTCATCGGCGTGGCTATCATTGAGAAACCTTTACAAATCGTCGGTAATAACCGGCAAGCCTCAAAAAGCTCGAACCTCGGTAATATTTCTGGAGGCTTCCAATTAAGTATGGCTGAAATTTTATTGGTCGACTCGAATACCGATCTGAGATACCACATGACCCAAGAAGCTAACCTCTCTTAACGAACTCACACTTGCTGAACTTAGCATATAATTGCTTATCCGTAAAATTTGCAAAGCACTAACCTCGGTGTTCAGCATGTTCGGTCTCATTTCTTGAATAGACCAAGATGTCATCAATGAACACGACTACTGAATCGATCCAAATATGGTCTAAAGATCCGATTCATTAAATCCATAAATACCGCAGAGGCATTAGTAAGCCCAAACAGCATCACTAGGAACTCATAGTGACCATATCTCGTTCTAAAGGCAGTCTTGGGTACGTCCAGAATCTCGAATTCGCAATTGATAATAGCCCGATCTCAAATCTATTTTCGAGAACACCGAGGCTCCCTTGAGTTGATCGAACAAGTCATCGATCGTGGTAACGGATATTTGTTCTTTATCGTTGCTTTATTAAGTCGGCGATAGTCGATGCAACCTCATGGTTCCATCCTTCTTTTCACAAACAACACCGGCGCACCCCAAGGCAAAAAACTCGGGCGAGCAAAACCTCTATCCACCAATTCTTGCAACCGAGCTTTCAACTCCTTTAATTCCGTTGGTGCCATACGATACGAGACTATCGAAATTGGAGTGGTACCGGTACCAATTCGATGCCAAATTCTATTTCCGAACAGTGGTAAACCCGGCAATTCTTGAGGAAAACATCCGGGTATTCACAAACCAGCAGCGATTCAGGTTTCTTTTTCGATTCCTTGTCATCGAGCACATACGCAAGGTACGCTTCGCACCCTTTTCTTACATATTTCCGGGCCAACATTGCGATATTACAATTTGGTAACCCCTTTAAGTCCGTAGACTCAACCCGAATTATCTCGTTATTCGCGCACCTCAAATCGATAGTCTTGCTTTTGCAATTTACAACCGCATCGTGCATGGTCAACCAATCCAAACCAAGAATAACGTCAATTCATCGAATGGCAAAAGCATCAAGTCCGCGGAAAGCAAGAACCTCGGAACACTAGGGACTTTTCTTGCACACTTTGTTGACAAGCACGTAATGACCCAAGGGTTTGACACCGAATTACAAACTCGATGAGACTCAATAGGCAAAGTCTTCTGGATGCTAAGGTTTCACATATATAAGAATGAGTAGAACCGAGGTCAATCAAAGCAATCACATTAGTCTTGAAAAGAGTGAAAGTACCGGTAATGACATCTGGTGAGGCAACATCCTCGCGTCTTGGCGTATGGCATAAGTCCTAGCAGAGCACGAGCCTCGGATCGATGGTAGCATCTCTAGATCCTCTCGACCGCCACTAACATTGCCCACATTTCTAGGTGGCCTACCTCGGCGATGGTAGCACTCGGGTTTCCACTCGACTTACATTTTGTTCAAGCAACCTCGGGCAATCCTTCATAAGGTGGTCGGCCGATCCACACTTATAGCAGAGGCGATCACGGAACCAACAGCTCCCGAATGCCATTTGCCACAATGCAGACACTCCGCCTCTCTCGTGATCATTTCCACCTGGCGATCAAGTGACTCGTGTGGTCATAGGGGTCGATCGCGTCCTCGTCTAGAAAAGCCGAAGTGCCTCTAGACCAGCTCACATCATCTCGAAATCTCTTGATGCTGTTGAAGAGACTTTCCGAGGACCTCTTTGGAATTCTCCGGTTCCCACATCAACTTTTTGTTTCTCCTTTCTAAGCTCTTGACTTTACAAGCTCGCTCAACAAGTACTACGAACTCTCGTATTTCGAGAATGCCAACGAACATCCTTATATCATCATTCAGCCCATCCTCGAAGCATTTACACATAATGACTTGGACGAAATGCATTCTCGCGCGTCTGGCTAAGCCTCACAAATTTTCGTTTGTAGTCGATGAATCGACATAGAACCTTGCTTAAGATCAAGAAATTCCCTTCGCTTTTGGTCGATGAATCTCGGTGATATACTTTTTGAACTTCGGTTTCAAAGAATTCCCAAGTCACTTGCTCTCTAGGCACCACAAGTCGAGTACTCCACCAATAATAGGCGGAATCGCGTAGCAAGGAGATGGTACACTTTAAGCACTCATCGGTGTACAAGATAGCTCATCGAGCACCGAATAGTGTTATCCAACAAAATTCAGCTTGCTCGGCATTGTCGCTATCCGTAGCCTTGAATTGGTGGCCCCATGTTTACGAATTCATCATTGGGGCTTACTTGACCTTATTTGGTCGATTCATGGAGGTATTGTAGGTGCGGGGTTGCATTAGTCGGGAATGGAGGTTGTGGAGCATCGTGTTAGTTCGAATGTATTGGTTGAACCAATCATTCATCACACTATAAAAGGCTTGCCTAGCCTCATCATTGAATTGTTGGCCATAGGTTGAGAGTCCGTCGACATTGTCCCTTGCGCGGAGCAGCGCCACACTCTCCACATCATCAGCTATTGCTCGATTGGGATCGGGATCCATTGCTATAAACAAACACAAATTCAAATTGTCGTAAATCTCCACACTATCAATTTATCACTTAATGGCATGTATAGCTAGACCCCAAACATATTACGGTAGTCCTAGAATCGACTAAACCGTGGCTCGATACCAATAAAATTGTAACACCCGAACCCGAGACCATCGCGGTTGTCGGACACGAGGGTTAACAAGCCAAATCCACATATTTCACCCACCAATTTGACATTTCCAGACAGGCTGGAAATCTGCGTCACTTTCACCTTAAAAATCATATCTCGAGTTTCAAAACTCGGAAACTGATTCCATAAATTTTCCCTGAATTTAGACTCATATATCCATCCTTGGATTTATTTCTAGAATTTTTGGTCGAGCCAATTGGTACAGTTTATTAGTTAAAGTCACCCATGTTACAGGGATCGACTGCTTTGACCTTTGCGCGTTACAACTTGAATATCTCTCTGTACAGGGCTTTAATACTGGTGACGTTTGTTTCTAATGAAACTAGACTCAAAATGGAATCTGTACATATAAGGAATGACTCCTAATTCTTTCGGGATAATATATAATAAATTTTTAAAGTTACGACAGGGGACCCAGAAACCGTTCTGGCCCTATCTCACAATAGCTTTAATATCTCTTAACATGTAACTCCTATGACCGTTTCGTTTATTCCACATGAAAGTAGACTCATTAAGGTTCATTTAAATAATTTATTCACTATTTAATACCATTCCTACAAATTTTGGTGATTTTTCAAAACCACACCACTGCTGCTGCCAGCATCTGTTTTCAAAGTAACCATTACCTATTTCATGATTTCCACGATTCAAATGGCCCTTTTTGCACACATAGCACAAAGTGTGATTATGATTAACCATTCCAATGGCTAATCCTTTCAAACAATTTCATACCCCATAATTATTATCATACAAACTATTATAGAATCATACTAAAAGCATTATATAAGCCATTTTCGCATGGCTATCCAAGCTTACACAAAACCGAAAGGTACATGACCTTCAACATTAGGGTAGTCCTATACATGCCATTTCAAACTTCAACCAAAATTATACCAAAATGGAGGCTTTGATAGTGTAGATGACTTGACTTTAATGATCCCGAATCCGATTGCTACCGAGCAAAATCTATAAAACAGAGAGCCAAAGCAGCAGAGTAAGCATTTTTATGCTTAGTAAGTCTCAAGCAATAAAATCAGCTTTAACCAACGCATTACATTCACATAGCCAAATGAATCATTTCATTAATACACATTCACATAATCATACTTACTTCACCATCCCAACTCTTATGTTCATACACAAATAACGGCTTCGTTAAGGCCGATAACTCGTTCCATCATAGGAGCGAATATTCATACGCTCTTACTCCTAGCGCATAAAGCACACAACACATACCTTGTTATTGGGAAGTTTCACAAGTGCATTAGCTGAAAATTTTCCAGCAAGCTTATAATTTTAAATCACATACCTTGAGTTTAACCGGATATAGCTACTCGTTCAAGCGCCGGGACATAGCCGGTTATGGTAACCCATACAAAGGCCTTGGGACTTAACCCGGATTTCTAATTTGCACAAATGCCTTGGTCTTAGCCGGATGTAGTCACTAGCACAATTGCCTTGGTCTTAACCGGATGTAATTACCAGCATAAATGTCTTGGGACTTAGCCGGATATCATTCAATTGCTCATGCACACATATACATCAATAATCATTTCCCATTCGTATTTCATTTTCGTTACTAAGGCTCAAACACAAACATATCACTAGCATAATCGCCTTGAACTTAGCAGGGTATCATTCAAATACTCATACACACATAAATCAATAGTCATTACACATCAATTTTCATTTCACATAATTGAGTAGGGTCATTTCTTGAGGACTTACCTCGGATGTTGTCGAACGGCTTTGACGGCTATTCGATCACTTTTTCCTTCCCTTATCCAATTGTGGCCCTCTAAGCTCTTGAGCTAATTCAAACAAATTCAATTTATTAAAGTCTCGCTTGCTAGCCTTGGCGAATACACATATCATTGATTCAACATCACATAACTAAGCACTTTAGTCAATTTTCTTTAATTACGCACACATTCGACCTTAGCTCACAACAAGGTAGCCGATTACCTAAGTCAAGAATAGGCATCATTAAGCTTGCCTCTAACCGAATGCATGCACAATAATTCCCCTCATCGGCCGATTATGTTTAGTCATTCTTGCATAAAATCAAAATAAATTGCAAGATTTTCACATCATATGTGTACTAGGCGAATGTACATGCAAATTTCACAACATTCTTCAACAAACTTCTTCTTTAAACAACATATTCATCACTTTCTTCATAATCAAAATATCATGTGCAATCATATATACACATATAAGTGCAAGGCAATTTCAAGGTGTCCATAGCCATCCAAAACACAAATTTTAACTAACATGCAAGAAGCATGAACCATGCTCATGAATGCATCATGGCGAATACATCACAATCATGCCCCTTTCAACTTCAATCATGGTTAAACAAAAAAACTCAATGTCTTACTTAAAATTGGTACAAAGAAGTTTCAAGAGTAGTCAATCCATCATTGCATGCATCATTAGCAAGCTTCACATTTAGCATGCAATGGCTTTAACACAATAACAACTTTGGCCAAATGCCATTTCCATGGCATAACAAGGATTTGAACCATGGCTAACATGCACATCAAGTTAGCAACCAAAACATGCATGAAACTCTTAACACAACCTCATACATACCTTAATCTTGATGCAAATTTAGCCAAATCTCCTTCTAGATCTCTTCTAAACCAAGCATGAAGCAAAAATCCTATCTCCTCCCTTAGTATTTTCGGCCAAAAAGGAAAGAACAAGGATGAACAATTTTTTTCTTGTTTTTCTTTCACTTGCACGGCAATGGGGGAAAGGATGAGCTATTTTTTGATTTTTTTTTGTTTCTCATCCAACATCATTAATTATTTTATCATTTAATTCATCATGCATTAACAAAACATGTTTCAACATGTTTTCTTTGCCCATAAACCATGTCATGGCCGGCCACTAGCTTGTTTTGGGGAAATTTGACATGCAAGTCCATAGTTTTGCATGCATGCTTTAATTAGTCATCACACATTTCCCTATCGTACTTTCAAAGTTCACTACTAAGTCCCTTCTAGTGAAATTCACCTTTATAACACTAAATCAATCATCAAAATGTCACACATGAGCACACATATTATAGGCATCAAAATAAATTTTAAATTATTTTTGTGCCTCGGTTTTAATGGTCCCGAAACCACATCCCGACTAGGGTCAATTTTGGGCTGTCACAATGTAACACCCTAATTTTGGGTTTTTTGTGTTTCTGTGATTTTTTAAAATTTGTGTGTGTTCTGGTTGGTTAAAATATATATTTTAGTAGGTTAGTGGGCCTTTGAAAGGCCCAAACTTAAGTTAAATCCATGGTAGTCTTCGGAATTTTAATTTTATGAACAGGTGATGCAATTGGCGTTTGGGCTTTTAAGAGTAAAGGGGAAAAAGATTACACAAAAAGGAGTGTGGTGTCATGGCAAGGTGGCACCAGTTAGGGGAGAAGGAAGTGACGCCATAGAGGAAGCAAGGGGTCCAAGGTTCAAGTCTTGGCTCTTGCAATATATTTTGGTTTTTCTTTTCAATAAATCTGAAAGTAAGTAGGTGCGCTTTAAAGTTTAATGTGTTGGATTTATGACACAAATGAGTTGATGGCCTAGTAGTGGTGGCGTGAGTTGGCATGTGAGAAGACTTTGGTTCGAATCCCTTGGCACGCAAAGGTTGATTATTTTGCTATGTTGGGACGGCAAGAGTTCGTGTTGGTTTTAAACTCTGGTGATGGAGGGATCCTACAACGGGAAGTTAACATAAGAGTAGATGGAGAGCTGGCTTTAAATAGAGTAAACCATGAGGAGAGTAGGCATACCCTTCTTGGCTAATCCCTTTCGCTTTGTGACGTGTTCGTTCGGGTTGGGCATCAGCTAAGAGTGTTTGGAGCACGGATTAACTGCAGTCTCCTAACAGGTGTGTATTTCTCAGTACTCTAGCAGTAGGACGGCTATTTTGGGCCGCGATGGGCTGAAATGGGCCATGTGGTCCCAATAGGTCCGTAGGCCCAAGTGGATAAGTTGTAGAGTTACTGAAATACCCCTGTAGGGTAGAATTACTAAGATACCCTTGTGGGGTAAAATTACCAAAAATGACTATTTTGCCCCTAGGGTGTTAAATGACTATTTTGCTCCTCGTGCGTAAATGACTAACTTGTGTGATGATTGGGTTAGTTGACGTGGATTTATGTTAGTTATCGTTAATTCGTAAATCTAATGTGTTAGTGATCAATTGTAGGATTATCGCGTGGGAGATATCGTCATCAATCGTCATCAACTAGGTGTGTAAACGACACCCTCCTTTAGACTAAATCGGTAAAAGCCAAAATATCGAAACGTTGGTATTTTGAGAACTCGCGAGCGTGTGAGCGCTCGTGAGATAGTTGTTAATGAATATGGTGCATTTGGATGATTAGAGTGCAGAGTGTCCATTTTCGTGCACAACGGTATTTTTGGGCTTAATGGGCCGAAGACAGGCCAATGGGCCAACGGGCCCACTTTGGTAAAAAGACGAGGTAAGTACTTCTGCTTACTTGGTGAACGTTAGAATGAGCATGAAACCTTAGCAATAGGTAATAATTACTGAAATACCCTTATGCATGTAAAATTACATTTTTACCCCTAGGGTTATTTTTTTCTGAAAAGCATGATGTTCTGTTTCTGTATACATATGCCATGACATATTATTTCTGTTGCATAGGATGGGTTTATATAGATGGAGGAAGCGTTCTGGGAGCCTCGCTGCAATCTGGTGGCCTCGCCACATATATCTGTTCTGGTGACTTCGTCACAATATCTGGCAGCCTCGTTGCAATCTGGTGGCTTCGGCACATATATATATGTTCTGGTGGCCTAGCCACAATATCTGTATCTGGTGACTTCGTCACAATATCTGGCAGCCTCGCTGCAATTTCTATGGTGTGTAGCGGTTGGGTGGGTCGAGTAGTCTCCCCACATGGCGTAAGGCTGGTACGGGGGTGTTATGGATGGCTCTGGGTTGGGATTTCTGCATTCATGATATATTTGTTCTGTATCAACCCATGGGTTTCATTCTAATTTCTGTACTGGGCCAAGGCCCAGATAAGTCTGACTCTGAGGTTTGATCTGTTTTGGGCTATGGTTGGGTTATGTTACACTTGAGTTTACGAACTCACCCTTTATTTTCATCTCTGCAGGAAATCCCCAACCATAGTGGGCTTGGAGCTGTGAGGGATTCGGAGTGGCCACATCATCTGCAAAGTTGGTTTTTCTAAGTTAGTTTATTGTTATCATTTTATATTTTGATTTAATTTTGGGTTTTAAGTTGTAATAAAGCCGCTATTTAAATTTCTTTTTCCGCTATGGTTTTATTTTCTGATTATATTAATACTACGTCAAAACTGCTAGTGTTAGGCTGCACGGATTTTCAAAACTAATGAACGTTTTCCAAGACTCAACAAGCACAAAAAATAGATAGCCTAAAGATTGATAAACCGACTTTTCATTCAATCGCTATTTTTACAAAGACCACCCCAATCACTTAAACCAACGAATGCATACTAAGTCGTAAGTCCGTGTGACACGTCAGATCTGGCAATAATGTTTGGGCCTGGTTTAGGTGTTATATTTAGTGGTATTAGAGTTAAGTTGAAACAACTCGGCTGTGGAACGGGTCTAAAAACGGGAGTTTGTAAAGAAACACTGAATAAAGATTTTCGAAAATCATTTTTTTTGGAACTTGATTATAAATTATTTTCAAGAATGTTTCCAATATTTTCTCTTTACAAATAGATGATTTTAAAGATTAAAATCGGTTTTCTAAAATTAGGTTTTTTTTAGAAAGTGGCACACCGAATCTCCGGCCCAAGTCTGTAAGTTTTCTGAGCCTTTCTGATTGTTTCTGAAATATCTGTTATATGCTTGTACAAAACCTTATCATGGTACTTTAGTTAGGTAACATTGGAACCGTAGAAACTCTGATAAGTAGACTGAGACTGTAGCTAGGCTACCGCAAAAAGAAACAAACTCAAACTCTGAATTACTGTTATTCATAAGACATCTGTAATAAACACTGAAATATTAAACTGATTCATAAAATTCTTAACCAGATAATACGAAATAAGTACACGAGCAGCTCGTGGAAGAGGCCGTGGACGTGGCTGAGGTAATGTTCAGGCTAAATCTTCATCTTCAGGACATGTGCCGGCAGCAGATGCACCGGTACCACTGGCAACGGAGGTAGAGTCCCATGATTGAGGTGTCGGGGATGATGCACGGAATTTGGGGGTCTATTTTTTAGCGGCTCTGGGCCAATGGAGCAGAGATATTTAGGGGCGTATCTGGTATAGCTCCGAATGTGGCTGAGTATTGGTTATAAGCCATAGAGTAGATTATGGATGGTCTGGACTAGTCTGTGGAGCAGAAGCTGAAGGGAGACATATCGTTACTCAGGGATAAGGCTGATCAGTGGTGGCTCACGGTGAGAGATGGAACTTCTGCTGACAGTGTGACTTGGGAGCTGTTTAAGGCAGCCTTCAAAGGAAAGTATGTTGGGGCTAGTTACGTGGATGCTCGCCAGAAAGAATTTCTGAACCTGGTCCAAGGGAGTAAGTCGGTGGTGAGTATGAGTCGAGTTTACGAGGCCGAGGCGGTATGCTACGGGATTGTCGCTCTGAGTATGAGTGTAGCGTCGCTTTAAGGATGGTCGAGAGATGAACTTAGGGAGTTGATTGCTCCATGAAGGGCGTAACCCGGCGCTTTAGTGGAGAAAGCTAAGATAGTTGAGGAAGTGAAGCATCTGAGAAAGATAGAATCGTGAGAAAGATCGAACCGTTTTAGGAGAGATTCGGGACTTTCGGTGGTATGGCGGGAATGTTAAGAGAGCAAGGGTAATGGAGCCGTTCAAGCAAAGATCTGATGAATCTTTGTTAGACTGCAGGGTTGTAAGAATTATGGGAAGATGCATATGGGCGAGTATTGAAAATGTTCTGATGATTATTTTCGATGCGGATCTATGGAGCATAGGGTTAAGGATTGTCCCTAGGAACCAGATCAGGTTCAAGTTTTAGAGCAGAGGGTCGCTCAACCAGTGAGGGGTAGACCACAATTTCTGAGAGGATGTGGGCAAGGCAGTGGTGGTAATGGAAACGGTCGAGAAAGAGGAGCGCCTAGCAGGGGTGCTGGATTTACTAAGGCTCGTCAACCGGCGTTGGTGTATGCAGCTCATCCCCGAGAGGAGGGTGATACACTTGACGTCATAACTGGTATGTTTCTGATTTCCAGTATGCCATACACTGCTTTGATAGATGTTGGATGTACCCATTCATATGTTGCATGTGCTATATCTGGGAGTGGGGTATCTGTACTAAGTCCTTTGGGTCACTCGGTTAGGGTAGATAAACTGTATAGAGATGTGCCTATAGAAACTCAAGGAAAAGTTTTCTCTGGAGATCTGATGGAGCTACCTTTCGGAGAATTCGATCTCATTTTGGGAATGGATTGGCTTGTTAAGCATAGGGCTACTCTGGATTGTGCTGCTAAGCGAATAATGTTAAAGACCTCAAAGGATGAGGCAGTTTTGGTGATAAGTGAGTGTAGGGATTATCTGTCTAATATGGTGTCGGCATTGAGAGCTGAGAAGTGGATTCGAAAGGGATGTGAGGCTTATTTGGCATTTGTAAGACAATCGGAGACTGCGGATCTGACAGTGGATAAAATTAGAACCGTCAAGGATTTTCAAGATGTTTTTCCAAAGGAGCTTCTGGGTTTTCCCCCGAATCGAGAGGTTGAGTTTGGAATCAACTTGTTGCCTAGAACGGCACCGGTGTCCATTGCACCTTATAGGATGGCACCGAAGGAGTTGGTGGAGCTGAAAGCCCAAATTCAAGAGTTATTGGATAAAGGCTTCATTAGACCAAGTGTGTCTCCGTGGGGAGCACCAGTGTTGTTCATAAAGAAGAAAGATGGGTCAATGCGGATGTGCATCGATTATCGACAGTTGAACAAACTGACGATTAAGAACAAGTACCCACTGCCGAGAATCGATGATTTATTTGACCAACTTAGAGGAGCTTCAGTATTTTCCAAGGTTGACCTTCGATCTGGGTATCATCAGTTGAGGGTTAAGGAGGTGGATATTCACAAGACGACATTCAAAACTCAGTATGGTCACTATGAATTCTTGGTTATGCCATTTGGGTTGACAAACACACCTGCGATATTTATGGATCTGATGAATCGAGTGTTCCAGCCATACTTGGATTGATTCGTGGTCGTCTTTATCGACGATATTCTGGTTTATTCTGAAACTGAGGAGAAGCATGATGAGCACTTTCGTATTGTGCTACAAGTGCTGAGGGAGAAGGAGCTTTATGTGAAATTTAATAAGTGTGAGTTCTGGTTGAGAGAGGTAACTTTCTTGGGGCATGTTGTCTCTGCTGAAGGGATCAAGGTGGACCCTCAAAAGATTGAAGCGATTCTGGTATAGAAGCCACCGAGGTCAGTGTCGAAAATTCGAAGTTTTCTGGGTTTAGCGGGTACTATAGAAGGTTTGTAGAAGGATTTTCTATGATGGCAGCGCCTTTGACAAAGCTTATAAGGAAGGGAGTACCGTTTGTTTGGACTGAGAAACAACAGGAATCTTTTGAGAAGCTGAAGAAAGTTCTGACCGAGGCACCTGTACTGATTTAGCCGAAGTCTGGAAAAGATTTTACCTTATGCAGTAATGCATCACATGTAGGGTTGGGCTATGTGCTGATGCAAGAGGGTAAAGTGGTTGATTATGCATCGCAACAGCTTAAACCACATGAAGTTAACTATCCTACTCATGATCTGGAGTTAGCAGCGGTAATCTTTGCGCCTAAGATTTGGAGACATTACCTGTACGGAGAAAGGTGTATTATATACACAGATCATAAGAGTCTTAAGTACTTGCTGACTCAGAAGGAGCTGAACCTTAGGTAGCGGAGATGGATGGAGTTGCTTAAGGATTATGACTGCGCGATTGAGTATCACCCAATCAAAGCTAATGTGGTGGCTGATGCCCTAAGTCGTAGAACTGTATCTGATCTGAGAGCCATGTTTACTCGTTTGAGTCTGTATGACGACGGTAGTCTGTTACCAGAACTGCAAGTTAGGCTAACCTGGGTGGATGAGATTAAGGAAAAATAGTCGAGGGATGAGTCCCTGGTTTCTCGATTCGAGCAGGTTAAGAATAAGGATACTTCTGAGTTCAGACTGAACAGTGAGGGAGTTCTGTGTTACCGAGGTAGAGTTTGTATTCTGAAGGACTCTGACTTGAGGCAAGCAATTCTGAAAGAAACTCATGGAGGTCTGTGTGCTATCCATCCTATAGGGAGTAAAATGTATCGCGACTTAAAGCAGTTGTATTGGTGGCCTGAATTGAAGCGAGAGATAACGAAAGTTGTGGGAAAATGTATGACTTGTCAACAAGTGAAACCTGAACATCAATTACCTTCCGGACTTTTGCAGCCAGTGAAAGTACCACTTTGGAAGTGGGAGAGGGTAACCATGGATTTTGTGAGTGGGTTACCCTTGACACCGTCGAAGAAGGACTCGATTTGGGTAATTCTGGATAGGTTGACCAAATCTGCTCATTTCATACCTATCCGCACTGATTATTCACTTCAGAAGTTAGCCAAAATGTATGTGGCGGAAATAGTGCGACTTCACGGAGTGCTAGTGTCGATTATTTCTGATCGAGATCCTAGATTCACATCTCGATTTTGGCAAAAGTTGCATGAGGCGTTGGGTACGCGGTTGAACTTTAGTATAGCCTTTCATCCTCAGACTGATGGTCAGTCTGAAAGGGTTATTCAGATTCTGGAAGACATGTTGAGTATAGCCTTTCATCCTCAGACTGATGGTCAGTCTGAAAGGGTTATTCAGATTCTGGAAGACATGTTGAGGGGATGCGTTATCGACTTTCGAGGCAGTTAGGAGGATTACTTACCATTGGTAGAGTTTGCATACAACAACAGTTATCAGGCAAGTATTCGAATGGCTCCTTATGAGGCACTGTATGGGCAAAGATGTCGTACACCTAGTTGTTGGACCGAGTTGGGTGAACAACAGGTTCTTGGACCTGAGTTGGTGGCAGATACTGAGGATAAGGTCAAGTTGATTAGAGACCGGTTGAAGGAAGCATCTGATAGACAAAAGTCATATGCAGATTTGAAGCGCAAGGAAATTGAGTACTCTATGGGTGATATAGTTTTCTTAAAGGTTTCACCTTAGAAGAAAATATTAAGGTTTGGGAGGAAGGGCAAGTTAAGTCCACGGTTCATTGGGCCTTATCGGATTCTTAAGCGAGTGGGTCTAGTGGCTTATCATTGGAGCTACCTCCAGAGTTGATAGGATTCATGATGTCTTTCACGTCTCCATGTTAAGGCGGTATCGTTCTGACCCTACTCATGTTGTGCCGGTTACAGAGATCGAGGTCCAAACAGACTTGACTTTTGAGGAAGAGCCTGTGCAGATTTTGGATTGAGATGTTAAGATTTTGAGGAGGAGATCAGTTTCGCTAGTAAAGGTGCTGTGGCGTAATCATGGCAGAGAGGAAGCTACTTGGGAGCCAGAAGTGGGATGCGTCAGTAATATCCTCATCTATTTGATTCAGGTAAAATTTCGAGGACGAAATTTCTTTAATGAGGGTAGAGTTGTAACGCCCCAATTTTTGGGTTTTCTGCGTTTCTGTGATTTTTTAAAATTTGTGTGTGTTGTGGTTGCTTAAAATATATATTTTAGTAGGTTAGTGGGCCTTTGAAAGGTCCAAACTTAAGTTAAATCCATGGTAGTCTTCGGAATTTTAATTTTATGAACAGGTGATGCAATTGGCGTTTGGGCTTTTAAGAGTAAAGGGGAAAAAGATGACACAAAAAGGAGTGTGGTGTCATGGCAAGGTGACACCAGTTAGGGGAGAAGGAAGTGACGCCATAAAGGAAGCAAGGGGTCCAAGGTTCAAGTCTTAGCTCTTGCAATATATTTTGGTTTTTCTTTTCAATAAATCTGAAAGCAAGTAGGTGCGCTTTAAAGTTTAATGTGTTGGATTTATGACACAAATGAGTTGATGGCCTAGTGGTGGTGGCGTGAGTTGGCATGTGAGAGGACTTTGGTTCGAATCCCTTGGCACGCAAAGGTTGATTATTTTGCTATGTTGGGACGGCAAGAGTTCGTGTTGGTTTTAAACTCTGGTGATGGAGGGATCCCACATCGGAAAGCTAACATAAGAGTAGATAGAGAGCTAGGTTTAAATAGAGTAAACCATGAGGAGAGTAGGCATACCCTTCTTGGCTGATCCTTTTCACTTTGTGACGTGTTCGTTTGGGTTGGGCGTCAGCTAAGAGTGTTTGGAGCGCGGATTAACTGCAGTCTCCTAACAGGTGTGTATTTCTCATTACTCTAGCAGTAAGATGGCTATTTTGGGGCTGAAATGGGCCATGTGGTCCCAATGGGCCCGTAGGACCAAGTAGATATGTAGTAGAATTACCAAAATACCCCTGTAGGGTAGAATTATCGAGATACCCTTGTGGGGTAAAATTACCATTTTGCCCCTAGGGTGTTAAATGACTATTTTGCCCCTCGTGCATAAATGACTAACTTGTGTGATGATTGGGTTAGTTGATGTGGATTTATGTTAGTTATCGTTAATTCGTAAGTCTAATGTGTTAGTGATCGATTGTAGGATTATCACGTGGGAGATATCGTCATCAATCGTCATCAACTAGGTGTGTAAACGACACCCTCCCTTAGACTGAATCGGTAAAAGCTGAAGTACCGAAACGTTGGCATTTTTTGAACTCGCGAGCGTGCAAGCGCTCATGAGACAGTTGTTAATGAATATGGTGCATTTGGATGATTAGAGTATAGAGTGTGCATTTTCATGCACAACGGTATTTTTGGGCTTAATGGGCCGAAAATGGGCCAATGAGCCAACGGGCCCACTTTGGTAAAAACACGAGGTAAGTACTTCTGATTACTTGGTAACGTTAAAATGAGAATGAAACCTTAGCAAAAGGTAATAATTACTGAAATACCCTTATGCATGCAAAATTACGATTTTACCCTTAGGGTTTTTTTTTTTGAAAAGCATGATGTTTTGTTTCTATATACGTATGCCATGACATATTATTTCTGTTGCATGGGACATTGTAACACCCCGAACCCGAGACCGTCGCCGGAGTCGAACGCGAGGTGTTAACAGACTTCAACCCACTTATTGACAATTTTCAGACAAGCTGCCAATCTGAGTACTAGTCGCCCCAAAATTCATAACTTGAGTTTTACAACTCGAAAATCAGTTCCGTAAATTTTTCCTGAAACTAGACTCATATGTCCATCTACATATTTTTTTCTAGAATTTTTGGTCGAGCCAATTAGTACAGTTTATTAGTTAAAGTCTCGCCTGTTGTAGGGATCGACTACACTGACCTTTGTGCGTTACGAATTGGATATCTCCCTGTACAGGGCTTCAATACTAATGCCGTTTGTTTCTATAGAAACTAGACTCAGAGAGGAATCTACACATATATGGAATGACTCCTAATTATCTCTGGTTAATTTACAATGATTTTCCAAAGTTGGAACAGGGGATCCAGAAACCGTTCTGGCCCTATTTCACAAGAACTTTAAAATCTGTTAACTTATAACTCATATGACCATTTCGTTTCTTCCATATGAAAGTAGATTCATCAAGGTACACTTACATAATTTATTTGCTATTTAATACCATTCCTACTATTTTTAGTGATTTTTCACATCCACGTCACTGCTGCTGTCAGCATCTGCCTTTAGTAGGCTTTACCTATTTCATACTTTCCATGATTCAATTGGCCCTTTTTACATACATAGCACAAAGCGTGATCATGATTAACCATTCCAATGGCTAATCGTTTCAAAATAATTCCATACCTCATAAGGGTCAACATACAAACGATTATAGTTCTATGCTAAAAGCGTATATAAGCCATTTTAGCATGGCTATCCAAGTTTACACAAACCGGAAGGTACATGACCTTCAACAAAGGATGGTCCTATACATGCCATTTCAAAGTTCAACCAAAATTTGTACCAAAATGGGGCTTCGATAGTGTGGATGACTTGACTTCTTTGATCCCGAATCCGATAGCTAACGAGCGAAACCTATAAAACAGAGAGCCAAAGCAGCGGGGTAAGCATTTTAATGCTTAGTAAGTCTCAAGCAATGAAATCAGCTTTGACTAAGGTATTTTATTCACATGGCTAATTAAACCACTTTACTAATTCACATTCCCATACTCATACTTATTTCACATCACCGACCCTTATGTTCATACACAAAAGAACAACTTAGCCCAAGGCGGTAGCTCGTTATCAACTTAGCGCATACTTACTTGTAAGAATTCAATTAGTACAAGCACATACAAACATACCTCATTGCTGGAATTTTCACAAGTGTATAAGCTGAAATTTTCACAGCAAGATTGCTCACTTCGAATCACATACTTTGGATTTAACCGGATATAGCGACTTCATACGATTGCCTTGGTCATAACCCGGTTGGTGACTTGCACAAAGGCCTTGGTCTTAGCCGGATATATCAACTCGCACGAATGCCTTGGTCTTAGCCCGGATATATCAACTCGCATACGAATGCCTTGGTCTTAGCCGGATATATCAACTTCATACGAATGCCTTGGTCTTAGCCGGATATATTTCCAATGTTCACTTACATATATATCAATATTCAAGACACGTCCATAGTTCATTTTCGTTACTAAAGCTCTAACACAAAATATCTATCAACCTTTACTATTTGGCTCAATGGCCACACAAACAAGGAGCATAATTTTGATATAATTCAAGTAGGGTCATCACTCGAAGACTTACCTTGGATGTTGTCGAGCGATTTCGACGGCTATTCAACTACTTTTTCCTTCCCTTTATCGGATTTAGCTCCCTTTGCTCTTGAGCTAATTTACACAAATTTAACTTATTAAAATCTCATCATGATAGCTTATGGCGAATATGACAAGGAGTGTAAATGGTCATATGGCCATCCTTTAGCTCAAATACACAATGGTCATGCACATTTTACATCACAACAAGCAATTCAATACATTCAAACATCAACGTGAAGTTCAAAGTACTTGGCCCTTATATACATTAGGCATCAAAGTTGTATATGTACGAAATCATAAATCGAACTCAACACATTAGTTAATATTCCTCTTAGCGAATTTTCTAAGCCAAGAATAGGCATCAATATGCTTGCCTCAAACCGAATGCATGCACACTAATTACCCCTCATGTGGCCGAATATACACTTAATACCACACAAAAAAACAGCATACATTTTACTACTAACACATTACATATCGTAATTCATTGCACATCTCTTATTTACTTCATAATCAACACATCATCACAAGCAAATATACACTTTGAATTAGTATATATGTCATACCAATCCATCATGTGCAAACATATATTCATGTAGGTGCAAGGGCGAATTCTCAAGTGGCTTATATCCAAATATATACACATTTCCAAAGCTTAAATCTTACTTACCATGCAACATGCATGAATTATACTTATGGATATATCATGGCGAATACCACAACACCACACCATTTCAATTTGGTCATGGTGAAACAAAGAACTTAGTATCTCATTCAAAAAAATGCTAAAAGAAAATCTAAGAATCTTCAATCCTCCATCACATGTATCACTTTCAAGCTTGTTATTTAACATGCAATGGCATTAACACCACATTCACTTTGGCGAATTTCATTCCCATGACATAACAAGGATTTGAACCATGGGCTAACAAGAACATTAAGCTAGCAACTAAAAACATGCATGAACCTCAAACATACCTTAATCTTGATGCAAGTTTAGCCAACCTCTTCCTAATCCTCTTCCAAACCAAGTATGAAGCAAAACTCCTTCCTTAACCTTAGTATTTTCGGCCAACAAGAGAGTGAAAAGAGATGAACAAAATTTTTCTTTCTTCCTTTAGGACATTCGCCAAGCTATGGAGGAAGATGGACACTTTTTTTTTTGTTTCTCATCTACTAACATTAATTGTTTATTCCATACCCTTATTTTATTCTTTCCATCATAACCCATTTACCAAACATGTTTCATGACATGATTTTTGCCCATAAATCCTTGTCATGGCGGCCACTAGCTATGGGGGAAATTTGACATGCAAGTCCATTGTTTTGCATGCATCCTTTAATTAGTCATCACACATTTCCCTCATACTTTCAAAGTTTATTACTAGGTCCTTTCTAGTGAAATTCACATCTATAATTCTAAATCAAAGCATAAAAATATCACACATGAGTTAACACACATTATAGGCAATAAAATAAATATTAAATTATTTTTATGCCTTGGTTTTGTGGTCCCGAAACCACATTTCGACTAGGGTCGTTTTAAGGCTGTCACAACTCTCCCCACTTTAGAAATTTTCGTCCCGAAAATCTTACCGTAAATAGGTTTGGATATTGCTCTTTCATAGAGTTCTCGGGTTCCCAAGTAGCTTCTTCTATTCCGTGTTTGAGCCATAACACTTTCACTAGCGGAACCCTTTTGTTTCGCAACTCTTTCATTTCACGAGCTAGGATACGAATCGGTTCTTCTTCATAACTCATATCGGCTTGAATTTCAACCTCGATGGACTAATTACGTGCGACGGATCAGATCTATAGCGTCGAAGCATTGAAACATGGAAGGCGTTGTGAATCTTTTCAAGTTCGGGGCAAGATCAAACGATACGAATCGGGCCAACTCGTTCGGAGATTTCAGACGGCCCAATGAATCTCGGCTCAACTTGCCCTTACGGCCGAATCTGAGTATCTTTTTCCACGGCGAAACTTTAAGAAACACTTTATCTCCCACCGATACTCAATGTCCTTTCGTTTCAAATCCGCATACGATTTACGACGATCGGAGGCTATCTTGATTTTCACGGATTACTTTTACTTTACATTCAGCATCTTTAATCAAATCCACTCCAAAATTTTGTTCTCACCGAGCTCGGTCCAAAACAATGGTGTACGGCATTTACGCCGTACAAAGCCTCGTAAGGCGCCATCTTAATACTTGATTGAAAACTATTGTTGTGGCGAATTCAATCAAAAGTAGGTACCGTTCCCACGAACCAATCGAACTCGAGGATGCAACATCTCAACATATCCTCAAGTATCCGAATTATACGCTCGGATTGACCATCGGTTTGGGGTGAAAGCGGTCTGAAATGCAACTTGGTGCCCAATGCTTCTTGTAATTTCTTCCAAAATCGCGAGGTGAACCTCGGATCTCTATCCGACACAACAAAATCGGTACCCGTGTAATCTCACAATCGAGAAACGTACAATTCAGCTAGTTTATCCAATGAAAATCCATACGCACAGGATAAAGTGAGCCGACTTAGTCGGTCTATCAATAATAACCCAAATTGCATCCTTCTTACTTGCGACAACGGCGGTCCGGACACAAAGTCCATTGTGACTCGATCCCATTTCCACTCGGGTATCGTGATCGGTGAAGTAACCACGAAGGCACTTGATGCTCCGCTTTCACTTGTTGACATATTAAACATCTTGCAACAAAGTCGGAGATGTCTCGTTTCATACCATGCCACCAAAACCGACGTTTCAACTCATTGTACATCTTCGTACTCCCCGGGTGGATTGCCATTCGGCTACAATGAGCTTCGTTCGAATTATCGAAATAAGTTCGAATTCTTTGGAACACACAAACGACTTCGAACCTCAAACAATCGTCATCATCAATTTGAAACTCCGATTCCTTGTTCGTAACACACTCGGCCCGTTTTGCACGCAACTCCTCATCAACTTTCTGAGCTTCACGAATTTGATGAGTCAACAATGGTTTGGCTGTTAATTCGGCTACTAACACATTGTCGGGTAGGATAGACAAGTGTACATTCATCGCTCGTAAAGCAAACAGTGATTTCCGGCTTAAGGCATCCGCAACCACATTAGCCTTTCCCGGGTGATAGTCAATGACCAGCTCATAATCCTTTAACAGCTCGAGCCAACGTCTTTGTCGCAGATTTAAGTCTCTTTGAGTCATCAAATATTTGAGACTTTTGTGATCCGAATACACATGGCACTTCTCACCAAATAAGTAATGTCGCCATATCTTTAAGGCGAATACGATGGCGACCAATTCGAGATCATGGGTCGGATAATTTTCTCATGTGGCTTTAATTGTCTCGACGCATAGGCCACAACTCGACCTTCTTGCATCAATACGCAACCTAACCCAAGTAGGGAGGCGTCACTATAGATGACAAACTCTTTGCCGATTCGGCACGTACTTAGTTTGGAGCTTAGTCAAATGAGTTTTCAATTGGTCAAAACTTTTCGACACTTTTCCGTCCATTCAAACTTGACATCTTTCTCAAGCGGTTTCGTCATGGGTGTGGCTATCATCGAGAATCCTTTTACAAACCGTCGGTAGTAATGTAAGCAAGTCCCAAAAAGCTCGAACCTCAGAATATTTCTTGGAGGTTTCAGTTAAGTATGGCTGAAATTTTGCTTGGGTCGACTCGAATACCCGATCACGGATACCACGTGACCCAAGAAGCTAACCTCTCTTAACCGAACTCACACTTGCTAAACTTAGCATATAACCGCTTATCCGTAAAATTTGCAACACTAATCTCGGGTGCTCGCATGTTCGGTCTCATCTCTTGAATAGACCAAGATGTCGTCGATGAACACAACTACGAACCGATCCAAATATGATCCAAGATCCGATTCATCAAATCCATAAATACCGCAGAGGGCATTAGTGAGCCCAACGGCATCACTAAGAACTCGAGTGACCATATCTCGATTCAAGGCGGTTTTGGGTATGTCCGAATCTCGGATTCAAGAATCGATAATAGCCCGATCTCAAATCTATTTTTGAGAACACCGAGGCTCCTTCGGTTGATCGAACAAATCATCGATACGTGGTAACGGATACTTGTTCTTTATTGTCACTTTATTAAGTCGACGATAGTCGATGCACAACCTCATGGTTCCGTCCTTCTTTTCACAAACAACACCGTGCACCCCAAGGTGAAAAACTCAGGCGAGCAAAACCTCTATCCATCAACTCTTGCAACCGAGCTTTCAACTCCTTTAATTCCGTTGGTGCCATACGATATGGAGCTATCGAAATCGGTGTGGTCCTGGTACAAGCTCAATGCCAAACTCTATCTCCCGAACATGTGGCAAACCCGCAATTCTTGGGAAAACGTCCGGTATTCACAAACCACCGCACAGATTTGGGTTCTATTCCTAACTCCTTATCATCAAGTACATACGCAAGGTATGCTTCACACCCTTTTCTTACATATTTACGGGCCAACATTGATGATATTACGGTGGCAACCCTTCAAGTTCGTAGACTCAACTCGGATCATCTCGTTGTTTGCGCATCTCAAATCAATAGTCTTGCTTTTGCAATTCACAACCGCATCATGCACGGTCAACCAATCCAACCCAAGAATAACATCAAATTCATCGAGCGGCAAAAGCATCAAGTCCGCCGGAAAACAGTACCTCGAATTACTAGGGGCATTTCTTACACACTTTGTCGACAAAGCACATAACGACCCAAAGGATTTGACACCGAGTTACGAACTCAAGAGACTCAATAGGCAAAGTCTTCTTGGATGCTAAGGTTTCGCATATATAAGAATGAGTAGAACCAGGTCAATCAAAGCAATCACATTAGTATCAAAGAGAGTGAAAGTACCAGTAATAACATCTGGCGAGGAGGCATCCTCGCGTCTTGGCCAGATAGCATAAGTCCTAGCTGGAGCGCGAGCCTCGGATCTGGTCGTGACATCTCTAGATCCTCTCGACCACCACTAGCCTTGCCCGTATTTCCAGATGGTCTACCTCGGCGTTGGTAGTACCCGGTTTCCCACTCCGATCTACATTCTGCTCGGACAACCTCGGGCAATCTTTAATGAAGTGGTCAACTGATCCACACTTGTAACAGAGCGGTCACGGAATCTCACTTCAAAATGCCATTTGCCACAATCGGCACTCGTCCTCTCTCGTCGATCATTCCCACTCTGGCGATCGAAGTGATTCGTGTGGTCACGGGGTCGATCGCGATCTCGTCTAGAAAAGCCGAAGTGTCTCTAGATCGGCCTAAGCCATCTCTAAGTTTCTTTGATGATGTTGGAAGGGCTTCCCGAATACCTCTTACTGAAACTCCTTGCTCCCGCTTCCGCTTTCCTTTTCTCCATACTAAACTCCTCGGCTTTGCATCGCTCGCTCGACGAGAGTCACAAACTCTCGGATTTCCAAAATGCCAACATACAGCTTTATCTCATCATTCAGTCCATCTTGAGCGTTTACACATCACGACTTCAAGAAATGCATTCTCGCGTCTGGCTAAGCCTCACGAATTTTCGTTCATAGTCGTAACGACATGGAACCTTGTTTAAGTTCGAGAAATTCCTTTCGTTTTGGTCCATAAATCTCGATCGATATACTTTTTCCAAACTCGGTTTGGAAGAACTCCCAAGTTACTTGTTCATGGGCTGCTGTGAAGTCGAGTACTCCACCAATAGTAGGCGTAATCACGTAGCAAGGAGATGGTACACTTTAGGCATTCATCGGTGTACAAGATAGCTCATCGAGTGCGGATCGTGTTGTCCAACCAAAATTAAACTTGCTCGGCATCATCACTATCCGTAGCTTTAAATTCAGTAGCCCCATGTTTTCGGATTCTATCAAGCTGGGGCTTATTCGACCTTATTTGGTCAATTCGGAGGCATTGTAGGTCTTGGTGTGTTTGTTGGGAATGGAGGTTGTGGAACAGTAGTATTAGTTCGAATGTATTGGTTGAACCAATCATTCATCACGCTATAAAAGGCTTGTCTAGCCTCGTCATTCGGATTACTAGCAACAGGTTGAGAGTCCGCCGGCGCTGTCCCTTGTGCGGAGCAGCGCCACACTCTCCACATCATCGGCTATCGCTTTCGGTTGGGATCGGGATCCATTACTATAAATAAACACAAGTTCAAACGTCGAAATCACCACACTATCATATAATCACATAAAATGGCATGTATAGCTAGACCCCAAACGCATTACGGTAGTCCTAGAATCGACTAAACCGTAGCTCTGATACCAATAAAATTGTAACACCCGAACCCGAGACCGTCACGAGTCGAACGCGAGGTGTTAATGAACTTCAACCCACTTATTGACAATTTTCAGACAAGCTGCCAATCTGAGTACTAGTCGCTCCAAAATTCATAACTTGAGTTTTACAACTCGAAAATCAGTTCCGTAAATTTTTCCTGAAACTAGACTCATATGTCCATCTACATATTTTTTCTAGAATTTTGGTCGAGCCAATTAGTACAGTTTATTAGTTAAAGTCTCGCCTGTTGTAGGGATCGACTACACTGACCTTTGTGCGTTACGAATTGGATATCTCCCTGTACAGGGCTTCAATACTAATGCCGTTTGTTTCTATAGAAACTAGACTCAGAGAGGAATCTACACATATATGGAATGACTCCTAATTATCTCTGGTTAATTTACAATGATTTTCCAAAGTTGGAACAGGGATCCAGAAACCGTTCTGGCCCTATTTCACAAGAACTTTAAAATCTGTTAACTTATAACTCATATGACCATTTCGTTTCTTCCATATGAAAGTAGATTCATCAAGGTACACTTACATAATTTATTTGCTATTTAATACCATTCCTACTATTTTTAGTGATTTTTCACATCCACGTCACTGCTGCTGTCAGCATCTGCCTTTAGTAGGCTTTACCTATTTCATACTTTCCATGATTCAATTGGCCCTTTTTACATACATAGCACAAAGCGTGATCATGATTAACCATTCCAATGGCTAATCGTTTCAAAATAATTCCATACCTCATAAGGGTCAACATACAAACGATTATAGTTCTATGCTAAAATTATATAAGCCATTTTCGCATGGCTATCCAAGTTTACACAAACCGGAAGGTACATGACCTTCAACAAAGGATGGTCCTATACATGCCATTTCAAAGTTCAACCAAAATTTGTACCAAAATGGGGCTTCGATAGTGTGGATGACTTGACTTCTTTGATCCCGAATCCGATAGCTAACGAGCGAAACCTATAAAACAGAGAGCCAAAGCAACGGGTAAGCATTTTAATGCTTAGTAAGTCTCAAGCAATGAAATCAGCTTTGACTAAGGTATTTTATTCACATGGCTAATTAAACCACTTTACTAATTCACATTCCCATACTCATACTTATTTCACATCACCGACCCTTATGTTCATACACAAAAGAACAACTTAGCCCAAGGCCGGTAGCTCGTTATCAACTTAGCGATACTTACTTGTAAGAATTCAATTAGTACAAGCACATACAAACATACCTCATTGCTGGAATTTTCACAAGTGTATAAGCTGAAATTTTCACAGCAAGATTGCTCACTTCCGAATCACATACTTTCGGGATTTAACCGGATATAGCGACTCGCACGATTGCCTTCGGGTCATAACCCGGATTTGGTGACTTGCACAAAGGCCTTCGGTCTTAGCCGGATATATCAACTTCATACGAATGCCTTGGTCTTAGCCGGATATATCAACTCGCAGACGAATGCCTTGGTCTTAGCCGGATATATTTCCAATGTTCACTTACATATATATCAATATTCAAGACACGTCCATAGTTCATTTTCGTTACTAAAGCTCTAACACAAAATATCTATCAACCTTTACTATTTCGGCTCAATGGCCACACAAACAAGGAGCATAATTTTGATATAATTCAAGTAGGGTCATCACTCGAAGACTTACCTTGGATGTTGTCGAGCGATTTCGACGGCTATTCAACTACTTTTCCTTCCTTTATCGGATTTAGCTCCCTTTGCTCTTGAGCTAATTTACACAAATTTAACTTATTAAAATCTCATCATGATAGCTTATGGCGAATATGACAAGGAGTGTAAATGGTCATATGGCCATCCTTTAGCTCAAATACACAATGGTCATGCACATTTTTACATCACAACAAGCAATTCAATACATTCAAACATCAACGTGAAGTTCAAAGTACTTGGCCCTTATATACATTAGGCATCAAAGTTGTATATGTACGAAATCATAAATCGAACTCAACACATTAGTTAATATTCCTCTTAGCGAATTTTCTAAGCCAAGAATAGGCATCAATATGCTTGCCTCAAACCGAATGCATGCACACTAATTACCCCTCATGTGGCGAATATACACTTAATACCACACAAAAAAAACAGCATACATTTTACTACTAACACATTACATATCGTAATTCATTGCACATCTCTTATTTACTTCATAATCAACACATCATCACAAGCAAATATACACTTTGAATTAGTATATATGTCATACCAATCCATCATGTGCAAACATATATTCATGTAGGTGCAAGGGCGAATTCTCAAGTGGCTTATATCCAAATATATACACATTTCCAAAGCTTAAATCTTACTTACCATGCAACATGCATGAATTATACTTATGGATATATCATGGCGAATACCACAACACCACACCATTTCAATTTGGTCATGGTGAAACAAAGAACTTAGTATCTCATTCAAAAAAATGCTAAAAGAAAATCTAAGAATCTTCAATCCTCCATCACATGTATCACTTTCAAGCTTGTTATTTAACATGCAATGGCATTAACACCACATTCACTTTGGCGAATTTCATTCCCATGACATAACAAGGATTTGAACCATGGGCTAACAAGAACATTAAGCTAGCAACTAAAAACATGCATGAACCTCAAACATACCTTAATCTTGATGCAAGTTTAGCCAACCTCTTCCTAATCCTCTTCCAAACCAAGTATGAAGCAAAACTCCTTCCTTAACCTTAGTATTTTCGGCCAACAAGAGAGTGAAAAGAGATGAACAAAATTTTTCTTTCTTCCTTTAGGACATTCGGCCAAGCTATGGAGGAAGATGGACACTTTTTTTTTGTTTCTCATCTACTAACATTAATTGTTTATTCCATACCCTTATTTTATTCTTTCCATCATAACCCATTTACTAAACATGTTTCATGACATGATTTTTGCCCATAAATCCTTGTCATGGCGGCCACTAGCTATGGGGAAATTTGACATGCAAGTCCATTGTTTTGCATGCATCCTTTAATTAGTCATCACACATTTCCCTCATACTTTCAAAGTTTATTACTAGGTCCTTTCTAGTGAAATTCACATCTATAATTCTAAATCAAAGCATAAAAAATATCACACATGAGTTAACACACATTATAGGCAATAAAATAAATATTAAATTATTTTTATGCCTTGGTTTTGTGGTCCCGAAACCACATTTCGACTAGGGTCGTTTTAAGGCTGTCACAGACATGGGTTTATATTGATGGAGGAAGCGTTCTGGCAGCCTTGCTGCAATCTAGTGGCCTCGCCACATATATCTGTTCTGGTGACTTCGTCACAATATCTGGTAGCCTCACTGCAATCTGGTGGCTTCGCCACATATATATATTTGTTCTAGTGGCTTAGCCACAATATCTGTATCTGGTGACTTCGTCACAATATCTGGCAGCCCTACTGCAATTTCTGTCGTGTGTAGTGGTTGGGTGGGTCGAGTAGTCTCCCCACATGGTGTAAAACTGGTACGAGGGTGTTATGGATGGCTCTGGGTTGGGATTTACGCATTCATGATATATTTGTTTCAGATTCGCTATGGGCCTATGGGTTTCATTCTAATTTCAGTCTTGGGCCAAGGCCGAGATAAGTCTGACTCTGAGGTTTGATTTATTTTGGGCTATGGTTGGGTTATGTTGCACACTGAGTTTACCGAACTCACCCTTTATTTTCATCTCTGCAGGAAATCCCCAACCATAGTGGGCTTGGAGCCGTGAGGGATTTGAGTGGCCACATCATCCGCAAAGTTGGTTTTCTAAGTTAGTTTATTTTTATTATTTTATATTCTGATTTAATTTTGGGTTTTAAGTTGTAATAAGGCTGCTATTTAAATTTCTTTTTCCGCTATGGTTTTATTTCCTGATTATATTTATACTACGTCGAAACTACTAGTGTTAGGCTGCGTGGGTTTTCAAAATTAATGAATGTTTTCCAAGACTCAACAACCGGCTTTTCATAAACCGGCTTTTCATTCAACCGCTATTTTGCAAAGACCACCTCAGTCACTTAAACCAATGAATGCATACTAAGTCGTAAGTCTATGTGACACGTCAGATCTGGCAATAACATCTAGGCCGAGTTTGGGGTGTTACAGACCAAGATTAACTTCAAGATCCTTGGCAAAGATCTGCATTAAAACCTAATCTATTAACTAGAACCCTAAACATAAACAACTTGAACCCAGTACGCAACTTACCAAAATGTAGAACTAAAAGTGGAGGGTAGTAGAAATCAGCTTACACAAAATACGCCCTAAACCGAGGCACAATATGGTGCAATCACCCTTGACAGCAACTGGTAGAGAATAGAAAATGTTAGAGGGGAAAGCTATTGACAAAGAGCAAAGAGAATAAGCAACTGCAGTTACACCCGCAATGGAAAGTTTGGCTAACCCCATAAAGTGAAAAGTGAAGAAAGCCGAAAGCAAGAAGTAAAGAAAAGAGAAGTCAAGACACTTAACCAAAAATCGAAACAAGAGAAAGATTGAGAGAAATGACGAGGTATTCAGCCTAAGAACAAAGTGAAAGGAAAAGAAATATTGAGAGGAAGAAGGAAAAGAGAATCGACCAAAGTATACTAAAAAAATAGGGAAGTAATAATCTCAAGAAAATTGGGAGGAGGGGACAGAAGGCATTCGATCGAAAGGGGTAGGAGAAAGAATGATGAAAAGAAAGGCAGGGGACCTTCAAATGTTAAACCGAAATGAACCAAAACACAACCAATAACCCTTGCACTCGATGGTCTTCAACAAACAGAGAAGAATAAAAATAAAAATAAAACAAGTGGCAAAAACGAATCAAAGAGCAAACACCTAAAACCAAATCCCGAGACTCCCCAAAACTAAACTCACAAGTGCCTACATTCCTAATTCGGCTCTAACACTCTCTCTACTTCCTATCCCCTTAATCTTCTCCTAATATCTCTCCAAAAAACCTTCAAACTGAAAACTACCCAAATCCCACTTTTTCCTCCTAAATTTCGGCTACATGATCCCCTACTCCACTCAAACACCCTAACTGTCCAAGCAATAGAGTCCCACTGCCATACAACCATCCATTTGACAGTTAGCAAAATAAAACACACTTGCACACAACAAGACTCAAACCCCAGTCTCCTAACAACAAGGACATAACACTTTCCCCTAAACCAGTAGGCTTTTTATAACTTGATTTCCATGCAATTATTTTAAGAACCCACTATCTAGCAGTAAGGGTTTGATTCAATTAAAACAAAAATTTTGCTAAAGCCCAGGTTTGAACCCAGGACTTCCCTCACTTCTCAAGACACTTAACCATTAACGCAAGCAAGCCTATATGCAACATGACACACAAATTTAATCACTAAAGATTTGGAGTATTACAACTCTACCCCCTAAAAGAAAATTTCAGCCTCAAAATTTACCTGATCAAAATAGATAAGGGTATTGTTACCGTATCGTCTCCTCCAGTTCCCATGTGGCTTCCTCAAAACTGTGATTACACCATAGCAACTTAACCAATGGAACAGACTTTTTCCTCAGAACTTTCACATCACGATCCAAAATCTAAACCGACTCTTCCTCAAAGGTTAGATCTGGCCAAACCTTACTCTTCTCAATCGAGGTGATGTGCATAAGATCAGAATGATATCACCTCAACATAGAGATGTGGAACACATCATGAATCCAGTCCAACTCTAGAGGCAACTCAAGTTGATAGGCAACCGGTCCCCCACGCTTCAATATACGGTAAGGCCCAATGAACCTAGGGCTTAACTTGCCCTTCTGACGAAACCTCACTATCTTTTTCCATGGCGAGACCTTGAGAAACACTAAATCCCCTACAGAATACTCAATCTCCTTACGCTTCAGATCCGCATATGACTTTTGTCTGTCAGATGCCGCCTTTAGTCGAGCCCGAATCAATCTAACTTTATCCTCAATATCAAAAATTAATTCAGGGCCCAGAACACACCATGCCCAACTCAGTCTAACACGTAGGAGTACGACCCGTACGACCATATAGTGCTTCATAAGGTGACATCTGTATGCTAGACTGGTAGCTATTATTGTACGCAAACTCTGCAAATAGTAAGTAGTCCTCCCAACTGCCTCAGAACTCAATCACACAACCCCTTAACATGTCCTCAAGTATCTGAATCACCCTCTCTAACTGACCATCAGTTAGAGGATGGAACGCAGTACTGAAGTCCAACCTCGTACCCAATGCCTCATGTAACTTCTTCTAGAATCGAGAGGTGAAATAAGGATCTCTATCAGATATTATGGAAATTGGTACCCCATATAGTCGTACTATCTCAGACAGATACAGCTTAGCTAGCTTCTACAACAAGCAATCAACACGAATAGGTATAAAATAGGAAGACTTGGTCAATCGATCCACGATGACCCATATCGAATCCTTCTTAGTAGGTGTTAGAGGCAGCCCACTAACGAAGCCCATAGTTATTCTCTCCCACTTTTGAATTGGAATCATAACTGGCTGAAGTAACCTTGAAAGTAACTAGTGTTCAGCCTTAACCTGCTGGCAAGTCAGACATTTGCTCACAAAATCAGTAACTTCACGCTTAAGGCCTAGCCACCAATACAACTCATGAAGGTCTCGGTACATCTTATTCCCGCCAGGATACATAGCATAAGGACTACTATGCGTCTCTTGCAGTATAGACTGTCTCAGATCTGTATCCTTCGGTACACAGATTCTCCCACGAAAATAGAGTACCCCTTCACTATTTAGTCCAAAATCTACAGTTTTCCCACTATCTATCTGTGAAATTGAGGACCCAGTGACTCATCCTCCAACTATTTACCCTTAATCTGTTCAACCCACCTCGGTTTTACTTAAAGTTTACCAATAGACTACCATCATCGAATAAGCTGTGTCGTGCAAACATCGCCCTTAGATCAGTCACAGCCCTACGGCTCAGTGCATCGGCTGCCACATTATCCTTACCAAGATGGTATTCAATCGAACAATCATAATCCTTAACCAGTTCAATCTACCTACGTTGCCTAAGGTTTAGCCCTTTCTGAGTGAGGAGATACTTTACGCTCTTATGATCTGTGTAAATGATACACTTCTCACCATACAAGTAATGCCTCCAAATTTTCAGTGCAAATATCATCACAGCCAACTCCAAGTCATGTGTTGGATAGTTCACCTCATTCATCTTAAGCTGACGAGACACATATGCCACTACATTTCCCACTTGCATCAGCACACATCCCAAGCCAACATGTGATGTATTATTGTAAACAGTGAATTCCTTCCCAGATTCTGGTTATATTAAGATAGGGGCTTCAGTCAGAACTTTCTTAAGCTTCTCAAAACTTTCCTGCTACTTATCAGTCCAGTTAAACGGTTCCCTTTTATACAACAACTTAGTTAGATGTACAGCAATCAATGAAAGCCCTCAACAAACCGTCTATAATATCCTGCTTGACCTAGAAAACTCCGAATCTCAGATACCAACGTAGGCTGCTTCCAATCCAAAGTAGCTTCAATTTTTCAAGGATCAACCCTAATCCCTTCGGTTGATACCACATCCCAGAAATGTTACCTTTCATAACCAAAATTCACACTGGCTAAACTTAGCATACAATTGTTTCGCCCTCAAAATCTTAGAACAAATCGAAGATGTGCATCATGTTCATCTCCAGTTCTTGAATACACTAGAATATCATTTATAAATACCACTACGAACCGATCCACATAAGGCTGGAACACTCAGTTCATCAAATCTATAAAAGCCGCTGGTGCATTCATCAGTCCAAACGGCATCACTAGGAACTCGTAATGACCTTAACGAGTCCTAAATGTTGTCTTGTAAACATCAGTCTCCTTGACCCTTAGTTGATGGTACCTTGATCGGAGATCAATCTTAGAGAAGATTGAAGCTCCTTGAAACTGGTCGAACAAACCGTCTATCCTCGGTAGAGGTACTTATTCTTAATATTCAATTTGTTCAGTTGCTGGTAATCAATGCACATACGCACGGTTACATCCTTCTTTTTCACAAATCAAACTGGTGCTCCCCACGGAGACACACTAGGGTGGATGAACCCTCGGTCCAGTAACTCTTGAATTTGAGCTTTAAGCTCCATAAGCTCCTTCGGTGCCATTCTATAAGGGGCGATAAACACCAGAGCTGTACCAGGCAAGAGCTCTATCCCAAACTCAACTTCATGGTTAGAAGGTAACCTACACAGTTCATTGGGAAAAATATTAGAAATATCTTTAACCGTTTTAATATCTTTGATAGAAGGAATCTCAGAACAGAATCGGAAACACTGATATAGGCTAGATATGCCTCACAACCCTTACGAACTAATTTCTCAATCCTAAGTGCAGAAATCACATTTGACAAATAATTCCAGTGCTCCCCAATCACAACTACCTTGTCACCATCCACAGTTTTCAGTATCACCCGTTTAGCAGTACAATCCAAATTCACTTGATGCTTAACTAGCCAGTCCATGCCTAGTATCAAGTCGAATTCTCCAAAAAGAAGTTCATTAAATCTACCAAAAAGATCTCTCCTTAAGCCTCTAAGGGTACATCCCTAAACAATTTATTCACTCTTACTGACTGCCCTAATGGACTTAACACAGTAACCTCAATCGTTGTATTTTAGCGATCACACCCAAAGTCTGAGATACAGTGTATGCTATATAAGAGTGTGTAGACCCTTCATCAATCAATGCAGTATAAGGTGCATTATGGATAAAGAATATACCCGTAATAACATCTGGAGCCTCTCCGTCCTTTCAGCTACGTGCAGCATAAAATAGAGCTGGCTGCCTCGCCTCTTTATGAATAGTACCTCTGCTCAGTGCTCTACAACCATGGCCCATACCATTTCCACCTTTGGCCTGACCACGGCCTCTTGGCGGCTGCTGAACACCTCTCGGCAGCTGAACAGTACCCATACCAGTAGCTTGCATCTAATCGGGCCTCTGTGGACAATCTTTGATACGATGCTCTATAGATCCGTACGTCAAACATGCCTCTAACATTTTCTAGTATTTTCCCTGATGGCGTCTACCACAATCAGCACAACACTGCGGTCCAATAACAACAACAGGTGCCCCAGCTCTAGCCGACTCATCAAATCTGGCCTTCTTTTTAGCCCCACAGCAGAACTTGAGGGCTCCCAAACCCTCTTGCTTCTTCCCTTATCCTTCTCACTATTCTGGCGCGCTTAGCGCACTTCACATCTTCGGTGCTCTTCGCCTTTTCCACTAACACAGTGAAATCTCGCTCCCTCTGTGGAGCTATCAGAACTCATAGATTATCTCTGAGGCCGTCCTCGAAATGAACACATTGCTCATATTCATTTTCTACCATCCCATGTGCATAGCGGCTCAGTCGCAAAAATTTCGCCTCGTATTCGAGCACAGACTTACCCCCTAGGTCAGATTCAGAAACTCCATCCTCCGAGCATCCACATAACTAGCGCCCACATATTTCCTTTAGAATACATTCTTAAAGAATTCCCAAGTCAACCAGTCAGACTGAGTGCCCTCTTTCATTGTAAGCCACCACTAATAGGCTTCATCTCGTAACAACGACACTGCACTTTTTAATTTCTGCTCTGAGGTGTAGTCAAGGTCATCCATGATCCTCTCTGTGCCCTCAATCATATATTCAGCCACATTAGGGGCAACCCCAGCGATACCCTAAAGATCTCTGCCCCATTAGACCTGAGTCATTTTGTCACCGACCCACGGCACACAGTACAAGTATTAGGCCCAGCGACCTTTTCCAAAATTCTCAACATAGCTTTGGACAGTGCGTCATCACCAGCTACACTATCGTGTGACCCAGTTTCAGTTACAGGTGAAGCCAGTGCCTCTCTAGCTTTATTGTTAGGCATATGGCTCGACGACAACGATCCAGCCCGAGCACCTCTACGGCCACCACCGCGGCCTCGTGTACCCCTTCCACGAGCACCTCTGGTGCTCATTATTGAATTACGTTTCATCTGTATTAACAGTTTTATGCATCAGTTTTACAATTCTAATGTTTATTACAGGATATTTTATGGAAAATATTATCAGTAATCTAGGATTTTGTTTTCGAAGATCAGAGTTTCACTACAGTTTCAGTTTTCCCTAAACAGAGTATTTTGGTACACCCTATTGCTCACAGTAGTATCACTATCAAACAAACAGTAGTTTTAGAGGACTTACAGAATCGGCGCCGGAGACTCGGTAGACCACACATTCAAAAAATAACACTTCAAAAATACTTTTCAACCATTTAAAACAGTTCTTTTGGAAATTTATATTTTTAGAAAATCCAAATCCACAACCGAGTTTTACAAACCCGGCTCTGAAACGACTAAATGTAACACCCTATACCCGGCCTAGACGTTATGGCCAAATCTACAATGTCCCATTGAAGTGTATTTTGAAAAGCGTCATTTTGTTCGAAAAGTCCGTACTATATAAAAATCCCTCATAGTGATCTTTTACAAAACTTTTAAGTGAAAAGCTCCAGTAGGTTTAGCAAAAGTTTAATCATTTTAGGTTATTACACTTTGAAGGCATTGTTTATTGTAGTAGCTTTTGAAATATATTGCAATGGCGTGGTGTTTTGAAAACATTTATCTTTTGAAAATTCGCATCTTACTACTAGCAGATATAAAACAAAGTGAATAATCCCAAATCAAAGAAAAAATTAAAGAGCCCTATTACATAACAAAAACCCAAATAAAATAGCTTAAAGATTAAATGTTTGAAATAGTAGCAAAAGCGGTTGTGTGGCCTCTATCGAGTCCCTTGCAGTACTGACCCACCTGACGATTACCTGTACAGGAAAACAGAAGGGTGAGTTTATGAAAACTCTGTATGTATTTCCTTTACAATAATCAGTCAAAACGTAGGCAAACACAGTTTGGGCCTCAGCCCATTTCAGTGACAGTCCAGTAAGAGTGTCGGCCTTAGTCCATTATAGTAACAGTATTAGTGTGGGCGTTAGCCCATTACAGCAATAGTAATAGAAATGTAAACAGAAGTCATAGCCATCCATCCTCTACACTCCACTCCGTCCAGTCCTACACTCTATGTGGGGATAAAATCAAGCCACCCATCCCTACACTCCAAATATAGCACTGGTTGCGGCATAAAATAGTATTTGTAGCAGAGCTTCCAGTACAATATACTTCCTCCAAATATATCAAACCCACCTCCATGCAGTGTGTTATGTCATAATATCATACGTGTATGCAAAATGTCACGCTCGAATATAGTTAAACATATCATAGAGGTATATCAGTCATTTTACCTCTAAGGGGTATAACAGTCATTTCATCAGTATGGGGTTTAAGTGTACTTACCGACCCAACAGTAAGTCCACAGTCATCTCAGGCGACCCGTGCAACCTTAACGATCAAACAGTAAAAATGGGCCCAAGGCCCATAACACGGCCCATGAGGGCCTACACGCCTGTGTGGCCCAATAAGCCCAGAAATGGTATTGGTCGTAGAACTAAACAACCTGGTCCAATAATCTCCACACGTCCGTGTGGTTTACCCGTGGGGGCCCACGAGCCCATGGGGCCCACACGGCCTATTTCGGCCCAACGTGGCTGAAAACGGGCTAAGCCCAATGAAATTGCTCATGGTGGCCTCTAACGTCAAACGCCTATGTTTTATTCGTTCGGATCACCACAGAGTGAGGGCACGCTCGTATAGCATCTGTGGACATGTTTTCCGGCTTTTTCCATTTAGTAGTTAGTGAGTGTGATTACACACCTGATTACGAAGAGTGCCAAAAGTCCACAAGCACCACAACCTACATTCATACATGACATACAATCAATGTTTTAAACACTAGGGTTAAAAACCCTCTGAATAACACTTAATCCCAACACGGTGATTATTACCTACCTTGATTGACAAAAGTGTTTCAGCCTACTTATCTCACTGACCAAGATTAACTTCAAGATCCTTAGCAAAAATCTACATTTAAACCTAATCTGTTAACTATAACTCTAAATGTAAACAACTTGAACCCAGTACGCAACTTACCAAAATGTAGAACTAAAAGTGGAGGGTAGCAGAAATTGACTTACACAAAGTACACCCTAAACTGAGGCACAAGATGGTGCAATCACCCCTGACAGACTGATAAATAGCAAATGTTAGAGGGGAAAGCTATTAACAAAGAACAAAGAGAACAAGCAACTATACTTACTCCGGCAATGGAAAGTTCGGCTAACCCTACAAAGTGAAAAGAGAAGAGAGCCGAAAGCAAGAAGTAAAGAACAGAGAAGTCAAGATTAAGAGGAAGAAGGAAGAGAGAACGACCAAAGTATACTAAACAAAAGAGGGAAGTAATAATCTTAAGAAAATTGGGAGGGGACAGAAGGCATTCGGCCAAAAGGGGTAGGAGAAAGATTGATGAAAAGAAAGGCAAGGGACCTCCAAACGCTAACCCGAAACGAACCAAAACACAGCCAATAAACCTTGCACTTGATGGTCTTCAACAAATAGGGAAGAATAAAAATAAAAATAAAAGTGATAAAAACGAATCAAAGAGTGAAAAACCCAAAACCAAATCCCAAAACTCCCCAAAATCAAACTCACAAGTCACTACATTCCCAATTCGGCTCCAACACTCTCTTTACTTCCCATCCCCTTGACTTTCTCCTAATATCTCTCCAAAAAACCCTCAAACCAAACACTACCCAAATCCCTCTTTTTCCTCCTAAATTTCGGCTACATGATCCCCTACTCCACTCAAACACCCCAACCATCCAAGCAATAGAGTACCACTAGCATACAACCATCCACTTGACAATTAGCAAAATAAAACACACTTGCACACAGCAAGACTCGAACCCCAGTCTCCTAGCAACAGTAACATGCCACTATCCCCTAAACCAATAGACTTTTTATGACTTGATTTCCCTGCAATTATTTTAAGAACCCACCATCTAGCAGTAAGGGTTTGATTCAATTAAAACAAAAATTTTGCTAAAGCCCAGGTTTGAACCCAGGACTTCCCACACTTCTCAGGACACTTAACCATTAATGTAAGCAGGCCAATATGAAACATAACACATATATTTACTCACTAGAGATTTGAGGCATTACAGCTTGATCTTACATTCTGAGTCTTAACTTTCTCATCTAGCTGAAGAAAATCCCAGATGAAATATTCATGCAAGCTACATCTAAAGCAGGCTTTATCATTCAATCTACACTGTCCAAAATGTTATTTTCCACATCGTCCACAGTCAGGTTTATTTGATCTAACATTACCTACACTGGCTATTGACACAGCTAGAGTTTTTAAACTCGTAATTTGCTCCCCACGATCTCTATTAGAGTATTACATTGGTGTATTTGATCAACTAAACAAATCTCAATATTTCTTTTATGAAGAGTGATACGGCTTACTCATTGATCTTTTTCTCGAGTCTCTAGCTTCTGAATCTGTTTTTCTTTTTTCTTTGCTAAGAACCTCGGCTCTACAAGCCCTTTCAACCAGAACTACAAATTCTTTCAACTCTAGAATTTCAACTAATAGTTTTATATATTTGTTCAGGTTGTCAACGAACCATTTACACATAATCTCCTCAGTAAAAACATACTCACGTGCATACTTGCTTAACCGTAAAAACTCTCTCATATTCAGTGATAGTCAAGCAGCTTTGTTTTAACTCTAAAAACTCTTTTTGTTTTTGATCAAGGAATCACTAGCTTATATATTTCTTTTGAAACTCCGTCTGTAAATATCCCCAGCTCACTCATTCCCTCGGTATTACAGACACCAAGGTATTCCACTATTGATCTGCAGTGTCTCTCAGCAAAGATACAACACATTTAATACATTCCTTAAAAGTACAAGACAATTCATCAAATACTCAAATCATATTTTTGAGCCAAAACTTGGCTTTTTTAGCATCATCATCAATAGTAGCCCGAAACTGTTCACCCCTATGTTTACGAATTTTATCCACTAGCAGCTTGTTCAATTGTATCAGATCTACAGCTTGAGAAACAACAAGAATTTGTTGAGGCATAGGTCAGGGTAGAGGTTGTTGAGCAGCCGGATTAGTATAAATATATTACGTGAAAATTTCATTCATCATTTGGAAAAAGGCTTATTTAGCCTCACCTCCGTGACTACTTGACATGGGTCTAGATTCAGTAGCCGCTGTCCCTTGAGCTGGAGCTAGCGCATTACTCTCTACGTCATCTGCTATAGCTCATTCGGGATCTATTACTATACGAAACACAATTTAAGTTGTCAGGAATCATCACACTATTGCAAAGTATATATGGCATGTATAGCTAAACTCTCACTCATGCTACATTATTCTTAGAATCAACTAATCCATAACTCTGATACCAATAAAATGTAACACCCTAACTCGTATCCATCGCTGAAATAGGCTTACAAGGTATTACCGATCAAAACATAACACATATATCATATATTTATCATCATAAAGCATTCATTCTCATTCATCATTCAATACAACCACATTGTCCCTTATAAGGACATACGAGGCCTTAAACAAGCATCAGAAGTGGTTCGGGACTAAACCGATAACATACGAAAAGTTTAAAAACTTTAGAAATTTTTTTCATCTATACAAGGGTCACACACCCGTGTGAGTAGGCCCTGAGCCTCACACAGCAAGCAGGCATACCCGTGCCTTAGGCCCTGTGAAAATAGGACATACATACTGACTTGGGTTACATGGCCAACCACACGCCCGTGTGCCAGGCCGTGTGAAATCTGGAGAGTATGCTAACTTGGGTTACATGGCCAACCACACGCCCGTGTGCTAGGCCGTGTGCCATTTAGGGGGGTATACTGACATATACCACACGACCATTCAAACGCCCAAGTGTGAGACTGTGTGGAGCATACTGAACTAAATTCAATTTCAACACCAGGGAACACACTGCCATGTAAGCTAACCATGTGTCGCACACGAATGAGACATATGCTCGTATCTCTGCCCGTGTGGACAAAAATAAGCCATTTGCAAAGCCAATTTGCCACCCATTTTACACATACCCTAGTAAACTCAATTGGTACCATTTTAAATCACAAATATTGATGGTCGTGAAACTAACTAAAAATTCGACTAAGGCAAGCACACTTATCGAACAGTAGTATAGTTATGGTGAGACCGGGAATATCGTCTCCACGAGGACTAAAAGTACTAGTAATTACTATCTTTTTATTATTTAGCCTTAGAATTAAAGGATGTTTTTAAACTAAAACTAATTATCTAATTAACTAAGATTACAACAGAGATTAAAGTTGGAAAATATTTTTTAGAAAACCAATGAAGAATGCAATACCCAAGGAAGAATTCATCTAGACTTCACTTATTACTTCTGAATTAGATGATTTATTCATTTGACTTAATCCGTAGAAATCCCTAGTTTATGTTATTATATCTCTCGAGACTGAAAACAACTGACTCTAGGTTGATTAATAGAAATCTCTTTCTAATTAAAACCTTTATTGTCACATTAACTCGGTCTATGGATTCCCTTATTAGATTTGATTCTAATCCGGCAGATTTATGTTGCCCTATCTTTAGGATTGCATGCAACTCCAATTAATTATTAACGATCTACTCTTAAACAGGGACTTTTGCTCCACTGAATAAACACATCAAAACCTAAATTAAAATCCTGAAATATTAAAACAAGGATCTCACAATTAAGAATAAGAACAAGTATTTATCATATAATTCAAATAGTAATAAGATCTGTCTTAGGTTTCATCTCCCTTACGTATTTAGGGAGTTTAGTTCATAGTAATGGAAAACATCTCAAAAATGGGAAAACAAAAAAACATAAAGAAACCCAAAGAACTTGAAATGAAATTGAATGGAGATCATTAGTCTTAAAGTAGATCCTACTTCCGAGCTGATTCTGATGATTGTCCTTGAGTATTTTCTCCTTTCTACTCCGCGTATCCACCTTGATCCTCTTCTAGGGTGTTTATATAGACTATAGAATGCCCAAAATAGCCCAAAATTAGCATTTTAAAAATAGAATTAGACTTTGGATCGACAGGGACACGGCTGTGTGCCACGCCCATGTGAAGGTCCTCAGGTCGTGTGACACGCCCATGTGAAGGTGCTCAGGCCGTGTGTAATTCTGGCTTGATTTAATATCGATACAGCCATGCCACATGGGCATGTGGCCTACCCGTGTGTCACACACGGGTGTGTGGATTACCCGTGTGGAAGTGCCTAGGCCGTGTGGAATACTGAGATAAGCCCATTTTGTCTTTTTTGGCCCATTTCTTTCTCTTTTCACCCTCATATGCTCACTTAAGTATAAAACAATAATTTAAAGGATTAGGAGCATCAAATTCTCTAAAACTTATGATAAATCATCCAAAAATATGCGAAGCATAGGATAAAAATATATATATTATGGTTTATCAAATATCCCCACACTTGAGCATTTGCTTGTCCTCAAGCAAAATCCTCAACTCATAATTAAAATAAATTCTTCTCAACTTATAATTCTCATTAATACTGTATCGAAGTAAACCACAAGTAATCATATATTGAGAATTCAACTAAAAGAACATCAAAGTTTCAAACAATACAAGTTGAGCATTTTAATCATAAAATCATAGGTATTCCCCTTTATCTAAGTAATTACCTTTAATTCCAAATTGACAAGGGTTGGCATCCTCACTAAAGATTCTCTCAAATCACTCAAAATGTTTAAGGTTCAATAATTAAGCGCTCAATAGTCAAACATGAAAAGTTATTACTATAGGCTTGCATGAAAATCAAATCTCCACCACTATGAATGAGATGATACACAGATCAAAAGGTCTTTAATAGGGTTGTAATGGGGCTTGGGTTAAAGGTGTGGATAAAGGCTGAAAAAGAGGGTTAGAATCGAGATTAATTTAATAAATTACCAAACTTAGAAAAATAAAGCTCATTACTGAGTTCAAACAGGTGCCAGAAGTAACACTATCCAAAACTAATGAAGTGAGCTTTCTTCTCAATATAATGACTTTAACTTATCCAAGCTCTTTAGAACAATATGTAATTGAATGAATATAAATATACATTTTTTTTAAGAATAAGAACAAGTACAATAATAGGTAGTACATAATAAAAAATAATTTAGAAATTGGAATGAACGAACATATTTAGGTAACTAATCAAATCAAATCTCAATAAAAATGAGTCAATGAAAAGGAAGAAATTCTTAACGAATCAAAAAGGTTAAGTTGTGGGTTAATATTAAAGGGAAAATCAAGAAACAATAGTTAAGGTTCAAAGGGATTCACTAGGGTTCAATTATGTGGGTAGGCTTTTTATGGGGTAAATGAGTTAAAACCTAAATGCCTTTATCATTTTAGTATATCAAATCAAAGGTGTGGTCTCGACATGTATAATCGATGCAAGTTCCAGAATAGAAAATCAATGTTGACTCACTCATAAAAAAAATCAGTGAGCAAAAAAGATATATGCTCTAAAAGGCTCAAAGTCTTATGAAAATTATGGGCATTTTAATTCAGGGTAACAACCTAGCAATTTTAATTCTCAAAAGTCAACTTATCATTGATTCTCTAATGCCTTTAAAGTTTGAACAATCAATGCATAATTCCCTATGGTTAAATTCAAAACATATTAATAAATATTATAAATCAATCAGAATTCGCTCTAATAATGGTATGAGGAAATTATTTGAGAATGAGATAGAGATTCAAGAGTTTTCTAATATATAAATAACCTCCCCACACTTAAGATGTACATTGTCCTCAATGTATGAAGATAGATAACGACAATATAGCCATAATATCATAGAATATGGGAAAAGTGAAACTGTCCTGAATTTGGATGTAGTCCTTGAAAGAGCAGAAGTGGGTTTAGAGATATTGGAAGTGATGTGTATGTGACATGTAGACAGAGGTGAAGGTGGTGGTAGAGGTTGGGTTCCATAATCATAGTGCCCAGCGAAGTGGTTATCGTGATGGTCGGTGTCATGGTGGCTATGATCTGGTCAAGCAGGTCATGGCAGTCGTGGGGGACTGTTTGTATATTCCTGATAGCGCCAATTGTCTGAACCTTTTGAAACCGCAATGCCATCAGTAATGTTTTAGGGAGTTATATCGATAGGGTTGTTATGGTTGGTAATAATGAAATAACTAGATAAAAGAAAATTCAAATTATACTAATAAAAGTTTTTGAAGAAAATGATAAATAAAGACAAAATAAAATGAAAAAATAAAAATAAAATAAAAAAGAAAACAAATTGATAAATAAATGGACTCAAAAGTCTTCATCGATAACTGGATCATTAGGTGGTGCTACTGGAGACGATATGTGAAAATGCTGGAAAATTTGTTGTAGAGTCGCCTCGATGCTGTCAAATCGCTGAGTGTAATATTGTTTAAAGTGATTAAGGTGGTTAGAAACTTCACACAATGAAGTAGTCGCATGAACTGCTCGGTGACTTTGTGGTGGCTGAGAAGGTGGGTCTTCCTGAAATGCAGGGATATCGTCAGAAATATCCTTGGAGTTATCCTCATCAGTAGCTCGTACAAGTCGGTATTGAGGAAGATCGAACCCACGACGACGTTCTATCTTTCTCATATGGAGCATACTTTGGATCCTCTGTAGGGACATCTGGCCGATGAGTGTGAGCGATGAGGATTGCGCAATGTATTTAGGAGCCCAAAGTATCGAGCTAGTCGAGTCAAGTACGGGCCGATGCTGTGACTCCTTTTTGGTGTTGCTCGGTTCGATGGCGGAAAGCAAGGACGATAAAGTATACGATATCAAAAACATGCCCTTGCCTCATGATCCATAAGAAGTATGCGTCGTGAGTGTTAACAACGTCGGTGCTCTCTCGTCTCCCTGTTAATGTGTGTGCCAAAAGGGCGCGGAGATATCACAGAGCTAGAGCTAGAGTCGATACCTTTGAGCGGTTGTAACAGTCCAGTTTTGACCCTAGTCGGAGTAGTTGTTTCGGGACCACATATTTGAGTCAGAAAAATATTTTAATATTATATTGTGTCTGTGATATGTGAATTTTTATCTGCGAAGTTTCTGTGATTTAATTTGTCTGTTTCTGTGCTTGATTTTACAAAAAAGATTTAATCGCGTAAAATACAAAAGTTGCATGCTAATTGTTAATGGGGTTATTTGGCGTTGGATTTTAAAATAAGGGTCCTTGCATGGTAAGTATACCATTGATAAAGTAAGTGGACAATATTGGACATGTGATAGGTGAATATAATGTTTTATAATAAAGGTTATTTTTGTAATTTGTAAATTACAGCTTAAATAAATAAAAACAAAACAAAAGGTGGCCTAATCATCTTCTTGTTTAGCCAAAACTTAAGAAAGAAATAGGGGTTTTGAGTTTTTGAAATTTTGACACTTTGGAAGCTTGATTCGGTTATGTGTTTTGCTCTGTTTTTGATAATTTTTATGTTTATATGATCGTTACTTTGTGTTCTTCAAAATCCATGTCTGAATTTCTGTTTTTGTTGAAGATTATGAAATGTGCCATTGATGATTATATGAGCTTTGTAATGTTTTTATATGGATTATGAAAGATATATGTGAGATTAACATGCTTTGTTCTTGAATTTTTGATGGAATAGAGCTATTTGGGCTAATTTGTGAAAATGAGGTTTTAAAGGACTAATTGTGAATTAAATATGTTTTTGGGCTTGTATGAAAACTATATATATTCGCCCAAGCTATAGTCTTGGTGAATTTTGCATATTTGTGATTTTGAGAAAATGGAGTAAATTGTCAAAGTGTGAAAATGTAAAGGCTAAAAATGCAAAATGTCCTAAATACGTGTTCATGGATTATTTTGAATGAAATGAATGATTGAATGGTTGAATTTGAATTGTATTAGATCAAGAACAAAGAAAATCAGACTTAGATTGAGGGAAATCCAAAATAGTCGAATAATCGACTCGTTTCTGTCTGAAATTCGTACGAGGTATGTCAAATTACAATTACGTGTTAAATTGACTAAATTCTGCGCATAAAAACTGTAATATGTATTAGACGGCCTTGAGAGCTTGAGGAATAAATTTCGAGTAAATTTCGATAATATGCTAGTATCTAAAAAGCTCTGTATGTTCTAAAGGAATGTTGACATTGATCTGAGATATCATGTAAGACCGTGTCTGGGACATAGGCCTTGTAACACCCCGTACCCGAGTCCGTTACCGGAGTCGAACACAAGGTGCACACAGACTTAACTATTTTCACAGTCCATTTAAAATTTTCCAGACAAGCTGGTTACTGCATCACTATTGCCTTAAAAATCATATCTTGAGTTTCAAAGCTCGAAAATCAGTTTCGTAATTTTTCCCTGAAATTAGACTCATATTTCCATCTACATAATTTTTTTCTAGAATTTTTGGTCGGGCCAATTAGTACAGTTTATTAGTTAAAGTCTCCCCTGTTACAGGGATCGACTACACCGACCTTCACGCATTACGACTTGGATATCTCCCTGTACAGGGCTTCAATACTGATGCCGTTTCTTTCTTTAGAAACTACACTCAAAGAGGAATCTATACATATATAGCACGACTCCTAATTATCTCTGATTAATTTATAATGAATTTCCAAAGTCGGAACAGGGGATCCAGAAACCGTTCTGGCCTGTTTCTCGAGAACTTTAATATATCTTAACATATAACTCATATGACTGTTTCGTTTCTTCCATATGAACGTAGATTCATCAAGGTTAATTTACATAATTTATTAACTATTTAATTCCATTCCTACAATTTTTAGTGATTTTTCAAATCTACACCACTGCTGCTGTCAGCATCTGTTTTCAAGGTAAACTTTACCTATTTCGTGGTTTCCATGGACCAACTAGAGTTTTGTCATACATAGGTCCACATATAATCATATTTAGCCATTCCAATGGCTGATCATTTGCTCAACACTTCCATTCCAGTCCATAGTCACATCATGAAACCATACATATATACATAAACACAAATGGTCTAATGCCATACTCCACTTTTACGAGCCATTTTCGCATGGCTGTACACACATACATCACAAAACGTACTTGAAAAAAAAAAAACAGCAAAGGGTAGTCCTATACATGCCATATCCAGAGTTCAACTAAAAGAGTACCAAAAAGGGCTTTGATAGTGTGGATGACTTCGACTTCGATGATCCCGAATCCGATAGCTAACGAGCAAAATCTATAAAACAGAGATTCAAAGAACGGAGTAAGCATTTAATGTTTAGTAAGTTTTAAGCAAAACAAAGTGTTCTCAATCACTATCATTGGTCATTCGTTTCATCTGTTCGATGAAGTTAATCTAGAGCTTCATCTCAATCTATAATATCATTAAACGCAACACTTGGCTGCCACATATATACTTTTGAATAATAATGACCTAGATGGTCAAATATTTCCAAAGCACATTCTTCATCGATTTTCAACTTTCAATAATCCATTCCACTTGTTCATAATCACATCCATACTTTTAAGTATTTCAACATGACAAGTACTAAATTACCATAGGCACATAAAGAACCAAACATATTCCTTATCACATATACGTAAGCTTACAAATCATAATCCTTACCTTGTACTGGCACATCTAGCTCAACCCAACCCATACTCAAATCATAAGGCTTTTGGGCAGAATATGCACTAATACATAAGAATATTTCATCGCATACTTTATTATACAAACATACCATTACCAATTAGAGAATTCTCATATTTGGAGTTATAATATTAATCACATTTACCTACCTCTTTGATACTGATAATTCACCTCGAAATCACTCCACCGATGAGTAAGTAATACGTACCTGAACATCTTAAATACATAATGCTTACTTGATGGTAACTTAATGCAGATACTCAATATCAAAGTCTTACTTGAATCCTAGCATTTAGCCGTCGGGTCTTTAAAGCTCGGTTATAGTACGATCATGAAGCCTACGGACATTAATCAGGATAATATTCTCGCATAAAGCCTGCGGGGTTTTAACCCGGATATAGTACTGACACAAATGCCCTTCGGGACTTATCACATTTATACACTTTCACATCCATCACATTGGCCACTCGGCCTTATCACATATATACACTTTCACATTCATCACATCGGCCATTAGGCCTTATCACATATATACACTTTCACATTCATCACATTGGCCATTCGGCCTTATCACACATATGCACTTTCACATTCATCACATGGGCCATTAGGCTTTATCACATATATACATATCACACATATATTTCACATTAGCCATTCGGCTTTACCACATATACATATCACACATATATTTCACATTAGCCATTCGGCTTTACCACATATACATATCACACATATATTTCACATCAGCCATTCGGCTTTACCACATATACATATCACACATATACTTATTTATCTTGTACATCAATTTCAGCCATAGCTTATAAGGAATTCAATTAGTTTGATCAATGTTTGCAACAAATTCACATATTCACCACAAGCTGTTTTCCTGAGCAATAGTCACTAAATTATTCATAACTGGAGCTACAAAACTCAAAATCAATTGTCGTTAATTTTCCCTGAATATAGACCCATATATCTTCCACCCATAAAATTTTCAGAATTTTAGGTGTGGCCAATCAATACCAGATTTTTCTTAAATTTTCCCCTGTTTCACTGTTTGACTAATCTGACCATTCTTCACTACGAATCAAATTTTTCATTGTACAGAATTCATAATGTGTTCTATTTGATTCCATTGGAAACTAGACTCATTAAGGAGTCTAAGCATATAAATCTTATCTTATAACAATTTTTGTACAAATTATAATGATTTTCCTAAAACAGAACAGTGGATTTCGGAGTCATTCTGACACTGTCCCGTACAACTTTAAATATCTCTTTATAGGAAATTTCTTTGCTTCCACGGTCTCTTTTATAAGAAACTAGACCAACTAAGCTTTGATTACATATTTTATTCAGCCTATAATTCCACACCAACAATTTATAGTGATTTTCTAAAATCACATTACTGCTGCTGTCCAAGCAATTTATTACAATTTGCTCTTAAATTTCCAAGTCCAAACACTTATGAACTTACTATTTGAGTTTAAGACATATCATGGCCACATCATATCTTATTAAACCAACTCATTATGTCCTATTATGATTGAATTTACTCAACGATTAATCACTTAAAACTTACCTCGGAAGTGGTGGACGATTAGGTATCCACGGCTATTCGTTTACATTCTCTTTTTTCCTTATCCGACTTTGATCCTTTTTGCTCTTAAGCTAAAGCCGCAGAGCACTTTCGAACACCATCACTCAGCTTGGATTGAAGCATCGGATACAAAAACTTCAACCTTCATGCACAATTAATTTCGGCATTCAATCCCCTTAAATTTCAGCTTGTAAAGCAAATAAATAGCAGTTTTAGATATCATAGTCTTCACCCATTTAGACAACATTCTTTAACATCTAAATAGCTCATTTATATCATCTACTTAATATTTCATAACTTATCATGCTAGCTGAATATTATTTATTCAAGTTCATCATCTTCATATTCGGCATTAGCATCAAATATAATAGCCCATTTCTTCCCACTTTGAATCTATGCATCCATTTAATCATAGTTTGTTCAAGCACTCATACAACAAAATTCATCCAATTTAACAAGAAACAAAACTTACTTCCTCCATAGTCACAATGGCGAAAGATCTAGACATCTCAATACCGAAATTTCTAACATGGGTTGCCTAAAGAATTTGGTAGGGAGTTCAAATTTATCCAACATTTCAAGTAACTTAACACATCCACATAGCTAACATGCTAGTAGTATCAAGGCATCAACTAAAATTTTGAAGCCTCTTAGCCGAATCCTAACTCTCCAACAACTCCAATTTCATCCATGAGATAAATAGAAGTAGGCTAACCCTCCAAAGGATGTGTAAACCTCCAAAAGCAACATTGAACATACCTTAATCTCAAGAACCACCTTGGCCGAACTTCCCCTCTTCTTCATCCTTCAATTCACGGCCAAGAAGAACCAATTTCTTCTTTTCTTTCTTTCTCAAGTCACGGCAATGGAGGGGGGGGGGGGAAACATGGATGAGACAACTTTGTTTTCATCACCCCTCCCTTTTCATTTCTTTATTACTAATCCTTTATTTCATTCTTTCTCCCATAACCCACTAACACAACATGTTTCCAACATGTTTCACCCCATAACATTTTGTCCATTCTCATGCTCATGGCGGCCACTACTAATTAGGGGAAATTGACATGCAAGTCCACCCTTTTATTTCATGCACTAATAGATCCTTATGTTTTGACCTATCACATTTCAAAAGTGTCACACATAAGTCCTATTGACTAAATTCACATGCAATTTACTAAATCAAAGCTTAAAACTTTCACACATTCGTATTCACATATAATAGTCATAAAATATGACGGCTAATTATTTTATGACTCGATTTTGTGGTCCCGAAACCACTTTTCGACTAGGGTCAAATTAGGGTGTCACAACTCTCCCCCCTTTAGGGATTTTCGTCCCGAAAATTTCTACCGATGCATAGTTTAGGATAACGTCCTCTTATTGAATTATATTCATATAAACATTAGCTCATCGACAACAATTGTAATTCATTATTGATTTCAGATCGATCTATAAAATCATTTTCTTATCTTAAAACAAATACATAAACATTTCTACAAGTATGCACATATATCTCATTTTCTTGATTTCATAAGCAATAATCACTTAATTTAATTCACAAATGCATTTCAAACACATATTAAGCACATATTAACATGTATAATTCACATCATCAACCCACATATTTGTAACCCACATTTTCATTCATGTATAAGTCAGAAACTGACCGAAAGTACACATATACTCAAACATCCCAATAAATATCCTTTATAACTCCACCATATCTCACTATTCAACTTAACCTATTTCCAACAGAAAATCACTTTCCACATACCTGAACATTGAATTCATTTAGCACATTTAATCACCGTTAACGATACCCGTATACAACCGATTTGGCATAAAGCCTCATATAGTATACCGGCATGGGATTTATTTTAGCACATAACCCATATATCCAAAATTATCAGCATTCATCAAAAATTCTTACAAACTTTCAAATGTCGAACTTAATCGAAAAAATCTCTTGAATATGATTAACAAAAATAGGGGTCATTTAGCAATAGCACATATGGCTCTTACAATGCCATATCCTAGATATAGTCCTACATATGCTCACATATCGAGCCGATGCCATGTCCCAGACATGGGCTTACACACTATCTCAAATCAATGCCTTCGTCCCAGACGAGGTCTTACATGAATTCCACTTCCCACACTTAGTGCTCTTATTCATTCGTTATTTCACATTGAAATGACTTAACCAAGTCTATAAACATCATGTATGTACACTTTTAAACATATCATCTCATTTAAATTTGAATTCGTATAGTAATGAATACTTAAAATTTGCTCAAATTATCGGCACGAAGCCTACTAGGCACGAAGGCTCGAATACACGTCACCAGCATGATTGCTCTTCGGGGTTTAGCATGGATACATCACTAGCACGAATGCTCTTCGGAACTTAGCTCGGATACATCACTAGCATGAATGCTCTTCGGGACCTAGCCCGGATACATCACTAGCATGAATGCTCTTCGGGACCTATCCCGGATACATCACTAGCATGAATGCTCTTCGGGACCTAGCCCGGATACATCACTAGCATGAATGCTCTTCGGGACCTAGCCCGGATACATCACTAGCATGAATGCTCTTCGGGACTTAGCCCGGATACATCGTCGAGACCTTTAGCTCGGATGAAATCTCCACACAAAGCCAGCAAATTTTAATCCGGACATAATCTCTGTACATAGCCATCGGGTCTTTACCCGGACATAATCTCTTCATATAGTCAGCGGGTCTTTAAACTTGAATTCACATCACTGAGTCTCATACATATTTATTCACATGTTATCATGTTTCACATGGCACAAATCACATTTATAATTTAATCAATTCATTCACATGTAAACATATAACATGATTCTTGACTTTAAGTCGTAAATATCATTCAAATCTAATACATGTATGCTTCTTTTACTAAACTTTCAGCTCAATAAGCAATCACACAAAAGCATATATCCCCAATCTCTTCCTTTGTTCATTTCTCTAATAACCTTATTATGATAAGGACAATGGGACATCATTCATCTGTCATGCATGTATATCATGGCATTTTAAATTAAATACCAAATTCAATTACTCAAAACTTACTTATGTTATACCCTTCTCAATATTGACACATCATAAGCATGTCTCAGTCCTCTCAATACCATCTGCTACAGCTCGATTGGGATCGGGATTCATTACAATAAATAAACACATTTTCAATTGTCAGAAATCACCACACTATCAAATAATCACATAATGGCATGTATAGCTAGACCCAAACGTATTACGGTAGTCCTAGAATCGACTAAACCGTGCTCTGATACCAATAAAATTGTAACACCCCGTACCCGAGTCCGTTACCGGAGTCGAACACAAGGTGCACACAGACTTAACTATTTTCACAGTCCATTTAAAATTTTCCAGACAAGCTGGTTACTGCGTCACTGTCGCCTTAAAAATCATATCTTGAGTTTCAAAGCTCGAAAATCGGTTTCGTAATTTTTCCCTGAAATTAGACTCATATTTCCATCTACATAATTTTTTATAGAATTTTTGGTTGGGCCAATTAGTACAGTTTATTAGTTAAAGTCTCCCCTGTTACAGGGATCGACTACACCGACCTTCGCGCATTACGACTTGGATATCTCCCTGTACAGGGCTTCAATACTGATGCCGTTTGTTTCTATAGAAACTAAACTCAAAGTGGAATCTATACATATATAGCACGACTCCTAATTATCTCTGATTAATTTATAATGAATTTCCAAAGTCGGAACAGGGGATCCAGAAACCGTTCTGGCCCTGTTTCTCGAGAACTTTAATATCTCTTAACATATAACTCATATGACCGTTTCGTTTCTTCCATATGAAAGTAGATTCATCAAGGTTCATTTACATAATTTATTCACTATTTAATTCCATTCCTACAATTTTTAGTGATTTTTCAAATCCACACCACTGCTGCTGTTAGCATCTGTTTTCAAGGTAAACTTTACCTATTTCGTGGTTTCCATGGACCAACTAGAGTTTTGTCATACATAGGTCCACATATAATCATATTTAGCCATTCCAATGGCTGATCATTTGCCCAACACTTCCATTCCAGTCCATAGTCACATCATGAAACCATACATATATACATAAACACAAATGGTCTAATGCCATACTCCACTTTTACGAGCCATTTTCGCATGGCTGTACACACATACATCACAAAACGTACTTGAAAAAAAAAAAACAGCAAAGGGTAGTCCTATACATGCCATATCCAGAGTTCAACTAAAAGAGTACCAAAAAGGGCTTTGTAACACCCCGAACCCGTGACCGTCGCCGGTGTCGGACACGAGGGGGTAATGGGCCAAATCTTCTCAAGGTACCAACCAATTTGGCATTTCCAGACAGGCTGGAAAACTGCATCACTGTCGCCATAAAAATCATATCTCGAGTTTCAAAACTTGGAAACTGATTCCGTAAATTTTCCCTGAATTTAGACTCATATATCTATCTATGGATTTATTTCTAGAATTTTTGGTTGGGCCAATTGGTACATTTTATTAGTTAAAGTCACCAATGTTACAGGAGTCGACTACACTGACCTTCGCGCGTTAAAACTTGAATATCTCTCTGTACAGGGCTTTAATACTGGTGCTGTTTGTTTCTAATGAAAATAGACTCAAAATGGAATCTGCACATATAAGGCATGACTTATAATTCTTTCTGGATAATTTATAGTAAATTTTCAAAGTCACGACAGGGGACCCAGAAACCGTTCTGGCCCTGTCTCACGAGAACTTTAATATCTCTCAATATACTGCTCATATGGTCGTTTCGTTCCATCCATATTAAATTAGATTCATCAAGGTTCAGTTGCATAATTTATTCACTATTTAATTCTACTTCTACTATTTTTAGTGATATTTCAATCTCACCTCACTGCTGCTGTCCGCAACAGTTACTGCAGTAGACTATGCCAATTTCATGAATTTTTCCTTGGCCTTAATCATCCATCAAACATGACACAAATTATGGCCACCTTATCAAAATTAAAGTTTCTAAGACTCGTGGCTATAGGTTCTAGCATCCCACTCGGCGACCACATAGGCCATTTTCACATGGCTTAAAGTTTACAACCCACAGTTCAACAAAATATAATAGCCTATACATGCCAAATGTTCTTTAACAACGAAGACAATACCAAAATATTTCAGCCGGTGTGATGACTTCAACGACGGTTCGAGCACGCAACAATACGAGTCCAAGAGACCTAAAATGGGTGACAAGAAAACACCGAGTGAGTTTATAACTCAGTAAGTCATAAGCACTTTACAATTATCCATTAGCTAAATTCATCACAAAGTGAAACAATGAAACAAGGCTAGGTACTTCATCCATATCGAACTATACCATAATTCCTCGGACCTTTCGGTTCAATCTCATACCAAGCCATACATCCACATTTCATATTTATACGATAAGATATTTGAGGCATTTTCACACACTAACTCATTTTCACCACAATCACACAATTGCAATCATCACATAGATTTAAAGCTTACCAAGCTCAACCCCGAGCATGAACATATTGCCTATTCGTCATGAGCTCAAGGTACTTACCCGATTCGCTGTCCGGGATTAACTCGATAATGTCGCACACTCAGTGCCAATTGTAATACAAGAGCATATAGTGAATCCGCACACTTAGTGCTATATATTTTCAGCTCGCACACTTAGTGCTATAGAATCAAGCTCGCACACTTAGTGCTGTACAATTTTAAACCCGCACACTTAGTGCCAATCTTGTCACCGTGTCCATTCATACCCGCACACTTAGTGCCGTGACCAATACCTTATGCATTTTGCTGCCTTTATACATTCAACAATGGCATCATTCCATACACATACATTTTCATTTACACATCAATTCATTAAACACAATTGCATATATATTATGATCATTTAAATCAATACCAAATATATGCTTAATGACTTACCTTGTTTTGGATGAAAACGATTCCCAATCACTACTCAATTGCCTTTGCTTTGCCCTTGTTTGATTCTCCTCCTTTGATTTCTTGGTCTAGAATAAACACATTTAGTAGTTTAATTTCCTTGCTGAATACTTATACGTATGATTTAAATGATTTTCATTTCATTTCATAACTATCCTTGTTCCAAACATTACAACCTTAACTAATGTTCGATTAGTGCTTCAAGGCTGAATGTATTACGACTACTAAGATAACTTAGTCTTAGGTTTATTAAATTCTTAATATACAAAATCATGAATCAACTCAACCTTATATGCCAACACTACTCCTTTAATAGATTATAGAGAGTTAGAGATAGTATCTCAAACATATACACCCATATGGCCGAATACACTAAGTTAAATTTATCATTACCTATGCAATTTCCTATAAATCCTTATACTTCAATTTCATACATTTAACCTTTTAATGCCTATTAATCACTCTTTTGATCTTAATCCTAAAACGGCAACTCCCACACTCAATATTCCAACTGAATCATTCCTATCACCAAGACAAAAATTCGCACCTTAAGCTTCCTACATTCTTTTCATGACCTTCATAGTTCATTCGGTCCTCCCTCAACACCATTTATCATACAAGGAAAAATAACCATAAAAAAATATAAAATCTTCCATCTAGATTCAATGTGACCGAATGTACAACGTGCCAACCACTTATTCCAAAATCTCTACTCCATTTTATCATCCCTTATTTGATACAACATGAAATTAACCCTAGTTCTAACACTTAGATTCACGGCATGATGCCTAAACCACCATGAAAGTTTCAACTTTCTTGACATTACTAATAGTGCATCCAATTATTAACTTAACATGTCATAAACTAAATCAACAAGTCAAAACTTACCTCTTGCTACCTAAGGTAGGATGCCGAATTGCTTTAGAGAAATTTCCCTATTTCTTCATCTTTGTTTCGCTTGAGGAAAGAGGAAGATGATGAACATCCTTTTCTCCCTTCTTTTCTTTTATCCCTTTTATTATAATTATTTTAAGCCATTTGTTAACTTAAAACCATATTAAATTAGAATAAGTGGAGCACCATCACCCCTTGGCGCCACTCTTCCTCTTTTGGGTAAATTGACATGCAAAACCACTCTTTTTGGTATATGCATTAATAGACCCTTTTAAGAATTTACCTATCACAATTTAAAGTATTTCATATAAGTCCTATTTAATAATTTCACATACAAAAGGCAAAATTAGAGAGTGAAACTTCCACATAAGCATTGTACTCATATAATAAGCATAAGATATAACAATTAATTAATTATTATTTTTTTTTTTGGCTCGGTTTTGTGGTCCCAAAACCACTTTTCGACTAGGGTCAAATTTGGACTGTCACAACTCTCCCCCACATAAGAAATTTTCGTCCCCGAAAATCTTACCAGTGAACAATTTAGGATATCGATCCTTCATAGAGCCCTCAAGTTCCCAAGTGGCTTCTTCAACTCCGTGTTTATGCCACAGTACCTTCACTAATGGGATTTTCTTATTTCGCAATTCTTTTGCTTCACGCATCAAAATGCGAACCGGTTCTTCTTCGTAACTCAAATTAGGTTGAATCTCGATCTCGGATGGAGTAATTACGTGCGATGGATCGGACTGATCGTCAAGCATCGAGACATGGAAAACGTTGTGAATCTTTTCAAGCTCAGGGGGCAAAATTAATCGGTAAGCGACTGGCCCAACTCGTTCGGATACTTCATACGGCCCGATGAACCTCGGACTCAATTTGCCCTTACGGCCAAATATAAGCACCTTCTTCCAGGGTGAAACTTTGAGAAATACTTTGTCTCCAACTTGATATTCAATGTCTTTTCTTTTCAAATCCGCATACGACTTTTGGCGATCCGAAGCAGCTTTCAAACTTTCACGAATTACTCGAACTTTTTGCTCGGCATCCTTAACCAAATCAACCCCGAAGAATTTACCTTCACTAAGTTCAGTCTATCGACAACGACCCAAATCGCATCCTTCTTACTCACTGACAATGGCAGTCCGGATACAAAGTCCATTGTGACTCGATCCCATTTCCACTCGGGTATCGTGATCGGCTAAAGTAATCCTGAAGGCACTTGATGTTCCGCTTTCACTTGTTGAGATATTAAACATCTCGAAACAAAATCAGAGATGTCTCGTTTCATACCATGCCACCAAAACCGACGTTTCAAATCGTTGTACATCTTCATACTCCCCGGGTGGATTGCCATTCGGCTACAATGGGCTTCGTTCAAAATTATTGGAATAAGTTCCGAATTCTTTGGAACACACAGACGACTTCTGAACCTCAAACAATCGTCATCATCGATTTGAAATTCCGAGTCCTTGTTCGGAACACACTCATCCCGTTTTGCAACCAACTCATCGTCGACTTTCTGAGCTTCACGAATTTGACGTATCAATAATAGTTTGGCTTTCAATTCAGCTACTAACACATTGTCGGGTAGGATAGACAAGTGTACATTCATCTCTCGCAAAGCAAACAGTGATTTCCGGCTTAAGGCATCCGCAACCACATTAGCCCTTCCCGGGTGATAATCAATGACGAGCTCATAATCTTTTAACAACTCGAGCCATCGCCTTTGTCGCAGATTTAAGTCTCTTTGGGTCATCAAATATTTGAGACTTTTGTGATCCGAATACACATGGCACTTCTCACCAAATAAGTAATGTCGCCATATCTTTAAGGCGAATACGATGGCAGCCAATTCGAGATCATGGGTCGGATAATTTTTCTCATGTGGCTTTAATTGTCTCGACGCATAGGCCACAACTCGCCCTTCTTGCATCAATACGCAACCCAACCCAAGTAGGGATGCGTCACTATAAATGACAAACTCTTTACCCGATTCGGGTTGCACTAGAATTGGGGCTTCAGTCAAATAAGCTTTCAATTGATCGAAACTTTTCTGACATTTCTCCGTCCATTCGAACTTAACATCCTTTTGGAGTAAGCCGTCATTGGCGTGGCTATCATCGAGAAACCTTTACAAATCGTCGGTAATAACCGCAAGCCCCAAAAGCTCCTAACCGGTAACATTCCCGGTGGTTTCCAATCGACTATGGCGAATTTTGTTCGGGTCCACCACGACACCGATCACGGACACCACGTGCCCCAAAAAGCTAACCTCTTTCAACCAAAATTCACATTTCTTGAACTTTGCGTATAATCGCTTATCTCGTAAGATTTGCAACACTAGCCTCGGTGTTCAAGATGTTCGGTTTCATCTCGAATAGACCAAAATGTCATCGATAAATACAACTACGAACCGATCCAAGTATGGCCTGAAAATTCTATTCATTAAATCCATAAACACCGCAGGGCATTAGTGAGCCCAAACGGCATCACCAAGAATTCGTAGTGACCGTACCTCGCTCTAAAAGCGGTTTTGGGTATGTCCAATTCTCGGACCCTCAACCGATAGTACCCGACCTCAAATCTATCTTTGAAAACACCGAGGCTCCTTTAATTGATCAAACAAATCGTCAATTCGTGGCAATGGATATTTATTCTTTATCGTCACTTTATTGAGTTGACGATAGTCGATGCACAACCTCATGGTTCCGTCCTTCTTCTTCACAAACAATACAAAAGCGCCTCACGGAGAAAAACTCGGTCGGCGAAACCTCTATCCGTCAATTCTTGCAATTGAACCTTCACTTCCTTTAATTCCGTTAATGCCATACGATACGGGGCTATTGAAATCGGCGTAGTATCTGTACAACCGATGCGAATTCCACTTCTCGAACCGGTGGCAATCCCAGTAACTCCTCGGGAAAACATCGAATACTCACAAACCACCGTACCGATTCGAGTTTCCTTTCCGTCTCTTTACTTCCAAACACATACGCAAGGTATGTTTCACACCCTTTTCACATACCTCCGAGCGGTCATAGAAGATATTATCATTGGCGCTCCTTTTAAATCGAGAGACTCGACTCGGACTACCTCATTATTTGCACTTCTCAAATCAATGGTTTTCCTTTGCGATCCACCTTGCATCATGTACGGTCACCAATCCATACCAAGAATAACATCAATTCATGAAATGGTAGAAGCATCGATCGGGCGGAAACAGATTCTCGAATTATTAGGGGCATCTCTTGCACACTTTATCAACGAGCACGTATTGACCCAAAGGGTTTGACACTGAATTACGAACTCGAGAGACTCAACAGTAGAGTCTTCTTGGATGCTAAGGTTTCACATACATATGAGTGAGTAGAGCGGGGTCAATCAATGCAATCACAATAGTATCAAAGAGAGTAAAAGTACCAATGATAACGTCGGGGAGGATGCCTCCTCTCGCGCGGATGGCATATGCTCTAGCAGAGAGCACGGGTCTCGGATCGGACAGCCGTATTAGAGGCTCCTCTCGATTACCACCCCTACCTCCAGAGATTCTCGGGGCCTACCTCCACCGTCGTTCCACTAGGTCTTGCACCTTGCGTCTTATTCCTCTCATCTAGCTCCGTGCAATCTCTAATGAAGTGGTCCTTGAATGCATCCATAACAGGCCCTATTAACAGACTTACCCCAACATTCACCTAGGTGTCGTCTTCCACATTGGGGGCATTCAGGTCTCTCTTGACGATTATTGCCCACACTAGCTCTGAAGTAGCTCGAGTCCGTCAATGGTCGGGCTCTAATGGAAATTCCTTGATCGTCCTCGACTTACTGGTGTTCTCCCTGAACCTCTTTACAGCCGAGAACGAAGCTTTACTCGTCGATCTTTTACGGTAATCTCTTGCTTCAAATTCAACCTTCTTCTTCTCCTTCCCAAGTTCTTCCGCCTTGCAGGCTCGTTCGACTAGTGTCACGAATTCCTTTATCTCTAAAATTCCCACTAGTAACTTTAACTCTTCATTCAATCCTTCCTCAAATCTTTTGCACATCGCAACCTCATCAGCCACACACTCCGAGCATACCGACTAAGTCTTACGAACTCATGTTCGTATTCGAGATCTGATCATCCGCCTTGCTTGAGTTCCAAGAATTCCTTACGCTTCGATCGATGAACTGTTGACTAATGTATTTCTTTCAAATTGGATTGAAAGAAATCCCAAGTAACTCGCTCATTTGGGACTATGGAAATTAAAGTCCTCCACCAATAGTAAGTCGAGTCTCGCAGCAAGGATATAGCACACTTAAGACATTCATCGGTGTGCATGAGTTCATCTAACACTCTAATGGTGTTATCGAGCGAACTTCGGCCTTTTCGGCATCATCAAGAACTATGGCCTTGAACTCCTCGCCCCACGCTTCCTAATCAAGTCCACAGGTGGTTTACTCAGCCTCACAGGATCAAGAATCGGAGGCATTGCGGGCTCTTGGGGTGGAGTATTTAAATTCGGGAATGGTTGGACAGTAGGGTTGGTTCGGGCATATTGCGCGACCCACTCATTCATCATGGTGAAGAAGGCTTGTTTCGCCCCTTCATTTTGATTATTCGCGGATGATCGAGGCTCAACGGCGGTGTCCCTTGCACAGAGCAGCCGCTACACTTTCAACGTCATCCCCAAGGGTCTCTCTACCCGGGTTCCATTGCTAATCAAAACAAAAATTTCAACCGTCAAGTCATCACATTATTAAGCACTAACAATTTGGCATGTATAGCTAGACTCACACGCGCTATGGTAGTCCTAGAACCGACTAAACCATAGCTCGATACCAATCAAATGTAACACCCGAACCGTGACCGTCGCCGATTGTCGGACACGAGGGGTTAATGGGCCAAATCTTCTCAAGGTACCAACCAATTTGGCATTTCCAGACAGCCTGGAAAACTGCATCACTGTCGCCATAAAAATCATATCTCGAGTTTCAAAACTCGGAAACTGATTCCGTAAATTTTCCCTGAATTTAGACTCATATATCTATCCATGTATTTATTTCTAGAATTTTTGGTTGGGCCAATTGGTACAGTTTATTAGTTAAAGTCACCAATGTTACAGGAGTCGACTACACTGACCTTCGTGCGTTAAAACTTCAATATCTCTCTGTACAGGGCTTTAATACTGGTGCCGTTTATTTCTAATGAAAATAGACTCAAAATGGAATCTTCACATATAAGGCATGACTTATAATTCTTTCTGGATAATTTATAGTAAATTTTCAAAGTCACGACAGGGGACCCAGAAACCGTTCTGGCCCTGTCTCACGAGAACTTTAATATCTCTCAATATACTGCTCATATGGTCGTTTCGTTCCATCCATATTAAATTAGATTCATCAAGGTTCAGTTGCATAATTTATTCACTATTTAATTCTACTTCTACTATTTTTAGTGATTTTTCAATCTCACCTCACTGCTGCTGTCCGCAACAGTTACTGCAGTAGACTATGCCAATTTCATGAATTTTTCCTTGGCCTTAATCATCCATCAAACATGACACAAATTATGGCCACCTTATCAAAATTAAAGTTTCTAAGACTCGTGGCTATAGGTTCTAGCATCCCACTCGACGACCACATAGGCCATTTTCACATGGCTTAAAGTTTACAACCCACAGTTCAACAAAATATAATAGCCTATACATGCCAAATGTTCTTTAACAACGAAGACAATACCAAAATATTTCAGCCGGTGTGATGACTTCAACGACGGTTCGAGCACGCAACAATACGAGTCCAAGAGACCTAAAATGGGTGACAAGAAAACACCGAGTGAGTTTATAACTCAGTAAGTCATAAGCACTTTACAATTATCCATTAGCTAAATTCATCACAAAGTGAAACAATGAAACAAGGCTAGGTACTTCATCCATATCGAACTATACCATAATTCCTCGGACCTTTCGGTTCAATCTCATACCAAGCCATACATCCACATTTCATATTTATACGATAAGATATTTGAGGCATTTTCACACACTAACTCATTTTCACCACAATCACACAATTGCAATCATCACATAGATTTAAAGCTTACCAAGCTCAACCCCGAGCATGAACATATTGCCTATTCGTCATGAGCTCAAGGTACTTACCCGATTCGCTGTCCGGGATTAACTCGATAATGTCGCACACTCAGTGCCAATTGTAATACAAGATCATATAGTGAATCCGCACACTTAGTGCTATATATTTTCAGCTCGCACACTTAGTGCTATAGAATCAAGCTCGCACACTTAGTGCTGTACAATTTTAAACCCGCACACTTAGTGCCAATCTTGTCACCGTGTCCATTCATACCCGCACACTTAGTGCCGTGACCAATACCTTATGCATTTTGCTGCCTTTATACATTCAACAATGGCATCATTCCATACACATACATTTTCATTTACACATCAATTCATTAAACACAATTGCATATATATTATGATCATTTAAATCAATACCAAATATATGCTTAATGACTTACCTTGTTTTGGATGAAAACGATTCCCAATCACTACTCAATTGCCTTTGCTTTGCCCTTGTTTGATTCTCCTCCTTTGATTTCTTGGTCTAGAATAAACACATTTAGTAGTTTAATTTCCTTGCTGAATGCTTATACGTATGATTTAAATGATTTTCATTTCATTTCATAACTATCCTTGTTCCAAACATTACAACCTTAACTAATGTTCGATTAGTGCTTCAAGGCGAATGTATTACGACTACTAAGATAACTTAGTCTTAGGTTTATTAAATTCTTAATATACAAAATCATGAATCAACTCAACCTTATATGCCAACACTACTCCTTTAATAGATTATAGAGAGTTAGAGATAGTATCTCAAACATATACACCCATATGGCGAATACACTAAGTTAAATTTATCATTACCTATGCAATTTCCTATAAATCCTTATACTTCAATTTCATACATTTAACCTTTTAATGCCTATTAATCACTCTTTTGATCTTAATCCTAAAACGGCAACTCCTCACTCAATATTCCAACCGAATCATTCCTATCACCAAGACAAAAATTCGCACCTTAAGCTTCCTACATTCTTTTCATGACCTTCATAGTTCATTCGGTCCTCCTCAACACCATTTATCATACAAGGAAAAATAACCATAAAAAATATAAAATCTTCCATCTAGATTCAATGTGACCGAATGTACAACGTACAACCACTTATTCCAAAATCTCTACTCCATTTTATCATCCCTTATTTGATACAACATGAAATTAACCCCTAGTTCTAACACTTAGATTCACGGCATGATGCCTAAACCACCATGAAAGTTTCAACTTTCTTGACATTACTAATAGTGCATCCAATTATTAACTTAACATGTCATAAACTAAATCAACAAGTCAAAACTTACCTCTTGCTACCTAAGGTAGGATGCCAATTGCTTTAGACAAATTTCCCTATTTCTTCATCTTTGTTTCGCTTGAGGAAAGATGAAGATGATGAACATCCTTTTCTCCTTCTTTTCTTTTATCCCTTTTATTATAATTATTTTAAGCCATTTGTTAACTTAAAACCATATTAAATTAGAATAAGTGGAGCACCATCACCCCTTGGCGGCCACTCTTCCTCTTTTGGGTAAATTGACATGCAAAACCACTCTTTTTGGTATATGCACTAATAGACCCTTTTAAGAATTTACCTATCACATTTCTAAAGTATTTCATATAAGTCCTATTTAATAATTTCACATACAAAAGGCAAAATTAGAGAGTGAAACTTCCACATATGCATTGTACTCATATAATAAGCATAAGATATAACAATTAATTAATTATTATTTTTTTTTTTGGCTCGGTTTTGTGGTCCCGAAACCACTTTTCGACTAGGGTCAAATTTGGACTGTCACAGGCTTTGATAGTGTGGATGACTTCGACTTCGATGATCCCGAATCCGATAGCTAACGGGCAAAATCTATAAAACAGAGATTCAAAGAACGGAGTAAGCATTTAATGCTTAGTAAGTTTTAAGCAAAACAAAGTGTTCTCAATCACTATCATTGGTCATTCATTTCATCTGTTCGATGAAGTTAATCTAGAGCTTCATCTCAATCTATAATATCATTAAATGCAACACTTGGCTGCCACATATATACTTTCGAATAATAATGACCTAGATGGTCAAATATTTCCAAAGCACATTCTTCATCGATTTTCAACTTTCAATAATCCATTCCACTTGTTCATAATCACATCCATACTTTTAAGTATTTCAACATGACAAGTACTAAATTACCATTGGCACATAAAGAACCAAACATATTCCTTATCACATATCGTAAGCTTACAAATCATAATCCTTACCTTGTCTTGGCACATCTAGCTCAACCCAACCCATACTCAAATCATAAGGCTTTTGGGCAGAATATGCACTAATACATAAGAATATTTCATCGCATACTTTATTATACAAACATACCATTACCAATTAGATCATTCTCATATTTGGAGTTATAATATTAATCACATTTACCTACCTCTTTGATCTCGATAATTCACCTCAAATCACTCCACCGATGAGTAAGTAATACGATACTGAACATCTTAAATACATAATGCTTACTTGATGGTAACTTAATGCAGATACTCAATATCAAAGTCTTACTTGAATCCTAGCATTTAGCCGTCGGGTCTTTAAAGCTCGGTTATAGTACGAGCATGAAGCCTACGGACATTAATCAGGATAATATTCTCGCGTAAAGCCTGCGGGGTTTTAACCCGGATATAGTACTGACACAAATGCCCTTCGGGACTTATCACATTTATACACTTTCACATCCATCACATTGGCCACTCGGCCTTATCACATATATACACTTTCATATTCATCACATCGGCCATTAGGCTTAATCACATATATACACTTTCACATTCATCACATTGGCCATTCGGCCTTATCACACATATGCACTTTCACATTCATCACATGGGCCATTAGGCTTTATCACATATATACATATCACACATATATTTCACATTAGCCATTCGGCTTTACCACATATACATATCACACATATATTTCACATTAGCCATTCGGCTTTACCACATATACATATCACACATATATTTCACATCAGCCATTCGGCTTTACCACATATACATATCACACATATACTTATTTATCTTGTACATCAATTTCAGCCATAGCTTATAAGCAACTCAATTAGTTTGATCAATGTTTGCAACAAATTCACATATTCACCACAAGCTGTTTTCCTGAACAATAGTCACTAAATTATTCATAACTGGAGCTACAAAACTCAAAATCCATTGTCGTTAATTTTCCCTGAATATAGACCCATATATCTTCCACCCATAAAATTTTCAGAATTTTAGGTGTGGCCAATCAATACCAGATTTTTCTTAAAATTTTCCCCTGTTTCACTGTTTGACTAATCTGACCATTCTTCACTACGAATCAAATTTTTCATTGTACAGAATTCATAATGTGTTCTATTTGATTCCATTGGAAACTAGACTCATTAAGGAGTCTAAGAATATAAATCTTATCTTATAACCATTTTTGTACAAATTATAATGATTTTCCAAAAACAGAACAGGGGATTTTGGAGTCATTCCGACACTGTCCCGTACAACTTTAAATATCTCTTTATAGGAAATTTCTTTGCTTCCACGGTCTCTTTTATAAGAAACTAGACCAACTAAGCTTTGATTACATATTTTATTCAGCCTATAATTCCACACCAACAATTTATAGTGATTTTCTAAAATCACATTACTGCTGCTGTCCAAGCAATTTATTACAATTTGCTCTTAAATTTCCAAGTCCAAACACTTATGAACTTACTATTTGAGTTTAAGACATATCATGGCCACATCATATCTTATTAAACCAACTCATTATGTCCTATTATGATTGAATTTACTCAACGATTAATCACTTAAAACTTACCTCGGAAGTGGTCGACGATTAGGTATCCACGGCTATTCGTTTACATTCTCTTTTTCCCTTATCCGACTTTGATCCTTTTTGCTCTTAAGCTAAAGCTGCAGAGCACTTTCGAACACCATCACTCAGCTTGGATTGAAGCATCGGATACAAAAACTTTAACCGTCATGTACAATTAATTTCGGCATTCAATCCCCTTAAATTTCAGCTTGTAAAGCAAATAAATAGCAGTTTTAGATATCATAGTCTTCACCCATTTAGACAACATTCTTTAACATCTAAATAGCTCATTTATATCATCTACTTAATATTTCATAACTTATCATGCTAGCTGAATATTATTTATTCAAGTTCATCATCTTCATATTCGGCATTAGCATCAAATATAATAGCCCATTTCTTCCCACTTTGAATCTATGCATCCATTTAATCATAGTTTGTTCAAGCACTCATACAACAAAATTCATCCAATTTAACAAGAAACAAAACTTACTTCCTCCATAGTCACAATGGCCGAAAGATCTAGACATCTCAATACCGAAATTTCTAACATGGGTTGCCTAAAGAATTTGGTAGGGAGTTCAAATTTATCCAACATTTCAAGTAACTTAACACATCCACATAGCTAACATGCTAGTAGTATCAAGGCATCAACTAAAATTTTGAAGCCTCTTAGCCGAATCCTAACTCTCCAACAACTCCAATTTCATCCATGAGATAAATAGAAGTAGGCTATCCCTCCAAAGGATGTGTAAACCTCCAAAAGCAACATTGAATATACCTTAATCTCAAGAACCACCTTGGCCGAACTTCCCCTCTTCTTCCTCCTTCAATTCACGGCCAAGAAGAACCAATTTCTTCTTTTCTTTCTTTCTCAAGTCACGGCAATGGGGGGGGGGGAACATGGATGAGACAACTTTGTTCTCATCACCCCTCCCTTTTCATTTCTTTATTACTAATCCTTTATTTCATTCTTTCTCTCATAACCCACTAACACAGCATGTTTCCAACATGTTTCACCCCATAACATTTTGTCCATTCTCATGCTTATGGCCGGCCACTACTAATTAGGGGGGAAATTGACATGCAAGTCCACCCTTTTTATTTCATGCACTAATAGATCCTTATGTTTTGACCTATCACATTTCAAAAGTGTCACACATAAGTCCTATTGACTAAATTCACATGCAATTTACTAAATCAAAGCTTAAAACTTTCACACATTCGTATTCATATATAATAGTCATAAAATATGACGGCTAATTATTTTTATGACTCGATTTTGTGGTCTCGAAACCACTTTTCGACTAGGGTCAAATTAGGGGTGTCACAGGCCTCGATTTGAGATTTACATTTAAGACCATGTCTGGGACATAGGCATCGTATCTGATTTCGTGTAAGACCCTGTCTGGGACAGAGGCATCGATACTGAATAACTTGTAAGATCACGTCCGGGATGTCGGTATTGTAGCCGTTTATAAGTATCTGTATCGTTTCTAAACGGTCTGATGATAGAGTACGAGATATGGGAATGAATATATAAAATGTATAATTTATACAGGTACGTTTGTATTGTACTAAATTTTTTAATATGAAAGACTCTGTTTCTGTGAAATAATAAATGCGAAGTATTATGAAATCATGGAAATGAAACATGACATGTATACAAGCAAATGAGCATGGTTAGGCTCATGAACTATTCTATGAAATGGCTATGAATTCTTGCTGTTGATTTGTACTTTATATACTTTAATAGTTATATTAATTGTATTTTGCTTACTAGATTCGTTATAGCTTACTCTGTGTGATTTCTGTCTATTTTACAGTTATTGTAGCTATTGAAGGCTCGGGGACAGTCAAGGATTGTCACCATACTATCGAACTTATTTTGGTACTTTTGAAAGTGTAAAAATTTTTAAGTACGGCATGTATAGGCTAGGATGTCTATGTATTTAAGCTTTGATATGTATTTATGTTATGCCATGTGAGTTGGGTAGCAAATGGTATGTGTGTGCTTAGTTTTGGTAAATGGTTTGTGATACCAAGTTGTGTATGCTTGTAATGGTTATATGGCCTTATATGTGGTGGTCATTTTAAAATATGCCAAATTGAGGAAAAGTTAAGTTTAAGCATGAGTTAGAAGGTGTCATAAGTAAGTTATGAATAAGCATTTTGGCATGTTGTTGTAATAAGGTTTTTAATGTGTTTTGGTATGGATTTGAATAGGTTATTGAATGATGATGATTAGTTATAATGAAGCATGTTTTGAGCATGGAATCGGCTGAAATTTTTAGTATAAATGTTTTTATTTATTACTTGTAGAAATGATCCAAAAAGGGGTGGCAAGTTGGCTTAAACGAAGCCTACATTGTGCCACACGGTCAGGGAACACGGGCGTGCCTTGTGGCCATGTATACAAAGTAGTAACCTCTTAAGATCACATGGTTAAGACACATAGGTGTGTCATATGGCTGTGGGCTTAAGTCAGTAGCCAGCTAAGTATCACACGGTCATGGCACATGGCCGTGTCTGTTGGCCGTGTGTAAAAGTTAGTATATATACTCTATTTTGGCACGGCCTGGTCACATAGGCGTGTGACCTCAACAGAATTGGAAAAAAATTTAAGTTCTGAAAGTTCTAAATGTGTTCGGTTTAGTTCCAACCTCTTCTAAAACTATGTCTTAGGTATTGGAGACCTCCATAAGAGATAAATTGTTGTTTTGCTTATGCATTAATATCATGTGATATTTGTGATTTTGTATTGCTCTGTAATGTTCTGTCTGTCTGATAATGCTCCTTACCTATTTCGACGACGATTACGGGATAGGGATGTTACATTTTATTGGTATTAGAGCTATGATTTTATCGGTTCTATGACTACCATAGCGTATGTGAGTCTAGCTATACTTGCCATATATCTGAATCTGCGATAGTGTGATGAATCCTGACATTGAAATGTGCTTTTATATAGAAAATGGATCCTGATAGAGCTGTAGTTGTCGATGTTGAAAGCAATGCGCCTGCTCCCACGCAAGGGACAGTACAAGCTGACTCTCGACCGGCTACGAGTAGTCGTGATGATTAGGCTAAACAAGCCTTCTATCATATGATGAAATATTGGTTTACTCAGTATATTAAATCAATCTAGCTATACAACAACCTCCACCCCCGATTAATTCTTTTCAAATTCCTGTTATGCCCCCAGTGAATCCGGTACAGATAAGTAGAGCACCAGTTGATAAGATTAGAAAGTATGGGGCTAAAGAGTTCCGAGCTACAACAAATAATGATGCTAAAAGAGCCAAATTCTGGTTAGAGATTACAATACGAGTATTTGATGAAATGTCTTTGAATCCTGAGGAATGTGTAAAATGTGCCATTTCACTTCTGAGAGATACGGTGCACCATTGGTGGAAAACTTTAATATCTGTGGTTTCGAGTGAACGGGTTACTTGGGATTTCTTCCAAGCTAAATTTTGGAAGAAATACATTAGTAAGAGATTCATCGATTAGAAACGTAAAGAGTTTCTCGATCTTAAACAACGCCGTATGTCTATTACTGAATACGAACGTGAATTTGTGAGATTGAGCCAGTATGCTCAGGAATGTGTATCAAATGAAGCAATAATGTGCATAAGGTTCGAAGATGGACTAAATGAAGATATTCGTCTGTTAGTTGGGATTTTGAAAATTAAAGAAATGGTAGTGCTCATTGAGCGAGCTTGTAAAGCTGAAGAATTAAGTAAAGAGAAAAGAAAAGTTGATTCTTAAGCTAGAGATGTTAGAAAGAGATCTTCGAGTAGATCGTTTCAGTCTGTCACAAAGAAATTCTGAGATGATCATAGCCGTTCAAAGGCTGATGTAAGACATTCGAATCGAGATCGAGCTAGATCACATTCGAATTTCAGAGCTCCTGCTACTTCTGTTGCAAGTGTCGGGAATGTCCGATCTGAGAAACCTGAATATAAACACTATGGTAAAAGACATCCAGGAAATTGTAGATTGAATGATCGAGCCTATTTCCGATGTGGATCTCTGGACCATTTTGTAAGAGACTGTTCTGAACCTGCTGAGCAAGAGAATGTATAGAATCTGAGACCGAGCAACACCATAGCTAGAGGTAGACCTTCTAGAAATACGGTAAATGAAAGTAGTGGTCAAAGAGCTACTAGGGATACTGTTGTTAGATTTGAGGCCAGAGCGCCTGCCAGAGCCTATGCTATCCGAGCTCGTGAGGAAGCCTTATCTCAAGATGTGATTACTGGTACTTTTACTTTTTATGATACTTCTGTGATTGCATTGATAGTGTGACAACCCGAATTAGGGCCTAATCGGAATAGTGGTTTCGTGACCACAAATCCGAGATAGAAATAATTGTTTTATAATTATTTTGGGGTTTATGATATGATTGCATTATTGTGTGAAAATTTCGTGATGAAATTCTATGCCTAAAGTGCTTAAATTGAAAGTAGGGACTAAATCGAATAAGTTGTAAAATTTGCATCCCGGAAGTTTTTAGTATGAAATTGTTTTGGAATATTAATTAGGAGGTCTTAAATAGCAATTTGACCAATTTTAAGTTCATGGACAAAACTAGGACATGGAAGGAATTTTTGAAAGTTTAGTAAGGAGGGGCATTTTGGTCATTTGGATATTAAATGAAATAAAATGGGAAAAATAACACAAAATTGATCATCATCCTCCTTAGTTGCTGCCGAATTCTCCCTCCCTCCATAGCTAGGGTTTCTTCAATTTTCAAGCTCCATAGTAAGTGATTCCAAGCCCGCTTTTAATGTTCTTTACGTTTTGGAATCCCTAAGCTCGATTAAGCTTATGCTAGTAATAATTTAACCTAGGGTTCATATTTGGAAAAATACCCATAGGTGAAATTTGTGTATTTTGATGTTTTATGATAGAATATGAGGTTTTAAATTATGTTAAATAACTTGTGCTACTCGGTTTTAAGTGAAAACGAGTAAAAGCAGATAATCGGTAAAAATACCTATTGTCCATAACTATATGATAAAGTGAGAATTTGATGTTGTTGTAGAAGAGAAAATGTTCAGCATATCATAAAATATAAGAATAAGGGCTGAAATTAAATTCCGAGCCTAGGGGCAAAATTGTAATTTTGTAAAGTTAGGGGCAAAATGTAATTTTTCCATGATGTGATTTTTGGATTGAAATAAATAGTATGAGTATTAAATGAGCTAAATGTGTTATTATAGATCAAGAAAGACGCGAATTGATCTCAAACGGGGAAGGAAAAAGTTTTGGACTAAATTGCAAAATTCCCATATTTTGCACCAAGGTAAGTTTGTATGTAAATATTACAATAATTTCATGTACATTCTTATATTTCAGCCTATTATATAAATATACTAGCTGATGTTAAAATATAAATCGACTATTGGAAGAATGGAAATAAATATAGAGAGAGATCCGGTTGAACATTGGAGAGATCGAATGAAATAGAGGAGCGTAGCTAGGTCACATGTATGATGCTGAGTGCACATCATGTGTACAAGAAAGCTACGAGACACCCCAGTAGTAGCTAGGTCACATGTGTGATACGAGATGTATCCCATGTAGACAAGAGAGCTACGTGAAAGATAAATGTAGCTAGGTCGCATGCGTGATTCCAAGTGAAGGACACCATGTAGACAAGAGAGCTACGTGAAAGATAAATGTAGCTAGGTCGCATGCGTGATTCCAAGTGAAGGACACCATGTAGACAAGAAAGCTATGAGACAAATCGGTTAGGTCGCATGAGTGGTACTAAGTGTTCACCATGTGTACAAGAGAGCCGAACTAAACGAAGTATGATGGTGGGCATTTGTTTCTTTGAAACCATTAAATATCGAGGATTGATCCGAATTGTTCAACGGGATGGTTTTGTGGTGATATTGTGGTTTGGACCTACACTTATGGTGAATGAAATGTGGTGAAAATGATTTCTGGTATATACATATATAAGATAAAATGAGGTTAGCATAAAGAATGTGTGAAAGAGTGAAATTAGCATTAAAACTGTTTTTAGATGGTAGGAGTGACGTGATTTTGAAAAATCATCAAAACTAGGAGGAATATAATTAGAGGTTGAATGAGATGTGAAATTAAATTTTAATGAGTCTACTTTCATATAAAAGAAACAGAGCAAGCAAAGGAATTCTATATTTTGAGATATTTACAGTTGTATGTGACTTGCTCAGGATGAATACGTGATCCCCTGTTCCAACTTTGAAAAATCATTAAAAATTGTACAAAGCAAATTAAGAAATATAGTTTACATTCCTAAATTCCTTATTGAGACTAGCTTTAAATGAAACAGACTTCAGGGTTGTTTGAATTGTGTACTGAGAGATATCCAATTCGTAGTGAACCGAGGTCAGATCAGTCGAGCTGTGTAACAGGGGAAACTTTAACTAATAAACTGTACTAATCGGCTGAACCAAAAATTATAGAAAAAGTTTATCAAAAAGCTTTATGAGTCTAGATTCAGGGAAATTTTACGGATTTGAATTTTGAGTTTTGTAACTCGAGTTATGATTTATTTAGTGAATATGACGTAGCAGAGACAGCTTAATCAAAATGGAATGAATAGTGAAGTTAAAGTAGATATACTTGAATTGTTGTGTAAACATGTTAGATTCTTTAATTAGCATTTACATACTTACTTACTAAGCTATAAGCTTACTTTGTTTCTCTCTTTTGTCTTATAGTGTCCTTCGGCTTGCTCAGGAGTTAAGGATCGTGAAGATCTACCCGCACTATCATACTTTAGGGTATTTGAACTAAACGTTTTGAATTATGGCATGTATAGTAGGCTTAATTATTTTGTTACGTGTCATATTTGTCTAGGTTTAAAATATTAGTTACAATACTCGACCATCTACTTTGTACAAGCCATTAAAGTTGGTTAATATTGTTCAAGACATATATTATACGATGCACTATCAAATTGGATGACATATTTATATCTCGGTTATGTTTAATGGTATGTGTTATGTTCTGGTAATACCTTGTATCCTGTTCCGGCGACGGTAACGGGTAAGGGGTGTTACATTTAGTGGTATCAGAGCTATGGTTTAGTCGGTTCTCGGACTAATAAAGTGCGTGTAAAAGTCTAGCTATACATGCCATAAAAATATTGTGATAGTGTGGTGACTCTCGATTATTCTAAACGTGTTTTGTTTTAATATAGTAATGGATCCTGAAGGAACTGCTACGATGATGATCTTTGTAATGCGCCGGCTCCCGCACAAGGGACCGCGCCTGTGGAAAGTAGACCTGAGACATTGAGACAAGGAGATGAGGCTCGGGATGCCTTTCTCCAAATGATGAACAATTGGTATCTTGAATTTATTCGAGCAAATCCAAATGCTCAACCTCCTCCACCCCTCCTATACCTCGGGCGATTCTGTAGTGCTCAAGGTATAGATTTGGTAAGAATGAACAAGCCTCCGGTTGACAAGATTCGAAAACAAGGGGCCAAGAGTTTAGAGCAAAGGTCAATGATGATCCCGAGAAAGCGGAATTCGGCTTGAAAATTCTACCCGTGTATTTGATGAGCTCTCATGTACACCCAAGGAATGCTTAAAGTGTCAGATCACTTTTGAGAGATTCGACTTACCACCGGTGGAAGACTTTGGTTGCAGTGGTGCCAAAAGAAAAGTTACTTGGGATTTCTTCCGGGAAGAATTTAGAAAGAAATACATAAGTCAACGATTTATTGATCAAAACGGAAGGAGTTCCTTGAATTGAAGCAGGGAAAATGTCGTAGCGAGTATGAACGCGAATTTGTAAGACTCGCAAGTATGCCTGAGAATGTGTGTCCACCGAGGCCATTATGTGTAGAAGATTTGAAGATGGGCTGAATGAGGACATTAAAGTGCTTGTAGGAATTTTGGAGTTGAAAGAATTTGTAGTATTGGTTGATCGAGCTCTTAAAGTCAAGAATTGAACAAAGAAAGAAGAAAAGTCGCTATTGAGGCCCGAGATGTCAGAAAAAGACAGATAAGCAAGCCATTTCAATCTCAACCAAAGAGGTCCAAAGAGACAAATCCTTGAATGATAGTTTCAATTGGGGATTCACACAGAGATCGTGGTAGAGTATATTCGGGGTCTAAAGCTCAAGCTACTTCGGTGGCAAGTGTGGGTAATGTGCGACCTAGAAAGCCCGAGTGTCAGCAATGTGGCAGGCAACATTATGGTGAGTGTTGGGGGACCGAGCGAGCTTGTTTCAGGTGCGGTTCTCGCGAGCATTTTATTAGAGATTGTCCGGAGAAAGTTAAAGAAGAAAGATTTCAGAGTGCTAGACAGAATACCACCGCTAGTAGAGGTAGACCACCGAGAAATACTGGAGGTGGGACTAGTAGTAAAACTGTGATGAAAGATTTAACGGCAAGATCAGAAGCTAGAGTTTATGCTATACGTGTCCGAGAAGATGCATCATCTCCCGATGTCATTACTGGTACATTTTCTCTCTATGATACTATTGTTATTGCATTGATTGATCCCGGGTCCACTCATTCCTATATTTGCATGAATTTAGTATCCAATAAAAGTTGCTGTTGAATTTATCGAGTTTACGATTAAAGTGTCGAACCCTTAGGCCAATATGTGCTAGTTGATAAGGTTTGCAAGAATTGCCCATTAATGATTCAAGGTCACTGTTTTCCGGCCAACTTGATGCTGTTTGTAACACCCCGAACCCGAGACCATTGCCGGTGTCGGACACGAGGGGTTAACAAGCCAAGTTCACATGGTTTGCCCACCAATTTGACATTTCCAATCAGGCTGGAAGACTGCATCACCGTCGCCTTAAAAATCATATCTCGAGTTTCAAAACTCGGAAACTGGTTTTGTAAATTTTCCCTGAATTTAGACTCATATATCCATCCATGGATTTATTTCTAGAATTTTTGGATGGGCCAATTGGTACAGTTTATTAGTTAAAGTCACCCATGTTACAGGGATCGACTGCTCTGACCTTCGCGCGGTATAACTTGAATATCTCTCTGTACAGGGCTTTAATGCTGGTGTCGTTTGTTTCTAATGAAACTAGACTCAAAATTGAATCTGTACATATAAGGTATATCGCCTAATTCTTTCTGGATAATTTATAGTAAATTTTAAAGTTGCGACAGGAATCCAGAAACCGTTCTGGCCCTGTCTCACAATAGCATTAATATCTCTTAACATGTAACTCCTATGACCATTTCGTTTCTTCCATATGAAAATAGACTCATCAAGGTTCATTTACATAGCTTATTCACTATTTAATTCCATTTCTACTAATTTTGGTGATTTTTCAGCATTCACGTCACTGCAGCTGGCAGCATCTGTTTTTAAGGTAGGTCTTACCTATTTGGTAGTCTCCATAAACCAACTAGTCTTTGCCATACATAGGTTCATATATGATCATTTTAACCATGCCAATGGCTGATCATATGACCAACATTCCCATTTCCAAGCCATAGCCACATCATGACACCAAATATATACATACAAACCACAATTATTCTAAGTTCATGTTCCTTTTCGAGCCATTTTCGCATGGCCGTACATACTTACATCACCACATATTTAACAAACAAGGGTAGTCCTATACATGCCATTTCAAGTTCAACCAAGAATTTATACCAAAATGGGGGCTTGATAGTGTGGATGACTTCGACTTCAACGATCCCGAATCCGATTGCTATCGGCGAAATCTAGAAAACCGAGAGCCAAAGCGGCGGAGTAAGCATTTTTATGCTTAGTAAGTCTCAAGGAATATAATCAACTCTAATTACAGCAATACATTCACATAGTTAAATGCATCATTTCATTAATGCGCATTCACATAATCATACTTACTTTACCATCCCAACTCTTATGTTCATACACAAATAACGGCTTCATTAAGGCCGATAACTCGCTCCATCATAGGAGCGGATATTCATACGCTCTTACTCCTAGCGCAGCAAAGCACACACCGCACTTACCTTATCATTGGGAAATTTCACAAGTGCATTAGCTGAAATTTTCCAGCAAACTCATAATTTTCAAATCACATACCTTCGGAGTTTATCCGGATGTCGGTACTCGTTCAATCGCCTTGGGACATAGCCCGGTTATGGTAACCCGCACCAAGGCCAACGGACTTTACCGATATCACGATTTGCACAAATGCCTTGGTCTTAGCCCGGATTTAACAACTTGCACGAATGCCTTGGTCTTAGCCCGGATATAGCTACTAGCACAATTGCCTTGGTCTTAACCGGATATAAATTTCAGCATAATTGTCTTGGGCTTAGCCCGGATATCATTCAATTTCTCATGCACACATACATCAATAATCATTGGACATACATATTTCATTTTTAGTTACTAAGGCTCAAACACAATTATAATCATTAGCATATTCGCCTTCGGGACTTAGCCCGGTGGAATTCAAATACTCATACACACATGATCAATAATCATACACATCCATGTTTCATCTTACATAATTCAAGTAAGATCACTTCTTGAGGACTTACCTCGGATGTTGTCGAGCGGCTTTTTCGCTATTCGATCACCTTTTCCTTCCCTTGTCCAATTGTGGCCCTCTTAGCTCTTGAGCTAATTCAAACAAATTCAATTTATTAAAACCTCATTGTGCTTGCTTATGGCGAATATGACAAGGATTTTAAATGGTCATATGGCCACTCTTTAGCTTGAATACACAATGGTCATGCACATTTTATACTACATCAAGCAATTCAATACAATTTATTTGAGCATCAAGGAAATGCTAAGGCCTTCAATAGGCTACCCAAGGCCGAATATTCATGTACATGTTGAGGCCAATTATGCACTTAACACCTCACAAAAACAGCATGCATTTTACTAGTTAATGCTTTGCATATTGTGGCTCAAAACTTATAATATAGCATCAAGCACTTATATGTGTGCTAGGCGAATTGTGCTTGAAATTTCACAATTATTCTTCAACATCTTCTTCTTTAAACCAACTTATTCATCACTTACTTCATAGCCAAAACATCATGTGCAAACATATATATACAATATGAGCATGGCGAATTTTCAAGGTGTCCATAGCCATCCAAAAATACAAATTTTAACTAACATGCAAGAAGCATGAACCATGCTCATGAATGGCGAATATGACAATCATGCTCCTTTTCAACTTCAATCATGATAAATCAAAAGAAGGCTCAAAATCTTGCTCAAGAGTAGACAATCCATCATTGCATGCATCATCATCAAGCTTCACACTTAGCATGCAATGGCTTTATCACCATAACAACTTTGGCCAAATACCATTTCCATGGCTTAACAAAGATTTGAGCCATGGCTAACATGCACATCAAGTTAGCAACCAAAACATGCATGAAACTCCTAACACAACCTCATACATACCTTAATCTTGATGCAAACTTGGCCAAATCTCCTTCTAGATCTCTTCCAAACCAAGCATGAAGCAAAATCCTCCTTCTTCCTTAGTTTTGGCTCAAAGAAAGGATGAACAAAATTTTTTCTTTCCTTCTCTACAACTCACGGCAATGGGGGATTACCACACTCACACATTTTTTTTTCATTTTTTATCACCCATACACCTTTGTTTATTATTTCACCCTAATGCACCAACAAAACATGTTTCATGACATGTTTAGCCCATCCTCCTTGTCATGGCCGGCCACCACCTATAAAGGGGAATTTGACATGCAAGTCCATTATTTTGCATGCATGCTTTAATTAGTCATCACACATTTCCCTATCATACTTTCAAAGTTCATTACTAAGTCCTTTCTTGTGGAATTCACCCTTATAACACTAAATCAATCATCATAAAATGTCATACATGAGCACACACATATTATAGGCATCAAAATAAATTTTTAATTATTTTTATGCCTCGGTTTTGTGGTCCCGAGACCACCTTCCGACTAGGGTCAATTTTGGGCTGTCACAACTCTCCCCCACTTAAGAAATTTTCGTCCCCGAAAATCTTACCAGTAAATAGGTTTGGATATCGCTCTTTCATAGAGTTCTCGGTCTCCCAAGTAGCTTCTTCTATCCCGTGCTTGAGCCATAACACTTTTACTAGCGGAACCCGCTTGTTTCACAACTCTTTCACTTCTCGTGATAGGATACGGATCGGTTCTTCCTCATAACTCATATTAGCTTGAATTTCAATTTCTGATGGACTAATCACGTGCGATGGATCGGATCTATAGCGTCAAGCATCGAAACGTGAAAGACATCGTGAACCTTTTCGAGTTCAGGGGCAAAGTCAAACGATATGCCACTTGGATCGACTCGCTTTCGGATATCTCATATGGCCCAACGAACCTCGGGCTCAACTTGCCCTTACGGCCGAATCGAGTATCTTTTTCCAAGGCGATACCTTGAGGAACACTTTATCACCCACGATACTCGATATCCTTACGCTTCAGATCCGTCGACTTCTAACGATCGGAGGTTATCTTGAGACTTTCACGGATTACTTTCACTTCTGTTCAGCATCCCTAATCAAATCCACCCGAAAATCTTGCTTTCACCGAGCTCGGTCCAAAACAATGGTGTACGGCATTTACGACCGCATAAGGCCTCGTAGGGTGCCATTTTAATACTTGATTGAAAGTCGTTGTTGTAAGCGAATTCAATTAACGGCAAATACCGCTCCCATGAACCACTAAACTCGAGGACGCAACATCTTAACATATCCTCAAGTATCCGAATTATCCGCCGGATTGACCATCGGTTTGGGGGTGAAAGGCGGTCTTGAAATGCAACTTGGTACCCAAAGCTTCTTGCAACTTTTTCCAAAATCGCGAGGTAAATCTCGGATCTCTATCCCACACGATGGAAATAGGCACCCCATGTAATCTCACAATCGAGAAACGTACAATTCCGCTAATTTGTCCATTGAAAAATCCGACACGGGGACAAAGTGGGCCGACTTAGTCAATCGATCTACCACGACCCAAACCGCATCCTTCTTACTTGCTGACAATGGCAGTCCGGATACAAAGTCCATTGTGACTCGATCCCATTTCCACTCGGGTATCGTGATTGGCTGAAGTAATCTCAAGGCACCGATGTTCCGCTTTCACTTGTTGACATATTAAACATCTTGAAACAAAGTCGGAGATGTCTCGCTTCATACCATGCCACCAAAACCGACGTTTCAAATCATTGTACATCTTCGTACTCCCCGGGTGGATTGCCATTCGGCTACAATGGGCTTCATTCAGAATTATCGAAATGAGTTCCGAATTCTTTGGGACACACCGACGACTTTTGAACCTCAAACAATCGTCATCGTCGATTTGAAACTCCGAGTCCTTGTTCGAACACACGCAGCCCGCTTTTGCAACCAACTCGTCGTCGACTTTTCGAGCTTCTCGAATTTGGTGTGTCAATAATGGTTTGGCTTTCAATTCAGCCACTAACACACCGTCGGATCGGACGGACATAAGTGCACATTCATCGTCGTAAAGTGAATAACGATTTACGACTCAAGGCATCCGCAACCATATTCGCCTTTCCCGAGTGATAGTCAATGATCACTCATAATCCTTTAACAGCTCGAGCCAACGTCTTTGTCGCAGATTTAAGTCTCTTTGGGTCATCAAATACTTGAGACTTTTGTGATCCGAGTATACATGGCACCTTTCACCAAATAAGTAATGTCGCCAAATCTTTAAGGCGAATACGATGGCGGCCACTCGAGATCATGAGTCGGATAATTTTTCTCATGTGGCTTTAATTGCCTCGACGATAGGCCACAACTCGACCTTCTTGCATTAATACGCAACCTAACCCAAGTAGAGAGGCGTCGCTATAGATGACAAACTCCTTGCCGGACTCGGGTTGCACTAGAATTGGGGCTTCAGTCAAATAAGTTTTCAGTTGATCGAAACTTTTTTAGCATTTCTCCGTCCATTCGAACTTAACGTCCTTTTGGAGTAGCTTCGTCATCGGCGTGGCTATCGTTGAGAAGCCTTTTACAAATCGTCGGTAATAACCGGCAAGCCCCAAAAAGCTCCGTAGACTTAACCCGAATTATCTCGTTATTCGCGCACCTCAAATCGATAGTCTTGCTTTTGCAATTTACGACCGCATCGTGCATGGTCAACCCATCCAAACCAAGAATAACGTCAATTCATCGAACGGCAAAAGCATCAAGTCCGCGGAAACAAGAACCTCGGAACACTAGGAGACTTTTCTTGCACACTTTGTTGACAAGCACGTAATGACCCAAGGGTTTGACACCGAATTACAAACTCAAGAGACTCAATAGGAAAAGTCTTCTATGGATGCTAAGGTTTCACATATATAAGATTGAGTAGAACTAGGGTCAATCAACGCAATCACTTTAGTATTGAAAAGGGTGAAAGCACCGTAATGACATCCGGAGAGGCAGCATCCTCGGCGCTTGGCAGATGGCATAAGTCCTCGCAGAGCACGAGCCTCGGATCCGATGGTAGCATCTCTAGATCCTCTCGACCGCCACCGACATTGCCCATATTTCTAGGTGGCCTACCTCGGCGATGGTAGCACCCGAGTTTCCACTCGACTCACATTCATTCAAGCTTCCTCGGGCAATCCTTCCTAAAGTGGTCGGCCGATCCACACTTATAGCAGGAGTGATCACGAAACCAACAGCTCCCGAATGCCATTTGCCACAATGTTGACACTCCGCCTCTCTCGCGATCATTTCCACCATCTGGCGATCAAGTGACTCGTGTGGTCACAGGGGTCGATCGCGTCCTCGTCTAAAAAGCCCAAAGCGCCTCTAGACCGGTTCACATCATCTCGAAATCTCTTGATTGCTGTTGAAGAGACTTTCCGAGGACCTCTTTCGAATTCTCCGGTTCCACATCACTTTTTGTTTCTCCTTTCTCGGCTCTTCGACTTTACAAGCTCGCTCAACAAGTACTACGATCTCGTATTTCGAGAATGCCAACGAACATCCTTATATCATCATTCAGCCCATCCTCGAAGAATTTACACATAATAGCCGGACAAAATGCATTCTCGCGTGTATCGGCTAAGCCTCACAAATTTTCGTTCATAGTCGGTAACCGACATAGAACCTTGCTTAAGATCAAGAAATTCCCAAGTCACTTGCTCTCTAGGTACCACAGAAGTCGAGTACTCCACCAATAGTAGGTGGAATCACGTAGCAAGGAGATGGTACACTTTAAGCATTCATCGGTGTACAAGATAGCTCATCGAGCACCGGATAGTGTTGTCCAACCGAAATTCAGCTCGTTCGCATCATCATCATCCGTAGCTTTAAATTCAGTGGCCCCATGTTTTCGAATCCTATCGATCGGGGCTTACTTGACCTTATTTGGTCATTATCGGAGGTATTGTAGGTCTTGAGGTTGCATTTTTCGGGAATGGAGGTCGTGGGACAGCCGTGTTAGTTCGAATGTATTGATTAAACCATTCGCTCATCACACTATAAAAGGCTTGCCTAGCCTCATCATTCGGATTGCTGGGCATAGGTTGAGAGTCCGCCGGCGCTGTCCCTTGTCTGGGAGCAGCGCCACACTCTCCACATCATCAGCTATTGCTCGGTTGGGATCGGGACCCATTGCTATAAACAAACTCAAAGTCAAATTGTCGAAATCACCACACTATCGATTCATCATTTAATGGCATGTATAGCTAGACCCCAAACACCTCACGGTAGTCCTAGAATCGACTAAACCGTGGCTCGATACCATAAAATTGTAACACCCGAACCCGAGACCATTGCTTGGTGTCGGACACGAGGGGTTAACAAGCCAAGTTCACATGGTTTGCCCACCAATTTGACATTTCCAGTCAGGCTGGAAGACTGCATCACCGTCGCTTAAAAATCATATCTCGAGTTTCAAAACTCGAAACTGGTTTCGTAAATTTTCCTGAATTTAGACTCATATATCCATCCATGGATTTATTTCTAGAATTTTGGATGGGCCAATTGGTACAGTTTATTAGTTAAAGTCACCCATGTTACAGGGATCGACTGCTCTGACCTTCGCGCGGTATAACTTGAATATCTCTCTGTACAGGGCTTTAATGCTGGTGTCGTTTGTTTCTAATGAAACTAGACTCAAAATTGAATCTGTACATATAAGGTATATCGCCTAATTCTTTCTGGATAATTTATAGTAAATTTTAAAGTTGCGACAGGGAACCCAGAAACCGTTCTGGCCCTGTCTCACAATAGCATTAATATCTCTTAACATGTAACTCCTATGACCATTTCGTTTCTTCCATATGAAAATAGACTCATCAAGGTTCATTTACATAGCTTATTCACTATTTAATTCCATTTCTACTAATTTTGGTGATTTTTCACATTCACGTCACTGCAGCTGGCAGCATCTGTTTTAAGGTAGGTCTTACCTATTTGGTAGTCTCCATAAACCAACTAGTCTTTGCCATACATAGGTTCATATATGATCATTTTAACCATGCCAATGGCTGATCATATGACCAACATTCCCATTTCCAAGCCATAGCCACATCATGACACCAAATATATACATACAAACCACAATTATTCTAAGTTCATGTTCCTTTTCGAGCCATTTTAGCATGGCCGTACATACTTACATCACCACATATTTAACAAACAAGGGTAGTCCTATACATGCCATTTCAAGTTCAACCAAGAATTTATACCAAAATGGGGGCTTGATAGTGTGGATGACTTCGACTTCAACGATCCCGAATCCGATTGCTATCGGCGAAATCTAGAAAACCGAGAGCCAAAGCGGTGAGTAAGCATTTTATGCTTAGTAAGTCTCAAGGAATATAATCAACTCTAATTACAGCAATACATTCACATAGTTAAATGCATCATTTCATTAATGCGCATTCACATAATCATACTTACTTTACCATCCCAACTCTTATGTTCATACACAAATAACGGCTTCATTAAGGCCGATAACTCGCTCCATCATAGGAGCGGATATTCATACGCTCTTACTCCTAGCGCAAAGCACACACCGCACTTACCTTATCAATGGGAAATTTCACAAGTGCATTAGCTGAAATTTTCCAGCAAGCTCATAATTTTCAAATCACATACCTTCGGAGTTTATCCGGATGTCGGTACTCGTTCAATCGCCTTGGGACATAGCCCGGTTATGGTAACCCGCACCAAGGCCAACGGACTTTACCCGGATATCACGATTTGCACAAATGCCTTGGTCTTAGCCCGGATTTAACAACTTGCACGAATGCCTTGGTCTTAGCCCGGATATAGCTACTAGCACAATTGCCTTGGTCTTAACCCGGATATAAATTTCAGCATAATTGTCTTCGGGGCTTAGCCCGGATATCATTCAATTTCTCATGCACACATACATCAATAATCATTGGACATACATATTTCATTTTCGTTACTAAGGCTCAAACACAATTATAATCATTAGCATATTCGCCTTGGGACTTAGCCCGGTGGAATTCAAATACTCATACACACATGATCAATAATCATACACATCCATGTTTCATCTTACATAATTCAAGTAAGATCACTTCTTGAGGACTTACCTCGGATGTTGTCGAACGGCTTTTTCGGCTATTCGATCACCTTTTCCTTCCCCTTGTCCAATTGTGGCCCTCTTAGCTCTTGAGCTAATTCAAACAAATTCAATTTATTAAAACCTCATTGTGCTTGCTTATGGCGAATATGACAAGGATTTTAAATGGTCATATGGCCACTCTTTAGCTTGAATACACAATGGTCATGCACATTTTATACTACATCAAGCAATTCAATACAATTTATTTGAGCATCAAGGAAATGCTAAGGCCTTCAATAGGCTACCCAAGGCGAATATTCATGTACATGTTGAGGCCAATTATGCACTTAACACCTCACAAAAACAGCATGCATTTTACTAGTTAATGCTTTGCATATTGTGGCTCAAAACTTATAATATAGCATCAAGCACTTATATGTGTGCTAGGCGAATTGTGCTTGAAATTTCACAATTATTCTTCAACATCTTCTTCTTTAAACCAACTTATTCATCACTTACTTCATAGCCAAAACATCATGTGCAAACATATATATACAATATGAGCATGGCCGAATTTTCAAGGTGTCCATAGCCATCCAAAATACAAATTTTAACTAACATGCAAGAAGCATGAACCATGCTCATGAATGGCTGAATATGACAATCATGCTCCTTTTCAACTTCAATCATGATAAATCAAAAGAAGGCTCAAAATCTTGCTCAAGAGTAGACAATCCATCATTGCATGCATCATCATCAAGCTTCACACTTAGCATGCAATGGCTTTATCACCATAACAACTTTGGCCAAATACCATTTCCATGGCTTAACAAAGATTTGAGCCATGGCTAACATGCACATCAAGTTAGCAACCAAAACATGCATGAAACTCCTAACACAACCTCATACATACCTTAATCTTGATGCAAACTTGGCCAAATCTCCTTCTAGATCTCTTCCAAACCAAGCATGAAGCAAAAATCCTCCTTCTTCCTTAGTTTTGGCTCAAAGAAAGGATGAACAAAATTTTTTCTTTCCTTCTCTACAACTCACGGCAATGGGGGATTACCACACTCACACACATTTTTTTTCATTTTTTATCACCCATACACCTTTGTTTATTATTTCACCCTAATGCACCAACAAAACATGTTTCATGACATGTTTAGCCCATCCTCCCTTGTCATGGCCGCCACCACCTATAAAAGGGGAATTTGACATGCAAGTCCATTATTTTGCATGCATGCTTTAATTAGTCATCACACATTTCCTATCATACTTTCAAAGTTCATTACTAAGTCCTTTCTTGTGGAATTCACCCTTATAACACTAAATCAATCATCATAAAATGTCATACATGAGCACACACATATTATAGGCATCAAAATAAATTTTTAATTATTTTTATGCCTCGGTTTTGTGGTCCCGAGACCACCTTCCGACTAGGGTCAATTTTGGGCTGTCACACTGTTACCATTTGGTGAGTTTGACGTTATCTTGGGAGTGGACTGGTTAACATTGTATGATGCTAAGGTAGATTGTAAACAAAAGACACTAGAGTTGAAATGTGAAAATGGAGAAATTCTGTGGGTTGAAACAGATGAATCAAATAAATTGCCTATGGTGATTTCGCACATGTCCGCATGTAAATACATGAGAAAAGGGTGTGAAGCTTATCCGCTTATGTAATGAATATTGAGTTGCCTCAACTGAAATTTGAATCGCACCGATAGTCTGTGAGTTTCGGATGTATTTCCGAGGAATTGCCGGTTGCCTCCAACAGAGAGATAGATTTTGCCATTGATTTGTTGCGGCATCGCACCGATCTCGGTTGCTCCATATAGAATGGCTCGATGAATTAAAAGAATTGAAGGCTCGATTCAGGGAGTTAATGGACAAGGGATTTGTGAGACCGAAGTTTCTCTCCCTGGGTGCTCTGTATTATTCAGAAGAAGAAGGATGGTTCAATGAGACTTTGCATTGATTACCGTCAGCTTAATAAGGTGACTATAAAGAACAAGTACCCATTACCGAGGATTGATGATTTATTCGATCAGTTAAAAGGGGCCACAGTGTTTTCAAAGATTGATTTGAGGTCCGGTTACTAATTTGAGAGTTAAGGAGTCGATGTGCGAAAACCGCCTTTAGGACAAGGTATGGACATTATGAGTTTCTTGTGATGCCTTTCGCTTAACAAATTCTCCACTATATTTATGGACTTAATGAATCGGATCTTCCGGCCATATTTGGATAAGTTTGTAGTAGTGTTTATAGATGACATTTTAATTTATTCTCGAGATGAGTCTGAACATGCCGAACACTTGAGAACTATATTGCAGATCTTGAGAGAAAAGAAACTGTTTGCCAAGTTTAGTAAAAGTGAGTTCTGGCTTCGTGAAGTCGGATTTTTGGGGCATATAGTCTCGGTGATGGTATTGGTGGATCCAAGCAAGATTTGCGATCGTTGATTGAAACCGCCAAGAATGTATCCGAGGTTAGAAGCTTTTTAGGCTTAACCGGTATTATAGACGTTTTGTTGAAGGATTTTCGATGATTGCCTCTCCTATGACTAAGTTGTTGCAAAAGAATGTTAAGTTTGAATGGACTGATAAATGTCAACAAAGTTTTGAAAGGTTGAAAGCACAATTGATCAAGCACCAATTTTAGTACACCCGAAGTCGGGAAAGGAGTTCGTAATTTATAGTGATGCATCATTGATGTGCCTTGGATGTGTGTTGATGCAAGAGGGTAAAGTGGTAGCTTATGCTTGAGACAGTTAAAACCGCATGAGAAGAACTATCCTACACATGATTTGGAATCGGCATTTGTTGTTTTTGCCTTGAAGATTTGGCGACATTATTTGTACGGTGAAAATGCCGAATTTTTACCGATCACAAAAGTTTGAAGTACTTGATGAATCAAAAGGATCCGAATCATGACGGTCAAGATGGCTTGAATTATTAAAGGATTATGATCTAGTGATTGATTATCATCCGGAAAAGCAAATGAAGTTGTTGACGCCTTGAGCGTAAAATTTCTTTTACTTTGAGAGCCATGAACACGGGTTAGCATTGTCGATGATGGGTCAATCTTAGCAGAGATGAGAGCTAAACCGTTATTTCTCCGATTGATTTGTGATGCTCAAAAGAATGATAGTGAGTTGCGGATCAAGAGAACTCAATGCGAATCGAGTTACGACTCGATTTTGAGTTGGACCGAGACTGCTTGATGTTTTGAGACAGATATGTGTGCCGAAAACGATAAATTGATTCGAAAATATTACATGAGGCGCACAATGGCTGTTTATCAGTTCATCCTGGTAGCACAAAATGTATAATAATTTAAAGAAGTCAGATTGGTGGCGGTATGAAAAGGACATTTCGAATTTGTAACCAAGTGTTTGATCGTCAACAAGTAAAAGTTGAACATCAAGTACCTTCAGATTACTTCAACCAGTAATGGTGCTCGAGTGGAAATGGGACAAGATTACCATGGATTTTGTAACCGGTTTGCCTTTAACTCCTAAAAGAAGGATCTTTGTTTGCGTAGTGGTTGATAGATTAACAAAGTCAGCCCACTTTATACCAAGACGCACTGATTACTCACTTGATAAATTAGCCAATTATATATTGCTGAAATTGTGAAGTTGCACGAGTACCTATGTCTATAACATCGATAGAGATCCAAGATTTACCTTGAGATTTTGGAAAAAGTTACAAGAAGCTTTGGGTACAAAATTGAACTTTAGTACCGCATTTCATCCACAAACAGATGGTCAAACGGAAAGAGTAATCCGTGTACTCAAGATATGCTTAGATGTTGTGTTTTAGAATTTGGAGGTAGTTGGGAGAAATATCTATCTTTGATTGAGTTTGCCTACAATAAGCTTATCAATCAAGTATACAAATGGCACCGTACGAAGCCTTGTATGGTCGTAAGTGTCGAACTCCTTTATATTGGACCGAGCTTAGTGAGAAACAGATTCATGGAGTTGATCTAGTTAAAGAAACCGAAGAGAAAATAAAAGTAATTGGGATTGCTTGAAAGTCGCTTCAGATCGACAAAAGTCATATGCGATTTAAAAAGAAAAGAGATTGAATTTCGTGGGTGATAAAGTGTTCTTGAAGGTGTCACCATGGAAAAGATTCGAGATTTAGTCGAAAAGGCAAGTTGAGTCCGTTTTATTGGGCCGCACGAGATTTCGAGAGAATTGGACCAATGGCATATCGGTTGGCCTTACCGGTAGAGTTAGAAAGAATTCATAACGTGTTTCATGTATCAATGTTATGACGTTATCGTTCGATCCTTCACATGTGATTTCCCAACGAAATTGAGATTCGATCGGATATGACCTATGAGGAGAAACCAATAAAGATTTTGGCTCGAGAGGTTAAACAGTTAAGAAATAAAAGTATAGCTTTAGTGAAAGTATTGTGGCACAGACATGGGAAAGAAGAGGCTACGTGGGAACCCGAGGAAGCTATGAGGAAACAAGACCCAAACCTCTTTACGGTAAGATTTTCGGGGACGAAAATCTCAAAGGGGGGAGAATTGTGACAACCCGAATTAGGGCCTAATCGAATAGTGGTTTCGTGACCACAAATCCGAGATAGAAATAATTGTTTTATAATTATTTTGGGGTTTATGATATGATTGCATGATTGTGTGAAAATTTCGTGATGAAATTCTATGCCTAAAGTGCTTAAATTGAAAGTAGGGACTAAATCGAATAAGTTGCAAAATTTGCATCCCGGAAGTTTTAGTATGAAATTGTTTTGGAATATTAATTAGGAGGTCTTAAATAGCAATTTGACCAATTTTAAGTTCATGGACAAAATTAGGACATGGAAGGAATTTTTGAAAGTTTAGTAAGGAGGGCATTTTGGTCATTTGGATATTAAATGAAATAAAATGGGAAAAATAACACAAAATTGATCATCATCCTCCTTAGTCGCTGCCGAATTCTCCTCTCTCCATAGCTAGGGTTTCTTCAATTTTCAAGCTCCATAGTAAGTGATTCCAAGCCCGCTTTTAATGTTTTTACGTTTTGGAATCCCCTAAGCTCGATTAAGCTTATGCTAGTAATAATTTAACCTAGGCTTCATATTTGGAAAAATACCCATAGGTGAAATTTGTGTATTTTGATGTTTTATGATAGAATATGAGGTTTTAAATTATGTTAAATAACTTGTGCTACTCGGTTTTAAGTGAAAACGAGTAAAAGCAAGATAATCAGTAAAAATACCTATTGTTCATAACTATATGATAGAGTGAGAATTTGATGTTGTTGTAGAAGAGAAAATGTTCAGCATATCATAAAATATAAGAATAAGGGCTGAAATTAAATTTCGAGCCTAGGGGCAAAATTGTAATTTTGTAAAGTTAGGGGCAAAATGTAATTTTTCCATGATGTGATTTTTGGATTGAAATAAATAGTATGAGTATTAAATGAGCTAAATGTGTTATTATAGATCAAGAAAGACGCGAATTGATCTCGAAGCGGGAAGGAAAAGTTTTGGACTAAATTGCAAAATTCCACATTTTGCACCAAGGTAAGTTTGTATGTAAATATTACAATAATTTCATGTACATTCTTATATTTCAGCCTATTAAATAAATATACTAGCTGATGTTAAAATATAAATCGACTATTGGAAGAATAGAAATAAATATAGAGAGAGATCCGGTTGAACATTTGGAGAGATCGAATGAAATAGAGGAGCGTAGCTAGGTCACATGTATGATCTTGAGTGCACATCATGTGTACAAGAAAGCTACGAGACACCCAGTAGTAGCTAGGTCACATGTGTGATACGAGATGTATCCCATGTAGACAAGAGAGATACGTGAAAGATAAATGTAGCTAGGTCGCATGCGTGATTCCAAGTGAAGGACACCATGTAGACAAGAGAGCTACGTGAAAGATAAATGTAGCTAGGTCGCATGCGTGATTCCAAGTGAAGGACACCATGTAGACAAGAGAGCTACGAGACAAATCGGTTAGGTCGCATGAGTGGTACTAAGTGTTCACCATGTGTACAAGAGAGCCGAACTAAACGAAGTATGATGGTGGGTGTGTGTTTGAAACCATTAAATATCGAGGATTGATCCGAATTGTTCAACGGGATGGTTTTGTGGTGATATTGTGGTTTGGACCTACACTTATGGTGAATGAAATGTGGTGAAAATGATTTGTGGTATATACATATATAAGATAAAATGAGGTTAGCATAAAGAATGTGTGAAAGAGTGAAATTAGCATTAAAACTGTTTTTAGATGGTAGCAGTGACGTGATTTTGAAAATCACCAAAAATAGGAGGAATATAATTAGAGGTTGAATGAGATGTGAAATTAAAGTTTAATGAGTCTACTTTCATATAAAAGAAACAGAGCAAGCAAAGGAATTCTATATTTTGAGATATTTACAATTGTATGTGACTTGCTCAGGATGAATACGTGATCCCCTGTTCCAACTTTGAAAAATCATTAAAAATTGTACAAAGCAAATTAAGAAATATAGTTTACATGCATAAATTCCTTATTGAGACTAGCTTTAAATGAAACAGACTTCAGGGTTGTTTGAATTGTGTACTGAGAGAAATTCAATTCGTAGTGAATAGAGATCAGATCAGTCGAGCTGTGTAACAGGGGAACTTTAACTAATAAACTGTACTAATCGGCTGAACCAAAAATTATAGAAAATATTTATCAAAAATATTTATGAGTCTAGATTCAGGGAAATTTTATGGATTTGAATTTTAAGTTTTGTAACTCGAGTTATGATTTATTTAGTGAATATGACGCAGTAGAGACAGCTTAATCAAAGTGGAATGAATAGTGAAGTTAAAGTAGATATACTTGAATTGTTGTGTAAACATGTTAGATTCTTTAATTAGCATTTACATACTTACTTACTAAGCTATAAGCTTACTTTGTTTCGCTCTTTTGTCTTATAGTGTCCTTCGGCTTGCTCAGGAGTTAAGGATCGTGAAGATCTACCCGCACTATCATACTTTAGGGTATTTGAACTAAACGTTTTGAATTATGGCATGTATAGTAGGCTTAATTATTTTGTTACGTGTCATATTTGTCTAGGTTTAAAATATTAGTTACAATACTCGACCAGCTACTTTGTACAAGCCATTAAAGTTGGCTAATATTGTTCAAGACATATATTATACGATGCACTATCAAATTGGATGACATATTTATATCTCGGTTATGTTTAATGGTATGTGTTATGTTCTGGTAATACCTTGTATCCTGTTCCGGCGACGGTAACGGGTAAGGGGTGTTACAGATAGACCCTGGATCAACGCATTCTTATATCTATATGAATTTAGTGCACAGTAAGACTTTGCCTATAAGAATTGTCCGTTATTGATTCGAAATATCTATTTTCCTGCTAATCTGATGCTTTTTCCTTTCGACAAATTTGATATAATTCTGGGAATGGACTGGTTAACTTTGGACGATGCTATTGTGAATTACAAACGAAAAGTCATTGATTTAAGGTGTAAGAATGATAAGATAATTTGAATTGAGTCTAGTGATCTGAACGGACTACCAACTACGATATCTGTAATGAAAGCACAGAAATATGTGAAGAAAGGTTGTGAAGCTTACTTAGCTTATGTGTTAGAATCGAAAGTGAATGAGAAGAAAGTTGAATCTGTACCTGTTGTCTGTGAGTTCCCTGATGTGTTTCCAGAAGAACTTTCGAGATTACCTCCAATTAGAGAAGTAGAATTTGGCATTGAATTGGTACCTGGTACTACTCCAATTTCGATAGCTCCATACAGAAAGGCTCCGACCGGACTAAAAGAACTAAAGTCTCAGTTACAAGAATTGACCGATCGAGGATTTGCTAGACCGAGCTTTTCACCATGGGGTGCTCCTATTCTGTTTATGAAAAAGAAAGATGGCACAATGAGAATGTGTATTGATTACCGTCAGCTTAACAAAGTGACTATAAAGAACAAATATCCTCTACCTAGAATTGATGACTTATTTGATCAGTTGAAAGGTGCTACTGTGTTTTCCAAGATAGATCTGAGATCGGGTTAATATCAGTTGCAAGTAAAGGACTCTGACATTCTAAAAACTGCTTTTAGAATGAGGTACGGGGATTATGAATTTCTAGTTATGCCTTTTGGATTAACGAACGCACATACTGTCTTTATGGATTTAATGAATAGAATTTTCAGACCATATCTAGATCAAATTGTTGTGGTATTCGTTGATGACATATTGATTTATTCACGTGATGAAACTGATCATACTGAGCATTTGAGAGTTGTGCTTCAGATTTTGTGTGATGAGCATCTGTTTGTAAAGTTCAGTAAATGTGAGTTTTGGTTGCGAGAAGTTGGTTTCTTGGGTCATATTGTATCAGCCTCTGGTATCCGAGTTGATCCGAGAAAAATTTCAGCTATTTTCGATTGGAAACCTTCCAAGAATGTATCTGAAGTCCGTAGTTTTCTGGGACCTGCTGGTTACTACAGAAGATTCATAAAAGGTTTCTTGATGATTGCGACTCCGTTGACAAAATTGCTCCAGAAAGATGTGAAGTTTGAGTGGTCTGAAAAGTGTCAAAATAGCTTTGATCAGTTTAAAGCTTTATTGACTGAAGCTCCAGTTTTAATACAACCTGAATCGGGTAAAGAATTTGTGATTTATAGTGATGCTTCATAGATTGGTCTGGGATGTGTTCTAATGCAAGAAGGAAAAGTTATAGCTTATGCCTCGAGACAACTAAAACCGCATGAAAAGAACTATCCGACTCACAGCCTCGAGTTAGCTTCTATTGTGTTTGCCATGAAGATTTGACGTCACTATGTATTTGGTGAGAAATGTCACGTGTTTTCTGATCATAAAAGTCTGAAGTATTTAATGAAACAAAAAGATTTGAATCTGGGACAGAGAAGATGGCTTGAATTACTAAAGGACTACGGACTTGTGACAGATTATCATCCGGGTAAAGCAAATGTTCTTGTTGATTCCTTGAGTCGAAAATCGTTGTTTGCTTTGCATGCGATGAATGCTCATTTGGTTCTGTCTGATGATGGTTCAGTTTTAGCTGAATTAAAAGCAAGACCCTTGTTCTTACAACAGATTATCGAAGCTCAGAAGTCTGATAATAAATTAATAGCAAAACGAGCTCAGTGTGATTCTAATTTCTGAGTTGATGTTGATGATTGTTTAAGATTCAGAAATAGACTTTGTGTTCTGAGAAATCCAGATTTAGTTCAAACGATTTTGAGTGAAGCTCACAGTAGTAGATTTTCTGTACATCCAGGAAGTACGAAAATGTATAACGATTTGAAACAACTATACTGGTGGCAGGGAATGAAAAGAGATATTTCTGACTTTGTTTCAAGATGTTTAATCTGTCAGCAAGTTAAAGCTGACCATCAGGTGCCATCTGGTTTGTTGCAACCGATTATGATTCCTAAATGGAAGTGGGATCGAGTAGCCATGGATATTGTTTCAGGTTTGTCCCTGTCTCCGAGAAAGAAAGATGCAATTTGGGTTGTAGTTGATTGTTTCACAAAATTAGCTCATTTTATTCCGATTCGATCTGATTTCTCACTCAATAAATTAGCTGAGTTATATATTTCTGATATCGTGAGATTGCATGGTGTGCCATTGTCTTTTGCGTCTAATAGAGATCTGCGATTCACTTCGCGTTTCAGGAAGAAATTGAAAGAGGCTTTGGGCACAAAATTGCACTTCAATACTGCTTTCCATCCGTAGACGGATGGTCAATCCTAGTGGATTATTCAGATACTCGAGGATATGTTGAGATGTTGCATTCTTGAGTTTGAAGATACGTGGGAACAATACTTACCTTTGATTTAATTTGCTTATAATAATAGCTTTCAATCGAGCATTAAAATGGCACCGTACGAAGCCTTATACCGTAGAAAGTGGAGAACTCCGTTATACTAGTCTAAGCTAAGTGAGAATAAGATTTACGGTATTGATTTGATAAAAGAAACAAAACTTGAAAGTAATCTGAGATAGTTTGAAAGTTGCCTCTGATCGTCAAAAATCTTATCCAGATTTAAAATGAAAAGATATCGAATTTGAGATCGGTGATAAAGTGTTTCTGAAAGTATCTCTGTAGAAGAAACTGTTCCGATTTGGTAAAAAGGGCAAGTTTAGTCCAAGGTTCATCGGACCGTATGAAATCATTGAGTGAGTTGGGCCGGTTGCTTATAGATTGAGGCTACCATCTGAGTTAGAAAAGATACATAATGTATTTCACGTATCGATGCTTCGATAATACAGATCTGATCCTTCGCATGTAATTTCACCGTATGAGATTGAAATTCAGCCTGATATGACTTACGAAGAAAAGCCGATCCGTATTGTAGCTCACAAGGTTAAAGAGTTGCGAAATAAGAAAATTCCATTAGTTAAGGTGATGTGGCATCGACACGGTGTTGAAGAGGCCACGTGGGAGTCTAAAGATGCTATGAGACAACAATATCAAAATCTGTTTAACGGTAAGATTTTTGGGGACAAAAATCCCTAAGGGGGAAAATTGTAACAGTCCGATTTTGACCCTAGTTGGAATAGTAGTTTCGGGACCACATATCCGAGTTAGAAAAATATTTTAATATTATTTTCTATGTCTGTGATATGTGAATTTTTATCTGGGAAGCTTCTGTATTTAATTTTTCTGTTTCTGTGCTCAATTTTTCAAAAAGGACTTAATCGCGTAAAATGCAAAAGTTGCATGCTAATTGTTAATGGAGTTATTTGGCCTTGGCTTTTAAAATAAGGATCCTTGCATGGTAATTATACCATTGATAAAGTAAGTGGACAATATTGGACATGTGTTTGATAATTTCTACGTTTCTGTGATCGTTGCTTTGTGTTCTTCAAAATCCATGTCTGAATTTCTGTTTTTGTTGAAGATTATGAAATGTGCCATTGATGATTATATGAGCTTTGTAATGTTTTTATATGGTTTATGAAAGATATATGTGAGATTAACATGCTTTGTTCTTGAATTTTTGATGGAATAGAGCTATTTGGGCTAATTTGTGAAAATGAGGTTTTGAAGGACTAATTGTGAATTAAATATGCTATTTGGGCTTGTATGGAAGCTATATATATTCGGCCAAGCTATAGTCTTGGTGAATTTTGCATATTTGTGATTTTGAAAAAATGGAGTAAATTGTCAAAGTGTGAAAATGTAAGGGCTAAAAATGCAAAGTGTCCTAAATATGTGTTCATGGATTATTTTGAATGAAATGAATGATTGAATGGTTGAATTTGAATTGAATTAGATCAAGAATAAAGAAAATCGGACTTAGATTGAGGGAAATCCAAAATTGTCGAATAGTCAACTCGTTTCCGTCCGAAATTCGTACGAGGTAAGTCAAATTAGAATTACGTGTTAAATTGACTAAATTATGCGCATACAAACTGTAATCTGTATTGGACGGCCTTGAGAGCCTGAGGAATAAATTTTGAATAAATTCCGATAATATGCTAGTATCTAAAAGGCTCTGTATGTTCTAAAGGAATGTTGACATTGATCTGAGATATCATGTAAAACTGTGTCTGGGACACAGGCCTCGATTTGAGATTTACGTCTAAGACCATGTCTGGGACATAGGCATCATTTTTGATTTTTTGTAAGACCTTGTCTGGGATAGAGGCATGATACTGAATTACATGTAAGACCACGTCCGGGACGTCGGCATTGTACCCGTTTGAGTATCTATATCGTTTTTGAACTGTCTGATGATAGAGTATGAGATATGGGAATGAATATATGAAATGTATAATTTATACAGGTACGTTTGTATTGTACTAAATTTTTGAATATGAAAGACTCTGTTTCTGTGAAATAATGAATGTGAAGTATGTATGAAATCATCAAAATAAAACATGACATGTATACAAGAAAATGAGCATGGTTAGGCTCATGAACTATTTTGTGAAATGGCTATGAATTCTTGCTGTTGATTTGTACTTTATATGCTTTAATAGTTATATCAATTGTATTTGGCTTACTAGGCTCATTAGAGCTTACTCTATGTGATTTCTATCTGTTTTACAGTTATTGTAGCTACTGAAGGCTCGGGGACAGTCGAGGATTGTTACCATACTATCGAACTTATTTTGGTACTTTTGAAAGTGTAAATATTTTTAAGTATGGCATGTATAGGCTAGAATGTCTATGTATTTAAGCTTTGATATGTATATATGTTATACCATGAGAGTTGGCTAGCAAATGGTATGTTTGTGCTTAGTTTTGGTAAATGGTTTGTGATGCCAAGTTGTGTATGCTTGTAATGGTTATATGGCCTTGTATGTTGTGGTCATTTTGAAATATGCCAAATTGAGGAAATGGTAAGTTTAAGCATAAGTTAGAAGGTGTCATAAGTGAGTTATGAAATGAGCATTTTGGCATGTTGTTGTAATAAGATTTTTAATGTGTTTTGGTATGGATATGAATAGGTTATTTAATGATGATGATTAGTATAATGAAGCATGTTTTGAGCATGAAATTGGCTGAAAATTTTAGTATAAACGTTGTTATTTATTACTTGTAGAAATGACCCAAAAGGGGTGGCAAGTTGGCTTAAACGAAGCCTGGATGGTGCCATACGGTCAGGGAACACGGGCGTGCCTTGTGGTCGTGTATGCAAAGCAGTAACCTCTTAAGATCACACGGCCATGGCACATGGCCGTGTCTATTGGCCGTGTGTAAAAGTCAATATATATACTCTATTTTGGCACAGCCTGGTCACACGGGCGTGTGACCTCGACAGAATTGGAAAAAAAAAATTTAAGTTCTGAAAGTTCTGAATTTGTTCGGTTTAGTTCCAACCTCTTCTAAAAGTATGTCTTAGGTCTTGGAGACCTCCATAAGAGATAAATTGTTTTCTTGCTTATGCATTAATATCATGTGATATTTGTGATTCTGTATTGATCTGTAATGTTCATGCTCATTCTGTAATACCCTTACCTATTCCTATGACGCGGTTATGGGATAGGGTGTTAAAGAATGGGGTCATAGATGCTCAGCAGGCATCATGGCTAACCAACATGATGAAGGTGCATAATGGATGTGACGATGGAGGTGTGGAAAATTGTCAGCCTCCATAAACTCGTCTGTATAAATTCATAAGGCGACGCCGAATTCTGGGACACTCAGCTGTTGTACTAGACTACCAAGGCAGAATTGGACTATTCCTGGGTCGTCGTACTCCGCCATATCTGTTTGCAACTGGAACGTTGAGCATAATTCCAAAGTGAACTCTAGATACGTCGGCTCGACGATATCAAAGAAGCGGTCCCACGGAGCGGTGGCGAGGAGGGCCCAAACTAAATCATGTAACATCCTAATTTTGTGCTTAGTCGGAACAGTGGTTTTGGGACAAAAAATCCGATGAGGAAAATTTCATTTTTATTATATTTTTATGATCTAGAATTTTACGAATTGATTTCGTGAAAATTTTGTTTGAAAATTTCGACGTTTGGGCACTCAATTTTGTAAAAGGGACTAAATTGTAAAAAGTGCAAAAGTTGAGTTCTACATGTTAAAGGTATCAAATTGTTATGAAATTTTAAATGAGAGGTCCTTAAATGATAATTAAACCATTGCATAACTTTTTGGACAAAAATAGCCTTGGTTGGGTAAAATTTGAAAGAATAGTAAAAAGGGCATTTTGGTCAATTTAGGGGTAAAATAAATTAAAAGACAAATTTTAAACTCCAAATGTGTCCCTTTCTTCTTGCTACAGCAGAATGTACCAAGAGCAGCCATGGTTAGGGTTTGGCCAAGCTTCCAAGCTTAATAGTAAGTGATTCCGAGCTCTATTTTTAATGTTCTATGTATTTTTGAAATCTCAGTAACATGATTTGCTCATTTCTACCATTATTTTGAGCTAGGATTTATGTTTAAAAATTTACCCATTAATGATATGCATGTATTTTGATGTTTAATGGTAGAATATGAGGCTTGAAATTGTGTTAAACAACTTTTACTAAGCGATTTTACGTGAAAACGACTAAAACGGTATAATCAGTAAAAATACCTAATGTTCATAAGTACATGTTAGAGTGAGAATTTGTTGTTTCCATAGAAGGGAAAAATGATCAACATGTCACAAAACATAAGAAAATAGGAAGAAGTTTAATTTTCGAACCTTGGGGAAAAAGTGCAAATATACAAAAGTTTAGGGGTCAAAATGAAAATTTGTAACTGTAAGTTTTTTAGACCCATATGAATAGTGTGACTAATTAGTAGGCTAAATATTATATTATAGATCAAGGAAATCGAGATTTGAGCTTAAATCGGGAAAATACAAGGTTATGGACTAGAATGGTAAATTGCCATTTCTGGATCCGAGGTAAGTTTGTACGTAAATAATTTATCGATTCTTTTTATTTTATTATATTTTGCTATCATATGAAATGTGGCTGCCTATAGAATGATTATTTGTTGTAAATTGCAAATTGAAAAAGGACTATGAATAAATTGTAACATGTTGGAAAGTGAGGAATTTCCCGGTTAAGCGTTCGGAATAGAAACGATACGAATGATCTATTTTGAGGTCATGTGTGTAGTACTAAGTGCAGGCTACTACGTGTACTGGATAATTGGTCGCATGTGTAGTACCAAGTGCAGGTTACTATGCATACCCGATAACTTCGATCACGTGTATAGTACTAAGTGCAGGCTACTACGTGTATCAGATGGTTAGGTCACGTGTGTAGTACTAAGTGCAAGCTACTACGTGTACCGGATAATTGGTCACATGTGTAATACTAAGTGCAAGCTACTATGCGTACCAGATAACTTTGGCTACAAGTGTGAAAATATGTGCAGGCAACTGAGTATCAGTTAGTATTCCGAAGAGTTCAACGGGAAAATCGATTAAGTAAATATACATGCGAACATGATTATATGATGAATAAGTGCAGGTCTATGTTTAAGAAAATTTTGAGCAATATGCTCGATATGTGAGTGAACTTCGATAAGATAAAATGGATTAAGTGAAATTATGTAAGAGTGAATTTTAGTAGTAAAATAGTGTTGGACGGAAATAGTTATGTTACTTTGAAAATTCACCAAATATTGTGTAATTTGAATTAAATTTCATATAAATTATGGAATTAAATATTTATGAGTCTACTTTCATGAAAAAGAAACAGGGGGAGCAAAAGAGTTGTATATTATGTGATATTCTAATTTTTGCGAGACAGTGTCAGAATGAATTTGAGATCCCCTATTCTGAATTGGAAAAATTGTTAAAATTTTTTAGAAACATAATTATGGGTTATTATTTATATGCTTAGAATATTTGATGAGTATACTTTTAAGAGAATCAAACAAAAACATTATCCGAGTCTTATACTATGAGATAAATAAATTTTAGTGAAGAAAGGTCGAAGTTGTCAAATAGCAAAACAGGGGAGACTTTGAATAATAAACTGTGCTTATTGGCTAAACCAAAAATTCTGAAAATTTTGTGGTGGAAATATATATGAGTCTAGCTTCTGGAAAAATTTACGGATCTTAATTTTTAGTTTTTTAACTCCAGATATAAATGATTTAGTGACTATGACTCAAGAAACCAGCATAACCAGAACATGTGTAAATGTACAATTGAGTTAGTTTTACTGTGGAAAGCATGTTAGTAAATTGCTTATTATTATTTCATGCAAGCTTACTAAGCGTAAAGCTTACCCCCTCCTTTCCATTTCTTTTAGTGTTGTTAGGTTAGTTCAGGGTTGGAGATCGTCGGAGGCAGCATCACACTATCAAGCCAACACCTTGATAGTATAAACACATATGCTAGAATTATCAAGTGAGTGGCATGTATAGGGACCTAGTTTTATAACATGTGTTATTATAATTTGGCCAAACATATTGGTCTTTAGTGAGCTAATGATCCTTACTTATAAATCTAGCTATTTATGTTATGTTTGATATTGGTGATGTGCATATGCTTGTTTGCCATGCATGGTTGGTAATATGTTATGTGTTGTTGTGAATGTTTAAGTCCATTAACGCCTCGAACCCTGTCCCGACGTTGGATACGGGTGAGGGGTGTTATAAATAAGCTAGGTGGACCTGCTCTAATGCAGACCAATCGATGCAACGGCCCACACCAAGGGGTCGGGCACGTAGAATCTAAAATAATTCTTCCTAGGGCCCTGGTGGAAATTAAAGGAATGGATGGCGGATCTTAGTGGTGGCACTCGAAGAGGTCGCACCTGGTCCCTTTCATTTTTTTAGAAGTGGGGACGAAAGTTTTCTTGCCTCTAGTGTTTGTCATGGTGTGCCTGAAAAATAAAATAATGTATTAGTAAAGGGCATCACTACATATGTAAACTAAGGCTTGAGATAGTAGAATTCAAATAGTCCAATGAACCAAAAATGTGTACGACTATCCAATCATGCATAATTCATATAGGAAATGGAAGAACGAAATAAGACAAGACAAAAGTAGATAATAACGATGAAATAAGAACAAGTATACTGAATAAACTAAGCAAAAATCAAGAATTCCTAACTAAATAACTAAACCTATTGAATAATTAGTCTAAGACAGTAACAATCTAGCCATAAAGAAATACTAAAAGATAATGTTGATCATTAGTAAATGACTAATAATAATAACAATAAAAATAAGGAATTAAATAAGTAAGGAATTATAAAATAAAAAATAAATGAAACAAAATAAAAAGAATTAAATAAAATAATGTAAAAATAATGCTAAGGTAGAGGTATAGGGTAAACTGACGGCGTTAAGGGTGGTGGTCGGAGTAGGGATGGCGGTGGAGGGGGTAGTAGTGGCAAAAGGTGGCCAGAGTATGGGCAAGGTAGGAGCGGTGGCTGAGGTTTGTGTGAGGGAAGAAGAAAAAGAGGGTGTTATAGGTTTGAGCAAGGATGGAGAAAGGAAAGAGAGGAAGAAATAAAGGGAAGGAAAGTAGGGTGTTGGTCGCCGGAGGTTCGTCGAAGAGTGGTGGCCGGAGTGGAGGGAATGGATAGTGGGGAAGATTAATAGTGGTAGAGAGTCTTTAAATAGGAAAGAGGGAAAAATTAGGGTTAAGGAAGGGGAATAAATGGGGGCCACGATCGTGTAAGCCCTGTTTTGGGCAACACGGCCGTGGCCCACGCCCGTGTGGTGTGCTCGTAGCCCATGTTTTTCGTGAAATATTAGTGTGTGTCGCACATGGTCCCTTTGACACCCCCATGGTCCCAGGCAGTGTGGTGCACATGGCCGCGTCGCACGGCTGTGTGCACATTCGTTCACTTCTCCTATGCCCGTGTTCATGACTTGTGCTTATGGTCTGATGATTTAAGTCAGTATTGCACACGACCTGTGGACACGCCCGTGTTCATAGACCATGTGGCCCACACAGCCGCATCACACGGCCATGTGGTGATTTATTCGTTTCCCCCACGCCCGTGGTAGGTCCAACATGCCCGTTTCTATTAATCAGGATTGCGCATGGCTTTCGAGCACGGCGGGCATCAGCCTGTGTTCTATTCTGACTTATTGAACATTTTGATCTTTGAGCAAGTTCCCACACGGCTTCAAGCACGCCCGTGTTAATGATCGTGTGGCATCCAGGGCTACCTCGTATGGCCTTGGTGATTTAACATATGCCGTGTCTCTGTTGATTTATTTGGGAAATTAAAGTGCAGTTTCACCTCGGTTTGGGACACGCTGGTGTCCGTAGCCGTGTGGTGCACATGGCTGTGTTACAAGGCCGTGGATATTTATCGTAGCCCGTATGTCATCCTATCTTTGGAAAAATGCTTGTCCTATTTTAGCACGGCCATGGACACACCTGTGTCTCCTACCCGTGGCGATCCTACAGCCTTGAGCACGCCCATGTGCTAGGCCATGTGTCCCAAGAATACCTGCTGTTAGATTGTAAAACAAATGGAAAAAAAAACTAAAGTTACTTAGTGGGGTTAGTGCTTGATTTGCCTCCTAAAAAGCGCTTATTTAGAGTCTAAGCTCAACTTTACCTTGTGGATATGTTAGTGTGACAGCCCAAAATTGACCCTAGTCGGAAGGTGGTCTCGGGACCACAAAACCGAGGCATAAAAATAATTAAAAATTTATTTTGATGCCTATAATATGTGTGTGCTCATGTATGACATTTTATGATGATTGATTTAGTGTTATAAGGGTGAATTCCACAAGAAAGGACTTAGTAATGAACTTTGAAAGTATGATAGGAAATGTGTGATGACTAATTAAAGCATGCATGCAAAATAATGGACTTGCATGTCAAATTCCCCTTTATAGGTGGTGGCCGGCCATGACAAGGAGGATGGGCTAAACATGTCATGAAACATGTTTTGTTGGTGCATTAGGGTGAAATAATAAACAAAGGTGTATGGGTGATAAAAAATGAAAAAAAATGTGTGTGAGTGTGGTAATCCCCCCATTGCCGTGAGTTGTAGAGAAGGAAAGAAAAAATTTTGTTCATCCTTTCTTTGAGCCAAAACTAAGGAAGAAGGAGGATTTTTGCTTCATGCTTGGTTTGGAAGAGATCTAGAAGGAGATTTGGCCAAGTTTGCATCAAGATTAAGGTATGTATGAGGTTGTGTTAGGAGTTTCATGCATGTTTTGGTTGCTAACTTGATGTGCATGTTAGCCATGGCTCAAATCTTTGTTAAGCCATGGAAATGGTATTTGGCCAAAGTTGTTATGGTGATAAAGCCATTGCATGCTAAGTGTGAAGCTTGATGATGATGCATGCAATGATGGATTGTCTACTCTTGAGCAAGATTTTGAGCCTTCTTTTGATTTATCATGATTGAAGTTGAAAAGGAGCATGATTGTCATATTCGCCATTCATGAGCATGGTTCATGCTTCTTGCATGTTAGTTAAAATTTGTATTTTGGATGGCTATGGACACCTTGAAAATTCGCCATGCTCATATTGTATATATATGTTTGCACATGATGTTTTGGCTATGAAGTAAGTGATGAATAAGTTGGTTTAAAGAAGAAGATGTTGAAGAATAATTGTGAAATTTCAAGCACAATTCGCCTAGCACACATATAAGTGCTTGATGCTATATTATAAGTTTTGAGCCACAATATGCAAAGCATTAACTAGTAAAATGCATGCTGTTTTTGTGAGGTATTAAGTGCATAATTGGCCTCAACATGTACATGAATATTCGCCTTGGGTAGCCTATTGAAGGCCTTAGCATTTCCTTGATGCTCAAATAAATTGTATTGAATTGCTTGATGTAGTATAAAATGTGCATGACCATTGTGTATTCAAGCTAAAGAGTGGCCATATGACCATTTAAAATCCTTGTCATATTCGCCATAAGCAAGCACAATGAGGTTTTAATAAATTGAATTTGTTTGAATTAGCTTAAGAGCTAAGAGGGCCACAATTGGACAAGGGAAGGAAAAGGTGATCGAATAGCCGAAAAAGCCGTTCGACAACATCCGAGGTAAGTCCTCAAGAAGTGATCTTACTTGAATTATGTAAGATGAAACATGGATGTGTATGATTATTGATCATGTGTGTATGAGTATTTGAATTCCACCGGCTAAGTCCCAAGGCGAATATGCTAATGATTATAATTGTGTTTGAGCCTTAGTAACTGAAAATGAAATATGTATGTCCAATGATTATTGATGTATGTGTGCATGAGAAATTGAATGATATCCTGCTAAGCCCCAAGACAATTATGCTGAAATTTATATCCGGTTAAGACCAAGGCAATTGTGCTAGTAGCTATATCCGGCTAAGACCCAAGGCATTCGTGCAAGTTGTTAAATCCGGCTAAGACCAAGGCATTTGTGCAAATCGTGATATCCGGGTAAAGTCCCGCTGGCCTTGGTGCGGGTTACCATAACCGGGCTATGTCCCAAGGCGATTGAACGAGTACCGAAATCCGGATAAACTCCGAAGGTATGTGATTTGAAAATTATGAGCTTGCTGGAAAATTTCAGCTAATGCACTTGTGAAATTTCCCAATGATAAGGTAAGTGCGGTGTGTGCTTTATGCGCTAGGAGTAAGAGTTTATGAATATCCGCTCCTATGATGGAGCGAGTTATCGCCTTAATGAAGCCGTTATTTGTGTATGAACATAAGAGTTGGGATGGTAAAGTAAGTATGATTATGTGAATGCGCATTAATGAAATGATGCATTTAACTATGTGAATGTATTGCTGTAATTAGAGTTGATTATATTCCTTGAGACTTACTAAGCATAAAAATGCTTACTCCACCGCTTTGGCTCTCGGTTTTTAGATTTCGCTCGATAGCAATCGGATTCGGGATCATAGAAGTTGAAGTCAACCACACTATCAAAGCCCTTTTGGTACTCCTTTAGTTGAGTTTTGGATATGGCATGTATAGGACTACTCTCGGTTGTTTTAAGTACTTGTGATGTATATGTGTGTGCCATGCGAAAATGGTTCGTAAAAGTGGAGTATGGAATTTGACCATATGTGGTTTGTAATTATATTTGGTTTCATGATGTGATTATGGTTTGAATGAGAGAGTTGGTCACATGATCAGCCATTGGAATGGCTAAATATGATCATATGTTGGACCTAAGTATGACTAGACTATAGTTGGTCCTTGGGAACTACAATATAGGTAAAGCCTACCTTAAAAACAGATGCTGCCAGCTGCAGTGACGTGGATGTGGAAAATCACCAAAATTTGTAAGAATGGTTTTAATTAAGTGAATAAATTATGCAATCGAACCTTGACGAGTCTATTTTCATATGAAAGTAACGAAATGATCATATGAACAGTATACCGAGAGATATTAAAGTTCTCGTGAGACAGGGCCAGAACGGTTTCTGGGTCCCCTGTCGTGACTTTGAAAATTTACCATAAATTATCCAGAATTAATTAGAAGTCATGCCTTATATGTTCAGATTCCTTTTTGAGTCTAGTTTCATTAGAAACAAACGTCATCAGTATTGAAACCCTGTACAAAGAGATATTCAAGTTGTAACGCGCGAAGGTCAGTGTAGTCGACCCCTGTAACATGGGTGACTTTAACTAATAAACTGTACCAATTGGCCAATCCAAAAATTCTAGAAATAAATCCATGGATGGATATATGAGTCTAAATTCAGGGAAAATTTACGAAACCAGTTTCTGAGTTTTGAAACTCGAGATATGATTTTTAAGGCGACGGTGATGCAGTCTTCCAGCCTGACTGGAAATGTCAAATTGGTGGGCAAACCATGTGAACTTGGCTTGTTAACCCTCGTGTCCCGACACCAAGCAATGGTCTCGGTTCGGGTGTTACAATTTTATTGGTATCGAGCTAGGTTTAGTCGATCCTAGGACTACCGTGATATGTTTGGGGTCTAGCTATACATGCCATTAAGTGATAAATTGATAGTGTGGTGATTTCGACAATTTGAGGTTGTGTTTGTTTATAGCAATGGATCCCGATCCCAACCGAGCAATAGCTGATGATGTGGAGAGTGTGGCGCTGCTCGCGCAAGGGACAGCGCCAGCGCATTCTCAACCTATTGCCGACAATCCGAATGATGAGGCTAAGCAAGCCTTTTATAGTGTGATGAATGATTGGTTTAACCAATACATTCGAACTAACACTACTGTTCCACAACCTCCATTCCCGAATAATGCAACCTCAAGACCTACAATACCTCCCAGAATCGACCAAGTAAGGTCAAGTAAGCCCCAATCGATGTAATTCAAAACATGGGGCTACTGAATTTAAAGCTACGGATAGCGACGATGCCGAGCAAGCTGAATTTTGGTTGGACAACACTATCCGGTGCTCGATGAGTTATCATGTACACCGATGAATGCTTAAAGTGTACTATCTCCTTGCTACGCGATTCCGCCTACTATTGGTGGAGTACTCGACTTGTGGTGTCTAGAGAGCAAGTAACTTGGGAGTTCTTCCAAACTGAATTCAAAGAAGTATATCATCGAGATTATGGACCAAAACGAAAGGAATTCCTTGATCTTAAGCAAGGTTCCATGTCGATTACCGACTACGAACGAAAATTTGTGAGGCTTGGCAGATGCTGCTGAATGTATTTCTTCGAAGTCGTGATGTAAACGCTCAAGATGGATGAATGATGATATAAAGCGGTATGTTGGCATTTTGGAAACCGAGAGTTTGTGGCTCTTGTCGAGCGGCGTGCAAAGCCGAGGAGCTCAAGATGGAGAAAAGAAAAGTGAAGTGGGAGCAAGGAGTTTCAGAAGAGGTCTTCGGGAAGCCCTTCCACATCATCAAAGAAATTTAGAGATGGCTTAGGCGGTCTAGAGACACTTCGGGCTTTTCTAGACGAGACCGCGATCGCCCCTATGGGCACACGAGTCACTTCGATCGCCGGTGTTGGCAATGATCGTTGAGACGAACTGAGTGCCAATATTGTGGCAAATGGCATTCGGGAGTTGTAGATTCCGTGACCGCTCTGTTACAAGTGCGGATCATCGATCATTTCATTAAGGATTGCCCGAGTTTATCCGAACAAAACGTAAATCAAAGTGGGAACCCGGTGCTACCACAACTCGAGGTAGGCCACCTAGAAATATGGGCAATGCTAGTGGCGGTCGAGAGGATCTAGAGATGCTACCATCGATCCGAGGCTCGTGCCCTCGCTAGGACTTATGCCATACGCCGACGTGAGTATGCTTCCTCGCCGATGTTGTTACCGGTACTTTTACTCTCCTTTACACTAATGTGATTGCTTTGATTGACCCTGGTCCTACTCATTCTTATATATGAAACCTTAGCATCCAAAGAAGACTTTGCCCATTGAGTCTCGAGTTTGTAATTCGGTGTCAAACCCCTTGGGTCATTACGTGCTTGTCAACAAAGTGTGTAAGAAAAGTCCCCTAGTATTCCGAGGTTCTTGTTTTTCGGCGGACTTGATGCTTTTGCCGTTCGACGAATTCGACGATATTCTTGGTTTGGATTGGTTGACCATGCACGATGCGGTTGTAAATTGCAAAAGCAAGACTATTGATCTGAGGTGCGCAAATAACGAGATAATTTGGGATGAGTCTACGGACTTAAAAGGGTTGCCAGCTGTAATATCAGCAATGTTGGCCCGAAAGTATGTAAGAAAAGAGTGCGAAGCGCACTCGCGACGTGCTCGATGACAAGGAATCGTAAAAGAAACCCGAATCTGCGTGCCGTGGTTTGTGAATACCGGATGTTTTCCTCGAAGAATTGCGGGTTTACCACTGTTCGGAAATAGAATTTGGCATCGAATTGGTACCGGTACCACTCCAATTTCGATAGCTCCGTATCGTATGGCACCAACGGAATTAAAGGAGTTGGAAGCTCGATTGCAAGAATTGGTGGATAGAGGTTTTGCTCGCCCGAAGTTTTTCGCCTTAGGTGCGCCGGTGTTGTTCGTGAAAAGAAGGATGGAACCATGCGGTGCAGATCGACTATCGCCGACTTAATAAAGCGACGATAAAGAACAAATATCCGCTGCCACGTATTGACGACTTGTTCGATCAATCGAAGGAGCCTCGGTGTTCTCGAAAATAGATTTGAGATCGGGCTACTATCAATTGCGAATCCGAGATTCGGACGTGCCCAAGACCGCCTTGTAAGCGAGATATGGTCACTATGAGTTCCTAGTGATGCCGTTTGGGCTCACTAATGCCCCGGTATTTATGGATTTAATGAATCGGATCTTTAGACCATATTTGGATCGATTCAGTAGTCGTGTTCATTGATGACATCTTGGTCTATTCAAGAAATGAGACCGAACATCTTGAACACCGCGGTTAGTCTTTGCAAATTTTACGGGACAAGCAATTATATGCTAAGTTCAGCAAGTGTGAGTTTCGGTTAAGAGAGGTTAGCTTATTGGGTCATGTGGTATCTCAGATCGGTATTCGAGTCGATTCAATAAAATTTCAGCCATACTTAATTGGAAGCCTCAGAAATATTATCGAGGTTCGAGCTTTTTGGGGCTTGCTAGGTTATTACCGACGATTTGTAAAGGCTTCTCAACGATAGCCACGCCGATGACGGTTACTCCAAAAGGACGTTAAGTTCGAATGGACGGAGAAATGCCAAAAAGTTTCGATCAATGAAAACTTATTTGATGAAGCCCCAATTCTAGTGCAACCCGAGTCCGCAAGGAGTTTGTCATCTATAGCGACGCCTCTCTACTTGGGTTAGGTTATGAATGCAAGAAGGTCGAGTTGTGGCCTGCGTCGAGGCAATTAAAGCCACATGAGAAAAATTATCCGACTCATGATCTCGAGTGGCCGCCATCGTATTCGCCTTTAAAGATTTGGCGACATTACTTATTTGGTGAAAGGTGCCATGTATACTCGGATCACAAAAGTCTCAAATATTTGATGACCCAAAGAGACTTAAATCTGCGACAAAGACGTTGGCTCGAGTGTTAAAGGATTATGAGTGATCATTGACTATCACCGGGAAGGGCGAATATGGTTGCGGATGCCTTGAGTCGTAAATCGTTATTCACTTTACGAGCGATGAATGTGCACTTGTCCGTCCGATCCGACAATGTGTTAGTGGCTGAATTGAAAGCCAAACCATTATTGACACACCAAATTCGAGAAGCTCGAGAAAGTCGACGACGAGTTGGTTGCAAACGGGCTGCGTGTGTTCAACAAGGACTCGGAGTTTCAAATCGACGATGACGATTGTTTGAGGTTCAAAAGTCGTCGATGTGTCCCAAAGAATTCGGAACTCATTTCGATAATTCTGAAGGAAGCCCATTGTAGCCGAATGGCAATCCACCCGGGGAGTACGAAGATGTACAATGAGTTGAAACGTCGATTTTGGTGGCATGGTATGAAGCGAGACATCTCCGACTTTGTTTCAAGATGTTTAATATGTCAACAAGTGAAAGCGGAACATCAGGTGCCTTCAGGATTACTTCAGCCAATCACGATACCCGAGTGGAAATGGGATCGAGTCACAATGGACAAATTAGCGGAATTGTACGTTTCTCAGATTGTGAGATTACATGGGGTGCCTATTTCCATCGTGTCGGATAGAGATCCGAGATTTACCTCGCGATTTTGGAAAATGTTGCAAGAAGCTTTGGGTACCAAGTTGCATTTCAGCACCGCCTTTCACCCCCAAACCGATGGTCAATCCGAGCGGATAATTCAGATACTTGAGGATATGTTAAGATGTTGCGTCCTCGAGTTTAGTGGTTCATGGGAACGGTATTTGCCGTTGATTGAATTCGCCACAACAACAAACTTTCAATCAAGTATTAAAATGGCACCTACGAGGCCTTGTACGATTCGTAAATGCCGTACACCATTGTTTTGGACCGAGCTCGGTGAAAGCAAGATTTTCGGTGGATTTGATTAGGGATGCTGAACAGAAGTGAAAGTAATCCGTGAAAGTCTCAAGATAACCTCCGATCGTCAAGTCGACGCGGATCTGAAGCGTAAGGATATCGAGTATCGTGGGTGATAAAGTGTTCTCAAGGTATCGCCTTGGAAAAGATACTCGATTCTACCGTAAGGGCAAGTTGAGCCGAGGTTCGTTGGGCCATATGAGATATCGAGCGAGTCGATCCGAGTGGCATATCGTTTGACTTTGCCCCCGAACTCGAAAAGGTTCACGATGTCTTTCACGCTTCGATGCTTCGACGCTATAGATCCGATCCATCGCACGTGATTAGTCCATCAGAAATTGAAATTCAAGCTAATATGAGTTATGAGGAAGAACCGATTCATATCCTATCACGAGAAGTGAAAGAGTTGTGAAACAAGCGGGTTCCGCTAGTAAAAGTGTTATGGCTCAAGCACGGGATAGAAGAAGCTACTTGGGAGACCGAGAACTCTATGAAAGAGCGATATCCAAACCTATTTACGGTAAGATTTTCGGGACGAAAATTTCTTAAGTGGGGGAGAGTTGTGACAGCCCAAAATTGACCCTAGTCGGAAGGTGGTCTCGGGACCACAAAACCGAGGCATAAAAATAATTAAAAATTTATTTTGATGCCTATAATATGTGTGTGCTCATGTATGACATTTTATGATGATTGATTTAGTGTTATAAGGGTGAATTCCACAAGAAAGGACTTAGTAATGAACTTTGAAAGTATGATAGGAAATGTGTGATGACTAATTAAAGCATGCATGCAAAATAATGGACTTGCATGTCAAATTCCCCCTTTATAGGTGGTGGCCGGCCATGACAAGGAGGATGGGCTAAACATGTCATGAAACATGTTTTGTTGGTGCATTAGGGTGAAATAATAAACAAAGGTGTATGGGTGATAAAAAATGAAAAAAAATGTGTGTGAGTGTGGTAATCCCCCATTGCCGTGAGTTGTAGAGAAGGAAAGAAAAAATTTTGTTCATCCTTTCTTTGAGCCAAAACTAAGGAAGAAGGAGGATTTTTGCTTCATGCTTGGTTTGGAAGAGATCTAGAAGGAGATTTGGCCAAGTTTGCATCAAGATTAAGGTATGTATGAGGTTGTGTTAGGAGTTTCATGCATGTTTTGGTTGCTAACTTGATGTGCATGTTAGCCATGGCTCAAATCTTTGTTAAGCCATGGAAATGGTATTTGGCCAAAGTTGTTATGGTGATAAAGCCATTGCATGCTAAGTGTGAAGCTTGATGATGATGCATGCAATGATGGATTGTCTACTCTTGAGCAAGATTTTGAGCCTTCTTTTGATTTATCATGATTGAAGTTGAAAAGGAGCATGATTGTCATATTCGGCCATTCATGAGCATGGTTCATGCTTCTTGCATGTTAGTTAAAATTTGTATTTTGGATGGCTATGGACACCTTGAAAATTCGCCATGCTCATATTGTATATATATGTTTGCACATGATGTTTTGGCTATGAAGTAAGTGATGAATAAGTTGGTTTAAAGAAGAAGATGTTGAAGAATAATTGTGAAATTTCAAGCACAATTCGCCTAGCACACATATAAGTGCTTGATGCTATATTATAAGTTTTGAGCCACAATATGCAAAGCATTAACTAGTAAAATGCATGCTGTTTTTGTGAGGTATTAAGTGCATAATTGGCCTCAACATGTACATGAATATTCGGCCTTGGGTAGCCTATTGAAGGCCTTAGCATTTCCTTGATGCTCAAATAAATTGTATTGAATTGCTTGATGTAGTATAAAATGTGCATGACCATTGTGTATTCAAGCTAAAGAGTGGCCATATGACCATTTAAAATCCTTGTCATATTCGCCATAAGCAAGCACAATGAGGTTTTAATAAATTGAATTTGTTTGAATTAGCTTAAGAGCTAAGAGGGCCACAATTGGACAAGGGGAAGGAAAAGGTGATCGAATAGCCGAAAAAGCCGTTCGACAACATCCGAGGTAAGTCCTCAAGAAGTGATCTTACTTGAATTATGTAAGATGAAACATGGATGTGTATGATTATTGATCATGTGTGTATGAGTATTTGAATTCCACCGGGCTAAGTCCCAAGGCGAATATGCTAATGATTATAATTGTGTTTGAGCCTTAGTAACGAAAATGAAATATGTATGTCCAATGATTATTGATGTATGTGTGCATGAGAAATTGAATGATATCCGGGCTAAGCCTCAAGACAATTATGCTGAAATTTATATCCGGTTAAGACCAAGGCAATTGTGCTAGTAGCTATATCCGGGCTAAGACCAAGGCATTCGTGCAAGTTGTTAAATCCGGGCTAAGACCAAGGCATTTGTACAAATCGTGATATCCGGTAAAGTCCCGCTGGCCTTGGTGCGGGTTACCATAACCGGGCTATGTCCAAGGCGATTGAACGAGTACCAAATCCGGATAAACTCCGAAGGTATGTGATTTGAAAATTATGAGCTTGCTGGAAAATTTCAGCTAATGCACTTGTGAAATTTCCCAATGATAAGGTAAGTGCGGTGTGTGCTTATGCGGCGCTAGGAGTAAGAGCGATGAATATCCGCTCCTATGATGGAGCGAGTTATCGGCCTTAATGAAGCCGTTATTTGTGTATGAACATAAGAGTTGGGATGGTAAAGTAAGTATGATTATGTGAATGCGCATTAATGAAATGATGCGTTTAACTATGTGAATGTATTGCTGTAATTAGAGTTGATTATATTCCTTGAGACTTACTAAGCATAAAAATGCTTACTCCGCTGCTTTGGCTCTCAGTTTTCTAGATTTCGCTCGATAGCAATCGGATTCGGGATCATAGAAGTTGAAGTCAACCACACTATCAAAGCCCTTTTTGGTACTCCTTTAGTTGAGTTTTGGATATGGCATGTATAGGACTACTCTCGGTTGTTTTTAAGTACTTGTGATGTATATGTGTGCGGCCATGCGAAAATGGTTCGTAAAAGTGGAGTATGGAATTTGACCATATGTGGTTTGTAATTATATTTGGTTTCATGATGTGATTATGGTTTGGAATGAGAGAGTTGGTCACATGATCAGCCATTGGAATGGCTAAATATGATCATATGTTGGACCTAAGTATGACTAGACTATAGTTGGTCCTTGGGAACTACAATATAGGTAAAGCCTACCTTAAAAACAGATGCTGCCAGCTGCAGTGACGTGGATGTGGAAAATCACCAAAATTTGTAAGAATGGTTTTAATTAAGTGAATAAATTATGCAATCGAACCTTGACGAGTCTATTTTCATATGAAAGTAACGAAATGATCATATGAACAGTATACCGAGAGATATTAAAGTTCTCGTGAGACAGGGCCAGAACGGTTTCTGGGTCCCCTGTCGTGACTTTGAAAATTTACCATAAATTATCCAGAATTAATTAGAAGTCATGCCTTATATGTTCAGATTCCTTTTTGAGTCTAGTTTCATTAGAAATAAACGTCATCAGTATTGAAACCCTGTACAAAGAGATATTCAAGTTGTAACGCGCGAAGGTCAGTGTAGTCGACCCCTGTAACATGGGTGACTTTAACTAATAAACTGTACCAATTGGCCCATCCAAAAATTCTAGAAATAAATCCATGGATGGATATATGAGTCTAAATTCAGGGAAAATTTACGAAACCAGTTTCCGAGTTTTGAAACTCGAGATATGATTTTTAAGGCGACGGTGATGCAGTCTTCCAGCCTGACTGGAAATGTCAAATTGGTGGGCAAACCATGTGAACTTGGCTTGTTAACCCCTCGTGTCCGACACCGGCAATGGTCTCGGGTTCGGGGTGTTACAGTTAGGCAGGTTCGCGGAGCCGTAGCTTCTCTCCATTGTTTTTAAAATCTTTACCGTTATAAAGTTTAAGACGATGTGCATTTACCTTGAAAGTGCTTTAGGTTGGGTGGCTTGCCTCTATTGTGCCATATTGAAAGACAGTTTGGACTACGAATGGACCTGACCATCGTGATTTAAGCTTCCCAAGAAACAATTTGAGGCTTGAGTTGTATAACAGGACAAGATCTCCAACTTCAAATTGCTTGTGTTGCTTTAAACGAGCATCATGGTGGCGTTTCATTGCTTCCTTGTATAACCGTGAGTTCTCATAGACATTAGCTCGCCATTCATCTAACTCATTCAGCTGCATCAATCTCTTTTCACCTGCGAGTTTGGGATCAAAGTTCAAAAATTTTATAGCCCAGAATGCTTTATGTTCTAGTTCAAACGGTAAATGACAACTCTTCCCATAAACAAGTCTGTAAGGAGATGTTCCGATAGGGGGTCTTCAAAGCAGTTCTATAGGCCCATAAAGCATCATCTATTTTCTTTGCCCAATCCTTCCTATTTGACTCTACAGTCTTTTCTAGGATACGTTTAAGCTCTCGGTTAGCGACTTCAACTTGTCCACTAGTTTGAGGATGGTAAGGGGTAGCTGTTCTATGGGAGACTCCATATTTCTTAATGGTTTTATCAAATTGAGCATTACAGAAATGAGTACCCCTATCACTGATAATTGCTCTAGGTGTTCAAAATCAAGAGAAAAGTTTCTTAAGGATCTTCACCACCACTCTAGCATCATTAGTAGGTAAGGCCTGGGCTTCCACCAATTTAGACATATAATCAACGGCTACTAATATGTATTTATTCCCAAACGAGCTAGGGAATGGACCCATGAAATCAATACCCCATACATCAAATATTTCACATGAAAGCATGTACGTTGGAGGCATTTCATCACGTTTAGAGATATTATCTATTTGTTGGCATTTATCACAAGAAATAACATACCTATTGGCGTCATTGAATAGTGTGGGCCAATAAAAACCTGATTTGAGTGTTTTATGTACGGTCCTAGTCCCACTGTAATGTTCTCCAGTCGATCCTGAGTGGCAATGTTCCAAGATTCTAATTGCTTCTGACTTTGTAATGCATCTTCTAATGTCTTGATCTACACATATACGAAAAAGAAAAGGATCTTCCCAAAAGTAGTTTTTCACATCAGTAAAGAAGCATTTCTTTTGCTAATGTGTCAACCCTTTTGGTGCAATGTTAGCAGCTAAATAATTCGCAATGTGTGTGAACCAATGTTCCTCGGAGTCAAATATAGAAAAGAGTTGTTCTTCAAGGAACGAGTCGTTTATCTCATGTTCACCAAGTCCTTTGAGATGTAGGTTTTCTAATTTAGATAGATGATCTGCTGCAAGATTTTCTGCTCTTTTCTTATCTTGAATTTCTAAATCAAATTCCTACAACAATAAAATCCATCTTATTAGTTGTTTAGTAAGGAGGTATCGAAGAGCTGAATGGTTAGTGTAAATGACAACTTTAGATAATATTAAATATGGTCTAAATTTATCGAATGCAAAGACCACAGCCTACAATTCTTTCTCAATTATCGTATAATTTTCTTGTGCGACTGTCAAAGTTTTGCTAGCATAATAGATCGTTTGAAAGTGCTTGTCTTTTCGCTGTCCAAGAACCGCACCTACTCCAAAATCACTCACATCACACATTACTTCAAAGGGTAAATTCCAATTAGGTGCAACCACAATTAGGGCATTAATTAATTTATCCTTAAGAGTATTAAATGCTTCTGAACATTCCTAATTGAAACTGAAAGGCACATCTTTTTCTAGTAAATTTGTTAAAGGCTTAGCTATTTTAGAAAATTCTTTAATAAACCTTCTATGGAGTCCAGCATGACCTAAAAAGCTTTGAATATCTTTAACTGAACTAGAGGGAGGTAATTTTTCAATAGTTTCAACTTTCGCTTTGTCAACCTCGGTTCCTTTGCTAGAAATTTTGTGGCCTAATACAATCCCTTCATGAACCATGAAGTGACATTTTTCCCAATTCAGTACTAGGTTCGTTTCCTCACATCTCCTTAGAACTCATTTTAAATTTTCAAGGCAAAGATGGAAAGAGTTATTGAGTACCGAGAAGTCATCCATAAATACCTCCGTAATGTCTTCCATGAGTTCATCAAAAATGGCCAACATGCATCGCTGAAAAGTAGCAGGAGCATTACATAATCCAAAAGGCATTCGTCAATAAGCAAACATACCATATGGACTTGTAAATGTCATTTTATCTTGGTCCTCAGGAACTATTGGGATTTGGAAATAACCAGAGAGTCCATCTAGGAAGCAATAATACATATGCCCAGATAATCTTTCCAACATTTGATCAATGAATGGTAAGGGAAAGTGGTCTTTTCTTGTGGCATCATTCAATTTCCTAAAGTCAATGCAAACTCTCCATCCCATGACTATTCGTGTTGGGGTCAGTTCATTCTTCTCATTAGCCACAACAGTCATGCCTCCTTTCTTAAGAACAACCTACACAAGGCTCACCCAAGAACTGTCAGAAATAGGATAAATAATTCCAGCATCTAGAAGTTTAATTACCTCAGCTTTTACAACTTCTTTCATGTTAGGATTCAGTTGTCTTTGAGCTTGTACACAAGGTTTATATTCTTCTTCCATTAAAATTTTATGTGTGCAAAAAGAAGGGCTGATCCCTCTTATGTCAGAAATCTTCCAAGCTATGGCTCTTTTGTGCTCCTTTAATACTTGGAGTAACTCGTCTTTTTTGGTTGGCTGTAAATCTGAAGCAATAATCACTGGTAATGTGGAATTATTTCCAAGAAACGCATATTCTAAGTGATCTGGTAGTTGTTGTAACACCCCGAACCCGAGACCATCGCCGGTGTCGGACACGAGGGGTTAACAAGCCAAGTCCACATATTTTGCCCACCAATTTGACATTTCCAGTCAGGCTGGAAAACTGCATCACCGTCGCCTTAAAAATCATATCTCGAGTTTCAAAACTCGGAAACTGGTTTCGTAAATTTTCCCTGAATTTGGACTCATATATCCATCCATGGATTTATTTCTAGAATTTTTGGTCGGGCCAATTGGTACAGTTTATTAGTTAAAGTTACCCATGTTACAGGGATCGACTGTTTTGACCTTTGCGAGTTACAACTTGAATATCTCTCTTCACAGGGATTTAATACTGGTGCCGTTTGTTTCTACTGAAACTAGACTCAAAATGGAATCTGTACATATAAGGAATGACTCCTAATTCTTTCTGGATAATTTATAGTAAATTTTTAAAGTTGCGACAGGGAACCCAGAAACTGTTCTGGCCCTGTCTCACAATAGCTTTAATATCTCTTAACATGTAACTCCTATGACCATTTCGTTTCTTCCATATAAAAATAGACTCATCAAGGTTCATTTACATAGCTTATTCACTATTTAATTCCATTCCTACAAATTTTGGTTATTTTTCACATTCACGTCACTGCAGCTGGCAGCATCTGTTTTTAAGGTAGGTCTTACCTATTTGGTAGTCTCCATGAACCAACTAGTCTTGCCATACATAGGTTCATATATGATCATTTTAACCATGCCAATGGCTGATCATATGACCAACATTCCCATTTCCAAGCCATAGCCACATCATGACACCAAATATATACATACAAACCACAATTATTCTAAGTTCATGTTTCCTTTTCGAGCCATTTTCGCATGGCCGTACATACTTACATCACAACATATTTAACAAACAAGGGTAGTCCTATACATGCCATCTCAAGTTCAACCAAAATTTATACCAAAATGGAGGCTTGATAGTGTGGATGACTTGACTTCAACGATCCCAAATCCGATTGCTTGAGCGAAATCTAGAAAACCGAGAGCCAAAGCAACGGGTAAGCATTTTTATGCTTAGTAAGTCTCAAGGAATATAATCAACTCTAATTACAGCAATACATTCACATAACCAAATGCATCATTTCATTAATACACATTCTTACTTCACACTTCATCATTATATACTTTCACAAAGTATCAATCAATTCAATAACTGAAATTCATTAGTCGATTGAGCGAATGTTGCTCAAACATGTCGACTTTCCAATGCACATATAACGTACCTTATCCTTTGGGCTTTTCGAGTGTACTAATTGAATTCATTACAGCAACCAACACTCACCTCCAGCCCAAGATTCTTCTTGAATATAACCGGATATAATCACGTGCACAAATGCCTTGGTCTTAGCCCGGATAGAATAACTTCATACGAATGCCTTGGTCTTAGCCCGGATATAGCCACTAGCACAATTGCCTTGGTCTTAACCGGATATAATTTCCAGCATAATTGTCTTCGGGGCTTAGCCCGGATATCATTCAATTTCTCATGTACACATACACCAATAATCATTGGACATACATATTTCATTTTCGTTACTAAGGCTCAAACGCAAATATAATCACAAGCATATTCGCCTTGGGACTTAGCCGGGTAGAATTCAAATGCTCATACATACATAATCAATAATCAATACACATCCATACTTTATTTCACATAATTCAAGTAGGGTCACTTCTTGAGGACTTACCTCGGATGTTGTCGAACGGCTTTTTCGGCTATTCGATCACTTTCTCCTTCCCTTGTCCAATTGTGGCCCTCTAAGCTCTTGAGCTAATTCAAACAAATTCAATTTATTAAAACCTCATTGTGCTAGCTTATGGCGAATATGACAAGGAGTTTAAATGGTCATATGGCCACCCTTTAGCTTGAATACACAACGGTCATGCACATTTTATACTACATCAAGCAATTCAATACAATTTATTCGAGCATCAAGGAAATGCTAAGGCCTTCAATAGGCTACCCAAGGCGAATATTCATGTACATGTTGAGGTCAATTTTGCACTTAATACCTCACAAAAACAGCATGCAATTTACTAATTAATGCTTTGCACATTGTGGCCCAAAACTTATAATATAGCATCAAGCACTTATATGTGTGCTAGGCGAATTGTGCTTGCAATTTCACAAGCATTCTTCCACATCTTCTTCTTTAAACCAATTTATTCATCACTTAGTTCATAACCAAAACATAATGTGCAATCATATATATGCATATATGAGCGTGGCCGAATTTCAAGGTGTCCATAGCCATCCAAAACACAAATTTTAACTAACATGCAAGAAGCATGAATCATGCTCAAGAATTCATCATGGCGAATATGACAATCATGCTCCTTTTCAACTTCAATCATGATAAAACAAAAAGAAAGCTCAAAATCTTACTCATGAGAAGACAATCCATCATTGCATGCATCATCATCAAGCTTCACACTTAGCATGCAATGGCTTTATCACCATAACAACTTTGGCCAAATGCCATTTCCATGGCATAACAAAGATTTGAGCCATGGCTAACATGCACATCAAATTAGCAACCAAAACATGCATGAAACTCCCAACACAACCTCATACATACCTTACTCTTGTTGCAAGTTTAGCCAAATTTCCTTCTAGATCTCTTCTAAACAAAGAAAATGAAGCAAAATCCTTCCTTCTTCCTTAGTATTTTCGCCAAAGAAGAGAAAATAGGTGAACAAAATTTTTTCTTTGCTTCTCTTTCACTCACGGCAAAAGGGGGAAGGATGAGCAAATTTTGATTTTTGTTTCTCTTCCTACATGCTTAATTTTTTATCATTTATCACATCATGCATTAACAAAACATGTCATAACATGTCTTCCTTGCCCATATTCCCTTGTCATGGCGGCCACTATACCATCCTTGGGGAAATTTGACATGCAAATCCCTTATTTTTGCATGCATGCTCAACTAGTCATCACACATTTCCCCATCATACTTTCAAAGTTTACTACTAGGTCCTTTCTAGTGAAATTCACATTTATAATTCGAAATTGAAACATCAAAATGTCATACACAATTTAACACATATCATAGGCATCAAATTAAATTTTTAATTATTTTTATGCCTCGATTTTGTGGTCCCGAAACCACATTCCGACTAGTGTCAATTTTGGGCTGTCACAATAAAATTGTAACACCCCGAAAATCTTGCTTTCACCGAGCTCAGTCCAAAACAATGGCGTACGGCATTTACGACCGTACAAGGCCTCGTAGGGTGCCATCTTAATACTTGATTGAAAGCTGTTGTTGTAAGCGAATTCAATCAACGGCAAATACCGCTCCCATGAACCACTAAACTCGAGGACGCAACATCTTAACATATCCTCAAGTATCTCGAATTATCCGCCGGATTGACCATCGGTTTGGGGGTGAAAGGCGGTGCTGAAATGCAACTTGGTACCCAAAGCTTCTTGAAACTTTTTCCAAAATCGCGAGGTAAATCTCGGATCTCTATCCGACACGATGGAAATAGGCACCCGTGTAATCTCACAATCGAGAAAGCGTACAATTGGCTAATTTGTCCATTGAAAAATCCGACGACGGGGACAAAGTGGGCCGACTTAGTCAATCTATCTACCACGACCCAAACCGCATCCTTCTTACTTGCGACAATGGCGGTCCGGATACAAAGTCCATTGTGACTCGATCCCATTTCCACTCGTGTATCGTGATTGGTGAAGTAATCCTCAAGGCACTTGATGTTCCGCTTTCACTTGTTGACATATTAAACATCTCAAACAAAGTCGGAGATGTCTCGTTTCATACCATGCCACCAAAATCGACGTTTCAAATCATTGTACATCTTCGTACTCCGGGTGGATTGCCATTCGGCTACAATGGGCTTCATTGAATTATCGAAATGAGTTCAATTCTTTGGGACACATGACGACTTTTGAACCTCAAACAATCGTCATCGTCGATTTGAAACTCCGAGTCCTTGTTCGAACACATGCAGCCCGTTTGCAACCAACTCGTCGTCGACTTTCTCGAGCTTCTCGAATTTGGTGTGTCAATAATGGTTTGGCTTTCAATTCAGCCACTAACACATTGTCGGATCGGACGGACAAGTGCACATTCATCGTCAGAAGCGAATAATGATTTACTGACTCAAGGCATCCGCAACCACATTCGCCTTCCGGGTGATAGTCAATGACCAGCTCATAATCCTTTAACACTCGAGCCAACGCCTTTGTCGCAGATTTAAGTCTCTTTGGGTCATCAAATATTTGAGACTTTTGTGATCCGAGTACACATGGCACCTTTCACCAAATAAGTAATGTCGCCAAATCTTTAAAGCGAACACGATGGCGCCAATTCGAGATCATGAGTCGGATAATTTTTCTCATGTGGCTTTAATTGCCTCGACGATAGGCCACAACTCGACCTTCTTGCATCAATACACAACCTAACCCAAGTAGGGAGGCGTCGCTATAGATGACAAACTCTTTTTGCGGACTCGGGTTGCACTAGAATTGGGGCTTCACCAAATAAGTTTTCAGTTGATCGAAACTTTTTCGACATTTCTCCGTCCATTCGAACTTAACATCCTTTTGGAGTAGCCGTCATCGGCGTGGCTATCGTTGAGAAACCTTTACAAATCGTCGGTAATAACCAAGCAAGCCCCAAAAAGCTTGAACCTCAAGAATATTTCTGAGGCTTCCAATTAAGTATGGCTGAAATTTTATTGAATTCGACTCGAATACCGTCTGCGATACCACATGACCCAAGAAGCTAACCTCTCTTAACCGTAACTCACACTTGCTGAACTTAGCATATAATTGCTTATCCCGTAAAATTTGCAGCACTAACCGCAGGTGTTCAAGATGTTCGGTCTCATCTCTTGAATAGACCAAGATGTCATCAATGAACACGACTACGAATCGATCCAAATATGGTGCAAGATCCGATTCATTAAATCCATAAATACCGCAGGGCATTAGTGAGCCCAAACGGCATCACTAGGAACTCATAGTGACCATATCTCGCTCAAGGCGTCTTGGGCACGTCCGAATCTCGGATTCGCAATTGATAGTAGCCCGATCTCAAATCTATTTTCGAGAACACCGAGGCTCCCTTGATTGATCGAACAAGTCATCAATACGTGGCAACGGATATTTGTTCTTTATCGTCGCTTTATTAAGTCGACGATAGTCGATGCACAATCGCATGGTTCCATCCTTCTTCTTCACGAACAACACCGGCGCACCCCAAGGCGAAAAACTCAAGCGAGCAAAACCTCTATCCACCAATTCTTGCAACCGAGCTTTCAACTCCTTTAATTCGTTGGTGCCATACGATCACGGAGCTATCGAAATTGAGTGGTACGGTACCAATTCGATGCCAAATTCTATTTCCGAGCAGTGGTAAACCCGGCAATTCTTGGGAAAACATCCGGTATTCACAAACCACGCACGCGATTCGGGTTTCTTCTCTCGATTCCTTGCCATCGAAAGCACGTACACAAGGTACGCCGCACCCTTTTCTTACATATTTACGGGCCAACATCGCGATATTACGGTGGCAACCCTTTAAGTCCGTGGACTCAACCCGAATTATTTCATTATTCGCAAGCTCAAATCGATAGTCTTGCTCTTGCAATTTACAACCGCATCGTGCATGGTCAACCAATCCAAACCAAGAATAACATCGAACTCATCGAACGGCAAAAGCATTAAGTCCGCGGAAAACAAGAACCTCGGAACACTAGGGACTTTTCTTGCACACTTTGTTGACAAGCACGTAATGACCCAAGGGTTTGACACCGAATTACAAACTCGAGAGACTCAATAGGCAAAGTCTTCTTTGGATGCTAAGGTTTCATATATATGAATGAGTAGAACCAGGTCAATCAAAGCAATCACATTTGTATTGAAAAGAGTGAAAGTACCGTAATGACATTTGGAGAGGCAGATCCTCGCGTGCGCAGATGGCATAAGTCCTTGCAGAGCACGAGCCTCAGATCTGATGGTAGCATCTCTAGATCCTCTCTGACCGCCACTGACGTTGCCCATATTTCTAGGTGGCCTACCTCGAGCAAAGGTAGCACCGGGTTTCCACTCGACTCACATTCTGCTCAAGCATCCTCGGGCAATCCTTCATAAAGTGGTCGGCCGATCCACACTTATAGCGAGAGCGATCTCAAACTAACAGACCCCGAATGCCATTTGCCACAATGTGGACACTCCGCCTCTCTCGGCGATCATTTCCACCATGGCGATCAAGTGACTCGTGTGGTCACAGGGGTCGATCGCGTCCTCGTCTAGAAAAGCCCAAACGCCTCTAGACCGGCTCGCATCATCTCGAAATCTCTTCGATGCTTGTTGAAGAGACTTTCCGAGGACCTCTTTCGAATTCTCCGGCCCTACATCGCTTTTTGTTTCTTCTTTCTAAGCTCTTGACTTTACAAGCTCGCTCAACAAGTACTACGAACTCTCGTATCTCGAGAATGCCAACAAACATCCTTATATCATCATTCAGCCCATCCTTGAAGCGTTTACACATAATAGCTTTGGACGAAATGCATTCTCGCTGCATCGGCTAAGCCTCACAAACTTTCGCTCGTAGTCGGTAACGGACATAGAACCTTGCTTAAGATCAAGAAATTCCCTCGCTTTTGGTCGATGAATCTCGATCGATATACTTTTTTGAACTCGGTTTGAAAGAATTCCCAAGTCACTTGCTCTCTAGGCACCACAGTCGAGTACTCCACCAATAGTAGGCGGACTCGCGTAGCAAGGAGATGGTACACTTTAAGCACTCATCGGTGTACAGGATAGCTCATCAAGCACCGGATAGTGTTATCTAACCAAAATTCAGCTCGCTCGGCATCATCATCATCCGTAGCCTTAAATTCAAGTGGCCCCATGTTTTGAATCCTATCGATTTGGGGCTTACTTGACCTTATTTGGTCGACCACGGAGGTATTGTAGGTCTTGGGTTGCATTTGTCGGGAATAGAGGTTGTGGAACAGCCGTGTTGGTTCGAATGTATTGATTAAACCATTCGCTCATCACACTATAAAAGGCTTGCCTAGCCTCATCATTCGGATTGTTGGCCATAGGTTGAGAGTCCGTATTGTGCCCCTTGCGCGGAGCAGCGCCACACTCTCCACATCATCAGCTACCGCTTCGGTTGGGATCGGGATCCATTGCTATAAACAAACACAAAGTCAAATTGTCAGAAATCACCACACTATCGATTCATCATTTAATGGCATGTATAGCTAGACCCCAAACACATCACGGTAGTCCTAGAATCGACTAAACCGTGGCTCTGATACCAATAAAATTGTAACACCCCGAACCCGAGACCATCGCCGGTGTCGGAAACTGGTTTCGTAAATTTTCCCTGAATTTATACTCATATATCCATCCATGTATTTATTTCTAGAATTTTTGGTCGGGCCAATTGGTACAGTTTATTAGTTAAAGTTACCCATGTTACAGGGATCGACTGCTTTGACCTTTGCGCGTTACAACTTGAATATCTCTCCGCACATGGATTTAATACAGGTGCCATTTGTTTCTAATGAAACTAGACTCAAAATGGAATCTGTACATATAAGGAATGACTCCTAATTCTTTCTGGATAATTTATAGTAAATTTTTAAAGTTGCGACAGGGAACCCAGAAACTGTTCTGGCCCTGTCTCACAATAGCTTTAATATCTCTTAACATGTAGCTCCTATGACCATTTGGTTTCTTCCATATGAAAATAGACTCATCAAGGTTCATTTACATAGCTTATTCACTATTTAATTCCATTCCTACGAATTTTGGTGATTTTTCACATTCACGTCACTGCAGCTGGCAGCATCTGTTTTTAAGGTAGGTCTTACCTATTTGGTAGTCTCCATGAACCAACTAGTCTTGCCATACATAGGTTCATATATGATCATTTTAACCATGCCAATGGCTGATCATATGACCAACATTCCCATTTCCAAGCCATAGCCACATCATGACACCAAATATATACATACAAACCACAATTATTCTAAGTTCATGTTTCCTTTTCGAGCCATTTTCGCATGGCCGTATATACTTACATCACAACATATTTAACAAACAAGGGGTAGTCCTATACATGCCATCTCAAGTTCAACCAAAATTTATACCAAAATGGAGGCTTGATAGTGTGGATGACTTGACTTCAACGATCCCAAATCCGATTGCTTGAGCGAAATCTAGAAAACCGAGAGCCAAAGCAACGGGTAAGCATTTTATGCTTAGTAAGTCTCAAGGAATATAATCAACTCTAATTACAGCAATACATTCACATAACCAAATGCATCATTTCATTAATACACATTCTTACTTCACACTTCATCATTATATACTTTCACAAAGTATCAATCAATTCAATAACTGAAATTCATTAGTCGATTGAGCGAATGTTGCTCAAACATGTCGACTTTCCAATGCACATATAACGTACCTTATCCTTTGGGCTTTTCGAGTGTACTAATTGAATTCATTACAGCAACCAACACTCACCTCCAGCCCAAGATTCTTTGAATATAACCGGATATAATCACGCACAAATGCCTTCGGTCTTAGCCGGATAGAATAACTCGCACGAATGCCTTGGTCTTAGCCCGGATATAGCCACTAGCACAATTGCCTTGGTCTTAACCGGATATAATTTCCAGCATAATTGTCTTCGGCTTAGCCCGGATATCATTCAATTTCTCATGTACACATACACCAATAATCATTGGACATACATATTTCATTTTCGTTACTAAGGCTCAAACGCAAATATAATCACAAGCATATTCGCCTTGGGACTTAGCCCGGGTAGAATTCAAATGCTCATACATACATAATCAATAATCAATACACATCCATACTTTATTTCACATAATTCAAGTAGGGTCACTTCTTGAGGACTTACCTCGGATGTTGTCGAACGGCTTTTTCGGCTATTCGATCACTTTCTCCTTCCCCTTGTCCAATTGTGGCCCTCTAAGCTCTTGAGCTAATTCAAACAAATTCAATTTATTAAAACCTCATTGTGCTAGCTTATGGCCGAATATGACAAGGAGTTTAAATGGTCATATGGCCACCCTTTAGCTTGAATACACAACGGTCATGCACATTTTATACTACATCAAGCAATTCAATACAATTTATTCGAGCATCAAGGAAATGCTAAGGCCTTCAATAGGCTACCCAAGGCCGAATATTCATGTACATGTTGAGGTCAATTTTGCACTTAATACCTCACAAAAACAGCATGCAATTTACTAATTAATGCTTTGCACATTGTGGCCCAAAACTTATAATATAGCATCAAGCACTTATATGTGTGCTAGGTCAATTGTGCTTGCAATTTCACAAGCATTCTTCCACATCTTCTTCTTTAAACCAATTTATTCATCACTTAGTTCATAACCAAAACATAATGTGCAATCATATATATGCATATATGAGCGTGGCCGAATTTCAAGGTGTCCATAGCCATCCAAAACACAAATTTTAACTAACATGCAAGAAGCATGAATCATGCTCAAGAATTCATCATGGCCGAATATGACAATCATGCTCCTTTTCAACTTCAATCATGATAAAACAAAAAAGAAAGCTCAAAATCTTACTCATGAGTAAACAATCCATCATTGCATGCATCATCATCAAGCTTCACACTTAGCATGCAATGGCTTTATCACCATAACAACTTTGGCCAAATGCCATTTCCATGGCATAACAAAGATTTGAGCCATGGCTAACATGCACATCAAATTAGCAACAAAACATGCATGAAACTCCCAACACAACCTCATACATACCTTACTCTTGTTGCAAGTTTAGCCAAATTTCCTTCTAGATCTCTTCTAAACAAAGAAAATGAAGCAAAAATCCTTCCTTCTTCCTTAGTATTTTCGCCAAAGAAGAGAAAAATAGGTGAACAAAATTTTTTCTTTGCTTCTCTTTCACTCACGGCAAAAGGGGGGAAGGATGAGCAAATTTTGATTTTTTGTTTCTCTTCCTACATGCTTAATTTTTTATCATTTATCACATCATGCATTAACAAAACATGTCATAACATGTCTTCCTTGCCCATATTCCCTTGTCATGGCCGGCCACTATACCATCCTTGGGGAAATTTGACATGCAAATCCCTTATTTTTGCATGCATGCTCAACTAGTCATCACACATTTCCCCATCATTGTAACAGCCCAAAATTTGACCCTAGTCGGGATGTGGTTTCGGGACCACAAAACCGAGTCATAAAATTTAGTTAAAATTTTATTTGCATACCTTATATGTGTGGTAGTACTAGTATAAAAATTTGGTGATTCAATTTTTATCTTAGGAATGTGAATCTTGCTCGAAAGGATTTAGTTGAGAGACTTAGAAAATTTGATAGGTAAATAAGTGAGGACCAAATAGTATGGAATTATGAAAAGTTGGGTTTGCATGTCAAAATGCCCCAAACTAAGTTGAGTGGCCGCCAAGCATGGCTTCATCTTTCCAAGATCATGTTGTTATAATTATTTAATGTTGGTAAGATATTAAAATAGAGGAAATAAAGATTAATGATAGGAAAATGAACAAAAAAAAAAGTGTTCATCCTTGCTACCTCTTAGCGAAAAACCAAGTGAAAGGAAAAGAGAAAAGTTTTGGAGAAGTCGGCCATACTAGTATCCAAGTTGAGGTATGTTGGAGTTATTCCTTTAAATTCATGTGTATTGTTGGTTGTTAGTTTGAATTCTATCTAACCCATGGTGGGATTTGGGGTTGTTGGAGAGTTGGGATTTGACAAAAAAATTAGTAGATACCTTGATGCTATTGACATGTTAGTTGTGTGGATGAACTAAGTTGCTTGTTATGTTAGCATGAAAATGAAGATGTTAGTCTTTTGTTGGAGGTGAAGCTATGCTAGATTGGAAAAAAAAAGGGGTTGGTCAAGTGTGCATTAGAAGAATTTAGGTGTTTAGATGATGTTATAGATGACACTATACATATATACATATTCGCCATCAAAGGGAGTACATAGGTGAGGTTGAGTCAAATTGTTTTGTGCACAATCGGTATGTATATATATATATATATATATATATATATAAGTATGCCCATTCATGATGTTACCTTTAATCATGTGTATAAACTACTAAATGAGTAATTAGTAAGAGAGGTTGCGAATCTACAAATATACATATGCATGTGTAATTGAAACTATAAGTGTATAGCAAGATGATTAAACTAGTTTATTTATCTATTAAGCCCAGAAGTTAAAGAAGGAGAAACAAGCAAGGGCAAAGCCAAGGACATCGAGTAGCCGGGTCGGAACTGTTATACTCAACACAAGGTAAGTCTTTAAGCACTTGTTGTGAGAACTCCTTGATAGATATTTTCTGAGTGATTCTCCTACTTATTAATATGATTATATGTACAATTTGAATTTAGTAAATTGCTTTACCATGATGAATTGACATAAGGCATAATGTGTGCAAAGACTATGTGGCACTATGTGTGCCGATTGGAAGGTTGAGGCATGAGGCTATCTCAAATGCACTATGTGTGCGATTCACTATGGCACTATGTGTGCGACTTACTATGGCACTATGTGTGCGATTCACTATGGCACTATGTGTGCGACTTACTATGGCACTATGTGTGCGATTCACTATGGCACTATGTGTGCGATTCACTATGGCACTATGTGTGCGATTTACTATGGCACTAAGTGTGCGATTTACTATAGCACTACGTGTAAGATTTGCTATAGCTCTATGTGTGCGAACATAATAAGCACTATGTGTGCCACATTCGGTTGTGGAAATAAATTGTGCATGAACGAGGTAAGTGATTGAGTTACTAACTAAACATCGAAATTGGGATTGTACGGTGTACGCATAAAATTATCTAGTGCATTGTTGTTCCAACTTGAGGAAACGGATCCAAATCGATTGGGCTGACTTGGCGCTTGATTTGGTTGAAGGATTGGGCATGAGATCGAACTAAAAAGTTTAGAAATTGCAGTATAGTTTGTTATGGCTGGAAACATCTATTTTGTATTATTTGATTATTCACTTATGATTATTATTGTTGATGGTAGAGTAGTGCTTACGACTTCATTGAGTTATGTACTCATTTGGTGTGCTTATTTGTTGTTTATTTAGGTTCTTGATCCTTTTATGCGTGCTCGGGACTGTCATCGAAGTCATCACACCGTCTAGCGACTTTTTGGTATTTTCTTCTTAGATGGTTTAAGAAAACATTTCGGCATGTATAGGCTATTATGTTTTGTTTGAACTTGGTATGTAAAATATTGAATAGCCATGCGAAAATGGCTTATAAATGTTTTGAGCATAATGTTATAATCTTTTGGTATGTATATGCTCATTAAGAGGCATGGAAGTGTTTGGCAATGACCAGCCATTAGAATGGGTCATCATGCTTATATTTTGGACCATATATGAAAAAGGGTGGTTGAATCATAGAAGCTATGTGTCGATGAGAAAGTCTACCCTAGAAAATGATGCTGGCAGCAACAGTGACGTGGATGTGAAAAATCACTAAAAATAGTAGGAATGGAATTAAATAGTGAATAAATTATGTAAATGAACCTTGATGAATCTATTTTCATATGGAGGAAACGAAACGGTTATATGAGTTGTATGTTAAGAGATATTTGGGTTTTAGTGAAACAGGGCCAGAACGGTTTCTGGATTCCCTGTTCCGACTTTGAAAATTCATTATAAATTAACCAGAAATAATTAGGAGTCATACCATATATGTATAAATTCCTCCTTGAGTCTAGTTTCTATAGAAACAAACGGCACCAGTATTGAAGTCCTGCACAGGGAGTTATTCGAGTTGTAACGCATGAAGGTCAGTGTAGTCGGCCCCTGTAACATGGGAGAGTTTAACTAATAAACTGTACTAATTGGCTTGACCAAAATTCTAGAAAAAATATGTAGATGGGAATATGAGTCTAGTTTCAGAAAAAATTACAAAGCTGATTTTCGAGTTGTAAAACTCAAGTTATGATTTTTGAAGCGACTAGCACACAGATTGGCAGCTTGTCCGAACTTCTCAATAAGTGGTTTGAAGTTCTGTTGACACCTCGCGTTCGACTCGTGACGGTCTCGGGTTCGGGTGTTACAATTTTATTGGTATCAGAGCCATGGTTTAGTCGGTTCTAGGACTACCATGGCACGTATGAGTCTAGCTATACATGCCTTAATGTTAATGTTTAAATATGTGATGACTTCGACGGTTAAAATGTTTTTTTGTTATTTTGATTAGTAAATGGATCCGATGTAGAGAGAACCTTGGCGGATGACGTTGAAAGTGTAGCGGCTGCTCCTGCACAAGGGACGCTGCTGTTGAACCTCGGTCATCTGCGAATAATCAAGGTGAGGGGCTAAACAAGCCTTCTTTACCATGATGAATGAGTGGGTCGCGAATATGCCCGAACCAATCCGGCTGTCCAACAATTCCCGAATTTGAATAATCCACCCCAAGAGCCCGTAATGCCATCGCCATCGACTTCGTGAGGCTGAGTAAGCCACCGTAGATTTGATTAGGAAGCGGGCTGAAGAGTTCAGCCGTAATTCATCGATGATGCCGAAAGGGCCAAGTTCTAGCTTGACAACACCATTCGGTGTTTGATGAATTGTCATGCACACCGATGAATGTCTAAAGTGTGCTATATCCTTGTTATGGACTCACCTACTATTGGTGGAGGACCTTGATTTCTATAGTCCCAAACGAACGAGTTACTTGGGATTTCTTTCAAACGGAGTTTCAAAGAAATATATTAGTCAACAGTTCATCGATCAAAAGCGTAAGGAATTCTCGAACTCAAGCAAGGCCGCATGACAAGATCTCGAATACGAACATGAGTTCGTAAGACTCATCGGTATGCCCGGAGTGTGTGGCTGATGAGGTTGCTATGTGCAAGAGGTTTGAAGAAGGATTGAATGAAGATCTAAGACTACTAGTGGGTATTTTGGAGATAAAAGAATTCAGTAACACTAGTTGAACGAGCTGCAAGGCGGAGGAGCTTGGAAAGGAGAAGAAGAAGGCTGAATTTGAAGCTAGAGACTATCGCAAAAGATCGACGGGTAAAGCTCCGTTCTCGGCTGTAAAGAAATTCAGGGAGGACACCAATAGATCGAGGATGACCACGGATTTCCATTAGACCACGACCATTGACGGACTCCGAGCTACTTGGTAGCTAGTGTGGGCAATAACCGTCAAGAGAAACTCAGAATGCTCCCAATGTGGGAGAAGACACATAGGTGAATGTTGGGGTAAGTCTACCAATAAGGCTTGTTACGGATGCGGTTCAAGGACCACCTCATTAGAGATTGCACAGAGCTTGATGAGAAGAATAGGATGCAAGGTGCGAGACCTAGTGGAATGACAACTAGAGGTAGACCACCAAGAATTTCAGGGGTAGGGGTGGTAGTCGAGAGGGCTACTGACACGGCTGTTCGATCCGAGACCAAGCGCCTCGCTAGAGCATATGCCATCCGCAGACGAGAGGAGGCATCCTCCCCGACGTTATCACCGGTACTTTCACTCTTTTCGATACTAATGTGATTGCTTTGATTGACCCTGGTTCTACTCATTCTTATATATGCGAAACCTTAGCATACAAGAAGACTTTGCCTATTGAGTCTCATCGAGTTTGTAATTGGTGTCAAACCCTTGGGTCATTACGTGCTTGTCAACAAAGTGTGTAAGAAAAGTCCCTAGTGTTTCGAGGTTCTTGTTTTCCGCGGACTTGATGCTTTTGCCGCTCGACGAATTCGACGTTATTCTTGGGTTGGATTGGTTGACCATGCACGATGCGGTTGTAAATTGCAAAGGCAAGACTATCGATCCGAGGTGCGCGAATAACGAGATAATTCGAGTTGAGTCTACGGACTTAAAGGGTTGCCACCGTAATATCGCAATGTTGGCCCGAAATATGTAAGAAAAGGGCACGGCGTACCTTGCGTATGTACTCGATGACAAGGAGTCGAAAAGAAACCCGAATCTGTGCTGCTGGTTTGTGAATACCGGATGTTTTCCACGAAGAATTGCCGGTTTGCCACTGTTCGGAAATAGAGTTTAGCATCGAATTGGTACCTGTACGACTCCAATTTCGATAGCTCCGTGATCGTATGGCACCAACGGAATTAAAGGAGTTGAAAGCTCGGTTGCAAGAATTGGTGGATAGAGGATTTGCTCGCTTGAAGTTTTTCATACTGGGCGCGCCAGTTGTTGTTTGTGAAAAGAAGGATGGAACCATGAGGTCGTGCATCGACTATCGTCGACTTAATAAAGCGACGATAAAGAACAAATATCCGTTATCGCAGATCGATGATTTGTTCGATCAATCAAGGAGCCTCGGTGTTTTCAAAATAGATCCGAGATCGGGCTATTATCGATTTAATTCGAGATTCGGACATACCCAAGACCGCCTTCTTAAGCGAGATATGGTCACTACGAGTTCCTAGTGATGCCGTTTGGGCTTACTAATGCCCTGCGGTATTTATGGATTTGATGAATCGGATCTTCAGCCCATATCTGGATCGGTTCGTAGTTGTCTTCATTGATGACATTTGGTCTATTCACAAAATGAGAACGAACACGCTGAACACCGAGATTAGTGTTGCAAATTTTACGGGATAAGCGGTTATATGCTAAGTTCAACAAGTGTGAATTACGTTAAGAGAGGTTAGTTTCTTGGGTCATGTGGTATCGCGATCGGTATTCGAGTCGACCGAGCAAAATTTCAGCCATACTTAATGGAAGCCTCCAAGAAATATTACCGAGGTTCGAGCTTTTGGGACTTGCCATTACCGAATCGCTTGTAAAAGGATTCTCGATGATAGCCACACCCATGACAAAACCGCTTGAGAAAGATGTCAAATTTGAATGGACGGAAAAGTGTCGTAAAAGTTTCGACCAACCGAAAACTCATTTGACTAAAGCTCCAGTTCTAGTGACCCGAATCGGCAAAGAGTTTGTCATCTATAGTGATGCCTCCCTACTTGGGTTAGGTTGCGTATTGATGCAAGAAGGTTGAGTTGTGGCCTATGCGTCGAGACAATTAAAGCCACATGAGAAAAATTATCCAACCCATGATCTCGAATTGGCGGCCATCGATTCGCCTTTAAAGATATGGCGACATTACTTATTTGGTGAGAAGTGCGGTGTATTCGGATCACAAAAGTCTCAAATATTTGATGACTCAAAGAGACTTAAATCTGCGACAAAGACGATGGCTCGAGTTGTTAAAAGATTATGAGCTCGTCATTGATTATCACCCGAGAAAGGCTAATGTGGTTGCGGATGCCTTAAGCCGGAAATCACCGCTTGCTTTTCTGAGCGATGAATGTACACTTGTCTATCCTACCCGACAATGTGTTAGTAGCCGAATTAAAGGCCAAACCATTGTTGGCTCATCAAATTCGGGAAGCTCAGAAAGTTGATGAGGAGTTGCTTGCAAAACGGGCTGAGTGTGTTCTGAACAAGGAATCAGAGTTTCAAATTGATGATGACGATTGTTTGAGGTTCAGAAGTCGTCTGTGTGTTCCAAAGAATTCGGAACTTATTTCTATAATTCTGAATGAAGCCCATTGTAGCCGAATGGCAATCCACCCGGGGAGTACGAAGATGTACAACGATTTGAAACGTCGGTTTTGGTGGCATGGTATGAAACGAGACATCTCCGACTTTGTTTCGAGATGTTTAATATGTCAACAAGTGAAAGCGGAACATCAAGTGCCTTCAGGGTTACTTCAACCGATCATGATACCCGAGTGGAAATGGGATCGAGTCACAATGGACTTTGTGTCCAATTTGCCGTTGTCAGCTAGTAAGAAGGATGCGATTTGGGTTGTTGTTGATAGACTAACTAAGTCGGCTCACTTTATCCTCGTGTGTACGGATTTTCATTGGATAAATTAGCTGAATTGTACGTTTCTCGATTGTGAGATTACACGGGTACCGATTTCACAGTCGATAGAGATCCGAGGTTCACCTTGCGATTTTGGAAGAAATTGCAAGAAGCTTTGGGTACCAAGTTGCATTTCAGACCGCCTTTCACCCCAAACCGATGGTCAATCCGAGCGAATAATTCGGATACTTGAGGATATGTTGAGATGTTGCATCCTCGAGTTCGGTGGTTCATGGGAACAGTATTTACCTTTGATTGAATTCGCCACAATAATAGTTTCCAATCAAGTATTAAGATGGCGCCTTACGAGGCCTTGTACGGCGTAAATGCCGTACACCATTGTTTTGGATGAGCTCGGTGAGAGCAAAATTTTCGGAGTGGATTTGATGAAAGATGCTGAACAGAAAGTAAGAGTAATCCGTGAAAATCTGAAAATAGCCTCCGATCGTCAGAAGTCGTACGCGGATCTGAAACGAAAAGACCTTGAGTATCAGGTGGGAGATAAAGTGTTTCTTAAAGTTTCGCCTTGGAAAAAGATACTCAGATTTGGGCGCAAGGGCAAATTGAGTCCGAGGTTCATCGGGCCATATGAGATATCCGAACGAGTCGGTCCAGTTGCGTATCGTCTGATTTTGCCCCCTGAACTTGAAAAGATTCACGACGTCTTTCATGTTTCGATGCTTCGACGCTATAGATCTGATCCGTCCCACGTAATTAGTCCATCAGAGGTTGAGATTCAAGCCAATATGAGTTATGAAGAAGAACCGATTCGTATCCTAGCTCGGGAAATGAAGGAGTTGCGAAACAAAAGAGTTCCATTAGTAAAAGTGTTATGGCTCAGACACGGGATGGAAGAAGCCACTTGGGAACCCGAGAACTCTATGAAAGAGCGTTACCCAAACTTATTTACCGGTAAGATTTTCGGGGACGAAAATTTCGTAAGTGGGGGAGAATTGTAACAGCCCAAAATTTGACCCTAGTCGGGATGTGGTTTCGGGACCACAAAACCGAGTCATAAAATTTAGTTAAAATTTTATTTGCATACCTTATATGTGTGGTAGTACTAGTATAAAAATTTGGTGATTCAATTTTATCTTAGGAATGTGAATCTTGCTCGAAAGGATTTAGTTGAGAGACTTAGAAAATTTGATAGGTAAATAAGTGAGGACCAAATAGTATGGAATTATGAAAAGTTGGGTTTGCATGTCAAAATGCCCCAAACTAAGTTGAGTGGCCGGCCAAGCATGGCTTCATCTTTCCAAGATCATGTTGTTATAATTATTTAATGTTGGTAAGATATTAAAATAGAGGAAATAAAGATTAATGATAGGAAAATGAACAAAAAAAAAAAGTGTTCATCCTTGCTACCTCTTAGCCGAAAAACCAAGTGAAAGGAAAAGAAAAAGTTTTGGAGAAGTCGGCCATACTAGTATCCAAGTTGAGGTATGTTGGAGTTATTCCTTTAAATTCATGTGTATTGTTGGTTGTTAGTTTGAATTCTATCTAACCCATGGGGGATTTGGGGTTGTTGGAGAGTTGGGATTTGACAAAAAAAATTAGTAGATACCTTGATGCTATTGACATGTTAGTTGTGTGGATGAACTAAGTTGCTTGTTATGTTAGCATGAAAATGAAGATGTTAGTCTTTTGTTGGAGGTGAAGCTATGCTAGATTGGAAAAAAAAAGGGGTTGGTCAAGTGTGCATTAGAAGAATTTAGGTGTTTAGATGATGTTATAGATGACACTATACATATATACATATTCGCCATCAAAGGAGTACATAGGTGAGGTTGAGTCAAATTGTTTTGTGCACAATCGGTATGTATATATATATATATATATATATATATATATATAAGTATGCCCATTCATGATGTTACCTTTAATCATGTGTATAAACTACTAAATGAGTAATTAGTAAGAGAGGTTGCGAATCTACAAATATACATATGCATGTGTAATTGAAACTATAAGTGTATAGCAAGATGATTAAACTAGTTTATTTATCTATTAAGCCCGAGAAGTTAAAGAAGGAGAAACAAGCAAGGGCAAAGCCAAGGACATCGAGTAGCCGGTCGGAACCGTTATACTCAACACAAGGTAAGTCTTTAAGCACTTGTTGTGAGAACTCCTTGGATAGATATTTTTGAGTGATTCTCCTACTTATTAATATGATTATATGTACAATTTGAATTTAGTAAATTGCTTTACCATGATGAATTGACATAAGGCATAATGTGTGCAAAGACTATGTGGCACTATGTGTGCCGATTGGAAGGTTGAGGCATGAGGCTATCTCAAATGCACTATGTGTGCGATTCACTATGGCACTATGTGTGCGACTTACTATGGCACTATGTGTGCGATTCACTATGGCACTATGTGTGCGACTTACTATGGCACTATGTGTGCGATTCACTATGGCACTATGTGTGCGATTCACTATGGCACTATGTGTGCGATTTACTATGGCACTAAGTGTGCGATTTACTATAGCACTACGTGTGCGATTTGCTATAGCTCTATGTGTGCGAACATAATAAGCACTATGTGTGCCACATTCGGTTGTGGAAATAAATTGTGCATGAACGAGGTAAGTGATTGAGTTACTAACTAAACATCGAAATTGGGATTGTACGGTGTACGCATAAAATTATCTAGTGCATTGTTGTTCCAACTTGAGGAAACGGATCCAAATCGATTGGGCTGACTTGGCATTTGATTTGGTTGAAGGATTGGGCATGAGATCGAACTAAAAAAGTTTAGAAATTGCAGTATAGTTTGTTATGGCTGGAAACATCTATTTTGTATTATTTCATTATTCACTTATGATTATTATTGTTGATGGTAGAGTAGTGCTTACGACTTACTGAGTTATGTACTCATTTGGTGTGCTTATTTGTTGTTTATTTAGGTTCTTGATCCATTTTGCGTGCTCGGGACTGTCATCGAAGTCATCACACCGTCTAGCGACTTTTTGGTATTTTCTTCTTAGATGGTTTAAGAAAACATTTCGGCATGTATAGGCTATTATGTTTTGTTTGAACTTGGTATGTAAAATATTGAATAGCCATGCGAAAATGGCTTATAAATGTTTTGAGCATAATGTTATAATCTTTTGGTATGTATATGCTCATTAAGAGGCATGGAAGTGTTTGGCAATGACCAGCCATTAGAATGGGTCATCATGCTTATATTTTGGACCATATATGAAAAAGGGTGGTTGAATCATAGAAGCTATGTGTCGATGAGAAAGTCTACCCTAGAAAATGATGCTGGCAGCAACAGTGACGTGGATGTGAAAATCACTAAAATAGTAGGAATGGAATTAAATAGTGAATAAATTATGTAAATGAACCTTGATGAATCTATTTTCATATGGAGGAAACAAAACGGTTATATGAGTTGTATGTTAAGAGATATTTGGGTTTTAGTGAAACAGGGCCAGAACGGTTTCTGGATTCCCTGTTCCGATTTTGAAAATTCATTATAAATTAACCAGAAATAATTAGGAGTCATACCATATATGTATAAATTCCTCCTTGAGTCTAGTTTCTATAGAAACAAACGGCACCAGTATTGAAGTCCTGCACAGGAGTTATTCGAGTTGTAATGCATGAAGGTCAGTGTAGTCGGCCCCTGTAACATGGGAGAGTTTAACTAATAAACTGTACTAATTGGCTTGACCAAAAATTCTAGAAAAAAATATGTAGATGGGAATATGAGTCTAGTTTCAGAAAAAAATTACAAAGCTGATTTTCGAGTTGTAAAACTCAAGTTATGATTTTTGAAGCGACTAGCACACAGATTGGCAGCTTGTCTGGAACTTCTCAATAAGTGGTTTGAAGTCTGTTGACACCTCGCGTTCGACTCCGGCGACGGTCTCGGGTTCGGGGTGTTACAATCATACTTTCAAAGTTTACTACTAGGTCCTTTCTAGTGAAATTCACATTTATAATTCTAAATTGAAACATCAAAATGTCATACACAATTTAACACATATCATAGGCATCAAATTAAATTTTTAATTATTTTTATGCCTCGATTTTGTGGTCCCGAAACCACATCCCGACTAGGGTCAATTTTGGGCTGTCACAGTTGTTTTAATTCCAATTTAAGAGGTTCTTCAACAGAGAGCTTTAATTTTAATTCATTGTTTACCTCAATACCCTCGTAGCTCTTCTGTCTCAGTGAAGGTTGAATGTAGTTCAGCTTTTGTCTTACCTATCGCAAAATCATCATTATTTACCTCCTCTTCTTGGGCAAGACAAAGTTCCAACGTGTCCTTATGTACTATTTCCTGTAAAGAATCTTGAGTAGCATGATCAGTAGAGTTAATAAAATAACTTGAGTCATCATGTTCCCTAGAAAATCTCATGGCATCATAAATTTTAAAAATAATCTCTTCATCACCTACCCTAAGCACGAGTTTACCATCACCTACATCAATAACAGCCCTAGTAGTGGCTAAAAATGGATGACCTAAAATTAAAGGCACCTCAACATCCTCATCCATGTCAAGCACAACAAAATCGATAGGGAATATGAATTTATCTACTTTTACAAGTACATCCTCGATAATACCCCTAAGATATTTAACAGATCTATCAGCTAGTTGAATACTCATCCTAGTAGGTTTTGGTTCACCAAGGCCAAGTTGCTTGAACATTTTGTAGGGCATCAGATTAATGCTAGCGCCTAAATCAGCTAGTGCCTCTCAACATTTAAACTATGTAGGGAATAGTAAAAATTCTTGGATCTTTCAGTTTGGTTGGTAGTTTATTTTGGAGTATGGCCGAGCACTCCTCGTTGAGTTCTACTGTAGACAATTCTTCAAACTTCCTTTTATTTGTTAAAAGTTCCTTCAAAATTTTGCATATGTAGGCATCTGCGAGGTAGCTTCAACAAAAGGTAAGTTAATATGTAACTGTTTAAAAAGTTTAAGAAATTTACCGAATTGTATATCCATGCAGTCTTTCTTCAACTTTGCTGGGTACGAGATTGGTGGTTTATATTCCCTCAACACCAATTTTTCATTGTTTTTGGGTTTTACCTTCTTATCTTCATTTCTATCAGCTTCTGGTGGCAGCTTCTTTTCAGATTCAGCTAACACCTTCCCACTCCTTAATGTAACTACTTTCACATGCTCTTTTGGATTGGGTTCTGTGTTACTAGGTAGACTCCCCGGTGGTCTCTCGGAAATCATCTTAGCCAACTGTCCTATTTGATTCTCGAGCCATTGAATTGATGCTTGCTAATTTTTAAGTGCAGTTTCAGTGTTCTAAAAATGAGTCTCTGCTACTGAAATAAAGTTTGTCATCATCTCCTCAAGGTTCGGCATTTTCTCTTGCTGGTACGGTTGTTGTTGAAAGCCTGGAGGGCGTAGTGGTCTTTGATTGCCTTGGCCTCCCCACTAGAAATTTGGATGGTTCCTCCAACCTACATTATAAGTGTTACTATAAGGATTACTTTGAGGTCGAGGATTATTACCCATATAATTCATTTGCTCGTTCTCCATGTTAGGGCCATAGGATGGATATTCTAAATTGCTCCTTCTACCTCCACTTGCATCGCACTGCATTACTAGATGAACCTCTGTAGAACCAAGTAAACCATCAATTTTTCTATTCAAAATTTCTACCTGATTGGAAAGTATAGTAATCGAATCGACGTTAAAAATACCGACTGCTTTCATTGGCTTTGTCCTTATGACTTGCCACTGATAATTTGATACATGATATTCGTGACAGGTTTTAAATATTTATAGTGAATCGTTCCTGAAACTAACTATTATCATGATGAAGGCAAGTGTACCTAGCGAACAGTAGTATAGCTTTAGCAAGACCGGATTATCGAACCCAAAGGAACTAAATGTACTAGTATCAACTTTCTTTTTATTATCTAGCCTAAAAAAATAAAAGGGTTTTGTTTATCTAACTAATTAACTAAACTAAGAAATCACAGAAAAGAAATTTGGGGAAAATAATTTTTGGAAAACTCGATTGATTAATATAATACCTAAGGAAAAATCCACCTAAACTTCACTTGTTATTTGACTCTGAATCGGGCAATTTATTCATTCAACTTGTTTCGTAGAGATTCCTAAGTTATATTATTATCTCTCTCGAGACTAACAACGTCTAACCCTAGTTTGAATAATTGAAATCTCTTTCTAATTAATGCCTTAGGGTTGTATTAACTCGATCTATGGATCCCCTTATTAGGTTTCACCCTAATCCAGCAAAATCTTGTCACCCTATCTCTAGGCGCACAACCAACTCCGCTTAATTATGACAAATTTACTCTTAGACAGGGTCTATTCCTCCTCTGAATAAGAGCTTAACTTGTAGCAATATCCTGGAATATCAAAACAAGAATTAAGAACACATAATTAAAAACAAGTCAAATATTTATCATACAATTCAGATAATAATAACAAGATCGATCTTAGTTTTCATTCCCCTTAGGTATTTAGGGGTTTTAGTTCATACTAATGAAAGAAAACATCTCAAAAGAATAAAAATAACAAAACATAAGAAAACCCAAAACTCCTGAGGGAATTTGAAGGGAGATCTTCAGTCTTGATGGATCGATCATCTTTCCTTGAGCAATTCCTTGCTTCCTCCTCTACGTCCCCCGTCAAAGTGCCTCCTCGGGTGTTTAAATAGGCTTTGGAATGCCTAAGAGCCCTCAAAATTAGCCTTTTCTGAATTGGACTAAACTTGGGCTCGCCAGGGACACGCCCGTGTGACACGCCCGTGTGCGATTGTTTAAGACCGTACTCAAGGTTGTTAAATGGGCACGGGCATGTGATCTACTCGTGTAAATCGTACTTTGACCTTGCCAAAGAGACACGGCCGTGTGGTCTGCCCATGTGAGGAAGTCCAGGCCGTATTGATTTCGTACATTGCCCCATTTTCTTTGTTTTTGGCCGGTTTCTCAATCCTTTCACTCTCCTATGCTCACCTAAGCGTAAAACATGAAATTAAGGCATTATGAGCATCAAATTCACCAATTTTAAGGAAAAATCATCCATAAAATGTGCTAAGCATGGGATAGAAATATGTATAAATTACTGTTTATCAAATACCCCTACACTTAAGCATTTGCTTGTCCTCAAGCAAAATCTTCAACTCACAATCAAAATAAATTCTTCTTAACTTATAATTCCTACTCAAAATAATACATAGGTAATCATACATTGAAAATTCAGCTGAAAGAACACAAAGTTTCAAACATTCCAAGTTTGAGCATTTTATTATGAAAATATAGGTGTCTCCCCTCATCTAAGTAATTACCTTTTATTCAAAATATCACAGAGTTTCACATCCTCACTAAAGATTCACTCAAATCACTCGAGGTGTTTAAGTACAATAAATGAAGCACTCAATAGTCAATAATGAAAAGTCATTACGATAGGCTTGCATGAAAATCAAATCTCCACCACTATAAATTGCGATGAAAAATCAATCAAAAGGTCTTTAGAGGGCTATAACGTGGCTTTGGTTAGAGGGTGTGGTCACAAGCTGAAAGAAAAGGTTAGAATTGAGATTGAATTAAAAAATTGCCTAACTAGAAAAAGTAATTAAACATCAATTGAGTACAAGTGAGCTTCTTCTCAGAAGATGGAATTTAGATACTGCGGCTTAACAATACTGAATTACTACTAATATGTAAGTATGATTTTTTTTCTTAAGAACAAGTTAGCTACATAGAAGAGCAAAACATAGCTAAGCAATTAGTTCAAATCAAATCTCGACAAAAATATGGATCAAATTAAGGGATTTCAACAATAATGGTTTATGGGTTAATATTGAGGGTAAATCAATTAATGGCTTGTTAGGCTCAAAGGGGTTCACCAAGGGTTAATTATGAAGGTAAGTTTTTGTGGAGTGAGTGGGTTAAACCTAAGTGCCTTTATCATTTTGACATATCAACTCAAATGGTGTGGTCTTGACATGCATAATCAAGCAAGTTCTAGAATAACAATTCAATCTTGGACTCAAAGCAACAATAAAAGTGAGCATGAAAGAAATGATAGATGCTCTAAAGGCTCAAAATCTCACAAAAATTATGGCTTTTTGATGTATAAACCTGTGAATTTCAACTGAAGATAATACCTAAACTTGGGAAAAACAACCAAAAAGTTTTTAATTCTTCAAAAATCAACTTATCATGCTTGATTCCCTAATGTCTTAAACTTCAAACACTCAATGCATAAATGCCTATGTTTTAATTCAAGATATATGAATAAACATTATAGACTAATTGGAATTCATTCTAATAATGATATGAAAAGATCGCATGAGAATAAAACAAAATTCAGGGATTTTTCTAATATAAAAGACCCCCCACACTTAAGATGTACATTGTCCTCAATGTACAAAGGTAGATATATTGAAAAAGATAGATTTATAATCATAAGATAGGGAGAGAAGTGAAACTCCCTAAATAATGAATGAATTCCTTGAACTGGAGTTTTGGAGAATAATCAGCATGAGAGTGGAGGAGGATACTCCGGTGGTGGCAGAGGTTCATTAGTCCATAAGTCCTGCACCAAAAGAATATTATATCTGGTGGTAGCTATGGTCGCAGTCGAGCAGGACATGGCAGTCGTGGAGAATCTTTCCCGGTGGAGTTTTTAGTTCCTATGTGATGATGAGCTTAGGAGTTCTTTATAACTGTGATAGAATCAAGAACTTTTTAGGGAATATGTAAGGAAGAATAATTACTTGATAGGAGATAGTCAAAATTCAAAATTGTTAAATAAAATTATAAAACCTAATAAAAATAAGCTTAAAGAAAAATAAAAAGTAGTCCTAAAGTAGAATAAAAGTAAAAACATAAAATAATAAATAAAAGTTTTTAAACATCTTCTCTGCTAAATGGTTTGCAAGGTGGGGGTGGCGATGAGATGTGGAAGTGCCAATAAATCTGGTGTAGTGTAGCATCAATGTGATCGAAGCGCTGAAAACACTACTGCTCGAATCGAGTTAGGTACTCAGAGATGTCAGTATATGAAGTCGCCGCATGACCTGGACGAGAATGAGGTGGTGATTGAGCCGATGGGTCTTCATGACGTGGAGGGACATTATCAGTAATGTCCTCGGGATCTCCCTCCTCGGCTGATTGAGCAAGGCAATACTGAGGAGGGTGGGTTCCTCAGCGCTTCTCGATCATCCTCATACTAAGCATGCTCGAGATGCCTTGTGGGGATATCTAGCCAATAAGAGTAAGGGAGGATGATTGGGCTGCTGTGTTGAGGAGCCCGAAGTGTCGTGCCAGTCGAGTCACGTAGGGGCCAATAGAGATGACCCCCCTCCGATGCAGCTCTGTCTAGTGGCAAATGGTGAGGGCAATAAAGTAAACGAGGTCGAGTACATGCCCGTTTTCCATGCTCTATAGAAAGTAGGTATCGTGAGTGTTCACGATGCCGATGCTCTCTCGATATCCTATTAAAGTGTGTGCCAAGATGGCGTGTACGTACCTCAAGGAGAGAGAGAGAGCCGATGCCTTGGAGCGGCTCGGGTCGTAGGTGGATGGGACCAAAGAGTACCAGCATTTCGAGGGAGAGTAGTGGATGTGGCGATGGAGAGTGTCGGGGTCGTTCTCATCCATGAACTCCTCTGTGTACAAGCTCAAAGCTATACCGAACTCGGGCACACTCAACTGGCGGATTAAATAGTCGAGACAGAACTGGACTGTTCCAGTATCATCAAAGTTGGTCATGACGTTTTGAGCATGGAATGCCAAGCAAAGTTCAAGTGCGAGCTCAAGGTACGCCGACTCGATGATCGCAAAGAAGAGGTCTCATGGATCGGTTGTTAAGAGTGCTCGTACATCGTCAGCCAACTAGACTTGTTCAAGTGTTGTCCAGTCATTGCAGCGGCCCACACCTAAAGGTTGGGGCATAGGATTTGGAATAGTTCTTCCTGATTTCCAGGTGGAAATTAGAGGTATGGGTGGCGAATTTCCGTGGTAGGGTCCGAGGAAGACGCCCCTTTCCACTTTTTCAAAGTGGGAATGACAGTTTTCTTGCCACGTAAGCTTGACATGGTATACCTGGAAGAAGAACAAAGAATATAGCATAACTAATTAACTCAAGAAGTAATCATGAAAATAGTTAAACTAGCCAGTCCAACCAATAATACTCAGCATTTTAAACTAAATGATAGAAGTTTATATAGCAATTGACATAATAAAAGCATGATTATTCTTAACATAAAATGACTGAACTAGACTCTTATGGGAAGACACGAAAAGAATGATATGTGTAACACCCCGAACCCGAGACCGTTGCCGGTGTCGGACACGAGGGGTTAACAAGCCAAGTCCACATATTTTGCCCACCAATTTGACATTTCCAGTCAGGCTGGAAAACTGCGTCACCGTCGCCTTAAAAATCATATCTCGAGTTTCAAAACTCGGAAACTGGTTTCGTAAATTTTCCCTGAATTTAGACTCATATATTCATCCATGGACTTATTTCTAGAATTTTTGGTCGGGCCAATTGGTACAGTTTATTAGTTAAAGTCACCCATGTTACAGGGATCGACTGCTCTGACCTCTGCGCGTTACAGCTTGAATATCTCTCTGTACAGGGCTTTAATACTGGTTCCGTTTGTTTCTAATGAAACTAGACTCAAAATGGAATCTGTACATATAAGGAATGACTCCTAATTCTTTCTGGATAATTTATAGTAAATTTTTAAAGTTGCGACAGGGGACCCAGAAACCGTTCTGGCCCTGTCTCACGAAAGCTTTAATATCTCTTAACATGTGACTCCTATGACCGTTTCGTTTCTTCCATATGAAAGTAGACTCATCAAGGTTCATTTAAAAAGCTTATTCACTATTTAATACCATTCCTACAAATTTTGGTGATTTTTCACATTCACGTCACTGCAGCTGGCAGCACCTGTTTTTAAGGTAGGTCTTACCTATTTTGTAGTCTCCATGAACCAACTAGTCTTGCCATACATAGGTTCACATATGATCATTTTAACCATACCAATGGCTGATCATGTGACCAACACTCCCATTTCCAATCCATAATCACATCATGACACCATATATATATATATATATATACAAACCGCAAATAGTCTAAGTTCGTACTTCACTTTTACGAGCCATTTTCGCATGGCCGTACACATATACAGCACAACACAATTGAACCGACAAGGGGTAGTCCTATACATGCCATTTCAAAGTTCAACCAAAAATTATACCAAAATGGAGGCTTTGATAGTGTGGATGACTTCGACTTTAATGATCCCGAATCCGATTGCTATCGAGCAAAATCTATAAAACAGAGAGCCAAAGCAACGGGGTAAGCATTTTTATGCTTAGTAAGTCTCAAGGAATAAAATCAGCTTTAATTAAAGCAATACATTCACATAGCCAAATGCATCATTTCATTAATACACATTCACATAATCATTCTTACTTCACACTTCATCATTATATACTTTCACGTGGTATCAACCAATTCAATAGCTGAAATTGTTAGTCGATTGAGCGAATGTTGCTCAAGCATGTCGACTTTTCCAATGCACATATAATCATACCTTATTCTTTGGGCTTTTCGAGCGTATTAATGGAATTTATTACAGCAGCCAACACTCACCTCCAGCCCAAGCTTCTTGAATACAACCGGATATAACCACGCGCACGAATGCCTTGGTCTTAGCCGGATAGAACGACTCGCACGAATGCCTTTGGTCTTAGCCCGGATGTAGCCACTAGCACAATTGCCTTGGTCTTAACCGGATATAATTTCCAGCATAAATGTCGTCGGGACTTAGCCGGATATCATTCAATTGCTCATGCACACATACATCAATAATCATTAGACATTCATGTTTCATTTTCGTTACTAAGGCTCAAACACAAATGTAATCACTAGCATAATCGCCTTCGGACTTAGCCCGGTATCATTCAAATACTCATACACACATAAATCAATAATCATTACACATCCATATTTCATTTCACATAATTCAAGTACGGTCACTTCTTGAGGACTTACCTCGGATGTTGTCGAACGGCTTTTACTGGCTATTCGATCACTTTTTCCTTCCCTTGTCCAATTGTGGCCCTCTAAGCTCTTGAGCTAATTCAAAAAATTCAATTTATTAAAACCTCATTATGCTAGCTTATGGCGAATATGACAAGGAGCTTAAATGGTCATATGGCCACCCTTTAGCTTGAATACACAATGGTCATGCACATTTTATACTACATCAAGCAATTCAATACAATTCATTCAAGCATCAAGGAAAAGCTAAGGCCATCAATAGGCTACCTAAGGCCGATTATACTTAGTCATACTTGCACCAATTCAACAATAAATTCCAAGATTTCCACATCATATGTGTACTAGGCCGAATGTACTTGCAATTTCACAAGCATTCTTCAACATTTTCTTCTTTAAACAAACATATTCATCATCTACTTCATAACCAAAACATCATGTGCAAACATATATATACATATATGTGCATGGCCGAATTTCAAGGTGTCCCTAGCCATCCAAAACACAAATTTTAACTAACATGCAAGAAGCATGAACCATGCTCATGAATGCATCATGGCGAATACATCACAATCATGCCCTTTCAACTTCAATCATGGTTAAACAAAAGAAAACTCAATGTCTTACTCAAGATGGCTACAAAGAAATTTCAAGAGTAGACAATCCATCATTGCATGCATCATCATCAAGCTTCACACTTAGCATGTAATGGCTTTATCACAATATCAACTTTGACCAAATACCACTTCCATGGCATAACAAGGATTTGAACCATGGCTAACATGAACATCAAGTTGGCAACTAAAACATGCATGAATCTCATGACACAACCTCATACATACCTTAATCTTGGTGCAAGTTTAGCCAAATCTCCTTCTAGATCTCTTCTAAACAAATAAAATGAAGCAAAAATCTCTTCTTCCCCTTAGTTTTGGCTCAAAGAAAGGATGAACAAATTTTTTCTTTCTTCCTTTACAACTCACGGCAATGGGGAGATACCACACTCACACACACATTTTTTTCCTTCTTTTCTTACCCATGCTTATTTGTTTATTATTTCTCCCTAATGCCCAACAAAACATGTTTCATGACATGTTTAGCCCATATTCTTGGTCATGGCGGCCACCACCTATAAAAGGGAATTTGACATGCAAGTCCATTGTTTTGCATGCATGCTTTAATTAGTCATCACACATTTCCTATCGTACTTTCAAAGTTCACTACTAAGTCCTTTCTAGTGAAATTCACCTTTATAACACTAAATCAATCATCAAAAAATGTCATACATGAGCATACACATATTATAGGCATCAAAATAAATTTCAAATTATTTTTATGCCTCGGTTTTGTGGTCCCGAAACCACATTCTGACTAGGGTCAATTTTGGGCTGTCACAATATGTATCAGAAAGCATTGACTAAAATGGAAAAGAATAAACGTATAAGCATGACTATAGTGAGAACTATGAATATAAATAAAAAATCTACCAAATAAAACCATAAGAATCATAAAATTAGTAAAAGAGATGAAGAAAATAGAGAGAAAAGAGTAAACAAAAGCTAAAAAGATGAGAATGGGTGTCGAAAATGGACTTGGAGGCAGGGCATGGGCGTGCCAGGAAGACTGTGTGGACTTGCAGTGGCTAGGGTTAGGGATTTTGGGTGAAGAAGATGATGAATAGTGAAGGGTATTTATAGATTTTGGGACACACGGCCAAGGGACATGCCCGTGTTCCCTAATTTTTTCTCGTGTGATTCGTGAATTTTAAATTTGGGCGCATTTGAAATTTGTTCTACACCAGTGTTCCTTGGGTGTGTGGGTGCACACGGCCGTGTCGCACGGTCGTGTCTATTTTTGTTCGCTTCTCCCACGACCATGTATGTAGGCCCACTCCCGTGTTAATCTGACAGGTTAGACCACGGGTTTTGGACACGGGCGTGGCGCACACTCGTGTTATTTTGGTAGGTTCACCCGTTCACCCACGGTCCTAACGCATGACCGTGGCGACTTAGCGCATCCCGTGTTGGGGAAAATTTTGCCCTATTTTCACATGGCCTAAGGCACGCTCGTGTGCCTAGTCGTGTGTGCTTTAGAAAGCCTGTGTTCCATGAGTCGGTTAGTATGTTAGATGTTAAAACTAAAATTTAAAGAAATTAATATTGTTAGTGCTCGAGTTGCCTCTCGATAAGCACTTATTTATAGTCTAAGCTCGACTTACCTCTTTGGTGTGTGATCATGGTGGATCGAGGAGTTTACACTCCTTATCCCTACTATAGATTTTATCAGCATAAGGTTTAAGACGAGTACTATTTAACTTGAACGTGCCAAATTTGGGGTGATTTACCTCGACCGTACAGTATGGAAAAATGCTAGTTACCGTAAGAGGGGTTTCTTCATTTGGTACAAAAGTGGCGATTCGAGGATCCACTACATCTAGTAGTACTTTGTCTCCAACTTGAAGTTGATTTAGTGAGGCATTGAGCTCGTTCTGGCGTAGTTTTGGTTTATCGTGTTTTCTCAGTTTAAATGTCAGCCATTCGTTTAACTCCTCGATTCGTAACCTTCATTCTTCATGGGTAGATTCTTTGTTGTGGATTGAATAAGGCTCGTGTGTGTCCTTCGAACTTATTTCCTGCAAAGTAGGTTGCACTGTATGGTCAGTCTTAGTAGAACAATTTGTACAATCACCTTCAATTTTAGATGTGTTGTTTGGGTTTCGAGCTTGAAGGTTGATTGTTTCGTCTCCTACACGAAGTGTGAGTTCACCTGCGCCAACGTCAATAATTGTTCTAGCAGTTGCTAAAAAGGGCCTTCCCAAAATTAAAGGAACATTACTGTCCTCTTCTATGTCCAAAATCAACTAGGAATATAAATTTGTCAATTTTAACGAGTACGTCTTCAATGATACCCCTAGGAAATCTGACAGTTTTATCTGCTAATTGAATGCTCTTCCTAGTTTTTTTGGGTTTCCCTAGACTTAGTTGTTTAAACAATTTGTAAGGCATAACACTGATACTACCCCCTAGGTCAGCCAATGCATTATTAACATCTAAACTACCAATTAAACAAGGAATCGTAAAACTCCCTGGATCTTTTAGTTTGTTGGGTAGCTTATTTTGAAGAATGGCTGAGCAAACCGCGTTCAGCTCCACATGCAACCTTTCATCTAACTTTTGTTTATTTGCTGCTTCTTTAAGAATTTGACTGTGTTCGGCATCTGCGAAAGTGCTTCAATAAACAGTAGGTTAATATGTAGTTTCTTTAAAAGTTTAAGGAATTTACCAAATTGTTCGTCTGAGCGGTATTTCCTTGTTGCATTGGGGCATGGCACACAAGGTTTATATTATGTACTTACCGGCTTTGGGTCATTTTGGCCGACCTCATTCTTACCTTTGCTTACCACTGTTTCTAGCCTTAGTTTTGCAACTAACCCTTCCTCATCTTGAATGGTAATCGCGTTGAGTTGCTCCCTTGGGTTAGATTCAGTATTACTTGGCAAGCTACCTTGTGGTTGTTTGAAAATTAACTTAGCAAGCTGTCCAATCTGAGTTTCGAGCCCCTAGATTGATGCTTGTTGATTTTTGAGTGTCATCTCAATATTCTAAAAATGAGTCTCTGACACCGAGATGAATTTGGTTAGCATATCCTTAAGGTTCGGCTTTTTCTCTTGCTTCTATGGTGGTTGCCGAAAGCCTGGAGGGGGTGGTAGTTTCTGATTTCCTTGGCCTCCCCATGAAAAATTTGGGTGATTCCTTCAACCTGCATTGTAAGTATTAGTATAAGGATTGTTTTGAGATCGAAGATTATTACCCATGTAATTTAACTGCTCGTTCTCCTTGTTGTGGCCATAAGGTGGGTATTTTGAATTGCTCGAACCATCTTCATTTGCTTCGCACTGCATTACAGGGTGAACCTGTGAAGAACTAAGAAAACCATCAATTTTCTTATTCAAGAGATCTACCTGATTAGAGAGCATGGTGACTGAATCAACATTATAAACACCGGTTGTTTTCGTTGGCTTTGTCCTCATGACTTGCCACTAATAGTTATTCAGTGACATCTCCTCTATCAATTCATAGGCATCTTCAGGTGTTTTATTATTGATGGTTCTGCCAGTAGCTGCGTCAACCATTTGTCGAGTCGAAGGATTCAGGCCATTATGAAAAGTTTGAACCTATAGCCAGAGTGGTAATCCTTGGTGAGGGCACCTTCTCAAATGGTCCTTGTATCTCTCCCATTCATCGTAGAGTGTTTCTATAACCATCTGCAGAAAAGAAGAGATACCATTAAGTAATTTGGCTATTTTAGCCTGTGGAAAATATTTTAATAAAAAATTTTCGGTCATTTGTTCCCAAGTAGTGATTGACCCTCGTGGTAACGAGTTCAACCATTGTTTAGCCTTATTCCTTGACGAAAAGGGAAACAACCGAAGTCGAATGGCATCATCAGAAACACCATTAATTTTAAAGGTATCACAAAATTCTAGGAAATTTGCCAAGTGAGTGTTGGGATCCTCCTCTTGCAAACCATCAAACTGAACAAACTATTGTATCATTTGAATTGTGTTAGGTTTCAGTTCAAAATTATTTGCAGCAATAACAAGTCTAACTATACTTGACTCAGTTCCTGTAAAATTAGGTTTAGCATAATCATACATAGTGCGTGGATCAGAATTCTGATTTACTGGATCAGCAGCAATCGCAGGAGGTAGAAACTTTTCTTGGTTTTCAGCCATCTCCTCAGTTGTGGTTGAAGTATTGTCCTCTTGCTCGTCCTCTGTGTATCTTAGGCTTCGCCTTATTTCTCTCCGATTTCTGCGAACTGTGCGGTCGATCTCACTTTCAAAAATTAATGGTCCTGACGGGTTTCTTCTAGTCATAAACTATAAGAACCTGCAAGAAAAAAAGAAAAAGAAGAATTAGTAATAAAAATTATAATAAATTTTAAATTGCAGTAAAAGTAAATGGCTAAAGTAATAAAAATCGAGTGTTCCTAATATCTTAGTTCCCCGGCAACAGTGCCAAAAACTTGATACGTGATATTCATGACAGGTTTTAAATATTTATAGTGAATCATTCTTGAAACTAACTATTATCACGATGAAGGCAAGTGTACCTATCGAACAGTAGTATAGCTTTAGCAAGACCGGATTATCGAACCCAAAGGAACTAAAAGTACTAGTATCAACTTTCTTTTTATTATCTAGCCTAAAAAAATAAAAGGGTTTTATTTATCTAACTAATTAACTAAACTAAGAAATCACAGGAAAGAAATTTGGGGAAAATAATTTTTGGAAAACTCGATTGATTAATATAATACCTAAGGAAAAATCCACCTAGACTTCACTTGTTATTTGACTCTGAATTGGACGATTTATTCATTCAACTTGTTTTGTAGAGATCCCTAAGTTATATTATTATCTCTCTCGAGACTAACAACGTCTAACCCTAGTTTGAATAATTGAAATCTCTTTCTAATTAACGCCCTAGGGTTGCATTAACTCGATCTATGGATCCCTTTATTAGGTTTCACCCTAATCCGGCAAAATCTTGTCACCCTATCTCTAGGCGTGCAACCAACTCCGCTTAATTATGACAAATTTACTTTAGACAGGGTCTATTCCTCCTCTGAATATGAGCTTAACTTGAATCAATATCCTGGAATATCAAAAAAAGAATTAAGAAGACATAATTAAGAAGAAGTCAAATATTTATCATACAATTCAAATAACAATAACAAGATCCGTCTTAGGTTTCATTCCCCTTAGGTATTTAGGGGTTTTAGTTCATACTAATGAAAGAAAACATCTCAAAAGAATAAAAATAACAAAACATAAGAAAACCCAAAACTCTTGAGGGAATTTGAAGGGAGATCTTCAGTCTTGATGTTGAATTTGGCTTCTGAGATGGATTGATCCGCTTTCCTTGAGTAATTCCTTGCTTCCCCCTCTGCGTCCCCCGTCTAAGTGCCTCTTCAGGTGTTTAAATAGGCTTTGGAATGCCTAAGAGCCCTGAAAATTGGCCTTTTCTAAATTGGACTAAACTTGGGCTCGGCAGGGACACGCTCGTGTGACACACCCGTGTGCGATTGTTTAAGGCAGTGGTCAAGGCTGTTAAATTGGCACGGGTGTGTGACCTACCTGTGTAAATCGTGCTTTGACCTTGCCAAAGGGACACGACCGTGTGGTCTGCCCGTGTGAGGAAGTCCAGGCCGTGTTGATTTTGTACATTGGCTCATTTTCTCCCTTTTTGGCCCATTTCTCGTTTCTTTCACTCTCCTACACTCACCTAAGTATAAAACATGAAATTAAGGCATTAAGAGCACCGAATTCACCAATTTGAAGGAAAAATCATCCATAAAATGTGCCAAGCATGGGATAGAAATATGTATAAATTACGGTTTATCATAATTATTCAGTGACATCTCTTTGATGAACTCATAAGCTTTTCCAGGTGTCTTATTATTGATGGTTCTGCCAGTAGCTGCATTGATCATTTGTCTAGTTGAGGGATTCAAACCATTGTGGAAAGTTTGATCTTGTAGCCAAAGAGGCAACCCATGGTGAGGGTACCTTCTCAATAGATCCTTGTATCTCTCCCATGCATCATAAAGTGTTTCTAAATCCATCTGCACAAAAGAAGAGATATCATTCCTTAATAGCCGTTTTAGCCGACGAAAAATATTTAAGCAAAAATTTTTCGGTCATTTGTTCCCAAGTGGTGATTGACCCCCATGGTAAGGAGTTCAACCACTGTTTAACCTTATTCTTCAATGCAAAGGGAAATAACCGAAGGCGAATGACATCGTCAGAAACATCATTAATCTTAAAATTGTCGCAGAATTCCAAAAAATTTGCTAAATGAGTGTTTGGATCTTCTTCCTACAAACCATCAAACTGAACAAACTGTTGTATCATTTAAATCGTGTTAGGTTTCAGTTCAAAATTATTTGCAACAACAGCTAGTCTGACTATACTCGATTTAGTTCTTGTTAAAGTATACATAGTACGAGGAGCCGGATTCTGATCTATTGGATTTGCAACAACCACAGGAGGTAGCGGATTATTTTGATTTTCAGCCATCTCCTCGATATTAGTGTGAATATCGCCCTCTCACTCTTCCTCTATGTATTGTAGGCTTCACCTTATTTCTCTTTGGTTTCTGCGAGCTATCCTCTCGATCTCACTATCAAAAAGCAAAGGTCCTGACGGGTTTCTTCTAGTCATAAACTATAAAAACCTGCCAGAAGTAAATAAAAGAAAATTTAATAATTAAAACAAAAACAAAATTAAATTGCAATAAAAATAATAAAATGGCTAAAGTAATAAAAATTAAGCATTCCTAATATCTTAGTCCCCAGCAACGGCGCCAAAAACTTGATGGTCGTGAAACTAACTAAAAAATTTGACTAAGGCAACTGCACCTATTGAACAGTAGTATAGTTATGGTGACCAGGAATATCGTACCCACGAGGACTAAAAGTACTAGTAATTACTATCTTTTTATTATCTAGCCTAAGAATTAAAGGATGTTTTTAAACTAAAACTAATTATCTAATTAACTAAGATTACGATAGAGATTAATGTTGGAAAATACTTTTTAGAAAATCGATGGAGAAGACAATACCCAAGGAAGAATCCGCCTAGACTTCACTTATTACTTCTGAATTAGACGATTTATTCACTTTACTTAATCTGTAGAAATCCCTAGTTTATGTTATTATCTCTCTCGAGACTAAAAACAACTGACTCTAGGTTGATTAATCAAAATCTCTTTCTAATTAAAACCTCTATTGTGGCATTAACTCGGTCTATGGATTCCCTTATTAGATTTGACTCTAATCCAGAAGATTTATGCCGTCCTATCTATAGGATTACATGCAACTCTGCTTAATTATGAACGATTTACTCTTAAACAGGGACTTTTGCTCTACTGAATAAACACATCAAAACCTGAATTAATATCTTAAAATATTAAAACAAGGATTAAAACTCACAATTAATAATAAGAACAAGTATTTATCATATAATTCAAATAGTAATAAGATCAGTCTTAGGTTTCATCTCCCTTAGGTATTTAGGGAGTTTAGTTCATAATAATGGAAAATATCTCAAAATTGGGAAAACAACAAAACATAAAGAAACCCAAAGAACTTCTAAGGAAATTGAATGGAGATATTCAGTCTTGAAGTAGATCCTGCTTTGGAGCTGATTCTGATGGCTGTCTTTGAGTATTTTCTCCTTTCTACTCTGCATCTCCCCCTTGATCCTCTTCTAGGGTGTTTATATAGACTTTGGAATGCCCAAAATAGCCCAAAATTAGCCTTTTTCGAATAGTATTAGACTTTGGCTTGACAGGGACACAACCCTGTCCCACGCCCGTATAAAGGTTCTCAGGCAGTGTGCAATTCTAACTTGATATAATGTCGACACGGCCATGCCACATGGGCATGTGGCCTACCTATGTGTCACACAAGGGCGTGTGGATTACCCGTGTGGAATACTGAGATAAGCCCATTTTGTCCGTTTTTGGCCCATTTCTTGCTCTTTTCACCTTCATATGCTCACCTAAGTATAAAACAAGAATTTAAAGGATTAGGAGCATCAAATTCTCTAAAACTTATGATAAATCATCCAAAAATATGCCAAGCATAGGATAAAAATATGTATATATTATGGTTTATCACTACAAGAAAACAGGTTTTTAGTGGCGTCTTTCACGGCACTTTAGTAGAAAACGCCACTAAAAAGCGAATAGATAGAGTATTAGCGGCATTTACAAAAAAAAGCCGCTAAAATATTAATCCGAACGACGTCGTTTAAATTGAGCTTTAGTGGCATTAGTGGCACTTAATCAGAAACGCCGCAAAAAGATTAAGCCAAACGACGTCATTTTACTTTGAGATTTAGTGGCATTAGCTGCGCTTTTTGATAAACGCCGCTAAAGCTTGATAACTATTTTATGTTTTAGGGATTGATATGGGTTTAATGGTTGTGGTTTAGGTAACTATCTATTTTATCTAAATAAAAAAAGTAATAGATTGATAAGGATAGGTAACTATCTATTTTAGATAGGACAAATTATAGTAAATTAAATAAGGCCTTATTTTTATTTTGATTTCGCTTTTATTTAATTTGATCATAACTGAAACCGACTAATTTATAAATTAACAATATAAATTAACTACACCACTCACTTAGTTATGGGACAGTTAATTTCATTTTAGTTACTTAATTATGAAAAATTACAATTTGATAACTTAAGTTACCAAGCTGTTAATTAAAATCAATGTTATGATTTTATCTAAACCGTAACGCACTAAAACCTTAAATCACTAAACCTTTAAACCCTTAAAACTCTAAACACTAGACCCATAACCCATAAATCTTAACTCATTGACCCTGATTCCTAACCCCTAACCCTTAAACCCATAAACTATAGGCCTTAAATCTCAAATCTTAAACTATAAATCCTAAACTCTTAAATCATAAACCCTAAAGTCGTAAAAATAAATTTTAATATAATATTAATGTGTAAATAGATATTAATATAAAAGCAAAAACAAAACACAAATAATGAAAGAGGGAAAAAAAGTGAAATGGAAAAACGATGCATTTGGCAAATGGAATATCAATCCAACATATATTTGAAGATTACGTTTATGTTTATGAGAATTATTTTTCGAAATTAATAATTATCTCACTTAAATTATGGTTAGCAGAAAGTTGAAAAATAGTGATGTTCTTTTTTACTATTAGTGAGTTTAGTGATTAGGGACTATTAGAGTATTATGGTTTTAAGGTACAACTAGGAGTATTGATAAAAATGAGAAAAAATCAAATGATTTTAAGGTTTATGTAACGCCCCAAATTTTTGGGAATTCTGAGAAAAAAAAGTTTGTAAAATTAAAATTCTGTGTTCTGCTAGTTTAATTGTGATAGTGGGCCTCTAGAAGGCCCAAGCTTAGGATAAAACCTGGTAGTTTTAATTAATTTTAATTCCATAAGAGAAAGGGGTTCTGGTAAAGTGGGCTTTGAGGAATTAATTGTGTAAAATAGATCACAAGGAAGCAAGTGGTGAAGTGGCAAGTGACGCCACAGGGAAGGCTATAAGTGGCGTGTGGAAGCTAGGGAGGACCCAGGTTCAAGTCACAATGACAGCAAATCGAGGGATTAATTTTTATGAACAAAAAGGTAAGTAGTGGAACTGAAGTAAAAGCCTGTCAAGAGGAGTTTGAGTTGCTCAGGAGATTGAGTAAGGAGGGGATAAGGGAGAGGATTTAGGAGCTGATCAAGGAGGATGGTGTTGGCCGAATAGTGGACTCTTGAGGAGTAAGAGTTGGCCAACCAAGGGTTTCTTTAGGGGGTAAATTTCGGCTAGGTCAAAGGCTAGGTATAAATTCAGCATTTGGGAGTGTTGTGCCGTTTTTTTTCTTTTCTGACCATTCTTCCTTCTCTTCCTTTCTTTTGTTTTATTTTTTCTCTCCATCTATCTTCCTTCTTCTTTCCTCCATTACCGAACCTTCCTACCATCTTGTTCATCTCCATTTTTCCCTTCAACCGTTTCAAAACCTTCATAGCCTTTGGCCATAAAAAGCCGAAATCTCGAAAGCTTGATTCTTTTTGTGCCGATTTCTTATAACCAAAACCACATCTCTTCTCTTCATCATTTGTGGCTGATTCACCAGCCCTCTAAAACCTCAAGTTTTGACGACAAGACCATAGCAAAACCCTCTCGTTTTACCTTTCTAAACACAAGTTGCAAAAAGTCGAAAACCCCACATTAAAAGGGACTTGGCCGAATACTGGAGTCACTGAAAGCTCGACTTTTGTTATCATTTGAGGGCTTAGATCTACATCGGGATCGAGTGGGAAACTCATTGGAATCATTCACTAAGGAATCGGTGGTAAGTCTTCTCCAAAACTTAGTCTTCTTACATATTTTAGGAAAAGCCGAAATCCCTAAAAGTTAGGGAGGTTGTCGATTTGGACTTGTAATCCTGAGGGGTCGTAATAACTATTTTGTTTTGGTAATAGCGTGATTTAGAGGCGGTTGATCAAGGGCTTGGACAGGTGGAACGATCAGATCTTTGGAGTTAACCATCTTTCGGCAGTAAGGTAAGAGCAATAAGGGTGTTAGGCATGTTTGGCTGAATGTGGTAGGGGACTATATACTCAATCTTATTTCGATATTTGGAGTGATATTAAGTGGTTCAATTGTAGGCAGTTCGTGTGTAGATCTCGTCGAGGAAATCCCAAAAACAGGTGTGTAACTGACACCCTCATAGGCTAGATCGGCAAAAGCCGAAAAGCCGAAATGCCGAAAAGCCGGTATTTTGGGCACTTGCGAGTGTGCGAATGCTCGTAAGACGTATGGGTAATTATTACTGGTAATTGAAAGTGATAAAACAGTAGTACGCGCGATTTCTTGCGTTTTGATATTTTGGGCTTAATGGGCCAAAACTGGGTTTATGGGCCAACGGGCCCAATTCGGTAAGAACACTCGGTAAGTGTTTCTGGCTAAACGTAATGGCTACGATATGCATGAAAACCTTAGAAATAGTTAGATGTACTAGAGTACCCCTATGTATGAAAAATTACCATTATACCCCTATGTATGCAAAATTACCATTATACCCCTATGTATGCAAAATTACCATTATACCCCTATGTATGCAAAATGACCTCTATACCCCTAGGGTTAATTTTGTCTGAAAAGCATGATGAATTAAATCTGTATGATGTATGCCATGAATGTATATCTGTTGTATGGGGACATGGGTTATATTATGGAGGAAGCGTCCTGGTGGCTATGCCACAAATTATCTGTTCTGGTGGCCCTGCCACATATATCTGATTCGGTGGCACCGCCACAAAATATCTCAGATCTGGTGACTCATCACATTTTTCAGATCCGCAACCATGCTACATATTTACGTGGCGTGTAGCGATTGGGTGGGTCGAGTAGTCTCCCACATGGCGAAAGGATGGTATGGGGGTGTATGTGGTTGGATATGGTTGGGTTTCTGCATAAGCATGATATATCTGTTTTGGTCTATTCTGGGCCTATGGGCTTTATTCTGATATCTGCTCGGCCGAGGCCAACTTATTTCTCTCGTGGTTTGAACCGATTTAGGCTATGGTTGGGTTGAATTACACACGAGTTTCCCAAAACTCACCCCTTATTTTCATCCTCGCACGTAATCCTCAACCATAGTGGGCTTGGAGCTGTGAGGGATTTGGACTGGCCACATGTTTCTACGAACCTGGTTTCTTTCTGGTGAACTAAACGTCCTTTTAATTTCATTTATGGTTTTGGGTTTTAAGTGTAATAAGGCCGCTTAATTATTTTTATGGTTTTGTTTTACTTTTATTATTTTATTTTATTATGATGAAAAAAAACTATGATAACTAAGGAAAATGGGTTAGCTTTAGGATGCGTTTTCAAAAACATTAAGTGATTTCAAAATAACTCGATTACAAGTGAGACTTCTGCTAAGCAAACGTTTTCAAACTTAATCACGTTATTAAGATGAACTTAACCAAATGGTTTTCTCACAATTATACGAGATGTTAGAGTGTGGCAATAGCGGTGTGCATGTCTAGGATTGGATTCGAAGGGAGCTTGGTACTTAGCAATCCGATGTGCTCACCTCCTCTTTTTTCGGTTTCCTACCGGTGCATGACTCCCATTCACTTTAACCTATATTAAAAGTATCTTTACATCACCAATAAGGTTTTCCAAACTAAGTAATACGGAATGTTTTGTACGCATCAATGTGGCGCACTGGATCCGGTCATAACGTCTAGGCCGGGTTTGGGGTGTTACATTTAATGGTATCAGAGCCTAGGTTGCAACAACTTGGCTGTGGAATGGGTTTACAAAAACGAAGATTTTCAAAAAAATCGGTTTTTAAAAAATCTGGACTTCTGAAGGTGGCATTCCGAATCTCCGGCCTAAGCCTGTAAGTATTCTGAATTTTTCTGAATATATTCTGAATTATCTGTCTGTACTGAAACATTACTAGAATACTCTAGATAGGATGCTACTGAAACCCTAGAAAAGCTTGCTAAAAGACTGAGACTGTAGCTAGACATCGATTCTGCGAAAACCAATTCTGAATTACTGTCTGAATCATAAAACATCTGTAATAAACATTGGAAGGATATTAATGCATAAAATTCGTAATCAGATAATACGATATGAGTACGCGAGCAGCTCGAGGAAGAGGCCGTGGACGAGGCCGAGGAAGAACTCAAGCGGGATCTTCGTCTTCAGGACATATGCCAGCGGCAGAAGCACCGGTACCATCGGCAACGGAAGTGGAATCACATGATCATGGTCCCGGGGATGACGCCCTGTTGCAGGCAATGCTTCGAGTTCTGGAAAGGGTTACCGGGGTAAGTTCGGGCAACAGAATTCGAGGATCGATTTCTGAACGACTCCGGGCTAACGGAGCGGAGATCTTTAGGGGTGTATCTGGTGTAGCCCCGAATGTGGCAGAATATTGGTTGGAGGCCACGGAACGAATCATGGATGACTTGGACTGTTTTGTGGAGCAGAAGCTGAAAGGGGCCGTATCGTTGCTGCGAGATGAGGCTTGTCAGTGGTGGCTCATCGTGAGGGATGGAATGTAACACCCCGTACCCGAGTCCGTCACCGGAGTCGAACACGAAGTGCTAATAGACATAAATATATTTCTTTTCACATCCATTTAAAAATTTCCAGCCGGTGGCTAAGCGTATCTTGTCACTTTAAAATCATATCTTGAGTTCCACAACTCGAAAATCAGTTTCGTGATTTTCCCTGAAACTAGACTCATATATGCATCTACAAATTTTTTTCTAGAATTTTTGGTTGGGCCAATTAGTACAGTTTATTAGTTAAAGTCTCCCATGTTACAGGGATCGACTACACTGACCTTTGCACATTACAACTTGGATATCTCCCTGTACAGGGCTTTAATACTAATGACGTTTGTTTCTGTAGAAACTAGACTCAAAGAGGAATCTATACATATATGGCATGACTCCTAATTATCTCTGGTTAATTTACAATGAATTTCCAAATTCGGAATAGGGAATCCAGAAACTGTTCTGGCCCTGTCTCGCGAAAACTTCAATATCTCTTAACATACTGTTCATATGATCTTTTCATTACTTTCCTATGAAAATAGATTCATCAAGGTTCATTTACACAATTTATTCACTATTTAATTCCATTCCTACTATTTTTAGTGATTTTTCACATCCACATCACTGCAGCTGTCAACCTCTGTCTTTAAGGTAGATTTTACCTACTTCATAATTTCCTTGATTCAACTATCCCTTTTAGCATACATGGCACAAAAGATGATCACGGTTAACCATTCCAAGGGCTAATCGATTCCAAACATTTCCACATCTCTTAATGAACAACATAAAAAATGATTATGATACCATGCCAAAGTGTATATAAGCCATTTTCGCATGGCTATCCAAATTTATACAAAATCAAAGGGTCTATGACCAACAAACGAATGAGTAGTCCTATACATGCCATTTCAAAGTTCAACCAAAATTTGTACCAAAAGGGGCTTTGATAGTGTGGGAGACTTGACTTCCAAAAATCCGAGTCCGATGGTGACGAGCCAAAATCTATAAAACAGAGAACAAAGAAACGGAGTAAGCAATTTATGCTTAGTAAGTTTTGAGCAAGGATTCGGCACAACAAAAGCATAGCATTCATATAGCTAAACGGATAATTTCATATGCACACATTCTCAATATCATACTTACTTCACATTACCAACCCTTATGTTCATACACAAAAGATCATCTTAGCCAAAGGCCGGTAGCTCGTTTGTCAACTGAGCGAATACTTATTTGTAAGGGCTCAACTAATTCAAAGCACATACGAAACATACCTCATTGCTGGAATTTTGCAAGCGTATTAACTGAAATTTTTACAGCAAGATTGCTCATTCCCGAATCACGTACCTTCGGATTTTATCCGGATATAGCGACTCGCTCAAAAGCCTTCGGGACATAGCCCGGTTATAATAGCTCGCATAAATGCCTTCGGGACTTAACCCGGATTTGGGAACTCACACAAATGCCTTTGGATCTTAGTCCGGATATGGTCACTTAGCACAAAGCCTTCGGGACTTAGCCCAGACATCATTCGAATAACCATGCACATTTAACACTAAATCATGACACATTCGTATTTCATTTTCATTAGCAAAAACTCAAACACAAGACACTTATCACACTTGCAAATTTCGGCTCAATATCCACACACAAAGAGCTTGATTTCGACTTGCTTAAAACATGATCTAATCAAATCATAATTTAAGCTCTATTACTCAAGAACTTACCTCGGATGTTGTCGAACGATTTCGATGGCTATTCGACCACTTTTTCCTTCCCTTTATCGGATTTAGATCCCCTTTGCTCTTGAGCTTAATTAAATAAATAAATCGATTTAATAATTTGAGCATCGAAAAGAGGAACACAAGGCACTTAGCCCACATTTATACATTAGACATTAAAGTCACATACATGTGAAATCATGCATCAACTCAAGATATTAACCCACACTCCCTTTTTAGCCGATTGTCCTAACCAAGATAAAGGCATCAATATGCTTGCCTCTAACCGAATGCATGCACACCAATCCATCTCATGTGGCCGAATATGCATGTTGATGTTGAGGCCAATTACCTATTTAATACCACACATAAATGGCATACATTTTACTAACTAATGCATTACATATTGTAGCTCAATACGCATCTATCATTTACTTCATAACCGAAACATCATCATAAGAAAATATATACCTTGAGATAGTATATATGTCATACCAATACATCATGTGCAAACATATATACATATAGGTGCAAGGGCTGAATCTCAAGTTGATTATAACCAAATATAAACATATATCCAAAACACAAATCTTACCTACCATGCAATAAGCATAAATCATACTTATGGATATACCATGGCGAATACATCACAACACCATACCATTTCAATTTTGGTCATGGTTAAACAAAGAACTTAATGTCTCACTCAAAATGCTAAAAAGAAAATCCAAGAGTCATCAACCCACCATCACATATATCATTAACAAGCTTCATATTTAGCATGCAATGGCATTAACACAAAATCCACCTTAGCCGAATATCATCCCCATGACATAGCAAAGATTTGAACCAAGGGCTAATTAGAACTCAAGCTAGCAACTAAAACATGCATGAATCTCATGGCACAACCTCAAACATACCTTAATCTAGATACAAGTATGGCCAAACCTCCTCCTAATCCTCTTCCAAACCAAGCATGAAGCAAAACTCCTCCTTCTTCCTTAAAATTTTCGCCAAGAGAAGTGAAAAAATGATGAACACTTTTTTTTTTGTTTTCTATCCCTCAACTCACAGCAATGGGGGGGGATCACACACCTTCTCTCTTTTTTTTTTCTTCCCATTTCTTTATTCCTAACCTTAGTTTATTGTTTCCTCCCATAATGCACCAACAAAACATGTCCATGACATGTTTTGCCCATCCTCCTTTGTCATGGCCGGCCACCACTTATAAAAAGAAGGGGTATTTGACATGCAAAGCCATTGTTTTGCATGCATGTTTCAATTAGTCATCACACATTTCCCTATCCTACTTTCAAAGTTTACTACTAGGTACTTTTTAGTGAAATTCACATTTATAACCCTAAATCAAAACATCAAAAATGTCACACACAAATTAACACATATTATAGGCATCAAAATGAATATTAAATTATTTTTATGCCTCGGTTTTGTGGTCCCGAAACCACATTCCAACTAGGGTCGTTTTAAGGCTGTCACATGGAACCCCAGCTGATAGGGTTACTTGGGAGTATTTAAGACGACCTTTAAAGGAAAGTACGTCGGGCAAGTTATGTGGACGCCTGTGAGGAAAGAATTCCTGAATCTGGTCCAAGGAGGCAAAACTGTTGCTGAGTACGAGGCTGAATTTCTGAGGCTGAGTAGGTATGCTGTGGGAATAGTTGCTACGGAGTATGAGCGTAGCGTTCGCTTTGAGGATGGACTCAGAGATGACCTTAAGGTGCTAATTGCTCCGCAGAGGGAGCGTGACTTCGCGGTTCTGGTGGAAAAAGCTAAGATTGCTGAGGAGGTAAAGCGTACTGAGAGGCAGAACCGTGAGAAAGATCGAAACCGTTTCCGGAGGGATTCTGGACCTTCGGGTGGAGCAAACAAGATTGTCAAAAGGGCGAGAGTGGAGGAGCCAGTTCGAGCTGTTCCGATGAATGTGGTTAGACCGCCAATCTGTGGGGACTGTGGTAAGGTACACCTGGGTGAGTGTAGGAAATGTTCTGGTGCCTATTTCCGATGCGGATCTATGGAGCACAGAGTTAAGGATCGCCCACGAGAGAGCGATCGAGGCTCGAGTTCTTTGTCTGAGGGTTGTTCAACCCATGAGAGGTGGACCACAACCACCGAGAGGACGTGGACAAGGTAGGGGCGAAAATGGCAATGGAAATGGTCGAGGTCGAGGAGCCCCTGGCATGGGAGCCAGAAATGCTGAGGCTCGACAGCTAGCGTTGGTGTATGCGTTAAATCGTCGAGAGGAGGCGACGCCTTTTGATGTCATAACTGCACGTTTTAGTTTCTAATATGCCGTATACTGCCTTGGTGGATATTGGATCTACTCATTCTTATGTTGCCTGTGCCATATCTGGGTCTTTGGGAGTGCATTCTGAGAAGATAGTAAGTGGGGTATCTATGCTAAGTCCCTTGGGTCACTCTGTTAGGGTAGACAAGCTGTATAAGGATGTACCCTTAGAAACTCAAGGTAGGATCTTTCCTGGCGATCTAATGGAGTTGCCGTTTGGAGAGTTTGACATCATTTTGGGAATAGACTGGCTTGTTAAGTATAAGGCGACTCTGGACTGTGCTGCTAAGCGAATGGTGCTAAGGACCACGGAAGGGGATGAGGTTGTGGTGATAGGTGAATAAAGGGACTATTTGTCTAATGTGATATCGGCATTAAGGGCTGAAAAGTGGATTCAGAAAGGTGGTGAGGCCTATTTGGCATTTTTAAGTCAAACAGATGTAGAGGGGCTGACAGTGGATAAGGTTAGAACTGTAAAAGAGTTCTAAGATGTCTTTCCGGAGGAGCTTCCGGAATTGCCTCCAAATCGAGAAGTCGAATTTGGAATCGACCTGTTGCCTGGGACAGCACCAGTGTCCATTGCACCATATAGGATGGCACCGAAGGAGTTAGTGGAGTTAAAGGCGCAAATTCAAGAATTGTTGGATAGGGGCTTTATTAGGCCAAGTGTGTCTCCATGGGGATCACCGGTGCTATTTGTGAAGAACAAGGATGGGACGATACGCATGTGCATTGATTATCGCCAGTTGAATAAATTGACGATTAAGAATAAGTACCCTCTGCCAAGGATTGACGATCTGCTCGACCAGCTTAAGGGAGCTTCTGTATTTTCCAAGATCGATCTTCGATCTGGATATCATCAATTAAGGGTCAAGGAGGCAGATATTCATAAGACAGCATTCAGGACTCGTTATGGTCATTATGAGTTTCTGGTTATGCCATTTGGACTAACAAACGCTCTTGTAACGTTTATGGATCTGATGAATTGTGTGTTCCAACCATTTCTGGATCAGTTCGTGGTCGTCTTTATTGACGATATTCTGGTATATTCGGAGACCGAAGCAAAACATGATGAGCATCTCCGCACTGTGTTGCAAGTGTTAAGGGAGAAGGAACTTTATGCGAAGTTCAGCAAGTGTGAGTTCTGGTTGAGGGAGGTAACCTTTTTGGGGCATGTGGTCTCTGCAGAGGGGATTAGAGTGGATCCTCGAAAGATTGAAGCAATTTTGGAATGGAAGCCACCTAGGTCGGTTTCAGAAATTCGAAGTTTCCTAGGGTTGGCAGGATACTACAGAAGGTTTGTGGAAGGTTTTTCTGTGATGGCAGCACCTCTCACAAAACTCATAAGGAGAGGAGTGCCGTTTGTATGGATGGAGAAGTAGCAAGAAGCTTTTGAGAGGTTGAAGAAAGTTCTGACTGAAGCACCTATGTTAATTCAACCAGAGTCTGGGAAAGATTTTACTGTGTACAGTGATGCATCACACGTAGGTTTGGGTTGTGTGTTGGTGCAAGAGGGTAAGGTGGTTGCTTATGCGTCTCGACAACTTAAGCCTCACGAAGGGAACTATCCCACTCATGATTTGGAGTTAGCAGCAGTGATCTTTACACTTAAAATCTGGAGACATTACTTGTATGGAGAAAGGTGTATTATATACACAGATCATAAGAGTCTCAAGTATTTGCTGACTCAGAAGGAACTGAACCTTAGGCAAAGGAGATGGATAGAGTTGCTTAAGGATTATGATTGTTCAATTGAATATCACCCAGGCAAGGCTAATGTGGTAGCCGATGCTCTAAGTCGTAGAGCTGTATCTGATCTGAGAGCAATGTTTGCTCGTCTAAGTTTGTATGATGATGGAAGTCTGTTGGCTGAATTGCAAGTAAGGCCAACTTGGGTGGATCAGATTAAGGGAAAGCAATTGAAAGATGAGTCTTTGGTCTCTCGTTTTCAACAAGTTAAGGAAGGGGAAACTTTTCAGTTTAGGTTAAATGATGATGGGGTTCTGTGTTTTCGAGGTAGAATTTGTGTTCCGAAGGACTCTGACTTGAGACAGTCAATTTTGAAGGAAGCTCATGGGGGACTTTGTCCCATGCATCCTGGGGGGAATAAGTTGTACCATGACTTGCGAGAACTGTATTGGTGGCCTGGACTTAAGCGAGAGGTAACGGAATTTGTGGAGAAATGTCTGACATGCCAGCAAGTGAAAGCTGAGCATCAGTTAACTTCTGGATTATTGCAGCCAGTAAAAATACCACTTTGGAAGTGGGAAAGGGTAACCATGGACTTTGTGAGTGGGCTACCCTTGACACCATCGAAGAAAGACTCGATATGGGTGATTGTGGATAGGTTGACCAAGTCGGCTCATTTTATACTGTTCGCATGACTTTTCTCTTGGTTAGCCAAGTTGTATGCGGCAGAGATTGTGCGACTGCATGGAGTTTCGGTTTCGATTATCTCTGATCGGGATCCTAGATTCACATCTCGGTTTTGGAAAAAGTTGCATGAGGCTTTGGGAATGCGATTGAACTTTAGTACGGCTTTCCATCCCCAAATTGATGGTCAGTCGAAAAGAGTTATTCAGATTCTGGAAGACATGTTGAGGGGATGTGTTATTGATTTCCTAGGTAGTTGGGAGGATTACTTGCCTTTGGCAGAGTTTGTATACAACAATAGTTATCAGTTGAGTATTCGAATGGCACCTTATGAGGCACTGTATGGGCGAAGGTGTCGAACACCTAGTTGTTGGACTGAACTGGGGGAGCGACAAGTTCTTGGACCTGAGTTGGTGGCAGATATTGAGGATAAGGCTAGGTTAATTAGAGATCAGTTAAAGGAAGCGTCTGATAGGAAAAAGTCGTATGCAGATCTGAAGCGTAAGGAGATTGAATACTCAGTGGGCAATATGGTCTTCTTGAAGGTTTCACCTTGGAAGAAGATACTAAGGTTTGGTAAGAAGGGCAAGTTGAGTCCGCGATTCATTGGGCCTTATCGGATTTTGAAGCGAGTAGGCCCAGTGGCTTATCAGTTGGAATTGCCTTCAGAGTTAAACAGGATTCACTATGTGTTTCACGTCTCCATGTTAAGGCGCTATCGTTCTGACCCTACTCATGTCTTGCCGGTTGCAGAAATTGAGGTGCGAGCTGATTTGACCTTTGAGGAGGAGCCTGTACAAATATTGGATCGAGACGTTAAGGTTCTGAGGAGGAAATTTGTACCATTAGTGAAAGTACTTTGGCGTAACCATGGAAGAGAAGAAGCTACTTAGGAGCCAGAGGAGGCAATGCAACAACAATACCCTCATCTGTTCGGATCAGGTAAATTTCGAGGACGAAATTTCTTTAAGGAGGGTAGAGTTGTAACGCCCCAAATTTTTGGGAATTTTGAAAAAAAAAAGTTTGTAAAATTAAAATTCTGTGTTCTGCTTGTTAAGTGCAGGTTTAATTGTGATAGTGGGCCTCTAGAAGGCCCAAGCTTAAGATAAAACCCGGTAGTTTTAATTAATTTTAATTCTATAAGAGAAAGGGGTTCTGGTAAAGTGGGCTTTGAGGAATTAATTGTGTAAAATAGATCACAAAGAAGCAAGTGGTGAAGTGGCAAGTGACGCCACAGGGAAGGCTATAAGTGACGTGTGGAAGCTAGGGAGGACCCAGGTTCAAGTCACAATGACAGCAAATCAAGGGATTAATTTTTATGAACAAAAAGGTAAGTAGTGGAACTGAAGTAAAAGTCTGTCAAGAGGAGTTTGAGTTGCTCAGGAGATTGAGTAAGGAGGGGATAAGGGAGAGGATTTAGGAGCTGATCAAGGAGGATGGTGTTGGCCGAATAGTGGACTCTTGAGGAGCAAGAGTTGGCCGGCCAAGGGTTTCTTTAGGGGGGTAAATTTCGGCTAGGTCAAAGGCTAGGTATAAATTCAGCATTTGGGAGTGTTGTGCCATTTTTTTTCTTTTCTGACCATTCTTCCTTCTCTTCCTTTCTTTTCTTTTCTTTTTTCTCTCCATCTATCTTCCTTCTTCTTTCCTCCATTGCCGAACCTTCCTATCATCTTGTTCATCTCCATTTTTCCCTTCAACCGTTTCAAAACCTTTATAGCCTTTGGCCATAAAAAGCCGAAATCTCGAAAGCTTGATTCTTTTTGTGCCGATTTCTTATAACCAAAACCACATCTCTTCTCTTCATCATTTGTGGCTGATTCACCAGCCCTCTAAAACCTCAAGTTTTGACGACAAGACCATAGCAAAACCCTCTCGTTTTACCTTTCTAAACACAAGTTGCTAAAAGCCGAAATCCCCACATTAAAAGGGACTTGGCCGAATACTGGATCCACTGAAAGCTCGACTTTTGTTATCATTTGAGGACTTAGATCTACATCGGGATCGAGTGGGAAACTCATTGGAATCATTCACTAAGGAATCGGTGGTAAGTCTTCTCCAAAACTTAGTCTTCTTACATATTTTAGGAAAAGCCGAAATCCCTAAAAGTTAGGGAGGTTGTCGATTTGGACTTGTAATCCTGAGGGGTTGTAATAACTATTTTGTTTTGGTAATAGCGTGATTTAGAGGCAGTTGATCAAGGGCTTGGACAGGTGGAACGATCGAATCTTTGGACTTAACCATCTTTCGGCAGTAAGGTAAGAGCAATAAGGGTGTTAGGCATGTTTGGCCGAATGTGGTAGGGGACTATATACTCAATCTTATTTCGATATTTGGAGTGATATTAAGTGGTTCAATTGTAGGCAGTTCGTGTGTAGATCCCGTCGAGGAAATCCCAAAAACAGGTGTGTAACTGACACCCTCTCATAGGCTAGATCGGCAAAAGCCGAAAAGCCGAACTGCTGAAAAGCCGGTATTTTGGGCACTTGCGAGTGTGCGAATGCTCGTAAGACGTATGGGTAATTATTACTGGTAATCGAAAGTGATAAAATTGCAGTACGTGCGATTTCGTGCGTTTTGATATTTTGGGCTTAATGGGCCAAAACTGGGTTAATGGGCTAACGGGCTCAATTCGGTAAGAACACTCGGTAAGTGTTTCTGGCTAAACGTAATGGCTACGATATGCATGAAAACCTTAGAAATAGTTAGATGTACTAGAGTACCCCTATGTATGCAAAATTACCATTATACCCTATGTATGCAAAATTACCATTATACCCCTATATATGCAAAATGACCTCTATACCCCTAGGGTTAATTTTGTCTGAAAAGCATGATGAATTAAATCTGTATGATGTATGCCATGAATGTCTATCTGTTGCATGGGGACATGGGTTATATTATGGAGGAAGCATCCTGGTGGCTATGCCACAAATTATCTGTTCTGGTGGCCCTGCCACATATATTTGTTCTGGTGGCACTGCCACAAAATATCTGTATTTGGTGACTCTGTCACATTTTCTGTATCTGGCAGCCATGCTGTATATTTCTGTGGCGTGTAGCGATTGGGTGGGTCGAGTAGTCTCCCCACATGGCGAAAGGATGGTATGGGGGTGTATGTGGTTGGATATGGTTGGGTTTCGCATAAGCATGATATATCATTTGGTCTGCATTCGGGCCTATGTGCTTTATTCGATATCTGCTCGGGCTAAGGCTAACTTATTACATCTCGTGGTTTGAACTGATTTAGGCTATGGTTGGGTTGAATTACACATCGAGTTTCCCAAAACTCACCCTTATTTTCATCCTCGCAGTAATCCTCAACCATTGTGGGCTTGGAGCTGTGAGGGATTTGGACTGGCCACATGTTTCTACGAACCTAGTTTCTTTCTGGTGAACTGGACGTCCTTTTAATTTCATTTATGGTTTTGGGTTTTAAATGTAATAAGGCCGCTTAATTATTTTTATGGTTTTGTTTTACTTTTATTATTTTATTTTATTATGATGAAAAAATTATGATAACTAAGGAAAATGGGTTAGCTTTAGGACGTTTTCAAAAACATTAAGTGATTTCAAAATAACTCGATTACAAGTGAGGCTTCCGCTAAGCAAACGTTTTCAAACTTAATCACGTTATTAAGATGAACTTAACCAAATGGTTTTCTCACAATTATACGAGATGTTAGAGTGTGACAATGGCGGTGTGCATGTCTAGGATTGGATCCGAAGGAGCTTGGTACTTAAGCGATCCGGCTGCACTCAGCTCCTCTTTTTCGGTTTCCTACGGTGCATGCTCCCATTCACTTTAACCTATATTAAAAGTATCTTTACATCACCAATAAGGTTTTCCAAACTAAGTAATACGAAATGTTTTGTACGCATCAATGTGGCGCACTAGATCCAGTCATAACGTCTAGGCTGGGTTTGGGGTGTTACAGTTTAAATAAGCAATAAGAATCTTGACGTTTATGGTTACGAATTTAGGGTGCATGGATTTAGGGGTTAAGTTTTAAAATTTAAGTTCAAGGTTTAAGGTATTGGGTTTAGAATTTAGTTTATAAGGTTTAGGGTATTGGGTATTGGGTTTAGGGTTTAGTCTATAGTGTTTAGGGTTTAGGGAATTGTGTATTTGGTTTAGGGTTTAGTCTACAGGGTTTAGGGTATTGGGGTTTAGTGTATTGGTTTTTGGATTAATTATACTTATTAAAAATTGTGTTTAAATCAAAGGCATTAGCGACGTTTTAGTCTAAAACGCCGCAAAAAACATTTAAATTTAAACAAAACGGCACCGTATTGGTTTTACATATGGGAAATTGAATAAAAACGCAGCCGTTTTAAGTGGCACGGTTAGTTGCGCTTATTAGAAAACGCCACAAAAATATGATTAAAAGAATGAAAATGGAGTCGTTCTACTTGGAGGGACAGCGGAGTTAGTGGCGCTAGGTCATAAACGCCGCTAAAAGTATAAGAAATTGTATTGAAACGTCGTCATTTTATTTTGCGGGTAGTGGATTTAGTGGCGCTATCTTATAAACGCCACTAATAATATGAAAAATTGAATGAAAACTACGTCATTTTATGTGGCGCGGTTTAGGAATAAGTGGCGCTATCTTATAAATGCCGCTAAGAATATGAGAAACCGAATGAAAACTACGTCGTTTTATGTGGCACGGTTTAGGAATTAGTGGTGCTATCCTAAAAATGCCGAAAACAAACTGAGTTACTGGCGCTTCTTTATAAATGCCACAAATGTCATTTTCTTGATATCCAAAACTGTGTCGTTCTGGTTTCATTCGTTTAACTCCAAATCACTCCCCCGATACTTCTTGTTCTTTCCCTTAGCAAAATTTCCCCAATTCAGGCTATTCCCCCCAAATCCCTAAATTTTCCCTAAGTCTAAATCCCAACCGATCCGCTGGTGAAGAATCTGACCCTACCACTGCTTCATCGTCCTCGGCTAACCCTCTACTGCATCGTCGTCGGTTTCCACTGTTGCAGTCAATCGGTAAATGTCTCTGCTCTTTCGACAGTTTCTGTTGTTTATTTTAATAGAAACCCAGGGAATGCAGATTTCTATTGTTAATGCTTTCTGTTGTTAATGCTCAGCACTCAACCTTCCTTCCACTTGTAAATTTTATAATAGATGATGTTGGTTTAGTAGTTTAATCAATTTGGGCCCTTCGTGTTTATTGTTTTGAACTAATTTCATTGTTGCGGTAAGCTTCTATGAGACTTCAATAACTGCGTGTTCTGCCACAATACTTGACCAGAAGAGTAAACTGGTTCACATTGGAACAAGACATTATATCTTTCCATGTAATGTCGTATATGCATGTATCTTTATTAGATATTGTAAAGGGTTGTTAATAATTTTCTGATATATAAGTTCCAAAAAAGGAAGGACCTAGTTGAATTTATTATTACTGCATTAAGTTTCCTGCTATCCGCAACAGTGTTTTCGAATGGAAGCTCACTCAAACTATAATATATATGCAAAATTTGAACCTGTACAAAACTTGAATACCGCCTATATGAAATTTGCAGTGTCAATAACTAGCAAATAATTTGATTTTCCTTTTACAACTTGTTTTGTATTTAGCTATTATCTGTGACAGCCTTAAAACGACCCTAGTCGAAATATGGTTTTGGGACCACAAAACCGAGGCATAAAAATAATTTAATATTTATTTTATTGCCTATAATGTGTGTTAACCCATGTGTGACATTTTTTATGCTTTGATTTAGAGTTATAAATGTGAATTTCACTAGAAAGGACCTAGTAGTAAACTTTGAAAGTATGATGGGGAAATGTGTGATGACTAATTAAAGCATGCATGCAAAACAATGGACTTGCATGTCAAATTCCCCCCCCAATAGCTAGTGGCCGGCCATGACAAGGAATTATGGGCAAAAATCATGTCATGAAACATGTTTGGTAAGTGGGTTATGTTGGAATAAATAAAATAAGGAGTATGGAATAAAAAAAATGTGTGTGTGAAGGCTTCTCCCTCCCCATTGCCGTGTAGGTAGGAAAGAAAACAAAAAATTTTGTTCATCCATTTTCACTCTCTTTTTGGCCGAAAATACTAAGGATAAGGAGGGAGTTTTGCTTCATACTTTGTTTGGAAGAGGATTAGGAAGAGGTTGGCTATACTTGCATCAAGATTAAGGTATGTTTGAGATTCATGCATGTTTTTAGTTGCTAGCTTGATGTTCTTGTTAGCCCATGGTTCAAATCTTTGTTATGTCATGGGAATGAAATTCGGCCAAAGTGAATATGGTGTTAATGCCATTGCATGCTAAATATCAAGCTTGATAATGATACATGTGATGGAGGATTGAGGATTCTTAGATTTTCTTTTAGCATTTTTTTGAATGAGATACTAAGTTCCTTGTTTTACCATGACCAAATTGAAATGGTATGGTGTTGTGGTATTCGGCCATGTTATATCCATAAGTATGATTCATGCATGTTGCATGGTAAGTAAGATTTAAGCTTTGGATATGTGTATATATTTGGATATAAGCCACTTGAGAATTCGGCTCTAACATATATCTATGTATATATGTTCGCACACGATGTATTGGTATGACATATATGCTATTTCAAGGTGTATATTTGCTTGTGATGATGTCTCGATTATGAAGTAAATGAGAGATGTGCAATGAGTTACGATATGTAATGCATTAGTAGTAAAATATATGCTATTTTTGTGTGGTATTAAGTGTATAATTGGCCTCAAATTGGACATGTGTATTCGGCCACATGAGGGGAAATTGGTGTGCATGCATTCGGTTAGAGGCAAGCATATTGATGCCTATTCTTGGCTTAGAAAATTCGGCTAAGAGGAATATTAACTAATGTGTTGAGTTCGATTCATGATTTCATACATATGCGACTTTGATGCCTAATGAGTATATATATTGGCTAAGTATCTTGAATTCCTCTTTCGATGCTCACATGATAAAACCAATTTATTTGTTAAATTAAGCTCAAGAGCAAAGAGGAGCTAAATCCGATAAGGGGAAGGAAAAAGTCGTGGAATAGCCGTCAAAATCGTTCGACCACGTCCGAGGTAAGTTCTTGAGCAATAGAGCTTAAATTTTGAATTGATTAGATCATGTTTAAAGCAAATTAAAATCGTGCTCTTTGTGTGTGGCTATTGAGCCGAAATTACAAATGTGATAAGTGACTTGTGTCTGAATTTTGCTAATAAAAATGAAATGTGAATGTGTTATGGTTTATTGATAAATGTACATGGTTATTCGAATGATATCCGGGCTAAGTCCCAAAGGCTTTGTGCTAAGTGACTAAATCCGGACTAAGATCCGACGGCATACGTGCGAGTTACTAAATCCGGACTAAGATCCAAAGGCTTTCGAGCAAGCTACTAAATCCGGGTTGAGTCCCAAGGCATTCGTATGAAGTTATCAGAACCGGGCTATGTCCCAAGGCATTTGAATGTGTAGCCATATCCGGTTAAACTCAAGATATGTGATTCAAGAATGAATGAACCTGCTGTAAAATTTCAGCTAATACGCTTGAAAATTCCAGCAACGAGGTATGTTCGTATGTGCTTTGGAATAGTTGATTCCCTTCGAATAATATTCGCTCAATCGAGAAATGAGCTTTCGGCATTTGGCTAAGATGAACCCTTATGTATGAATATAGGGGTTGGAATGTGAAATAAGTATGATATTGAGAATTTGTGCATATGAAATTATCCGTTAGCTATATGAATGTTATGCTTTTGTTGTGCTGGAATCCTTGCTCTAACTTACTAAGCATAAATTGCTTACTCCGTTTCTCTGCTTTCTCTGTCTATAGATTTTGGCTCGTCACCATCGGACTCGGGATTTCTGGAAGTCAAGTCTCCCACACTATCAAAGTCCCTTTCGTATATATTTTGGTTGGATTTTGAAATGGCATGTATAGGACTACCCTTTTGTTGCGTTTTAAGTACTTTTGTGATGTATGTGTGTACGACCATGCGAAAATGGCTCGTAAAAGTGGAGTATGGCATTAGACCATTTGTGCTTATGTATATATGTATGGTTTTATGATGTGACTACGGACTGAATGGAAGTGTGAGCAAATGATCAGCCATTGGAATGGCTAAAAATGATTATATGTGGACCTATGTATGACAAAACTTTAGTTGGTCCATAGAAACCACGAAATAGGTAAGGTTTACCTGAAAAATAGATGCTGACAGCAGCAGTGGTGTGGATTTGAAAAATCACTAAAAATTGTAGGAATGGAATTAAATAGTGAATAAATTATGTAAATGAACCTTGATGAATCTTCTTTCATATGGAAGAAACGAAACGGTCATATGAATTATATGTTAAGAGATATTAAAGTTCTCGTGAAACAGGGCCAGAACAGTTTCTGGATCCCCTGTTCCGACTTTAGAAATTAATTGTAAATTAACCAGAGATAATTAGGCATCATGCCATATATGTATAGATTCCTCTCTGAGTCTAGTTTCTATAGAAATAAACGGTATCAGAATTGAATCCCTGTACAGGGAGATATCCAATTCGTAACGCACGAAGGTCAGTGTAGTCGATCCCTGCAACAGGGGAGACTTTAACTAATGAACTGTACTAATTTTCCCGACCAAAAATTCTAGAAAAAATATGTTGATGGACTTATGAGTCTAGTTTCAGGGAAAAATTACGAAACTGATTTTCGAGCTTTAAAACTCAAGATATGATTTTTGAAGCGACAGTGATGCAGTAACCAGCTAGTCTGGAAAATTTTTAGGGACTGTGAAAACAATTTAGCTGAGTTTGTGTGCACCTTGTGTTCGACTCCGGTAACGGGCTCGGGTACGGGGTGTTACATTATCTGATGTCGGTGGTAAATAATTTTATTTATAAAAATTTAGGTGAATTGCACCCGTGGTCACTGAAATATTAATAAGTTTACACTTTGGTCAGAAAGTAATCTGGTGGTCTTCATTTAAGTTTTACTCCTAAAAAATATACTTCATTTTCCTTTTTGTTTGAATCCTTGTTGCTTATCTGATTGTATATATAGTCTATCTAGCTTGATTTATTTGGATCTTTTTAACCCCACATTTTTTAAAACAAACCTTAATTTTTACATTTTTGTTTCATTGGTGTTGTAGGTGATTCGAGGGCAGGCATAGAAAACCCATTTGATTGGCTCTTTTCTAGCAGTTTGGCATCAAATTATCAGGACCTACATTTGCTATTCTTTTCATACACTAAAGCAATACATAGAAAGCCTAGATAGCGAAAAGGTTAGTTAATCTTTTATTTTTTTTTTATTTTTTAAATTACTATTCTTGTTTATCCTTAGATTATTTTTCAATTTCGTGTCTGTTCATTGTTTACAGGTGTAATTTAAATTGCCATCCAATTTAATCGACTCTACCATCCAAATTACAATTTTTAAGAGGCATGTATATTTGCTAAACTGTTTCTCTTGTCCCCATTGTAGCAGAAATATTATCATCATATCCATGCATATATTCCACCATGCTATTTATGGCACAGTAAGTCCATTCAACTCTTTTAAGTAGAACAGATTTATCTTATATTAAATATTAAAAATTTTATTAGCAAATTGCACACTAAAAAAATAAAGCTAGTTTTAAACTTTAAAATGATATTATTTAAAGAAAACATTGAAATGTAAAAGGGAATGAACTTTAATGAATGTTGCCCAAAGCCAGCTCTTCAAAGCAGTCTCAAGCAATTCTAGTAGACATTAGCATGAAATGCTTACCTTTTATCAATTTATGCTGTCTTTACATTTAGTTTCTTGGTATCTATCAAATCCCTTTGTGATCTCTTTATTCATTTGTGTTGGTAAAAAATTGAATGGCTGCCACATTACACATTTTAGAATCATCATGGTTTGGGAATTTGCAGGCATACATTAGAACTTGGGCTAGAAGTCCAAACCCCATTTGTTATATCAAATAAAGGTAAAAAGTTGAATACTAATATGAGGATTACCACTTTTCTTGAATTCATTTAGAAAATTGAAAGAAAAACTGCTGTTCAGATGTTTGGAAGATTCTTTGTTCGTTGTTTAAGATATTTGGGAAACTAGTCTTTTTTGGTTTACTATGATTGTTTTTTTTTTTTTTTGAAGTAGTTATTGTTGATAATAATTTTGCTGCCGATCCAATGTGTGTTATTAACTTTAGAATTCCTTTGCTTTTAACATGTCTCTATAGGGTCAAATATATTTTTCATAAAATCAATATATTTTTTCATAAATTATTTTCCATAAATAGTTTACACAAAACAAATAGATCTTAAGTTTATATATTCTATCAATTTGATCTTGATTTAACAAATTAAATCGTAATATTTATATATTCTGTCAATTTAGTCATAATTTAACAAATTTAGCTCGTAACATTTATACGTTATGTTAACATTTTACACAAATTACATGAAAAATAAATATAATGCCAAATTTAAATGTATTTAATTGTTACCTTTTGGAATTAACATGAAATAAGTTTCTTTAATTTATTTAAAGGTATAATAAAAATATTTTTATTTGATATTTATTTTAATATAATACTTATTCTTACCTATAATCTTTAAAAATACTCTCTATTTTTTAAAAAAATCACTAAAATTAGTTAGTATATATAGGAAAGGCCCTTTATAAAAATTAAAATAATTTAATACACTTTTGTAACTATTTATATAATTAATAATTTAATAATCTAACCATTGAAATTTATATACATCATGCATGTTAATTCTGAAATATTATTATTATTTTAAGCTTTAATAATAATAATAATAATAATAATTATAATTATTATTATTATTATTATTGTTTGTTGATTCGAGTATTAATTTTCATTTCATTAAAAATTCAATATTTAATTTTTTAAAATGAGTTTGATAATTATAATAAATTTTATATAATTCAAAATTTTAAAAATATTGATTACTTATCATTGAATGTAGAACATAGTAAATCGATTTTATTTATTAAAACAATAAAATAAATTATTCTTTTTTTTGAAAATAAGATATTCAAATTATCATATGTATCTTTTATTCAAAATTATTCAAAATAATATAAAATGTTATATTAATAAAAGTAAAATTAAAATAATTAATTTTTAAAATCAATATTTACTTTTATCAAACAACATAATTATATGTTTTACTCATATTTATTAATTTACTAAACTATTTTCTAATATAAACTCATCACTTATAAAATTAACAATAAAATTGCTTAACCCACATAATACATAAATATATATCATAAATATATATCATATCATAAGTTACATAACTTACATACCTTACATAAATGTATATCATAACATAACTTGCATAACTTACAAAGCTTACTTAACTTACGTAATACATAAATATACACTTCAAAATCCCCCCTGAATTAGTTTACACCTATTAGATAATTTATACTAGATATATATTATCTATTTTAGTAAACGCAATTTATTGTCAACTTTAGATTTCAAGAACTACAAAATGGATAGGAGTTGGATGAAATTGTCAAGGGTAAACAATACCTATCGAAATGGAGTACAAACTTTTCTAAATTTTGCATTTCAAAATGCAAGCCAAGAGAATATGATTCTTTGCCCGTGTAAGAACTGTGGCAACATCAATTGGCATTTTCGTGAAGCTGCTTACGAGCATCTAATTATTGATGGCTTTATTCGGGGGTACAAAAAATGGATTTTCCATGGAGAGTGTACATCTAGTGGAACTTCTTCAACGATTAATCTGACTTATCCTGATACTGATTACCACCAGTATGTCAGACAAGATGACATGGAAGGTATGTTGCGAGATGCATTTAATATGCACAATCATGGTGAGCAATCACTTCAACCTAACTTTATTGCATCCGATGATTGTAATATTAGTGGAATTGTTTTTTTGCGAAACGGGAACAAGTGCACCTGATGAGGAGCCAAATGAAGAAGCGGCGAAGTTCTACAATTTACTTAATGAAATGAATAAAGAACTTTACGAGGGATCAAAATATTCGAAATTGTTCTTCTGTATTCGTTTATTTCACTTAAAATGTTTGAGAGGGTGGACCGGAAACTCTTTTACAACGCTGCTAGAGTTTCTGAGAGAGATGTTTCTGTTTGAAAAAATCCCCCAGTCTTGTCAAGATATGAAAAGACTAATAAAAGATTTGGGCCTTGGGTACGAAAAAATTCATAGTTGCCCAAATGACTGCATGTTGTACTGGGGTGATCAGAAGAACCAACAGTCTTGTCATGTTTGCGGTAAGTCTCGTTGGATGAATGGGAATACAGAAGATGTGAATGGGGATGAAGGTGGGGCACATTTAAGAAAGAAGCCAGTCAAGGTTATGCGATATTTTCCCCTAATACCAATACTTCAAAGGCTTTTCATGTCGTCAAAGGCAGCTGATTCTATGAGGTGGCTTAATGATCAATGAACCGATGATGGATTATTAAGGCATCTTGCTGATTCTTTAGCTTGGAAATTGTTTGACAGTAAATTTCCAAGCTTTGCAAGTGATCCTCAGAATGTGAGGCTTGGGCTAGCAGCTGATGGCTTCAATCCTTTTAAAATCATGAGTACTTCGTACAGTACTTGGCCTGTAGTACTTGTTCCTTAAAATTTACCTCTATGGATTTGCATGAAGCAATCTTCATTTATTTTATCAATGATTATCCCTGGCGAGAAAGGTCCCAGAAATGATATTGACATCTATTTGCAGCCACTTATTGAAGAGTTAAAACAGTTATGGTCGGGTGTTGAGACATATGATGTATTAAGAAAGGAGAACTTTAATTTACATGCAGCTGTATTGTGGACAATTAATGATTTCCCAGCTTATGCTAATTTATCGGGTTGGAGTACTAAAGGACGTTATGTCTGTCCTTGTTGTGCTGCGCCTTGTTCGAAGTGGTTGTATAATGGGAAGAAGTTCTCTTACATGGGCCATCGTCAGTGGTTAGATGGAACTCATAAATTTAGATTTCAGAGGACTCTATTTGATGGTAATGAAGAGTATAGAGGAGCTCTTGAGTAGACCATTGGATCTGAAATCTTATTTATGTTAAAAGATATCAACTTTAGTTTCGGGAAGATGAATCAACCACCTATCACGCAAACAATGAGAAGATCGAGGGATGAATCTAATGATGAATCTGACGAAGAGGATGATCCTAATGAGGCGGACTTATGGAAAAAAAGGAGTATTTTTTTTATTTGCCTTATTGGGAGCACAACATTTTACGCCACAATCTTGATGTCATGCATATTGATAAGAATGTCTGCAAGAACATAATTAGGACAATTTTAAATGTCGATGGAAAATCAAAAGACAATCTTTAGAGTCGACTTGATTTAGTTGACATGAGAATTTGGTGTGATCTTCATCCTCAAGTACTTCTGAATGGGATATATCAGTTGCGGCCTTCTATTTTTTCAATGTCAAAGAAAGAGAAAGAGGTGTTTTGCATGGGGTTGAAGGATATAAAGGTCCCAGATGCGTATGCGTCAAATATATCTCGATGTGTGAGTATTAAAGATTGAAGACTATATTCATTAAAATCACATGATTACCATGTCTTGATGCATGATTTACTCCCAGTTGCTTTACGGTGTTGCATGTCAAAAAATGTGACGTCCTGTATAATTGAACTATCCAATATAATGAAAGCTATTTGTGGAAAATTTTTGGATGTTGAAGAACTTAAGAAAGTATAGGATCGAGCTGCTTTGACTTTATGCAAATTGGAGAAGATCTTTCCACCTTCTTTCTTCACTATTATGGTGCACTTGGTAATCCATCTCCCTCACGAAGCAATACTTAGTGGACCGGTTTTTTATTGATGGATGTATCCTATAGAAAGGTGCTAATTTATTTGTCAAGTATTTATTCACTCACCTCTATACATTTAGTTACAACTTTTGATAAATATTGTATATCATGTTTAGATTCCTAAGCAAATTGAAATCTTATTGTCGCAATAAGCGTTATCCAGAAAGATCAATTGCTGAACACTACTTGGCAGAGGAGTGCATAACCTTCTATTCTATATATTTAGAAGATGTTGAAACACGATTGAATAGACCACCTAGAAATGCTGGGCTCAATGATCATAACTTGTCCGAAACTTATTTATTCCAAAGTTATGGAGAACCAATCGGGAAAGTTGAAATTGGAGAATTAGATGATATATCGTGGATACAAGCACATCGATATGTACTTTTTCACCATGATTTAGTTGAACCGTTACGCAAGTAAGTTCTAAAATTTCCTCACATTTTCGTCGTTTTGATTTGTTTATCTTTTAACCAATTAAACTTGTTTTTAACGTAGTGAGTACAAACAAATTTTGAGATCTCGTGCACGCTCTCAAAGATTACAACATCGAGAGATTAATAAGTTATTCACAGAATATTTTCATGAATGGTTAAGCCAAACAGTATGTAACTAAAGTTAATAAGTTACATATAATCGCGAAATTTAATTAATCAAATAAGAATGTTTTTACATAATACATTTATAATTATTCAATTTACTTTCGGTGCAATAGGTTTGGAGTGGGAAGGACGTCAATGACGAAGTTAAATGGCTTTCCCAAGGTCCGAACAGAGTAATAAAAAGATATAGTGCCTTCCTCATCAATAGATACAGATTTCATACAAAGTATCGCGCGAGAATGAGGAGAACTCAAAATTGTGGAGTTGTTGTTAATTCTTCAATTACAAGTTATGCTAGTGCTAGGGACAGTAATCCAGTTGAGGGTAATGTGAGTATTACGGACCTCTTACCGACATTATTGAGTTGGATTACTATGGCAGATGGAAAGTTGTCTTATTTCGGTGTGATTGGGCTGATGTTAATACTGCTCGAGGAATTAAAAAAGATCAATTTGGTTTTACAATGGTGAATTTCTCTCGCTTGATTCACACTCGACAACAATTGATGGATGAGCCATATATATTTTCCTCTCAAGTGAAACAAGTTTTTTATTTGAAAGATCCAACAGATGAGGGTTGGTATGTTGTACTCTGGAACACCCCTAGAGACTTGCTTGACATGGGTAATGGAAGTAGAGATGATATCATCGAAAGATCAAAAACATTACCTTTTCCAGAACAAAACTTAGATGAAAATATCCCTAGTACTAGTACACAACATCAATGGGTTCGACATGATGTGGATGAAGATATTTACGAATAATGATGTAGTAAGATTTTACAATTTTTTAATTATATGTAATATTATAATTTTAATCTTGGTCATGTTATATAATTTAACTATTTTATATGTACTATTATTGTTGTAATTTGTTACTAAAACTTTAACTATTTTATGTGTATTGTAGGAAAAATGCGTAGAAGAAGATTACGAGGTTTAAGTATTGTCCAGAATACTCCAAATTCGGAAGAAAGAAATAGTGAACAGCAGGCAGTTGTTGGATCTTCGAATGTGCCGGAGACACTTGACGAGCTTGAAGAATTTCAAAGTAATGTTAAGTTCATTTTACATGTGTTGACTTTTATTATTGATTTATTTGTCAATTTTAATATAATAATAGTATATCATATTTCAGCTGAAAGTGGTGGGACACGCAAAGTTAGAGGACGTACGCTGCTTAGAGATTTATACGACTTAGATCCTGTCGAGCGTGTCAAAATAAGTAGAAATACTCATGGTCAGCCTATTGGATCTGAAGCTCGACTTTTTGCAGGCTATTTGGGCATTTTAGCACAAAATGCCACTATGTTGCCCATCAACTACGAATCATGGCATCACATGCCTGATAGCAACAAAAATCAGGCTCTCACTAATATTAAGGTAACAATATGTGAATGTAATTTATAACACTTTGGTTTAACATTTATATTTACATTCTAAACTTGTGTTTTTTTAGGAGAGATTTGCTTGTGAAGTCTCTGACGATTATATTAAGAAGGCATTGGGTAAAAAATTGAGAGACAATAAAAGCATTTTAAAAAAACAATATTTTAAGAAAGACATAAGCCTCGAGGAAAAATTGAGAAATGTCCCGCCGGAAATGCTGAGGTACCAATGGGATGATGCGGTTAGATTCTAGAATTCAAAGAAATGAGAGGTATTGTGTATTTACAAACTCTTATATATAGTGTTTACTATATACGTAATAATAATTTCATTATGTAGGACTGTGAGCGAGTTGGAACAAGCAGCAGGCAAAAACAAAAATTCACGCACGCGGTAGGGTCGAGAAGTTTTGCTTCTGTAGCTGAGGCTGAGGTATTATGAATTTATTAATTTTTTCAAATATTAATAACTTTCTACTATTAAATAATAATTTTACTACTATATTGTAGGAAGTCAAATCTGGACAAAAAGTTGGACGCCTTCAGCTTTTTAAGATTACGCATAGGAAGAAAGATGGATCTCCTATGACATCCGAAGCTGGAGAAATTATGGTATATTTACTTAATAATATTTGATTTATTCTAAATATTTATAATGTTTAATTATAATTGTTTAATTCAATTCATCATTAGTAGTTTTAAATAATGTTAAGTTATGTTGCATTCCTTTTATTATATATTTCGTTTCTAACTCTTTAATTGATTTTTAGGAGAAACTAAAGGAGAAGAAGGCGGAATATGAAGCGATTGCTTTGATGATAGTTCGTTAATCTTGAGAACATTGATAATGAATTATCACTGAAGTTTTGGGTCCTGAAAGGTACGGTCGGGTTCGATTTCAAGGATCTGGTGTTACCCCGACCCAATATTTTGGATCCGGCTCCCAGCAATACATGCCTCCCAGAAGTCAAGCTCAAGCTGAAGTTCAGAGGTTAAGAGACCAGATAGCTCAGACGCAAGCAAACACGGTTGAGCAAATTGTCGAGGTTCAACGAAAATATGATGAACTCCAGCAACAACTTAGAGCGGAGGCAGCAGAGAGGGAGGCAGCGGCAGCAGCGAGGGAGGCAAAGGCACGAGCGATGGTAGCAGAGCAGAGCAAAAAGTATGATGACCTCTAGCTATAGCTTCAGCAGATGATGCAGATGTTTCAGCAATCGCAAAAGCCGCCATCTTAGACATTAGTTTTCTTATTGTAAGAATTTTTTTAACTTTGTCACGTTTAACATTATTGTAAGAATATTTTAAATTATACTTTATTTATTAATTATATCATATATCTTTAGTTAAATTTGAAGTATCATTTAGAATTAATGTTTTTGGTTGTATTTTTTATGCTAAATTTGTTGTTTTTGGCTGCATTTTATACTATATTTGTTGTATTTGGTTGGATTTTAATGCAGGAAGGGCTAGATATTGGTGAAAAAAATATATTGCAAATCTGCCAAAATTAGCGGCATTTGTGGGAAAAGCGCCGCTAAAAGCCATGGCTTTTAGCGGCGCTTTTTTTTCAAACGCCGCTAAAAGTCATGACTTTTAGTGGAGTTTTTTGCGGCGTTTAAAAGCGTCGCTAAGGGCTAAAAAAAGTGTCGCTAAAAGTCTATTTTCTTGTAGTGTATCAAATATGCAGCCAAGGTTCATCAACCAATACATAATCATACCATATCCATTACAACCAAATTCATTACTCAAATCCATACCATTTACCTATTCAAATACCAATCAATTTACCTTGCTTTACTAAGCATAATTCACATGTATAATTCATTTAACAAAACCAATCCAAACATACATAACCACTTCAATTCCATTCTGTAACAGCCCAATTTAGACCCTAATCAAAATGGTGGTTTCAGGACCATGAATCCAAGTCATAAAAAATATTTTAAAATTATTTTATGTGTTTATTATATGTGAATTCATATGTGTGAAATTTTCGTGATTTAATTTTGTCGTTTGAGTGTCCGATTAAATAAAATGACTTAATCGCGTAAAATGAAAATTTGGTGGTTATGTTTAAAAGGGCTGAATTGATGATGTCTTCATTTCACGATGCATTTATGTTGTAAATAAACTATATTTATATGCTATGGATGGTAGTGACCTTGTATATAATGGTTCTATAATTTTATTATTAAGGTTAATTTAGTAAACATGGAATTAAATATGTATTAATGAAGCATAAAATAAAACAAAGTGTTCATACTTTTCTCTACATGACCGAAACTTAAAGAAAATAAAGGTTTAGAAAGCTTTGAACATTCGACAGTTTGGAAGCTTCAATCAAGGTGAGTTTTAGTTTGGTTTTTGATAATTTTTATGTTTTTGAGACCGTTGCTAAGTTATCTACAAGGCCCATGCTTGAAATGTTGATTTTGGTGAATATTTTTAGTTATGCCATTGTTGAAAACTTGTGATTTTTGCTGTTTGATGGTAGAAAATAAAAGATATGTGATAGATTAACATGTTTTGTATTGGAATTTTTGAATATTTTGAGTAATTAAGACTAAATTGAAAAAATAACAAATTGAGGTACTAAAATGTGAAATAAATGAAATGTATGGACTTGTATGAACACTAGGAGTATTCGGCCTAAGCATGGTGTGTGAAAATTTTGCATGTTTTGTGTTTTGTTTAATTTGGACTAAATTGTAAAAGTGTAAAAATGTTAGGGGCAAATGGTAATTTGCCCATTTATGTGTTTTTGGATGAATTTGATTGAATATTTGATTAAATAAGTTTAATTTATATTAATTTAGATTAAGAAAAGAGAAAATCAGATTTGGATCGGGGGAAAACTAAAGTTTTCGACTAGCCATCCCATTCTAGTTTTTCATCGTCCTAGGTAAGCTTATAAGCAAATAGACGTTGCTAATTTTGATTAAATGTGAGTTGTATGTTCTAAAATGAAATATGTGAATATATAAATGAGTTAGCTGAATGTGTACAAGCTTGGGAGCTATGTTTATGAATTCATTTTGATTGAGTTACGACGTCCGAAAGCCCCATATGAACCTTAGGAATGACTAGGATACATATGTTGAAACACCTCTAACCCGTATCCGTCACTGGATTAGGGTTACAAGGTATTACCGATCATATCACAATTCATACTAATATGCATTACATTTTACAATTCAAAATGCAATAAACACTTTTATACTCATGACTGTACCAAAAATCAAATCATAAGATTCATATCGTTCACATGATATTATATATAAACATGATTCAGCATAAATTAAACAGATCATATTTTTATAATTAGAACATATAACAAAACAACAACTTCATTAAAGGAATATTAACCATTTTTTTATAAAAATCTTGCACACTTATAGGTTGTACCACATATGAAGCTAACTTTCATATTATACTTGTCAATCATTCCTGCCACATTTCCATGTTTGTAAATGTGAATTACCTATCTCATACATTAATATAATTTATATTCATCCCTTCAAAACATATAATTCAAATAAGGTATTTAAGCATTTCCGAATTAAGCTTTATAGCAAGTCATGTTTACAGCTTAATAAACCACCAACACCTAAGAGTTGCAACATGTTCCCCGAGCTCAAGCACATTACAACATTTTATTTTAACCAATTCGGACATAAATAATAACTCCTATACAAGCTCATAGAGAAACCACTTAAAAACTTATTACATAATTTAACAAACAATTATATATACAACTTAATACAATATAACATAACCGAACATGCTTTTAAAGCATATATATATTGCACAACTTACCCTATAAAAAGGATTACACTTAACATTAAATACATACTAAAACAACCAAGAAAAATAATCATACAACACATGTAATACCTACCACATACCAACCAAATTAATTAAGCTAGCATACATTCATCCATCACTTTAATTACCACATTACATATTTCCATCAAAACTAACTAATATACCAAGTACATATTATCATTGCCGAACCTATTAATGATACACATATATAATATATATAACCTACTTAAAATAAAGATCACATTTAACATAAAATATATATATCAAACAATCGACCCAAGATTTATCCATGAAGCATATACAATATTCATAAATAATTAGGCTCAACAAACATTCAACTAAGAACATATAAAACCGAATTTAGACATGACAAACAAACCATTTTCAAGGCATGTGGTACCTAACCCAATCATTATTCCTAAAAGCACATGACTATAAAACCAAAATGAGCATAAACCGAATTTAGCATAACCAAAATTTAGAAATATAAGTTTAGCCATTTTTGCATGGCTTATACACATAACCAACATTCGACATTTCAAAATATGATCCAGCCTATACATGCAAGAGTTCCAAATTGCAACTTATAAAATACCGCAGGCGGATGATAGTGTGAATGGCTTGGCTGACGATCCCCAAGCTTGTAACTTGAATTTAAAATCTAAAAAATAGATTGAACATGAAAACACAAGTAAGCTTAATAGCTTAGTAAGCCATAAGCAAAAAAACAATCCAATGATATAATTAACTCATTTAAAACTAAACCGATTTACATTAACATAACCATTCTTAACCTCAAACTTACGAATTTCTTAAATAAAACATTATCATAGGCATTTTCCCACCTTCACTGAATATCCACATAGTCACTTTAACAAGTTATTAACCAACTTCCAAGGCCAAATAGTCATAACAACACTTAGTCCATATGCACTCAAGTACATAAGCTAATGTATCAATATAATGCTTCATTTACTTATATTAATTATGTAACCGTATATATCTAATCATGTATGCACATATTAAAGAGTTATTTGTAATATACAAGTTACTCATCAACAAAGACGAATACACATACCACATACACATATATCCTTCATTTGCATCATATAAAGTTTGCAACAAACAACCAAGGTACTTACTTACCTTACCTTGAATAGGTAACAAGTTAATCCATACCTAGTACATAGCTCATTTTACACATTCAAAAATAACTTATCGTTGCCCGATGACCCATTCAGAATTGGATAGGACACTCAGATAATCACATAAATCGTACAATGCCAACGTCCTAGACGTGGTCTTACATGTAATCACATATCGATGCCACTGTCCCAGACATGGTCTTACTCGTAAACACATATTAGAATCATATATCGATGCAATGGTCTTACTCGCACACATGTATCGGAATCCTATGTCATGACATATGTCTCCTAACTATTCCTAAGGTTCATACGGGGCTTTCGGACGTCATAACTTGGTCGAAACGAATTTGGAAGTACAGTAGCCAAGTTTATTCATGTTCGGCCATAGCATATACAATTCTAACATTTCATAATAGCATATAAATTTAACATTTAATTACAATTAAACATGTCTATTCGCTTATAAACTTACCTCGGACGTTATAAAACGAGACAGGGCTGCTAGTCGACAACTTTCGTTTTTCCTCGATCCAAATCTAATTTCTTTGGTTCTTGATCTAAACATATTCAAATTAAGCTCATTCAAACATATTTTCATTCAATTTAGTCCAAAAACACATAAATGGACAAATTATCATTTTACCCCTGGCATTTACAATTTTTATAATTCAGTCCCTATTGCACAAAAGATTAAATATGCAAAATTTCTCTATACACATGTTGGGCCTAATTTTACCCATGCTTATTCAAATCCATATATTTCATTTATTTCACATTTTATTCCTTCAAATTATTATTTTTGCAATGTAGTCCTAATTACTCAAAATCATAGAAAACTCCAATACAAAACATGTTAATCTGAAACATATCTTTCATATTTCATCATCAAACAAAAAAATTCACAAGCTCTCAACAATGGAACAACTCAAAATATTCATCAAAATAAAAAATTAAAGCATGGGTCTTGAAGATTTCTAAGCAACGATCTCAAAAACGTAGAAATTATAAAAAACCGAGCTAAAACTTACCTTGATTAAGCTTAAGCAAGTACCGAACCCTAACTTCGTTTTATTTTCTTTCTTGTTTATGATATTCGACAATAACAATAAATAATGAACATGGCTTTATTTTTTATTTTATTATAACATATATTAACATGTTTTTATTTTACTTTATTAACCTTTAACATTAAATGATAAACCATTATATGTTAAGGTTATGACTGTCCACCACAAATACTTTTCGTCTAATTGCATCTTAAATGCTTCCACTTACAAAGACATCAACAAATAAGGACTTTCACATTTAACCACCAAATTCTCATTTTACGCAATTAAGTCCTTTTATTTAATTAGACACTCAAACGACAAAATTAAATCACGAAAAATTCACAGATATAAATTCACACAAAATAAACACAGAAAATAATTTTTAAATATTTTTTTTACTCAGATTCATGGTTCCAAAACCACTCTTCCGATTAGGGTCTAAATCGGGCTGTACAACTTCATGACATAGGATTCTGATATGTGATGTGCGAGCAAGACGATGGCATTGATATATGTGTGCGAGTAAGACCACGTTTTATATGTTGGCATCTATATATGACTTTAATATATGTATGCGAGTAAGACCCTGTCTGGGACAGTGGCATCGATATGTGATTACATGTAAGACCATGTCTAGGACGTTGGCATTGTACGATATATGTGATTATCTGAGTTTCCTATCCAATTTTGAATGGTTCATCGGGAAACTATAAGTTGTTATCGAATGTGTAAAGCGAGCTAAAATGACCAGGTATGAATTAGCTTATTACCTACTTGAAATAAGGTAAGTAAATTACTTGATGTTTGTTGCAAATCATACATAATATAAGTGAAAAATATATGTGAATATGGAATGTATATTCGCCTTTTGAATAAATAATATGAATATTTTTAAATGATTCTTGAATATGTGTATAAAAGATTATGTATATTCGGTAGTATAATAAATGTTTGTATATGATGTTGTATTTTGATTCATGAATTTGTAAATATGAGTGTAAGTATACTTGGTTATATAATGACATTAGGGCTTTGAAAGTTGAATGATATTTTGTTAATATAATTATATGAGCATTTGGCCAAGGTAACATTTACGTATGTAAGTACATATTATTTATGAGATTGTAAGTTTGAGACTAAATGTGATAATGATATTATAACTTGGTTTAGTTAAATTGAGTTGATTATATCATTGAGTTGTTTATTTGCTTATGACTTACTAAGCTAAGATAGCTAACTGCATGTGTTTATGTTTGCCTTTGTTTTATAAATATTAGAGTCAAGTTACGAGCTCGGGGATCATCGTCAAAGTCTATCACACTATCGACTAACTTTGGTATTTTATAAGCTGAATTTTTGGAACTATGGCATGTATAGGCTGGGTTATTTTTGAAATGTTTGATTTTGGTTAATGTAATCATGAGCAATGCGAAAATGGCTTAATACTTTGTTATGCTTGGATTTATTACTTCATCGTGATGATGGTTATGCTTGGTTGTGATTTTGGTGTTTTAGCTGTTATATATATTCATGTGAATTATGGTTGATTATAATGTTAATGGTTGAATATATATTTGGTTTTGGTTTGAACCTATATTGAAAGAGTATCCAAGGTACATGATGTTGTGGAGTTGTTTATGTGTTTTGGCCATAGGATAAATAATGGTTGTTATATTAATTAAGGTGTTATTATGTGGTTTGGCATTAATTGATAATTGGTTATGTTCAAACATGATAGAAATTTATTTTGATATGTCTATTATATGGTATGTAAGATTTTGTATTGGTATATATAATATGTGTGTCATATGCATGATATTAAGTATGAACATATTCGGTAACTACATTTGAAAAATGATTGATAAGTTTGGATGTGGTTTGTTTGAATTGGCCATGGTAGAAACATAAGTATGAAATATGTTTGTTATGATATTCATGGATAAAATGGTTCAGTTTTTGACTTGTATTTGATAGGAATGGTTTAACTTGGTTGTTGAATGTTTTCGGCTTAAGCTGAACTTAGGTAAGGAATATGTTTGGTTGATGGTTCGGCACATATATATATATGTTTTCTATGTTTCTTATATAATTTGGTAAAGGGATAATAATGAGCATAATGTATTTAATTATGTTATAAGTGTTTATAGCATATTTATTTTGATGGAATAGTATGATTATGTATTATGGTTATATAAGTTCTATTTACGTTTGACATTTTCCAAGTTAGATTTATACATATTGCCAAGTTCTATTTCTGTTTTCGTAAAGTGTGATATCGTTGAAAAACCCATTTTCTATTTAATCAATTGTGTGATCTTAAAGATGGTCGTTTAATTCAAAATGTAAGTTGTTTTTCAAAAAGTTAATCATATTAAAACGTCATTAGTATATTTGTATTATATCTTGCAAAAGCTCTGAAAACATGTTGCATATTCGTGGTGTTTTTGAAAAACAGTTATCTTTCGAAAACTCGCGTCTTTCCCTACTGCTAGTAGTTATAAATCACAACCAATAAAAATCCCAAATTAAAATAATAATCCAAAAATACCATTATCACAGTAAAATACCCAAAAAATTAAAAAGAAATCATAAAATACTATTTAAAATTTGGTAGATCGTGTGGCCTCCGCTGCACCGATCCACCTATGTCTGGAGATTACCTGCAAATTTAAACAGAAGGGTAAGTTTACGAAAACTCAGTGTGTAATCCCATTTAAGCAAACAGTCAGACAACAAGCATTGTCTGGATCTAAGCCCTTTTTAGTAGTAGTGACAATATCAGTTTGGGTTTAGCCCAGCTCAATACAGAAACAGTCATGTGTTTGGGCCTTGTCTCGTTACAGTAACAATAATCATTACAGTAACAATTTAAACAGTATATAAGTCCTACCCATCCAGCCTCTACACTCCAACTCTGTCCAACCCCACACTCTATGTGGGGATATGATCAAACCACCCAACCCTACAATCCAAGTAGTACTGGTTGCGGTACTAAACAGTATTTGCAGCAAAGCAGCTAGTATAGTACACTTCCTCCAATCATAATAAACGTATCCCTATGCAATGCATCATACAATCATGTCATGTTATATTATAGATTCATACATGTATTCATTACAGTTTAAATAGCATGCTAAAATACGGTCATACATGTACATATATATATATACATCACATAGGGGTAAAACAATCATCTTACCATATAAGGGAAAAATAGTCATTTTATCATATATAAGGGGTCTAGGTAAACTTAACAACCTAAAAATAGGTCCACAGTTGTCTCGAGCGACCTATGCAACCTTAACAGTGAAACAGAAAAAATTGGAGCAAGGCCCATATTGTGAGCCCATGTGGGCCAACACAACCCATAGTGGCCTTGATTGTGTGTATTACACAACCTAGCCTAATAATTTCCACACGTCTGTGTGGGGCCCATAAGCCCGTGGGGCCTACATGGCCTAACTTGGCCCAAAATGGCCTAATGCGACCTCGACCCATGAAATTGCTCATGACGGCCTCGTCTATCGTCCGCCCATGTTTAGTCACACGGGTAGCCGCATGCCCGTGTGATGTCGACTAATCGCACTTTTCAACTTTTTGCCAATTTATAATTTCAGGGTTGTGTTTACACACTTTGGTTAAGAAAATGCGCAAATAGCCCACGAGCACCCAAAAGCTACATTTGATCAAGACATTCTATCAATCATTTGACAATAGGGCTAAACAACCCCTCTTAACACTTATCCAAAGTATTACTCATCACTTTCCTTGATTGAACGATTGAGACTTGCAACCTTCAACCATTGCAGAAGACTGATTACTAGCCCTTAGAGAACACCTGCATTTGAACTGAATCCTATTAACCTTAACCAATATCGTATACACCAATAATTTAAACCAAACACATACTAACTTATCAAAAGCACAAATATCAGAATAAGGGAAAGAACAATCGGCCCACACACAAAACAATAGCGAAAGGCACACGATACAACAGAGGTAAAAGGTAGAACAATCATACCCCTAGCAATAACCGGCAGCAAAGAAAGATGTTAGGTGAAAGACCATTATAGCAGAAAGAGTGAGAAAGAGAGAACAACAATGCACCAAACTTGATTGATCAAAGAACAATTGCTTATGTCGAAAGAATAGAGATAGAAAGAGAAAGTGTATTCAGCTACCACAAGAAGATGAAAAGAGTGGGAAATGTTAAACCAAAAAAAGTTGAGAGAGAGGAAGAAAAAGACATTCGGCCCGAACAGAAAAGGGAGAGAATGTCTTGATAAAGAAGTTGAGGGAGAAAGAAAATCAAAGCAAAGTATGGCTCTAGGGAAAAGTAAAGTTGAAACAACAAAAATGAGAAATACCCGAATGGTCTCCAAGCAATGTTCGGCCCCCAGGAAGTGCAAAACCTTGAAATAACCAAAAAAGAAGTGAAAATACTAACCAAAGCCGAAACATGAGAGGCAAGAGTTCTAACTATTTTCAAATTCCCCTACTTTTCTCCCTAAATCACTCCTAAGATCACCTGACCAAATCCCCACTTATCCACAACACTTAACAACCGAAATTCCTTCCAAAAACCTCCCAAAATTTGGCCACAGCTCCCCACACTCCTCAAACATTCAAGTTTCAATCAAACGACAACTCTCTCAAAGCTAGCAGTAAAAATATAACGCACCCACTACTCAAAGCGGGACTCGAACCTCAGACCTCATGGAACAACCACACGCCACCTATCCCCTAGACCAGTAGACCCTTTCTGACATGTTTTACCCCCATTTATTTAAAAACTTACTGACTAGAGACAGGGTTTATTCATGTTAAAAATAAAACTTTTGTACAAGCCAAGGCTTGAACCCAAGACTTGTCAAACACTTCCCAAGACACTTAACCACTGAAGTTGACAAGCATTTGTGTCACTTTCTTGAACATCTAAACATTAATGTGCATCCTCCTAACTATTCCCATGCTCAAGACCTAATACTTCTAGGCCCAAAATTCGAGGAGTTACAGGGTGTGCCAGTGTTATTCATCATGAAGAAAGATAGATCAATGAGACTTTGTATTGATTACTATCAGCTCAACAAGGTTATAATAAAGAATAAGTATCCTTTGCCACGAATTGATGATTTGTTTGATTAGTTGAAAAGAGCAACTGTGCTCTTGAAGATTGATTTGAGATCTGGCTACTATCAGTTATGAGCTAAGGATTCAGATGTACCAAAAACTGTGTTCAGAACAAGGTACAAGCATTATGAATTTCTCATTATGCCTTTCGGATTAACTAATGCTCCTATCATTTTTTATGGATTTGATGAATTGAATCTTTAAACTGTATTTAGACAAATTTGTGGTTGTATTCATTGACAACATTCTGATTTATTCACGAGATGAGTCTGAGCATGCAAAACATTTGAGGATTGTGCTACAAACCTTGAGAGATAAGCAATTGTTTGCTAAATTTAACAAATGTAAGTTTGGGCTCTAAGAAGTCAGATTTTTGGGACATATTATGTCAGCTGAAGACATATGAGTTGATCTGCGCAAAATTTTCGCAGTTGTTGATTAGAAACCACCAAGAACTGTGTCCGAAGTTAGAAGCTTTCTGGGATTAGCTAGCTACTATAGGTGTTTTGTTAAAGGGTTCTCGATGATTGCTACACCTATGACCAGATTACTACAAAAAGATGTGAAATTTGAATGGTCTGAAAAATGTCAGTAGAGTTTTGAGTAGTTAAAAGCATTGTTAACTGAGGCACCAATTTTGGTTCAACCTGAGTCGGGTAAAGAATTTGTGATTTTTAGTGACTCATCATTGAACGATTTGGGCTGTGTTTTGATGCAAGAGGGAAAAGTAATAGCTTATGCCTCTTAACAATTGAAGCCGCATGAAAAGAATTATCCAACGCACGATTTAGAGTTAGCCGCTATTGTTTTCGCATTGAAAATTTGACGACATCATTTATACGGTGAAAAGTGCCATATCATTATTGATCATAAAAACTTGAAATATATTATGTCACAAAATATTTGAATTTGCGACAACGGAGATGGCTTGAGTTGCTGAAAGATTATAAATTGGTAATTGGTTATCATCCGGGGAAAGCGAATGTAGTCGCAAATGCTCTGAGTAGAAAAGAATTATTTTTTTGCGGGCAATGGATACTCAACTAACCTTATCTGATGATAGTTCAATTCTAGCAGAGTTGAAAGCTAAAACGGTATTTATCCAATAGATATGTAAAGTTTAAAAAATGTGACAGTGAATTACAAGGTAAAAGTGTAACACCCCAAACCCGGCCTGGACGTTATGACCGGATCTGATGCGCCACATTGATGCGTTCAAAACATTCCGTATTACTTAGTTTGGAAAAGCTGAGTTGGTGTTGTAAAAGACACTTTTAAAGGTACGTTAAAGTGAATAGAAGTCATGCACCGGTAGGAAACCGAAAAAAGAGGAGGTGAGTCCGCTTGACCGCTTAAGTACCAAGCTCTTCCGGATCCAATCCTAGACATGCACACCACCATTGCCACACTCTAACATCTCGTATAATTTTGAGAAAATCGTTTGATTATGTCCGTCTTAAGAAAATGTTTAAGTTGAAAACGTTTGTTTAAAATATTTATTTCCTTGGAAAAACATTTACTTTATGGAAACTTTATGCATCATCGTGATCTTTTAAAAATCAAGTAGTTTTTATAAAACGAACCCTAGTGCTAACAGTTTAATAATCCCCAAAATAAAAATAATTAAAAAGAGCGGCCTTATTACAACTTTAAACATAATAAAATAAAATAATCCAAATTAAATGCTAAACTTATTTAAAATTGGCAATCCATCTTCATGGCCACTCTGAATCCCCTTGACCCAAGTCCACCAACTAGGGCTCACCCGCAAGGAGGAGGAGGAAGGGGTGAGTTTGGAAAACTCAGTGTATCTGAAACCCATCCAAAGCCCAATTCAGCTCGAGCCCATTGGGCCTAAGCCCTATTCAGATAAAGATACACAATAGGCGTAAGCCCTTTCCGAATCTGAGCAAGGCCTTAGCCCTTTTTACATAACAAGTGTGGCCCATAGGCCCAGTTCAAGAATATGTGTAACAACAAGAATAATGAATGCAAGCCCATCCTGGGAGACTACTCAACCCACCAACCGCTACTGCGCCTGCACCAACCCTACACACCATGTGGGAATATCTCAACCCACCCAAATTTACACACACAGTTGCAAAGAACAGCACTCAAATTTCAGTCCATTGAGGCAAAGCCTCTAGTACGTGGATGAACCACTTTCAAGATACTTCCTCCATTAATACCCCAATCCCATGCAACAGATATTAATAAATGCATATCATGCAAAATACGGTAGTAATTAATCAAGCAGTTCACCAATTTAAAACCCTAGGGGTATATCGGTAATTTTGCTCTTTAGGGTAATTTGGTAATTTTGCTCTTAGGGTAATTTCGTGATCTACGCTACTACACAAGCTAATTCAGTAATTTTTATCGTTTTATGCAATTTGATTCCACCATCTACCTAATGAGCTAATTTGCCCATCTCTTACCCATATTGGTCCAGTAAGCCCATTGGGCCCGCTTTTGGCCCATCGAGCCCTTTTTCGAAATACGTTAAAACGTCACACTAACTTGCTTACCATCTTGCGGTGCAGATCTAACAATTACTCTATGCCTTGAGAGCATTCAGATACTCACATGATCATGAAATGCCGAATTTGGCATTTCGACTTTTGGCTTAATTGAACTAAGAAAGGGTGTTCGGTACACACCGATTTGCGATAACCGCTTCGAGATCCCTTCGATGTCCTACAATTTATTAGCAGTTCTTATTTACAAACCATAATCACTAAACCCCAAAACTTACTTATCCATGATCGAACCATATCCCTAAAAAGCCTTTGAAACCTTACCTTTTGCCAAAATCGATAGCTAGCTCGAATCTGATTGCTTCAATGAACCACGCCTTTAATTCAACGTTTAAGAAGACTCTAGTCATTGAAAGAAAACATCGTTACAATCCCTTAAGGCCATATGCCCAAATCTACGACCTCCCTAGATTTTAGGGATTTCGACTTTTCGAAGTTGTAAAATAAGACTAGATCCAAGTGATGAGCACTTACCACTTGTTCCTCTTTGATTTCTACGTAGATCCGATGCGATTTATCCTCTAAACGATGGTAGAACTCGAATCTAGAAGATCTGAAGTTTCGCTATAAGTCCCTAAATCTATGGTATTTCGCTTTTTAGGTGATGAAGAAGATGATGGTTTGAGGCTATAACCTTGGAGTAACGTTGCCGCAGATATTAAGGGTTTAGAGAAGATGAATGTTGATCACAAGGAACAAAAATATCAAGGATTTGGCTTTGGAGAAATCGACACAAGTAGTGAGTTTTTGATTTCGACCTTTTAATGGCGATTGGTGATGAAGGTTTAATAGAAGATGGGATCGACAAAGAAGGTGAATAAGATGGTCGAAGGTTTCACTAGAAGGAGAAGCATAAAGGAAGAGAAAACATGGAGGAAAAGAGAAGAAGAAAATTCGCACAATGAGAAATAGACTTGTGTTTTCGGCTTTGTGAGAATTCGAAAAGATGAAAGAAAGCTTTCGGTGGCTAACCCTAATTCTCCAAGATAGAAAAGAAAAGAACCTAACCCTAATATTAAATTAGAGCAATCGCCCATCTCTCTAAGGCCCTTGTCGAAATTTACTTGTGTGATCACATGCCTAGTATATGCCTAAAAATTAAAAGAAAAACAATATGCCTACCTTACAACTTGAACCTGGACCTCCAATTCCTTCCCAGCGCCACTTTTTTAGGAACTTAGTGGCGTCACCTTGCCACTTTACCAAGGCCTTATTTGTGTCATAACTTACGCAGTTCTTCTTAAAAGCCCACTTAACCAAATCTCCTATTCACTTAAAAATCCCACCTTGATATTTTACCGTGTTTAGCTTAGTCTTGGGCCTTCTAAAGGTCTACTAACACATTTAAACATAATTCTAATATTTAGAACATGAAAATTTCAAGATTTACTAAAAATCACAAAACTCAAAAAATCCCAAAATCGTGGTGTTACAACTAATATTTTTTTCCTTTCCAATAATAATAATAATTTTATAAATATATCGAATAATAAAAATTTCAAATATCAATAATACAATAAATAATAATAATTTTCATAAAAATTTTCAAACATACATACATAATATTTTTCTAATAATAATAATTTTATCTCATAATACTAATTAAAATTTCATAAAATTTAAAATATCCGTAATAATAAATACAAGAAAATTTTCTAGTGGTAATTTAATAAAATAAAATTTTTTCTCAAACGATAATATTTAAAACTTCCTAATTATTCGGGTTTCCTTCTATTCAATCCCGGACTCAAAACCCAACTCTTCTAGGCCCCAAATTCAGGATGTTACAACTCTACCTCCTAAAAAAAATTTCGTCCTCGAAATTTCAAACTATCAACTAACCAGTATTACTCAAGTCAAACCACTATGCTTTCATCACAAGACTCGATTAAAAATAATTCTTAGTACAACCCGAACATCTAATTACCAAATAAAGAAACGTTTATCGTGCACGCATACAACTCGTAACATATATTTAAATAAAACAAACTTGGCAATCCCGAGCTCGATGCTCCTTGGACCCACATCTACGACATGCTTCGTCTTCCTATGGCATTCACCCGAATGACGTCGGTTGTAGTCTTTGCAGATTGGATAGTTTGGTCGTGCCTTAACATGTTTCACGTAAGCGAGGCTTGGTTTTTCGAGAACTAGAATCCTTCCTTTTCTTACACTCCAAGCACCCGCTTGAAGCGCTTCCCTAATTTCCTTAATTTTGTATCCAATACTTCCTCTACCACTTTCCTTACTAACTCGGCCGGTGCCTCAAGTACCAAGCTCGAGTTACCGCTACCCAAAGTTGGCGACTTTTCTTACCCAGAATCCATATCAATGCTCTACATTACCAAGACACATATCAAATAACTACAAAGGTCTCAAATATTTTACTATTTATTCACATGTCTTATGCAGAGATAGTATTTTCAAGTTTCTATTTTCACGTAATCATAGCCTAGCTACGTCTCAGTATTCTATAGTTTTTAGGGTTGCCCTAGTTATAATGTCATGATATGGTCTCATTCTATCTACAATAATATCTTAATAAAGTGCAATATGAGGAATGTAAATACTTACAGACTTGGTGCCGGGATTCATGTGCCACTTCGATCGATCCATAAAACCCATGTTTTTGTTTTATCGAAAAAAGATTTGATTTGAAAACACTTTTATTTTAAAACTATTGATTTAACCCCGCTTAACAAATAGAAAAAACTTGAACATCTTGAAAAACTTACCATTTCTAAAAATACCCTTCTTAGGCCCAAGTTTTTGAAAAGATTTTCGGACCCAATCTACAAACCGAGTTGTTGCAACCAAAGCTCGATACCACTAAATATAACACCCCAAACCCGGCACCGGACGTTATGACCGGATCGATGCGCCACGTTGATGCGTTCAAAACATTCGTATTACTTAGTTTGGAAAAGTTGAAATGGTGTTGTAAAAGACACTTTTAAAGGTAGGTTAAATTGAATAGAACTGCACGGTAGGAAACCGAAAAAGAGGAGGTGAGCCCGTCGGACCGCTAAGTACCAAGCTCTTCCGGATCCAATCCTAGACATGCACACCACCATTGCCACACTCTAACATCTCGTATAATTTTGAGAAAATCGTTTGATTATGTCCGTCTTAAGAAAATGTTTAAGTTGAAAACGTTTGTTTAAAATATTTATTTCCTTGGAAAAACATTTACTTTATGGAAACTTTATGCGTCATCGTGATCTTTTAAAAATCAAGTAGTTTTTATAAAACGAACCCTAGTGCTAACCAGTTTAATAATCCCCAAAATAAAAATAATTAAAAAGAGCGGCCTTATTACAACTTTAAACATAATAAAAATAAAATAATCCAAATTAAATGCTAAACTTATTTAAAATTGGCAATCCATCTTCATGGCCACTCTGAATCCCGCCCAGCTCCAAGTCCACCAACTAGGGCTCACCTGCAAGGAGGGAGGAGGAAGGGGGTGAGTTTGGAAAACTCGGTGTATCAGAAACCCATCCAAAGCCCAATTCAGCTCGAGCCCATTGGGCCTAAGCCCTATTCAGATAACGAGACACAAGAGGCGAAGCCCTTTCCGAATCTGAGAGCAAGGCCTTAGCCCTTTTTACATAACAGTGTGGCCCATAGGCCCGTTCAATAACATGTGTAACAACAAGAATAATGAATGCAAGCCCATCCGGGAGACTACTCAACCCACCAACCGCTACACCGCCTGCACCAACCCTACACACCATGTGGGAATATCTCAACCCACCCAATTTCTACACACCACAGCTTAAAGAAGCGCTGCTCAAATTTCATCGATTGAGGCAAAGCCTCCAAGACGTGGATGAACCACTTTCAAGATTTCCTCCATTAATACCCCAATCCCATGCAATGATATTAATAAATGCATATCATGCAAAATACGTAGTAATTAATCAAGCGATTCACCAATTTAAAACCCTAGGGTATATCGGTAATTTTGCTCTTTAGGGTAATTTGGTAATTTTGCTCTTAGGGGTAATTTCGTGATCTACGCTACTACACAAGCTAATTCAGTAATTTTATCAGTTTTATGCAATTTGATTCCACCATCTACCTAACAAGCTAATTTGCCCATCTCTTACCCATATTGGTCCAGTAAGCCCATTGGGCCCGCTTTTGGCCCATCGAGCCCCTTTTTTCAAATACGTTAAAACGTCACATGAACTTGCTTACCACCTTGCGGTGCGGATCTAACAATTACTCTATGCCTTGAGAGCATTCGCATACTCACATGATCATGAAATGCGGAATTTGGCATTTTACTTTAATGAATTGAACTAAGAAAGGGTGTTCGGTACACACCGATTTGCATTTATCGCTTCGAGATCCCTTCGATGTCCTACAATTTATTAGCACAGTTCTTATTTACAAACCATAATCACTAAACCCCAAAACTTACTTATCCATGATCGAACCATATCCCTAAAAAGCTTTGAAACCTTACATTTTGCCAAAATCGATAGCTAGCTCGAATCGATTGCTTCAATGAACCACGCCTTTAATTCAACGCTTAAGAAGACTCTAGTCACCGAAAGAAAACATCAGTTACAATCCCTTAAGGCCATATGCCCAAATCTACGACCTCCCTAGATTTTAGGGATTTGACTTTTCGAAGTTGTAAAATAAGACTAGATCTCAAGTGATGAGCACTTACCACTTGTTCCTCTTTGATTTCTACATAGATCGATGCGATTTATCCTCTAAACGATGGTAGAACTTGAATCTAGAAGATCTGAAGTTTCGCTATAAGTCCCTAAATCTATGGTATTTCGCTTTTTAGGTGATGAAGAAGATGATGGTTTGAGGCTATAACCTTGGAGTAACGCTGTTTCGAACAGATATTAAGGGTTTAGAGAAGATGAATGTTGATCACAAGGAACAAAAATATGAAGGATTTGGCTTTGGAGAAATCGACACAAGTAGTGAGTTTTCGTGATTTGACCTTTTAATGGCGATTGGTGATGAAGGTTTAATAGAAGATGGGATCGACAAAGAAGGTGAATAAGATGGTCAAGGTTTCGCTAGAAGGAGAAGCATAAAGGAAGAGAAAACATGGAGGAAAAGAGAAGAAGAAAATTCGCACAATGAGAAATAGACTTGTGTTTTCGGCTTTTGTGAGAATTCAGAAAAGATGAAAGAAAGCTTTCAGGTGGCTAACCCTAATTCTCCAAGATAGAAAAGAAAAGAACCTAACCCTAATATTAAATTAGAGCAATCGGCCCATCTCTCTAAGGCCCTTGTCGAAATTTACTTGTGTGATCACATGCCTAGTGCATGCCTAAAAATTAAAAGAAAAACAATATACCTACCTTACAACTTGAACCCTGGACCTCCAATTCCTTCCTAGGCGCCACTTTTTTTAGGAACTTAGTGGCGTCACCTTGCCACTTTACCAAGGCCTTATTTGTGTCATAACTTACGCAGTTCTTCTTAAAAGCCCACTTAACCAAATCTCCTATTCACTTAAAAATCCCACCTTGATATTTTACCGTGTTTAGCTTAGTCTTGGGCCTTCTAAAGGTCTACTAACACATTTAAACATAATTCTAATATTTAGAACATGAAAATTTCAAGATTTACTAAAAATCACAAAAACCCAAAAAAAATCCCGAAAATCAGGGTGTTACAACTAATATTTTTTTTTCCTTTCCAATAATAATAATAATTTTATAAATATATCTAATAATAAAATTTTAAATATCAATAATACAAGTAAATAATAATAATTTTCATAAAAATTTTCAAACATACATACAGTAATATTTTTCTAATAATAATAATTTTATCTCATAATACTAATTAAAATTTCATAAAAATTTAAAATATCCGTAATAATAAATACAAGAAAATTTTCTAGTGGTAATTTAATAAAATAAAATTTTTTCGAAACGATAATATTTAAAACTTCCTAATTATTCAGGTTTCCTTCTATTCGAATCCCAGACTCAAAACCCAACTCTTCTAGGCCCCAAATTCAGGATGTTACAAAAAGAGTGCAATGTGAGTCGACTAGTGATTCAGACTGTCATATTGGATCGGATGATTGTTTAATGTTCCGAGATAGAATTTGTGTACCAAAGAATTTTGAGCTCATTTAGAAAATTCTACACGAAGCACATAGTGGTTGTTTATCTATTCACTCAAGGAGTACTAAGATGTACAATGATTTGAAATAGTTGTATTGGTTGTCGGGCATGAAATGAGACATTTCAGAATTCATATCAAGATGTTTAGTTTGTCAGCAAGTTAATGTTGAACATCAGGTGTAACGCCCCAATTTTCGGGTTTTCTGTGTTTCTGTGATTTTTAAAATTTGTGTGTGTTCTGCTTGGTTAATATATATATTTTAGTAGGTTAGTGGGCCTTTGGAAGGCCCAAACGTAAGTTAAATCCATGGCAGTCTTCGGAATTTTAATTTTATGAGCAGGTGATGCAATTGGCGTTTGGGCTTTTAAAAGTAAAGGGGTAAAAGATGACACAAAAAGAAGTGTGGTGTAGTGGCAAGGTGGCGCCACTTAGGGGACAAGGAAGTGACGCCATAGAGGAAGCAAGGGGTCCAAGGTTCAAGTCTTGGCTCTTGCAATATATTTTGGTTTTTCTTTTCAATAAATTTGGAAGCAAGTAGGTGCGCTTTAAAGTTTAATGTGTTGGATTTATGACATAAATGAGTTGATGGCCTAGTGGTGGTGGCGTGAGTTGGCATGTGAGAGGAATTTGGTTTGAATCCCTTGGCACGAAAAGGTTGATTATTTTGCTATGTTGGAACGGCAAGAGTTGGTGTTGGTTTTAAACTCTGGTGATGGAGGGATCCCACATCGGGAAGCTAACATAAGAGTAGATGGAGAGATAGCTTTAAATAGAGCAAACCATGAGGAGGGTAGGCATACCCTTCTTGGCTGATCCCTTTCACTTTGTGATGTGTTCGTTTGGGTTGGGTGTCAGCTAAGAGTGTTTGGAGTGCGGATTAACTGCAATCTCCTAACAGGTGTGTATTTCTCATTACTCTAGCAGTAGGACGGCTATTTCAGGACGCGATGGGCTGAAATGGGCCATGTGGTCCCAATCGGTCCATAGGCCCAAGTGGATAAGTTGTAGAAATACCAAAATACCCCTATAGGGTAGAATTACCGAGATACCCTTGTGGGGTAAAACTACCATTTTGCCCCTAGGGTGTTAAATGACTATTTTGCCCCTCGTGTGTAAATGACTAACTTGTGTGATGATTATGCTAGTTGACATGGATTTATGTTAGTTATCATTAATTCGTAAGTCTAATGTGTTAGTGATCAATTGCAGGATTATCGCGTGGGAGATATCGTCATCAATCGTCGTCAACCAGGTGTGAAAACGACACCCTCCCTTAGACCGAATCGGTAAAAGCTGAAATACCGAAACATTGGTATTTTGTGAACTCACGAGCATGCGAGCGCTCGTGAGACAGTTGTTATGAATATGGTGTATTTGGATGATTAGAGTGCAAAGTGTGCATTTTCGTGCACAACGGTATTTTTGGACTTAATGGGCCGAAAACAGGCCAATGGGCCAACGGGCCCACTTTGGTAAAAAGACGAGGTAAGTACTTCTGATTACTTGGTAAACGTTAGAATGAGCATGAAACCTTAGCATAGGTAATAATTACTGAAATACCCTTATGCATGCAAAATTACGATTTTACCCCTAGGGTTATTTTTTTCTGAAAAGCATGATGTTTTGTTTACGTACGTATGCCATGACATATTATTTACATTGCATGGGACATGGGTTTATATTGATGGAGGAAGCGTTCGGTAGCCTCATTTGTAATCTGGTGGCCTCGTCACATATATACGATTCCGTGACTTCGTCACAATATCCGTAACCTCATTGCAATCTGGTGGCTTCCCACATATATATATCTGCTACGGTGGCCTAGCCACAATATTCAGATCTGGTGACTTCGTCACAATATCCGACAACTTCGCTACAATTTACGTGGTGTGTAGCGGTTGGGTGGGTCAAGTAGTCTCCCACATGGTGTAAAATTGGTTTGGGGTGTTATGGATGGATCTGGGTTGGGATTTTGCATTCATGATATATTTGTTCAGATCGCTATGGGCCTATGGGTTTCATTCGATTTACATCTTGGGCCAAGGCCTAGATAAGTCGACTCGAGGTTTGATCTGTTTTGGGCTATGGTTGGGTTATGTTACACATCGAGTTTACCAAACTCACCTTTATTTTCATCTCTACAGAAATCCCCAACCATAGTGGGCTTGGAGTCATGAGGGATTGAGTGGCCACATCATCTGCAAAGTTGGTTTTTCTAAGTTAGTTTATTTTATTATTTTATATTCTGATCTAATTTTGGGTTTTAAGTTGTAATAAGGCCGCTATTTAAATTTCTTTTTCCGCTATGGTTCTATTTTCTGAATATATTTATACTATGTCGAAACTGCTAGTGTTAGGCTGCGTGGGTTTTCAAAATTAATGAACATTTTCCAAGACTCAACAACCACAACAAATGGATAGCCTAAAGATTGATAAATCGGCTTTTCATTCAACTACTATTTTTACAAAGACCACCCCAGTTACTTAAACCAACTAATGCATACTAAGTCGTAAGTCCATGTGACACATCAGATCTGGCAATAACGTCTGGGTCGGGTTTGGGGTGTTACATTTAGTGGTATCAGAGCTAAGTTGCAACAACTCAGCTCTGGAACGGGTCTAAAAACGGGAGTTTGTAAAGAAACACTGAACAAGGTTTTAGAAAATTATTTTTTTTAGAACTTGATTATAAATTATTTTTGAGAATGTTTCCAATATTTTCTCTTTACAAATAGATGATTTTAAAGATTAAAATCGATTTTTTAAAATTAGGTTTTTTTTTAGAAGGTGGCACACCGAATCTTTGGCCTAAGTTTGTAAGTTTCCTGAGCCTTTCTGATTGTTTTTGAAATATCTGTTATATGCTTGTACAAAACCTTATCATGGTACTTTAGTTAGGGTAACACTGGAACCGTAGAAACTCTGATAAGTAGACTGAGACTATAGCTAGGCTACCGCAAGAGGAAACAAACTCAAACTCTGAATTACTGTTATTCATAAGACATCTGTAATAAATACTGAAATATTAAACTAATTCATAAAATTCTTAACCAGATAATACGAAATGAGTACACGAGCAGCTCGTGGAAGAGGCCATGGACGTGGCCGAGGTAATGGTCAGGCTGAATCTTCGTCTTCAAGACATGTGCCGGCAGCAGATGCACTAGTACCACCGGCAACGGAGGTAGAGTCTCATGATCGAGGTGCCGGGGATGATGCTTTGTCCTAGGTAATGCTCCGAGTTTTGGAAAGGGTTGCTGGGGCAAGTACGGGAAACAAAATTCGAGGGTCTATTTCTGAGCGGCTCCGGGCCAATGGAGCAGAGATATTTAGGGCCGTATCTGGTGTAGCTCTGAATGTGGCTGAGTATTGGTTAGAAGCCACAGAGCGGATTATGGATGATCTGGACTGCTCTGGGGAGCAAAAGCTGAAGGGAGCCATATCGTTACTCAGGGATGAGCCCTATCAGTGGTGGCTTACGGTGAGAGATGGAACTCCTGGCGATAGTGTGACTTGGGAGTCATTTAAGATGACCTTCAAAGGAAAGTATGTTGGGGCTAGTTACGTGGACGCCTTTGGAAAGAATTTGAACTCGGTCCAAGGGAGTAAGTCAGTGGCTGAGTATGAGTCTGAGTTTTTGAGACTGAGCTGGTATGCTTTTGGGATTGTTGCTATAGAGTATGAACGTAGCGTATGCTTCGAGGATGGTCTGAGAGATGAACTTATGGTGCTGATTGCTCCGCAGAGGGAGCGTAACTTCGCTGCTTTAGCGGAGAAAGCTAAGATAGCTGAGGAAGTGAAGCATACAGAAAGACATAATCGTGAGAAAGATCGAAATCATTTTAGGAGAGATTCAAGACTTTCAGGTGGTATGAACAGGAATGTTAAGAGAGCAAGGGTAATGGAGCCAGTTCGAGCAGTATCGATGAATGCTGTTAGACCGCAGTGTTGTAGGAATTGTGGAAAGATACATATGGGTGAGTGTCGAAAACATTCTGGTGCTTGTTTCCGATGTGGATCTATGGAGCATAGGGTTAAGGATTGTCCCCAAGAACCAGATCAGGTTCAAGTTTTAGAGCAGAGGGTCGCTCAACCAGTGAGGGGTGGACCACAGTTTCCGAGAGGACGTGGGCAAGGCAGAGGTGGTAATAGAAATGGTCGAGGAAGAGGAGCGCCTGGTAGGGGTACTGGATTTGCTGAGGCTCATTAACCGGCATTGGTGAATGCAGCTCCTCGCCGAGAGGAGGGTGATGCACTTGACGTCATTACTGGTACGTTTCTGATTTTCAGAATGCCATATACTGCGTTGATAGATGTTGGATCTACCCATTCATATGTTGCATGTGCTATATCTAGGTCGCTGGGTGTGCGCTCTGAGGAGACCGTGAGTGGGGTATCTGTACTAAGTCCTTTGGGTAGGGTAGATAAACTGTATAGAGATGTGCCTATAGAAACTCAAGGAAAAGTTTTCTCTGTAGATCTGATGGAGCTACCTTTCGGAGAATTCGATCTCATTTTTGGAATGGATTAGCTTGTTAAGCATAGGGCTACTTTGGATTATGCTGCTAAGCGAATACTGTTAAAGACCATAAAGGATGAGGAGGTTTTGGTGATAGGCGAGTGTAAGGATTATCTGTCCAATATGGTGTCGGCATTGAGAGCCGAGAAGTGGATTCGAAATGGATGTGAGGCTTATTTGGCATTTGTAAGTCAATCGGAAACTGAGGATCTGGCAGTGGATAAAATTAGAACCGTCAAGGATTTTCAAGATGTTTTTCCAAAGGAGCTTCTGGGTTTGCCCTGAACTGAGAGGTTGAGTTTGGAATCGACTTGTTGCCTGGAACGGCACCGGTGTCCATTGCACCTTATAGGATAGCACCGAAGGAGTTGGTGGAGTTGAAAGCCCAAATTCAAGAGTTATTGGATAGAGGCTTCATTACACCAAGTGTGTCTCCGTGGGGAGCTCCAGAGTTGTTCATAAAGAAGAAAGATAGGTCAATATGGATGTGCATCGATTATCGACAGTTGAACAAACTGACAATTAAGAACAAGTACCCACTGCCGAGAATCAATGATTTATTCAACCAACTTAGAGGAGCTTCAGTATTTTCCAAGATTGACCTTTGATCTGGGTATCATCAATTGAGGGTTAAGAAGGTGGATATTCACAAGACGACATTTAGAACTTGGTATGGTCACTATGAGTTCTTGGTTATGCCATTTGGGTTGACGAATGCACCTACGGCATTTATGGATCTGATGAATCGAGTGTTCCAACCACACTTGGATCGATTCGTGGTTGTCTTTATCGATGATATTAAGGTTTATTTTGAAGCTGAGGAGAAGCATGATGAGCACCTTCGTATTGTGCTGCAAGTGTTGAGGGAGAATGAGCTTTATGCGAAATTCAGTAAGTGTGAGTTCTGGTTCAGAGAGGTAACTTTCTTGGGGCATGTTGTCTCTGCTGAAGGGATCAAGGTGAACCCTCGAAAGATTGAAGCGATTCTGAAATGGAAGCCACCGAGGTTAGTGTCGAAAATTCAAAGTTTTATGGGTTTAGCTGGGTACTATAGAAGGTTTGTGGAAGGATTTTCTGTGATGGGAGTGCCTTTGACAAAGCTTATAAGGAACGGAGTACTGTTTGTTTGGACTGAGAAACAACAGAAATCTTTTGAGAAGATGAAGAAAGTTCTGACAGAGGCACCTGTACTGATTCAGCTAGAGTCTGGAAAAGATTTTACCGTATGCAGTGATGCATCACATGTAGGGTTGGGATGTGTGCTGATGCAAGAGGGTAAAGTGGTTGCTCATGCATCGCGACAGCTTAAACTATATGAAGTTAACTATCCTACTCATGATTTGTAGTTGGCAGCGGTAATCTTTGAGCTTAAGATTTAGAGACATTACCTATACAGAGAAAGGTGTATTATATACACAAATCATAAGAGTCTTAAGTACTTGCTGACTCAGAAGGAGCTGAACCTTAGGCAGCGGAGATGGATAGAGTTGCTTAAGGATTATGACTGCACGATTGAGTATCACCCAGGCAAAGCTAATGTGGTGGCTGATGCCCTAAGTCGTAGAACTGTATCTGATTTGAGAGCCATGTTTGCTCGTTTGAGTCTGTATGACGACGGTAGTCTGTTAGCAGAACTGCAAGTTAGGCCGACCTGGGTGGATGAGATTAAGGAAAAATAGTAGAGGGATGAGTCCCTAGTTTCTCGATTCCAATAGGTTAAGAATGGGGATACTTCTGAGTTCGAACTGAATAGTGAGGGAGTTCTGTGTTACCGAGGTAGAGTTTGTATTCCGAAAGGACTCTAACTTGAGGCAAGCAATTCTATGCGCTATGCATTCTGGAGGGAGTAAAATGTATCGCGACTTAAAGGAGTTGTATTGGTGGCCTGGATTGAAGCGAGAGGTAACGGAAGTTGTGGGAAAATGTCTGACTTGTCAGAAAGTGAAAGATGAACATCAATTACCTTCCGGACTTTTGCAGCCAGTGAAAGTACCACTTTGGAAGTGGGAAAGGGTAACCATGGATTTTGTGAGTCGGTTACCCTTGACACCGTCGAAGAAGGACTCGATTTGGGTAATTGTGGATAGGGTCATTTACTTCATTTACTTACACAGTTCATTTTTAAATTTCCAGACAAGCTGGTTAACTGCATCACAGTCACTTTAAAAATCATATCTCGAGTTTCGAAGCTAGAAAACTGATTCTGTAAATTTTTCCTGAAACTAGACTCATACATCTATCTTCAACTTTTTTTCTAGAATTTTTGGTCGGGCCAATTAGTACAGTTTATTAGTTAAAGTCTCCCCTGTTACAGGGTTCGACTACTCTGACCTTCATGCATTACGACTTAGATATCTCCCTGTACAGGGCTTCAATACTTATGCCGTTTGTTTCTAATGAAACTAGAATCAGAAAGGAAACTGTAAATATAAAGCATGACTTCTAATTATTTCTAGTTAATTTATGGTAAATTTCAAAAGTCAGAACAGGGGATCCAGTAACCGTTCTGGCCTTGTTTCACGAAAACTTAAACATCTCATAAAATACGGCTCATATGATCGTTTCGTTACTTTCATATGAAAATAGACTCATCAAGGTTAAATTAAATAATTTATTCACTAATTAATTCCATTCCTACTATTTTTAGTGATTTTTCAAATTCACTTCACCGCTTCTTTGTCAAGATCTATTTTAAGGTAGGCTTTACCTATTTCATGGTTTTCCATGGATCAACTAGCCATTTGTCATACAAAGCACCAAAATGATCGTGATTAACCATTCCGATGGCTAATCATTACCAAGCATTTCCATACCACTCAATGAACAATATACAAAATAATTATAATGCTATGCTCAAAATATATATAAGCCATTTTCGCATGCCTATCCAAATATATACATTACCAAAAGTACTTGACTAACAACAAAGGGCAGTCCTATACATGTCATTATCAAGGTTCAACCAAAAGAGTACCAAAAGGGCTTTGATAGTGTGGGCGACTTCGACTTTGACACTCCCGAGTCTGATAGCTGACGAGCAAAATCTATAAAACAGAGAATCAAAGCAACGGAATAAGCATTTAATGCTTAGTAAGTTTGAGTAATGAAGTCATACACAACTGAAGTATAGCATTCATATGACTAAATAAATAATTTTATATACACATATTCTCAAAATCCTACCTACTTCACATTTCCAACCCTTATATTCATACATAAGGAATCAACTTGGCTAAAGGCCGGAAGCTTGTTAATCGATTGAGCGGATACTATTTAAAAGGAATCAACTATTCCAATGCATATACGAAACATACCTCATCGTTGGGATTTTACGAGCGTATTAATTGAAAGTATTATAGCAAGATCGCTCATTCCCAAACCAAGTACCTTTGGATTTAGCGGATATAGCTATCTCGACAAATCCCTTGGGACTTAGCCCGGATATAGTAACTCACACAAATGCCTTCGGGACTTAGCCCGGATATAGTAACTCTCACAAATGCCTTCGGGACTTAGCCCGGATATAGTAAGTCGCACAAATGCCTTCGGGACTTAGCCCGGATATAGTAACTCGCGCAAATGCCTTCGGGACTTAGCCCGGTTACCATTCGAATATTCATGCACATATATCAATAAATCATATCACATCTATATTTCACTTTCATCACTAGAACTGAAACACAAGACACTTGTCAACCATTCCCATTTTTCGGCTCAATAGCCACATACAAAGAGCATGATTTGATTTGCTTTATGGCATGATCTCTATGCACATTCGGCTACCCGTCATAAGTATAAACTAGTTATCTCGACATATAATTCAAATAGAATCATTATATCACCGTTTATTTGTTAGGCTTATACGTCATAACTTAATCAAATCAAAAACTACGTTTCATTACTTAAAGACTTACCTCGGATGTCGTCGAATGATTTCAACGGCTATTCGATCACCTTTTCCTTTCCTTTATCGGATTTAGTTCCCCTTTGTTCTTGAGCTTAATTTAACAAATAAATCGATTTAATCATTTGGAACATCAAAGAGAAATTCAAGGTACTTAGCCCATATATATTAGGCATTAGAGTCATATATGTATGAAATCATGAATCAAATTCAACATATTAGCCAATATTCTCCTTTAGCCGATTTTCTAAGTCAAGATAAAGCCATCAATATGCTTACCTATAGCCAACGCGTACAACATCAATCTATGTATTCATTCATGTGGCGAATATGCATGTCTATGTTGAGGCCGATTATATACTTAATACATTCTACAAATATGGTTACTTGTATTGACTACATACCATTTTGTTTCAAGTTCAAAACTCGGCTAATACACATATATACACTAGTAATCAAATACTAACATTTGCACTTCACCTTAATAGCTAGCTTAGCAAACCTTAATTTAACATATAATTGTTCATAACACAATTAAAGCATCCTATCCATTCCATCAATTCAAAACACATACATTTCTCAATAATATTCAAAATCATATTCGGCCTTAGTACACACTTCATCATAATTTTACATCATGGCCGAATGCTCCTTTTAAACCGTTTACCCTCACAAAGCATAAATTTCACCATCAAACTTACAAGCTTATAATCCCATGAATTTTAACATCATAATATCTATCCAACTCTCACTCATTAATTTCTATCATAAATCTCAAAATCTATAGTTTTCTTTTTTTTTTCTACCCATGACGAAACCTCCAACAACACCAAATAAAAATATACTTCATGGGTTTAAGGTAGAACCAAGAAAGGAACTCATAAATATCAAGATATAAGCAAACTATCATTGTTCATCTAGATTTAGCATGAAACAACCACCATCACCCTTGTTAATTACCATAGCCGAAAACCTTACTCATTCCAAAATCAAAATTTCAACATGGGTTACAAAAATAACTTGATATCTCGCCCAAGATCAACTAAAATTTCAAGAACTAATATAAACTCCTTACCTTAATATTAACCTAAGATGACCGAATGCTTCCCTCCCTTCTTCCTCTTTTCATTTCGGCCAAGAAGAATCAAAAAGGATGAAACAACTTTGGTTTCTCCTCCCACTCCCCTCATATTTTATTGTTCTTAACACAACATGTTATCACAAAATGTTTATAATATGTTTTACCCATCACATTTTGTCTATCCTCATTGTCATGGCCGGCCACTACTATCAAAGTGGGGAAATTGACATGCAAGTCCACCCTTTTGATTACATGCACTAATAGATCCTTATAGATTAACCTATCACATTTCAAAAGTGTCACACATAAGTCCTATTAACTAAATTCACATGCAATTAACTAAATCGAAGCTTAAAACTTTCACACACTCATATTCACATATTTTAGACAATAAATATTATACTCAAATACTTCGGTGACTCGGTTTAGCGGTCTCGAAACCACTTTCCGACTAGGGTCAATTTAGGGCTGTCACAACTCTCCCCCACTTAAGAAATTTTTGTCCTCGAAAATCTTACCGGTAAATAGGTTTGGGTATCATTCTTTCATAGAGTTCTCGGTTTCCCAAGTAGCTTCTTCGATCCCGTGTTTGAGCCATAACACCTTTACTAACGGAATCCTTTTGTTTCGCAACTCTTTCACCTCACGAGCGAGGATACGAATCGGTTCTTCTTCATAACTCAAGTCAGATTGAATTTCAACCTCTGATGGATTAATTATGTGTGATGGATCAGATCTATAACGTCGAAGCATCGAAACATGAAAGACGTTGTGAATCTTTTCAAGTTCAGGGGGTAAAATCAATCTATACGCAACTGGACCAACTCGTTTGGATATTTCATATGGCCCAATGAACCTCGGACTCAGTTTGCCCTTACGGCCAAATCTGAGTATCTTTTTCCAAGGTTAAACCTTAAGAAACACTTTGTCTCCCACCTGATACTCAATATCTCTTCGTTTTAAATCCGCAAGACGACTTCTAACGATCGATGTCGCCTTGGACTCTCACGAATTATTTTACTTTCGCTCGGCGTCTTTAATCAAATCAACTCCGAAAATTTTACTCTCACCGAGTTCGGTCCAAAACAATGGTGTACGGAATTTACGACCGTACAAAGCCTCGTAAGGTGCCATCTTAATGCTTGATTGAAAACTATTGTTGTAAGCGAATTCAATCAAAGGTAAATACCGCTCCCATGAACCACTAAACTCAAGGATGCAACATCTCAACATATCCTCGAGTATCTGAATTATCCACTCGAATTGACCATCAGTCTGTGGATGAAAAGCGGTGCTAAAATGCAACTTGGTACCCAAGGCTTCTTGCAATTTCTTCCAAAATCGCGAGGTGAACCTCGGGTCTCTATCCGACACAATAGAAATAGGTACCCCGTGTAATCTCACGATCTGAGAGACATACAATTCAGCTAGTTTATCCAATGAAAAATTCATACGTACGGGGATAAAGTGAGCCGACTTAGTCAGTCTATCAGTAACAACCCAAATCGCATCTTTCTTACTTGCCGACACTGGCAACCCAGATACAAAATCCATCGTGACTCGATCCCATTTCCATTCAGGTATCATGATCGGCTGAAGTAAACCTGTAGGCACTTGATGTTCCGCTTTCACTTGTTGACATATTAAACACTTCGAAACAAATTCGAAAATGTCTCGTTTCATACCATGCCACCAAAACTGACGTCTCAGATCGTTGTACATTTTCGTACTCCCCAGGTGAATTGACATTCGGCTATAATGAGCTTCGTTCAGAATCATCGAAATAAGTTCTGAATGTCTTGGAACACACAAACGACTTCTGAACCTCAAACAATCGTCATCATCAATTTGACACTCTGATTCCATATTTGAAACACATTCAGCCCGTTTTGCAACCAATTCATCATCGACTTTCTGAGCTTCACGAATTTGATGAATCAACAATGGTTTGGCCTTTAATTCAGCTACTAACACATTGTCGGATAGAACGAGACAAGTGTACATTTATCGTTAAATAAAACAAGCGGTGATTTACGACTTAAAGCATCCATAACCACATTAGCCTTTCGGGTGATAGTCAATGACAAGCTCATAATCTTTTAACAACTCAAGCCAACGTCTTTGTCGCATGATTCAAGTCTCTTTGAGTCATCAAATATTTGAGACTTTTGTGATCCGAAAATACATGGCACTTCTAGCCAAATAGGTAATGTCGCCATATTTTCAAAGCAAATACGATGGCAGCTAATTCGAGATCATGGGTTGGATAATTTTTCTCATGTGGCTTCAATTGCCTTGGCGCATAGGCCACAACTCGACCTTCTTGCATCAATACACAACCCAACCCAAGTAAGGATGCATCTTGTAAATGACAAACTCCTTGCACGATTAAATTTGCACTAATCTTGGAGCTTGATCAAATAGGTTTTCATTGATCGAAACTTTTCGACACTTTTTCATCCATTCGAACTTAACATCTTTACAAGTAGTTTACGTTATTGGTGTGGCTATCATCGAGAAACCCTTTACAAAGCGTCTGTAATAACCCATGAGTCCCAAAAGCTCGAACTTGATAATATTTCTGAGGCTTCCAGTTAAGTATGGCTGAAATTTTGCTCGGATCAACTCAAATACCGTCTGAGATATCACATGTCCCAAGAAGCTAACCTCTCTTAACCGAACTCACACTTCTTGAACTTAGCATATAACCGCTTATCCGTAAAATTTGCAACACTTATCCGGTGTTCGGCATGTTCGGTCTCATCTCTTGAATAGACTAAGATGTCATCAATAAACACAACTACAAACCGGTCCAAATCTCTCGAAGATCCGATTCATCAAATCCATAAATACCGAGGGCATTAGTGAGTCCAAACGGCATCACTAAGAACTCATAGTGACCGTATCTCGTTAAAGCGCGTTTTGGGTATATCCGAATCTCGAATAGAATGGATAATAACCCGATCTCAAATCTATTTTTGAAAACACCGAGGCTCTCTTTAGTTGATCAAACAAATCATCAATCTGTGATAACGGATATTTATTCTTTATTGTCACTTTATTCACTGACGATAGTCGATGCACAACCCATGGTTCCGTCCTTCTTTTCACAATCAATCTTGGTGCACCCCAAGGTGAGAAACTTGGTCGAGCAAAACCTCTATCCGTCAACTCTTGCAACTGAGCTTTCAACTCCTTTAACTCGGTTGGTGCCATACGATACGGAGCTATTGAAATTGGTGTAGTCCCAGGTACAAGCTCAATACTAAACTTTACCTCCCGAACAGGTGGTAAACCCGGTAATTCTTCGGGAAAAACATCCAGATATTCACAAACCACCGGCATAGATTCAGGCTTCTTTTCTAACTCTTTGTCATCAAGTACATACGCAAGGTATGCTTCACACCCCTTTCTTACATATTTCTGAGCCAACATCGATGATATTACAGCTGGGAACCCATTCAAGTCAGTAGACTCAACTCGGATTATCTCATTATTTACACACCTTAAATCAATGGTTTTTCTTTTGCAATTTACAATTGCATCATGTACGGTTAACCAATCCATACCGAGGATAACATCAAATTCATCAAAAGGTAACAGCATCAAATCGGCCAGAAAACAGGAACCTCAGATTATTAGGGGACATTTCTTACACACTTTATCAACAAGCACACAATGACCCAAGGTATTCGACACTCTAATAACGAACTCAGTAGACTTAACAGGTAAAGTCTTACTGGATGCTAAAGTCTCACATATATAAGAATGAGTAGAACCAGGGTCAATCAAAGCAATCACATTAGTATCAAAGAGAGTGAATGTACCGGTAATAACATCAGGCGAAGAAGCATCCTCGCGTGCGCGTATAGCATAAGCTCTGGCAGGAGCACGAGCCTCAGATCTAGTTGTAGCGTCTCTAGATCCTCTTTGACCACCACTTGGATTTCCCGCATTCTTAGATGGTCTACCTCGAGCAGTAGTAGCACCCGGTTTCCCACTCTGATTTACATTACATTCGAGACGGTCTCGGGCAATCCTTGATAAAGTGGTCGGTGATCCGCACTTATAACAGAGCGATCATGGAATCTACAACTTCCCGAATGCCATTTACCATAATACTGGCACTCTGTTCTGTCTCGACGATAATTTCCAACACTGGTGACCGACGTGACTCGTGTACTCACAGGGGGTCGATCGCGATCTCGTCTAGAAAAACCGAAGTGTCTCTAGACCGGCCTAAGTCATCTCTAAATTTCTTCGATGATGTTGAAAGGATTTCGAAGATCTCTTCTGAAACTCCTTTGCTCCCATATCGACTTTTCTTTTCTCCTTACTAAGCTCTTGACTTTGCAAGCTCGTTCGACAAGTACCACAAATTCTCGATTTCTAAAATGCCAACATACGACTTTATATCATCGTTCATCCATCCTCAAAAGCGTTTACACATCACGACTTACGAAGAAATGCATTCTCGCGTCTGGCTAAGCCTTACAAACTTTCGTTCGTAATCGATGAAGACATGGAACCTTGTTTAAGTTCAAGAAATTCCTTCCATTTTGATCAATGAATCTCGGTGATATACTTTTTGAAACTCGATTTGGAAAAACTCCCAAGTTACTTGCTCTCTGGGCTGTGAAATCAACGTATTCCACCAATAGTAGGCGAATCATGTAGCAAGGAGATAGTACACTTTAGGCATTCATCGGTTGTGCAAGATAGTTCATCGAGTACGAATAGTGTTGTCCAACCAAAATTCAGCTTGCTCGGCATCATCGCTGTCCGTAGCTTTAAATTGATAGCCCCATGTTTTCGGATTACATCAGCTGGGGCTTATTTGACCTTATTTGGTCGATTCTGGGAGGTATTGTAGGTCTTGGGGTTGTATTAGTCGGGAATGGAGGTTGTGGAGCAGTAGTATTAGTTTGAATGTATTGGTTGAACCAATCATTCATCACGCTATAAAAGCACATCTAGCTTCGTCATTCGATTACTAGCAATAGGTTGAGAGTCCGTCGGTATTTGTCCCTTGTCGAGAGCAAAGCGCTACACTCTCAAGATCATCACCACTGCTTCGGTTGGGATCGGGATCCATTTCTATAAGTAAACACATTTTTAAGCGTAAATCACCACACTATCAAATAAACACATAATGGCATGTCTAGCTAGACCCAAGCGTATTACGGTAGTCCTAGAATCGACTAAACCGTAGCTCTGATACCAATAAAATTGGGCGCCCGTGCAGAGACCGTTCTTGGAGTCGAACACGAGGTGTTAACGGACTTACTTCATTTACTTACAGTTTATTTTTAAATTTCCAGACAAGCTGGTTAACTGCATCACAGTCACTTTAAAAATCATATCTCGAGTTCCGAAGCTCGAAAACCGATTCCGTAAATTTTTCCTGAAACTAGACTCATACATATATCTTCAAATTGTTTTCTAGAATTTTTGGTCGGGCTAATTAGTACAGTTTATTAGTTAAAGTCTCCCCTATTACAGGGTTCGACTACTCTGACCTTCATGCATTACGACTTAGATATCTCCCTGTACAGGGCTTCAATACTTATGCCGTTTGTTTCTAATGAAACTAGAATCAGAAAGGAAAGTGTAAATATAAAGCATGACTTCTAATTATTTCTGGTTAATTTATGGTAAATTTCCAAAGTCAGAATAGGGGATCCAGTAATCGTTCTGGCCCTGTTTCATGAAAACTTAAACATCTCATAAAATATGGCTCATAAGATAGTTTTGTTACTTTCATATGAAAATAGACTCATCAAGGTTAAATTACATAATTTATTCACTTATTAATTCCGTTCCTACTATTTTTAGTGAATTTTCAAATTCACTTCACTGCTACTGTCAGCATCTATTAAGGTAGGCTTTACCTATTTCATGGTTTTCCATGGATCAACTAGCCATTTGTCATACAAAGCACCAAAATGATCGTGATTAACCATTCCGATGGCTAATCATTACCAAGCATTTCCATACCACTCAATGAACAATATACAAAATAATTATAATGCTATGCTCAAAATATATATAAGCCATTTTCGCATGCCTATCCAAATATATACATTACCAAAAGTACTTGACTAACAACAAAGGGCAGTCCTATACATGCCATTATCAAGGTTCAACCAAAAGAGTACCAAAAGGGCTTTGATAGTGTGGGCGACTTCGACTTTGACACTCCCGAGTCCGATAGCTGATGAGCAAAATCTATAAAACAGAGAATCAAAGCAACGGAATAAGCATTTAATGCTTAGTAAGTTTGAGTAATGAAGTCATACACAACTGAAGTATAGCATTCATATGACTAAACAAATAATTTCATATACACATATTCTCAAAATCCTACCTACTTCACATTTCCAACCCTTATATTCATACATAAGGAATCAACTTGGCTAAAGGCCGGAAGCTTGTTAATCGATTGAGCGAATACTATTTAAAAGGAATCAACTATTCCAATGCATATACGAAACATACCTCATCGTTGGGATTTTACGGCGTATTAATTGAAAGTATTACAGCAAGATCACTCATTCCCAAACCAAGTACCTTGGATTTAGCGGATATAGCTACTCGCACAAATCCCTTGGGACTTAGCAGGATATAGTAACTTCGCACAAATGCCTTGGGACTTAGCAGGATATAGTAACTTGCACAAATGCCTTCGGGACTTAGCTCGGATATAGTAACTCGCACAAATGCCTTCGGGACTTAGCCCGGTTACCATTCGAATATTCATGCACATATATCAATAAATCATATCACATCTATATTTCACTTTCATCACTAGAACTCAAACATAAAACACTTGTTAACCATTCCCATTTTTCGGCTCAATAGCCACATACAAAGAGCATGATTTGATTTGCTTTATGACATGATCTCTATGCACATTCGGCTACCCGTCATAAGTATAAACTAGTTATCTCGACATACAATTCAAATAGAATCATTATATCACCGTTTATTTGTTATGCTTATACGTCATAACTTAATCAAATCATAAACTACGTTTCATTACTCAAAGACTTACCTCGGATGTCGTCGAACGATTTCAACGGCTATTCGATCACCTTTTCCTTTCCTTTATCGGATTTAGTTCCCCTTTGTTCTTGAGCTTAATTTAACAAATAAATCGATTTAATCATTTGGAACATCAAAGAGAAATTCAAGGTACTTAGCCCATATATATTAGGCATTAGAGTCATATATGTATGAAATCATGAATCAAATTCAACATATTAGCCAATATTCTCCTTTAGCCGATTTTCTAAGTCAAGATAAAGCCATCAATATGCTTACCTATAGCCGAACGTACAACATCAATCTATGTATTCATTCATGTGGCCGAATATGCATGTCTATGTTGAGGCCGATTATATACTTAATACATTCTACAAATATGGTTACTTGTATTGACTACATACCATTTTGTTTCAAGTTCAAAACTCGGCTAATACACATATATACACTAGTAATCAAATACTAACATTTGCACTTCACCTTACTAGCTAGCTTAGCAAACCTTAATTTAACATATAATTGTTCATAACACAATTAAAGCATCCTCTCCATTCCATCAATTCAAAACACATACATTTCTCAATAATATTCAAAATCATATTCGGCCTTAGCACACACTTCATCATAATTTTACATCATGGCCGAATGCTCCTTTTAAACCATTTACCCTCACAAAGCATAAATTTCACCATCAAACTTACAAGCTTATAATCCCATGAATTTTAACATCATAATATCTATCCAACTGTCACTCATTAATTTCTATCATAAATCTAAAAATCTATAGTTTTCTTTTTTTTTTCTACCCATGACCGAAACCTCCAACAACACCCAATAAAAATATACTTCATGGGTTTAAGGTAGAACCAAGAAAGGAACTCATAAATATCAAGATATAAGCAAACTATCATTGTTCATCCAGATTTAGCATGAAACAACCACCATCACCCTTGTTAATTACCATAGCCGAAAACCTTACTCATTCCAAAATCAAAATTTCAACATGGGTTACAAAAATAACTTGATATCTCGCCCAAGATCAACTAAAATTTCAAGAACTAGTATAAACTCCTTACCTTAATATTAACCTAAGATGACCGAATGCTTCCCTCCCTTCTTCCTCTTTTCATTTCGGCCAAGAAGAATCAAAAAGGATGAAGCTTTTTTTTTTTCTTCTAGTTACGGCAAAAAGGGTTAGCAAGGATGAAACAACTTTGGTTTCTCCTCCCACTCCCCTCATATTTTATTGTTCTTAACACAACATGTTATCACAAAATGTTTATAATATGTTTTACCCATCACATTTTGTCTATCCTCATTGTCATGGCCGGCCACTACTATCAAAGTGGGGAAATTGACATGCAAGTCCACCCTTTTGATTACATGCACTAATAGATCCTTATAGATTAACCTATCACATTTCAAAAGTGTCACACATAAGTCCTATTAACTAAATTCACATGCAATTAACTAAATCGAAGCTTAAAACTTTCACACACTCATATTCACATATTTTAGACAATAAATATTATACTCAAATACTTCGGTGACTCGATTTAGCGGTCCCGAAACCACTTTCCGACTAGGGTCAATTTAGGGCTGTCACACATTTCATACCTGTCTGCACTGATTATTCACTTCAAAAGTTAGCCAAATTGTATGTGGCAGAAATAGTGCGACTTCACGGAGTACCAGTGTCAATTATTTCTAATCGAGATCCTAAATTTAGATCTCGATTTTGGAAAAAGTTGCATGAGGCGTTGGGTACGCGGTTGAACTTTGGTACAGCCTTTCATCCTCAGACTTATGGTCAGTCGGAAAGGGTTATTCAGATTCTGGAAGACATGTTGAAGGGATGCATTATCGACTTATGAGGCAGTTGGGAGGGTTACTTACCGTTGCGAGAGTTTGCATACAACAACAGTTATCAGGCAAGTATTTGAATGGCTCCTTCTGAGGCACTGTATTGGCAAAGATGTCGTACACCTAGTTGTTGAACTGAGTTGGGTGAACGACAAGTTCTTGGACCTGAGTTGGTGGCAGATACTGAGGATAAGGTCAAGTTGATTAGAGACCGGTTGAAGGAAGCATCTAATAGACAGAAGTCATATGCAGATTTGAAGGGGAAAGAAATTGAGTACTCTGTGGGTGATATGGTCTTCTTGAAGGTTTCACCTTGGAAGAAAATATTAAGGTTTGGGAGGAAAGGCAAGTTAAGTCTGCGGTTCATTGGGCCTTATTGAATTCTTAAGCGAGTGGGTCCAATGGCTTATCAGTTGGAGCTACCTCCAGAGTTAGATAGGATTCATGATGTTTTTCTCCTCTCCATGTTAAGGCGGTATCGTTCTGACCCTACTCATATTGTGCAGATAGTAGAGATCGAGGTCCAAACAGACTTGACTTTTGAGGAAGAGCCTGTGTAGTTTTTGGATCGAGATGTTAAGATTTTGAGGAGGAAATCAGTTCTGCTAGTAAAGGTGCTGTGGCGTAATCATGTCAGAGAGGAAGCTACTTGGGAGCCAGAAGTGGTGATGCGTCAACAATATCCTCATCTATTTGATTCAGGTAAAATTTCAAGGACGAAATTTCTTTGAGGGTAGAGTTGTAACGCCGCAATTTTTGGGTTTTCTGTGTTTATGTGATTTTTAAAATTTGTGTGTGTTCTGGTTGGTTAATATATATATTTTAGTAGGTTAGTGGGCCTTTGGAAGGCCCAAACTTAAGCTAAATCCGTGGTAGTCTTCGAAATTTTAATTTTATGAGCTGGCGATGCAATTGGCGTTTGGGCTTTTAAAAGTAAAGGGGTAAAAGATGACACAAAAAGGAGTGTGGTGTAGTGGCAAGGTGGCGCCACTTAGGGGACAAGGAAGTGACACCATAGAGGAAGCAACGGGTTCAAGGTTAAAGTCTTGGCTCTTGGAATATATTTTGGTTTTTCTTTTCAATAAATCTGGAAGCAAGTAGGTGCGCTTTAAAGTTTAATGTGTTGGATTTATGACACAAATGAGTTGATGGCCTAGTGGTGGTGGCGTGAGTTGGCATGTGAAAGGACTTTCGTTTGAAGCCCTTGGAAAGTAAAGGTTGATAATTTTGCTATGTTGGGATGGCAAGAGTTGGTGTTGGTTTTAAACTCTGGTGATGGAGGGATCCCACATCGGGAAGCTAACATAAGAGTAGATGGAGAGCTGCCTTTAAATAGAGCAAACCATGAGGAGAGTAGGCATACCCTTCTTGGCTAATCCCTTTCACTTTGTGATGTGTTCGTTTGGGTTGGGCATCAGCTAAGAGTGTTTAGAGCACGGATTAACTTCAGTTTCCTAACAGGTGTGTATTTCTCATTACTCTAGCAGTAGGACGGCTATTTCGGGCCGCGATGGACTGAAATTGGCCATATGGTCCCAATGGGTCCGTAGGCCCAAGTGGATAAGTTGTAGAATTACCAAAATACCCCTGTAGGGTAGAATTACCGAGATACCCTTGTGGGGTAAAATTACCATTTTGCCCCTAGGGTGTTAAATGACTATTTTGCCCTTCGTGCGTAAATGACTAACTTGTGTGATGATTGGGTTAGTTGATGTGGATTTGTGTTAGTTATCGTTAATTCGTAAGTCTAATGTGTTAGTGATCGATTGTAGGATTATCGCGTGGGAGATATCGTCATCAATCGTCGTCAACCAGGTGTGTAAACGACTCCCTCCCTTAGACCGAATCGGTAAAAGCCGAAATACCGAAACGTTGGTATTTTGTGAACTTCATGACGTCACGAGCACTCGTGAACGATTGTTAATGAATATGGTGCATTTGGATGATTAGAGTGCAGAGTGTGCATTTTAGTGCACAACGGTATTTTTAGGCTTAATGGGCCGAAAATTGGCCAATGGGCCAACGGGCCCACTTTGGTAAAAAGACGAGGTAAGTACTTATGATTACTTGGTAAACGTTAGAATGAGCATGAATCCTTAGCAATAGGTAATAATTACTGAAATACCCTTATGCATGCAAAATTATGATTTTACCCCTAGGGTTATTTTTTTTCTAAAAAGTATGATGTTTTGGTTCTGTATACGTATGCCATGACATATTATTTCTGTTGCATGGGACATGGGTTTATATTGATAGAGGAAGTGTTACAGCGACCTCATTGAATGTCGTGGCCTCGCCACATATATCTGATACAGTGACTTCGTCACAATATCCGGCGACCTCATTTGCAATCTGGTGGCTTTGCCACATATATATATCTGTTCTGGTGGCCTAGCCACAATATCTATATCTGGTGACTTCATCACAATATCTGGCAGTGTCGCTGCAATTTCTGTGGTGTGTAGCGGTTGGGTGGGTCGAGTAGTCTCCCCACATGGTGTAAGGCTGGTACGGGGGTGTTATGGATGCATCTGGGTTGGGATTTTTGTATTCATGATATATTTGTTTTGTATCTGCTATGAGCCTATGGGTTTCATTCTAATTTCTATACTGGGCCAAGGCCCAGATAAGTCTGACTCTAAGGTTTAATCTGTTTGGGGCTATGGTTGGGTTATGTTACATACTGAGTATACCAAAATCACCCTTTATTTTCATCTCTGCAGGAAATCCCCAACCATAGTGGGCTTGGAGCTGTGAGGGATTCGGAGTGGCCACATCATCTGCAAAGTTGGTTTTTCTAGGTTAGTTTATTTTTATTATTTTATATTCTGATTTAATTTTGGGTTTTAAGTTGTAATAAGGCTGCTATTTAAATTTCTTTTTCCACTATGGTTCTATTTTCTAAATATATTTATACTATGTCGAAACTGCTAGTGTTAGGTTACGCGAGTTTTCAAAATTAATGAACGTTTTCCAAGACTCAACAAGCACAACAAATGGATAGCCTAAAGATTGATAAACCGGTTTTTCATTCAACCGCTGTTTTTACAAAGACCACCCCAATCACATAAACCAACGAATGCGTACTAAGTCGTAAGTCCATGTGACACGTTAGGTCTGGTAATAACGTCTGGGCCGGGTTTGGAGTGTTACATTTAGTGGTATCAAAGCCAAGTTATAATAACTCGACTATAGAATGGGTTTAAAAACGGGAGTTTGTAAAGAAACACTGAATAAGGTTTTCGAAAATCTTTTTTTTTTAGAACTTGATTATAAATTGATTTCGAGAATGTTTTCAATATTTTCTCTGTACAAATAGATGTTTTTAAAGATTAAAATCGGTTTTCTAAAAGTAGGTTTTTTTTTAGAAGGTGGCACACCGAATCTCAAACCAAGTCTGTAAGTTTTCTGAGCCTTTCTGATTGTTTTTGAAATATCATTATATGCTTGTACAAAACCTTATCATGGTACTTTAGTTAGGGTAACTTTGGAATCGTAGAAACTCGATAAGTAGGTCGAGGCGTAGCTAGGCTACCGCAAAAGGAAACAAACTCAAACTCTAAATTCTTGTTATTCATAAGACATCTGTAATAAACCTTTGAAATATTAAACTGATTCATAAAATTCTTAACGGATAATCTGAAATGAGTACATGAGCAGCTCGTGGAAGTGGCCGTGGACGTAGCCGAGGTAATGCTCAGGTTGAATCTTCATCATCAGGATATGTGCCAGCAGTAGATGCACTGGTACCACTGACAACAAAGGTAGAGTCTCATGATCGAAGTGCCGGGGACGATGCTCTGTCCCAGGCAATGCTCCGAGTTTTGGAAAGGGTTGCTGGGCTAAGTATGGGAAACGAAATTCAGGGGTCTATTTTTGAGCGACTCCAGGCCAATGGAGTAGATATATTTGGGGCGTATCTGGTGTAGCTCTGAACGTGGCTGAGTACTGGTTAGAAGCCACAGAGTAGATTATGGATGATCTGGACTGCTCTGTGGAGCAAAAGCTGAAGGGAGCCATATCGTTACTTAGGGATGAGGCTTATCAGTGGTGGCTCACGGTGAGAGATGGAACTCCTGCTGACAGTGTGACTTGGGAGCTATTTAAGATAGCCTTCAAAGGAAAGTATGTTGGGGCTAGTTACGTGGACGCTTGCCAAAAAGAATTTCTGAACCTGGTCCAAGGGAGTAAGTCAGTCGCTGAGTAGGAGTCTAAGTTTTGAGATCGAGCGATGCAGCTTCGGGATTGTCGCTCTGAGTATGAGTGTAGCGACGCCGAGGATGGTCGAGAGATGAACTTAGGGTGTTGATTGCTCTCCAGAGGGAGCGTAACCCATTGCTTTAGTGGAGAAAGCTAAGATAGCGAAGGCTGAAGCATCTGAAAAAGCGTAATCGTGAGAAAGATTAGAACCGTTTTTAGGAGAGATTCAGGACTTTCAGGTGGTATGAACAGGAATGTTAAGAGAGCAAGGGTAATGGAGCCAGTTCGAGCAGTATCGATGAATGTTGTTAGACCGCAGGGTTGTAGGAATTATGGGAAGATGCATATGGGTGATTGTCGGAAACGTTCTGGTGCTTGTTTCCGATGCAGATCTATGGAGCATAGGGTTAAGGATTGTCCCTAAGAACCAGATCAGGTTCAAGTTTTAGAGCAGAGGGTCGCTCAACCAGTGAGGGGTGGACCACAGTTTTTGAGAGGATGTGGGCAAGGCAGAGGTGGTAATGGAAACGGTCGAGGAAGAGGAGCGCCTGGTAAGGGTGCTAGATTTGCTGAGGCTCGTTAGCCGGCGTTGGTGTATGCAGCTCGTCGCCGAGAGGAGGGTAATGCACCTGTCGTCATAACTGGTACGTTTCTAATTTCAAAATGTCATACACTCCATTGATAGATGTTGGATCTATCCATTCATATATTGCATGTGCTATATCTGGGTTGCTGGGTGTGTGCTCTGAGGAGACCGTGAGCGGGGTATCTGTACTAAGTCCTTTGGGTCACTCGGTTAGGGTAGATAAACTGTATAGAGATCTACCTATAGAAACTCAAGCAAAAGTTTTCTCTGGAGATCTGATGGAGCTACCTTTTGGAGAATTCGATCTCATTTCAGGAATGGATTGGCTTGTTAAGCATAGGGCTACTTTGGATTGTGTTGCTAAGCGAATAATGTTAAAGACCACAAAGGATGAGGAGGTTTTTGTGATAGGCGAGTGTAGGGATTATCTGTCTAATGTGGTGTCGACATTGAGAGCTGAGAAGTGGATAGGGCTACTTTGGATTGTGTTGCTAAGCGAATAATGTTAAAGACCACAAAGGATGAGGAGGTTTTTGTGATAGGCGAGTGTAGGGATTATCTGTCTAATGTGGTGTCGACATTGAGAGCTGAGAAGTGGATTCGAAAGGGATGTGAGGCTTATTTGGCATTTATAAGTCAATCGAAAACTGATGATCTGACAGTGGATAAAATTAGAACCGTCAAGGATTTTCAAGATGTTTTTCCAAAAGAGCTTCCGGGTTTTCCCTGAACTGAGAGGTTGAGTTTGGAATCGACTTGTTGCCTGGAATGGCACCAGTGTCCATTGCACCTTATAGGATGGCACCGAAGGAGTTGGTGGAGCTGAAAGCCTAAATTCAAGAGTTATTGGATAGAGCCTTCATTAGACCAAGTGTGTCTCTGTGGGGAGCACCAGTGTTGTTCGTAAAGAAGAAAGATAAGTCAATATAGATGTGCATTGATTATCGACAGTTGAACAAACTGATGATTAAGAACAAGTTCCCACTGCCGAGAATCGATGATTTATTCGACCCACTTAGAGGAGGTTCAGTATTTTCCAAGATTGACCTTCGATCTGGGTATCATCAGTTGAGGGTTAAGGAGGAGGATATTCATAAGGTGACATTCCGAATTCGGTATGGTCACTATGAGTTCTTGGTTATGCCATACGGGTTAACGAATGCACCTGCGGCATTTATGGATCTGATGAATCTAGTGTTCCAGCCATACTTGGATCGATTCGTGGTTGTCTTTATCGATGATATTCTGGTTTATTCTAAAACTGAGGAGAAGCATGATGAGCACCTTCGCATTGTGCTGCAAGTGTTGAAGGAGAAGGAGCTTTATGCGAAATTCAATAAGTGTGAGTTCTAGTTGGGAGAAGGGCATGTTGTCTCTACTGAAGGGATCAAGAAGGACCCTCGAAAGATTGAAGCGATTTTGGAATGGAAGCCACCGAGGTCAGTGTCGAAAATTTGAAGTTTTCTGGGTTTAGCTGGGTACTATAGAAGGTTTGTGGAAGGATTTTCTGTGATGGCAGTGCCTTTGACAAAGCTTATAAGGAAGGGAGTGCCGTTTGTTTAGACTGAGAAACAACAGGAATCTTTTGAAAAGCTGAAGAAAGTTCTGATAGAGGCACTTGTACTGATTCAGCCGGAGTCTGGAAAAGATTTTACCGTATGCAAATGCACCATATGTAGGGTTGGGTTGTGTACTGATGCAAGAGGGTAAAGTGGTTGCTTATGCATCGCGACAGCTTAAACCACATGAAGTTAACTATCCTACTCATGATCTGTAGTTGGCAGCGGTAATCTTTGCGCTTAAGATTTGGAGACATTACCTGTACGGAGAAAGGTGTATTATATACACAGATCATAAGAGTCTTAAGTACTTGGTGACTCAGAAGGAGCTGAACCTTAGGCAGCGGAGATGGATAGAGTTGCTTAAGGATTATGACTGCTCGATTGAGTATCACCCAGGCAAAGCTAATGTGGTGTCTGATGCCCTAAGTCGTAGAACTGTATCTGATCTGAGATCCATGTTTGCTTGTTTGAGTCTGTATAACGATGGTAGTCTTTTAGCAGAACTACAAGTTAGGCTAACGTGGGTGGATGAGATTAAGGAAAAAAAGTTGAGGGATGAGTCCTTGGTTTCTCGATTCTTGCAGGTTAAGAATGGGGATACTTTTGAGTTCAGACTGAACTGTGAGGGAGTTCTGTGTTACCGAGGTAGAGTTTGTATTCCGAAAGACTCTAACTTGAGGCAAGCAATTCTGAAAGAAGTTCATGGAGGTCTGTGTGCTATGCATCCTGGAGGGAGTAAAATGTATCGCGACTTAATGGAGTTGTATTGGTGGCCTGGATTGAAGCGAGAGGTAACGGAAGTTGTGGGAAAATGTTTGACTTGTCAGCAAGTGAAAGCTGAACATCAATTACCTTCCGGACTTTTGCAGCCAGTGAAAGTACCACTTTGGAAGTGGGAGAGGGTAACCATGGATTTTGTGAGTGGGTTACCCTTGACACTGTCGAAGAAGGACTCGATTTGGGTAATTGTGGATAGGTTGACCAAATCTGATCATTTCATACCTGTCCGCACTGATTATTCACTTTAGAAGTTAGCCAAATTGTATGTGGCAGAAATAGTACGACTTCACGGAGTGGTAGTGTCAATTATTTCTGATCGAGATCCTAGATTCACATCTCAGTTTTGGAAAAAGTTGCATGAGGCGTTGGGTACACAGTTGAACTTTAGTACAGCCTTTCATCCTCAGACTTATGGTCAGTCGGAAAGGGTTATTCAGATTCTGGAAGACATGTTGAGGGGATACGTTATCGACTTTCGAGGCAGTTGGGAGGATTACTTACCGTTGGTAGAGTTTGCATATAGCAACAGTTATCAGGCAAGTATTTGAATGGCTCCTTATGAGGCAATGTATGGCGAAGATGTCGTACACCTAGTTCTTGGATGAGTTGGGTGAACAATGGTTCTTGGACTGAGTTGGTGGCGAATCTTGAGGATAAGGTCAAGTTGATTAGAGACCGGTTGAAGGAAGCATCTGATAGACAGAAGTCATATGCAGATTTGAAGCGCAAGGAAATTGAGTACTCTGTGGGTGATATGGTCTTCTTGAAGGTTTCACCTTGGAAGAAAATATTAAGGTTTGGGAGGAAAGGCAAGTTAAGTCCGCGGTCCATTGGGCCTTATCAGATTCTTAAGCTAGTGGGTTCAGTGGCTTATTAGTTGGAGCTACCTCCAGAGTTGGATAGGATTCATGATGTCTTTCACGTCTCCATGTTAAGGTGGTATCGTTCTGACCCTACTCATGTTGTGCCGGTTGCAGAGATCGAGGTCCAAATAGACTTGACTTTTGAGGAAGAGCACATGCGCTTTTTGGATCGAGATGTTAAGATTTTGAGGAGGAAATCAGTACCGCTAGTAAAGGTGCTGTGGCATAATCATGGCAGAGAGGAAGCTACTTGCGAGCCAGAAGTGACGATGCGTCAACAATATCCTCATCTGTTTGATTCAGGTAAAATTTCGAGGACGAAATTTCTTTAAGGAGGGTAGAGTTGTAACGCCCCAATTTTTGGGTTTTCTGTGTTTCTGTGATTTTTAAAATTTGTGTGTGTTCTGGTTGGTTAATATATATATTTTAGTAGGTTAGTGGGCCTTTGGAAGGCCCAAACTTAAGCTAAATCCATGGTAGTCTTCGAAATTTTAATTTTATGAGCAGGTGATGCAATTGGCGTTTGGGCTTTTAAAAGTAAAGTGGTAAAAGATGACACAAAAAGAAGTGTGGTGTAGTGGCAAGGTGGCGCCACTTAAGGGACAAGGAAGTGATGCCATAGAGGAAGCAAGGGGTTCAAAGTTAAAGTCTTGGCTCTTGCAATATATTTTTGTTTTTCTTTTCAATAAATCTGGAAGCAAGTAAGTGCGCTTTAAAGTATAATGTGTTGGATTTATGACTCAAATGAGTTGATGGCCTAGGGGTGGTGGCTTGAGTTGGCATGTGAGAGGACTTTGGTATGAATCCTTTGGCACGCAAAGGTTGATTATTTTGCTATGTTGGGACGACAATAGTTGGTGTTGGTTTTAAACTCTGGTGATAGAGGGATCCCACATCGGGAAGCTAACATAAGAGTAGATGGAGAGCTGGCTTTAAATAGAGCAAACCATGAGGAGAGTAGGCATACCCTTCTTGGCTGATCCCTTTCGCTTTTGACGTGTTCGTTTGGGTTGGGCATCAGTTAAGAGTGTTTAGAGCGCGGATTAACTGCAGTCTCCTAACAGGTGTGTATTTCTCATTACTCTAGCGATGGGGCGGCTATTTAAGACGCGATGGGCTGAAATGGGCCATGTGGTCCCAATGGGTCCGTAGGCCCAAGTGGATAAGTTGTAGAATTACCGAGATACCCTTGTGGGGTAAAATTACCATTTTGCACCTAGGGTGTTAAATGACTATTTTGCCCCTCGTGCGTAAATGACTAACTTGCGTGATTATTGGGTTAGTTGACGTGGATTTATGTTAGTTATCGTTAATTTGTAAGTCTAATGTGTTACTGATCGATTGCAGGATTATCGTGTAGGAGATATCGTCATCGATCGTCGTCAACCAGGTGTGTAAACGACACCCTCCCTTAGACCGAATTGGTAAAAGCCGAAATACCGAAATGTTGGTATTTTGTGAACTTCATGACGTCGAGCACTCATGAGACAGATTGTTAATGAATATGGTGCATTTGGATGATTACGGTCAGAGTGTGCATTTTAGGTACTGCGGTATTTTTGGGCTTAATGGGCCGAAAACGGGCCAATGGGCCAACGAGCCCACTTTGGTAAAAAGACGAGGTAAGTACTTCTGATTACTTGGTAAACATTAGAATGAGCTTGAAACCTTAGCAATAGGTAATAATTGCTGAAATACCCTTATGCATGCAAAATTACGATTTTACCCCTAGGGTTATTTTTTTCTAAAAAGCATGATGTTTTGTTTCTGTGAGGGATTCGGAGTGGCCACATCATCTGCAAAGTTGGTTTTTCTAAGTTAGTTTATTTTTATTATTTTATATTCTGATTTAATTTTGGGTTTTAAGTTGTAATAAGGCCGCTATTTAAATATCTTTTTCCGCTATGGTTCTATTTTCTAAATATATTTATACTATGTCGAAACTGCTAGTGTTAGGCTGCACGGGTTTTCAAAATTAATGAACCTTTTCCAAGACTCAACAACCACAACAAATGGATAGCCTAAAGATTGATAAATCGGCTTTTCATTCAACCGTTGTTTTTACAAAGACCACCCCAATAACTTAAACCAACGAATGCATACTAAGTCGTAAGTCCATGTGACATGTCAGATCTGGCAATAACGTCTGGGCTGGGTTTGGGGTGTTACATCAGGTGCCTTCCAGATTGCTATAGCCTGTGATAATACCAGAGTGGAAATGGGATAGAGTTACAATGGATTTCGTATCGGGACTACCCTTGTCTCTAAAAAAGAAAGATGTTATTTGGGTTGTCGTTGATTGACTAACAAAGTCTACACATTTCATTCCAAAATGTACTGACTGTTGCTTGATAAATTGGCTGAATTATATATTTCTGAGATTGTTAGATTAAACGGGTGCCAGTTTTGATTATTTTGGTAGAGACCCGAGGTTTACGCCACGATTTTGGAAGAAGTTGCAAGAAGTTCTAGGTACGAACTTGAACTTTAGTATTGCATTTCATCCATAAACCGACGGTCAGTTTGAGAGAGAAATTTAGATTCTTGAAGATATGCTTCGTTGTTGTGTTTTAGAATTTGAAGGCAATTGGGAGAGATATTTTTCGTTGGTTGAATTCGTGTATAACAATGGTTTTCAATCGAGCATTAAAATGGCACCGTATAATCATTGTATGGTCGTAAATGCCGAACTCCGTTGTACTGGACTAAATTGAGTGAGAAAAAGATTCACAAGGTTGATTTGATCAGAGAGACTGAAGATAAAGTGAAAGTAATTCGTGACAGTTTGAAAGCAGCTTTAGATCTACAGAAATCATGTGGATTTGGAATGAAAAGATATAGAATTTTAGATCAGCGACAAAGTATTTTTAAAAGTATCTCCATGGAAGAAAACACTTCATTTTGGTCGCAAAGGCAAATTGAGTCTGCGATTCATCCAGCTGTATGAGATTATTGAAAGAATAGGACCAGTAGCATATTAGCTAGCTTTACCATCAGATTAGAGAAGATCCAAAATGTGTTTCATGTGTCGATGTTACGACGGTGTTCATCAGATCCATCACACGTAATTTCCCCGAAAGAGATTGAAATTCAACCTAATATGACATATAACGAAGAACTAATCATAATTTTAGCTCAAGAGGTTAAAGAATTGAGAAATAAAAGCATAGCTTTAGTGAAAGTGTTGTGGTAACATCACGGGGTCGAAGGAGCCACGTGGGAACCCAAAGAACTTATGAGAAAACAATACCCTAACCTCTTTTCTGGTAAGATTTTTGGGGACGAAAATCCCTAAGGAGAAGAGTTGTAACATCCCGTTTTTAGTCAAATCAAAATAGTAGTTTTGGGACCACAAATCTGAGGTCAAAATAATAATTTTATTATTATTTTAATGTTTACAGTATGATTGAATGATTGTGTGAAAGTTTAGTTTAAAAATTTTATCCTTTGAGTGTTTAATTTAATAAAAAGGACTAAATCGCGTAAAGTGTAAAATTAGTGTTCTAATAGCTAAAGATGTTTAATAACTATAGAACTTAATAGTAAATGTACTTATGTGGTAATTATCCCATTAATGAGTTAATGGATGATAATGGTTTGGCATTTAGTGAAATATTTAATGTTTATTAAGGTTAATTTTGGTATTTAGTACATAATGATAAATTAAATGAAATAAAACATGTATCATCTTTTTCTTTCTTCATCTTCAACTGAACCTATAGTAAAAAGAAGCCATTTCCATCATTTTCATTCGACCAAGCTCATTTGTGCAATTGGTGAGTGATTTTTGTCTCATTTTTAATGATTTCCATGTTTTTGAGATCGTTATAACCTAATCTAGCTAGCCCAAGGACTATTTTGCAAAATAGTTAAAGGCTTAGGGTTTTGCCTGTAACAGCCCAATTTAGACCCTAGTCAGAATAGTGGTTTCAGACCACAAATATGAGGTTGGACAAATATTTTAATATTATTTTTCATACTTATAATATGTCAATTAATATGTGTGAAAGTTTCGTATAAAAAGTTGATCATTTGTGTGCTTAATTTAGAAAAAGGACCTAATCACGTAAAATGTAAAAGTGGCTAGTTATTTGTTAAAAGTGCACAATTGCTATGGTTTATTAAATGTGAAGACCTTATGTTGTAATTAGACCATGATTAGTGGAAATTAATAAAAATGGCCAACCATTAAATATTTTGTTAATGTTTTCATTAAGGGCAAAATTAGTATTTGGTTATTAATGTTATATTTAATAAAACAAAAGCCAAAATTCACATTATTTTTAACTCATCTTTCTTGAAAATACAAAGAAAAAGAAAATAAAATAAGCTTGCTAGGGTTTGGCACTTTGATTACTTGATTAAGGCATGGTTTTGACTCGATTTTTGATAATTTCTATGTTTTTGTGATCGTTGCTTTGTGTTCTATTAAGCCCAAGCCTCAATTTTAGAATTTGATGATGATTTTGAGTTATGCCATTGTTGATTTTGTGAGTTTTGAAATGTTAATTGATGAAATATGGAAGTTTGATGATAGGTAAATATGTTTTCTATTTGATGTAACAACTCAATTTAGATTGTAACATCCCAAAATGGGGCCTAGTCAGAACTGTGGTTTTGAGACAATAAATCCGACATAGAAATATTTATTTTATGATTATTATAAGGTCTAGAATATGAAAATATGCATGTGTTAAAGTTTCATGAAGAAATTCTATGAGTAAGGTGTCCAATTGGAAAATAAAGACCAAATTGAATAAAGTGCAAAACATGGATTCTAAAAGCAATTTGCATGAACTTGCTTTAGATTATTAATTAGAAGTCCTTAAAGAGCAATTTTCCCAATTTTTAAGTTTTTGGACAAAAATGGGCATGTATGAATAAAATTCTAAAGAAGGGGCTTAAGGGCATTTAGGTCATTTGGCTAATTAATGAAATAAAATGGGAAAATGAAGGCAAAAATCAGCCATTCTCCTCCCTCGTCCAGCTGAATTTCTCAAGCCCTCCGTAGCTAGGGTTTTCAACATTTTCAAGCTCAATAGTAAGTGCTCGCAAGCCCCGTTTTTAATGTTCTTCGTATTTTTGAAATCTCGGTAGCTTACTCTCTCCATTTCTACCCATATTTTGAGTTAGGGTTCATGTTTGCAAAGTTACCCATCTGTGGCATGTTTATTCTTTGACGTATTATGGAGGAATATGAAAGTTGGATGTATGTTAAACATCTTTTCTAAGTGATTTTCATGAAAAACCACCTTTTTGCAAAAGGTGTAAAATATGTGGTAGAAATGTGAAATAATGGAAAAATGTGGGCTGCCATAAGAGGAAAGAACGTTCGGTTATGCTTGGGTATTGTAGAAAATTCATGTATTTCATCATACAAGCCTAGGTACTAAATCATGAATAATGTGAGAGGTTAGGGGCAAAATGGTCATTTTGTCAAGCGTAAAATTTAGGCCCGAAAAGAATAATGTGAGATATTTATGATTTATTTTTATTGTTATAGACCCAGAGGAACAAGTTTCGGAGGTCGATTGAGGGAAACGAAAGGTTTCAGAATAACCGAAACGTGGAACCGACACGAGTACCAGGTAAGTTCGAATAACTTTAAGTAAACTATTAATATGCTTAATTACATGTGTTATGAATGCATGATATTTGGTTATAATGATGGCATGAAAATCCCTAAAATATGTTAATAATAATGATATGATAATAAATGTCTTGGTTGAAGTAAAAAGGGAAATTCCATGGATAAAATAGCTTACATGACTTGAGATCTTGCATGTGTTGTAGAAAAAGGATTTAGCCCAGACGGGTAATCTGTTGATCTCAAATATAGAAAGTAACTAGCCCGGACGGGTGTTCCTTGAGTGATCGAGCCTCCCAAAGAATATGTGTGCATAATGGATTTAGCTCGGACAGGTAATCGAACTAGGGTCTGAATATAGCCTAGACTAGTAATTCAGATCTCATATGACGGGGGATTTAGCCTAGACTGCTAATCCCGCTGTAAGATATGAGGTTCACGGGAGTGCATACTTGAGATGATCGCTCATATGACTTGACGGTAAATGGAAAATCCATCGAGATTTTTGAGAAACTCAGCGGGATTAACATTGTAAAAATGAAAATGTTGAATGATGAGCTCATCTAAGACAAATTTACATGGTGTATTGTTATGAGACTAACTTGTTAATTGAGTGTATGTGATAGGGAAAACTAATTCATGCTTGTTGATTTCATTGCCTAATATGGATGTATGCTAACTAATTAGTAAGTTTACTTTCCAGTTATTCGGGCTTACAAGCATGTAAATGCTTACCCCTCTCTTTTACTTGTCTTACAGAGGTCGAGGACTCGTAAAGGTTGGAAGATGGTTGGAGAATCAACACAATATCATCTTGTCTAGCTTTGGTATATAGATACTTGTATTTTGTTCAATGGCATGTATAGGCCTTTTTTTTATTTTGTTATATGTGTCATTTGTTAGCCAATATGAAGGCCTATATAAGTATACATTTTCACTTGTATATGGCCATGGGAATTGGCTTATTTTGGCGTAGGATACGACCTACTAAATTGCGCATGATTATGTTCCAATGTTCTTGTGATAATTAAGTATGGCATATCACATTTAAGTATATGCAATGTGACCAAATCATGAGGGATGGCTAGGTTATAATTGGCAATGAGTTATGATAATGAACCAATCTTAATTATTTTATAAGACATAGAAATCCTTGATACAAATGGGAATAACCTAGCATGTATAAAACCGATGAAATGAGGTTTACATGAAATGAGAGTATCAAGGTCATTTGGGATGTATAATTAGGCCTTGCTATGTATTATGTTAATTTATAAGAGTATGGGGATGATAGAGGATGACCAAAAGCTTGGAAAATAGCCTAACAAGGTCCATACGGGTAGACATACGGGCATGTGTCTAGGCCGTGTGTAACACACAAACCGCCCCGTAGGCATGTGATATGGCCGTGTGTCCCCTGCACCTAAAAATTTTAAGTCAGAATCCATGTAGTAAACACACGGGTAGAGACACGACCGTGTGTCTCAACCATATGGAGGGCATGGCCTAGCACACTGGCGTGTGTCTTGGCCGTATACCCTTAAATGCACGCTGACATCATAAATTGAATGTCCAAGTTCTTAGACACGAGCAATGACACGAGCGTGTCTAGGCCATGTGAGGGACACGGGCGTGTGCTCGGCCATGTGAAAACCCCTATAGGTTTAAAATAGGAAATAAATTCAATTAATTTCACACAGGTAGGGGACACGAGCGTGTCCCAAAGCACACGGGCATGTGCATTGTTTCCATACAGGCGTGTGAGAAATTAACCTAGATATTTTCTTAAAATTTTTTTAGGTCCTAGGTTTAGTCCCGAACCATTTTCAATGTATGTTTTGGGCCTCGTAGGCCCATAATAGGGACACTAAGATGTTGTTTAATTTGGTTCAAATTGGAATGAAATTTTATAACCCGTATTTCCCAAAAATATCCATGTGTCTGGTAATGCCTTGTGCTTGGTCCTGATCTCAGGAATGGGTAAGGGGTGTTACATTTAGTTGTATCAGAGCTATGGTTTAGTCGGTTCTAGGACTATCGTAGAGTGCATCGAGTTTAGTTATACGTGCCATTATATGAACGTTGATATTTTGACATCTCCTAACTATTTAATCGTCTTTGAATATAGTAAATGTTGTCCAATCAAGCACAAGATGAGTCCGAAGGAGTCGAGAGCCATGCTTCAACTTCCGTACAACGAGCTATTTCTAGTAGTAGTAGAAGGCCTATGTCTGAAGGCTGGGAAGAGGCTAGAGCCGCCTTCTTTGACATGATGGATGAGTGGTTCAGGGATTATTTGAGGAATCACACCAATATACCACGACCTCCCCTGCCCCTTAACCGACCAGAGGAGGAAATGCCACGAGGTATCGCACCTATAGGAATTGGTAAAGCCCTTGTAGACAAGCTTGCAATGTACGGGGCTGAGGAATTATGTAACACCCCAAAAATCCCAAAATCCCAAACATTCATTTTTTCCGTTTCGAAAAAATTGTGCTTAACATTCCTAGTCAAGTGTTAGTTATGTGATGGTAGGCCTTAGTTAAGGTTTGAGTTCAAACTTAGGGGTGAAGTAAATTATGGTTTAATTATTAAAAGAACCCTGTTGGCAAGTAGGTTGGCTTTTAAGTAAATGAAGGAAGAATTGGACACAAGAAAGCCTTGTGGTGGAGTGGTAAGTGGCGTCACATGCAAGGCAAGGAGGTATGGGGTTCGAATCCTTCCTTGATCAAAAAAAGGATTTATTTTTGCTTAAGGGATAGACAGTGGTGGCGTTGGATATGAATACTGTAGGGAGTGATAACAGGAGAAATTTGAAGAGGGGATTAGGGAGTTATTAGGGAGAAAAATTAGGAGATGAGGAGTGAAGAAAAGGTGGAGCCAAATTGAGAATTTGGGCATAGGAAATTCGACCATAGAGGCTATATATAGGTGCCGAATGTGAGGTTGCCAGGCTAATGCCGAATTCTCCTTTACCTTGTTGCCAGAAAACACCTTTTTTCTCCAAAGATATAAAAGCCAAAAATCCCTTGTTCTTCTTTCATTTTCTTTGTGCCGATTCTCCATTCTTCCTTACTCAAAGTTTTCTTTTTTGATTCACCTATAGTTTTAAATGATTTCTACTTTTCTTTGTACCGAATAACCTTTTTCACCATACAAGTTTCAAGAGCCGAATATCCTCTGTGCCACCACCACCCTTTCCACTTGGTCAATTCTAATGTAAGTGCTTTGTTCCCTCAATCGATTTTGCTAGTATCGATTACTCTGTCCCTCACTTCTTCTAATTGGTTTTGGTAGGACTAGTATCGAATCCCAGTCTTTTGGATCCCTACCGATTTTCTCCTTAGGTGTGAGATTTTGGTAAGTGTTCTTCATTTCGGTAAAGGTTGGCCGTGTGACAGCCCAAAATAGACCCTAGCCGGAATGTGGTTTCGGGACCACTAAACCGAGTCATAAAAATAATTAATTGTTATATTCCATGCTTACTATGTGTGTGCATGCATATATGGAAATTTCATTCTCTAATTTTACCCATTTGTATGAGAAAGTATTAAATAGAGATCAAAGTGAAACATGGTGAAATATGATAGGCTAATTTTAAATGGCTTGTTAGTACATGTTAACAAAAAGGTGGAGTTGCATGTCAAATAATCCCCTTCCTAAGGAGGAGTGGCCGGCCATGACAAGGTTATGGGCAAGGGAACATGTTTCCAACATGTTTTGCTAGTGGTGTATGTAGGAAGTCATAAAATAAAGACTAGCATTAAAAAAAAATTTGTTCATCCATTCTAAACACTTTGGCGAATGTCCTAAAGAAAGAAAAGAAAAATTTGTTCATCCTTTCTCATCTTCTTGGCGAAAATACTAAGGGAAAAAGGGAGGATTTTTGCTTCATGCTTGGGTTGGAAGAGACCTAGAAGGAGATTTGGCTAAGTTTGCATCAAGATTAAGGTATGTATGAGGTTGTGTTGGGAGTTTCATGCATGGTTTGGTTGCTAATTTGATGTGCATGTTAGCCATGGCTCAAATCCTTGTTATGCCATGGAAATGGTATTTGGCCAAAGTTGTTATGGTGATAAAGCCATTGCATGCTAAGTGTGAAGCTTGATGATGATGCATGCAATGATGGATTGTCTACTCTTGAGTAAGATTTTGAGTTTTCTTTTGTGTTTAACCATGATTGAAGTTGAATGGAGCATGATTGTCATATTCGCCATGATGCATTCATGAGCATGGTTCATGCTTCTTGCATGTTAGTTAAAATTTGTATTTTGGATGGCTATGGACACCTTGAAATTCGCCATGCTCATATTGTATATATATGTTTGCACATGATGTTTTGGCTATGAAGTAAGTGATGAATATATTGGTTTAAAGAAGAAGATGTGGAAGAATGCTTGTGAAATTGCAAGCACAATTGACCTAGCACACATATAAGTGCTTGATGCTATATTATAAGTTTTGGGCCACAATGTGCAAAGCATTAACTAGTAAAATGCATGCTGTTTTGTGAGGTATTAAGTGCAAAATTGGCCTCAACATGTACATGAATATTCGGCCTTGGGTAGCCTATTGAAGGCCTTAGCTTTTCCTTGATGCTCAAATAAATTGTATTGAATTGCTTGATGTAGTATAAAATGTGCATGACCATTGTGTATTCAAGCTAAAGAGTGGCCATATGACCATTTAAACTCCTTGTCATATTCGGCCATAAGCAAGCACAATGAGGTTTTAATAAATTGAATTTGTTTGAATTAGCTCAAGAGCTAAGAGGGCCACAATTGGACAAGGGGAAGGAAAAGGTGATCGAATAGCCGAAAAAGCCGTTCGACAACATCCGAGGTAAGTCCTCAAGAAGTGACCTTACTTGAATTATGTGAGATGAAGTATGGATGTGTATGATTATTGATTTATGTGTGTATGAGAAATTGAATGATACGGGCTAAGTCCGAAGGCGAATATGCTTGTGAATATATATGCGTTTGAGCCTTAGTGTGAAAATGAAATATGTATGTCCAATGATTATTGATGTATGTGTACATGAGAAATTGAATGATATCCGGGCTAAGCCCGAAGACAATTATCTGGAAATTATATCCGGGTTAAGACCGAAGGCAATTGTGCTAGTGGCTATATCAGGGCTAAGACTCGAAGGCATTCGATGAGTTATTCTATCCGGGCTAAGACCGAAGGCATTTGTGCACGTGATTATATCCGGTTATATTCGAAGAATCTTGGGCTGGAGGTGAGTGTTGGTTGCTGTAATGAATTCAATTAGTACACTCGAAAAGCCCAAAGGATAAGGTGCGTTATATGTGCATTGGAAAGTCGACATGTTTGAGCAACATTCGCTCAATCGACTAATGAATTTCGATTATTGAATTGATTGATACTTTGTGAAAGTATATAATGATGAAGTGTGAAGTAAGAATGTGTATTAATGAAATGATGCATTTGGCTATGTGAATGTATTGCTGTAATTAGAGTTGATTATATTCCTTGAGACTTACTAAGCATAAAAAAAATGCTTACCCCGTTACTTTGGCTCTCTGTTTTATAGATTTCGCTCGATAGCAATCGGATTCGGGATCAATAAAGTCGAAGTCATCCACACTATCCACGCCTCTATTTTGGTATAAATTTTGGTTGAACTTTGAAATGGCATGTATAGGACTACCCCTTGTTGGTTGAATATGTTGTGATGTACATATATACGGCCATGCGAAAATGGCTCGTAAAAGTGAAGTATCGACTTAGACTAATTGTGGGTTGTATGTATATATTTGGTGTCATGATGTGGCTATGGCTTGGAAATGGGAATGTTGGTCATATGATCAGCCATTGGCATGGTTAAAATGATCATATATGAACCTATGTATGGCAAGACTAGTTGGTTCATGGAGACTACCAAATAGGTAAGACCTACCTTAAAAGCAGATCTTGCCAATTGCAGTGATGTGAATGTGAAAAATCACCAAAATTCGTAGGAATGGAATTAAATAGTTAATAAGCTATGTAAATGAACCTTGATGAGTCTATTTTCATATGGAAGAAACGAAATGGTCATAGGAGTTACATGTTAAGAGATATTAAAGCTATTGTGAGACAGGACCAGAGCGGTTTCGGGTTCCTGTCATAACTTTAAAATTTACTATAAATTATCCAAAAGAATTAGGAGACATACCTTATATGTACAGATTTCATTTTGAGTCTAGTTTCATTAGAAACAAATGGCACCAGCATTAAAGTCCTGTACAGAGAGATATTCAAGTTAACTATATGGGTAATAATAACTTTAGATCTCAAAATAACCCATACAGTAATACTTATAATTTAGGCTGGAGGAACCACCCAATTTTTTCCTGGGGAGGTCAAGGAAATCCAAAGCCACAAAATCCTCAGGGCTTTCAAAAGCCAACTTATCAACAAGAGAATAAGCCAAACCTAGAAGAGATGCTCTCAAAATTCATCTTGGTGTCAGAAACCCGTTTCCAAAATACCGAGACAGCACTTAAGAATCAACAAGCATCGATCCAAGGGCTCGAAACTCAAATAAGCCAGCTGTCTAAACTAATCTCGGAAAGACCATCAGAAAATTTATTTTGTAATACCAAATCCAAAGAGTATGTCAAAGTAGTTACACTAAGGAGTGGGAAAGTGTTAGCGGAATTTGAAAAAAAGTTAGCACAAGAAGCCGTGGAAAGTAAAAAGAGGGAAGAAAAACCCGAAAGTAGTGACAAACCAGGACCAGAGGAATATTCACCACCGGTTCCATATCCAGCAAAATTAAAAAGAGATCACATTGATGCACAATTTGGCAAGTTTCTTGAACTTTTTAAGCAATTACATATCAACTTACCTTTTGTTGAAGCTATTTCGTTTATGCCTACATACGCAAAATTTTTAAAGGAGCTTTTAACAAATAAAAGGAGGTTTGAGGACTTATCTACAGTTGAACTCAATGAGGAGTTCTCTGCCATACTCCAATATAAGATCCCAACCAAACTAAGCGATCAAGGAAGTTTTACTATCTCTTGCTTAGTTGGCAATCTGAATATTGAAAAAGCACTAGCTGATTTAGGCGCTAGTATTAATTTGATGCCCTATAAAATGTTCAAATAGCTTGGTCTTGGGGAACCTAAACCCACTAGGATGAATATTCAATTAGCCGATAGATCTGTTAAATATCCCAGGGGTATTATAGAAGACGTACTCATAAAAGTAGATAAATTTATATTCCCTGTTGATTTTGTTGTGCTTGACATGGATGAAGATGTGGAAGTACCCTTAATTTTAGGGGGCCCATTCCTAGCCACTGCTAGAGCCGTGATTGACGTGGGTGATGGTACATTGGTAATTAGAGTAGGTGACGAGGAAGTGATCTTTAAAATTTATGATGCTATGAGATTCTCTAGGGAACAAGATGATTCATGTTATTTCATTGACTCTATTGATCATATTACTCAAGACGACAGAACCATGTCCAGCTCAAGACGAGGAGATAGGTGAGGAACCTAATAACCATCCGTCAAGACAAGTAGAATACGAGGGTATTAAATCAACGATGAACTGAAGCAAAAACCTTCGATTGAGGAGCCTCCCAAACTGGACTTCAACAATTACCAAACCATTTAGAATATGCATTCCTTGGAAATAATTCTATATTACCAGTTATTATCGCTTCTAATTTGCAACCCAAGGAGAAAGAGGAATTAATCCAAGTATTAAAAGAACATAAGAAGGCCATAGCATGGAAAATTTCTGACATTAAAGGAATCGATCCTTCTTTTTGCACTCACAAAATTTTAATGGAAGATGAGTACAAATCATGTCTACAAAATCAAAGACCTCTGAACCCCAACATGAAGGAAGTTGTAAAAGCCGAGGTAATTAAACTTCTAGATGCTAGAATTATTTATCCTATTTCTGATAGTTCTTGGGTACGTCCAGTGCAGGTTGTCCCCAAGAAAGAAGGCATGACAATTGTGACCAACCAGAAGAATAAGCTAATCCCAACAAGAATGGTTACAGGATGGAGAGTTTGCATAGACTATAGGAAACTAAATGAAGCCACAAGAAAATATCACTTTCCCTTGCCATTCATTGACCAAATGTTAGAAAGATTATCCGGACACATGTATTACTGCTTCCTAGACGGACTCTCTGGTTACTTCCAAATCCCAATAGCTCTTGAAGATCAAGAAAAGACGACATTTACATGCCCATATGGTACATTCGCTTATTGTAGAATACCTTTTGGATTATGTAATGCCCCTGCTACTTTTCAGGGCTATATGATAGCTATATTCGACAAACTTGTGGAAGATATCATGGAAGTCTTCATGGATGATTTTTTGATATTCGGTAACTCTTTCCATCTTTGCCTTAAAAATTTAAAATGAGTTTTAATAAGATGTGAAGAAACAAACCTTGTGCTTAACTGGGAGAAATGCCACTTCATGGTTCAAGGAGGTATTGCACTAGGGCATAAAATTTCTAGTAAAGGGATTGAGGTGGATAAATCCAAAGTAGAAACAATCGAGAAATTACCACCTCCTAGTTCAGTTAAGGCTATTAGAAGCTTTTTAGGACATGCTGGTTTTTATAGAAGATTCATTAAGGATTTTTCTAAAATAGCTAAGCCTTTAACTAAATTGCTAGAAAAAGATATACCTTTTAACTTCGATCAGGAATGTTTAGAAGTATTTAATACTTTAAAGGATAAATTAATTAATGCTCCAATTATAATTGCACCTGATTGGAACTTGCCATTTAAACTAATGTGTGATGCGAGTGATTTTGCATTAGGTGCAGTATTGGGACAGTGAAGAGACAAGCATTTTCAACCTATCTATTACGCTAGCAAAACCTTAACGGCTGCACAAGAAAACTATACTACCACGGAAAAAGAGTTGCTAGCTATGGTTTTTGCTTTTGATAAATTTCGATCATATCTCATATTGTCTAAAGTTGTTTTTACACTGACCATTTCGCCCTTTGCTATCTCTTAACTAAAACCGATGCAAAACCTCGACTCATTTGATGGATTCTCCTTTTGCAGGAATTTGACTTGGAAATTCAAGACAAGAAAGGAGCTGAAAATCTAGCGGCTGATCATCTGTCCAGGCTCGAGAAAACCAATACCATAGAACTAGATGACGTGGAAATAAATGATTCATTCCCTGAAGAACAATTTTTTGATATATCTGACTCTGAGGTACCTTGGTTTGCAGACATCGCGAATTTTTTAGCTGCTAACATTATCCCAAAAGGGTTAACACACTAGCAAAAGAAGTGATTCTTTAACGATGCAAAAAACTACTTTTGGGATGATCCATTTATGTTTTGCAGATGTACAGATCAATTCATCAGAAGATGCGTTACAGGATCAGAAATATCAAAAATATTGGAACACTGCCACTCAGGGCCAACCGGAGGACACTATAGTGGAACAAAGACCGCACACAAAATACTTTAATCAGGTTTTTATTGGCCTTTGTTATTCAAAGACGCTATCAGGTATGTTACTTTATGTGACAAATGCCAACAGACAGGTAACATATCTAAACGTGATGAAATGCCTCAAAACTATATGCTTTCTTGTGAAATATTTGATGTGTGGGGTATCGATTTCATGGGTCCATTCCCAGTTCATTTGGAAATAAATATATCTTAGTAGTAGTTGACTTCATGTCCAAATGGGTAGAAGCTCAAGCTCTACCTACTAATGATGCTAGAATGGTAGTACATTTCTTTAAAAAACTATTTTTGAGATTCAGAACACCTAGAGCAATGAAAACTCCATTAAGAAATACGGAGTTCATCATAAAACGGCCACCCCATACCATCCTCAAACTAATGGACAATTTGAAGTAGCAAACCGAGAACTCAAACGAATCCTTGAAAAAACGGTAGAATCAAACAAAAAAGACTGGGCAAAAAAAATTGACGATGCCTTATGGGCTTACAGAACCGCTTTTAAGACTACTATAAGGACATCACCTTAGAGACTTGTTTATGTCAAATGTTGTCATCTCCTATTCGAACTAGAGCATAAGGCTTTTTGGGCTATTAAATTTCTAAACCTTGATCCCGAACTTGCAGGAAAAAACAGGTTGATGCAGTTGAATGAACTAGATGAATGGCGAGCTAATGCATAGAAAATTCACACCTATACAAGGAAGCAACAAAGCGGCGCCATAACGTTCGTTTAAGACAACGGAAACAATTTGAAGTTGGGGATCTTGTCTTTCTATACAACTCATGACTCAAATTATTTTTCGCGAAACTAAAATCACGATGGTCAGGACCCTTCGTAATTCAATCTGTTCATCCATATGGCACGATAGAGGTAAGTCACCCATCATATGGTACTTTCAAAGTAAACGGAAAACGTCTTAAACTTTATAATGGCGAGGATTTTAAAGTCAATGGAGAGGAGCTACGACTCCACAAACTGCCCTGAGTATACTAACAATGTAACATTCGAGCTTAGACTATAAACAAGCGCTTCTCTGGAGGCAACCCGAGTACTAACCATTTTAAATTATTTTAAATTCAAATTTTAAACATTTAGGTCACTAACTGAGTATTTGAAGCACAGGTTCCCAGCACCACACGGCCTGTAACATAGCCGTGCTTAAGGCTGTGTGTACCAACATGGAGGGAAACACGACCGTGCAATACGGCCGTGCAAAAACGGGGTAAATGATTTCCCCAAAACACAGAATGTGATAAATCCCCACTGCTGTGCAATAGGGCCGTGGGTGAATTTGATACACACACGGGCGTGGGAATAGAAACCCACGGGTGTACCAAGGACAAGGCTCGATTCTGTTTCTTTGACACGAGCAGGAGACACGCTCGTGCCTTTGAGCCGTGGACAACAATGCACGGGCGTGGTACCTCAACATGGGCAGGGGATAAGCGAACACAGCTAGGCACGGCCGTGCCATATAGCCGTGTACCATACACACCCAAGAAACACGGGTGTGGGATAGTAGCCAAGCACGGCCTAAAATTGCAAAATTCAAAACACACGGGCTCAACCTCATAAGGACACGGGCGTGGCCCTAGGCCGTCTGGCCCTCCCCTATATAAGCAAATCACTGTTCATTTTCCTCTTCCTTTCCAAAGCCCTAGCCGAAGTCTCCCCTTCTCCACTTCCTGATCCCTATTCTCAGCCACCACTACCCTCTCGTCCAGTTCATGTGGCAGCTTCATATGCTAACATCTCTGAGCACCTCACCCAGTTCGAGCTTCAGTATTTTCAATAATTTGACAACATTGATGTTACTCTACGGCAGAGTTGTCAGCACCTTCCCATCTCATTACCAGTCTCACCTCGCAAACCATCCAGCGATGAAGATGTTTAGAAATTTTTATTTATTATTTTTGTTCTTACTTATTATTGAAACTATTTCTATTAATTTTATTAGATTTTAGAATTTTACTTTTTCTCTTTATTACGACTATTTCTTTTCGAATCCTTATACTTCCTAATATCTTCTAAAAAGTTCCTAATTTTATCACAGTTATATATAGCACTTAGGCTTATCATCACAGAGGAACTAAAACTCCACCAGAAATTGGTTCTCCACGACTGCCATGTCCTGCTCGACCACGACCATAGCTACCACTGGATATAATATTCTTTTGGTGCAGGACTTATGGCCTAATGAACATCTACGACCGCTGGAGTTTCCTCCTCCTCTCTCAACTGATCATTCTCCAAAACTCTAAGTTTGAGGAATTTATCATACAGGAAGTTTCACTTCTCTCCCTATCTTATTTTTATTCGCTAATATCTATCTTTGTACATTGAGGGCAATGTACATCTTAAGTGTGGGGGGATGTTTATTAATGATTGCCTTGTTCTATTGAAAAGTTCTCATATCATAATTAGGATAAATTTTAATTGACTTATGATTTTGATTGATATATCTTGGATTAAAACATAGGGATTTATGCATTGATTATTCAAACTTTAAGACATTACAGAATCAAGCATGATAAGTTGATTTTTAAGAAATTAAAATTCTAAGTTGTTTCCCTAAGTCTAGGTATTACTTTGAATTAGAATTCACGAGTCTAAACATCAAAAAGCCATAATTTTTGTGAGATTTTTGAGCCTTTTGAGCATCTATTCATCCTTTCATGCTCACTTTTATTATTATTTTGAGTGCGTCAGTATTGAACTGTTATTCTAGAACTTGCTTGATTATGCATGTCGAGACCACACAATTTGATTTGATATGTCAAAATGATTAAGGCACTTAGGATTAACCCACTCATGCCATGAAAAGCCTACCACCACGATTAACCCTTAGTAAACCCCCTTGAACCTAACAAGCCATTTCTTGTATTACCCTTAATATTAATCATTAACCCATTATTATTCAAATCCCCCAAATTAATTTGATCCCTATTTTTGTCAAGATCTGAGTTGGAAAAGTTGCTTAGCTATGTTTTTATTCTTTACCTAACTTGTTCTTAAAAAAAAAAAAAACTATGTATACATATTAGTAATTCCATATTCTAAGAAGAAGATCTGTTGTACGCAAGTGAAGGTTAACTCTTTTTCTAGTTAGGCAATTTTTCAATTCAAGCTCGATTCTAACCCTTTCTTTCAGCTTGTGACCACACCCCCTAACCAAGCCGCACTACAACCCTCTAAAGACCTTTTGATTGATGTATCATCTTAAATTATAGTGGTGGAGATTTGATTTTCATGCAAGCCTATGGTAATGACTTTTCGTTATTGACTATTGAGTGCTTCGTTTATTATCCTTAAACACCTCGAGTGATTTAAATGAATCTTTAGTGAGGATGTGAAACTCTGTGATATTCTGAATCAAAGGTAATTACTTAGATACGAATAGACACCTATGTTTGCATGATTAAATACTCAACTTGGAATGTTTGAAACTTTTATATTCTTTTAGTTGAACTCTCAATGCATGATTACCTATGGATTATTTTGAGATATTATTGATAAGAATTTTAAGTTGAGAATAATTTTTTTTGATTACGAGTTGAGGATTTTGCTTGAGGATAAACAAATGCTTAAGTGTGGGGGTATTTGATAAACCGTAAATTATACATATTTTTACCCCATTTTTAATGCATTTTATGGATGATTTCTTATTAGAATTAGTGAATTCGATGCTTCTAATTCTTTAATTTCATATTTTATACTTAGGAGAGCATAAGAGAGCAAAAGGAACGAGAAACGGGCTAAAAATGGAGAAAATGGGCCAATATACAAAATCAACACGGCCTGGACCTCCTCACACGGGCATACCACACGGCCGTGTCAATTTGGCAGGCTCGAACATGGCCTAAAATAATCTAACACAGGCGTGTCACACAGGCGTGTCCCTACCGAGCCCAAGTTGAGTCCAATTCGGAAATAGCCAATTTCGAAGGTTTTTAAGCATTCCAAAGCCTATAAATACGCACTAGAGGAGGAGAAAAGGGGAGACGGAGAAGAAGGGTATGGAATTACCCTAAAGAAGCCAATTGATCCATCTTAAAAGCCGGATTCATCATCAAGACTGAAGATCTCTCCTCAATTTCCCTTCAGGAGTTTTGGGTCTTCTTTATGTTTTTATTCTTTAGTCTTTTGAGATGTTTTCTTATTTAGTTATGAACTAGATCCCCTAAATACATAAAGGGAATGAAACCTAAGATAAATGTTGTTATTATTTTCTGAATCGTATGATAAATATTTAACTTGTTCTTAATTATGCGTTCTTAATTCTTGTTTTGATATCCCAGGATACTAATTCAAGACACGCTCTGATTTAGAGGAGGAATAGACCCTATCTAAGAGTACATTTGTCATAATTAAGCGGAGTTGATTGTGCTCCTAGAAATAGGGTGACAAGATTTTGCCAGATTAGGGTGAAACCTAATAAGGGGATCCATAGATCGAGTTAATACAACCCTAAAGTGTTAATTAGAGAAAAGTCTCAATTATTCAATCTAGGGATTAGACATTATTATTCTTGAATAGGGATAATAACATAACTTAGGGATCTCTACGGAACAAGTTGAATGAATAAATCGTCCGATTCGAAGCCAGAATAAAAAGTAAAGTCTAGGTGGATTTTTCCTTTGGTATTGTCTCAAGTCAATCGATTTTCCCAAAAGTAATTCCCAAATTCTTTTCTCTGTGCGTTCTTAGTTTAAATAATTAGTTAATTAAAACAAATCCCTTTTATTCTTAGGCTAGATAATAAAAATATAGTTATTACTAGTACTTTTGGTTCCCTTGGGTACGATATCCCGGTCTTGCCATTACTATACTATTATTCGATAAGTGCACTTGCCTTTTCATCATGATATTAGTTAGTCTAGGTCTGATCTTCATTATAAATATTTATTACTTGTTACAAATCACGCGATCACTTGGTCAATAATGTTTGTAACAATTGTCCTTTAACAATTCAGGGTCATTGTTTTCCGGCTAACCTTATATTATTGCCATTCGATGAGTTTGATGTAATACTTTTCATGTATTGGTTAGCCCTGCATGATGCAATTGTAAATTAAGGTAGCAAGTATATTGAATTGAAGTGCCCAGATGGTGAGATTCTACGGTTTGATTCAAGAGAATTGGATACACCGTCGGTTGTAATCACAGCAACGATTGCTCAAAGATATATGAGAAAAAGGTACGAATACTACCTTATTTTGTACTGAACACTAAGGAAATGGAGTTGAAGATTGAGTCCGTACCAATAGTATGTGAATATCCCGACGTGTTCCCGGAGGAATTACCCAGATTACCTCTTAATAGAGAGATAGAGTTTCATATTGAACTAGTGCCAGAAACAGCCCCTATTTCTATTGCTCTATATAGGATGGCACCAACCGATCTGAAAGAGTTAAAAGCACAATTGCAAGAGCTGACGGATAAAGGTTTTGCAAGGCCAAGCTTTTCGCCTTGGAGTGCTCCCGTATTATTTGTAAAGAAGAAAGATGGTTCGATGAGGCTATGTATAGATTATCGGTAACTGAACAAGGTAACTATTAAGAATAAGTATCCTTTGCCGAGGATCATTGATTTGTTCAACCAGTTGAGGGGAGCCACTATATTCTTTAAGATAGACCTGAGATCCGGCTACTATCAGTTACGAGTTAAGGAGACAGACATGCCTAAGATAGCTTTTAGAACGAGGTATGGACACTATGAATTTCTTGTCATGCCGTTTGGGTTAACGAATGCACCGGCCATATTTATAGATCTAATGAATAAGATATTTCGACCATACTTGGAGAAGCTCGTCGTTGTCTTCATTGACGACATTTTTATTTATTCTAAGGATAAGATAGAGCATCCGAAGCATGTGAGGACTATGTTGTAGACCTTACGAGAAAAGCAATTGTATTCTAAGTTTAGAAAGACTGAATTTTGGCTCCTAGAAGTAGGGTTTTTGGGTCATATTGTTTCTGTGACAGCCTTAAAACGACCCTAGTCGAAATGTGGTTTCAGGACCACAAAACCGAGGCATAAAAATAATTTAATATTTATTTTATTGCCTATAATGTGTGTTAACCCATGTGTGACATTTTTTATGCTTTGATTTAGAATTATAAATGTGAATTTCACTAGAAAGGACCTAGTAGTAAACTTTGAAAGTATGATGGGGAAATGTGTGAGGACTAATTAAACCATGCATGCAAAACAATGGACTTGCATGTCAAATTCCCCCAATAGCTAGTGGCCGGCCATGACAAGGAATTATGGGCAAAAATCATGTCATGAAACATGTTTGGTAAGTGGGTTATGTTGGAATGAATAAAATAAGGAGTATGGAATAAAAAAATTAATGTTAGTAGGATGAGAAACAAAAAAAAAAAAGTGTCCATCTTTCTCCATAGCTCTTGGCCGAATGTCCTAAAGAAAGAAAGAAAAAAATTTGTTCATCTATTTTCACTCTCTTTTGGCCGAAAATACTAAGGATAAGGAAGGAGTTTTGCTTCATACTTGGTTTGGAAGAGGATTAGGAAGAGGTTGGCTATACTTGCATCAAGAGTAAGGTATGTTTGAGGTTGTGCCATGAGATTCATGCATGTTTTTAGTTGCTAGCTTGATGTTCTTGTTAGCCCATGGTTCAAATCTTTGTTATGTCATGGGAATGAAATTCGGCCAAAGTGAATATGGTGTTAATGCCATTGCATGCTAAATATCAAGCTTGATAATGATACATGTGATGGAGGATTGAGGATTCTTAGATTTTCTTTTAGCATTTTTTTGAATGAGATACTAAGTTCTTTGTTTTACCATGACCAAATTGAAATGGTATGGTGTTGTGGTATTCGCCATGTTATATCCATAAGTATGATTCATGCATGTTGCATGGTAAGTAAGATTTAAGCTTTGGATATGTGTATATATTTGGATATAAGCCACTTGAGAATTCAGCTCTAGCATATATATATGTATATATGTTCGCATTACGATGTATTGGTATGACATATATGCTATTTCAAGGTGTATATTTGCTTGTGATGATGTCTCGATTATGAAGTAAGTGAGAGATGTGCAATGAGTTACGATATGTAATCGTTAGTAGTAAAATGTATGCTGTTTTGTGTGGTATTAAGTGTATAATTGGCCTCAAATTGGACATGTATATTCGCCACATGAGGGAAATTGGTGTGCATGCATTCGGTTAGAGGCAAGCACATTGATGCCTATTCTTGGCTTAGAAAATTGCTAAGAGGAATATTAACTAATGTGTTGAGTTCGATTCATGATTTACGTACATATGCGACTTTGATGCCTAATGAGTATATATATTGGCTAAGTATCTTGAATTCCTCTTCGATGCTCACATGATAAAACCAATTTATTTGTTAAATTAAGCTCAAGAGCAAAGGGAGCTAAATCCGATAAGGGAAGGAAAAAGTCGTGGAATAGCCATCGAAATCGTTCGACCACGTCCGAGGTAAGTTCTTGAGCAATAGAGCTTAAATTCTGAATTGATTAGATGATGTTTAAAGCAAATTAAAATCATGCTCTTTGTGTGTGGCTATTGAGCTGAAATTACAAATGTGATAAGTGACTTGTGTCTGAATTTTGCTAATGAAAATGAAATGTGAATGTGTTATGGTTTATTGATAAATGTACATGTTTATTCGAATGATATCTGGGCTAAGTCCCGAAGGCTTTGTGCTAAGTGACTAAATCCGGACTAAGATCCGAAGGCTTTGAGCAAGCTACTAAATCGGGTTGAGTCCCGAAGGCATTCGTATGCGAGTTATTGTAACGGGCTATGTCCGAAGGCATTTGAATGTGTAGCCATATCCGGTTAAACTCGAAGATCGTGATTCAAGAATGAATGAACCTGCTGTAAAATTTCAGCTAATACGCTTGAAAATTCCAGCAACGAGGTATGTTCGTATGTGCTTTGGAATAGTTGATTCCCTTCGAATAATATTCGCTCAATCGAGAAATGAGCTTTCGGCATTTGGCTAAGATGAACCCTTATGTATGAATATAGGGGTTGGAATGTGAAATAAGTATGATATTGAGAATTTGTGCATATGAAATTATCCGTTAGCTATATGAATGTTATGCTTTTGTTATGCTGGAATCCCTTGCTCTAACTTACTAAGCATAAATTGTTTACTCCGTTTCTCTGTTTCTCTGTCTATAGATTTTGGCTCGTCAGCTATCGGACTCGGGATTTTTGGAAGTCAAAGTCTCCCACACTATCAAAGTCCCTTTCGGTATATATTTTGGTTGGATTTTGAAATGGCATGTATAGGACTACCCTTTTGTTGCGTTTTAAGTACTTTTGTGATGTATGTGTGTACGACCATGCGAAAATGGCTCGTAAAAGTGGAGTATGGCATTAGACCATTTGTGCTTATGTATATATGTATGGTTTTATGATGTGACTATGGACTGAATGGCAGTGTGAGCAAATGGCCAGCCATTGGAATGGCTAAAAATGATTATATGTGGACCTATGTATGACAAAACTTTAGTTGGTCCATAGAAACCACGAAATAGGTAAGGTTTACCTGAAAAACAGATACTGACAGCAGCAATGGTGTGGATTTGAAAAATCACTAAAAATTGTAGGAATAGAATTAAATAGTGAATAAATTATGTAAATGAACCTTGATGAATCTAGTTTGATATGGAAGAAACGAAATGGTCATATGAATTATATGTTAAGAGATATTAAAGTTCTCGTGAAACAGGGCCAGAATGGTTTCTGGATCCCCTGTTCCGACTTTAGAAATTCATGGTAAATTAACCAGAGATAATTAGGAGTCATGCTATATATGTATAGATTCCTCTCTGAGTCTAGTTTCTATATAAATAAACGGCATCAGAATTGAAGCCCTGTACAGGGAGATATCCAATTCGTAACTCACGAAGGTCAGTGTAGTCCATCCCTGCAACAGGGGAGACTTTAACTAATAAACTGTACTAATTGGCCCGACCAAAAATTCTAGAAAAAAATATGTTGATTGACTTATGAGTCTAGTTTCAGGGAAAAATTACGAAACTGATTTTCGAGCTTTAAAACTCGTGATATGATTTTTGAAGCGACAGTGACGCATTAACCAGCTAGTCTGGAAAATTTTTATGGACTGTGAAAACAATTTAGCTGAGTTTGTGTGCACCTTGTGTTCGACTCCGGTAACGGGCTCGGGTACAGGGTGTTACAATTTTATTGGTATCAGAGCTACGGTTTAGTCGATTCTAGGACTATCGTAATGCGTTTGGGTCTAGCTATACATGCCATTTTATGTGATTATTTGATAGTGTGGTGATTTCTGACGTTTGAATTTGTGTTTATTTATAGTAATGGATCCCGATCCCAACCGAGCGATAGCTGATGATGTGGAGAGTGTGGCGCTGCTCCTGCACAAGGGACAGCGGCCGGCGGACTCTCAACCTGTTGCTAGCAATCCGAATGACGAGGCTAGGCAAGCCTTTTATAGCGTGATGAATGATTGGTTCAACCAATACATTCGAACAAATCTGGCTGTTCCACAACCTCCATTCCCAACAAAACACACCCCGCACCTACAATGCCTCGGTAATTGACCAAATAAGGTCGAATAAGCCCCGATTGATAGAATCCAAAACATGGGGCTACTGAATTTAAAGCTACGGATAGCGGCGATGCCGAGCAAGCTGAATTTTGGTTGGACAACACAATCCGAATTACTCGATGAGCTATCTTGTACACCGATGAATGCTTAAAGTGTACCATCTCCTTGCTACGTGATTACGCCTACTATTGGTGGAGTACTCTGACTAATGTTGTGCCCTGAGAGCAAGTAACTTGGGAGTTTTCGAGCGAGTTTGGAAAAAGTATATCGATCGAGATTTATGGACCAAAAACGGAAGGAATTTCTCGAACTTAAACAAGGTTCCATGTCGGTTCCGACTATGAACGAAAATTTGTGAGGCTTAGCCATGACGCGAGAATGCATTTCTTCAGAAGCTGTGATGTGTAAACGCTTCAAAGATGGACTGAATGATGAGATAAAGCTGTATGTTCATCAAAGAAACTTAGAGATGGCTTAGGCCGGTCTAGAGACACTTCGGGCTTTTCTAGACGGGATCGCGATCGACCCCTTGTGACCACACGAGTCACTTCGATCGCCAGTGGTGGGAATGATCGATGAGAGAGAACGGAGTGCCAGTATTGTGGCAAATGGCATTCTGGAAGTTGTAGATTCCGTGACCGCTCCTGTTACAAGTGCGGATCAGTTGACCACTTCATTAAAAATTGCCCGAGGTTGTCTGAACAGAATGTAGATCAGAGTGGGAAACTGGGTGCTACCACTACTCGAGGTAGACCATCTGGAAATACGGGCAATGCTAGTGGTGGTCAGAGAGGATCTAGAGATGCTACGACCAGATCCGAGGCTCGCGCTCCTGCTAGGGCTTATGCTATACGCGCACGCGAGGATGCTTCCTCGCCGGATGTTATCTGGTACTTTCACTCTCTTTGATACTAATGTGATTGCTTTGATTGACCCTGGTTCTACTCATTCTTATATATGCGAAACCTTAGCATCCAAAGAAGACTTTACCTATTGAGTCTCTCGAGTTCGTAATTGGGTGTCAAATCCTTTGGGTCGTTACGTCTTTGGTCGACAAAGTGTGTAAGAAATGCCCCTAGTAATTCGAGGTTCTGTTTTCGCGGACTTGATGCTTTTGCCGTTCGATGAATTTGATGTTATTCTTGGGTTGGATTGGTTGACCGTGCATGATGCGGTTGTGAATTGCAAAAGCAAGACTATTGATTTGAGATGCATAAATAACGAGATGATCCGAGTTGAGTCTACGGACTTGAAGGGTTGCCGGTGTAATATCATCAATGTTGGCCCGAAATATGTAAGAAAAGGGTGCGAAGCATACCTTGCGACGCATTTGATGATAAGGAGTTAGAAATAAAACCGAATCTGTCTGCGGTGGTTTGTGAATACCCGGATGTTTTCCCAAAGAATTACCGGGTTTGCCACTGTTCGGGAGATAGAGTTTGGTATTGAGCTTGTACCAGGACCACACCGATTTCGATAGCTCCGTATCGTATGGCACCAGCGGAATTAAAGGAGTTGAAAGCTCGGTTGCAAGAGTTGGTGGATAGAGGTTTTGCGCCTTGAGTTTTTCACCTTGGGGTGCACCGGTGTTGTTTGTGAAAAGAAGGACGGAACCATGAGGTTGTGCATCGACTATCGTCGACAATAAAGTGACAATAAAGAACAAATATCCGTTATCACGTATTGATGATTTGTTCGATCAATCAAGGGAGCCTCGGTGTTCTCAAAAATAGATTTGAGATCAGGCTATTATCGATTCTTGAATCCGAGATTCGGACATACCCAAACCGCCTTGAGCGAGATATGGTCACTACTGAGTTCTTAGTGATGCCGTTTGGGCTCACTAATGCCCTGCGGTATTTATGGATTTGATGAATCGGATCTTGGATCATATTTGGATCAGTTCAGTAGTTGTGTTCATTGACGACATCTTGGTCTATTCAAGAGATGAGACCGAACATGCGAGCACCGAGATTAGTGTTGCAAATTTTACGGGATAAGCGGTTATATGCTAAGTTCAGCAAGTGTGAGTTACGGTTAGAGAGGTTAGCTTCTTGGGTCATGTGGTATGCGATCGGGTATTCGAGTCGACCGAGCAAAATTTCAGCCATACTTAATCGAAACCTCCAAGAAATATTCTTGAGGTTGAGCTTTTTGAGACTTGCTGTTACTATCGACGGTCAGAGAGTGGAGTCCTCAAGAAGTGACCTTGTATGAATTATTGGATGATGATGATATGGGCTAAATCCGAATATCTTGTGAATATATAATGCGTTTGAGCCTTAATGTGAAAATGAAATATGTATGTCAATGATTATTGATGTATGTACATGAGAAATTGAATGATATCAGGCTAAGCCAAGACAATTATGGAAATTATATCCGGGTTAAGACAAGAAGGCAATTGTGCTAGTGGCTATATAGGGCTAAGAGAAGGCATTAGATGCGAGTTATTCTATCGGGCTAAGACGAAGGCATTTGTGCTGCGTGATTATCCGGTTATATTCGAAGAATCTTGGGCTGGAGGTGAGTGTTGGTTCTGTAATGAATTCAATTAGTACCTCGAAAAGCCCAAAGGATAAGTGCGTTATATGTGCATTGGAAAGTCGACATGTTTGAGCAACATTCTCAATCGACTAATAATTCGATTATTGAATTGATTGATACTTTGTGAAAGTATATAATGATGAAGTGTGAAGTAAGAATGTGTATTAATGAAATGATGCATTTGGCTATGTGAATGTATTCTGTAATTAGAGTTGATTATATTCCTTGAGACTTACTAAGCATAAAAAATGCTTACCCAGTTACTTTGGCTCTCTTTTTATAGATTTAGCTCGATAGCAATCGGTTCGGGATCAATAAAGTGAAGTCATCCACACTATCCGCCTCTATTTTGGTATAAATTTTGGTTGAACTTTGAAATGGCATGTATAGGACTACCCTTGTTGGTTGAATATGTTGTGATGTACATATATGCGGCCATGCGAAAATGGCTAATAAAGTGAAATGACTTAGACTAATTGTGGGTTGTATGTATATATTTGGTGTCATGATGTGGCTATGGCTTGGAAATGGGAATGTTGGTCATATGATCAGCCATTGGCATGGTTAAAATGATCATATATGAACCTATGTATGGCAAGACTAGTTGGTTCATGGAGACTACCAAATAGGTAAGACCTACCTTAAAAGCAGATCTTAATTGCAGTGATGTGAATGTGAAAATCACCAAAATTCGTAGGAATGGAATTAAATAGTTAATAAGCTATGTAAATGAACCTTGATGAGTCTATTTTCATATGGAAGAAACAGAAATGGTCATAGGAGTTACATGTTAAGAGATATTAAAGCTATTGTGAGGCAGGACCAGAGCGGTTTGGGTTCCTATCATAACTTTAAAATTTATAAATTATCCAAAAAGAATTAGGAGACATACCTTATATGTACAGATTTCATTTTGAGTCTAGTTTCATTAGAAACAAATGGCACCAACATTAAAGTCCTACAGAGATATTCAAGTTAACTATATGGGTAATAACTTTAGATCTCAAAATAACCCATATGTATACTTATAATTTAAATTTGGAGGAACCACCCATTTTTTCTGGGGAGGTCAGGAAATCCAAGCCACAAAATCCTCAGGGCTTTCAAAAGCCAACTTATCAACAAGAGAATAAGCCAAACCTAGAAGAGATGCTCTCAAAATTCATCTTGGTGTAAAACCGTTTCAAAATCAAGGTGACTTAAGAATCAACAAGCATCGATCCAGGGCTCGAAACTCAAATAAGGTTGTCTAAACTAATCTCGGAAAGACCATCGAAAATTTATTTTGTAATACCAAATCAAAGAGTATGTCAAAGTAGTTACACTAAGGGTGGGAAAGTGTTAGCGAATTTGAAAAAAGTTAGCACAAGCCGTGGAAAGTAAAAGAGGAAGAAAAACCGAAAGTAGTGACAAACCGGGACAGGAGAATATTCACCAGGTTCCATATCCGACAAAATTAAAAGAGATCACATTGATGCACAATTTGGCAAGTTTCTTGAACTTTTAAGCAATTACATATCAACTTACCTTTTGTTGAAGCTATTTCGTTTATGCTACATACATAAAAATTTTTAAAAGAGCTTTTAACATAAAAAGGAGGTTTGAGGACTTATCTACAGTTGAACTCAATGAGGTTCTACCATTACTCAATATAAGATCCCAACCAAACTAAGCGATCAAGGAAGTTTTACTATCTCTTGCTTAGTTGGTCGAATATTGAAAAAGCACTAGCTGATTTAGGTAGTATTAATTTGATGCTATAAAATGTTCAAATAGCTTGGTCTGGGAGACCTAAACCCACTAGGATGAATATTCAATTAGCAGATAGATCATTTAAATATCGGGGTATTATAGAAGGCGTACTCATAAAAGTAGATAAATTTATATTCTGTTGATTTTGTTGTGCTTGACATGGATGAAGATGTGGAAGTACCCTTAATTTTAGGGGCCATTCCTACCTTCTTTAGGCCGTGATTGGCGTGGGTGATGGTACATTGGTAATTGAGTAGGTGAGGAAGTGATCTTTAAAATTTATGATGCTATGAGATTCTCTAGGGAACAAGATGATTCATGTTATTTCATTGACTCTATTGATCATATTACTCAAGGCAGCAGAACCATGTCCACTCAAGGCGAGGGATAGGTGAGGAACCTAATAACCATCCGTCAAGACAAGTAGAATCGAGGTATTAAATCAACGATGAACTGAAGCAAAAACCTTCGATTGAGGAGCCTCCCAAGCTGGACTTCAACAATTACCAAACCATTTAGAATATGCATTCCTGGAAATAATTCTATATTACCGGTTATTATAAACTAATTTGCAACCCAAGGAGAAGAGAATTAATCCAAGTATTAAAAAGAACATAAGAAGGCCATAGCATGGAAAATTTACGACAAAGGAATCGATCCTTCTTTTTGCTCACAAAATTTTATGGAAGATGAGTACAAATCATGTCTACAAAATCAAGAGACCTCGAACCCCAACATGAAGGAAGTTGTAAAAGCAGGTAATTAAACTTCTAGATGCTAGAATTATTTATCCTATTTCGATAGTTCTTGGGTGCGTCCGATCGGAGTTGTCCCCAGAAAGAAGGCATGACAATTGTGACCAACCAGAAGAAGAATAAGCTAATCCCAACAAGAATGGTTACGGGATGGAGAGTTTGCATAGACTATAGGAAACTAAATGAAGCCACAAGAAAATATCACTTTCCTTGCCATTCATTGACCAAATGTTAGAAAGATTATCAGGACACATGTATTCTTTGCTTCCTGAGCGGACTCTCTGTTACTTCAAATCCAATAGCTCTTGAAGATCAAGAAAAACGACATTTACATGCCCATATGGTACATTAAGCTTATTGTAGAATACCTTTTGGATTATGTAATGCCCTGCTACTTTTAGGGGCTATATGATAGCTATATTCGACAAACTTGTGGAAGATATCATGGAAGTCTTCATGGATGATTTTTGATATTAGGTAACTCTTTCCATCTTTGCCTTAAAAATTTAAAATGAGTTTTAATAAGATGTGAAGAAACAAACCTTGTGCAACGGAATAAATGCCACTGGTTCAGGAGGTATTGCACTAGGGCATAAAATTTCTAGTAAAGGGATTGAGGTGGATAAATCCAAAGTAGAAACAATCGAAATTACCACCTCTAGTTAGATTAAGGCTATTAGAAGCTTTTAGGACATCTTTGGTTTTTATAGAAGATTCATTAAGGATTTCTAAAATAAGCCTTTTTAATTGCTAGAAAAAGATATACCTTTTAACCCGATCGGAATGTTTAGAAGTATTTAATACTTTAAGGATAAATTAATTAATGCTCAATTATAATTGCACTGATTGGAACTTGCCATTTAAACTAATGTGTGATGCAGTGATTTTGCATTAGGTGCGATATTGAGACGATGAAGAGACAAGCATTTTCAACCTATCTATTACGCTAGCAAAACCTACTTGTTTGCTGAAAACTATACTACCACGGAAAAAAGTTGCTAGCTATGGTTTTTGCTTTTGATAAATTTCGATCATATCTCATATTGTCTAAAGTTGTTTTTACAGACCATTTAGCCTTTGCTATCTCTTAACTAAAAGCGATGCAAAACCTCGACTCATTTGATGGATTCTCCTTTTGCGAGAATTTGACTTGGAAATTCAAGACAAGAAAGGAGCTGAAAATCTAGCGTGATCATCTGTCAGCTCGAGAAAACCAATACCATAGAACTAGATGGCGTGAAATAAATGATTCATTCCACGAAGAACAATTTTTGATATATCGACTCTGAGGTACCTTGGTTTGAGACATCGCGAATTTTTAATTGCTAACATTATCCCAAAGGGTTAACACTAGCAAAAAAGTGATTCTTTAGATGCAAAAAACTACTTTTGGGATGATCCATTTATGTTTTGCATATGCGGATCAATTCATCGAGAAGATGCGTTACGAGGATCGAAATATCAAAAATATTGGAACCACTTTGCCACTCGGGGCCATGGAGACACTATAGTGGAACAAAACACTTTTAAAATACTTTAATCGAGGTTTTATTGGCCTTTGTTATTCAAAGGCGCTATCGGTATGTTACTTTATGTGACAAATGCCAGCAGACGGTAACATATCTAAGCGTGATGAAATGCCTCAAAACTATATGCTTTCTTGTGAAATATTTGATGTGTGGAATTATCGATTTCATGGGTCCATTCCAGTTCATTTGAAATAAATATATCTTAGTAGTAGTTGACTTCATGTCCAAATGGGTAGAAGCTCAAGCTCTACCTACTAATGATGAATAGTAGTAGTACTTTTTAAAAAACTATTTTTGAGATTGAGAACACTAGAGCAATGAAAACTCCATTAAAATCGGAGTTCATCATAAAAGCCACCCATACCATCCTCAAACTAATGGACAATTTGAAGTAGCAACAGAACTCAAGCGAATCCTTGAAAAAGGTAGAATCAAACAAAAAATGGGCAAAAAAATTGGCGATGCCTTATGGGCTACGAGCCTTTTAAGACTACTATAAGGACATCACCTTAGAGACTTGTTTATGTCAAATGTTGTCATCTCCTATTAGAACTAGAGCATAAGGCTTTTGGGCTATTAAATTTCTAAACCTTGATCCGAACTTGCGAGGAAAAAACGAGGTTGATCAGTTGAATGAACTAGATGAATGAAGCTAATGCATAGAAAATTCACACCTATACAAGGAAGCAACAAAGCGCGCCATAACGTTCGTTTAAGACAACGGAAACAATTTGAAGTTGGGGATCTTGTCTTTCTATACAACTCATGACTCAAATTATTTTTATGAAACTAAAATCGATGGTCGGGACCCTTCGTAATTCAATCATTCATCCATATGGCACGATAGAGTAAGTCACCCATCATATGGTACTTTCAAAGTAAGCGAAGCGTCTTAAACTTTATAATGGCGAGTTTTAAAGTCAATGGAAGACTACGACTCCAAAGCGCCACAGTATACTAACAATGTAACATTAGACTTAGACTATAAACAAAGCGCTTCTCTGAGCAACAGGTACTAACCATTTAAATTATTTTAAATTCAAATTTTAAACATTTAGGTCACTAACTGAGTATTTGAAGCAGGGTTGACACCACTGTAACATAGCATAAGTGCTTAAAGGTATTATACCAACATGGAGGCTCTGATGCAATGTTGAGTAAAAAAGCAGGTAAATGATTTCCCCAAACCACAGATGTGATAAATCCCCCCTTCTTTGCAATAGGGCGTGGGTGAATTTGATACACACACAGTGGGAATAGAAACCCGGTGTACCAAGGACAAGGCTCGATTACATTTCTTTGACACGGCGAGAGACACCTCGTGCCTTTGGTAGTGGACAACAATGCAGGCGTGGTACCTCAACATGGGGGGATAAGCGAACCTGACTGAACGCGGCCGTGCCATATAGCCGTGTACCATACACACCAAAAACACGGGTGTGGGATAGTAGCCAACCGGACCTAAAATTGCAAAATTCAAAACACACTCAACCTCATAAGGACACAGGCGTGGCCCCAGGCGTCTGGCCTCCCCATATAAGCAAATCCTTTGTTCATTTTCCTCTTCCTTTCCAAAGCCCTAGCGAAGTCTCCCTTCTCCACTTCTGATCCTATTCTCACCCACTACCCTCTCGTCCGGTTCATGTGGCGGCTTCATATACTAACATCTCGACACCTCACGATTCGAGCTTGATATTTTCAATAATTTGACAACATGATGTTACTCTCTGAGTTGTCGGCACCTTCCCATCTCATTACAGTCTCACCTCTTAACCATCCAGTGATGAAGATGTTTAGAAATTTTTATTTATTATTTTCTTACTTATTATTGAAACTATTATTAATTTTATTAGATTTTAGAATTTTACTTTTCTCTTTATTACGACTATTTCTTTTGAATCTTATACTTCCTAATATCTTCTAAAAGTTCCTAATTTTATCACAGTTATATATAGCACTTAGGCTTATCATCACGGAACTAAAACTCCACAGTGGTTCTCCCACTGCCATTATCATGTCTGTTTCGACCACGACCATAGCTACCACTGGATATAATATTCTTTTGGTGCGGGACTTATGGCCTAATGAACATCTACGCATTGGAGTTTCCTCCTCCTCTCTCAATGATCATTCTCCAAAACTCTAAGTTTGAGAATTTATCATCTGAAGTTTCACTTCTCTATCTTATTTTATTAGCTAATATCTATCTTTGTACATTGAGGGCAATGTACATCTTAAGTAATGGGGATGTTTATTAATGATTGCCTTGTTCTATTGAAAAGTTCTCATATCATAATTAGGATAAATTTTAATTGACTTATGATTTTGATTGATATATCTTGGATTAAAACATAGGGATTTATGCATTGATTATTCAAACTTTAAGACATTACGAGAATCAAGCATGATAAGTTGATTTTAAGAAATTAAAATTCTAAGTTGTTTCCCTAAGTCTAGGTATTACTTTGAATTAGAATTCAAGTCTAAACATCAAAAGCCATAATTTTGTGAGATTTTGAGCCTTTTGAGCATCTATTCATCCTTTCATGCTCACTTTTATTATTATTTTGAGGTCGCGTCGATATTGAGCATTATTCTAGAACTTGCTTGATTATGCGTCGAGACCACACATTTGATTTGATATGTCAAAATGATTAAGGCACTTAGGATTAACTCATGCCATGAAAAGCCTACCACCACGATTAATTAGTAAACCCCTTGAACCTAACAAGCCATTTCTTGTATTACCATAATATTAATCATTAACCCATTATTATTCAAATCCCCAAATTAATTTGATCCCTATTTTGTCAAGATCTGAGTTGGAAAAAGTTGCTAGCTATGTTTTTATTCTTTACCTAACTTGTTCTTAAAAAAAAAAAACTATGTATACATATTAGTAATTCCATATTCTAAGAAGAAGATCACATTTATGCATAAGTGAAGGTTAACTCTTTTTCTAGTTAGGCAATTTTTCAATTCAAGCTCGATTCTAACCCTTTCTTTCGACTTGTGACCACCCTAACCAAGCACTTTACAACCCTCTAAAGACCTTTTGATTGATGTATCATCTTAAATTATAGTGGTGGAATTTGATTTTCATGCAAGCCTATGGTAATGACTTTTCGTTATTGACTATTGAGTGCTTCGTTTATTATCCTTAAACACCTCGAGTGATTTAAATGAATCTTTAGTGAGGATGTGAAACTTCTGTGATATTAGAATCAAAGGTAATTACTTAGATCTGAATAGACACCTATGTTTGCATGATTAAATACTCAACTTGGAATGTTTGAAACTTTTATATTCTTTTAGTTGAACTCTCAATGCATGATTACCTATGGATTATTTTGAGATATTATTGATAAGAATTTTAAGTTGAGAATAATTTTTTTGATTCTGAGTTGAGGATTTTGCTTGAGGATAAACAAATGCTTAAGTGTGGGGTATTTGATAAAGTAAATTATACATATTTTTACCCCATTTTTAATGCATTTTATGGATGATTTCTTATTAGAATTAGTGAATTGATGCTTCTAATTCTTTAATTTCATATTTTATACTTAGGAGAGCATAAGAGAGCAAAGGAGCAAAGCGGGCTAAAAATGGAGAAAATGGGCCAATATACAAAATCAACACGGCTGGACCTCCTCACGGGCATACCACACGGTAGTGTCAATTTGTGAGCTCGAACATGGCCTAAAATAATCTACACAGGCGTGTCCTGCAGGCGTGTCCCTCTGAAACCAAGTTGAGTCCAATTCGGAAATAGCCAATTTGAAGGTTTTAAGCATTCAAAAGCCTATAAATACGCACTAGAGGAGAAAAGGGAGGAAAGAAGGGTATGGAATTACCTAAAAGCCAATTGATCCATCTTAAAAGCGGATTCATCATCAAGGTGAAGATCTCTCCTCAATTTCCCTTCGGGAGTTTGGGTCTTCTTTATGTTTTTATTCTTTAGTCTTTTGAGATGTTTTCTTATTTAGTTATGAACTAGATCCCTAAATACATAAAGGGAATGAAACCTAAGATAAATGTTGTTATTATTTTAGATACGTATGATAAATATTTAACTTGTTCTTAATTATGCGTTCTTAATTCTTGTTTTGATATCCGAGGATACTAATTCAAGACACGCTCGATTTAGAGGAGGAATAGACCTATCTAAGAGTACATTTGTCATAATTAAGCGGAGTTGATTGTGCTCTAGAAATAGGGTGACAAGATTTTGCGGATTAGGGTGAAACCTAATAAGGGGATCCATAGATCGAGTTAATACAACCCTAAAGTGTTAATTAGAGAAAAGTCTCAATTATTCAATCTAGGGATTAGACATTATTATTCTTGAATAGGGATAATAACATAACAGGGATCTCTCGGAACAAGTTGAATGAATAAATCGTAGATTGAAGCGAATAAAAGTAAAGTCTAGGTGGATTTTTCCTTTGGTATTGTCTCAAGTCAATCGATTTTCCCAAAGTAATTCCCAAATTCTTTTCTCTGTAGTTCTTAGTTTAAATAATTAGTTAATTAAAACAAATCCTTTTATTCTTAGGCTAGATAATAAAAATATAGTTATTACTAGTACTTTTGGTTCCTTGAGTACGATATCCAGTCTTGCCATTACTATACTATTATTAGGTGCACTTGCCTTTTCATCATGATATTAGTTAGTCTAGGTCTGATCTTCATTATAAATATTTATTACTTGTTACTGCAATCACGATCACTTGTGTCAATGTTTTTTAACAATTGAGGGTCATTGTTTCAAAAACCTTATATTATTGCCATTCGATGAGTTTGATGTAATACTTTTCATGTATTAGTTAGCCCCGCATGATGCAATTGTAAATTAAGGTAGCAAGTATATTGAATTGAAGTGCGGATGGTGAGATTCTGGTTTGATTCAAGAGAATTGGATACACGTCGGTTGTAATCACACAACGGATTGCTCAAATATATGAGAAAAATGCGAATACTACCTTATTTTGTCTGAACACTAAGGAAATGGAGTTGAAGATTGAGTCCGTACCAATAGTATGTGAATATCGTGTTCAGGAGAATTACCAGTTACCTCTTAATAGAGATAGAGTTTCATATTGAACTAGTGCGAAGACCCTATTTCTATTGCTCTATATAGGATGGCACCAACCGATCTGAAAAGTTAAAAGCACAATTGCAAGAAGTGGATAAAGGTTTTGCAAGGCCAAGCTTCGCCTTGGAGTGCTCCGTATTGTAAAGAAAGAAAGATGGTTCGATGAGGCTATGTATAGATTATCGATGGCGAACAAGGTAACTATTAAGAATAAGTATCTTCTTGAGGATCATTGATTTGTTCAACCGGTTGAGGAGCCACTATATTCTTTAAGATAGACACGAGATCGGCTACTATCGATTCTGAGTTAAGGAGGCAGACATGCCTAAGATAGCTTTTAGAGCGAGTATGGACACTATGATTTCTTGTCATGCCGTTTGGGTTACGAATGCAAAGCCATATTTATAGATCTAATGAATAAGATATTTCGATATACTTGGAGAAGCTAAATCGTTGTCTTCATTGACGACATTTTATTTATTCTAAGGATAAGATAGAGCATCAAAGCATGTGAGGACTATGTTGTAGAACCTACGAGAAAAGCAATTGTATTCTAAGTTTAGAAAATGAATTTTGGCTCCTAGAAGTAGGGTTTTGGGTCATATTGTTTGTGACCTTAAAGCGACCCTTCGTGGTTTCGGGACCACAAAAGAGCATAAAAATAATTTAATATTTATTTTATTGCCTATAATGTGTTAACCATGTGTGACATTTTTCTTTGATTTAGAATTATAAATGTGAATTTCACTAGAAAGGACCTAGTAGTAAACTTTGAAAGTATGATGGGGAAATGTGTGAGGACTAATTAAACCATGCATGCAAAACAATGGACTTGCATGTCAAATTCCCCCAATAGCTAGTGGCCGGCCATGACAAGGAATTATGGGCAAAAATCATGTCATGAAACATGTTTGGTAAGTGGGTTATGTTGGAATGAATAAAATAAGAGTATGGAATAAAAAATTAATGTTAGTAGGATGAGAAACAAAAAAAAAGTGTCCATCTTTCTCCATAGCTCTTGGCGAATGTCCTAAAGAAAGAAAGAAAAAATTTGTTCATCTATTTTCTCTCTTTTGGTAAAAAATACTAAGGATAAGGAAGGAGTTTTGCTTCATACTTGGTTTGGAAGAGGATTAGGAAGAGGTTGGCTATACTTGCATCAAGAGTAAGGTATGTTTGAGGTTGTGCCATGAGATTCATGCATGTTTTTAGTTGCTAGCTTGATGTTCTTGTTAGCCCATGGTTCAAATCTTTGTTATGTCATGGGAATGAAATTACCAAAGTGAATATGGTGTTAATGCCATTGCATGCTAAATATCAAGCTTGATAATGATACATGTGATGGAGGATTGAGGATTCTTAGATTTTCTTTTAGCATTTTTTGAATGAGATACTAAGTTCTTTGTTTTACCATGACTTGAAATGGTATGGTGTTGTGGTATTGGCCATGTTATATCCATAAGTATGATTCATGCATGTTGCATGGTAAGTAAGATTTAAGCTTTGGATATGTGTATATATTTGGATATAAGCCACTTGAGAATTCAGCTCTAGCATATATATATATATATGTTACGCACGATGTATTGGTATGACATATATGCTATTTCAAGGTGTATATTTGCTTGTGATGATGTCTCGATTATGAAGTAAGTGAGAGATGTGCAATGAGTTACGATATGTAATCGTTAGTAGTAAAATATGCTGTTTTGTGTGTGGTATTAAGTGTATAATTGGCCTCAAATTGGACATGTATATTCGCCACATGAGGGAAATTGGTGTGCATGCATTCGGTTAGAGGCAAGCACATTGATGCCTATTCTTGGCTTAGAAAATTGACTAGAGGAATATTAACTAATGTGTTGAGTTAGATTCATGATTTACGTACATATCGACTTTGATGCCTAATGAGTATATATATTGGCTAAGTATCTTGAATTCCTCTTCGATGCTCACATGATAAAACCAATTTATTTGTTAAATTAAGCTCAAGAGCAAGGGGAGCTAAATCCGAATAAGGGAAGGAAAAAGTCGTGGAATAGCCATCGAAATCGTTCGACCACGTCCAAGGTAAGTTCTTGAGCAATAGAGCTTAAATTCGAATTGATTAGATGATGTTTAAAGCAAATTAAAATCATGCTCTTTGTGTGTGGCTATTGAGCTGAAATTACAAATGTGATAAGTGACTTGTGCGAATTTTGCTAATGAAAATGAAATGTGAATGTGTTATGGTTTATTGATAAATGTACATGTTTATTCGAATGATATCGGGCTAAGTCCAGAAGGCTTTGTGCTAAGTACTAAATCGGACTAAGATCCAGAAGGCTTTGAGCAAGCTACTAAATCGGGTTGAGTCCAGAAGGCATTAGTCTGCGAGAGTTATTATGCTAAGGCTATGTCGAAGGCATTTGAATGTGTAGCCATATCCGGTTAAACTCCGAAGATCGTGATTCAAGAATGAATGAACCTGCTGTAAAATTTCAGCTAATCGCTTGAAAATTCCAGCAGAGGTATGTTCGTATGTGCTTTGGAATAGTTGATTCCTTGAATAATATTCGCTCAATCGAAAATGAGCTTTGAGCATTTGGCTAAGATGAACCCTTATGTATGAATATAGGGGTTGGAATGTGAAATAAGTATGATATTGAGAATTTGTGCATATGAAATTATCCGTTAGCTATATAGAATGTTATGCTTTTGTTATGCTGGAATCCTTGCTCTAACACTAAGCATAAATTGTTTTCCGTTTCTGTTTCTCTGTCTATAGATTTTGGCTCAAATCAGCTATCGGACTGGATTTTTGGAAGTCAAAGTCTCCCTATCAAAGTCCCTTTAGGTATATATTTTGGTTGGATTTTGAAATGGCATGTATAGGACTACCCTTTTGTTGCGTTTTAAGTACTTTTGTGATGTATGTGTGTGCGACCATGCAAAAATGGCTCGTAAAAGTGGAGTATGGCATTAGACCATTTGTGCTTATGTATATATGTATGGTTTTATGATGTGACTATGGACTGAATGGCAGTGTGAGCAAATGGCCAGCCATTGGAATGGCTAAAAATGATTATATGTGGACCTATGTAGACAAAACTTTAGTTGGTCCATAGAAACCACGAAATAGGTAAGGTTTACTGAAAAACAGATACTGACAGCAGCAATGGTGTGGATTTGAAAAATCACTAAAAATTGTAGGAATAGAATTAAATAGTGAATAAATTATGTAAATGAACCTTGATGAATCTAGTTTGATATGGAAGAAACGAAATGGTCATATGAATTATATGTTAAGAGATATTAAAGTTCTCGTGAAACAGGGCCAGAATGGTTTCTGGATCCCTGTTCCGACTTTAGAAATTCATGGTAAATTAACAGAGATAATTAGGAGTCATGCTATATATGTATAGATTCCTCTCTGGTCTAGTTTCTATATAAATAAGCGGCATCAGAATTGAAGCCCTGTACAGGAGATATCAATTCGTAACTCACGAAGGTCAGTGTAGTCCATCCCTGCAACAGGGAGACTTTAACTAATAAACTGTACTAATTGGCCCGACCAAAAATTCTAGAAAAAATATGTTGATTGACTTATGAGTCTAGTTTCAGGAAAAAATTACGAAACTGATTTTCGAGCTTTAAAACTCGTGATATGATTTTTGAAGCGACAGTGACGCGATAACCAGCTAGTCTGGAAAATTTTTATGATTTGAAAACAATTTAGTGAGTTTGTGTGCACCTTGTGTTCGACTCGATGCAGGCTCAGTGCAGTGTTACAATTTTATTAGTATCGAGCTACGGTTTAGTCGATTCTAGGACTATCGTAATGCGTTTGGGTCTAGCTATACATGCCATTTTATGTGATTATTTGATAGTGTGGTGATTTGACGTTTGAATTTGTGTTTATTTATAGTAATGGATCCGATCCCAACCGGCGATAGGCGATGATGTGGAGTGTGTGCTCACTGAGGGGGCGGCGTAATGGGACTCAACTTTGTTGCTAGCAATCCGAATGGCGAGGCTAGGCAAGCCTTTTATAGCGTGATGAATGATTGGTTCAACCAATACATTCGAACAAATCTGTTCCACAACCTCCATTCCCAACAAACACATTCCACACCTAATGCCTCGGTAATTGACCAAATAATCGGAATAAGCCCAGTTGATAGAATCAAAAACATGGGGCTCTTGAATTTAAAGCTACGGATAGCGGCGATCGAGCAGCTGAATTTTGGTTGGACAACACAATCCGATACTCGATGAGCTATCTTGTACACCGATGAATGCTTAAGTGTACCATCTCCTTGCGTGATTACGCCTACTATTGGTGGAGTACTCGACTAATGTTGTGCGAGAGCAAGTAACTTGGGGTTTTTCGAGCGGTTTGGAAAAAGTATCGATCATTTATGGACCAAGCGGAAGGAATTTCTCGAACTTAAACAAGGTTCCATGTCGGTTCTGACTATGAGCGAAATTGTGAGGCTTAGCATGCATGAGAATGCATTTCTTGAGCAGGTGATATGGCAACTTCAAAGATGGTGAATGATGAGATAAAGCTGTATGTTCATCAAAGAAACTTAGAGATGGCTTAGGCGGTCTAGAACACCGGGCTTTTCTAGGACGGGATCGCGATCGACCCTTGTGACCACAGAGTCACTTGATCGCGATGGTGAATGATCGATGAGAAGAGCGAGTGCGATATTGTGGCAAATGGCATTACGGAGTTGTGGAGATTCCGTGACGCTCTGTTACAAGTGATCAGTTGACCACTTCATTAAAATTGCGAGGTTATGCAGAATGTAGTCAGTGGGCTGCGTGCTACCACTACTCGAGGTAGACCATCGGAAACGGGCAATGCTAGTGGTGGTGGGAGAGGATCTAGAGTGCTAGACCGGATCCAGGGCTCGCGCTCTGCTAGGGCTTATGCTATCTGGCGCTTGAGGATGCTTCCTCGCGAGATGTTTTACTACTCTCTTTGATACTAATGTGATTGCTTTGATTGATGGTTCTACTCATTCTTATATACGAAACCTTAGCATCGGTAAGACTTTACCTATTGAGTCTCTTGAGTTCGTAATGGTGTCAAATCCTTTGGGTTACGTGCTGGTGGACAAAGTGTGTAGAAATGCCCCTAGTAATTGGGTTCTGTTTTCGGCGGACTTGATGCTTTTGATTCGATGAATTTGATGTTATTCTTGGTTGGATTGGTTGGTTGCGATGGTTGCCAAAAGCAAGACTATTGATTTGAGATATAAATAACGAGATGATCGAGTTGAGTCTCGGACTTGAAGGGTTGCGGTATAATATCATCAATGTTGGCCCGAAATATGTAAGAAAAGGTCTGAAGCATACCGCGTCGTCTTGATGATAAGGTTAGAAATAAAACGAATACATCTTGGGTGGTTTGTGAATACGGATGTTTTCCCAAAAATTGGGTTTGCCACTGTTCGGGAGATAGAGTTTGTATTGAGCTTGTGGACCACCACAGTTGATAGCTCAGTATCGTATGCTTTGTTATGTCATGGGAATGAAATTCAGCCAAAGTGAATATGGTGTTAATGCCATTGCATGCTAAATATCAAGCTTGATAATGATACATGTGATGGAGGATTGAGGATTCTTAGATTTTCTTTTAGCATTTTTTTTGAATGAGATACTAAGTTCTTTGTTTTACCATGACCAAATTGAAACGGTATGGTGTTGTGGTATTCGGCCATGTTATATCCATAAGTATGATTCATGCATGTTGCATGGTAAGTAAGATTTAAGCTTTGGATATGTGTATATATTTGGATATAAGCCGCTTGAGAATTCAGCTCTAGCATATATATATATGTATATATGTTTGCACACGATGTATTGGTATGACATATATGCTATTTCAAGGTGTATATTTGCTTGTGATGATGTCTCGATTATGAAGTAAGTGAGAGATGTGCAATGATTTACGATATGTAATGCGTTAGTAGTAAAATGTATGCTGTTTTTGTGTGGTATTAAGTGTATAATTGGCCTCAAATTGGACATGTATATTCGGCCACATGAGGGGAAATTGGTGTGCATGCATTCGGTTAGAGGCAAGCACATTGATGCCTATTCTTGGCTTAGAAAATTCGGCTAAGAGGAATATTAACTAATGTGTTGAGTTCGATTCATGATTTTGTACATATGCGACTTTGATGCCTAATGAGTATATATATTGGCTAAGTATCTTGAATTCTCTTCGATGCTCACATGATAAAACCAATTTATTTGTTAAATTAAGCTCAAGAGCAAAGGGAGCTAAATCCGATAAGGGAAGGAAAAAGTCATGGAATAGCCGTCGAAATCGTTCGACCACGTCCGAGGTAAGTTCTTGAGCAATAGAGCTTAAATTCGAATTGATTAGATCATGTTTAAAGCAAACTAAAATCATGCTCTTTGTGTGTGGCTATTGAGCGAAATTACAAATGTGATAAGTGACTTGTGTCGAATTTTGCTAATGAAAATGAAATGTGAATGTGTTATGGTTTATTGATAAATGTACATGGTTATTGAATGATATCCGGGCTAAGTCCCGAAGGCTTTGTGCTAGCGACTAAATCCGGACTAAGATCCGAAGGCTTTCGAGCAAGCTACTAAATCCGGGTTGAGTCCGAAGGCATTCGTATGAAGTTATTGTAACCGGCTATGTCCGAAGGCATTTGAATGTGTAGCCATATCCGTTAAACTCAAGATACGTGATTCAAGAATGAATGAACCTGCTGTAAAATTTCAGCTAATACGCCGAAAATTCCAGCAACGAGGTATGTTCGTATGTGCTTTGGAATAGTTGATTCCTTGAATAATATTCGCTCAATCGAGAAATGAGCTTTGGCATTTGGCTAAGATGAACCCTTATGTATGAATATAGGGGTTGGAATGTGAAATAAGTATGATATTGAGAATTTGTGCATATGAAATTATCCGTTAGCTATATGAATGTTATGCTTTTGTTATGCTGGAATCCCTTGCTCTAACTTACTAAGCATAAATTTCTTACTCCGTTTCTGCTTTCTCTGTCTATAGATTTTGGCTCGTCACTATCGGATTCGGGATTTTGGAAGTCAAGTCTCCCACACTATCAAAGTCCCTTTCGGTATATATTTTGGTTGGATTTTGAAATGGCATGTATAGGACTACCCTTTTGTTGCGTTTTAAGTACTTTTGTGATGTATGTGTACGACCATGCGAAAATGGCTCGTAAAAGTGGAGTATGGCATTAGACCATTTGTGCTTATGTATATATGTATGGTTTTATGATGTGACTACGGACTGAATGGAAGTGTGAGCAAATGACCAGCCATTGGAATGGCTAAAATGATTATATGTGGACCTATGTATGACAAAACTTTAGTTGGTCCATAGAAACCACGAAATAGGTAAGGTTTACTGAAAAGCAGATCTTGACAGCAGAAGTGGTGTGGATTTGAAAATCACTAAAAATTGTAGGAATGGAATTAAATAGTGAATAAATTAAAATGAACCTTGATGAATCTACTTTCATATGGAAGAAACGAAACGGTCATATGAATTATATGTTAAGAGATATTAAAGTTCTCGTGAAACAGGGCCAGAACGGTTTCTGGATCCCCTGTTCCGACTTTATAAATTCATGGTAAATTAACCAGAGATAATTAGGAGTCATGCTATATATGTATAGATTCCTCTCTGAGTCTAGTTTCTATATAAATAAACGGCATCAGCATTGAAGCCCTGTACAGGGAGATATCCAATTCGTAACTCACGAAGGTCAGTGTAGTCGATCCCTGCAACAGGGGAGACTTTAACTAATAAACTGTACTAATTGGCCCGACCAAAAATTCTAGAAAAAAATATGTTGATGGATTTATGAGTCTAGTTTCAGGGAAAAATTACGAAACTGATTTTCGAGCTTTAAAACTCGAGATATGATTTTTGAAGCGACAGTGACGCATTAACCAGCTAGTCTGGAAAATTTTTATGGACTGTGAAAACAATTTAGCTGAGTTTGTGTGCACCTTGTGTTCGACTCCGGTAACGGGCTCGGGTACGGGGTGTTACAGTTTCGGGTGATGGAAATCGAGTTGATCCAAGTAAGATCTCTGCCATCGTTGAATGGAAACCACCTAAAAATGTAACCGAGGTTAGAAGCTTTTTGGGCTTAGCCAGTTACTACCGAAGATTTGTGAAAGGATTCTCCATGATAGCGACTCCAATGGCAAGGTTTCTACAGAAAGACGTTAAGTTTGAAAGGACAGAGAAGTGTTAGTAGAGTTTCAAAAAGTTGAAGACATTGCTGACTGAAGCTCCAGTTTTAGTATTGCCTGAGCTGGGAAAAGAGTTTGTGGTCTACAGTGATGCATCCTTAAATGGATTGGGTTGTGTACTTATGCAAGATGGCAAGGTGATAGCATATGATTTGTGGCAGTTGAAGCCAAATGAGAAGAATTATCCAACGCATGACTTAGAGCTTGCCGCCACTATTTTTGCCTTGAAAATCTAGAGGCATTACTTATATGGTGAGACTTGTCGTATATTCACAGACCACAAGAGTTTAAAGTATTTGATGACTCAAAAAGAATTGAATCTGAGGCAGCAGAGATGGTTAGAACTAATTAAAGATTATGAGCTGATCATCGATTATCATCCGGGAAAGGCGAATATGGTAGCCGACGCGTTAATCAGAAAATCTTTGTTCGCATTGAGAGCAATGAACTCTCGATTGGCGTCATTTGATGATAGTTCAGTTTTGACAGAGCTAAGGGCTAGACCGACATTTCTTCAGGAAATTTATGATGCTTAGACTAATGATAGTGATCTACAAGCTAAAAGAACGCTATGTGAGGCGGGTATCAAATCATATTTTTAGATCAGTTCTGATGGATGTTTGATGTTCAGAGACAGAGTTTGTGTACCGAGGAATGATAAAATTATTTAGAAAATCTTGCAAGAGGCACATGATAGCCGTTTTTCTATTCATCCTGGGAGTACCAAAATGGACAATGATTTAAAGAAAATGTACTGGTGGAATGGCATGAAAAGAGACATCTCTGAATTTGTATCGAAATGTTTGATATGCCAGCAAGTTAAGGTAGAACATCAAGTACCTTTAGGTTTATTGCAACCTGTGATGGTCCCCAAATGGAAGTGGGACAGAATTACTATGGACTTCGTAATAGGATTACCATTGACCCCGAAAAAGAAAGATGTTATATGGGTTGTGGTTGATAAGTTGACAAAGTTGGCTCATTTTATTCCAATAAGGACAAATGATTCACTTGACAAGTTGGCCGACTTGTATATATCTGAGATTGTGAGATTATACGGCGTACCGCTATCGATTATTTCAAACAAAAACCCAAGATTCACTTCGAGATTCTAAAAGAAGTTAGAAGAAGCCCTGGGCACTAGGTTGGGCTTTAGTACAACTTTTCACCCGCAAACCGACAGTCAGCCTGAGCGGATGACTCATATTCTTGAGGATATGTTGCGATGTTGCATCCTCGAATTTCAAGGTAGTTGGGAAAAATATTTGCCATTGGTAGAGTTCACATATAACAACAGTTTTCAAATGAGTTTGAATATGGCGCCTTATGAGGCATTGTATGAAAAAAAGTGTCGAACTCCATTGTATCGGACAGAACTCAAGGAGAGTCAGATTGACGGAGTTGATCTAATCAAGGAAACTGAAGAAAAGTAAAAGTGATACGTGATTGTTTAAAAGCGGCATCAGATAGACAAAAGTCATATACTGATTTGAAAAGAAAAAATATCGAGTTTCAAGTTAGAGATAGGGTATTCTTGAAAGTATCTCTATGGAAAAAGGTATTGAGGTTTGGCCGAAAAGGGAAACTAAGTCCACAGTTTATTGGACCATATGAGGTTATTGAACGAGTAGGACCTTTGGCATATTGACTAGCATTGCCACCAGAACTGGAAAAGATTCACGACGTGTTCCATGTATCTGTGTCAAGGCTATATTGATCAGACCCCTCTCATGTGATTTCACTGACGGAGATTGAAATTAGACCAGACATGACTTATGGTGAGGAACCAGTCAAGTTTTTGGCCCGTAAGGTTAAACAATTGAGAAATAAAGATGTGGCCCTGGTAAAAGTCTTATGGCATCAACATGGTGTGGAAGAGGCTACATGGGAGCCAGAAGAAACCATGAGAAGTCAATATCTGAACCTGTTTACTAGTACGACTTTCGAGGACGAAAGTCCCTAAGGGGGGATAAATGTAACATCCCAAAATAGGGCCCAGACAGAAAAGTGGTTTCCAGACCATAAATCTGACGTTGAAATATTTATTTTATGATTATTATGTTGTCTAAAATATGAAAATATGCATGTGTTAAAGTTTCATGAAGAAATTTTATGAGTAAGGTGTCCAATTGGAAAATAAGGACCAAATTGAATAAAGTGCAAAACTTGGATTCTAGAAGTAATTTGTATGAAATTGCTTTAGATTATTAATTAGAAGTCCTTAAAGAGTAATTTTCCCAATTTCTAAGTTTTTGGACAAAAATAGGCATGTATGGATAAAATTCTAAAGAAAGGGCTTAAGGGCATTTTGGTCATTTGGCTAATTAATGAAAAAACATGGGAAAATGAAGGCAAAAATCAGCCATTCTTCTCCCTCATCTAGCTGAATTTCTCAAGCCCTCCATAGCTAGGGTTTTCAACATTTTCAATCTCAATAGTAAGTGCTCCCAAGCCCCGTTTTTAATTTTTTCGTATTTTTGAAATCCCGGTAGCTTACTCTCTCCATTTCTACCCATATTGAGTTAGGGTTCATGTTTGCAAAGTGACCCATGTGTAACATGTTTATTCTTTGATGTTTTATGAAGGAATATGAAAGTTGGATGTGTGTTAAACATCTTTTTTCTAGGTGATTTTCATGAAAAACCCCTAGAAGGACCTTTTTGCAGAAGGTGTAAAATATGTGGTAGAAATGTGAAATAATGGAAATATGTGGGCTTCCATAAGAGGAAAGAACATTCGGTTATGCTTGGGTAATGTAGAAAATTCATGCATTTCATCATACGAGCATAGGGACTAAATCGTGAATAATGTGAAAGGTTAGGGGCAAAATGGTCATTTTGTCTGAGGGTGAAATTTAGGCCCGAAAAGAATAATGTGAGATATTGATGATTTATTTTTATTGTTATAGACCTCGACGAACAAATTTCGGAAGTCGATCGAGGGAAACGAAAGGTTTTAGAATAATCAAAACGTGGAACCAACACGAATACCAGGTAAGTTCGAATAAATTTAAGTAAACTATTAATGTGCTTAATTACATGTGTTATGAATGCATGATATTTGGTTATATTGATGGCATGAAAATCCATGAAATATGTTAATAATAATGATATGATAATAAATGTCCGGGTTGAAGTAAAAAGGGAAATTCGATGGATAAACCATAGCTTACATGACTTGAGACCCTGCATGTGTTGAAGAAAAAGGATTTAGCCCGGACGGGTAATCCATTGATCTCAGATATAGAAAGGATCTAGCCCAGACTGGTGTTCCTTGAGTGATCGAGCCTCCCGAAGAATATGTGTGCGTAATGGATTTAGCCCAGATGGGTAATCCGACAAGAGTTTGAATTTAGCCTGGACTGGTAATTTAGATCCGAGCTCATTACGAATGTTTGTCGCTACAGGGATTTGGCCTGGACCGGTAATCCCGACATCACCCTATAAGCTAATATTACGGGGGATTTAGCCTGGATTGGTAATCCCGCTGTAAGATGTTAGGTTTGCGGGAGGGCGTAGTTGAGATGATCACTCATATAACTTGACAGTAAATAGGAAATCCATCGAGATTTCTAAGAAACTCAACGGGATTAACATGAGATGTAAAAATGAAAATGTTGAATGATGAGCTCATCTAAGACAAATTTGCATGGTGTATTGTTATGAGACTAACTTGTTAATTGAGTGCATGTGATAGGGAAAACTAATTCATGCTTGTTGATTTCATTGCCTAATATGGATGTATGCTAACTAATCTATAAGTTTACTTTCCAATTATTCGGGCTTACAAGCATGTAAATGCTTACCCCTCTCTTTTTCTTGTCTTACAGAGCTCGAGGACTCGTAGAGGTTGGAAGATGGTTGGAGAATCAACACACTATCATCTTGTCTAGCTTTGGTATATAGATACTTTTATTTTGTTCAATGGCATGTATAGGGCTTTTTTTATTTTGTTATATGTGTAATTTGATTAGCCAATATGAAGGCTTATATAAGTATACATTTTCACTTGTATATGGCCATGGGAATTGGCTCATTTTGGTGTAGGATACGACCTACTAAATTGTGCATTATTATGTTCCAATGTTCTTGTGATAATTCAATATGACATATCACAATTAAGTATATGCAATGTGACCAAATCACAAGAGATAGCTTGGTTATAATTGGCAATGAGTTAAGATAATGAGCCAATCTTAATTGTGTTATAAGACATAGAAATCCTTGATACAAATGGGAATAACCTAGCAAGTATAAAACCAATGAAATGAGGTTTACATGCAATGAGATATATCAAGGTCATTTAAGATGTATAGTTAGGCCTCAGTATGTATTATGTTAATCTATAAGAGTATGGGAATGATAGAGGGTGACCAAAGGCTAGGAAACTAGCCGAACAAGGTCAACACATGTAGACACACGGGCGTGTGTCTAGGCCGTGTCTGACACACGGACGACCCCATGGGCGTGTGATTGGTCGTGTGTCCCTTGCACCTAAAAATTTTAAGTCAGAATGCATGGTAGTAAACACATGGGTAGAGACATGGCCGTGTGTCTCAACCGTGTGGAGGGCACGGCCTAGCACACGGGCGTGTGTCTTGGCTGTGTGCCCCTAAATGCATACAGACGTCATAAACAGAATGTCCAATTTCTTGGACACGAGCGATCACACGGGTGTGTCTAGGCCGTGTGAGGGACACGAGCTAGGGACACGGGCATGTGCTCGGTCATGTGAAAATCCCTGTAGGTTCGAAATAGGAAATAAATTCAATTAATTCCCCACAGGTAGGGGACACGGGTGTGTACCAAAAGCACACGGGCATGTGCATTGTCTCCACACAGCCATGCGAGACATTAACCTAGAAATTTTCTTAAAATTTTCTTAGGTCCTCGGTTTAGTCCCGAACCATTTTCAATGTATGTTTTGGGACTCGTAGGCCCATAATAGGGATACTAAGATGTTGTTTGATTGGGTTCAAATTGGAACAAAATTTTATAACCCGTATTTCTTGAAAATATCTGAGTATGTGTCTGGTAATGCCTCGTGCCTAGTCTCGGTCTCGGGAATGGGTAAGGGGTGTTACATAGACCCTAATCGGAACGATGGTTTTGGGACCATGAATTCGAGTCAAAAAAATATTTAAAAATTATTTTCTGTGTTTATTTTGTGTGAATTTATATCTGTGAAATTTTCATGCTTTAATTTTATCGTTGAGTATCCGATTGAACAAAGGACTTAATCGCGTAAAATGAAATTGTGGTGGTTATTTCTAAAAGGGGCCGAATTGCTAATGGCTTTATTAATGGAAGCCTTTAAGTTGTAAATAGCCCATTTACATATTAGTTGGATGGTATTAGGCATATATTATATAGTTTTATCTTATTTCATTAAGGTTATATATGTAAATTATAATAAGTTATAATATATATCATAAAACATAAAAATAAGCCATGTTCATTCATTTTCTTTAGACCGAAACTAAAAAAAAAAGAAAAAAAAATATTAGAAGCTAGTGTTCGGCCATCTTTAAAGCTCAATTAAGGTATGTAGTCAGCTCGGTTTTTGATAATTTTTACGTTTTTAAGATAGTTGCTAAGTTATCTTTAAGACCCATGCTTGAATTTTTTATTTTGACGAATATTGAATTATGCCATTGATGAGAGCTTGTGATTTTTGCTGTTTGATGATGAAATATAAAAGATAGGTTTTAGATTAACATGTTCTGTATTGGAGTTTTTGATGATTTTGAGTAATTAGGACTAAATTGCAAAAATAATAATTTGAGGGATTAAAATGTGAAATAAATGAAATGTAAGGACTTGTATGGATATGGGTAAGATTCGGTCTAACTTGGGTATGGGGAAATTTTGCATATTTTGTGTTTTGTGCAAAAAGGATTAAATTGTAAAAAGTGTAAATGTCAAGGGTAAAATGGTAAATTTCCCATTAATGTGTTTTTGGACTAAATTGAATGAAAATATGTTTGAATGTGATTGTTTTGAATATGCTTAGATCAAGAACCAAAGAAATCATATTTAAAACGAGGGAAAGCCAAAGTTGTTGACTAGCTGTCCCGTTTAGTTTTACATAGTCCGAGGTATCTTTATAAGCAAATAGACGTACCTAATTTTAATTAAGTGCAAAGTATATACACTGAATTGAAATAAATGAATTATTATATGCTATAGTTGAATGTGAATAAGCTTGGCTACTATATTTTTGAGTTCGTTTTGACCGAATTACGACGTCCGAAAGCTCGGTATGAACCTTAAGAATAGTTAGGATACATATGTCATGACATAGGATTCCGATATATGTGTGCGAGTAAGACCATGGAATCGATATGTGACACCGATATATATGTGCGAGTAAGACCCTGTCTGGGGCAGTGGCATCAATATGTGATTACATGTAAGACGACGTTTGGGACATTGGCATTGTACGATATATGTGTGATTATCTGAGTGTCGTATCCAATTCTGAATGGTTCATCGGGCATAGATAAGTTGCGATCAAAAGTTTAAAATGAGTTGAAACAACTAGGTATGAATTAGTTTTCTAACTAACTAAAATAAAGTAAGTAATTTGGTTGTTTGTTTTAGATCATGGGTGATGCAAATAAAGGATTTATGTGACCACGATATATGTGTTTGGTTTAATGAATGAATGATATGAATATTATGGAATTGGTTTTTGAATAGGTGTATATAAGACCATGTATATTCTACCATATAGATAGTATATACATACAAGATGTTATATTATGATTTTAAGCTCGTGTATAAAAGTGTATGTATATTCGGTATATATATATATTGACATTTTGGCTTTATTAACATTCGGCCAAGGTGGTGTTTGTGTATGAAAACACATTATTTATGAAACATGGTAGTTGCAACTAAATGTAATAACTATATTATATTATGGTTTAGTTTAATTAAGCTGATAATATCAATGAATAGCTTATTTTCTTATGACTTACTAAGTTATTATAGCTTACTCTGTGTATATTTGGTTCTGTTTTATAGATTTTGGATTCAAGTTACAAGCTCAGGGATCGTCAGCAAAGTTCATCACACTATCTACCGCTTCGGTATTTAAATAGTTGAACTCAAACTATGTCATGTATAGGTTGGAATGTGTTTTGAAATGTTGAATTTTGGTCATGTATAACTAAAGCCATGTGAAAATGGCTTTACTTCTAGGTTGGTTTTGATTATGTTTGATAATGGTTTAAACTATTTGGTGATGATGCTATGTGTTGTGAATAAACGGCATAGGTGATATATGATATATGTTTTTGAAATGGTTGAGTAGTGACACGTGTTTGAGCATGGAAATTGATTAATGACTTGGAAAAGGTATGATTATAATGGTTGTAATATATATGCATATATCCTTAGGTATGTTTGGTTGTTTTAAATGTGATTCACATTAAAATAAAGTATGAATGAAAATTCGGTTGACATACTATTAAGGTTTTAATATGTGGTATAGCATTAATATTTATTTGGTTACATTTGAATATGAGATAAGTTTGTTTGGCATGATTATTACACAGCATGTATAAGATGTGTTTTGAATAGGTTTTAAAGAATAATTGGATATGTTTCGGGATGGTTAGGATTGATATTAGGAAATATGTTATTTGCTATGTTTGGTGCTTGGAAATAGTAAACTAGTTTCGGCTTAGTACTGAAATGTAACAATTATCATATGCATGCATGTATTTGAATAGGTTTTAATTGTTTAAATTTGGTTGTGATAGTTATATAACAAATGGACCAAATAATGATAATTTGTATATGTTATTAGGATTTATTAAATTATATTACATTAGGGTTTGGAAAGTATAATTAAAATGGTAAATTTTAACAAGTTTGCATTCGGTCATGGCTTGTTAAATGTTGTTATTATTATATTATATAACATGTTTATTGATTTGAATGTTTGAAGTGCATAGATTTGTAAAATGATTGAGTTATGTTGTAAGTGAGTAATTGTTTAATTAAACTTGCATTCTGCTAAATGCACTGAATAATAACGAGATGAATAGCAACTTGTGCAATGGTAAATCGTGAAAATAGTATGTGTTTTTATGTGAAGTATAAGTGTACAACTTGTTATTAAGTGAATGCCAAATATGATATGACTTTATTTAAATGATTATATGTTGTAGTTTTTGTATATTCCATTTGTGTATAGAATACAATATGCGATTTGAGTGTAATAAAGTTTGAATGTTTGCACATTTTATAAAATGAACTAAAAGTATATTCAGTTATGTGATATTAGTAACTGCATCAATTATTGATGTTAATAAATATTGTTCTTAAAATTTATACAAGGGTACTCATGTGAACGTTTAGATTTGTTCTTTGATTGGTAATACCTCGTAACCCTAATCTGACGACGGATACGGGGGTGTTACATTTTATTAGTATCAGAGCTACGGTTTAGGCAGTTTTAGGACTAACGTAGCGTGTGTGAGTCGAGCTATACATGCCATATTATATACTGTGATAGTGTGATGACTTCTAACATTTGAAAATGTGCTTTCATATAGTAAATGTATCTCGACAGAGCTGTTGCTGATGATGTCAAGAGTGTAGCGCCTGGTCTCGCGCAAGGGACAATGCCTGTTGATTCTTGACCGATTTCAAGTAACCAGGAAGGAGAGGCTAGACAAGCCTTTTACCAAATGATGAATGATGGTATACTCAGTATATCCGGACTAACCCGGCTACACAACAACCTCCACCCCCGACTAATCCATCTTCGATACCTGTTGTAACTCAAGTAAGTGATCCGCTAAGATTAAACAAGCCATCTGTTGATAAAATCAGAAAATACGGGGTTGAAGAGTTTAAAGCTACTGATGATGATAATGTTGAGCGGGCTGAGTTTTGGCTTCATAATATTATCCGTGTGTTTGATGAGTTGTCCTGTACCTCAGATGAGTGTTTGAAATGTGACATATCTTTACTTCGAGACACAGCATATCACTTGTGGAATACCCTAGTATCGGTGGTTCTAAGAGAGCGTGTGACTTGGGAATTCATTCAATTGAGTTCCGTAAGAAATATATCAGCCAGATATTTATTGATCAGAAGCGTAAAGAATTTTTGAAGCTGAAATAGGGTTGGATGACCATGACAGAGTATGAGCAAAAATTTGTGAGACTTAGTCAGTATGCCCGAGAATATGTTTCTACCGAAGCGATAATGTGTAAAAGATTTCAAGATGGGCTGAACGAAGACATTAAACTGTTAGTTGGTATACTTGAGATAAAAGAGTTCATAGTACTGGTCGAGCGAGCCTATAAAGATGAAGAGCTCGGGAAAGATAAAAGAAAAACTGATTTTCAAGCTAGAGATTCGCATAAGAGATCATTCAGTAAGTCAATCCAGTCAACACCAAAGAAGTTCCAAGATGATTTCAGCTGTTCCAAAGCTACTTTGGGTTATTCATAACGGGATCAGAATAGACCACCGGTGAGCTCGAGAGCTACTCAGTAGCTAGTATGGGTAATTTAGATCAAATCAACTCGAGTGTAAACATTGCAGCAAATGACATCGTGGCAGTTGCAGAATGCATGATCGGGCTTTTTTTAATTGTGGATCGATGGATCATTATATACATGATTGCCCAGTGTTAGCTGAAGAAAATCCAATGCAGAATACGAGATCAGGTAATACTACAGCTCGGGGTAGACCACCTAGAAATGCGGGTAATGCGAGTGGCAGTCAGAGAGGGTCTAAAGATACAGCAGTCAGATCTGAGGCTCGTGCCCCTGCAAGAGCTTATGCTATTCGCGCACGAGAGGAGGCTTCATCCCCAGATGTCATTACTGGCATATTCATTCTTTATGATACTAATGTAATTTCATTTATTGATCCTGGTTCTACTCAGTCTTATGTGTGTAAGACATTAGCATTCAGTAAGACTTTACCTATTGTGTCTATTGAGTTTGTGATTAGAGTGTCAAACCCCTTGGGCTGGTGTGTTATTGTTGAAAAAGTGTGTAAGAATTGTCCCTTGATGGTTCGAGATTCGTGCTTGCCGGCTGACTTGATGTTGTTGCCATTTGATGAGTTTGAAATAATTTTGGGTATGGATTGGTTGGCTTTGCATGATGCTGTTGTAAACTGCAAGAGAAAGACTATTGATTTACGGTGTCAGAATGATAAGATTACTTGAATTGAATCTAAAGATCTTAATAGGTTACCAGTAGTGATTTCTACGATATTAGCTTAGAAATATGTGAGAAAAGTCTGCGAAGCTTACTTTGCATATGCGCTTGACAGTAAAGTGGTCAAAAGAAATATTGAATCAGTACCTGTCATGTGTGAGTATCCGGATGTGTTTCCTGAAGAATTACCAGGTTTGCCACCTATTCGAGAGGTAGAGTTTGGTATTGAGATAATGTCAGGGACGAATCTAATATCCATAGCTCTGTATATGGCCCCTACTGAATTAAAAGAACTGAAAGCTCAGTTGCAAGAGTTGATAGATGAGGTTTCGCGCGACTGAGTTTCTAACCCTGGGGTGCGCTAGTGTTATTTGTGAAAAAGAAAGACGAAACTATGAGAATGTGCATTGATTATAGACAGCTCAATAAGGTGACTATAAAGAATAAATATTGTTGCCGCGAATTGATGATTTATTTGATCAACTGAAAGGGCTACAGTGTTTTTGAAGATAGATTTGAGTTCAGGCTATTATCAGTTGTGAGTTAAAGACTCTGATGTCCCAAAGACTGCTTTTCAAACGAGGTATAGACACTATGAGTTTTTGGTTATGCCTTTCGAACTTACTAATGCACTTGCTATTTTTATGGATTTGATGAATCTGATCTTCAGACAGTATCTGGATCGGTTTGTAGTTGTGTTTACAGATGACACTTTGATCTACTCCCGTGATGAAACTGAACATGCCGAATATCTGAGACTGATGTTACAGACTTTACGAGATAAACAGTTGTATACAAAGTTTAGTAAATGTGAGTTCTGGTTAAACGAAGTCAGTTTTCTGGGTCATGTTGTATCAGCATCGGGTATTCGGGTTGATCCGAGTAAAATTTCAGCTATACTTGATTGGAAACCCCCGACGAATGTTTTTGAAGTCCGAAGTTTTTTGGGACTTGTGGGTTATTATCGACGGTTCGTGAAATGCTTCTCTATGATTGCAACCCTGATGACAAAGTTATTACAGAAAGATGTTAAGTTTGAGTGGTCAGAAAAGTGCCAGAAAAGTTTTGATCAGTTGAAAGCCCTTTTGACCGAAGCTCCAGTACTAGTTCAGCCAGAATCAGGTAAAGAATTTGTTATTTATAGTGATGCATCTTTAAATGGCTTGGGTTGTGTTTTGATGCAGGAAGGCAGAGTTATAGCTTATGCCTTGAGCCATTTAAAGCCACATGAAAGGAACTATCCGAGACACAACTTAAAATTGGCAGTTATTGTGTTTGCATTGAAGATATGGCGCCACTATCTGTTCGGTGAGAAATGTCATGTTTATTTTGATCACAAAAGTCTGAAATACTTGATGACATAGAAAGATCTGAATTTGAGACAACGTTGATGGTTAGAATTGCTAAAAGACTACGAGCTTGTGATTGACTATCACCCGAGAAAGACTAATGTTGTTGTTGATGCTTTAAGCCAAAAATCATGGTTTGCTTTGCATGCAATGAATACACATATGGCTATGTCTGATGATGGTTTGATAACAGATGAATTAAAAGCAGGATTGTTATTTATTCAACAAACTTGTGATGCCCAGAAGGTTGATATTGAGTTGATAGCAAAACAAGCTCATTGTGATTCAAATGCTGATTCTGAGTTTCGAGTTGATGTTGATGACTATTTGTGATTCAGAAACCGTATATCTATCCTGAGGAATTCAGAGTTGATTCAGATGATTTTGAATGAAGCTCACAGTAGTCGGTTATCTATTCACCCAGGTAGTACGAAGATGTATAATGATCTTAAACAACTTTATTGGTGGCATGGTATGAAACGAGACATTTCTGACTTTGTTTCGAAATGCTTAATCTGTCAAGAAGTAAAAGCCGCGCATCAGGTACCTTCTGGATTGCTTCATCCGATTATGATACCTGAGTGGAAATGGGACAGAGTTACTATGGATTTTGTATTTGGTTTACCATTGACACCTAGCAAGAAAGATGTAATCTGGGTTATTGTGGATAGATTAACTAAGTCGGTTCATTTTGTTCTGATACATACAGACTACTCGCTTGATAAGCTAGTTGAATTGTATATTTCTCAGTTTGTGAGATTACATGGTGTGCTTATATCTATTATTTTCGATAGAGATCCAAGGTTTACATCGTAACACCCCAAACCTGGCCCATATGTTACAGCCGAATCCAGTGTGTCATATTGGAGCATTACTGTATAGGTCATGTTTTATCTAAAATCTTTCTTAGTGATTTAAAGAGTATTTTCGTTGTAGATTAAAGTGAATGGAAGTTGTGCACCAGGTAGGATGCCGGAAAAAGAGGAGGTGAGTCTATTAGACTGCTTAAGTACCAAGCTCTCCACGGATCCACTCCTAGACGTGCACACAACCATTGCCACACTTTAACTGAATGGTTCAGGAAAAACCATTTCGTTTTAAGCCTTTGAAAGCACTTATTAATTTTAGAAAACATTTTCGTTTCAGAAGCTTTGTCTTGTTTAACAATATTTTGAAATTAGGTAATTTCTTTTAAAAACGTGCCCTAGAGCTATTCAATTTCAAACATTTAAATCCATATCATACCTAAGTTAATAATCATACTAAAGCAATTAAAAATAATTAAAGCGGCCTTATTACAACCTAAAACCCAAAGCAATTAAAGTAAATGAAACTAATCAAGTCATAAGAAGAAAATTGAGCTTGCAAAACATGTGGCCACTCCGAATCCCTCTTAGCTCCAAGTACACTATGGTTGAGGGTTACCTGCATGGATAAAATTAATGGGTGAGTTTGAAAAACTCAGTGTGTAAAATAACCCAACCATAGTCCAGATCAGTTCAAACCACAGAAACAGATTAAGTTGTGCCTTAGCCCTATACAGAATTTAGATTGAAGCCCATAGGCCCATAATAGAAACAGAACAAATATATCATGTATATAGAAAACCCAACCCATATCCATCTGTATACACCCCTGTACCAACCTTACACCATGTGGAGAGACTATTTGACCCACCCATCCGCTACAAATCACAGAATTTGTAGCATGGCTGCCAGAACAGATATTGTGACAAAGTCACCAGATACAGATATTGTGGCAGAGCCACTAGAACAGATATTTGTGGCAGAGCCACCAGAACGCTTCCTCCATCAATATACCCCATCCCATGTAGCAGATATACATGTCATGGCATACAACAAATAGAATCAGAATATCATGCATCCTAGTCAAAATTAACCCTAGGGGTATAATGGTAATTTTGCACCTAGGGTATAATAGTAATTTCATACTTAGGGGTATTTTACTAAATTTAACTATTTTAGGGTTTACACTCATATTACAGCCATTAACACATTAACAGAAACACTTACCGAGCGTTTTTACAGAATTGGGCTCGTTGGCCCATTAACCCGATTTCTGCCCATTAAGCCCAAATATACCGAAGTGCACGAAATTGCACACTCTGCAATCATACCGCTTGTGATTACCAAAATTAACAACCAAACAATCCCACGAGCACTCGCACGCTGGTAAGTTCACAAAATGTCAGCTTTTCGGCATTTTGGCTTTTCAGCTTTTGCCGATCTAGTCTATGAGTGGGTGTCGTTTACGCACCTGATTTGTGACAACTGCTACCGAAATATCCTACGATATCCTACAATCGTCACTAGACATATCAGATCCAAAATACAATGGAAACCATCATAAACTTACTTACCATAATCGGCCATCACTACCTATGGCACTTGAGATCCTACCTTTGCCAAACTAGAGACTAGATCTAGATATAGTCATTCCACTTGTCCAATCCTTCGATCAGCAGCCTCTGGATCACACTAACACCAAAACAAATCAATTGTTACAACCCTTAGAGCCTTAAGCTCCAATCGACAGCCTCCCTATGCCTTAGAGGGATTTCAGCTTTTCTAAAACCCGAAATAAAGAATAGATTTGAGTACCTACCTCAGGTTCTTTCAACCAAAATGATTCCACTTCAGTTTCTACTCAGATCTGATGCAGATACAGCCCTTAAACACTAGTAGAAATCGAATCTTAGAGATCTAAAGATTCGGCTATATGTCCCTAAAAAGTATGGTGTTTTCGGCTTTTGGAACTGTGAAGAGGAAGATGATTTGGTATGGTGATTTTGTAGTGGTATTGCCGACAGGGGTTGAGATTTAGAGGATGTGAAAATCAGCCAAAAGAGATGAAGAAAATAGGAGGATTTTGGCTAGAAGAAATCGGCACAAGAAACAACTTTCAGGATTTCGGCTTTTATGGCAATCGGCTAAAGAGGTTTAGAAAAGAATGGGAATGAAAGAGGAGATGAGTAGAATGGTAGGAACGTTTCGGCCAGAGAAAAAAAGAAGGAGAAAAGGAAAATAGAAGAAGAGAGGAGAAGATAAGGAAGAATTCGGCACTCAGGAGATCTAACTTTGCATTTTTTGGCTTTTTGCGACACTGAGAAGAGAATAGAATGAAAGTGAAGGCTCTTGGTGGCTAACCCTAATTCAGTAAAACAAAAAGAAAATAAAGCTCGCTGTAATGGCCATTCAGACCCACGACCCAACCTTCCTAAAGCCCTAGCCGAATTTCCCCTTAAGCTCTATCACATGCCTGGCACATCCACACAACAAAAGAATAAAAGTAAAAACATGCTTACCTTGTGACTTGAACTCTGGCTTCCCTTACACATCCACACGTTACTCCCCAAACACTTAGGTGGCGCCACATGCCACTTTACCACAGATCTTTTTGTGTCTTATTTTACTACCTCAATCTTAAAAGCCCAAATCACCAGAACCCTCTTTCTCCAAAATTTAAATTCAGGAATTGCCTCGAATTAAATTTACTCTTGGGCCTTTTAAAGGCCCACTAACATACTCAGACCCACACCAGATAGTCAAAACACAGTATTTCTAAAATTCATTGGAAATTATAGAAATCCTGAAAATCCCGAAAATCGGGGCGTTACATACATCGCAGTTTTGGAAGAAACTGCAAGATGTGCTAAGTAGAAAATTACATTTCAGCACTACTTTCCATCCGCAAACAGATGGTCAGTCTGAGCGAATCATTCAGATACTTGAGGATATATTGAGATGTTGAATTCTCGAGTTCGAAGATACGTGGGAACGATACCTACCTCTGATTGAATTTGCATATAATAACAACATTCAATCGAGTATCAAAATGATACCTTATGAGGCTTTGTACGGTCGTAAATATCGTACACCATTGTACTGGTCTGAGCTCAGCAAAAATAAGATACACGGGGTCGATTTGATCAGAGAAACTGAACACAAAGTGAAATTGATCTGTGAAAGTCTGAAAGCAGCATCAGATCGTCAGAAATCGTATGCGGACTTGAAATGTAAAGATATAGAGTTTCAGATCAGAGATAAAGTCTTCTTGAAAGTCTCATCATGGAAGAAAATACTCAAATTTGGTCGTAAAGGCAAATTGAGTCTGAAGTTTATTGGACCGTTTGAGATTATAGACCACATTGGCTCGGTTGCTTACAGAATGTTGTTGCTACCTGAGTTAGAAAAGATCCACAATGTACTCCATGTTTCGATGCTTCGTAGATATCGATATGATCCTTCATATATGATTAGTCTGTCTGAAATTGAGATTAAGCCCGATATGACGTACAAGGAAGAACCGATTCGTATTCTGGCTCAAGAGATTAAAGAGTTGGGAAACAAGAAGATTCCGTTAGTTAAAGTACTCTGGCATAAACATAGAGTTGAAGAAGCAACGTGGGAGCCAAAGGATGCAATGAGAGAACGCTATCTGAACCTATTCACTAGTAAGATTTTCAGGGACGAAAATCCCTAAGGGGGGAGAGTTGTAATAACTCGATTTAGACCCTAATAAGAATGGTGGTTTTAGGACCACGAATCTGAGTCAGAAAATTATTTAAAAATTATTCTCTGTGTTTATTTTATGTGAATTTATATCTGTGAAATTTCTGTGCTTTAATTTTATCGTTTGAGTGTCCGATTGAACAAAGGACTTAATCGTGTAAAATGCAAATTTAGTGGTTATTTCTAAAAGCAGTCGAATTGCTAATGGCTTTATGAATGGAAGCCTTGAAGTTGTAAATAGCTCATTTACATATTAGTTGGACAGTATTAGGCATATATTATATAGTTTTTATATTATTTCATTAAGATTATATATGTAAATTAAACTTTAAATTATAGTAAGTTATAATACCGTGTTCATTCATTTTCTTTTGACTGAAACTAAACAAAAAGAAAAAGAAATATTAGAAGCTAGGGTTTGGCCATCATTAAAGCTCAATCAAGGTATGTGTTTAGCTCGATTTTTGATAATTTTTACATTTTTAAGATCATTGCTAAGTTATCTTCAACACCCATGCTTGAATTTTTTGTTTTGGTGAATATTTTGAGTTATGCCATTATTAAGAGCTTGTGATTTTTTTTGTTTGATGATGAAATATGAAAGGTAGGTTTTAGATTAACATGTTTTGTATTAGAGTTTTTGATTATTTCGAGTAATTAGGACTAAATTGCAAAAATAATAATTTGAGGGACTAAAATGTGAAATAAATGAAATGTAAGGACTTGTATGGATATGGGTAAGATTTGGTCTAACTTGAGTATAGGGAAATTTTGCATATTTTGTGTTTTGTGCAAAAAAGATTAAATTGTAAAAAGTGTAAATGTTAGGGGTAAAATGGTAATTTTCCTATTTATATGTTTTTGGACTAAATTAAATGAAAATATGTTTGAATGTGATTAATTTGAATATGTTTAGATCAAGAATCAAAGAAATCAGATTTGGATCGGGGGAAAGCGAAAGTTGTCGACTAGTTGTCCCGTTTCATTTTTTACATAGTCCGAGGTAAGTTTATAAGCAAATAGACGTACCTAATTTTAATTAAGTGCATATTATATACGCTAAATTGAAATAAATGATTATTATATGCTATAGCCGAATGTGAATATGCTTGGCTACTATATTTTCGAGTTCGTTTCGACCGAGTTACGACGTCTGAAAGCCCAATATGAACCTTAGGAATAGTTAGGATACATATGTCAAGACATAGGATTTTGATATATGTGTGCGAGTAAGACCATGGCATCGATATGTGACTCTAATATATATGTGCAAGTAAGACCCTGTCCGGGACAGTGGTATCGATATGTGATTACATGTAAGACCACATCTGGGACGTTGGCATTGTACGATATATGTGTGATTATCCTAGTGTCCTATCCAATTCTAAATGGTTCATCGGACATTGATAAGTTGTGATCGAAAATGTAAAATTAGTTGAAATGACCAGGTATGAATTAGTTTGCTACCTAACTAAAATAAAGTAAGTAATTTGGTTGTTTGTTTTAGATCGCGGGTGATGAAAAAAAGGATTTATGTGACCATGATATATGGGTTTGGTTTAATGAATGAATGATATGAATATTATGGAATTGGTTTTTGAATAGGTGAATATAAGGCCATGTATATTCGGCCATATAGATAGTTTATATATACAAGATGTTATATTATGATTTTGAGCTCGTGTATATAAGTGTATGTATATTCGGTATATATATATTGACATTTTGGCTTAAAGGTTGAATGTTAAGTAAGTATTTGGATTACATTAACATTCGGCCAAGATGGTGTTTGTGTCTGAAAACGCTTTATTTATGAAACATGGTAGTTGCAACTAAATGTAATAACTATATTATATTATGGTTTAGTTTAATTAAGCTGATAATATCAATGATTAGCCTCTTTGCTTATGACTTACTAAGCTATTATAGCTTACTATGTGTATATTTGCTTCTGTTTTATAGATTTTGGATTCAAGTTACAAGCTTAGGGATCATCAGCAAAGTTCATCACACTATCTACTGCTTCAGTATTTAAATAGTTAAACTCGAACTATGTCATGTATAGGTTGGAATGTGTTTTGAAATGTTGACTTTTGGTCATGTATAACTAAAGCCATTTGAAAATGGCTTTACTTCTAGGTTTGGTTTTGCTTATGTTTGATAATGGTCTAAACTGTTTGGTGATGATGCTATGTGTTGTGAATAAATGGCATAGGTGATATATGATATATGTTTTGGAAATGGTTGAGTAGTGACACGTGTTTGAGCATGGAAATTGATTAATGACTTGAAAAAGGTATGAATATAATGGTCGTAATATATATGCATATATCCTTAGGTATGTTTGGTTGTTTTAAATGTGATTCACATTAAAATAAAGTATGAATGAAAATTCGGTTGACATACTATTAAGGTTTTAATATGTGGTATAGCATTAATATTTATTTGGTTACATTTGAATATGAGATAAGTTTGTTTGGCATGATTATTACACAGCATGTATGAGATGTGTTTTGAATAGGTTTTAGAGAATAATCGGATCTGTTTCGGGATGGTTAGGATTGATATTAGGAAATGTGTTGTTTGTTATGTTTGCTGCTTAGAAATAGTAAACTAGTTTCGGCTTAGTACTGAAATGTAACAATTATCATATGCATGCATGTATTTGAATGGGTTTTAATTGTTTAAATTTGGTTGTGATTTATATAACGAATGGACCAAATAATGATAATTTGTATATGTTATTAGGATTGATTAAATTATATTACGTTAGTGTGATATCCCGAATTAGGGCCTAAACGAAATAGTGGTTTTGAAACCACAATTCTAAAGTAGAAAATTTTATTCCGATTAATTTTTATAATTTATTAAGCGATTAGATGCATGTGTTAGAATAACGACAGAAATTTTCATGAATTGCATGTCTAATTTGCCTATTAGGACTTAATTGCAAAAGTTGATAAATATGAGTTTTAGATGTTAAAGGATTTAATTGAAGAGCATAATTGAAGTAGAGGTCCTTAAATGGTAATTATACCATTAGGTTTTCATGGACAAAAGTGGACATACATAGGTAGAAATAACCAAAGTTTTTAATGAAGGGTATTTTAGTCATTTGGTAATTAAAAGATTAAAAAAAAGGAAAAAGATGGCAAAATATGTCCATCTTCTTCATTAGGATGGAATTTCAATGGTTCTCCATAGCTAGGGTTTGTTTCAAGCTTCCAAGCTCCATAGTAAGTGATTTCAAGCCCCGTTTTTAATGTTCTTTACGTTTTTGGAGTCCTAGTAACTTGATTTAGTTTATTCTAGCAATTATTTAACCTAGGGTTTATATTTGGAAAAATACCCATAGGTGAAATGTGTTTATTGTGATAGCCCTAAATTGACCCTAGTCGGAAAGTGGTTTCAGGACCACTAAACCGAGTCATAAAAATAATTAACCGTCATAGTTGATGCTCATTATATGTACATATGCATGTGTGAAAATTTCATGTTTGGATTTTGTTAATTGTAAGTGAATTTTATCAAATAGGACTTATGTGAGAAAATTTAGAAATGTGCTAGGCAAATGTAAGGTGGCCTATAAATGCATGTTGTGAAAATGCTGGGTTTGCATGTCAATTTACCCAAAATTTAAGCATAGTGGCCGGCCATGCTATGAATGGAAACATGTTACAAACATGTTTAGTTAGTGGTTATGTTAGAAAGAATAAATAATGAAAAAGGAATATGATGAAAACAAAGAAAAGAAAAAAAAAGTGTCCATCCTTTCACATTTTGTTGGCTTGGCCGAATGTTCTAAGAAGAAGGGGGGGAAGAGCTTGAGAAAATCAGCCATGGGAGATTGCTAGACTAAGGTATGTTTGATGTTGTCCATGAGATTCATGCATGTTTTTAGTTGTTAGTTTGAGTTCTACCTAGCCCATGGTTTAAATCTTTGCTATGAGATGGGGATGATATTCGGCCATGGGTGTTGTCTTCTTGGTTGATGTTTGATGTTTGATGTTGTGGTGATGAGGCATGAAGATGAGTTAAGTTTCGGCTAAGGTGGATTTGTGTTGATGTCATTTGCATGCTAAGTGTGAAGCTTTGTAATGATACATGTGTATGGTGCTTTTGATCTTGTGAATGGAAGTAGAGGAAAAGTAAAAGAAAATTTATGTAGAAATGTGATATATGTGGATTTATAGGATGTTACAAATATATGTGAATCCATGCTAGATTAGGAAAAATTCAGTCAAGTGTTTATGAGATGAAATTTTGTGTTTAGGTGAATTAAAGATGATAGTATAGTTGATATTATATATATATATATGTATGCATATTCGCCATCAAATTAAGAGCATAGGTGATGATGAGTCTAAGCTTTGTACATTCGCCATATATATATATATGCATGTGTGATTGGATTATTGATAGTAGGGCGATAGCATATGGTTATTAGTGAATAGCTAAGAGCATAAGGTAACAAGATAAAAATTTTACCATGCCGTTCGTATGTCATAAAATCATTAAAATGTGAATACCAATATATGTAGCAAAGCGGTTGAATGAGTTAATTTATTTGTTTAAGCTCAAGATCCTAAAGGAGAGGCGTCCAACAAGGGGAAATCGAAGGTCATCGAGTAGCCGACTTGGAATTATTTTACCCAACACAAGGTAAGTCATTAAGCATATAGTTGGTATCGATTTAAATGATCGTAATACCTATGCAATTGTGTTTAATGAGGTGAAATGTATACAAATGTATATGTATGTAGAGATGAAATTGTCGAATGTAAAAGGAAGTGAAGTGTATTTAGTGGCTGGTTTTCGGCACTAAGTGTGCGGACAATAAGTGTTCACGGTTGAGAGAATGGCACTAAGTGTGCGGGCTTGAAATGCATAGCACTAAGTGTGCGAGTTTAAAGTACATGGCACTAAGTGTGCGTGGTTGATTATTAAGCACTATGTGTGCGAACCCACTATATAAATATATATATATATTTTCTATCAATTATTTATATTAAGGTGCGACCTCATGAATCGATTTGAACAGCGGAAAGGGTAAGTACCTTGAGTTCATGGCTAATAGGTGCTATGTTTATATATGGAGTTGAGCGTGGTAAGTTTTGAACCTACGTGATGATTATAATTGAAGTCACGTACATAAGGTTCATCGTGGAATAGGTGAAAGTTCGTTTAGTTGTATGATTGTAACGAAAATAAAATGATGTATGGAAATGCCTCAATTATCCTATTGAATAGCGTATGAAATGTCAATGTAGGACTTGGAATGAGATTGAATCGTAAGGTCTAAGAAACTATGGCATAGTTCGGTATGGATGGAGTACTTAGCCTCATTTCGTTGTTTCCTCTTGTGAAAATTTTATTAATGGATGGTAGTGTAATGCTTATGACTTCTTCGAGTTATATACTCATTCGGTGTTTGCTTGTCACCCATTTTAGGTTTCTTGGACTCGACTTTTTGCGTATTTGGGACCGTCATTGAAGTCATCACACCAGCTTGCAACTTTTTGGTATCTTCTTCTTAGTTGGTCTAAGAGAACATTTCGGCATGTATAGGCTATTATGTTTGTTTGAACTTTGGTATGTAAAACTTTGGATAGCCATGCGAAAATGGCTTATATACGTTTTTAGCATAGTACTATAATCGTTTGTATGTTGATCACTAAGAGGTATGGAAATGTTTGGAAACGATTAGCCATTGGAATGGTTAATCATGATTATACTTTGTGTTATGTATGCAAAAAGGGCTAATTGAATCATGGAAACTATGAAATAGGTAAAGTCTACCTTAAAGGCAGATGCTGACAGCAGCAGCAATGTGGATGTGAAAAATCACTAAAAATAGTAGGAATGGAATTAAAAAGTCAATAAATTATTTAAATGAACCTTGATGAATCTACTTTCATATGGAAGAAACGAAACGGTCATATGAGTTGCATGTTAAGAGATATTTAGGTTTTCGTGAAACAGGGCCAGAACGGTTTCTGGATTCCCTGTTCCAACTTTGGAAATTCATTATAACTTAACCCGAGACATTTAGAAGTCATTCCTTATATGTATAGATTCCTTTTTGAGTCTAGTTTCTATAGAAACAAACGGCATCAGTATTGAAGCCCTGTACAGGGAGATATCCAGGTCGTAATGCATGAAGGTCAGTGTAGTCGCACCCTGGAACAGGGGAGACTTTAACTAATAAACTGTACTAATTGGCCAGACCAAAAATTCTAGAAAAAATATTTGTAGATGGATATATGAGTCTAGTTTCAGGGAAAAATCACGAAACTGATTTTCGAGTTGTAGAACTCAAGATATGATTTTTAAGGTGACAGTGACACAGTTAGCCAGCTGTCTGGAAAATTTTTTTTATGAACGGTGAAATTAAGTGAACGAAGTCTGTTAACCCCTCGTGTCCGACCACGGCGACGGTCTCGGGTACGGGGTGTTACATTTATTTTGATGTTTTATGGTATAATATGAAGCTTTAAATTGTGTTAAACAACTTTTGCTAAACTATTTTACGTGAAAACGAGTAAAATGACATAATCGGTAAAAATACCTAATGTTTATAACTACATGTTAGAGTGAGAATTTGATGTTACCATAGAAGGGAAAATGATCAGCATGTCATAAAACATAATAATTTTGGAAAGAAAAACTTTAATTTTTGAGCTTTGGGGCAAAAGTGTAAATACGCAAAAGTTTAGGGGCAAAATCATAATTTTTCCAAAGTTAGAGTTAAGGACTATTTTGATAAATGTGAGTATTAAATCAGCTAAATGTGTTATTTTAGACCAAGAAAGACATGGAATCGACCTTGATCGGGGAAAGGAAAAGATTGTGGACTAAATTGTAAAATTTCTTTATTTTGTACCGAGGTAAGTTCAGGTGTAATCATTTTAAGTAATTTAATGTTATTTATATGATATGATGATTAATATCATGAAATATTATGCTTTGTGGTTATTATTGAGTAATATGCAACTTATGTGTGCTACTTGTTAAATATGAATTGCTACCGAGTATCGGTTTTGATATTCCATGGAAGACGAAAAAGATGTGTGATCGAGGAAATAGCCCGTTTGAACCTTAGGAATAGATTAGAATACAAGTGACATGTCACTAAGATATTTGAGTTCCAAGCTCGTTGAGTTGAGTCCGAGTTCGTGAGATGTAACTAGGCATCCGAACTCATTGAGTTGAGTCCGAGTTCACTTATGGATGTGAACGCCCGAGCTCGTTGAGTTGAGTCCGAGTTCACTTATGGGCTGGTTACATGGTAGCTTGGCTACGTAATTTCTGTAGGCTATTGAGTTTGTCTAGCTGCGGGTGTGGCACTTATGTGCATGAAATCCATGTATCCGATTATATTTCGAGTGTTCAACAGGTAATTTGACGAAGTATTCGATAATGGTCCCAATGAGACAAGCCATTGGTGAGTATGTTCTCAAGTTAAATTACAAGTTGTTCAGGTATGTACACTAAACTTATGCGTGATGCCTTGATATATGAAGTATATAGTATTGGTGAATACTATGAAAATGACATGATGAGGAATAAGTCTTGATACTTGATGACATTGAGATTATGGATCTATGCCTATGAAGTATAATTATGTGTTCTTTTCGTGATGGATGAAATGATATTGTATGGATTTAGTGAATAATAGTTGTGATTGAGTAAATTTAGCCTTGGCAGTTTTGGGTTACTGCAGTGATGCAACTTTGGAAATTCACCATAAATTTTGGAAATTTAGTTAGGGGCTGAATAAAATATGAAATTAAAGCTCAATGTGTCTAGTTTCACATATCTCAATGTGTCTAGTTTCACATAGAGAAAACGGTACATGCAATTGAATTTTATGTTATGAGATATTTAAATTGTTGTGAGACAGAGTCTGAATGACTTCGAGATCCCCTATTCTTGTTTGAGAAATTCACTAAAAATTGTGAAAAAATAATTAGGCATTATAATTTACATGTATAGGTTCCTTATTGAGTCTATTTTTAAGAGAAATAAACGCATAGCCCTTTGAATTTTTTACAGAGAGAAAATTGATTTGTAGTGAATAGAGGTTAGAGTAGTCGAACACTGAAACGTGGGAAACTTTAATGAATAAACTGTACTAATTGGCTAAGTCAAAAATTTTGAATATTTTATGGGAGAAAGGTATATGAGTCTAGTTTCAAGGAAAATTAATGGAACTTAATTTTGAGTTTTTTAGATCCAGATATAAATGATTTAGTAACTATAACTCGATAAAACAGCTCAACCTGAACATGTGTAAGTGTACAATTATAGTGTTTTATCTTAAAAAGCATGTTAGTAATTGCTTATTAATTTCATATGGACTTACTAAACGTAAATCTTACCCCTCCTCTCCATTTCTTTAGTATTAGCAGGTCGGCTTGGGGTTGGAGATCGTCGGAGGCAGAATCACACTATCAAGCTATCACTTTTGGGAGAATTAATTCAAATATTAGAAATATCAAGTGAGTGGCATGTATAGGAAGCTAGTTTTATGACATGTATTATTATTATGATTTGGCCTAACCTATTGATCTACGTTGAGGTATCGTATATGGCCATGGGATGTGGCCCATATTCACTATGGTTTGCAAGCTTAATTAATCATGTCATGTTCTATGTTTCTGGTTTGATGAGGTTGATAGTCACGGATGTTGGTTAAAGTGAAATATGTTTAAAATGAAAGACTTGTTGTTGCGTGAAATTTTCTAGTTTTTCGTAAGTTCTCGGTTTAGTCCCGAAATCGTTCCAAAGTAAGTTTTGGGCTTCATAGACCCAAATAAGGGACGTTATACATGTGTCTGAATAGTTTTGAATTAAATGAAATTTTAGGGCTGGTTTTCGTTTGTGTGCATGTTTAAGTCCAGTAATGCCTCGTATCTGGTCCCAGCGTCAAACACGGGTAGGGCGCGTTACAGTTAGGGTTTGGTAAATATAATTAAAATGGGCAAATTTTAACAAGTTTGCATTCGGTCATGGCTTGTTAAATGATGTTATTATTATATTATATAACATGTATATTGATTTGAATATTTGAAGTACATAAATTTGTAAAATGATTGAGTTAAGTTGTCTGTGAGTAATTGTTTAATTAAACTTGCATTCTGCTAAATGCACTAAATGCTAACCAGATGAATAGCAACTTGAGCAATGGTAAATCGTGAAAATAATATGTCTTTTTATGTGAAGTATAAGTGTCCAACTTGTTATTAAGTGAATGCCAAATATGATATGACTTTATTTAAATGATTATAAGTTGTAGTTTTTGTATATTTCATTTGTGTATAGAATACAATATGCGAATTAAGTGTAATAAAGTTTGAATGTTTGCACATTTTATAAGATGAATTAAAAGTATATTCAGTTATGTGATATTAGTAATTGCATCAATTATTGATGTTAATAAATAATTGTTTTAAAAGTTTATGCAAGTGTACTCATGTGAACATTTGGGTTTGTGCTTTGATTGGTAAGACCTCATAACCCTAATTCGGCGATGGATACAGGTTATGGGTGTTACATTTGAATTTTTGATGAATTTGAGTAATTTGGGCTAAATTGTGAAAATGAGATTTTGAGGGACTAAAATGTGAAATAAATGAAAGATATGGTGTAACAGATCGATTTAGACCCTAGTCGGAACGGTGGTTTTGGGACCACGAATCCAAGTCAGAAAAATATTTAAAAAATTATTTTCTGTGTTTATTATGTGTGAATTAATATCTGTGAAATTTTCGTGATTTAATTTTGCTGTTTGAGTGTCCGATTAAATAAAAGGACTTAATCGCGTAAAATGAAAATTTAATGGTTTAATGTGTAAGGGCCAAATTGTGTTTGTCTTTGTAAGTTGAAGTATTTAAGAGGCAATTTGCCCGTAATAATTAGTAATGGACGGTAAAGACTTTCTGTTATAATGGTTTAAATTAATTAGTAAAGGTTATATATGTAAATTAAATAATATGTTATTATATATTATATTATAAATAATTTAAAAGCCATGTTCATTATTTATTTCTTATGACCTAATATGAAAACATAAAGAAAAGAAAAAGGAAGCTTTGGTTTCGGCCATGGTTGATCTTGATTAAGGTATGTAACTAGCCCGGTTTTTGATAATTTTTACGTTTTTAAGATCATTGCTAAGTTATCTTCAAGACCCATGCTTGAATTTTTCATTTTGATGAATATTTTGAGTTATGCCATTGATGAGAGCTTGTGATTTTTGTTGTTTGATGATGAAATATAAAAGATATGATTTGGGTTAACATGTTTTATATTGGAATTTTTAATGATTTTGAGTATTTAGGACTAAATTGAAAAAATAATAAATTGAGGGACAAAAATGTGAAATAAATGAAACATATGGACTTGTATGAATACTAGGAACATTCGGCCAAACATGGGTATCTTGAAATTTTGCAAATTTTGTGTTTTTTGTAATAGAGACTAAATTATAAAAAGTATAAAATGTTAAGGGTAAAATGGTAATTTTCCCATTTATGTGTTTTTGGACTAAATTGAATGGAAATATGTTTGAATGAGTTCAATTTGAATATGTTTAGATCAAGAATCAAAGAAATCAAATTTGGATCGGGGGAAAACTAAAGTTGTCGACTAGTCGTCCCGTTTCGTTTTACATCGTTTGAGGAAAGTTTATAAGTAAATAGATGTACATAATTTTAGTTAAATATGAATTATATATGCTGAATTGAAATATGTAAATATATCTATGAATTAGCCAAATGTGAATAAGCTTGGCAGAAATATTTATGAAATTGTTTCGACAAAGTTACGACGTCCGAAAGCCCCGTATGAACCTTAGGAATAGCTAGGATACATATGTCATGAAATAGGATCCTGATATGTGATGTGTGAGTAAGACCATGGCATCGATATATGTATGCGAGTAAGATCATGTTTTATACGTTGGCATCGATATGTGACTCCGATATATGTGTGCGAGTAAGACCCTGTCTGGGACAGTGGCATCGATATGTGATTACATGTAAGACCACGTCTAGGACATTGGCATTGTACGATATTTGTGATTATCCAAGTTTCCTATCCAATTCTGAATTGTTCAATGGGCAATGATAAGATGTGAACGAAGGGTAAAACGAGCTTAACGACCAGGTATGAGTTAGTTGATTACCTATTTGAAAAATAAGGTAAGTGGACCATTATTTATGCGATATAAATTACCTAAGTTACTAATGTGAACATGTGTGCCTTGTGAAGAAGGTCCAGCCTTTACTATGTATATGTCTATGATATCATATTTTGATTCATACGTATATGTATATGTGTTCTCATAATGATATTTAGCTTTGAAATTGAAGATATTTTGCTTATATATATATGTGTGCGTGTATTCGGTCATATAATATAATTATGTATGTGATTGTTATCCTTTGACTTATGAATTTATACATATAAGTGTCTATGTATTAGTTATGATAAAGATATTTTGGCTTGGAAATTGAATGATAGTTTGTTAAATATGTATATGTTCATTCGACCATGAATAATCTACATGAGAGTATACATAAAATACATGAAATTGTAAGTTTAAGATTTAAAATAACTATGATAGTATAATTTGGTTTAATTTAAATGACTTGATTATGTCATTTAGTTGTTTATTTGCTTATGACTTACTAAGTTATGAAAGCTTTGTAACACCCCGAATTTGGGCCTAGAAGTATTGGGCCTTGAGTGGGGGTCCGTAAGGAGGTTGTATATAGGTATTTAATTGTGCAATGAAATGAAACAATTAAATGTTTGCTTTAGTGGTTAATGGCTTTGAGAAGTGTTGGAGAAATCTTGGGTTTAAACTTGGGCTTTAGCAAAAATTTTGGTATTAAGTGAAAAAAAAAACTTGGATGCTTGGATGAGGGCCCTTTTAAATTATTGTGGTAAATAAATGACACAAGGAAGTATGTAGTCTAGTGGTTGTGGCGTCATTAAGGTTGTATAGGAGCCTGGGTTCAAGCCTTGGCTCTTGCAATTTATTTTGGATTTTTTTAGGGAACCTGGACTTTGACCTTTAGACCTTATAATTAATTGGTGATAAAATATGACACAAAAAGCCATGTGGTTTAGTGGCAAGTAGCATGTGGAGCATCTGAGGGGAGGCCTGGGTTGAATCCCATGGCAAGCAAGGAGCATTTATTTTGCTAACGGTGGCAAGAGTTGGTGTTGAATTTAAACTCGATGATGGAGGATCCCACATCGGGAGCTAACATAAGAGGGATCTGGTGGCTTTAAATAGAGAGAACCATGAGGAGAGTAGAGGTACCTTTCTTGGTGATCCCTTTCATTTGATAGCGTGCTCGTCTGGTTGGGCGTCGGCTAAGAGTGCTCGGGCGTGGATTAACTCTAGTCTCCTATCGTGTGTATTTTCTCGCTCCTCTAGTCAGTAGGATGGCTACTTGGCCGCGATGGGCGAAAGGGGTCATGTGGGCCCAATGGGCCTACGGGCCCAATTGGATAAGTTGTTTGATTGTGTAGTAAATATTGGTCTAGTCTAGGTGAATCTCATATCTGTGGCTAGATTTGTGCTAAAAGGCCCACACGAGAGTGTGGGCCCATTTGGGCCGAGAATAGGCTTTAGGCCCATTCGTATTGTTATCCCTGTTTAGAATTTAGTTTACCAAATTACCAAAGTACCCCCGATTTACAAAATTACCGTTCTACCCTCGATTTATAGAATTACCATTTTACCCTCGATTTATAGAATTACCGTTTTACCCTCGATTTACAAAATTACTAAAATACTCTTGGTTTGTAAAATTACTAAAATACCCCCTGATTTGTAAAATTACTGAAATACCCTCGACTTGTAAAAATTACCAAAGTACCCTCGATTTATAGAATTATTGTTTTACCCTCGATTTACAGAATTACTGTTTTACCCTTGATTTATAAAATTACCGTTTTACCCTCGATTGTGAAATTACTGAAATACCCCTATAGGGTATAATTACCAAAACACCCCTAGTTTGTAAAATTACCAAAATACCACTGGTTTGTGAAATTATCGAAATACCCTCAATTTGTAAAATTACCAAAATACCCCTGATTTACAAAATTACAGAAATACCCTTGATTTGTAGATTTACCAAAACACCATTGTAGGATGAAATGACTAAAATAACCCTAATAGGTAAAAAGACCGTAAAGCCCCTATAGGGTAAAGTGACCGTAATACCCTTGTATGGTAAAATGATGAATACGCCCTTATGTTCCGTATGACTGATGTGCTTAGGATTTACATATATTGATATTGGAATAGTTAAGTTTGAGTGACAGGTGGTGGTTATCGTAAGTGATTGATTATGGAAACGTTTCAACTTCCTCCCGTAACAGGTGTGTACTAACCCTCGTAATAGCTTAGATTAATATTTGCTGAGAAGCAAAAATGCTAAAATACCGGTATTTCAGGAACTTGTGATTTTGCCTTTACTTAAAGTGCGATAGATACGATATGATTAATGGTTCGATCGGTGGAACAGGTAAGAGCACAATTTTGTGCACGATGGTAAGTTGGGCCTCAATGGGCTAGAATTGGGCCCATTTGGGTAAAATTGATAGAAAATGGAATTTGGAAAAGTTGCATGATAACACGGTTAGTATTGTTGTAAAATTTGGATTAAGCAGTCTTAGTGGGCTAAATCGACATTTGTAGGGCCCATTAGAGGTTTTGGGCCCAAAAGCCCGAGTTTGATAAAGTGGGTTAAAGATAATTGTTTAAACACTCGAAAATATTGATAATTGTTGATGAACATGGAAAACCCCAATATTTGGTAAAATTATGAAATTACCCTTATAGTATGAAAATGACTGTTTTGCCCCTAGGTAAAAATGACCATTATACCCCTAGGTTTAATTATAAATTTGATACGTGGGATATGATATACATGATTGATATGATATGCACATGATATGTATAAAATGCACATGATATGTATGAAATGCACATGATATGTATGAAATGCACATGATGTATTCATAAATACATTGGGTTGGGTTTTTATATGGATGGAGGAAGTGCAAAAGGGCTTATGCCCTAGTTTATTGAAAAGGGCTTATGCCCCATTTTACCGAAAAGGGCTTATGCCCCAGTTTATTGAAAAGGGCTTTGCCCCAGTTTATCGAAAAGTGCTTTGCCCCAGTTATTAAAAGAGGCTAGGCCTCCAGATATGTGATAAAGCAGCTATGCTGCCAGTGGTGTGTTGGTTGGGTGGGTTGAATCATTCCCCACATGGTGTGTTGGTTGGTACGGGTGGAGAGTAGCGGATGGTGGGTCGAGTAGTCTCCCCAAATGGGCTTGCATACATTCATTGGTATTTCATATGATATTGAAATGGGCTTGCATACATCCATTGACATTACATGTGATATTGAAATGGGCCTAAGGGCCATACCATTTACAGTAAAGGCTTCGGCCCAGTGAAATGATTTATGAAAAGGCTTGCCCAAAGTGATATGATTTATGAAAAGGCTTGCCGTGTAGAATTAAACGAAAGGCTTGCCCAAGATATGTCAAGACTAAATAGGGCCTTGGCCCAGATTGTACTAATACTGTGTTTTCACTGTTTGTATGTTATTGGGATTACACATTGAGTTTTCGTAAACTCACCCTGTTTCTAACTATGCAGGTAATCCCTAAGCTTAGATGGTTTGGAGTTGCGAGGGACTCGGAGATGGCCACACTCATCGCTTCGCTTTCTTTTAATTGCAATAAGTAGCCGATTTATTTCTTTATAAGTTTTATCTTATTAATATTATTATTTGGTTTTGGGTCGTAATAAGGCCATTTAATTATTTTCCTGGGATTATTTTATCTTATACCCTATATTTTTCTAATAACAATATGAGTTAGACCTAGGGCGCGTTTCCAAAATGATAATTGTTTTCAAAATAAGATGGTACGATTAATCGGTTTATCAAAAATATCTACTTAAATGAATTCCAACTCGTTTTTCTCAAAACCTAACCTAGCACCAAAGTGTGGCAATGGTTGTGGGCATGTCTAGGATTGGATCCAATCAAGAGCTTGGTACTTAAGCGACCTTACAGGCTCACCTCCTCTGTTTGGATACCTACGGTGCACTGACTTCCATTCACTTTATTAACTTAGCAAAGACTATCTTTTAAAATACTAAGAAGGACGTTGAAAGAGGCATGGGTTTTCTTAAAAACTTCAATGTGACACGTCGGATCCGGCCTGTAACACCCCTATCCCATAACCGTCGCCGGAATAGGTAAGGGGCATTACCGGACTTGTAACTCATGTCAGAACAGTAAAATTTTGAACTTTTTCTTGAAATAAAGATCATTCATTTAAATAAGTACTAAGCACTGACCAGGATAAAATTTAAACTTCTAAGTAAACATTCAAAAATGCCATTTTCGCATGGCTTATATACATTAACCAAAATATTCTTCCGCCACTAGTCTATTCTATACATGCCATAAGATAATCCAAAACATAGCAGTACCAAGCAGTGGATAGTGATAGTGTGACAAGTTGCTGATGATCCCCGAGCAAAAGGCCAAATTCAACAATCTATAAAACATAGAAACATAACAACAGAGTAAGCTTTTATAGGCTTAGTAAGTCTTAAGCAAATTTAAAAAAACTCTTGAACTCAAATATAACCAATTTGTTTATATATAACATTTCATTTCATATCTATAGTTTCCCTCATCGGTCAAGTCAAAATGTATATCTCCCAATATCCTATAATATTTCTCCATAACTGTATACCCACATATTCATATGGCATTTTCATATTTGCTTTCCACTTTACAATCATGATTCAATTCTGATGGGTCTAACATGTACAAGTATTTATCACATACCTGACCAACCAAATTAAAGTCGATCTTACGAATTCTCATATAACCTCTTTCTAGGTATACTGCCCTTTTGGGCCGAATATATACAATTACGTAATACACAATAAGCAGATAAATTCTCACTTGATAGTGATCTCTTATAAACATAGGTACATTACATATTTTCACCTAACTTTTCACATTGACCAAATGCGCAATAATCATAGAAATAGTCTTATTGTTTTACTCACATATGCATCACATAACAACCTTGTGATTTAATTCAAATCAAGCTTAAATATAAGCTTAGAATACATACCTGTCCAACTTAACGCATTGAACGTATTTATTAACAATTGTTACTGCGAAGTCATATAATCTTACGCTTTACTCGAATCATCAGCGAGACCTTTAGCTCGGATAATCCCCACACGTAGTCATCGGGTCTTACCTAGACATAATCTCCACACATAGTCATCGGGTCTTACCAGGAATATATTTCCAAGTTTCATGTACATTTAATCCCATGTTACAACATTCACATCGACTATCATATTTGTAATTCATTTGCCTCATCAAATATCTACTAATACACACCTTTCACAATTTGTTATTCGGCCACAATATATATACACATCTCATACATATTTCATATTAGCCATTTGGCTTTACCACATATGCATGGCTCAATTTCATCATAACAAAATTGACTAGGTATACTAGTCATTTACGGCTTATAGCCTCACTTTAATACGGATTCGGTACTTTGATTAAAATTTTAATTGATAGTTTATAAGCAACTCAAACAGTTTTATCAATGTTTACTACTTAATCACAAATTCACTACAAGTTGTTTTTCCCAAGCAATAGTAATTAAATTATTCGTAACTGGAGCTACAAAACTCAAAATGAAGTGCCGTTAATTTTCCCTCAAAATAGACTCATACATATTTTATCCATAAAATGTTCAGAATTTTGGTTTGGCCAATCAATACCAGATTTTTCTTAAAGTTTCCCTGTATCCTTTGTTTGACTATCTTGATCACTCTTCACTACTGAATCAAATTCCTCATTGTACGAATTTAAAATATGTTCTTGTTTATTTCATTTGAAACCAGACTCATTAAGGAGTCTAAGCATATAAAGTTTGTCTTATAACAATTTTTGTACAATTTATAATTGTTTTCTAAAAATAGAACAGGGATTTTGGAGTCATTCGACCTTTGTATCACACAACTTTAAATATCTCATTATCAGCAATTCCTTTGCTTACACAGTTTCTTTTATAAGAAACTAGACTCATTAAGCTTTAATTACATAATTTATTCAGCCCCTAAAACAACATCCAAAATTTAACACAATGCCACATAGCCAAATACCACTTTTAGTAATGAAATTCATCTTTAACACAAAATTACTAAGCCTCACTTAATAATTAACTATTTAGAACTCTCAAACATCAAATACTTCAAATTTTATGCAATCCACACCATAGCCGAAATGCTTAATGTAAGAAATTGAGTTAAATTTGAGCTAAATTTAAGCTCCCAATCATAAACTAAACTTAAAACTTTACACACTCAATAATTTTAACATTATCAAGTCCATCCAACACTTATCCAGCAACTTTTAAATTTAAAAACAAATCCCTAGCTCAAAAACACATGAACCGAACTTAATACGCCACTTAGACTAAAATTAGCAAATGGGTTTCGGCTAGATAAAGAAGTGAAGCTCGTATTCATCAAAATTTAACAAAATTACAATGAAATTACCTTAGAAATTGGCCTCCAAAAGACCGAACATTCCCAAGTCACTTTCCCCTTTTTCTTTCTTTAGTTTCAGCTAGAACCCAAAAACAATGAAGTCTCCCCTATGTTCTTATCACTCACTATCTTTTATTATAATCATTTTACTTAATATAAAATACATATACACATAAATTAAGTGCAATCATGGTCGGCCACTAAAATTAAAATGGTGCATTTGACATGCAAATCCCATCTTTTAAATCATGCAAATATTTGGCCGTTTTAATTAACCTCATACATTTTCAATGTTTCACATATAAGCCCCTTTAATAAAATTCACATCTAAATGACAAAAATCAATACACCAAAATTTCACACATGTAATTTCACATATAATAGACATGAAATTTAACATTTAATTATTTTTGCGGCTCGATTTAGTGGTCCCGAAACCACTTCTCGACTAGGGTCAGATTAGGGATGTTACAACACTCCCCCTCTTTAGGAATTTTCGTCCCCGAAAATCTTACTAATGAATAAGTTCAGATATAAGTTAAGATATCGTTCTCTCATTGAATTATGTCTATGTAAACATTAGCTCATCAATAACAATTGTAATTCATTACGGATTTCACATTGATCTATAACATCATTTGTTTATCTTAAAACAAATACATAACATCAACTCACATATCATAACCCACATTTTCATTCATGTATAAGTTGTATCCTGGCCGAAAGTACACATATTCTCAGACATCCCAATGAATATCCTTTACAACTTTATCATATCTAAATATTCAACTTAACTTATTTCCAAAAGAATATCAACTTCCACGTACCTGAACATTTAGCTCATTTAATTCATTCAATCATTGTTAAAATTACCAGTATACAGTCGAATAGGCATAAAGCTTCACACAAGTGATGCCAGTGTCCTCGATGCGATCTTACTCACTATTACAAATCAATGCCGTCGTCCTAGACGAGGTCTTACATGAAACAAAATCCACACACACAGTGCCCACTGACCGATCTCGCACACATAGTGCTCGGTTGAAGAACTCGCACATATAGTTCCTCATATTCATTCGTTCTTATTCATTAGAGTAACTTAACCAAGAATATAAAACATCATATATGTACACTTTTAACGTATCTTTTCATTTAACTTTGAATTCATATAGTGAAGAACACTAAACTTGCTCGAATCACTGACATTAAGCCTGCTAGGCACGAAGGCCCGAATACACATCACCAGTACAAGACCTGCGAAACTTTAACCCATAAATAATTTCAGCACAAAGGCCTTCGGACCTCCAGTCCGGATTTTGTCAAAGCACGAATGCCTTCGGGGCTTAGCCCAGATACATCACCAGCACGAATGCTCTTCGGGACTTAGCCTGGATATAACACCAGCACGAATGCTCTTCGGGACTTAGCCCGGATATAACATACTAAACTTTTATGCATATTTATCCATCAAGTATGCATTTCACTAATTTATTACATTGGCATTTCATTTGCTTTATTCGTATACAAGCACATAATGTATAACTTTCATTTAACATTCGATCTATATATACAAGGATCACATATCCACCTAATTCTTACAGTTTATTTTCTAATGATCATTCGGATACATGCTTTATACACAACTATCTCATAAAAAAATTTGAGTAAAGTAAGATCAATGGGCCATGATTCATATATCATACCTTTATAACATGCCATTCTAACTTTTATATTAAACTTAATTACTCAAAACTTACTAAATTTATCACATACCTTAGGGCTTATACTTCTAGTTCGCACATGATATATGCATATCATAAAATTCATTGCACTATTCGAAAAAGGCACATAGTAAAATCAACAGGTACATTTCACATAGCATATCATATTCGTAATTCACTCTTTTCTCAATTTTGACACATCATAAGCATGTTCCAATCCTCTCAATACCATTTGCTACAACTCGATCAGATCAAAATTTATTATTATCTGAAAAACACATTTTAAGCGTCGTAAATCATCACACTATCATTTTATCACTTTATGGCATGTATAGCTAGACTCACACGTGCTACGTTAGTCCTAGAATCGACTAAACCGTAGCTCTGATACCAATAAAATGTAACACCCCTATCCCGTAATCGTCAGGAATAGGTAAGGGCATTACGGACTTGTAACTCATGTCGAACAAGAAAATTTTGAACTTTTCTTGAAATAAAGATCATCCATTTAAATAAGTACTAAGCACGACCGAGGATAAAATTTAAACTTCTCTAAGTAAACATTCAAAATATGCCATTTTCGCATGGCTTATATACATTAACCAAAATATTCTTCCGCCACTAGTCTATTCAATACATGCTATAAGATAATCCAAAACATAGCAGTACCAAGCAGTGGATAGTGATAGTGCGACAAGTTGCTGACGATCCCCGAGCAAAAGGCCAAATTCAACAATCTATAAAACAGAGAAACATAACAACAGAGTAAGCTTTTATAGGCTTAGTAAGTCTTAAGCAAATTTAAAAAAACTCTTGAACTCAAATATAACCAATTTGTTTATATATAACATTTCATTTCATATCTATAGTTACCCTCATCGGTCAAGTCAAAATGTATATCTCCCAATATCCTATAATATTTCTCCATAACTGTATACCCACATATTCATATGGCATTATCATATTTGCTTTCCACTTTACAATCATGATTTAATTCTGATGGGTCTAACATGTACAAGTATTTATCACATACCTGACCAACCAAATTAAAGTCGATCTTACGAATTCTCATATAACCTTTTTCAAGGTATACTGCCCTTTTGGGCCGAATATACACAATTACGTAATACACAATAAGCAGATAAATTCTCACTTGATAGTGATCTTTTATAAGTATAGGTACATTACATATTTTTACCTAACTTTTCACATTGACCAAATACGCAATAATCATAGAAACAGTCTTATTGTTTTACGCACATATGCATCACATAACAACCTTGTGATTTAATTCAAATCAAGCTTAAATATAAGCTCAGAAAACATACCTGTCCAACTTAACGCATTGAACGTATTTATTAACAATTGTTACTGTGAAGTCATATAATCTTACGCTTTACTCGAATCATCAGCGAGACCTTTAGCTCGGATAATCCCCACACATAGTCATCGGGCCTTACCCGGACATAATCTCCACACATAGTTATCGGGTCTTACCAGGAATATATTTCCAAGTTTCATGTACATTTAATCCCATGTTACAACATTCACATCGACTATCATATTTGTAATTCATTTGCCTCATCAAATATCTACTAATACACACCTTTCACAATTTGTTATTCGGCCACAATATATATACACATCTCATACATATTTCACATTAGCCATTTGGCTTTGCCACATATGCATGGCTCATACATATTTCACATTAGCCATTCGGCTTTACCACATATATATATCTCATACATATTTTACATTAGCCATTCGACTTTACCACATATATATATCTTGTACATCAATTTCATCATAACAAAATTGACTAGGTATACTAGTCATTTACGGCTTATAGCCTTACTTTAATACGGATTCGATACTTTGATTAAAATTTTAATTGATAGTTTATAAGCAACTCAAACAGTTTTATCAATGTTTACTACTTAATCACAAATTCACTACAAGTTGTTTTTCCCAAGCAATAGTCATTAAATTATTCGTAACTGGAGCTACAAAACACAAAATGAAGTGCCGTTAATTTTCCCTAAAAATAGACTCATACATATTTTATCCATAAAATGTTCAGAATTTTTGGTTTGGCCAATCAATACCAGATTTTTCTTAAAGTTTCCCCTGTATCACTGTTTGACTATACTTATCACTCTTCATTACGAATCAAATTCCTCATTGTACAGAATTTAAAATATGTTCTTGTTTATTTCATTTGAAGCTAGATTCATTAAGGAGTCTAAGCATATAAAGTTTGTCTTATAACAATTTTTGTACAATTTATAATTGTTTTCTAAAAATAGAACAAGGGATTTTGGAGTCATTCTGACACTGTATCACACAACTTTAAATATCCCATTGTCAGAAATTCCTTTGCTTACACAGTTTCTTTTATAAGAAACTAGACTCATTAAGCTTTAATTACATAATTTATTCAGCCCCTAAAACAACATCCAAAATTTAACACAATGCCACATAGCCAAATACCACTTTTAGTAATGAAATTCATCTTTAACACAAAATTACTAAGCCTCACTTAATAATTAACTATTTAGAACTCTCAAACATCAAATACTTCAAATTTTATGCAATCCACACCATAGCCGAAATGCTTATTGTAAGAAATTAAGTTAAATTTGAGCTAAATTTAAGCTCCCAATCATAAACTAAACTTATAACTTTACACACTCAATAATTTTAACATTATCAAGTCCATCCAACACTTATCCAGCAACTTTTAACTTGAAAAACAAATCCCTAGCTCAAAAACACATGAACCGAACTTAATACGCCACTTAGACCAAAATTAGCAAATGGGTTTCGGCTAGATAAAGAAGTGAAGCTCGTATTCATCAAAATTTAACAAAATTACAATGAAATTACCTTAGAAATTGGCCTCCAAAAGACCGAACATTCCCAAGTCACTTTCCCCTTTTTCTTTCTTTAGTTTCGGCTAGAACCCAAAAACAATGAAGTCTCCCCTATGTTCTTATCACTCACTATCTTTTATTATAATCATTTTACTTAATATAAAATACATATACACATAAATTAAGTGCAATCATGGTCGGCCACTAAAATTAAAATGGTGCATTTGACATGCAAATCCTATCTTTTAAATCATGCAAATATTTGGCCCTTTTAATTAACCTCATACATTTTCAATGTTTCACATATAAGCCCCTTTAATAAAATTCACATCTAAATGACAAAAATCAATACACCAAAATTTCACACATGTAAATTTACATATAATAGACATGAAATTTAACATTTAATTATTTTTTTAGCTCGGTTTAGTGGTCCCGAAACCACATCTCAACTAGGGTCAGATTAGTGATGTTACACGGCCATAACATCTGGGCCGGGTTTAGGGTGTTACAAGCTTACTGTGTGTGTTTATGTTTACCTCTTTTTTATAGATTTTGGATTCAAGTTATGAGCTCGGGAGTTGTCAAAGAAGATTATCACACTATCGACTGTCTTCAGTATCTTTATAAGTGAACTTACGAATCAATGGCATGTATAGGCTGGATTTTAATTTTGAAATGTCTGATTTTGGTTAATGTAACTGTGAGCCATGCGAAAATGGCTTAATAATTTGTCATGCTTAGATTTAATGTTTTGTTTTGATGATAGTTGTATTTGGTTGTGATTTTGGTGATTCGGCTTTATATATTTTCATGTGATCTATGGTCGATTATAATGTTAATAGTTGTGTAAATATTTGATCTTGGTTCGAGCTTATATTGGAAGTGTATCCAAGGTATCTGATGTTGTGGAGTTTGTTTATGTGTCTCGGCTGTATGACATATAATCGTTATAAAATGAACTAAGGTATATCATATATTAGTATGGTAAAAATCAAGATATGTACATGGGGTATATAAGGTGCTCTTTCATGGTCAATATAAGTGATATGTATAATTCATGATGGGCTGCTATGGTTTAAGTTCATTTTTATAATGTCATGTGTCAAGGATGAATGATATTTGTGATATGCATTCCATAAATTGAATATGGTTGATGACTTTGGTTATCATTAGATTGAATTGGCCATCGTACACTCACAAGTATGTTTTAAGCTTGATATGACATTTGTGGTTGAATGATTTGGTTATAGTTCATGCATAGATAAACATGTATGTGAATTGGTACCTAAGAGTATTTGGCTATATTCTGATGTGGTTGGGATTTATTTTGGTTTAGGTATTATTTGATATGTTTGTATTTGAGAATGGATTACTAAATTTGGCTTAGTATTGAAGTGAAATGATTATGATATGTGTATATATTTGAATGGGTATTAGCTGTTTAAATTTGGTTGCAACAGTAATGTATAAGTATATATATACATATGTGCATAAGTCATAGTTATTAATGTAATGAGTTGGCTAAGTAGAGACAAGTTGGATATGATATTTAGAGTTATTTATATACTACATTTGTAGTTCGACAAAAGTGATTAAAATATGTCACAATTTGTTACTTGTATGCTCGTGTTATAATTATGATATAAGTTTTAGTAATATTTGTTAAGCAAGTGAACATTGTGATGTATGTTATTTATATGAAGCAAAATGAAGTATAACTTTATTAATTAAAGTTGGTGCCTATAAATTGTAAGTTGATAGATTAATTCATATGTAAACCATTTGTATACTTTAAATATTAAGGTTGCATAAATGATTTGAATGTGAAAAGAATTATATTGGGTTATAAGTTAAGCATTTAATTTATATGATAATTTATTTGTGTTGTACTAACAGTAATTTGAATAATTAGATAAACGTTATAATCGAAACATGTTAATTTGGTTTAAAATTTTATTAGATAGTTTACCTTGTAATGAAAGTTGTTCTAAATTTTTTTATGATCGGTAATGTCTTGTAACCCTATTTCGGTGACAGATTCAGGTTAGGAGTGTTAAATGTGGGCTTATATGAACTACATGAATATTCGGCCAAGTATGGGTATAAGGAAATTTTGTGTATTTTGTGATTTTATGAATTGGGGCTAAAGTGTTAAAATATGAAAATATGAGGGCTAATTTGTAAAATGCCCTAAATATGTATATATGGATTGATTTGAATAAATGTGAAATTTAATAAGTCAAACTTGAATGTGTTTAGATCAAGAACCAAACAAAACGGAATTAGATAGGGGAAAGTCGAAAGTCGTTGAATAGTTGTTTGTTTCAGTTCATTTCTGTACGAGGTAAGTCTATATACAAATAACTATGTTTGAATTGATTTATTTATGTTTATATGATATTAAATTGTGATGAATGGTTGAAGTAGTTGAATATGTGAAATTGAGAAAGTTTCGATATTGTGACGACATCCGTAAGCCCCATACTAACCATAGGAATAGTTAGGATACATATGTCATGACATAGGATTTCTGACATGTGATTTCATGTAAGACCACGTCTGGGACGTTGGCATCAATTTGAGATATACGTTTAAGACCATGTTTGGGATATTGGCATCGTATTTGATTTCGTGTAAGACCCTGTCTGGGATAGTGGCATCGATATTTGATTACATGTAAAACCACGTCTGGGACGTTGGCATTGTACGAGCTTTTCGAGTTATCTGCGTATCCTATTTGATTCTATACGGTTCAACAGGCATTCCGAGAAATGAATGACTATGTGAATGTGTATCCAATTCAGGTACATTTGAAATGTATATCAAGATTGAGAATGAAAGGTAAGTATATGAACATATGTGGACATTGAAATATGTATGAATTATATGAGAATGAGATGTGTTATATAAAAGTGAGTTATAATCAAATGAGTCATATGAGACATATGGATTGATGGTTGTATTTTGCCATGAGTTACATGAATAAATTGACTTAAAATTGTGTTATATGACAAGTTTATTTGTATATGGCTTACTAAGCTTTTGAAAACTTATTTTGTGTGTTTTTCAACTGTTCTATAGATATCGAAGCTACCGAGAGCTCGGGGATCGTCAGGGATCATCACCACACTATCAAACTATAATAGACCGATTTAGACCCTATTCAGAATTATGGTTTCAAGACCACGAATCTAAGTCAGAAAAATATTTAAAAATTATTTATTGTGTTTATTATGTGTGAATTTATAGCTGTGAATTTTTTATGTTTTAATTTTGTCGTTTGAGTGCCCGATTAACTAAAAGGACTTAATCGCATAAAATGAAAATTTGAAGGTTAAATGCGAAAGTGCATAATTGTTGTTGTCTTTATAATATGAAGTACTTATGTTGCAATTAGGCCAATGATTAAATGAGTGGATGGTAGTGACCTTATATATAATGGTTTTATAATTTTATTATAAAGGTTATATTTGTAAAGTAATTAATAAGTTGTATGTTATCATAAAACATATAATTAAAAGCCAATGTTTATATTCTTATTTTCATGATTCAAAAACATAAATAAAGAAAAGAAAAGAAAGCTAGGGCATTCGGCCATTGTTCAGTTTGATTAAGGTATTAACTAGTTCGGTTTTTGACAATTTTTACATTTTTGAAATCGTTGCTATGTTATCTAGAAAGCCTATGCTCGAATTTCTGATTTTGGTGAATATTTTGAGTTATACCATTGATAAATATTTGAGTTTTGTGATGTTAGTTGGTGAAATATGAAAGAAATGTTTTGGATTGATATATTTTGTATTGGAAGTTTTAGTGACTTTGAGTAATTAGGACTAAATTGCAAAAATAATAAATCGAGAGACTAAAATGTGAGATAAATGAAATGTATGGACTTGTATGAACACTAGGAATATTCAGCCTAAGCATGATGTGTGCAAATTTTGTATGTTTTGTGTTTTGTGCAATTTGGACTAAATTGTAAAAACTGTAAAATATTAGGGGTAAAATGGTAATTTTCCCATTTATGTGTTTGTGGACTAGATTGAGATAAAATATGTTTGAATGAGTTTAATTTGAATATGTTTAGATCAAGAACCAAAGAAATCAGATTTGGATCGAGGGAAAACTAAAGTTGTCGACTGGTCGTCCCGTTCCGTTTTTCATCGTCCGGGGTAAGTTTATAAGCAAATAGACGTTGTTAATTTTAATTAAATGTGAGCTATATATGCTGAAATGAAATATGTGAATATATATATGAGTTAGCCGAATGTGTACAAGCTTGGAAACTATGTTTATGAATTTGTTTCGACTGAGTTACGACATTCGAAAGTCCCGTATGAACCTTAGGAATAGCTAGGATACATATGTCCATGACATAAGATTTCCTATATGTGTTATCGAGTAAGACCATGTCTGGGATGTTGGCATCGATATGTGGTTACGAGTAAGACCATGTCTGGGACATCGGCATCATAATTGATTCGTGTAAGACCCTGACTGGGACAGTGGCATCGATATGAGATAGCATGTAAGACCACGTCTTGGACGTTGGCATTGTATGGTATATGTGATTATCTGAGTATCCTATTCAATTCCAAATGATTCACCCGGCAATGATATGTTTTGAACGAAGGTGTAAAACGAGCTAAAACGATCGGATATGAGTTAATTAATTACCTACTTGAAAATAAGGTAAGTTGGCCATTTAATATGTGATTCAAATAATACAAGTTACTAATGTAAATATATGTGCATTTGGTGGTATATTCGGCCATTTGATATAAATATGTATGTGATTGTTATACTCTGACTTATGAGTATATGCATATAAGTGTATATGTACCTGGTATGATAAAGATATTTTCGCTTGGAAATTGAATGATTGTTCGTTAATGTATATTTATATTCATTCAGCCATGAATAATTTGTATGTGAAAGTATATATAATACATGAAATTGTAACCTTAAGGCTCCGTTTGTTTGTCAGTAAAATGTTTTCTAGAAAATGATTTCTGGAAAATGATTTACTTTTCTGGTGTTTGGATGAATCTGTGTAAAATATTTTCTGTTGTTTGGTAGATTTCTTGAAAATACTTTCCGAAAAAGCTGTTTTTACATATATTAATAAATTTATATTTTAATTTTTTTTACTATATTGCAATGATTAATTTATTAAAATTAAATATATAATAAATTAAAACAACTAAAATCAAATAAATTATTTCTAATTATGTTATAAAAAAATTAAACAAGGATTAAATAATTATAAATTAGTTTTCAAACCACAATTAATATTAAATGCTTTCAGCACGAGAATCCTGAAAAATGAATGCGTTTCATCACCAACCGTATGTATCCAAATCCTTCAGCAATAACAAAGTTTTTGCTACATTAGTCTTTTAAAGTGTAAATGCATCACCACCAGTAATAACGGAACTCCTCAGTAGCAACAATGGCCATTTCATCCATTAGTGCACGCCATTCAGGCTTTGGTGAAACTAGCGGACGCGTACCATGCTCAAGTGTGGCAGCTATAAAATCTGGAGTGTTCTAAAGCACAAGTGTTCCTCCCCAAACGATTGCTCAATAACTTCACCTTGAACTGTAACACGAAGTGATCCGTGAATAGTTTCTGGTGGTTGAGATAATATAGCAAGATGAGTTGGACCACCTCCTCTTCCAATAGTCCCACCACGACCATGGAACTTTTTTAGCTTCATTTCAAATTACTTAGCAACCTCTATAAGCTCTTCCTGAGCTTTGTATAATTGCCAGGCAGTAGAGAGATGCCCAGCATTTTTACCTAAATCTGAATACCCAATGATAAACCGTTACCCCATGTTTAACGCATTTTATGGATGATTTTCCATTAGAATTGGTGAATTCGATGCTCCTAATGCTTTAATTTCATGTTTTACACTTAATAGAGCATAGGAGAGTGAAAGGAACGAGAAACGGGCCAAAAACGGAGAAAATGGGCTAAAGTACGAAATCAACACGGCCTGGACCTCCTCACACAGGCAGACCACACGACCGTGTCAATTTGGTAGGCTCGAGCACGGCCTAAAGTAATCACACACGGGCGTGTCCCTGCCAAGCCCAGGTTGAGTCCAACTCGGAAAAGGCTAATTTTGAAGGCTTTTAGGTATTCTAAAGCCTATAAATACACCCTAGAGGAGGAAAAAAAAGGCAGGACGGAGTAGGGGGTAAGGAATTACTCCAAGAAAGCCGATTAGTTCATCTCAGAAGCTGAATTCATCATCAAGACTGAAGATCTCTCCTCAATTCCCCTTCAGGAGTTTTAGGTTTTCTTTATGTTTTGTATTCTTTATTGTTCTGAGATGTTTTCTTATTTAGTTATGAACTAAATCCCCTAAATACCTAAGGGGAATGAAACCTAAGATGAATCTTGTTATTATTTTTTGAATCGTATGATAAATATTTAACTTGTTCTGAATTATGTGTTCTTAAATATTGTTTTGATATCCAAGGATACTGATTCAAGATAAGCTCTTATTCAGAGGAGGAATAGACCCTGTCTAAGAGTACATTTGTCATAATTAAGCGGAGTTGATTGCGCGCCTAGACATAGGGTGACAAGATTTTTCCGGATTAGGGTGAAACCTAATAAGGGGATCCATAGATCGAGTTAATGTAACCCTAGAGTGTTAATTAGAGAAAAGTCTCGGTTATTCAATCTAGGGATTAGATGTTATTAGTCTGGAATAGGGATAACAACATAACTTAGAGATCTTTACAGAACAAGTTAAATGAATAAATCGTTTGATTCGGAGCCAGAATAACAAGTACAGTCTAGGTGGATTTTTCCTTAGGTATTGTCTTCATTCAATTGATTTTCCCAAAAGCAATTCCCCAATTCTATTCTCTGTGCGTTCTTAGTTTAGATAATTAGTTAATTAAAAGAAACCTCTTTATTCTTAGGCTAGATAATAAAAAGACAGTCATTACTAGTACTTTTAGTTCCTTTGGGTTCAACAATCCGGTCTTGCTAAAATTATACTACTGTTCGATAGGTACACTTGTCTACATCGCGATAATAGTTAGTTCAAGAACGAGTAATTATAAATATTTAAAACCTATCACGAAACCTTGCGATCACCCAATCATAACTTTTTGCTTTCCATTGATCCGATTTCTGTACCAATCTACAGAGAAGAGCCGAGCCAAAGCAGCAGGTGTAGCCTCCAAATCTACAAGCTTCTTAAATAGTGGAACAATTCTTAATGGTTGCTTCACATGGCATTCACGTTGTAGGCGCTCAACAGCAAGAACATCAGACCACAGCCACTTCTGACAGAACGTCGTACTTCTTTCTCCTATTTTGATAAACTTTTGTCATGTGATTGCTTTAGCTTGTGCCATTCATCCCTCTCCATCCGCTTCTCAACTCTCTCTTTGTGCAACCAGACCTCACCTTTGTGCCTAACTGAATGGTGTTATTCAAAATTGTCTTTAATTTTTTTTTGCTCATCTTTCCTATGCTGGTCTAAAATTTCATCCCTTTCTTGCTTTTTGCACCTGCTGCTAGATTCTCTCTGTCCATGCAAGATCTCCTCTTTGTCAGCATTGACCCTCCTTAGATAATCCTCATATTTCATTCTTTTGTTGTGGTAATCATCGGATGCATGATACCTACTCTTCAAATTATCATCTCTTTCCCTAAGTCTTGTACTAACATCCTTATCACGATGAATTTTATAACTGTTGTTAACAAACTATTTTTTAGAAGGTGGATAACCATCTCTTTCAGTCCTCTCATTTCCTCGAACCTTAGTCCTGTTCCTAGAACCAATTTCATCATCATGTCCTCTCTTAAAGTCCTCAGATCTATTTTTTTGCTGTAAAGATCATCTTCTCCCCATTGCCAAGTACCATCAGTGTTGTCACATTCCATTCGCCTATCAAGACCCTCTGTTTTAATAGGAAAATCATGTGACAATTAGCATCAAAGTCTCTAAGAGGATAAGAATCCTCTCCTAGTTTACCTGTCATGCAATTTCTCTCAATCTCAAGTCTCCCATCACAATATTTTCTCTAGGAACTATGATCTTGTTCATCAAGATTCTTCCTGACATTCCCAACATGAGATGAATGTCCACCCTGAATGACCTCTTCCTCAGCACTCTCTTTTTGTTTCTGATAATCCCTGCTGCCGCAAAATCTTATTTTGTTGTGTTCACTACTTCTTACAGCCCTAGAATCCTCACCATCATTAGCATTGTGAAGCTTCTTTTGCTCCACTTGAAAACGATTTTTTCCATTGTTCAAGGGATTGAGTGAACTCCCATCTTTATAGGTGCCATTTAACAGCCCCTTTTCAACAGGGCTTCCATCAGTTGGCTCAAGCTCATCATCAACACCATCCATATGCTCCACACTTATCTCCCTGGCATCTCTAATTGAGAAAGGAGATTTACCATCCATGCTTTCAACAGATTCTTCCTCATGTCCATCACTGAACTTATCCTATTTACCTTGAATAAGTGTCTCATGAGGGGATATTTCGCTCGCTCTTCCCCGTCGTTGGCTGTGTAAAAAAAAGGGTTAATGGCATTATTCATGACAGTGTTCTGTGTAGTATAAATTACCGCCTAAAAAATAAACTAAAACATCAAGGTAATGAAAACCATAAAAAGAGTAACATTTGTTCAATGTCACAACAAGCCTTTCACACCAACTTGTATTTCTCACTTACTAACTATGAAATATCATAAAGGCATGGGATTCATCAATGTGATAGGCTCATTAAAAACAAAAATGTGTTAATGATGGCAGCAACATGAATTCATTTCTCTTCACAACCAAAATCTAGGAAATAATCCATCTGCTTAAAGGAAACAAATAATGATGAAAACAAATACAACTAAATATAAGTCAAAGACAGTAAAAGCATATCTATGTAAAAGCTGCTTCTTTTTTCCTACTTGAAAAATGCAAGCAGAAAGCTAATAAATCAGAACACAACCAGAACTAAGCAAATGTAGGGTCTTCAAGGTGGACAATACTTCATTATTCCACTTGAAGTAGCGTTGTAACACTCATGAGAATATTAAATTTATCCAAAAGAAACGATAATAAATTAATATTGAACAGAAAGAAATAAAACAACTGGTCTAGAATACAAGGAATTGTTAAGTACACTCATAAGAAAAAAAGTTAGTTAATATTGGAGAACAAGGGTAGAGAAGATACAGACACAGAGATCTAGTAGATATCATAAAGTTAAGATATCAACAAGGGTAAAGATGATACCCATAATAAGTATGGTTGAAGAATCAACATCTAACAGGGTGCTTTAACAATTATAATGCATGTACTATAAAAATAGCAACTGAAGCTTACAAGTGGTGGCCGAATTTGAGCAGTTCCTTTGGTAACGTCATTTTGTCCTCCATCCAACTTTCCAAGATTAGCAACACCAGCTCGAACCTCTTGCCCAGTTGCTGCTGCCAATTCTGGATCATAACCCTAAAAGAAAGCAAGAAAATTATAACAGAGCTGTAGAAGTCATACCATACCATTATCCAAGTATTTAAATTTTAAACGCGAACATTTTTTTCAGATATTCATAAACACCTACTTACCTGCTCTGTTCGCCCACTTTCATAAACACGAATTTTTCTTTGCATGGTCATCTCCAAGCGGTGTTGTTCCTACAAGATTTTAAACCCAACCTTCTTAGACCTTAGTTCCTATAAGCATGAATAAGTTATCATTGAAACAATTACCAGTTGTTTGTAATAGTCTTTCTAGCCCTCCTCATTTAGACCAAAGTTGAAGAAGTTAGAGAGATCAACACCAGGATGCTTCCATGGCTTGCCCTCAAAACTATCAATGTCAACATTGAATATGGTTCTGGAATCCACAAGGGTTAATAAAAATTTAGTCATGCTGGAACAAGAAATAAATAAATAATTAGTCATGCAAAACAAAAATTATGTTAAAACAGTCTGCACATGATACTAGAAGAATGAAACATAAGAAGGTACGACTGAAGCTAAACAGCATCCTGCAACAAGCAATTTTTCTCCATTTTCAGCTTCCACAAGCCATAATAAATTGGAATTAGTATAAGATAATTATAGATATTGATCAATTACTTGTGAGAAGGAAGTGTAAATTCCAGCCCTCCACACCCTGCCATATTGTTAACCCCTACAAGCATTCCATAACAAGGATGGAAACCTTTTTACATAGGAGTACCGATTTTCATTCCATGTGGTCTCCAATCACCTTTACCACGAGCAGCTGTAACCCTCATGATTGGACGAACTTGAGCTGGGGTAGATCCAGGACCATTAGCAATGTGGATTTAGAGTTGCCACCATAAGGTAAACGGCCAGGCGATTTAGAGTGGCTCGAGCGACTTCTAGCAGAAGATCAGGTGTCAAGGATGGGGGAAGGGAGGGGAAGGGAAGGGAAGGGAAAGGGGAAGGGGAAGCAGAAAATTAGTGTGGCTTCTAATTTTCTTGAAAATGTCTTACCGAATTAGAAACGGTAAGACATTTTCCAAAATTAAGGGGTTCTTTTACTGTTCTTTGTAATTGATTTTCCCCTGGGAAAATATTTTCAGCCAAACAAACAATGGAAAAGGCTGAAAAGCTTTTCTGGAAAATGTTTTACTTCCAAACAAACAGACCCTAAGATTTAAAGTGATTACGATAGTATAATTCGGTTTAGTTTAAATGAATTGATTACGTTAACTAGTTATTTATTTACTTATGACTTACTAAGCTATGATAGCTTACTGTGTGTGTTCATATTTACCTCTGTTTTATAGATTTTGGATTCAAGTTACGAGCTCGGGGATCGTCAGTGAAGTCTACACACTATCGACTGTCTTTGGTATTTTATAAGCTGAAGTTTTGAAACTATGGCATGCATATGCTGGATTATATTTTGAAATGTTTGATTTTGGTTAATGTAATCATGAGCCATGCAAAATAGCTTAATACTTTGTTTTAGACTTTATAATATGAAATTGGGTTGATGGTAAAAGACAAAGTGCCAATGGATTTAGTTATGATTTGTTTGTTGAACTCATATGTATATATATATGTACTTATATTATGGTTGTTAATGTAGTGAATTGGGCAAGTAAAGACAAGTTGAAATATTATTTAGATTTATTAATGTGCTTGTAAACTAGGTATTTTACGAATCTATCAATTGTGATTGATAATGTTGGTTGGTGTAATAGTCAAATGAATGTAACTTATTGGTTAAATTGTTAAATTTTTAGTTCATAGTAAATGTGTGATAATAGACATAAAGATTGTTTTAGAATTTGTTTGGGTTAATGAGTGTATGTATAAAATTATAAAACAAAAAGTTTGGTTTTTACTTAGTATTTGAATACTATTATAACAATGAGTACATAATCTATGTATGTATTTTTAAAGCATACTTATATGATTTTGAGGCATGAATTAAACTCAGGTTATGATTTATAAAGCAGGTTAAATTGTTAATTGGCTATAGGTTTTATTTATGTTAATATGACCTATGTGAAACTGTGAATGTTCTGAAGCTGTGTTTTATTCGGTAAAGCCTCATAACCCTAATTCAGTGAAGGATATGGGTTAGGGGTGTTACATTTGATTGGTATCAGAGCTACGATTTAGTTGATTCTAAGACTAGTGTAGCACATGTGAGTCTAGCTATACATGCCATATTATATACTACGATAGTGTGATGACTTCTAACATTTGAAAATGTGTTTTCGTATAGTAAATGGATCCGGACAGAGCTGTAGCTGATGATGTCAAGAGTATAGCGCTTGCTCTCGCGCAAGGGATAGCACCGATTGATTCTCGACCGACCTTGAGTAATCAAGAGGAAGAGGCTAAGCAAGCCTTTTATCAAAGTATGAACGACTGGTTTATTCAATATATCCGGACAAATCTGGCTATACAACAACCTCCACCCCCGATTAATCCTTCTCCAGTACCTGCTATGCCCCAAATGAGTGATCCATTGTGATTACATAAGCCTCCTTTTGATAAAATCAAAAAACACGGGGCTGAAGAATTCAAAGCTACTGGTGATGATGATGCTGAGCAAACTGAATTCTAGCTTGATAATACTATCCATATGTTAGATGAGTTATCTTGTAATCTGGATGGCCATATCTTTGCTATGAGACACTGCATATCACTGGTGGAATACACTAGTACTGGTGGTTCCAAAAGAACGGGTGACTTGGGATTTCTTTCAGACTGAGTTCTGTAAGAAATATATTAGCCAGAGATTTATTGATAAAAAAGCAAAGAATTTTTGGAGTTGAAACAAGGTCGGATGACCGTGACAGTGTATGAGCGAAAATTCATGAGACTCAGTCAGTATGCTTGAGCAAAAATTTGTAAGACTCAGTCAGTATGCTTGAGAGTGTGTTTCGACCGAAGCTATAATGTGTAAAAGATTTAAAGATGGGTTGAATGAAGACATTAAACTGCTGGTTTGTAACGCCCCAATTTTCGGGAATTCTGTAAAAGTTGTAAAATTTAAAAATTCTGTGTTCTGTTTGTTATGTGTAGGACTAATCATGTTGGTGGGCCTCTAGAAGGCCCAAGCTTAGGATAAAACCCGGTAGTTTTAATTAAATTTAATTCTATAAGAGAAAGGGGTTTTGATAAATTAGGCTTTTAGGAATTATTTGTGAAAAATGGATCACAAGGAAGCAAGTGGTAAAGTGGCATGTGACGCCACTGGGAAGGATGTAGTGGCATGTGGAAGCTTGGGGAGGACCCAGGTTCAAGTCACAATGACAGCAACTTAAGTGATTAATTTTTATGTACAGGAAAGGGAAGTAGTGGAACTGAAATAAAAGTCTATCAGGAAGAGTTTAAGAGGGTAAGGGGATTGAATAAGGATAGAGATAAGGGAGGAAATCTAGGAGCTGATTGGGGTGAGCTGTGTTGGCCGAATTTTGGACTTTTGAGGAGCAAGAGGTGGCCGGCCAAGGGTTTCTTTAGGGGGGTAAATTCGGCTAGGTTAAAGTGCCAGTATAAATTCGGCAATAGGGAGGGAGTTGTGCCGTTTGCTTCTTTTATCACCTTCTCCCTTTAGCCATTTTTGCTTTCTTCTTATTCTCTTTCTCCATAGCCGAACCTTTCAAACCTCTTGTCCATCTCTACCCTACTCTACATCACTTTCCTCCATTAATTTTCTTAGACTAAAGCCGAACCTCAAATCTCAAAATCCCAAAAGCTATATTCTTGTGCCGTTTTTCCAAAGCCATATTCCTCAATATGTTTTCCTTTTTGACCAACATTCCTCTCCTCTAAACCCCTAGCATCTGTCGACAACATTACCCAGGGTTATAGCCTCAAATCATTATTTTCTATATCACCTAGAAAAGCCGAAACTACTATAGAGTTAGGGACTTGTAGCCGAAACTTCAACACTTCTAGATTCAAGTTTTACCGTTGTTTAAAGGTTGAATCTGCATCAGATCTACGTGGAAAGCAGGAAGGAATAAGTGGTAAGTGCTCATCACTCCGAATCTAGTCTTATTTTTCAAGTTAGGAAAAAGCCGAAGTCCCTAAAATCTAGGGAGGCTATCGATTTGGGCATAGGGCATAAAGGGTCTTTAACCGATGATTTATTTTGATGATTAGTGTCTTCTCAAGGGTTGGATTGAAGGCTTGGATCTTTGGAGCGATCCGACTTGGATCTAGCCATCGGATTTCGGCAAGAAGGTAAAGTTTTAAAGGCTTTTAGGGACAGAGTCGAATATGGGTAAGTAATTATGGATATTAGTGTTGAGATTTGCAATCTAAGAATTGTAGCAACGTAATTGTAGGCAGTTCGTGCATGGATTTTGTCAGCAAGTCGTCACAAATCAGGTGTGTAACTGACACCCTTTCATAGGCTAGATCGGCAAAAGCCAAAAAGCCGAAATATCGAAAACTTGGTATTTTGGGTGCTTACGAGTGTGCGAATGCTCGTGAGATGTATGGGTAATTATTACTGGTAATCGGAAGTGATAAAACTGCAGTACGCGCGATTTCGTGCGTTTTGATATTTTGGGCTTAATAGGCCAAAACTGGGTTAATGGTTGGGTTTCTGCATAAGCATGATATATGTGTTCTGGTCTGTTCTGGGCTGAGGCCAACTTATTCTGTCTCTGTGGTTTGAACTAATTTAGGCTGTGGTTGGGTTGAATTGCACACTGATTTTTCCAAAACTCACCCCTTATTTTCACCCTCGCAGGTAATCCTCAACCATAGTGGGCTTGGAGCTGTGAGGGATTTGGACTGGCCACATGTTTCTACGAACCTGGTTTCTTTCTCGTGAATTGGACGTCCTTTTAATTTCATCTATAGTTTTGGGTTTTAAGTGTAATAAGGCCTTTTAATTATTTTTATGGTTTTGTTTTACTTTTATTATTTTATTTTACTATGGTGAAAAAAACTATGATGACTAAGGAAAATGGGTTAGCTTTAGGACGCGTTTTCAAAAACATTAAGGGATTTCAAAATAACACGTTTACAAGTAAGACTTCCGCTAAACAAACGTTTTCAAACTAAATCATTTTCTTAAGATAGACATAACCAAATGGTTTTTTCAAAATTACATGAGTCGTTAGGGTGTGGCAATGGTGGTGTGCATGTCTAGGATTGGATCCGAAGGGAACTTGGTACTTAAGCAGTCCGACGGACTCACCTCCTCTTCTTCCTAGTTTCCTACCTGGTGCACAGCTTCTATTCACCTTAACCTGCTTTAAAAAGTATCTTTTACAACCCCAACTAAGTAAAACGGAACGTTTTGAACGCATCGATGTGGCGCATCGGATCCGGTCATAACGTCTAGGCCGGGTTTAGGGTGTTACATGGTTGGCATACTTGACATAAAAGAGTTCGTAGTACTAGTTAAGCTAGCGTGTAAAGCTGAAGAGTCGGGAAAGAGAAAAGAAAAGCTGACTTTGAAGCTAGAGACTTACGGAAGAGATCATCGAGTAAGTCGTTTCAGTCGGCATCAAAGAAGTTTCGAGATGATTTTAGCTGTTCTAAGGCTACTTCAGGTTATTCTAGACGGGATCGGGATAGACCACCTGTGATCTCGAAAGCTACCTCAGTAGTTACTGTTGGTAATGTTAGATTGAATCAACCCGAGTGTAAACATTATGACAAACAACATCCTGGCAGTTATAGATTGCATGATCGAGCCTGTTTTAAATGTGGATCGATGGATCATTTTGTTCGTGGATGCCCAGAGTTAGCTGCACAAAATCCAGTACAGAATACGAAATCGGGTAACAATGCAACTCGAGGTAGACCACCCAAAAATACAGGTAATGTGAGTAGCAGTCAAAGAGGGACTAAAGATATAGCAGTTAGATTCGAGGCTCGTGTGCCTGCCAGAGCCTATGCTATTCATGCACTCGAGGAGGCCTCATCTTTAGATGTTATTTCTAGTACATTCACTCTCTATGATACTAGTGTAATTGCATTGAGTGATCCTGGTTCGACTCTTTCTTATGTGTGTGAGACTTTAGTATTCAGTAAGACTTTTCCTGTTGAGTCTACTGAGTTTGTAATTAGAGTATCGAACCCCTTGGGCTGGTGTGTTATGGTTGACAAAGTGTGTAAGAATTGTCCTTTGATGATTCGAGATTTGTGTTTCCCAGCTGATTTGATGTTGTTGCCATTTGATGAGTTTGACATAATTATGGGTATGGAGTGGTTGACTTTGCATGATGTTGTTGTAAATTGCAAAAGAAAGATTATTAATTTGTGGTGCCAGAATGATGAGATTATTTGGATTAAATCTAGTGATCTGAATGGTTTACCAGCAGTGATATCTTCGATGTTAGCTTAGAAATATGTGAAAAAAGGTTGTGAAGCTTATTTTGCCTATGTGCTTGATAGTAAAGTGGCCGAAAGAAAGATTGAATCAGTACCTGTCGTGTGCGAGTATCTGGATGTGTTTCTTGAAGAATTGTCAGGTTTGCGACCTATTTGGGAGGTAGAATTTGGTATTGCATTAGTGCCGGGGACGACTCTGATATCGATAACTCCATACAGAATGACACCTACTGAATTAAAAGAATTGAAAGCAAAATTGCAAGAGTTGACAGATAGAGGTTTCGCGCGACCGAGTTTTTCTCCTTGGGGTGCACTAGTTTTATTTGTGAAAAAGAAAGACTGAACTATGAGAATGTGTATCGACTATAGAAAATTCAATAAGGTGACTATTAAGAAAAAATATCTGTTGCCATGGATTGATGACCTGTTTGATCAACTGAAAGGGGCTACAGTGTTTTCTAAGATAGATTTGAGATTAGGCTACTATCAATTGTGAGTTAAAGACTCTGATGTGCGAAGACTACTTTTCGAATGAGGTATAGACATTATGAGTTTCTAGTTATGCCTTTCGAACTTATTAATGCACATGCTGTTTTCATGGATTTGATGAATCAGATCTTCAGACAGTATTTGGATCGGTTTGTGGTTGTGTTCATAGATGACATTTTGATTTATTCCCATGATGAAACTGAACATGCCGAACATTTAAGACTTGTGTTACAGACTTTACGAGATAAACAATTGTATGTGAAGTTCAGTAAATGTGAGTTCTGGTTACGCGAAGTCAGTTTTCTGGGCCATGTCGTATCAGCATCGGGTATTCGGGTTGATCCGAGTAAGATTTTGGCTATACTTGATTGGAAACCTTTGAGAAATGTTTCTGAAGTTTGAAGTTTTCTAGGACTTGCTGGTCACTATAGACGGTTCGTGAAAGGTTTCTTTATGATTGCAACCCCGATGACAAAGCTATTATAGAAAGATGTTAAGTTCGAGTGGCCAGAAAAGTGCCAGAAAAGTTTTGATAAGTTGAAAGCCCTTTTGACCGAAGCTCCAGTGCTAGTTTAGCCATAATCGGATAAAGAATTTGTTATTTATAATGATGCATCTTTAAATGGTTTGGATTGTGTTATGATGCAAGAAGGCAAAGTCATAGCTTATACCTCAAGACAGTTAAAACTGCATGAAAAGAATTATCCAACACACGACCTAGAATTGGCAGCTATTGTGTTTGCATTGAAGATATGGCGTCACTATCAGTTCGGTGAGAAAGTCATATTTATTCTGATCACAAAAGCCTGAAACATTTGATAACTCAGAAAGATCTGAATTTGAGACAACATCGATGGTTAGAGTTGCTAAAATACTACGAGCTTGTAATTGACTACCATCCGAGAAAGGCTAATATTGTTGTTAATGCTTTAAGCCAAAAATCACTGTTTTCTTTACGTGTAATGAATGCACATATGGCTATGTCTGATGATGGTTTGAAAATAGATGAATTAAAAGCAGGATCATTATTTATTCAACAAATTTGTGATGCTCAGAAAGTTGATGATGGTTTGTTAGCAAAGCGAGCTCAATGTGAATAGAACGCTGAATTCGAGTTTCGAGTTGATGCTGAGGGTTGTTTAAGGTTAAAAAATAGAATATGTGTCCCAAGAAATCCAGAGTTGATCCTGATGATTTTAAACGAAGCTCACAGCAGTCGGTTATTCACCCGGGTAGTACGAAGATGTATAATGATCTGAAACAGCTTTACTGGTGGCATGGTATGAAACAAGACATTTCTGACTTTGTTTCAGAATTTTTAGTTTGTCAACAAGTAAAAGCAGAGCAACAGGAACCTTCTAGGTTGCTTTACCAATCATGATACCTGAGTGGAAATAGGACAGAGTCACGATGGATTCTGTATCTGGTTTACCGTTGATACCGAGCAAGAAAGATACAATCTGGGTTATTGTGGATTGGTTGACTAAATCGGCTCATTTTGTTCCAGTTCGTATAGATTATTCACTTGACAAGCTTGCTGAGTTATATGTTTCTTAGATTGTGAGATTACACGGTGTGCCTATTTCTATTGTTTTGAATAGAGATTTGAGGTTTACATCGCGGTTTTGGAAGAAACTGCAAGATGCACTAGGTACGAAATTACATATCAACACTTCTTTCCATTTGCAAACAGATGGTTAGTCCGAACGAGTCATTCAGATACTTAAGGATATGTTGAGATGTTGCATTCTCGATTTTGGAGGTACGTGGGAACGATACTTACCTCCGATTAAATTTGCATACAATAATAGCTTTCAATCGAGTATCAAAATGGCATCTTACGAAGCTATGTACAATCGTAAATGTCGTACACCATTATATTGGACCGAGTTAAGTGAAAACAAGATACACGGGGTCAATTTGATCAGAGAAACTGAACAAAAAGTAAAAGTGATCCACGAAAGCCTGAAAACAGCGTCAAATCGTCAGAAATCGTATGCGAACTTGAAATGTAAAGATATAGAGTTTCATATCAGGGACAAAGTCTTTTTGAAAGTCTCACCATGGAAGAAAATACTCAGATTCAGTCATAAAGGCAAATTGAGTATGAGATTTATTCAACCGTATGGGATTATAGGGCGTATCGGGCTGGTTGCTTATAGACTGCTGTTGCCACCTGAGCTAGAAAAGATCCACAATGTATTCCATGTTTTGATGCTTCGTAGATATCGATCTGATCCCTCAAATATGATTAGTCCATCAGAGATTGAGATTAAGTATGATATAACATATGATGAAGAACCGATTCGCATTCTGGCTCGTGAAGTTAAAGAATTGTGAAATAAGAAAAATCAACTACTTAAAATACTGTGGCATAAACATGGAGTTGAGGAAGCAACGTGGGAGCCAGAGGATGCAATAAAAGAGCGTTATCTGAACCTATTTACCTGTAAGATTTTGAGGGACGAAAATCCCTAAGGGAAAGTAGTAACAGCCTGATTTAGACCCTATTCGGAACGATGGTTTCGGGACCATGTATCATAGTCAAAAAAATATTTTAAAATTATTTACTGTGTTTATTATGTGTGAATTTATATCCGTGCAATTTTCGTGTTATAATTTTGTCGTTTGAGTGCCCGATTATTAAAAGGACTTAATCGCGTAAAATGAAAATTTGAAGGTTAAATGTGAAAGTGCATAATTGTTGTTATCTTTATAATATGAAGTACCTATGTTGCAATTAGGCCAATGATTAAATGAGTGGATGGTAGTGACCTTATATATAATGGTTTTATAATTTTATTATAAAGGTTATATTTGTAAATTAATTAATAAGTTATATGTTATCATAAAACATATAATTAAAAGCCAATGTTTATATTTGTATTTTCATGACCAAAAAACATAAAGAAAGAAAAGAAAAGAAAGCTAGGGCATACGGCCATTTGTAACACCCCTTACCCGTATCCATCTCCGAAACAAGGTACGAGGTATTAACAAATTATAGTATATACTATTAAATAAAACCCAACAAAAAATATGGCGTGCAATTTGATCATGGATCATTATAACATATGCCATTAACAATACAAACCAATTCCAAAGGCTTCGTACAAAATGATTAGTTTGATACTATAAGTAGTAATTTAAACCTAGACAATTATGACACGTAACAAAATAACTAAGTCTGCTATACATGCCATATTTCAAAATGTTGAGTTTAGATACCAAGAGTATTGATAGTGCGGGCGGATCTTCTACGATCTCTAACTCCTGTGCTAGCTGGATGACACTATAAGACAAAGGAGACAAAAGAAAGTAAGCTTATAGCTTAGTAAGTAAGTATATAAATAACAAATAAGGAATCTAATATGTTTACAACTTAACTCAATTACATCATATTTTAAATTTTACTGTTTACTCCAATTTGATCAAGCTGTCCCTCCTGCGTCATGATCACTAAATAAATCATAACTCGAGTTACGAAACTCAAAATTTAAATCCATAAAATTTCCCTGAATCTAGACTCATAAAACTTCTTACTAATTTTTTATCTAGAATTTTTGGTTCAGCCAATTAGTACAGTTTATTAGTTGAAGTTTCCCCTGTTACACAGCTCAACTAATCTGACCTCTTTTCACTACGAATTGAATTTCTCTTAGTACCCAATTCAAATAACCATGAACCCTGTTTCATTTACAAATAGACTCAATAAATAATTTAGGAATATAAACTATATTTCTTAATTTGTTTTATACAATTTTTAATTATTTTTCAAAGTTGGAACAGGGGATCACATAGTCATCCTGAGCAAGTCACACACAATTGTAAATATCTCAAAATATAGAATTCCTTTGCTTTCTCTATTTCTTTTATATGAAAATAGACTCATTAAGCTTTACTTTAACATCTCATTCAACCTATAATTAAATTCCTTATATTTTTGATGAATTTTCAAAATCACGTCACTGCTACTGGCCAAAACAGTTTTAATGCTAATTTCACTCTTTCACACATTCTTTATACTAACCTCATTTTAACTTACATATATATATATATACCACAAATCATTTTCACCACATTTCATACATCACAAGTGTAGGTCCATGACTACAATGTCACCACAAAACCATCCCATTGAACAATTCGGATTAATCCTCGATACTTGATGGTTTCAGCACACAGCCCCACCATCATATTTCATTTAATTCGGCTCTCTTGTACACATGGTGAACACTTAGTACCACTCATTTGACCTAGCCGATTTGTCTCGTAGCTCTCTTGTCTACATGGTGTCCTTCACTTGGAATCACGCATGCGACCTAGCTACATTTATCTCTCACGTAGCTCTCTTGTCTACATGGGATACATCCCGTATCACACATGTGACCTAGCTACTAATTAGTATCTCGTAGCTTTCTTGTACACATGATGTGCACTCGGCACCATACATGTGACCTAGCTACGCTCTCTCTATTTTATTCGATCTTTCCGAATGTTCAACCGGGATCTCTCTCTCTATTACTTATTTCCATTCTTCCAATAGTCGATTTATACTTCAACATCAGCTAGTATATATATATAATAGGCTGAAATATAAGAATGTAAATGAAATTAATGTATTATTTACATACAAACTTACCTCGGTGCAAAATATGGGAATTTTGCAATTTAGTCCAAAACTTTCTTCTTCCCCCGTTCGAGGTCGATTCCACGCCTTTCTTGATCTATAACAACATATTTAGCTCATTTAACACTCGAACTATTTATTTTAATCCAAAAAATCACATTATACAAAAATTACATTTTTGCCTCCTAACTTTTACAAAATTACAATTTTGCCCCAAGGCTCGAAAATTTAATTTCATCCCTTATTCTTATGTTTAATGACCTACTGATCATTTTTCTCTTCTATGGCAACATCAAATTCTCACTCTAACACATAGTTATGAACAATAGGTATTTTTATCGATTATGCCGTTTTGCTCGTTTTCGTTAAAAATCGCTTAGAAAAGATCGTTCTCCTAACTTCAAACATTCATATTCTACCATAAAACAACAAAATACATGCCTATCATTCATTGGTAAATTTTTAAACATAAACCCTAACTCGAAATAATGGTAGAAATAAGTAAACCGAGCTACGAGGATTTCAAAAATGTGAAGAACATTAAAAACGGGGCTTGAAATCACTTACTATGAAGCTTGAAAGTTGAAGAAACCCTAGCTATGGAGGAGAGCAATTTTTGGCAGCAACTAATGAAGATGATAACCAATTTTGTGTTATTTTTCCCATTTTATTTCATTTAATATACAAATGACCAAAATGCCCTTACTACTAAACTTTCAAAAAAATTCCCTCCATGTCCAACTTTTGTCCATAACTTAAGAATGGGTCAAATTGCTATTTAAAACCTCCTAGTTAATATCCCAAATCAATTTCATACTAAAAACTTCTAAAACACGAGTTTTACAATTTATTCGATTTAGTCCCTAATCTCAACTTAAGCGCGCAATGCACAGAATTTCATCACAAAATTTTCACGAAATCATGAAATCATAACATAAACCCCAAAATAATTATAAAACAATTATTTCTATCTCGGATTTGTGGTCACGAAACCACTATTCCGATTAGGCCCTAATTCGGGTTGTCACACCATTGTTGAGTTTGATTAAGGTATGTAACTAGCTCGATTTTTGATAATTTTTACGTTTTTGAAATCGTTGCTATGTTATCTACAAAGCCCATGCTTGAATTTCTGATTTTGGTGAATATTTTGAGTTATGCCATTGATCAATATTTGAGTTTTGTGATGTTAGTTGGTGAAATATGAAAGATATGTTTTGGATTGATATATTTTGTATTGGAATTTTTTATGACTTTGAGTAATTAGGACTAAATTGCAAAAATAATAAATTGAGGGACTAAAATGTGAAATAAATGAAATGTATGGACTTGTATGAACACTAGGAATATTCGGCCTAAGCATGATGTGTGCAAATTTTGTATGTTTTGTGTTTTGTGCAATTTGGACTAAATTGTAAGAAGTGTAAAATGTCAAGGGTAAAATGGTAATTTGACCATTTATGTGTTTTTGGACTAGATTGAGAGAAAATATGTTTGAATGAGTTTAATTTGAATATGTTTACATCAAGAACCACAGAAATCGCATTTGGATCGGGGGAAAACTAAAGTTGTTGTTGTGACACCCCTAAATTGACCCTAGTCGGAAAGTAGTTTCGGGACCACTAAACCGAGTCATAAAAATAATTAGCCGTCATAGGTGATGCTCATTATATGTACATATGCATGTGTGAAAATTTCATGTTTGAAATTTTGTTAATTGCAAGTGAATTTTATCATAATAGGACTTATGTGTGACACTTTTGAAATGCGATGGGTTAATCTATAAGGACCTATTAATGCATGTTGTATAAAAGAAGGGTTTGCATGTCAAATTAGCCAAAAAATCTAGATGGTGGCCGGCCATGCTATGGGAAAAACATATTATAGACATTTTATGCTAATATGTGTGGGAAGAATAATAAAATATGAAGGGAGTGGGAGGAGAAACCAAAGTTGTCTCCCCCTTACTCCCCATTGCCGTGACTAGAGAAAGGGGAGGAAAAACAAAATTCTTTCTTGGTTGTTCATCATGGCCGAATAGAAGAAACAAAGGAGGGGATGAATTTTGGTCACTTGAGTCATTAAAAAGGTTAGTATATTATGTCAAATGGTGAAATTTTAACTTGTTTTAGGTAAATAATCATGGTTCTTACTTAGCCCATGCTAAAATTTGTAATTTTGATGGATGATTGGAGCATTCAGCTAGGGTATAAAGGAAGGGATTTTGATTGTTTCATCTAAGTATTGATGATGAATGTGTTATGGAAAGAAATCGGTCTTCCTAAGAATATGATTTGTGAATGTTTATATTAGTAATAGCCGAAATTAAAGAGGTTTGATGTCTTGAACAAATGTTGATTATATGATTCGAAAATGAGATATGTTAATGATGAAGTATAATCGGCCATAGAGGTAGCTCATTTTGGAAGTGTGATTTGTGGAATATTTTTCTTTGTGGTTGATTATAATAATTTGGCTTAAGTGAGGTAATTGGTAAAGGATGTGTTTATGATGTAATACATATTTTCTCATAAGCTAAGTTATGTATATGTGATATCTTGCATATTGGTTGTTATGGTAAGGTTTGAGATATTGACGTATGAATATGTTTTGTTTGTGGTTCGGCAACTAATGGTTAAGTTGTTAAGTTACATGCTTGAGTTTAAAATGTGCCTTATATGTGGTTTATGAATTTGGTAAATGATAGATTGATATTTTGGATATTTCATTAGTCAAGTGATATTGTAAGTATGGTATTATTTGATTCGGCACTTATGTGTAAAGTTGGTAGTTATTATTTTGGTAAAATGTGCAAAATTTGGTAAGACCAAATTTTATACTTAAGCTTAAGTGAAGTTGTTAATGCTGTATATATATATATTAACGATTAATAAATTGTGTGGTTTGGCTTGACTTAGTAAATAGTGAAGAAATGCATATTTATACATAGTGTTTATGAAAGGTAGTTTTATAAATGTGATATGAGTATTTTGTTTGTAAATGAGTAGTAAATATGTTAAGAATGGTTCTAAAATGTATATGGATGCCGTGTGATTGTGTTTGATTGGGAAGTAAATTGTTTGATTTAGCTCAAGAGCTTAGAGGATCAAAGTCGGATAGGGGAAAAGAGAAAGTAAACGAATAGCCGTGGATATCTAATCGTCGACCACTTCCGAGGTAAGTTTTAAGTGATTAAATGTTGAGTAAATTCAACTATAATAGGATATAATGAGTTGATTTAATAAGATATGATGTGGCCATGATATGTCTTAAACTCAAATGGTAAGTTCCTAAGTGTTTGGACTTGGAAATTTAAGAGCAAATTGTAATAATTTGCTCAAGACAGCAGCAGTAACGTGATTTTAGAAAATCACTATAAATGTTTGGTGTGGAATTATAGGCTGAATAAAATATGGAATCAAAGCTTAATTAGTCTAGTTTCTTATAAAAGAGACCGTGTAAGCAAAGAAATTTCCTATAAAGAGATATTTAAAGTTGTGTGAGACGGTATCAGAATGACTCCGAAATTCCCTGTTTGGTTTTAAGAAAATCACTATAATTTGTACAAAAATGGTTACAAGATAAAATTTATATGCTTAGACTCCTTAATGAGTCTAGTTTCAAATGAAATCAAATAGAACATACTTCAAATTCTGTACGATGAGAATTTTGATTCGTAGTGAAGACTGGTCAGGTTAGTCAAACAGTGAAACAGGGGAAACTTTATGAAAAATCTGGTATTGATTGGCCAAACCTAAAATTCTGAAAAATTTATGGATGGAAGATATACGAGTCTATATTCAGGGAAAATTAACGGCAATTGATTTGGAGCCTTGTAGCTCCGGTTATAAATAATTTAGTGACCATTGCTCAGGAAAACAGCTCGTAGCGAATATGTGATTTTGTTGTAAACATGGATAAAACTTGTTTTAGCTGCTCATAAGCTATTGATTAAACCCATACTTGAATTCTAATTCGTGATATTGTAAAATGATATATGAGTGTTGGATGGATCTTTGATATTAAAATTTGTGAGATTGTAAGTTTATGAGTATTCGATTATGGAATGATAGTATGGCGTGAAATTGAATTATTCATTGGAAAATGATTGATGTAGATTCGGCCAAGACCAAGTCTGTACATGATAGTATATGTGGTATGTGAAGTATATTTGAATAATTGTGATGTGAATACATGAAAATTTATATTTTGATTTAAGATTCTACGCGATGAATGTGAAAGTGTATACATATGTGATAAGGCCTAATGGCCGATGTGATGAATGTGAAAGCGTGTATATATGTGATAAGGCCTAATGGCCGATGTGATGAATGTGAAAGTGTATACATATGTGATAAGGCCTAATGGCCGATGTGATGAATGTGAAAGCGTATACATATGTGATAAGGCCTAATGGCCGATGTGATGAATGTGAAAGTGTATATATGTGATAAGGCCTAATGGCCGATGTGATGAATGTGAAAGTGTATATATGTGATAAGGCCGAGTGGCCAACGTGATGGATGTGAAAGTGTATAAATATGATAAGTCCCGAAGGGCATTTGTGTCAGTACTATATCCGGGTTAAAACCCCGCAGGCTTTATGCGAGAATATTATTACTGATTAATGACCGTAGGCTTCGTGCTCGTACTATATCCGAGCTCTAATGACCCGATGACTACGTGTGGGGATTTTGTCCGGGTAAGCCCCGAACTAAAGGTTTTGCTGAAGATTCAAGTAAAGCTTAAGATTATGCGACTTCACAGTGACAATTAGTAATAAATACGTTCAATGCGTTAAGTTGGTCAGGTATGTATTTGAGATTATATTTAAGTTTGATTTAGACTAAATCACAAGGTCGTTATGTGATGCACATGTGAGTAAAGCAATAAGATTGTTCTATGATTATTGTGCATTTGGTCAATGTGGGAAGTCAGGTAAAAATATGTAATGTACCTATGATCATAAGAGGTCACCATCAAGTGAGAATTTATCAGCCTATTACATATGATGAGACGTGCATATTCGGAAAAAGGGGATGGTATGCCCGAAGGAAGAGTGAAATAAAAATACGAACAACTATGTTATAATTTGGTTGTTATCTTTGACACTGCTTAAAACTTACTAAGCATTGTAATGCTTACTCCGTTTACTTTGTTTCCTCTATTTTATAGATCTCATTTGGAAGCTACAGGCTCGGGGATCGTCAGCAACTAGTCACACTATCACTACCCACTGTTTGGTACTGCTACGTTTTGGAATATCTTATGGCATGTATAGAATAGACTAGTAGTGAGAGGATATTTTGGTCAATGTATAGGACTACCCTTTTGTTGTAGGTCATGTACCTTTCGGTTTTGTGTAAATTTGGATAGCCATGCGAAAATGGCTTAAGTATACTTGATCATAGCATTATAATCGTTTTGTATGTCGTCCGTCGAGAGGTATGGAAATGTTGGTAATGGTTAGTCATGGGAATGGTTATTCATGATCACCTTTGGTATATGTATGACAAACTCTAGTTGATCCATGGAGGATCATGAAAGAGGTAAAGTTTACCTTAAAAATAGATGCTGGCAGCAGCAGTGATGTGAATGTGAAAAATCTCTAAAAATAGTAGGAATGGAATTAAATAGCGAATAAATTATCTAACCGAACCTTGATGAATCTATTTTCATAGGAAAGTAACGAAACGATCATATGAACAGTATGTTAAGAGATATTTAAGTTTTTGTGAGACAGGGCCAGAACGGTTTCTGGATTCCCTGTTCCGACTTTGGAAATTCATTATAAATTAACCAGAGATAATTAGAAGTTATGCCATATATGTACAGAATCCTTTTTGAGTCTAGTTTCCTTAGAAGCAAGCGGCATAAGCATTGAAGCCCTGTACAAGGAGTTATCTAAGTCGCATTGCAGGAAGGTCAGTGTAGTCGAACCCTGTAACAGGGGAGAATTTAACTAATAAACTGTACTAATTGGCCCCACCGAAAATTCTAGAAAAAAATTTGTAGATGCATATATGAGTCTAGTTTCAGGGAAAAATCACGAAACTGATTTTTGAGTTGTGGAACTCAAGATATGATTTTCAAGGTGACAGTGACGCAGTTAGCCAACTGCCTGGAAATTTTTAAAAAGTGGACTGTGTAAGTAAATGGATTAAGCCCGTTAACCCCTCGTGTCCGACTCCGGCGACGGCCTCGGGTACGGGGTGTTACAGTTGTCTAGTCGTCCCGTTCCATTTTTCATCGTCCGAGGTAAGTTTATAAGCAAATAAACGTTGTTAATTTTAATTAAATATGAGCTATATATGCTGAAATGAAATATGTGAATATATATATGAGTTAGCCAAATGTGTACAAGCTTGGCAGCTATGTTTAAGAATTCGTTTCGACTGAGTTACGACATTCGAAAGTCCCGTATGAACCTTAGGAATAGCTAGGATACATATGTCATGACATAGGATTTCTTATATGTGTTCTCGAGTAAGACCACGTCTGAGACATTGGCATCGATATGTGGTTAAGAGTAAGACCATGTTTGGGACATCGACATCGTATTTGATTCGTGTAAGGCCCTGTCTAGGACAGTGGCATTGATATGTGAAAGCATGTAAGACCACATCTGGGACGTTGGCATTGTATGGTATATGTGATTATCTGAGTATCCTATTCAATTCTGAATGGTTCAATGGGCAATGATATGTTGTGAATGAAGGTGCAAAATGAGCTAAAACGATCGGGTATTACCTATTTGAAAATAAAGGAAGTTGGTCATTTAATATGTGATTCAAATAATACAAGTTACTAATGTAAATATATGTGCATTTGGTGGTATATTCGGCCATTTGATATAAATATGTATGTGATTATTATACTTTGACTCATGAGTATATGCATATAAGTGTATATGTACTTGGTACGATAAAGATATTTTGGCTTGGAAATTGAATGATAGTTTGTTAATGTATATTTATATTCATTCGGCCATGAATAATTTGTATGTGAAAGTATATATAATACATGAAATTGTAAGCTTTAGATTTAAAGTGATTATGAGAGTATAATTTGGTTTAGTTTAAATAAATTGTTTATGTTAATTAGTTTTTTTATTTGCTTATGATTTACTAAGCTATGATAGCTTACTGTGTGTGTTCATGTTTACCTCTGTTTTATAGATTTTGGATTCAAGTTACGAGCTCGGGGAATGTCAGTAAAGTCTATCACACTATCGACTGTCTTCGGTATTTTATAAGCTGAATTTTTGAAACTAAGGCATGTATAGGCCAGATTATATTTTGAAATGTTTTATTTTGGTTAATGTAATCATGAGCCATGCGAAAATTTCTTAATACTTTGTTATGTTCGGATTTAATGCTTCGTTTTGATGATGGTTATGCTTGGTTGTGATTTTGCTGTTTCTGTGACAGCCCAAAATTGACCCTAGTCGGAAGGTGGTCTCGGGACCATAAAACCGAGGCATAAAAATAATTAAAAATTTATTTTGATGCCTATAATATGTGTGTGCTCATGTATGACATTTTATGATGATTGATTTAGTGTTATAAGGGTGAATTCCACAAGAAAGGACTTAGTAATGAACTTTGAAAGCATGATAGGAAATGTGTGATGACTAATTAAAGCATGCATGCAAAATAATGGACTTGCATGTCAAATTCCCCTTTTATAGGTGGTGGCCGGCCATGACAAGGAGGATGGGCTAAACATGTCATGAAACATGTTTTGTTGGTGCATTAGGGTGAAATAATAAACAAAGGTGTATGGGTGATAAAAAAATGAAAAAAAATGTGTGTGAGTGTGGTAATCCCCCATTGCCGTGAGTTGTAGAGAAGGAAAGAAAAAATTTTGTTCATCCTTTCTTTGAGCCAAAACTAAGGAAGAAGGAGGATTTTGCTTCATGCTTGGTTTGGAAGAGATCTAGAAGGAGATTTGGCCAAGTTTGCATCAAGATTAAGGTATGTATGAGGTTGTGTTAGGAGTTTCATGCATGTTTTGGTTGCTAACTTGATGTGCATGTTAGCCATGGCTCAAATCTTTGTTAAGCCATGGAAATGGTATTTGGCCAAAGTTGTTATGGTGATAAAGCCATTGCATGCTAAGTGTGAAGCTTGATGATGATGCATGCAATGATGGATTGTCTACTCTTGAGCAAGATTTTGAGCCTTCTTTTGATTTATCATGATTGAAGTTGAAAAGGAGCATGATTGTCATATTCGGCCATTCATGAGCATGGTTCATGCTTCTTGCATGTTAGTTAAAATTTGTATTTTGGATGGCTATGGACACCTTGAAAATTCGCCATGCTCATATTGTATATATATGTTTGCACATGATGTTTTGGCTATGAAGTAAGTGATGAATAAGTTGGTTTAAAGAAGAAGATGTTGAAGAATAATTGTGAAATTTCAAGCACAATTCGCCTAGCACACATATAAGTGCTTGATGCTATATTATAAGTTTTGAGCCACAATATGCAAAGCATTAACTAGTAAAATGCATGCTGTTTTTGTGAGGTATTAAGTGCATAATTGGCCTCAACATGTACATGAATATTCGGCCTTGGGTAGTCTATTGAAGGCCTTAGCATTTCCTTGATGCTCAAATAAATTGTATTGAATTGCTTGATGTAGTATAAAATGTGCATGACCATTGTGTATTCAAGCTAAAGAGTGGCCATATGACCATTTAAAATCCTTGTCATATTCGCCATAAGCAAGCACAATGAGGTTTTAATAAATTGAATTTGTTTGAATTAGCTCAAGAGCTAAGAGGGCCACAATTGGACAAGGGGAAGGAAAAGGTGATCGAATAGCCGAAAAAGCCGTTCGACAACATCCGAGGTAAGTCCTCAAGAGGTGATCTTACTTGAATTATGTAAGATGAAACATGGATGTGTATGATTATTGATCATGTGTGTATGAGTATTTGAATTCCACCGGGCTAAGTCCCGGCGAATATGCTAATGATTATAATTGTGTTTGAGCCTTAGTAATGTGAAAATGAAATATGTATGTCCAATGATTATTGATGTATGTGTGCATGAGAAATTGAATGATATCCGGGCTAAGCCCCAAGACAATTATGCTGAAATTTATATCCGGGTTAAGACCAAGGCAATTGTGCTAGTAGCTATATCCGGCTAAGACCAAGGCATTCGTGCAAGTTGTTAAATCCGGGCTAAGACCAAGGCATTTGTGCAAATCGTGATATCCGGGTAAAGTCCCGTTGGCCTTGGTGCGGGTTACCATAACCGGGCTATGTCCCAAGGCGATTGAACGAAAGTACCGACATCCGGATAAACTCCGAAGGTATGTGATTTGAAAATTATGAGCTTGCTGGAAAATTTCAGCTAATGCACTTGTGAAATTTCCCAATGATAAGGTAAGTGCGGTGTGTGCTTTGCTGGCGCTAGGAGTAAGAGCGATGAATATCCGCTCCTATGATGGAGCGAGTTATCGGCCTTAATGAGGCCGTTATTTGTGTATGAACATAAGAGTTGGGATGGTAAAGTAAGTATGATTATGTGAATGCGCATTAATGAAATGATGCATTTAACTATGTGAATGTATTGCTGTAATTAGAGTTGATTATATTCCTTGAGACTTACTAAGCATAAAAATGCTTACTCTCATTGCTTTGGCTCTCGTTTTCTAGATTTCGCTCGATAGCAATCGGATTCGGGATCGTTGAAGTCGAAGTCATCCACACTATCAAGCCCCCATTTTGGTATAAATTCTTGGTTGAACTTGAAATGGCATGTATAGGACTACCCTTGTTTGTTAAATATGTGGTGATGTAAGTATGTACGGCCATGCGAAAATGGCTCGAAAAGGAACATGAACTTAGAATAATTGTGGTTTGTATGTATATATTTGGTGTCATGATGTGGCTATGGCTTGGAAATGGGAATGTTGGTCATATGATCAGCCATTGGCATGGTTAAAATGATCATATATGAACCTATGTATGGCAAAGACTAGTTGGTTCATGGAGACTACCAAATAGGTAAGACCTACCTTAAAACAGATGCTGCCAGCTGCAGTGACGTGAATGTGAAAAATCACCAAAATTCGTAGAAATGGAATTAAATAGTGAATAAGCTATGTAAATGAACCTTGATGAGTCTATTTTCATATGGAAGAAACGAAATGGTCATAGGAGTTACATGTTAAGAGATATTAATGCTATTGTGAGACAGGGCCAGAACGGTTTCTGGGTTCCCTGTCGCAACTTTAAAATTTACTATAAATTATCCAGAAAGAATTAGGCGACATACCTTATATGTACAGATTCCATTTTGAGTCTAGTTTCATTAGAAACAAACGACACCAGCATTAAAGCCCTGTACAGAGAGATATTCAAGTTATACCGCGCGAAGGTCAGAGCAGTCGATCCCTGTAACATGGGTGACTTTAACTAATAAACTGTACCAATTGGCCCATCCAAAATTCTAGAAATAAATCCATGGATGGATATATGAGTCTAAATTCAGAAAAATTTACGAAACCAGTTTCCGAGTTTTGAAACTCGAGATATGATTTTAAGGCGACGGTGATGCAGTCTTCCAGCCTGACTGGAAATGTCAAATTGGTGGGCAAACCATGTGAACTTGGCTTGTTAACCCTCGTGTCCGACACCGGCAATGGTCTCGGGTTCGGGTGTTACAATTTTATGGTATCGAGCCACGGTTTAGTCGATTCTAGGACTACCGTGAGGTGTTTGGGGTCTAGCTATACATGCCATTAAATGATGAATCGATAGTGTGGTGATTTCTGACAATTTGACTTTGAGTTTGTTTATAGCAATGGGTCCCGATCCCAACCGAGCAATAGCTGATGATGTGGAGAGTGTGGCGCTGCTCCCGCACAAGGGACAGCGCCGGCGGACTCTCAACCTATGGCCAGCAATCCGAATGATGAGGCTAGGCAAGCCTTTTATAGTGTGATGAACGAATGGTTTAATCAATACATTCGAACTAACACGGCTGTCCCACAACCTCCATTCCCGACAAATGCAACCCTCAAGACCTACAATACCTCCGTAACTGACCAAATAAGGTCAAGTAAGCCCCAATCGATAGGATTCGAAAACATGGGGCCACTGAATTTAAAGCTACGGATGATGATGATGCGAACGAGTTGAATTTCGGTTGGACAGACTATCCGGTGCTCGATGAGCTATCTTGTACACCGATGAATGCTTAAAGTGTACCATCTCCTTGCTACGTGATTCCACCTACTATTGGTGGAGTACTCGACTTGTGGTACCTAGAGAGCAAGTGACTTGGGAATTTCTTGATCTTAAGCAAGGTTCTATGTCGGTTACCGACTATGAACGAAAATTTGTGAGGCTTAGCCGATACACGCGAGAATGCATTTCGTCCGAAGCTATTATGTGTAAACGCTTCGAGGATGGGCTGAATGATGATATAAGGATGTTCGTTGGCATTCTCGAAATACGAGATCGTAGTACTTGTTGAGCGAGCTTGTAAAGTCGAAGAGCTTAGAAAGGAGAAACAAAAAGGCGATGTGGGAACCGGAGAATTCGAAGAGGTCCTCGGAAAGTCTCTTCAACAGCAATCAAGAGATTTCGAGATGATGTGAACCGGTCTAGAGGCGCTTTGGGCTTTTCTAGACGAGGACGCGATCGACCCCTGTGACCACACGAGTCACTTCGATCGCCATGGTGGAAATGATCGCCGAGAGAGGCGGAGTGTCAACATTGTTGCAAATGGCATTCGGGAGCTGTTGGTTTCGTGATCACTCCTCGCTATAAGTGTGGATCGGCCGACCACTTTAGGAAGGATTGCCCGAGGAAGCTTGAGCAGAATGTGAGTCGAGTGGAAACTCGGGTGCTACCATCGCCGAGGTAGGCCACCTAGAAATATGGGCAATGTCATTGGCGGTCGAGAGGATTTAGAGATGCTACCATCAGATCCGAGGCTCGTGCTCTGCGAGGACTTATGCCATACTGGCACGCGAGGATGATGCCTCTCCGGATGTCATTACGGTGCTTTCACCCTTTTCAATACTAAAGTGATTGCGTTGATTGACCCCGGTTCTACTCAATCTTATATATGTGAAACCTTAGCATCCAAGAAGACTTTGCCTATTGAGTCTCTCGAGTTTGTAATTCGGTGTCAAACCCTTAGGTCATTACGTGCTTGTCAACAAAGTGTGCAAGAAAAGTCTCCTAGTGTTCCGAGGTTCTTGTTTCCGGCGGACTTGATGCTTTTGCCGTTCGATGAATTCGACGTTATTCTTGGTTTGGATGGGTTGACCATGCACGATGCGGTCGTAAATTGCAAAAGCAAGACTATCGATTTGAGGTGCGCGAATAACGAGATAATTCGGGTTAAGTCTACGGACTTAAAGGGTTGCCACCGTAATATCGCAATGTTGGCCCGAAAATATGTAAGAAAAGAGTACGAAGCGCACACGGCGACGTGCTCGATGACAAGGAATCAAAAAGAAACCCGAATCTGTGTTCGTGGTTTGTGAATACCGGATGTTTTCCTCAAGAATTGCCGGGTTTACCACTGTTCGGAAATAGAATTTGGCATCGAATTGGTACCGGTACCACTCCAATTTTGATAGCTCCGATCGTATGGCACCAACGAATTAAAGGAGTTGGAGGCTCGTTGCAAGAATTGGTGGATAGAGGTTTTGCTCACCCGAGTTTTTCGCCTTAGGTGCGCCGTTGTTGTTCGTGAAAAGAAGGATGGAACCATGCGGCTGTGCATCGACTATCGTCAGCTTAATAAAGTGACGATAAAGAACAAATATCCGTTGCCACGTATTGACGACTTGTTCGATCAACTGAAGGGAGCCTCGGTGTTCTCGAAAATAGATTTGAGATCGGGCTACTATCAATTGCGAATCCGAGATTCGGACGTGCCCAAGACCGCCTTGAGCGAGATATGGTCACTATGAGTTCCTAGTGATGCCGTTTGGGCTCACTAATGCCCTCGCGGTATTTATGGATTTAATGAATCGGATCTTTAGACCATATTTGGATCGATTAAGTAGTCGTGTTCATTGATGACATCTTGGTCTATTCAAGAAATGAGACCGAACATGCTGAACACTGCGGTTAGTGCTGCAAATTTTACGGACAAGCAATTATATGCTAAGTTCAGCAAGTGTGAGTTCGGTTAAGAGAGGTTAGCTTCTTGGGTCATGTGGTATTCAGACGGTATTCGAGTCGAACCGAATAAAATTTCAGCCATACTTAATTGGAAGCCTCAGAAATATTAATGAGGTTCGAGCTTTTTGGGGCTTTTAGGTTATTACCGACGATTTGTAAAGGCTTCTCAACGATAGCCACGCCGATGACGGTTACTCCAAAAGGACGTTAAGTTCGAATGGACGGAGAAATGCCAAAAAGTTTCGATCAACTGAAAACTTATTTGATGAAGCCCCAATTCTAGTGCAACCCGAGTCCGCAAGGAGTTTGTCATCTATAGCGACGCCTCTCTACTTGGGTTAGGTTGCGTATTAATGCAAGAAGGTCGAGTTGTGGCCTGCGCGTCGAGGCAATTAAAGCCACATGAGAAAAATTATCCGACTCATGATCTCGAGTTGGCCGCCATCGTATTCGCCTTAAAGATTTGGCGACATTACTTATTTGGTGAAAGGTGCCATGTATACTCGGATCACAAAAGTCTCAAATATTTGATGACCCAAAGAGACTTAAATCTGCGACAAAGACGTTGGCTCGAGTTGTTAAAGGATTATGAGCTGATCATTGACTATCACCCGGAAAGGCGAATATGGTTGCGGATGCCTTGAGTCGTAAATCGTTATTCACTTTACGAGCGATGAATGTGCACTTGTCCGTCCGATCCGACAAAGTGTGTTAGTGGCTGAATTGAAAGCCAAACCATTATTGACACACCAAATTCGAGAAGCTCGAAAGTCGACGACGAGTTGGTTGCAAAACGGGCTGCGTGTGTTCGAACAAGGACTCGGAGTTTCAAATCGACGATGACGATTGTTTGAGGTTCAAAAGTCGCGGTGTGTCCCAAAGAATTGAACTCATTTCGATAATTCGAATGAAGCCCATTGTAGCCGAATGGCAATCCACCAGGAGTACGAAGATGTACAATGATTTAAAACGCGTCGGTTTTGGTGGCATGGTATGAAGCGAGACATCTCGACTTTGTTTCAAGATGTTTAATATGTCAACAAGTGAAAGCGGAACATCGGTGCCTTGAGATTACTTCACCAATCACGATACCCGAGTGGAAATGGGATCGAGTCACAATGGACTTTGTATCCGGACCGCCATTGTCGCAAGTAAGAAGGATGCGGTTTGGGTCGTGGTAGATCGATTGACTAAGTCGGCCCACTTTGTCCCCGTGACGCACGGATTTTTCAATGGACAAATTAGCGGAATTGTACGTTTCGATTGTGAGATTATATGGGTGCCTATTTCCATCGTGGTCGGATAGAGATCCGAGATTTACCTCGCGATTTTGGAAAAAGTTGCAAGAAGCTTTGGGTACCAAGTTGCATTTCAAAGACCGCCTTTCACCCCCAAACCGATGGTCAATCCGAGCGGATAATTCGGATACTTGAGGATATGTTAAGATGTTGCGTCCTCGAGTTTAGTGGTTCATGGGAACGGTATTTGCCGTTGATTGAATTCGCCACAACAACAAACTTTCAATCAAGTATTAAGATGGCACCCTACGAGGCCTTGTACGGTCGTAAATGCCGTACACCATTGTTTTGGACTGAGCTCGGTGAAAGCAAGATTTTCGGGGTGGATTTGATTAGGGATGCTGAACAGGAAGTGAAAGTAATCCGTGAAAGTCTGAAGATAACCTCCGATCGTCAGAAGTCGTACGCGGATCTGAAGCGTAAGGATATCGAGTATCAGGTGGGTGATAAAGTGTTTCTCAAGGTATCGCCTTGGAAAAAGATACTCAGATTTGGCCGTAAGGGCAAGTTGAGCCCGAGGTTCGTTGGGCCATATGAGATATCCGAGCGAGTCGATCCAGTGGCATATCGTTTGATTTTGCCCCCTGAACTCGAAAAGGTTCACGATGTCTTTCACGTTTCGATGCTTCGACGCTATAGATCCGATCCATCGCACGTGATTAGTCCATCAGAAATTGAAATTCAAGCTAATATGAGTTATGAGGAAGAACCGATTCGTATCCTATCACGAGAAGTGAAAGAGTTGTGAAACAAGCGGGTTCCGCTAGTAAAAGTGTTATGGCTCAAGCACGGGATAGAAGAAGCTACTTGGGAGACCGAGAACTCTATGAAAGAGCGATATCCAAACCTATTTACGGTAAGATTTTCGGGACGAAAATTTCTTAAGTGGGGAGAGTTGTGACAGCCCAAAATTGACCCTAGTCGGAAGGTGGTCTCGGGACCATAGAAACCGAGGCATAAAAATAATTAAAAATTTATTTTGATGCCTATAATATGTGTGTGCTCATGTATGACATTTTATGATGATTGATTTAGTGTTATAAGGGTGAATTCCACAAGAAAGGACTTAGTAATGAACTTTGAAAGCATGATAGGAAATGTGTGATGACTAATTAAAGCATGCATGCAAAATAATGGACTTGCATGTCAAATTCCCCTTTTATAGGTGGTGGCCGGCCATGACAAGGAGGATGGGCTAAACATGTCATGAAACATGTTTTGTTGGTGCATTAGGGTGAAATAATAAACAAAGGTGTATGGGTGATAAAAAAATGAAAAAAAATGTGTGTGAGTGTGGTAATCCCCCCCCATTGCCGTGAGTTGTAGAGAAGGAAAGAAAAAATTTTGTTCATCCTTTCTTTGAGCCAAAACTAAGGAAGAAGGAGGATTTTTGCTTCATGCTTGGTTTGGAAGAGATCTAGAAGGAGATTTGGCCAAGTTTGCATCAAGATTAAGGTATGTATGAGGTTGTGTTAGGAGTTTCATGCATGTTTTGGTTGCTAACTTGATGTGCATGTTAGCCATGGCTCAAATCTTTGTTAAGCCATGGAAATGGTATTTGGCCAAAGTTGTTATGGTGATAAAGCCATTGCATGCTAAGTGTGAAGCTTGATGATGATGCATGCAATGATGGATTGTCTACTCTTGAGCAAGATTTTGAGCCTTCTTTTGATTTATCATGATTGAAGTTGAAAAGGAGCATGATTGTCATATTCGCCATTCATGAGCATGGTTCATGCTTCTTGCATGTTAGTTAAAATTTGTATTTTGGATGGCTATGGACACCTTGAAAATTCGCCATGCTCATATTGTATATATATGTTTGCACATGATGTTTTGGCTATGAAGTAAGTGATGAATAAGTTGGTTTAAAGAAGAAGATGTTGAAGAATAATTGTGAAATTTCAAGCACAATTCGCCTAGCACACATATAAGTGCTTGATGCTATATTATAAGTTTTGAGCCACAATATGCAAAGCATTAACTAGTAAAATGCATGCTGTTTTTGTGAGGTATTAAGTGCATAATTGGCCTCAACATGTACATGAATATTCGGCCTTGGGTAGTCTATTGAAGGCCTTAGCATTTCCTTGATGCTCAAATAAATTGTATTGAATTGCTTGATGTAGTATAAAATGTGCATGACCATTGTGTATTCAAGCTAAAGAGTGGCCATATGACCATTTAAAATCCTTGTCATATTCGCCATAAGCAAGCACAATGAGGTTTTAATAAATTGAATTTGTTTGAATTAGCTCAAGAGCTAAGAGGGCCACAATTGGACAAGGGAAGGAAAAGGTGATCGAATAGCGAAAAAGCCGTTCGACAACATCCGAGGTAAGTCCTCAAGAGGTGATCTTACTTGAATTATGTAAGATGAAACATGGATGTGTATGATTATTGATCATGTGTGTATGAGTATTTGAATTCCACCGGGCTAAGTCCCGGCGAATATGCTAATGATTATAATTGTGTTTGAGCCTTAGTAACGAAAATGAAATATGTATGTCCAATGATTATTGATGTATGTGTGCATGAGAAATTGAATGATATCCGGCTAAGCCCCAAGACAATTATGCTGAAATTTATATCCGGTTAAGACCAAGGCAATTGTGCTAGTAGCTATATCCGGCTAAGACCAAGGCATTCGTGCAAGTTGTTAAATCCGGCTAAGACCAAGGCATTTGTGCAAATCGTGATATCCGGTAAAGTCCCGTTGGCCTTGGTGCGGTTACCATAACCGGCTATGTCCCGAAGGCGATTGAACGAGTACCGACATCCGGATAAACTCGAAGGTATGTGATTTGAAAATTATGAGCTTGCTGGAAAATTTCAGCTAATGCACTTGTGAAATTTCCCAATGATAAGGTAAGTGCGGTGTGTGCTTTTGCGCTAGGAGTAAGAGCGTATGAATATCCGCTCCTATGATGGAGCGAGTTATCGGCCTTAATGAGGCCGTTATTTGTGTATGAACATAAGAGTTGGGATGGTAAAGTAAGTATGATTATGTGAATGCGCATTAATGAAATGATGCATTTAACTATGTGAATGTATTGCTGTAATTAGAGTTGATTATATTCCTTGAGACTTACTAAGCATAAAAATGCTTACTCCGCCGCTTTGGCTCTCGGTTTTCTAGATTTCGCCGATAGCAATCGGATTCGGGATCGTTGAAGTCGAAGTCATCCACACTATCAAGCCCCATTTTGGTATAAATTCTTGGTTGAACTTGAAATGGCATGTATAGGACTACCCTTGTTTGTTAAATATGTGGTGATGTAAGTATGTACGGCCATGCGAAAATGGCTCAAAAGGGAACATGAACTTAGAATAATTGTGGTTTGTATGTATATATTTGGTGTCATGATGTGGCTATGGCTTGAAATGGGAATGTTGGTCATATGATCAGCCATTGGCATGGTTAAAATGATCATATATGAACCTATGTATGGCAAAGACTAGTTGGTTCATGGAGACTACCAAATAGGTAAGACCTACCTTAAAACAGATGCTGCCAGCTGCAGTGACGTGAATGTGAAAAATCACCAAAATTCGTAGAAATGGAATTAAATAGTGAATAAGCTATGTAAATGAACCTTGATGAGTCTATTTTCATATGGAAGAAACGAAATGGTCATAGGAGTTACATGTTAAGAGATATTAATGCTATTGTGAGACAGGGCCAGAACGGTTTCTGGGTTCCCTGTCGCAACTTTAAAAATTTACTATAAATTATCCAGAAAGAATTAGGCGACATACCTTATATGTACAGATTCCATTTTGAGTCTAGTTTCATTAGAAACAAACGACACCAGCATTAAAGCCCTGTACAGAGAGATATTCAAGTTATACCGCGCGAAGGTCAGAGCAGTCGATCCCTGTAACATGGGTGACTTTAACTAATAAACTGTACCAATTGGCCCATCCAAAAATTCTAGAAATAAATCCATGGATGGATATATGAGTCTAAATTCAGCAAAAATTTACGAAACCAGTTTCCGAGTTTTGAAACTCGAGATATGATTTTTAAGGCGACGGTGATGCAGTCTTCCAGCCTGACTGGAAATGTCAAATTGGTGGGCAAACCATGTGAACTTGGCTTGTTAACCCCTCGTGTCCGACACCGGCAATGGTCTCGGGTTCGGGGTGTTACAGTTTCGGCCATTGTATATCTTCATGTGAATTATGGTTGATTATAATGCTAATGGTTGTATATACATTTGGACTTGGTTTGAACTTATATTGAAAGTGTATCCAAGGTATATAATGTTGTGGAGTTTGTTTATGTGTTTCGACCATAAGATAAATAATGGTTGTTAAATGAGCTAAGGTATATCATGTATTAGTTAGGTAAAAACCAAGATATATGCATAGGGTATATTCAGTGTTCACTTATGGTCTATATTAATGATGTGTAATTCATGATTTGTTCGTCATGGTAAGTCTGACAAAATCTATGTATGTATTTTTAAAGCATACTGATATGATTTTGAGGCATGAATTAAACTCGTGTTATGATTTATAAAGTAGGTTAAATTGTTAATTGACCATAGGTTTTATTTATGTTAATATGACCTATGTGAAATTGTGAATGTTCTGAAGCTGTGTTTTGTTCAGTAATGCCTCATAACCCTAATTCGGTGGCGGATATGGGTTAGGGATGTAATATCCTGATTTTGGGCCTAGTCGGAATAGTGGTTTCGTGACCACAAAATCCGAGATAGAAATAATTATTTTATGATTATTTTAAGGTCTATGATATGATTGCATGATTGTGTGAAAATTTCGTGATGAAATTCTATGCCTAAAGTGCTTAAATTGAAAGTAGGGACTAAATCGAATAAGTTGAAAACTTGCATTCTAGAAGTTTTTAGTATGAAATTGTTTTGGAATATTAATGAGGAGGTCTTAAATAGAAATTTGACCAATTTTAAGTTCATGGACAAAATTAGGACATGGAAGGAATTTTTGGAAAGTTTAGTAGTAAGGGTATTTTGGTCATTTAGTTATTAAAATGAATTAAAACAAAATTAAAAGCCAATTTTGTCCATCTTCTTCATTAGGCCGAAATTTCAAGGGTTCTCCATAGCTAGGGTTTGTTTCAAGCTTCCAAGCTCCATAAGCAAGGAAAACGAAATTGAGCTAAAATGGGGAAAATACCAAGTTGTGGACGAAATGGTAAAAGTAGCCATTTTCATACGAGGTAAGTTCATGTGTAAATGTAGTAACATAATTGTTGTTTTAAGGAATTTAATGTTGTTTATATGATATGATGCTTATTATTATCATGAAACGTTATGTTTTGTGGTTATTGTTGAATAATATATAATTATGTGAATTACTTGATGAGTATGAACTATCACCGAGTATCGGTTCCGATATTCCGTGGAAGATGGCAAAGATGTGAGATCGAGGAAAAAAGCCCGTTTGAACCTTAGGAATAGATTAGGATACAAGTGACATGTCACTAGGATGGTTGAGCATCCGAACTCGTTGAGTTGAGTCCAAGTTCACTTATGGATGCGAATGTCCGAACTCGTTGAGTTGAGTTCGAGTTCAAGAGATGTAACTAGCCATCCGAGCTCATTGAGTTGAGTCCGAGTTCACTTATGGATGCGAACGCTTGAGCTCGTTGAGTTGAGTCCGAGTTCACTTATGGGCGGGTTACATGGTAGCTTGGCTACATATGTGGCACTTATGTGCAAACTTTCCATGTATCCGAATTATATTCCGATGTGTTCAACGGGTAAAGTTCTACTGAAATGGAGGAATACTCAAGATGAAAGGGACGTATTGGTAAGTGTTGTGAAATGGATACTTTGAACAGGTATGTACTTAGCCCTCGGGTTGAAAAATCGATATAACAACAATATGTTAAGATGATAAATGAAAATGTGATATGAATGTCTTGGTGATGATTATGCAAATAATGTTTTATGTTTGCTTATATGGTTATGTTACTTGCTATTTGCATGTGAACTTATTAAGCATTTATGCTTACTCCCTCCTTTTCATTCCTTGTAGTTTTGACAAGCCAGCTCGGAAATCGAGAACGGTCGGAGGCTCGCTCACACTATCCTATACCATCTTGGCATAATGGCTTGTATATTTTGAGTATGGCATGTATAGCATTATAATCATTTTGTATATATGGTCTTATGATATGGTTATTGAGTGGTATGGAAATGCTTGGTAATGATTAGCTATTGGAATGGCTAATCATGATCGTATTTGGTGTTATGTATGCTAAATTGCTAGCTAATCCATGGAAACCATGAAATATGTAAAATTTACCATAAAATAGATTCAGACAGCAGCAGTGACGTGAGTTTGCAAAATCACTAAAAATAGTATAGATACAATTAGATGATGAATGATATATGGAATTGAAGAATTATGAGTCTATTTTCATATGGATGGAACAAAACAGGTATATAAGTTATATTTTATGAGATGTTTAAATTTTTGTGAAACAGGGCCAGAACGATTTCTGGATCCCCTGTTCTGACTTTGTAAATTCACCATAAATTTTACAAAGATAATTAGAAGTCATGATTTATATGTACAGATTCTTTATTGAGTCTAGTTTTATTAGAGACAAACGACATAGTCATTGAAGCTCTGTAGAGGGAGATATCTGATTCGTAATACACAGAGGTCAGAGTAGTCGAACCCTGAAATAGGGGAGATTTTAACTAATAAACTGTACTAATTGGCCCGACCAAAAATTCTAGAAAACAATTAGTAGATAGATATATGAGTCTAGTTTCAGGAAAAATTTACAGAATTGGATTTCGAGTTTCGAAACTCGAGATATGATTTTTAAAGCGACTGTGATGCAGTTAGCCAGCTTGTCTGGAAATTTTAAAATGAATTGTATGAGCTGTTTAAGTAATGAATTAAGTCTATTAACACCTCGTGTTTGACTCCGGCAATGGTCTCGGGTACGGAGCGTTACAAGGGATGTCACACAAACTCTATTTTGGTACCTTTTGAAAATGTGAATATTGAAGTATGGCATGTATAGGCTGGAAGTTTTTGAATATGTTTTGTGAAATGTATATCATGCCATGTGATATGACTAGATTAAAGTTGTTATTTGGTTTGATTTTTGGCATATAAGTTATGTTAAGAAATGGCATGTTTTCATGTGCATAAAAGGGCTAAACAAGAAATGGTCAATTGTGTAAGTTAGTTATGTGAATTAGTTATGGAAATGGTATGAATTTGATATGAGAATGGATGTAAAAAGTTGGGATTATGATATGTATGAATGAAGGTATTTGGTATGTCATTTTAGTATGATTTGGGTGTGGATAATAAGGATGAAATTGTTTAGTGATTATATGACATGAAAAATGTATGTTTTTTGAAAGAAATTGGTTGAAATTATGGTACATTTGATGCTTATTTGGTGCTTGAAGGGAGGACCCTAAGTGGGTGGCATATTGGCCTTGTAACTGGCCTATTTTTGCCCACATGGGCGTGTGTCTCTGTCGAATTGCTCGAGGGCCATTTCGAAATGAGCCTAGGTAAACCACACAGTCGCACCCACGGGCATGTGCCAAGCCGTGTGGCTAAGTCAGTTTCGAGCACGGGCTAGACACACGGGCGTGTGACTGGCCATGTATCCCAAGTTAGTAGCCTCCCTAATTTTTACCCAGCCTGGCACATGGCCGTGTCTTGTGGCCTTGTGGACAGGTTAGTATGTATGCCTTGTTTCTCCAAGACCTAGACACACGGGCGTGTCTAATGACGTGTGAGACACACGGCCTGTTCACACAGGCATGTGACTTTTGTAACTTAGAAAAAATTGTTTAGCTTCAAAAATTTTTGTATGTGTTTGGTTTAGTCCTGACCTCTTCCTAATGCATGTTTAAGGTCTCGTTGACCTAAGAAAGGGATTTTATATTGATAATTGACTATGATATGACGGTGTATGACTTTTGATTTGAAATAATTACGAAATGTTTTGATATGTCCTGTAATGCCTCACAACCCTACTCCGGTAATGGATACGGGTTAGGGGTGTTACACTGTCATTGATGAATGTTGAGGCATTTTGATGTTTAATGGTAAAAAATACGTGCTTGTTGTCAGATAAACAACATTTGTAAAGTGATTTTTGACAAAATTGTCAATTAGGGGTTAGATTGTCAAATGTGTAAATTTGGTGGTTAATTTGTAAAATAAATGAAAAATATGGGTTGTTAGGGACCAAATTGAAATTTAGCTAGCATGGGTTGTGGTTGAATTACATGAATTTGTGATTTTACGAAATAAAGACTAAATTTTAAAAAAGTGAAATGTTACGGGAAAATGTGTAAATTTGACTTAATGTATAATTTGGACTAAATTGAATAAAGATAATATTAACTAAGTTAATTTTGATTACATTTAGATCAGGAAATTTGAAATACGAACTTAGATCGGGGAAAGAGCAAGGTTTTGGATTAATCGACTTGTTTTGTCGTTTTTGCATCCGAGGTAAGTTCATATGTAATAAGCTTTGTTTTAATTGTATTTTAAATGCTTTAATATTGCATAAATTGAGAATACAACATTGAGGCCCTATTCGACGAAGATTTGGCATTGGAAATCCCGGTTGACCCTTAGGAATAGATTAGGATACGAATGACATGTCAGTAGGGGTTATTATTGTTTTTGGTGCTGGTATGTATGTTCTACTGGTGGTTGAGTTATCTAGCATGTGTTACAAATTCTCGTTAGCTTGTGTGACCAGCACCATGTAGCTACGTCATGACCATCAGCTTGTGTGAGCAGAGCCGTTGGTAGCTCGAGAGTGAGCTTTATTGAGATATGATATTGAGATAGCTTCGACTATCTATTGGCAGTTTGATTCAAGATTTATTGAGATAGATTCGACTATATATATATATTGGAACTTAGGGTGCGGGATTCCTGAGTATCCTGTATTATTCCAAATGATTCAACGGGTATATCGACGATATGAATGGTGAGAATAGATGTGTATCAGTACAGGTATGTACGAAAACTGTATATACATCGAATATATGAAAGAATTAAGCTTATAGTTATATAGATGTTTGAATACATTTTATGTAACAGCCCGATTTAGTCCCTAATCGAAATGGTGGTTTCGGGACCACGAATCCGAGTCAAAAAAATATTTTAAAATTCTGTGCTTATTTTGTGTAAATTTATATCTATGAAAATTTTGTGACTTAATTTTGTCATTTAGGTATCCGATTAAATAAAAGGACTTAATTGCGTAAATTAAATTTTTTGTAGTTTAATGTATAAAGGGCCAAAATGCTATTGGCTTTTTAAATGGAAGCCTTTATGAGGTAATTAGGCCATTATTAAATTGGGTGAACGGCAATGGACATTAATAAGTGAAAGTATAATGTTTTTAACTACGGTTAAAAAGGTAAAATAAATATTAAGTTATTATATATCTTATAACATAAAAATAAATAAAGCCTTGATCTTATATTATCATCCACAGAAAACATAAATAAAGGAAAGAAATAAGAGAAAGCTAGGTTCGACACTTATCAAGCTAAATCAAGGTTCGTTTTTGTTCAGTTTTTGATCATTTCTACGTTTTTTAGATCGTTACTTCGAGTACTACAAAGCCCATGCTTGAATTTTTGATTTTGATGAATATTTTGAGTTATGTCATTGATGAGAGCTTGTGATTTTTGTTATTTTATGATGAAAAATGAAAGATATGTTTCAGATTAACATGTTTTGTATTGGAATTTTTGATGATTTTGAGTAATTAGGACTAAATTGCAAAAATAATAATTTGACAGACTAAAATGTGAAATAAATGAAACATATGGACTTGTATGAACACTAGGAATATTCGGCCAAACATGGGTATAGGGAAATTTTGCATATTTTGTGTTTTGTGCAATAGGGACTAAATTGTAAATAGTGTAAATGTTAGGGGTAAAATGGTAATTGTCCCATTTATTTGTTTTTGGACTAAATTGAATGAAAATATGTTTGAATGAGCTCAATTTGAATATGTTTAGATTAAGAACCAAAGAAATCAGATTTGGATCGGGGGAAAACGAAAGTTGACGACTAGCTGCCCTATTCCGTTCTGTATCGTCCAAGGTAAGTTTATAAGCACGCATGCTAAATTGTAGTTAAATGTTAAATATATATGCTGGTATGAAATGTGTGAATTTATACATGCTATGGCCGAATATGAGTAAGCTTGGCCATTACATTGCCTAATTCGTTTTTGATCGAGTTACGATGTCCGAAAGCCCCTTAGGAATAGTTAGGATACATATGTCATGACATAGGATTCCGATATATGTGTACGAGTAAGACCATGGCATTGATATGTGACTCCGATATATGTGTGTGAGTAAGATCCTGTCTGGGATAGTGGCATCGATATGTGATTACATGTAAGACCACGTCTGGGACGTTGGCATTGTACGATAAATGTGTGATTATCCGAGTGTCCTACCCAAATCCGAATGGTTCATCGGGAAAAGCTAAGCTATGATGGAATGTATAAAATGAGCTAAATGGACAGGTATGGGTTAGCTTGTTGTCTACTTGAAATATGGTAAGTATGTGACTTAAAACATGTTACAAAATATGTATAATGCGAATGTGGATTTCATGTGAATTTAGTATGAATATTCGGCCTTTGATACATATTTATATGTAATTATGACCATGCATATTCGGCCAAATAAGAGGTGCATATCCATAATGTTTTATTATGATTTTCAAGCTTATTTTCATGAGTGTATGTATAAAAAATGACTTGATAGCTTTGGAAGTTGAATCACTTTTGGTTAATTTTGCTTATGTGAGTATTCGGCTAGAATGTGTATGAAAATGTATTAATTATGTATTAGTAATTTAAGGTTAAGCATGTATCGTTAATACAATTTGGTTTGGTTTAAAAATGAGATATTGATTTCACTGTGCTATTTATTTGCTTATGACTTATTAAGCTAAGTTAACTTACTCCGTGTGTACTTGTTTACCTTGTTTTATAGATTTTGGATTCACATTACAAGCTCGGGGATCATCAGCAAAGTTCATCACACTATCTACTACTTCGGTACTTAAAAAGTTGGACTTGAATTATGGCATGTACAGGCTGGATTACATTTTGAAATAATGAACCTTGGATTATGTATATAGGCCATGCGAAAATGGCTTAATTTATATGTTGAATTCGGTTATGCTTGGTTGTGTTTGAATTCATTCGTGGTTATAGTGTGACGTGCTACGGATGAATGGTGTTGAGATAGGTGTTATATGTTTTGGAATGGTTAATGAATCTGGTTGAATGTATGGCTGGTTCAGCTATGATATGCATAGATAAAAGTATATATGTGCATTAGGTTGTTGTATTTAGTTAATGTGTTATAAGTGAATTGGCATCTAAAGTTATTTAGCTATATCCAAACTTGATATAAATATGTTTTGATATGTTTATAACATGGTATGCAAGATTTATGTTTTGAATATATTACAATTTGTGATTCGGTTATGCAAGGTATTGAGTTAGGAAAATGTTCCATGATTGTTTTAATCAATTATTTGGTATGAATTAATTTGTTAAATGTGGTTTTGAACTAGAGCAAATACGTATTATATAACTAAAACTCTAATAACATGATTGGTCATGTTATAATGTATTAAGTTGCATGAATAATTGCTTGTTAAATTATTTAATAAGTTTTCGATTGATATTATTAAGAGTATGTGCAAAAGTTGATATTCGTATACGAAATGGTGTAATTATATAAAATTGATGTTAGATATACGGATTTGGTTTAAGTGAATAAACATAGTTGTTTGATGTATTTTGGATGGAGGTTCATTATTAAATTATAGTTAACTATATGACTTATTTATAAGACCATTTAATAAAGTTGATAATACTGTATGTTTTTGTTATTGAATAAAGTATTATGTAAACATTTTAAAGTGTTTAAGATGTGCTAGAGTAAAATAAGATATAAATGGTTTGATTTCTTTTAGGTATTCAAATATTATTGAGTTGTTTTAATATGATTTGTACTTTATATTATGTTTAATGAAATCATGATTATTATTTAATTGAATTTATGTTTTTTTATTTATATATATGGATATGACTTATATATATGTGTGTGATTGTTCGTAAATGTGTTTTTGTTCGTTCATGCCTCGTAACCTTAATCCGACGACGGACACGGGTTAGGGGTGTTAGATTTTAACATTTTGGTTACTTATTTTGTGGTATGTTGTATACATGTTTTTGAATGGTAATGTGACACCCCTAATGTGACCCTAGTCGGAAAGTGGTTTCGGGACCACAAAACCGAGTCACAAAAATAATTAGATGTTATATTCTGTGCTTATTGTATGTGGAATTTGTATGTGTGAATATTTCATGTTTGAATTTTGTTAATTGTGAGTGAATTTTATTAAATAGGACTTATGTGAAAGAATTTAGAAATGTGCTAGGCAAATGTAAGTGGCCTATTTATGCATGTTGCAAAATAATTGTACTTGCATGTCAAATTCCCACTCTAGAGGAAGTGGCCGGCCATGATGGTATGGGATACAAAAAAACATGCACTTTGTGTTAATATTATAATGACTACATGGTTTTATAATAGGAAATAAGCATTAGAAAAAAAAAAAAAAAGAAGCCATACATTCCCACCTTGTTCTTGCCGAATGTGGGAGAAGGAAAGAAGAAATATGCTTTGAGAATTTCAGCAAGATAGCAAGCTAAAATCCAAGGTATGTGCATTGGGTCATAGAGAAAATTGAATCAAAATTGGTTGATCTTTGTCCTCCATTGCCGTAGCCTAAAGGGAGGGAGAGGAAAGTTTGGTTGCTTTGATTTTGGCTTAGAAGATGGCTAGAATGAGGTATGTATTGAATGATTCTTGAAAATCTATGCATGTTTGAGATGATTAGTTCAAACTCTACTCATCCCATAGATGTGTTTTGGTTTTGGTTTGATAATGATGTTAATGATGGTGAGTTTCGGTCATGCATTAACTGAAATTGTAAGTATGATTTATGGTATAATTTGTGTGATGGAATGGTCTTGAGAGTTGGCTTGATTAAATGGGTAAAATGCTAAGTGTTTTAAAGATGATGTAATGGTTATTTCGGTTTATGTGAAGTAAATATAGATGATGGTTATAAGCTGTTTTATGATTTGATAATGGTGATTAAATCTTGTAGTTAAGTGTTAGATATATATATATATATATATTAATAATGAATTTAGTTGTACTTGCTATGTGAGAAATATACAATGCTATAAGTATTTGATTATTAGATATGGTTATTTTAAGTTGATTTGTGATGGTATGATTGCATTGATGAAGTGGTGGGAAGAATTAGCTATTATGCTTGATACTAATGCCGAAAATGAGAATGTTGTACTTGAAAATGTAGGTGAACATGACAAGTGTATTCGGCTTAGGGCCTAGAGGATCTGAAAATTTGGTATTTATTTTTGATTGTGTGTGTATGACCATGGATAATTGGCTGCACAAATATTATGAATACATAATGTATGATAAGTTTATTAAGTTACAAAACATTATACATTTCGCTAGTATAAAATGTATATGGATGTCGTATGACTATGTTTAATTTGGGAAGTAAATTGTTTGATCTAGCTCAAGAGCCTAGAGGATCAAAGTTGGATAAGGGAAAGAAAGAGGTGATCGAATAGCCGTCAGAATCGTTCGGCAACTTCCGAGGTAAGTTTTAAGTGATCAAACGTTGAGTAAATTCAACCAAAATAGGACATACTGAGTTGATTTAATAAAATATGATGTGGTCATGATATGTTTAAAACTCAAATGGTAAGTTCATAAGTGTTTGGACTTGGAAATTTAAGAGCAAATTGTAATAATTTGCTTAGGACAGCAGCAGTAATGTGATTTTAGAAAATCACCATAAATTGTTGGTGTGGAATTATAGGACGAATAAAATATGTAATCAAAGCTTAATTAGTCTAGTTCCTTATAAAAGAGGCCGTGTGAGCAGAGAAATTTCCTATAAAGAGATATTTAAAGTTGTGCGGGACAGTATCGGAATGACTCCGAAATCCCCTATTCTGTTTTTGGAAAATCATTATAATTTGTACAAAAATGGTTATGAGATAAGATTTATATGCTTAGACTCCTTAATGAGTCTAGTTTCAAATGGAATCAAATAGAACACATTATGAATTCTGTACAATGAAAAATTTGATTCGTAGTGAAGAGTGGTCAGATTAGTCAAACGGTGAAACAGGGGAAACTTTAAGAAAAATCTGGTATCAATTGGCCACACCTAAAATTCTGAAAATTTTATGGATGAAATATACATGAGTCTACATTCGGGGAAATTTAATGGCAATTGATTTTGAATTTCGTAGCTCCAGTTATAAACAATTTAGTGACTGTTGCTCAGGGAAACTGCTTGTAGTGAATATGTGATGTTGTTGTAAACTTTGATGAAACTATTTGAGTTGCTTATACGCTATTGCTGAAATTGATGTACAAGAAAAATATGAAATTTGTATGAGATATATATATGTGATAAGGCCTAATGGCCTATGTGATGAATGTGAAAGTGTGTATATATGTGATAAGGCCTAATGGCCGATGTGATGAATGTGAAGGTGTGTATATATGTGATAGGGCCGAACGGCCAATGTGATGAATGTGAAAGTGTATAAATGTGATAAGTCCCGAAGAGCATTTGTGTCAGTACTATATCCGGGTTAAAACCCTGCAGGCTTTATGCGAGAATATTTTCCTGATTAATGTCCGTAGGCCGTTTCAGATACTATATCCGAGCATTAAAGACCCGACGGCTAAATGCTAGGATTCAAGTAAGACTTTGATATTGAGTATCGCATTAAGTTACCATCAAATAAGTATTATGTATTTAAGATGTTCAGGTACGTATCACTTACTCATCGGTGGAGTGATTTCGAGGTGAATTATCAGTATCAAAGAGGTAAGGATTATGATTTGTAAGCTTAAGTATGGATGTGATTATGAACAAGTGGAAAGGATTATTGAAAGCGATAATTGATGAAGCATGTGCTTTGGAAATATTTGACCATCTAGGTCATTATTATTCAAAGTATATATGTGGCAGCCAAGTGTTGCGTTTAATGACATTATAGATCGAGATGAAGCTCTAGATTAACTTCATCGAACAGTTGAAATGAATGACCAATGATAGTGATTGAGAACACTTTGTTTTGCTTAAAACTTACTAAGCATAAATTGCTTACTCCGTTTCTTTGTTCTCTGCTTTATAGATTTTGCTCGTTAGCTATCGGATTCGGGATCATCAAGTCAAGTCATCCACACTATCAAAGCCCTTTTGGTACTCTTTAGTTGAACTCTGGATATGGCATGTATAGGACTATCCTTTTCTGTTTTTCAAGCACGTTTTGTGATGTATGTGTGTACACCATGCGAAAATGGCTCGTAAAGTGGAGTATGGCATTAGACCATTTGTGTTTATGTATATATGTATGGTTTCATGATGTGACTATGGACTGAATGGAAGTGTTGGGCAAATGATCAGCCATTGGAATGGCTAAATATGATTATATGTGGACCTATGTATGACAAAACTCTAGTTGGTCCATGGGAACCACGAAATAGGTAAAGTTACCTTGAAAATAGATGCTGACAGCAGCAGTGGTGTGGATTTGAAAAATCATTAAAATTTGTAGGAATGGAATTAAATAGTGAATAAATTATGTAAATGAACCTTGATGAATCTACTTTCATATGGAGGAAACGAAACAGTCATATGAGTTATATGTTAAGAGATATTAAAGTTATCGTGAAACAGGGCCAGAACAGTTTCTGGATCCTCTGTTCCGACTTTGGAAATTCATTATAAATTATCCAGAGATTATTAGGAGTCATGCCATATATGTATAGATTCCTCTTTGAGTCTAGTTTCTAAAGAAACAAACGGGATCAGTATTGAAGACCTGTACCGGAAGATATCTAATTCGTAAGGCATAAAGGTCAGTGTAGTCGAACCCTGGAATAGGGGAGACTTTAACTAATAAAATTTACTAATTGGCTTGACCAAAAATTCTAGAAAAAAAATCTGTAGATGGAAATATGAGTCTAGTTTCGGGTAAAAATTACGAAACTGATTTTCGAGCCTTGAAACTCAAGATATGATTTTTAAGGCGACAGTGACGCAGTAACCAGCTTGTCTGGAAATTTCTAAATGGACTGTGAAATAGTTAAGTTAAGTCTGTGTGCACCTTGTGTTCGATTCCGGTAACGGACTCGGGTACAGGGTGTTACAGGTAATTTAAATGGTAAGATTTTCTTATTATCTTCATACGAGCTTACTATGCTATATAGCTTACTTTATTTATTTTCCATGCTTTATAGTGAAATCAAAGCTAGCTCAGGTTCGGGATTGTCAGAGACTTCATCACAATATCCTACATCACTTTGGTACTTTTGAACTTAAGTATTTTGCGTATATGGCATATATAGGAGTTTGTTCATTTTGGTACATATGTGTTAACTATGAATTTAGCCATTTGAGTTGACTTGTACATGTTTAATATTTGGTTTTGTATATAGCTATGAGAGTTGGTTTATTCTAGTTGATTTGGTTGTGTAAATGGTTCTTGTTATATGCTTGATTATGGATATGTTATGCTTGTTGATATTTGGTAATTAGGGGTATTAAATAGTTAAGAATTGAATTTGGTATGTTTGTAAGATTAGGCTAAATGATACAAAATTTGAAGTGTTCATATTGATGATTTGAGATTTTAAGTTTTGGCATGAAATTGAATGACATATTGTGGTTTTGTTTTGTTGTGTTTTGTATTGGTTGGCTTTAAAATGGTATAATTTATGCTTGGTTGAGAGTAGATGAATGCAAAAATAAGCCATGTTTTGATGCCAAATGGTTTGTTTTAGGTATGTGCAAAGTTGGGTGGCAAATTGGCTTGGTAAATAGCCTATTTTTGTCCACAAGGATAGAGACACCGACATGTGTCTGAGCCGTGTGTGACACATGGTCAACTTACACGACTTTCTGTCCCTTGATGTTGAATTAAAAAGTAATTGAGTATGCTCCACACAACCCAGCACACGGGTGCGTGACTTGGACATGTTGCATAAGTCAGTATACCCTACAGGTTTGGCACAACCTAGCACACATGCTGGCACACGGGCGTGTGTGGCCATTTTTAGGGAACATGGGCTTGCCACACGGGCATGTGTATTGGCCGTGTGACCCAAGTCAGAGAGTTACACGGGGTCGGACATGGGCTGGGACACAGCTATGTGCTCGCATTTCAAATGTTCACACGACCTGTGACATAGGCGTATCTTTGGCCTTGTGAGACACACGCCCGTACCCCTGTATTTTGCAAAAAAATTTAAGTGTTCTAAAAGTTTCCTGAGTTATCGGTTTAGTCTCGAACCTTCCCGAATGCATGTTTTAGGCCTCAAAGGCTTATATTAGGGATGATATGTATGTTGATGAATGCTGATTATGTGAAGCTTAAAAATGTAAGTGTAATGTAAGTGTAATTGTCTTATATGTTCGGTAATGCTCTGTAACACTATTCTGGCGTTGAATACGGGTTAGGTGTGACAGCCCTAAATTGACCCTAGTCGGAAAGTGGTTTCGGGACCACTAAACCGAGTCATAAAAATAATTAACCATCATAGTTGATGCTCATTATATGTACATATGCATGTGTGAAAATTTCATGTTTGGATTTTGTTAATTGTAAGTGAATTTTATCAAATAGGACTTATGTGAGAAAATTTAGAAATGTGCTAGGCAAATGTAAGGTGGCCTATAAATGCATGTTGTGAAAATGCTGGGTTTGCATGTCAATTTACCCAAAATTTAAGCATAGTGGCCGGCCATGCTATGAATGGAAACATGTTGCAAACATGTTTAGTTAGTGGTTATGTTAGAAAGAATAAATAATGAAAAAGGAATATGATGAAAACAAATAAAAGAAAAAAAAAGTGTCCATCCTTTCACATTTTGTTGGCTTGGCCGAATGTTCTAAGAAGAAGGGGGGGGGAAGAGCTTGAGAAAATCAGCCATGGGAGATTGCTAGACTATGGTATGTTTGATGTTGTCCATGAGATTCATGCATGTTTTTAGTTGTTAGTTTGAGTTCTACCTAGCCCATGGTTTAAATCTTTGCTATGAGATGGGGATGATATTCGGCCATGGGTGTTGTCTTCTTGGTTGATGTTTGATATTTGATGTTGTGGTGATGAGGCATGAAGATGAGTTAAGTTTCGGCTAAGGTGGATTTGTGTTGATGTCATTTGCATGCTAAGTGTGAAGCTTTGTAATGATACATGTGTATGGTGCTTTTGATGTTGTGAATGGAAGTAGAGGAAAAGTAAAAGAAAATTTATGTAGAAATGTGATATATGTGGATTTATAGGATGTTACAAATATATGTGAAGCCATGCTAGATTAGGAAAAATTCAGTCAAGTGTTCATGAGATGAAATTTTGTGTTTACGTGAATTAAAGATGATAGTATAGTTGATATTATATATATATATGTATGCATATTCGGCCATCAAATTAAGAGCATAGGTGATGATGAGTCTAAGCTTTGTACATTCGGCCATATATATATATATATATATGCATGTGTGATTGGATTATTGATAGTAGGGCGATAGCATATGGTTATTAGCCGAATAGCTAAGAGCATAAGGTAGCAAGATCTAAATTTTACCATGCCGTTCCGTATGTCATAAAATCATTAAAATGTGAATACCAATATATGTAGCAAAGCGATTGAATGAGTTAATTTATTTGTTTAAGCTCAAGATCCTAAAGGAGAGGCGTCCAACAAGGGGAAATCGAAGGTCATCGAGTAGCTGACTTGGAATTATTTTACCCAACACAAGGTAAGTTATTAAGCATATAGTTGGTATTGATTTAAATGATCGTAATACCTATGCAATTGTGTTTAATGAGGTGAAATGTATACAAATGTATATGTATGTAGAGATGAAATTGTCGAATGTAAAAGGAAGTGAAGCGTATATAGTGGCTGGTTTTCGGCACTAAGTATGCGGACGAAGTGTTCACGGTTGAGAGAATGGCACTAAGTGTGCGGGCTTGAAATGCATGGCACTAAGTGTGCGAGTTTAAAGTACATGGCACTAAGTGTGCGTGGTTGATTATTAAGCACTATGTGTGCGAACCCACTATATAAATATATATATATATATATATTTTCTATCAATTATTTATATTAAGGGTGCGACCTTACGAATCGATTTGAACAATGGAAAGGGTAAGTACCTTGAGTTCATGGCTAATAGGTGCTATGTTTATATATGGAGTTGAGCGTGGTAAGTTTTGAACCTACGTGATGATTATAATTGAAGTCACGTACATAAGGTTCATCGTGGAATAGGTGAAAGTTCGTTTAGTTGTATGATTGTAACGAAAATAAAATGATGTATGGAAATGCCTCAATTATCCTATTGAATAGCGTATGAAATGTCAATGTAGGACTTGGAATGAGATTGAATCGTAAGGTCTAAGAAACTATGGCATAGTTCGGTATGGATGGAGTACTTAGCCTCATTTCGTTGTTTCCTCTTGTGAAAATTTTATTAATGGATGGTAGTGTAATGCTTATGACTTACTGAGTTATATACTCATTCGGTGTTTGCTTGTCACCCATTTTAGGTTTCTTGGACTCGACTTTTTGCGTATTCGGGACCGTCATCGAAGTCATCACACCAGCTTGCAACTTTTGGTATCTTCTTCTTAGTTGGTCTAAGAGAACATTTCGCATGTATAGGCTATTATGTTTGTTTGAACTTTGGTATGTAAAACTTTGGATAGCCATGCGAAAATGGCTTATATACGTTTTTAGCATAGTACTATAATCGTTTGTATGTTGATCACTAAGAGGTATGGAAATGTTTGGAAACGATTAGCCATTGGAATGGTTAATCATGATTATACTTTGTGTTATGTATGCAAAAAGGGCTAATTGAATCATGGAAACTATGAAATGGGTAAAGTCTACCTTAAAGGCAGATGCTGACAGCAGCAGTGATGTGGATGTGAAAAATCACTAAAAATAGTAGGAATGGAATTAAATAGTGAATAAATTATGTAAATGAACCTTGATGAATCTACTTTCATATGGAAGAAACGAAATGGTCATATGAGTTGTATGTTAGGAGATATTTAGGTTTTCGTGAAACAGGGCCAGAACGGTTTCTGGATTCCCTGTTCCAACTTTGGAAATTCATTATAAATTAACCCGAGAAATTTAGAAGTCATGCCATATATTTATAGATTCCTTTTTGAGTCTAGTTTCTATAGAAACAAACGACATCAGTATTGAAGCCCTGTACAGGGAGATATCCAGGTCGTAATGCATGAAGGTCAGTGTAGTCGCACCCTGGAACAGTGGAGACTTTAACTAATAAACTCTACTAATTGGCCTGACCAAAAATTCTATAAAACAATTTGTAGATGGATATATGAGTCTAGTTTCAGGGAAAAATCACGAAACTGATTTTCGAGTTGTAGAACTCAAGATATGATTTTTAAGGTGACAGTGACACAGTTAGCCGGCTGTCTGGAAAATTTTTTTTATGAACGGTGAAATTAAGTGAACGAAGTCTGTTAACCCCTCGTGTCCAACCCCGGCGACGGTCTCGGGTACGCGGTGTTACATTAGGGGTGTTACACATTCAATGGGATTTGCTGGTGTGATGGAGAGTGTTAGCTTAATGTTACACTTATGGGATATGTTGGACTCTTTAAGTCAAAGAGAGGAGTCATAATGAGATTCGCTTATCCAACAAAAATGAATATGTGAATAAGATTGTGTTTTCCAAAATAATATGTTTTACTGTTTAAAGTTAATTGACAACATGTACCTGAAAACTAAGCTTCTCGTAAGTATGGTGAACCCATTTTATAGAAAAACAACCATGATAAATCTTTTATTTAACTTATATTTTGTACGTACTATGTGGTTTTTCTGTACATTCACTAAGTTCGTAATAGCTCACACACTCTTTTCTAAACAATTGCAGGCAGCTAGATTGCACGATGAGTACTAGAGAAGCGGGTGATCCAGGAGAGGCATAAACATTGAATATGTGACACAAACAAACTCTGGGATTCCTCTTGGGCTTAAAGACATCTTTCTATCTGTTGGCTTTGCCAATTGCTCTAAGACTTAGTTTCTTTATGTTTTTGATACATTTTTCGAACCAATAAATCTATATATATACCTGAATCTTAAGTATGCTAACTTGTCGGTATGAATAACATTCAAAACCACGTTTGATGTTTTCTTAATTATGAGTTCATGTCTATGCATTTAATTTCTCATCAAAGTGATCACCATAAGATAGAGTATGAAAAAAACAATACTGACTAATTTTGAGAAGATGTCGAACTGTGCAAGGTACGAACCCTAACGTTTAGTGAATTGCCACCTACGAACCCTTAATAGTTTTCAATGCGTGGAATAGGAAAGACCCTGCAATGTGAGTTTTCTGATTCTAAGCACAAAAAGATCCTTCACAAGGCTTACCCTATTTAGGGAGTCTTACTCTGCAAAGACTAAGAATGCACGAGCCATGCAAGGGAATGCAAAGTTAAGCTTTTGCAAACAAAGTAGGTTTGTAAATTACTACTGATACGTACCATTAATAAAGTGATGTGAGTTCACGAGCTTGTGCTTCCTCAAATCTGAACATGTTTTATGCAGTGTGTTTGAGATTTGGTTGCTATTCGACTGGTGAGTTAGTTAAATGGCTAAATTCCATAGCTCGGGTCCAATGATCAACCCGAGTATGGGGTGTTTCATTTATTGGTATTAGAGCTAGGATTGGTTAATTTGCTAGGTTTGCTAGGTTGATTAACTTGTTAGGTTCTCTAGGTTGGTTAATCTGTTAAGTTCGGCAGGTCTGCAAATTACTTGAAGTAAAAAAATATGATTGTCTATTGTTTTTTGGTATGATTGGGAGAAACACATTGCCTTTATTCAGCTATTTCTTTTTCAGGAGTATGCCTTGGATCACTTTCCACTAATCACTTTCTTAGTGGTTGTGCTCACAGTTACGTTTACTGAGTTGTGCTCGAAATGGAGATGTGTGAGCTATGTTCACAAATGTATTTGGTGAACTATGCTTGAAAATCATACTTGTTCTAGATCGTGACTTTTTTTAGCTGTCGATAGTCAATACATAATCATATGGACCTGTTCTTTTTCTTAACAAATAACACTAGAGCACCTCAAGAAGAAAAATTAGGTAAAGGAAAACCCTTATTTGTCAACTGTTGCACTTGTGCTTTCAACTCTGTAGGTGCCATTCTGTAAGGAGATATCAATATCAGAGATGTTCACAACACTAACTCAATTGAAAACTCAACCTCTCAAATCGGCGGTAACCTGGGTAACTCCTCTAGAAACACATCTGAATACTCACATACCACTAGAATCGATTCTAGCAATTATTAACTCTAGAATCAAATATAGAAGCAAGATAAACTTCATAACTTTTTCTAACATATTTATGTGCTGACATAGCTGAAATAACATTAGACATGCTATCTAATCTATCTAATTATATCTTAAGCTTTTCACCGTTTGACACTTTAACATAATAAGCTTTTGTCTACAGTTCACAAAGGAATCATGCTGACTTAACCAGTCCATACCCAAAATCGCTTAAATTCATCAAAGGGTAGTAACATTAAATCAGCCGAAAATATAACACCCCTTACCTGTATTCGATGTCAGAACAGGGTACGAGGCATTATTGGACTTAAACATAAGTAAACATACAAAATCGAGACATAAATTTTTGTCAAATTTAAAACTTTTCATTTACATTCAGATTGTCCTCAAAACGAGCCTACGTGGCCCAAAACATGCATTGGAAGCGGTTCGGGACTAAACCGAGAACTTTGGAAAATTTCACAACACTTAGAAAATTTTTCATGATTAAGAACCATACGCCCGTGTGGCTTAGGACAGGCCCGTGTGGGCAGGCTGTGTGGTCACACATGCTCGTGTCCCTAACCTGTGTAACTCTCTATTTGTCGTCTATGAACAAATTGAAGTCATATGGCCAAGGCACACACCCATGTGCTTAGGCCGAGTGGTTGATTTAATTTTCACATTTTTTCATAAAATAGGTCACACGCCTAAGGGACACGCCTGTGCTTGAGGCCGTGTCATCCACATGGCTGAGATAGATGCCCTTGTCTCTACCCGTGTGCTTAATTCTGAGCATTCTGTTATACAACAATTAAGGTGCAGGGGACACACGCCTATGGGGCAAGCCGTGTAGACTAAAATAAGGCTACGTTCAGAGCCATATTGTCATCCTTCCATGAACAAATCTACACAACAAAACATAACATCATTCCATGTATGTACTTTCAACCAAATCAGCCACAACCAAGGCATCAATACCTCATTCACATGCTATCATTGATCATACATAAACATCACATATATCTCAACTCAAATGAAGCAAATTTTTCACATCCATGAAAACATCATCATATGCATAAATATATACTCAAACCAATATTAGCCAACACCATATGGCCATTTACAAAATAAATTATCAACCAATATAGGCCAACACATTAGGCCAATTCAATTATGACACATAAAAAAATGACCAAGTCCCTATACATGCCACAACTCAAAATATTTAAAACATTGGTACCCAAAATATTAAGTTGATAGTGTGATTGGATCTCCGACAATCTCCGATCCCTAAGCTGGCTTGGTGACACTATAAGACAAGGGAAAAGAAAGGGGAGTAAGCTATAAAGCTTAGTAAGTTTCCATGCAAATAATAAGCTTTATAAACTCACATTTAACATACAATTAACTTGAAGTAAATTAACATAAATGTCATTATAAATCTCATAATTAAACTTACTCAATCACAACCTTACCAAGGGATTCATCGCATATCGAGCTCATTAAGCATGAGTTTTATGTACATACCTGTACAAATTTACAGCATACCATAGTCTTTTAAAACATTGACATTCTCGTTGCATTTCCCATTGAACCACTTGGAATACTAAAGGATACTCGGGACTCCCACACACATAGTACTATACCAATGCCATATCCCAGATATGGTCTTACATGGGATCTCGTGTTGATGCCAATAGCCTAGCTATGTTCTTACACAAATCTTCATATCGATGCCTTATCCCAGATATGGTCTTACACGTAATCTCAAATAACCCTAATACCATGACATTTGTATCCTATCTATTCCTTAAGTTCAACCAGGATTTCTCACTTAACAAACTTTTTCGATCACGTTCAAGATAAAATCACAATTACTACAATATTGAAGCAATTAAAGCATAAATAATAGTGCATTATTTACATAAGAACTTACCTCGTTACAAAAATAGTAGGAAATGGACCTAATTGTCAAATAATTTTCTCCCGATCTAGGTCTGAACCTCATTTCTCTTGATCTATAATAGCAAATTTAACTCATTTATTAATCACATTACTCAATTCATTCCAAAACTTACATTATGGAAAAATTACATTTTTGCCCTTAAACTTTAACATATTTACATTTTAGTACCTAGGCTCGTAAAATGAAATCTATTCAATTTCATTAAGTCCTAAGCCTAGTCAAATCTCTTTCATGATTATAACAGCTCACATTTTCCATTTAATCACACTTCTATACACATTTTGAAATCTTTTTAGAAATAGGTCCTTTTAACATTTTCATCAAAAATCACCTAGTAAAAGTTGTTTATCTAACATTAAATTTGCATAATCTACCACTAGACATCAAAATACACAAATATCTAACATGGTTCAAACCCTAGACCTCAATCATCTCTCAAATTAATGGTAGAAATAGATAGATCAGGTGATAACGACTTCAAAAATGTAAAGAGCATTAAAAACAGGGCAAGAACAGACTTACAATTGAGCTTGAAAAGTGGAAAAACCCTAGCTATGTTCTCCTTGCAAATTCCAGCCAAGCGTGAAGAAGATGGACTAAATTTTGGCTTGATTTTTGGTTTTTAATTCATTTAATTACTAAATGACCAAAATGCCCTTTTTTTAAAACACTAAAATTCTCTTACCTCATGTCTATTTTTGTCCAACTTAAAGTAAAATGAACTAATTACCATCTAAGGACCTTTAATTTAAAATATCATAACAATTAGACACCTCTAGCATGTAGAACTCAACTTTTGCAATTTTTATAATTTAGTCCTTTTTGCTAAATTGAGTGCTCAAACGTCAAAATTTTCGAACGAAATTTTCATGAAATCATTCCATAAAACTATAGACCATGAAAAATGTAATAAAAACAAGTTTTTCTATGTTGGGTTTGTGGTCCCGAAACCATTGTTCTGACTAGGCCAAAAATCAAGCTGTAAAAGAAAAGTTGCAACCCTGAATCATCAAAGAACGGTTTTTTACAAACTTTATCAACTAAAACATACTAACTTAGGGGGTTTGTTACTTTAACCATAAATTCAGTAGACTTGAAAGGCAATTTCTTATCTGACACTAAAGTCGTGTATACATATGAATGTGCTGATTCCGGATCAATCAAAGCAGTAACATTAGTATCAAAGATAGAAAATGTACCAGTAATAACATTTGGCGCTAAAGCTTCCTCTCGTGCACGGACTGCATAAGCTCTGGTCTTACTTAGTCTATTAGTTTGAGCCTTTTCTTTTTCAGACCTTGCCAAGCAATCTTTGAGATAACGTTTATATGAACCACATTTGAAACATGACCCGTCTTCCAATTTGCATTCACTGAAGTGTCGTCTACTACATTGTTGGCATTCAGGCTTGTTGCTCTTGACACTACCTACGCTCACTACAGACCTAGTTTGAGGTTTCAAGCTCGAATACTATTTACCTCGATCCTTCCCAAAATAACCTACCAAAGCTTATGAACGACTATGATATTCTTTTGATTTCTTCGATGGTGACGAGTATGACATTTCCAAATGTCATTTTCTCGAATCACAGGCCTTAGAATAGGCTTTTTCTTTTCTTTGCTAAGCTTTTAAGCTTTGTTATCCTTGTCAACTAAAATCACGAATTCTTTCAACTCAAGAATCCTAACAAGCAATTTAATTGTAACATCCTGATTTTTGGGTTTTTCACGATTCTTGATATTTTAAGTAAATTTCTAAAATTTGGTATGTGATTATGGAATTCATAATTTGGGTATGTAAATAGGCTTATGGAAGGCCCATGAGTTGGCCAAAACCCGGTAGAATTTTTAAATTTTGGACTTAGGAGTTAGGGGTTTTGGCTAGGTGCCCTTATATAAAGTTGTGGGTAACATGCATCACAAAAAGAGCTGTAGTAAAGTGGCAAGGGTGACACCACTAAGTTCCTAAAAAGGTGGCATGTGGAGCATAAGGGAAGACCAGGGATCGATCCCCTATGTTGGCAAATAAGAGCATTTATTTTTATGTGCAGGAAGGGTAAGTGTTGGAACCTAAGTGGATTCTGTAAGAGGAGAGTTGGATCAAGTCAAATGCATAGATTAAGGAGGGATAAGGGGAGAGATTTTAGGTATTTGATATGGAGATAGAGTTTTCCGAATAAGGGAGATTGGAGAGGGGATTTTCGGCAGAGGGGTTTTAGTTAGGGATTTTCGGCACTTAGGTATTGGTGTGCCGTTTTCTCCCTTGAGGTTAGTCTTTTTCTCTCTTTTTCTTTTTGCAGCCAAACCTACCTTCTCTTCTTCCATCTTTTCTTCCTTCTCTTTCTTTCAAACCAGCCCATTATTTCCCTTCATTCACTCATTATTTCTTTCCTTTATCTCTACTTCTTCCGAAATACCGCAAAAGCCGAAATCAGTGAAGCTAAGGGGGGTGCCGATTCTTTTTGACCAGCAACCTTTTCTTTCCTTTTCAATTGTTGGCGTTCAATTCCGTTACCTTTTAGGCATCCAGATTCAAGAGGAGAAAGACTGTGGTAAGTGCCCAAACTCTAAACGATTCCTAGAGTAACTGTTGGCCAAAAGCCGAAACCCTATAATTTAGGGAGATGGCCGAATATGGGTATAGGCTTTATGGGGTCTTATTTTAATATTTTTGTGGTTTATTTAGTGGAGGAGTAGCAAGGTGTAGTGTCGACTTGGGGTAGCTTGGATCTCCAGAGTGGCTAGACCTAGTCATCAATCGCGACAAAGGTAAGATTCCTAAGGCCATTATGGATGGTGGCCGAATGTGTAAGTATTAGTATTAGATGATTTTTGGTTTGGTTCAATTATGGGAAGCTGATTATTAATGGTGGATTATAGGAGAAATCGTGTAGGAGATTTCGTCGAGGAATATCGCCAAACAGTTGTGTATCGAACCCTTTTTCATAGCTTAAAGCGATAAATGTTGAAAAGCCGAAATGCCGAAATTCTGGCATTTCAAGGACTGGTGAGCAAGATAACGCTCACTAGTTAGTTAGAATCGATGAGATGATGATTGGGAACAATGGAAACGATAAGAATGTGATGTTTGGCGTTCTCGGTAAGTTGGGCCTCGAGGGGCTGAAGTGGGGCCCATTGAGCTTTTGGGCCCATTTGGGTAAATTTGGTAGAAAAGGAGAACTTGTTAAATTGCACATTGTGACTGATAAAACCGTTATAGAATATAGGCTAAATGGGCCTAAATGACAAAATTGGCTAAGTAGGGCCTATTAGAGGTTTTTAGGCCCAATAACTCAATTTCGTTAAAAATGGGCCAGACTCACTATTTGCACACATGAATTGTTAGTAACCGTTAATGAACTTGGAAATCCTAATTTTTGGAAAAATTACAAGATTACCCTTACAACATGAAAATGACCGTTTGGCCCCTAGGTAAAAATGACCATTATACCTTTAGGGTTTATGTATGAATTTAATACATGGGATTTTGATAGACATGGTATGTATGATATGCACATGACATGTATGATATGCACATGATATGTATGATATGCACATGATGTAATCATAAATGCATTGGGTTGGGTTTTTATATGAATGGAGGAAGTGAAAAAGGGCCTATGCCCCAGTTAGTAAAGGGCTTATGCCCCAGTTATTAAAGGGCTTATGCCCAGTTATTAAAAGGGCTTTTGCCTCGATTATTAAAGAGGATAGGCCTCGGTTATATGATAAAGCGACTATCTTTGCCGGTGGAGAGTTATGGCGGGCTGGGTTGAGTTAATCCCCACATGGTGTGTTGGTTAGTACGGGTGGAGAGTAGCGGATGGTGGGTTGAGTAGTCTTCCCAAATGGGCTTGCATTCTTTCATTGACATTATATGTGATATTGAAATGGGCCTATGGGCCATACCGTTTACAGTAAAGGCTTCGACCCAGTAATATGAAATATGAAAAGGCTTCGGCCCAATGTTATGAGATATGAAATATGAAAAGGGCTATGGCCCAGTACATGTTGAGATTGGATTTGGGCTTAGGCCCAACAGGCTGTATTGTTTTAGGCTCCGAAAGGGGCTTGTTGCACACTGAGTTTCCAAACTCACCCCCATTTCCTTAACCTTGCAGGTGAGCCTTGATGTGGGGACTTGGGCCGGAGGGGATTCAAAGTAGCCACGGTGATCGCCTTTGGACTTTTAAATAAGCGTTGGTTTTCATTAAATTTCCTTTAATTATTATTTATTTTTGGGTTTTAATATAGCCATTTTAACTTTCCTTTTATTTCTTTTCGGGATTATTTTAATTTTAATAACTTTAAACCAGGTTGATAATTATTCAAATGGGCTAGACTTAGGACGTGTTTTCAAAACGATACTTGTTTTCAAAATAGCTCAACGCCACGATTAATCGATTTATCAAAGACGTCCACTTAAACAATTTTAAACTCGATATAACAAAGTGTGGCTATGGTTGTGGGCATGTCTAGGATTGGATCCAATCAAAGAGCTTCGTACTTAAGCAGCCTTCATGGCTCACCTCCTCTGTCTCGGATACCTACCTGGTGCGCAGCTTCCATACACTTTGTTAACTCAACAAAATATATGGTTTTTAAAACACTAAGACGGAACGTGGGTTTTCAACTCCAATGTGGCACGTCAGATTAGGCCATAACTTCTGGGCTGGGTTTGGGGTGTTACATTTAGTGGTATCAGAGCCAGGTTGCAACAACTGGGCTATGGATTAGGTTCAAAAATATTTCAAAAAAAATTTAGGTCTAAGAAGGGTATTTTTGGAAATGGTTCTTGAAAATTCTTTTCAAAGATGTTTTACAGAGTATACATGTTAAAATGGTCCAAGTTTTTCTGTTTTAAACCAAGAGTTCAAAATAAAGGGTGTTTTCAAATCAAAGTTTTCAAATTTCTATTTTCGGTGATCAAAAACATGGTTTTCAAGTTTTCAAGAAAGAGGTGGCGCACTGAATCCCTGGCACCAAGTCTGTAAGTATATTTTCTTTTCGCTATATGATAATGATATGATATTATGAATAGTGCTGAGACTTTACTATGATACTGTAGATAGGGTAAAACTGTGAAACGGTAGAAATGAGACTGTAGCTAGACTACGACGATACGAAAGCAATTCTTGAACTGCTACATTTCCATTAGACATTTTCTTAATAAACAGTGGAACATTATACTAATTTTATAAAATTTCTAAATCGGATAATTCGATATGAGTACAAGAGGAGTTCATGGACGAGGCCGCGGACGTGGTCGCGGAAGGGTGCAAGCTGAATCTTAATCCTCAGGGCATAGGCCAGCTGAGGAGCCATCTGTGCCACAAGCAACGGAGACCGGGTCTTATGATCGGGCTGCGGGGGATGATGCTTTGTCCCAAGTCATGTTAAGGGTTTTAGAAAGAGTTCCTGGAGCTAGTACTGGGACAATGAATAGAGGGTCTATATCGGATCGACTCCGGGCCAACGGGGCAGAAGTATTTAGGGGTGTATCTGGAGTAGCTGTGACGTCCCTAATTTGACCCTAGTCGGGAAGTGGTGTCGGGACCGTTAAACCGAGTCTTATAAGTAATTAGAAGTTATATTCTATGTTTATGATGTTAGCAAATGCATGTGTGAAAGTTGCATGCATTAATTTGATCATTTCCATGTGAATTTATTTAGATGGACTTATATGAAACATTGTTGAAAGGTGATAGGCCAATCTTCAAAGGTCTAATAGTACATGCATGCAAAAGTATGGTTTTGCATGTCAATTTACCCAAAGAGAGGAAGTGGCGGCCATGGTGATGAATATGGGCAAAAGAAAACATGTCTTAAACATGTTTTGCTAGTGGTGGATGTTAGAAATAATAAAATAAGAGTATGGAAAAAAAATCAATGTTAGTAGGATGAGAAACAAAAAAAAAGTGTTCATCTTTCTCCATAGCCCTTGGCCGAATATCCTAAAGAAAGAAAAGAAAAAAAAATTTGTTCATCTATTTTCACTTCTTGGCCGAAAATACTAAGGAAAAAGGGGGAGGATTTTTGCTTCATGCTTGGGTTGGAAGAGATCTAGAAGGAGATTTGGCTAAGTTTGCATCAAGATTAAGGTATGTATGAGGTTGTGTTAGGAGTTTCATGCATGTTTTGGTTGCTAACTTGATGTGAATGTTAGCCATGGCTCAAATCTTTGTTATGCCATGGAAATGGTATTTGGCCAAAGTTGTTATGGTGATAAAGCCATTGCATGCTAAGTGTAAAGCTTGATGATGATGCATGCAATGATGGATTGTCTACTCTTGAGTAAGATTTTGAGTTTTCTTTTTGTTTAATCATGATTGAAGTTGAAAAGGAGCATGATTGTCATATTCGGCCATGATGCATTCATAAGCATGGTTCATGCTTCTTGCATGTTAGTTAAAATTTGTGTTTTGGATGGCTATGGACACCTTGAAATTCGGCCATGCTCATATATGTATATATATGTTTGCACATGATGTTTGGTTATGAACTAAGTGATGAATATGTTTGTTTAAAGAAGAAGATGTTGAAGAATGAATGTGAAATTGCAAGCACATTCGGCCTAGCACACATATGAGTGCTTGATGCTATATTATAAGTTTTGAGCAACAATATGCAAAGCATTAACTAGTAAAATGCATGCTGTTTTTGTGAGGTATTAAGTGCATAATTGGCCTCAACATGTACATGAATATTCGCCTTGGGTAGCCTATTGAAGGCCTTAGCTTTTCCTTGATGCTCGAATAAATTGTATTGAATTGCTTGATGTAGTATAAAATGTGCATGACCATTGTGTATTCAAGCTAAAGAGTGGCCATATGACCATTTAAACTCCTTGTCATATTCGCCATAAGCTAGCACAATGAGGTTTTAATAAATTGAATTTGTTTGAATTAGCTCAAGAGCTAAGAGGGCCACAATTGGACAAGGGAAGGAAAAGTGATCGAATAGCCGTAAAAGCCATTCGACAACATCCGAGGTAAGTCCTCAAGAAGTGACCTTACTTGAATTATGTGGAATGAAATATGGATGTATTGATTATTGATTTATGTGTGTATGAGTATTCGAATAATACCGGGCTAAGTCCGAAGGCGATTATGCTAGTGATTATAATTGTGTTTGAGCCTTAGTAACGAAAATGAAATATGTATGTCCAATGATTATTGATGTATGTGTGCATGAGAAATTGAATGATATCCGGGCTAAGCCCAAGACAATTATGCTGGAAATTATATCCGGTTAAGACCGAAGGCAATTGTGCTAGTGGCTACATCCGGGCTAAGACCAAGGCATTCGTGCGAGACATTCTATCCGGGCTAAGACCAAGGCATTTGTGCGTGGTTATATCCGGTTATATTCGAAGAATCTTGGGCTGGAGGTGAGTGTTGGTTGCTGTAATGAATTCAATTAGTACACTCGAAAAGCCCAAAGGATAAGGTACGTTATATGTGCATTGGAAAGTCGACATGTTTGAGCAACATTCGCTCAATCGACTAATGAATTTCAGTTATTGAATTGATTGATACTTTGTGAAAGTATATAATGATGAAGTGTGAAGTAAGAATGTGTATTAATGAAATGATGCATTTGGCTATGTGAATGTATTGCTGTAATTAGAGTTGATTATATTCCTTGAGACTTACTAAGCATAAAAATGCTTACCCGTTACTTTGGCTCTCTGTTTTATAGATTTCGCCGATAGCAATCGGATTCGGGATCAATAAAGTCAAGTCATCCACACTATCAACGCCTCTATTTTGGTATAAATTTTGTTTGAACTTTGAAATGGCATGTATAGGACTACCCTTGTTGGTTTAAAAATGTGGTGATGTATATGTATACGGCCATGCGAAAATGGCTCGTAAAAGGAAGCATGAACTTGGACTATTTTTGGTTTGTATGTATATATATGGTGTCATGATGTGATTATGGATTGGAAATGGGAGTGTTGGTCACATGATCAGCCATTGGTATGGTTAAAATGATCATATATGAACCTATGTATGGCAAGACTAGTTGGTTCATGGAGACTACAAAATAGGTAAGACCTACCTTAAAACAGATGCTGCCAGCTGCAGTGACGTGAATGTGAAAATCACCAAAATTTGTAGGAATGGTATTAAATAGTGAATAAGCTATGTAAATGAACCTTGATGAGTCTATTTTCATATGGAAGAAACGAAATGGTCATAGGAGTTACATGTTAAGAGATATTAAAGCTATTGTGAGACAGGGCCAGAACGGTTTCTGGGTCCCCTGTCGCAACTTTAAAAATTTACTATAAATTATCCAGAAATAATTAGGAGTCTTTCCTTATATGTACAGATTCCATTTTGAGTATAGTTTCATTAGAAACAAACGGCACCAGTATTAAAGTCCTGTACAGAGAGATATTCAAGTTATAACGCGCGAAGGTCAGAGCAGTCGATCCCTGTAACATGGGTGACTTTAACTAATAAACTGTACCAATTGGTCCGACCAAAAATTCTAGAAATAAATACATGGATGGTTATATGAGTCTAAATTCAGGGAAAATTTACAAAACCAGTTTCCAAGTTTTGAAACTCGAGATATGATTTTTAAGGCGACGGTGACGCAGTTTTCCAGCCTGACTGGAAATGTCAAATTGGTGGGCAAAACATGTGAACTTGGCTTGTTAACCCCTCGTGTCCGACACCGGCGATGGTCTCGGGTTCGGGGTGTTACAGTAGCCCTAAATGTGGCAGAATATTGGCTATAGGCAACAGAACGGATCATGGACGATCTAGACTGCTCAGTGGAGAAAAAGCTAAAAGGAGCTGTGTCGCTGCTACATGACGAGGCATACCGATGGTGGATCACCGTAAGGGAGAGTACCCCAATTGAGCAGGTAACTTGGGAATTGTTCAAAACTGCTTTTAAAGGGAGGTATGTTGGAGCAAGCTATGTGGATGCTCGTCGGAAGGAATTCTTGAATCTGACTCAGGGTGATAAGACTGTAGCAGAGTATGAGGTAGAATTTTTTAGGCTGAGTCGATATGCTAGTGGGATAGTGGCAACTGAATATGAGCGCAGTGTCCGATTTGAGGATGGTCTCCGCGATGAGCTTAGGATATTGATAGCTTTACAGAGGGAGCGTGGTTTTGCTGCATTGGTAGAGAAGGCTAAGATAGCCAAGGAGGTGAAGTTGACTGAGCGACAGAATCGTGAGAAGGATCGACCCAGATTTAAGAGGGATTTTAGACCCTCAAGTGCCACGAATCAAAATGCTAAAAGAGCAAGGATGGAAGAACCGGTTCGAGCAGTTCCAGTAAATACTTATAGACTGTAGGCTTGCAGGGACTGTGGTAAGGTGCATTTGGGGGAGTGCTGGAAACGAACTGGAGCATGTTTTCGATGTGGGTCTAAGGAACATAAGTTCAGAGAGTGTCCTCGGAGGACAGCTCAGGAGCTAGCTGTAGAGCAAAGGGATGTCCAACCACGGCGAGGAGGACCACTACCACAGAGGGGTCGTGGGCAAGGTAGAGGTGGCAATGGTAATGGACGAGGACATGGGGCACCTGGTAGGGGTGCTGGACACGCTGAAGCTCGACAACCGGCGTTGGTTTATGCTACACGACATCGTGAGGAGGGTGACGCTCCTGATGTTATAACTGGTACGTTCTTCATTTATAGCATGCCTTACACTGCTTTGATTGATGTGGGTTCCACTCACTCGTATGTAGCTTGTGATGTATCTGAGGCTTTGGATGTGCTTCCTGAGGAGACTGTGAGTAGGGTATCAGTGATAAGTCCATTGGGACATTCGGTTAAGGTAGATAAACTTTTTAGGGCAGTACCGTTAGTGACACAAGACAAAATCTTTGAAGGAGATTTGATGGAGCTGCATTTGGGGATTTTGATCTTATCTTGGGAATAGACTGGTTAGCTAAGCACAAGGCGACGTTGGATTGTGCTGAAAAGAGGATGGTACCACGAACTGCTGAAGATGAGGAGATAATGGTCATGGGGGAACGAAGGGATTATTTGTCCAATGTTGTTTTGGCTTTAAGAGTCGAGAAGTTGATTCTGAAAGGTTGTGAGGCATACTTGGCCCTTGTAAGTCAAACTAGACTTGAGGAGATAACGGTAGAGTCGATTAGAACTATTAAGGAATTTCAGGATGTATTCCCAGATGAACTTCCTGGATTACCCCCAAGCAGAGAAGTCGAGTTTGGAATCGACTTATTACCTGGAACAGCTCCGTGTCCATTGCACCTTATAGGATGGCACCAAAGGAATTGGTGGAATTGAAAGCTCGAATCTGAGGCTGTTGGATAGAGGTTTATAAGACCAAGTGTCTCCCCGTGGGGTGCACCAGTACTATTCGTAAAGAAGAAAGATGGGACTATGCGAATGTGTATTGACTATCGGCAGTTGAATAAACTGACGATCAAGAATAAGTATCCGTTACCAAGAATCGACGATCTGTTCGACCAATTAAAAGGAGCCTCGGTATTTTCTAAGATCGACCTTCGGTCAGGATATCATTAATTAAGAGTTAAAGAGGTGGATGTTTATAAGACGACGTTCAGGACTCGATACGGTCATTACAAGTTTCTGGTAATGCCTTTTGGACTGACTAATGCACTGGCGGCATTCATGGATTTGATGAATCGGGTGTTCCAACCATACTTGGATCGGTTCATAGTTGTTTTTATTGATGTTATCTTAGTGTATTCGGAAACGGAAGAGAAGCATGATGAGCATCTTCGTGTAGTGCTGCAAGTGTTAAGGGAGAAGCAACTTTATGCAAAGTTTAGTAAGTTCGAGTTTTGGCTGAAAGAAGTTACCTTCTTAGGGCATGTTGTGTCTGCCGAGGGGATCAAGGTGGACCCTCGAAAGATTGAAGCAATTTTGGAATGGAAGCCACTGAGGTCGGTAACAGAGATCCGAAGTTTTCTGGGGTTGACAGGTTATTATCGGAGATTCGTGAAAGGATTTTACGTGTTGGCGACAGATTATCTAAACTTATAAGGAAGGAGCACCTTTTGTTTGGACAAATAAGCAGCAAGAGGCTTTTGAGAAGTTGAAGAAGGTTTGGACGGAAGCGCCAGTGTTGATTCAGCCAGAGTCTGGTAAGGATTTCACTGTGTACAGTGATGCGTCACATGTAGGTTTGGGCTGCGTGTTGATGCAAGAGGGTAAAGGGGTCGCTTATGCTTCACGACAGCTTAAGCTGCACAAGGTGAACTACCCTATGCATGACTTGGAATTGGCAGCAGTAATCTTTGCACTTAAGATATGGAGGCATTACCTGTATGGGGAGAAATGCATCATCTATACGGATCACAAGAGTCTTAAGTACTTGCTGACTCAAAAGGAGCTGAATCTTAGGCAACGAAGGTGGATGGAGTTGTTAAAGGACTATGACTGTTCGATTGAGTACCATCCAGGTAAGGCGAATGTCGTGGCTGATGTGCTAAGTCGAAGGGCTATGGCGGAATTAAAGGCGATGTTTGCTCGTCTAAGTTTGTATGACGACGGAAGCTTATTGGCAGAGTTGCAAGTAAGACTGACTTGGGTAGAACAGATTAAGAAGCAACAGTTGGAGGATGAGTCGTTGGTTTCTCGATTTCAGCAAGTTGAGAAGGGGAAGAATCCGGACTTTGGGTTAAATAATGAGGGAGTTCTTTGTTTTCGAGGAAGAATTTGTATGCCGAAAGACTCTGACTTGAGATTTATGATTTTGAAAGAGGCACATAATGGACATTGTGCTATGCATCCAGGAGGGAGTAAGTTGTATCGAGACTTGTGAGAGCAATATTGGTGGCCTGGGCTTAAGCGAGAAGTGACCGAATTTGTAGGGAGATGTTTGACATGTCAACAAGTGAAGGCCAAGCATCAACTACCTTTGGGATTGTTACAGCCGGTAAAGATACCACTTTGGAAGTGGGAAAGGGTAACTATGGACTTTGTAAGTGGGTTGCCGTTGACACCTTCTAAGAAGGATTCAGTTTGGGTGATTGTGGATAGACTCACGAAATCTGCTCATTTCATACCTGTCCGAACCGATTACTCACTTCAGAAGTTGGCCAAATTGTATGTGGCGGAAATAGTATGGTTGCATGGTGTGCCAGCATCGATAATTTCAGACCGAGACCCAAGGTTTACATCTTGATTTTGGTAGAAGTTGCATGAGGCATTGGGAACACGATTGGATTTCCGTACGGCTTTTCACCCTCAATCGGATGGGCAGTCAGAGAGGGTTATCTAGATTTTAGAGGATATGTTGAAGGGTTGTGCTATTGAGTTTAGAGGCAGCTAGGAGGACCATTTGCCATTGGCGGAGTTCGCGTAAAACAAGAGTTACCAAGCAAGTATTCAGATGGCTCCATATGAGGCACTATATGGGCGAAGGTGTCGTTCACCTACTTGTTGGGCAGAATTGGGGGAAAGGCAAATACTTTGTAACACCCCGAACCCGAGACCATCGCCGGTGTCGGACACGAGGGGTTAGCAAGCCAAGTTCACTTGTTTTGCCCATCCATTGGACATTTCCAGTCAGGCTAGAAAAACTGCGTCACTGTTGCCTTAAAAATCATATCTCGAGTTTCAAAACTCGGAAACTGGTTTCGTAAATTTTCCCTGAATTTAGACTCATATATCCATCCATGGATTTATTTCTAGAATTTTTGGTCGGGCCAATTTGTACAGTTTATTAGTTAAATTCACCCATGTTACAGGGATCGACTGCTCTGACCTTCGCGCGGTATAACTTGAATATCTCTCTGTACAGGGCTTTAATGCTGGTGGCGTTTGTTTCTAATGAAACTAGACTCAAAATGGAATCTTTAAATATAAGGTATGTCTCCTAATTCTTTCTGTATAATTTATAGTAAATTTTTAAAGTTGCGACAGGGAACCCAGAAACCGTTCTGGCCCTGTCTTACAATAGTTTTAATATCTCTTAACATGTAACTCCTATGACCATTTCGTTTCTTCCATATGAAAATAGACTCATCAATGTTCATTTACATAGCTGATTCACTATTTAATACCATTCCTACAAATTTTGGTGATTTTTCACATTCACGTTACTGCAGCTGGCAGCATCTGTTTTTAAGGTAGGTCTTACCTATTTTGTAGTCTCCATGAACCAACTAGTCTTGCCTTACATAGGTCCACATATGATCATTTTAACCATGCCAATGGCTGATCATGTGACCAACATTCCCATTTCCAATTCATAGTCACATCATGACACCATATATATATATACAAACCGCAAATAGTTTAAGTTGATACTTCACTATTACGAGCCATTTTCGCATGGCCGTATACATATACATCATAACATATTTAAACCAACAAGGGTAGTCCTATACATGCCATTTCAAGTTCAACCAAGAATTTATACCAAAATGGGGGCTTGATAGTGTGGATGACTTCGACTTCAACGATCCCGAATCCGATTGCTATCGGCGAAATCTAAGCGAGAGCCAAAGCAATGAGTAAGCATTTTTATGCTTAGTAAGTCTCAAGGAATATAATCAACTCTAATTACAGCAATACATTCACATAGTTAAATGTATCATTTCATTAATGCACATTCACATAATCATACTTACTTCACCATCCCAACTCTTATGTTCATACACAAATAACGGCTTCATTAAGGCCGATAACTCGTTCCATCATAGGAGCGGATATTCACACGCTCTTACTCCTAGCGGCATAAAGCACACACCGCACTTACCTTGTCATTGGGAAATTTCACAAGTGCATTAGCTGAAATTTTCCGGCAAGCTTATAATTTTCAAATCACATACCTTCGGAGTTTAACGGATGTCGCTACTCGATCAATCGCCTTGGGACATAGCCGGTTATGGTAACCCGCACCAAGGCCTCGGGACTTAACCCGGATATCACGATTTGCACAAATGCCTTGGTCTTAGCCGGATAGAATGACTTCGCATACGAATGCCTTGGTCTTAGCCGGATGTAGCCACTAGCACAATTGCCTTGGTCTTAACCGGTTATAATTTCCAGCATAATTGTCTTGAGGCTTAGCCGGATATCATTCAATTTCTCATGCACACATACATCAATAATCATTGGACATACATATTTATTTTCGTTACTAAGGCTCAAACACAATTATAATCACTAACATAATCGCCTTGGGACTTAGCCGGGTATCATTCGAATACTCATACACACATAAATCAATAATCAATACATCCATATTTCATTCCACATAATTCAAGTAAGGTCACTTCTTGAGGACTTACCTCGGATGTTGTCGAACGGCTTTTACGGCTATTCGATTACTTTTCCTTCCCTTGTCCAATTGTGGCCCTCTTAGCTCTTGAGCTAATTCAAACAAATTCAATTTATCAAAACCTCATTGTGCTAGCTTATGGCGAATATGACAAGGAATTTAAATGGTCATATGGCCACCCTTTAGCTTGAATACACAATGGTCATGCACATCTTATACTACATCAAGCAATTCAATACAATTTATTCGAGCATCAAGGAAAAGCTAAGGCCTTCAATAGGCTACCCAAGGCGAATATACTTGTCCATGTTGAGGCCAATTATGCACTTAATACCACACAAAAACAGCATGCATTTTACTAGTTAATGCTTTGCATATTGTAGCTCAAAACTTACAATATAGCATCAAGCACTCATATGTGTGCTAGGCGAATGTGCTTACAATTTCACAATTATTCTTCAACATCTTCTTCTTTAAACAAACTTATTCATCACTTCCTTCATAACCAAAACATCATGTGCAAACATATATATACATATATGAGCATGGCGAATTTCAAGGTGTCCATAGCCATCCAAAACACAAATTTTAACTAACATGCAAAAGCATGAACCATGCTCATGAATGCATCATGGCGAATATGACAATCATGCTCCTTTTCAACTTCAATCATGATAAAACAAAAGAAAGCTCAAAATCTTACTCAAGAGTAGACAATCCATCATTGCATGCATCATCATCAAGCTTCACACTTAGCATGCAATGGCTTTATCACCATAACAACTTTGGCCAAATACCATTTCCATGGCTTAACAAAGATTTGAGCCATGGCTAACATGCACATCAAGTTAGCAACCAAAACATGCGTGAAACTCCTAACACAACCTCATACATACCTTAATCTTGATGCAAACTTAGCCAAATCTCCTTCTAGATCTCTTCCAAACCAAGCATGAAGCAAAAATCCTCCTTCTTCCTTAGTTTTGGCTCAAAGAAAGGATGAACAAAATTTTTTCTTTCCTTCTCTACAACTCACGGCAATGGGGGGATTACCACACTCACACACATTTTTTTCATTTTTTATCACCCATACACCTTTGTTTATTATTTCACCCTAATGCACCAACAAAACATGTTTCATGACATGTTTAGCCCATCCTCCTTGTCATGGCGGCCACCACCTATAAAGGGGAATTTGACATGCAAGTCCATTATTTTGCATGCATGCTTTAATTAGTCATCACACATTTCCTATCATACTTTCAAAGTTCATTACTAAGTCCTTTCTTGTGGAATTCACCCTTATAACACTAAATCAATCATCATAAAATGTCATACATGAGCACACACATATTATAGGCATCAAAATAAATTTTTAATTATTTTTATGCCTCGGTTTTGTGGTCCCGAGACCACCTTCCGACTAGGGTCAATTTTGGGCTGTCACATACTTGGACCAGAGTTGGTAGTAGATACTGAAGACAAGATTAAGGTGATCAGGAATCGGTTAAAAGAGGCGGTGGATCGACAAAAGTCTTATACCGATCTGAAGCGTAAGGATATTGAATATGCAGTAGGGGACATGGTCTTTCTGAAAGTTTTGCCTTGGAAGAAGATATTGAGATTTGGTAAGAAAGGTAAGTTGAGCCCACGGTTTATTGGACCTTACCGAATCATTAAGCAGATAGGGCCGGTGCTTATCAGCTAGAGTTACCTCCAGAACTGGATCGCATTCACGATGTTTTCCATGTGTCCATGCTAAGGCGATGTCGTTTTGACCCAACTCATATCGTGCCAGTTGCGGAAATTGAAGTACGGGCGGATTTGACCTTTGAAGAGGAACTTGTGCAAATACTTGATCGCGATGTCAAGGTGTTGAAAAGGAGGCAGTCCCTTTAGTGAAGGTACTTTGGAGGAACCATGGCAAGGAAGAAGCTACTTGGGAGACCGAAGAGGCAATGCGTCAGCAGTACCCTCAACTGTTTGGATCAGGTAAATTTCGAGGCCGAAATTTCTTTAAGGAGGGTAGAGTTTAACATCCTAATTTTCGGGTTTTTCGCAATTCTTGATATTTTAAGTAAATTTCTAAAATTTGGTATGTGATTATGGAATTCATAATTTGGGTATGTAAATGGGCTTATGGAAGGCCCATGAGTTGGCCAAAACCCGATAGAATTTTTAAATTTTGGACTTAGGAGTTAGGGGTTCTGGCTAGGTGCCCTTATATAAAGTTGTGGGTAACATGCATCACAAAAAGAGCTATAGTAAAGTGGCAAGGGTGGCGCCACTAAGTTCCTAAAAAGGTGGCGTGTGGAGCATAAGGGAAGACCTGGGATTGATCCCCTGTGTTGGCAAATAAGAGCATTTATTTTTATGTGCGGGAAGGGTAAGTGTTGGAACCTAAGTGGATTCTGTAAGAGGAGAGTTGGATCAAGTCAAATGCATAGATTAAGGAGGGATAAGGGGAGAGATTTTAGGGATTTGATATGGAGATAGAGTTGGCCGAATAAGGGAGATTGAAGAGGGGATTTTCGGCAGAGGGGTTTTAGTTAGGGATTTTCGGCACTTAGGTATTGGTGTGCCGTTTTCTCCCTTAAGGTTAGCCTTCTTCTCTCTTTTTCTTTTTGCAGCTGAACCTACCATCTCTTCTTCCATCTTTTCTTCCTTCTCTTTCTTTCAAACCAGCCCATTATTTCTCTTCATTCACCCATTATTTCTTTCCCTTATCTCTACTTCTGCCGAAATACTGCAAAAGACAAAATCAGTGAAGCTAGGGGGGTACCGATTCTTTGTGACCAGCAACCTTTTCTTTCCTTTTCAATTGTTTACGTTCAATTCCTTTACCTTTTAGGCATCCGAATTCAAGAGGAGAAAGACTATGGTAAGTGCCCAAACTCTAAACGATTCCTAGAGTAACTGTTGGCCAAAAGTCGAAACCCTATAATTTAGAGAGATAGCCGAATATGGGTATAGGCTTTATGGGGTCTTCTTTTAATATTTTTGTGGTTTATTTAGTGGAGGAGCAGCAAGGTGTAGTGTCGACTTGGGGTAGCTTTGATCTCCGAAGTGGCTAGACCTAGTCATCAATCGCGACAAAGGTAAGATTCCTAAGGCCATTATGGATGGTGGCTGAATGTGTAAGTATTAGTATTTGATGATTTTTGGTTTGGTTCAATTATGGGAAGCTGATTATTAACGATGGATTATAGGAGAAATCGTGTAGGAGATCTCGTCGAGGAATATCGCCAAACAGGTGTGTAACGAACCCTTTTTCATAGCTTAAACCGATAAATGCCGAAAAGCCGAAATGCCGAAATTCTGGCATTTCGAGGACTGGTGAGCAAGCGAACCCTCACTAGTTAGTTAGAATCGATGAGATGATGATCGAGAACAATGGAAACAGTAAGAATGTGATTTTTGGCATTCTCCGTAAGTTGGGCCTCGAGGGGCCGAAGTGGGGCCCATTAGGCTTTCGGGCCCATTTGGGTAAGATTGGTAGAAAAGGACAACCTGTTAAATTGCGCATTGTGACTGATAAAACCGTTATTGAATATAGGCTAAATGGGTCTAGATGACGAAATTGGCTAAGTAGGGCCCATTAGAGGTTTTTTGGCCCAATAACTCAATTTCGTTAAAAATGGGCCAGACTCACTGTTTGCACACATGAATTGTTAGTAACCGTTAATGAACATGGAAACCTTAATTTTTGGTAAAATTACAAGATTACCCTTATAACATGAAAATGACCATTTTGCCCCTAGGTAAAAATGACCATTATACCCCTAGGGTTTATGTATGAATTTAATACATGGGATTTTGATAGACATGGTATGTATGATATGCACATGACAGGTATGATATGCACATGATATGTATGATATGCACATGATGTAATCATAAATGCATTGGGTTGGGTTTTATATGAATGGAGGAAGTGAAAAGGGCTTATGCCCTAGTTATTAAAGGGCTTATGCCCCATTATTAAAGGGCTTATGCCCGATTATTAAAAGGGCTTTTGCCCTGATTATTAAAAGAGGCTAGGCCTCGGTTATATGATAAAGCTATCTTTGCCGGTGGAGAGTTATGGCGGGGTGGGTTGAGTTAATCCCCACATGGTGTCTTGGTTGGTACGGGTAGAGAGTAGCGGATGGTGGGTTGAGTAGTCTCCCCAAATGGGCTTGCATTCTTTCATTGACATTATATGTGATATTGAAATGGGCCTATGGGCCATACCGATTTCTGATAAAGGCTTGACCCGATAATATGAAATATGAAAAGGCTTCGGCCCAGTGTTATGAAATATGAAATATGAAAAGGGCTATGGCCCAGTACATGTTGAGATTGGATTTGGGCTTAGGCCCAACAGGCTGTTATTGTTTTGGGCTCTGAAAGGGGCTTGTTGCACACTGAGTTTCCAAACTCACCCCCCTTTCCTTAACCTTGCAGGTGAACCTTGATGTGGGGACTTGGGCCGGAGGGGATTCAGAGTAGCCACGGTGATCGCCTTTGGACTTTTAAATAAGCATTGGTTTTCATTAAGTTTCCTTTAATTATTATTTATTTTTGGGTTGTAATAAGGTCATTTTAACTTTCCTTTTATTTCTTTTCGGGATTATTTTAATTTTAATAACTTTAAACCTGGTTGATAATTATTCAAATGGGCTAGACTTAGGACGTGTTTTCAAAACGATACTTGTTTTCAAAATAGCTCAACGCCACGATTAATCGATTTATCAAAGATGTCCACTTAAATAATTTTAAACTCAACATAACAAAGTGTGGCTATGGTTGTAGGCATGTCTAGGATTGGATCCAATCAAAGAGCTTGGTACTTAAGCAGCCTTCATGGCTCACCTCCTCTATCTCGGATACCTACCTGGTGCCCAGCTTCCATACACTTTGTTAACTCAACAAAATATATGGTTTTTTTTAAAACACTAAGACGGAACGTGGTTTTCAACTCCAATGTGGCACGTCAGATTCGGCCATAACGTTTGGGCCGGGTTTGGGGTGTTACATTAATATCCTCATTTAGTCCATCTCCAAATCAAGTACACATTACAGCTTCTGTTGGTACACATTCTCGAGCATATTTGCTAAGTTGTACAAATTTCCTCTATACTCCAATACTAAAATCTAGCCCTGTTTTAGTTTAAGAAATTCTTTACATTTCTTATCAAGAAATATTTGGCTCACATATTTGTTTCAGAATTCAGTTGAAAAAGAATTCCCAGTTAACTTGATCTCTCAATACAACTACAATTAAAGTGTTTCACCACTGATAAGTCGAATCTTTCAACAATTACACAACACATTTTAAAAATTCTACAGGAGTACATGATAATTCATCAAAAACCCTGATCGTATTTTCCAGCCAAAACTCGACTTTCTCTAGATTATCTTTGGACATAGCTCTAAATTCTTTAGCCCCATATTTACGAATTTCATCAATTAGAGGCTTGCTCAATTGTACTGATTCCAAACCCTGAGGAACTACATGGACCGGTTGGGGAACATGTAATGCCCAAAAAATTTAGGATCCTTGTTTTTGCAAGCTTTGGCTTAATTATCATGTTTGCTTTATTGTTTAAGTGCTTTGGGTGTGTTTGGGAGTGTTTGAGAAGCCTGGGTTCAAGTCTGGGCTTTTGTAAAAATTTTAGTTTTTCCCCTTAGTTGAACCTTGGCTTTAGGTTGTAGGCCTTATTAATAATAGTGCTTGTATTGTGACACAAAGAGAGCATGTGGTCTAGTGGCAATGTGGCGTGTTGCTTCTACTGGGGGGCTTGAGTTCGAGTCCTGAATTGCGCAATGGAGTAGTTATTGTGCTAGATGAGCTGTGTAGGTAGTGGAGTTGGACTGAAACACAACTAAGGAGAGTTTGAAGAGAGTTTGAATGGGATGTTGGCATAGATTAAGGAGGAAATCAGTGGAGAGATTGGGGGTGGATTAAGGACCTAGGTAAGTGGTTGTTGTTGGCCGAAAATAGCATTCTTTTGGTACCAATTTGGTCATAGGCACTTTGTACCAAAATTTTCTAGCGTTTGGCTTTTTGTTTCAGTAGCTTTTCTTCTTTTGGTTTTCTCTCTTTCGGGTTCAAGCCTGTTTTGAAGTAGCCATTTTGCGTTTTGATCATTCGGGTATTTTTCTACTTTGGCATTCTTTTCAAGTCTGACGTATTCTTGTTAACATTTTCATTTCTTTTATCTTCTTTGAGCAGTAGCCGAATATTCTATTCTCTCCCCATCGCCATTCTTTCATCTTCTTCAAGCATCCTTTTTCCTATTGCTAGTCGAACACCTTCTACTCTCCCTCATCTCTTTAGTTTTGATTTTGTAGTTGTGGGTTTCTTCTATAAGTCAGTTGTTGTTCTTCTTCTCTTAATCTTCTTTCAGTTTACCCTATATTTTGGTTTGGTCGATTACTATTCTTCTCTGTTATTTCAGCTTGCAAGGGCTTGGTCAAATCGATAAGTACTAACAGGTCCTCTCTGTTGTTTCTCTGTTATTACTATATGGGCTCAAATCCGTTTCTTCTCCCTCCCTCTAAAAGCCAAATATTTCTTTTCTTAGTGTTTTATGATTGCCAAATGGTGACTCCTTCCCCATGATGTGTGTTCGTTGGATTCTAGGTATTGCGAAGGAGTGAAAAGTGCAAGAGTTCTCAAGCTTTCGGTTAAGGTAATTTTAATACCTTGTTTTGGGGTATAGGCTGGTTACCCTAATGTTTTATAGGGTAATATTTGGGATATAAGCCATATCTTTAGTTTATTTTGTCTAGCAAGATCTACCATTAGTGCAGTTAATTACCAAAGTGCGAATGATTGATTTTGGCCGGTGTTCTAGGAGGGGTATATCGCAGATCATCTGGTCGTGGTAGGTGATGATTGCTTAATCGTGGATTAAGTGCTTGTGAATGTTAATAATTAGGGAAACTAATTGAATACTTGAAATGTATGTAGGTTGGTGCTCTAGGGTTCGTTTTTTCACAAGTGCTTGCAATCAGGTGTGTAAATGTGCACCAAAAACCTGTTACTATCAAAGAGTTGAGAAAGCTGTGTAACCACACCCTTCCTTACTATAAATCGGCAAGAGCCAAAAAGCCGAAGTGCCGAAACTTTTGAATTTGAGGCCTGATGAGCGTGTGATCGCTTGTGGGGTAAACTGAGCCCACAAATCAGGGGTGATAGACTATAAAGGATACCATAAGCATTTTCGTGGACTTAGGCAGTGATGGGCCACGTTGGGCCAAAATGGGCCGTGTGCGCCCAATGGGCTCATGGGCCCTACAGAGATTAAATCCATGGTAAGTGATAAATATTGGACTGGGATATTTAGGTTACATAACTGTACCTAAATTTGGGCTAAATGGGCCACACGAGCATGTGATTATTTAGGTTACCTGTGACGCTTAAAGAAACTGTAGACCTTCAGAGAGCTTTTATCTGAGCTGAAACCCCAAAATAGGTAAAATGACCATAATGCCCCTGTAGGGTAAAATGATCGTAATTCCCCTGTAGGGTAAAATGGCCGTAATACCCTATATGGTAAAATGACGATTCTGCCCTTATGTTTCCTATGACTGATGTGCTTATGATTTACATAAATGTAATATTTATGACATGACATACTGCATGGGGTTGGGATCTGGTTTTGCCACGTATTCTGATTCTAGTGGCTTCGCTATGTTTTCTGTTATTAGCAGCTTCGCTGCGTTATTGGTGTATTGGCTTGGTGGGTTGACCAAATCCCCACATGGTGTGTTGGCAGGTACGGCTAGTGTGCTAGTTGGATTGGGTTGGGATACTTATTTGCTCTGTATTGATTCTATTTTGGGCTTCAGCCATAATGTCTAGGTCAGGTTTGGGGTGTTACATTTAGTGGTATCAGAGCCAGGTTACGAAACTCGACTCTGGAATGGGTTTTAAATTTTTTTCTCAAAATTGGGTTTTCAAAGGTTTTTTGAAACCTTGGTTTTTTGAAAAATATGATTTTAAAGAATTTGGACTGTTTTAGAATGTTGAAACTGAAGGTGTGGCATATTGAGTCTCTGGTGCCAAATCTGTAAGTTCTCTGACACTGTTTACCATTATGGACTGAAATGCTATATTGTAGGTAGTGGTACTATACTAGAAACCCTAGAGTCTGTGTTAACTGAGACTGTAGAAGACTAAAAACTGTAGTGAGACTCCACTCTACGAAAACAAAACTTTAACTACTGCTTGATCATAAGATATCCGTTAATAATTACTGGAATTATGAACTGATTCATAAGACTCTTAAAACAGATAATACGTTATAAGGATATAAGCATAAGAGGTACTCGCGAAAGGGGTACACGAGGTCGCGGTAGAGGCCGAGGAAGCTCTAGGGCTGGGTCTTCAGCATCAGGCCACATGCCTGCTAGGGAGGCGCTAGCATCACCAGTGGCTGAGAAAGGGTCTCATGATCAAGTTGCAGGGGATGATGCTCTATCCCAAGTGATACTTCATGTTCTAGAGATGGTTGCTGGAGTGAGTACTAGATCAGTGGTCCGGGAGTCAATTTCTGAGCGACTCTAGGCTAATGGAGCGAAAATTTTCAAGGGTGTTTCTATTGTAGCACAAAATGTGGCAGAGTACTGGTTAGAGGCCATTGAGCAGATAATGGACGACCTTGATTGCACTGTGGAGCAAAAATTAAAAGGAGCAATGTCTTTACTGCAAGATGAGGCATACCAATGGTGGCTCACTGTGAGAGATGGTACGCAAACTGACCATTTGACATGGGACTACTTTAAGGCAACCTTTCAAGGGAAATACGTTGGAGCGAGTTATGTGGATGCCCGAAGGAAGGAATTTCTGAAGCAGACCCAAGGGAACAAGACTGTGGTAAAGTACGAGGCAGAGTTTCTACGGCTGAGTCAATATGCCCATGGGATTGTCGTAACTGAGTATGAACGCTGTGTGCATTTTGAGGATGGACTCTGAGATGAGTTGTGTGTGCTGATAGCTCCGCAGAATTAGCGGGACTTTGCTGTCTTGGTTGAGAAAGTAAAAATTGCTGAGGATGTGAAGTGCTCAGAGTGCCAAAATAGTTAGAAAGATCGGGGTAGATTTAAGAGGGATTTATGGCCTTCGGGTTCTTCTGGAAGGCTTGTAAAGAAGGCCAGATTTGAGGGGCAAGTCCAAACAGTCCCTGTTACTATGGTTAGATTGCAGACTTGCACGGATTGTGGGAGGTCTCACCAGGGTGAGTTTTGGAGACTAATCGAGGCATGCTTTAGATGTGGGTCCATGGATCATCAGGTCAAGAATTATCCTTAGAGGCCTATTCAGATGCAAGCTGCAGAACAAAGGTTTGTTTAGCCAGTGAGAGGTGGTCAACAGACACTGAGAGGCCGTGGTCAGGCCAAGGGTGGAAATGATTAGGCCAGGGGTGGAAACGGTAATGGACGTGGTCGTGGAGCACAGGGTAGAGGTGCTGGTAATGCTGAGGCGAGACAGCTAGCTATGGTTTATGCTGCTCATCACCGAGAGGATGGTGATGCCCCTAACTTTATAACTGGTACGTTTTTGATTCATAACATGCCATACATTACTTTAATTTATATTGGGTCTACGCATTCGTATGTTGTATCCATTGTGTCTGAGATGTTGGGTATCCAGTTTGAGATTATTACGTGAAATGACTGTAATAAGTCCATTGGGATAGTCAGTTAAGGTAGACAAATTGTTTAGAGATGTGCCCCTAGAAGTTTAGGGTATAATTTTTCTAGCGGATTTGATAGAATTACCATTTGGAGAATTCGACCTTATTTTGGGTATGGAATGGCTAGTGAAACACCGTGCGAGTTTGGAATGCACTGCTAAGCAAATGGTGTTTAAGACTACTGAGGATGAGAAGCTAGCTGTGGTAGGGGAGCGAAGAAATTATCTGTCTAATGTAACCTCAGCATTAAGGGCCGAAAAGTTGGTTCGAAAGGGTGGCGAGGCGTTTCTAGCGTATGTGAGCATTTTTTATTCTAAAGGTCCTTCGAATCGTGAGGTCGAATTTAGAATTGAGCTACTACTTGGAATAGCTCCGGTGTTCATCGCCCCATATAGGATGGCACGAAGGAGGTTGTGGAATTAAAGGCTCAAATTCAAGACCTTCTAGATTGAGGGTTTATTCGACCAAGTATGTCTCTGTGGGGTGCACCGGTGTTGTTCGTACAGAAGAAGGATGGGACTATGCACATGTGCATCGACTACTGGCAGTTAAACAAGCTGACGATCAAGAACAAGTACCCCTTTCTAATGATTGATGATCTTTTTGATCAACTTAAAAGAGCTTCAGTTTTCTCCAAGATCGATCTCTGCTCTGGATACCATCAGCTAAGGGTTAAGGAGGCTGATGAGTACAAGACAGCATTTAGGACTCAGTATGGATAGAACGAGTTCCTAGTAATGCCGTTTGGGCTTACGAATGCACCAGCAGTCTTTATAGACCTCATGAATCGGGTGTTCCAACCCTATCTAGACCGGTTCATAGTTTTCTTTATAGATGATATTCCGGTGTATTCGAGAACTAAGGAGGATCATGATGTGCATCTTCGAGCAAGTGTAAAGTTCAGCAAGTGTGAGTTCTGACTGTAAGAAGTGACGGTTTTGGGTCATGTTGTATCTGCTGAGGGGATTAGGGTTGATCCTCAAAAGATCGAAGGTGTATTAGATTGGAAACCAAAAAAGACTGTATCTGAGATTCGAAGTTTTCTGGGTCTAGCTATTATTATAGACGCTTTGTGGAGGGTTTTTTTTTATAATTTTTGCACCTCTGACTAAGTTACTATGAAAAGGAGTATTGTTTTGTTGGACTAATAGGCAACAAAAGGGTTTTGTAAAATTGAAAAAGGTTCTGACTGAGGCCCCTATCTTAATACAGCCAGAGTCTGGGAAGGAGTTTACTGTCTTCAGTGATACATCACACATCGGATTGGGTTGTGTGCTGATGTAGGAGGGTAAAGTGGTTGCTTACACATCACATCAGCTTAAGCCTCACGAGGCGAATTACCCTACTCATAACTTGGAATTGGCTGCAGTGGTGTTCGCGTTAAAGATTTGGAGACACCATTTATACGGTGAGAAGTGCATTATTTACACAGATCATAAGAGCCTCAAATACCTCCTTACTTAGAAGGAGTTGAATCTTAGGCAGTGAAGATGGATAGAGCTACTTAAGGATTATGATTGCTCGATTGAGTACCACCCTGGTAAGGCTAATGTCATAGCAAACGTGCTAAGCTGAAGGGCTATTTTTGATTTGAGAGCAATGTTTGCTCGTCTCAGCCTGTTTGATGATGGTAGTTTATTGGTTGAGCTTCAAGTGAAACCGACGTGGACTGAGAAAATTAAGAATAAACAGTTGTTAGATGAGTCACTAGTTTCTCACTCGACAAGTTGAGAATGGTGAGACTGCGGATTTTTGGCTGAATAGTGAGGGGTATTATGTTTCCATGGGAGAGTTTGTATACCGAGGGATTCTGATTTGAGGCAGTCTATACTGCAAGAGGCGCATAGTAGTCCATATGCTATACATCCTAGCGAAAACAAGCTATATCGAAATCTTCGTGAGTTGTATTGGTGGCCTGGGTTGAAACACGAAGTTACCTATTACGTGAGTAAGTGCCTGACTTGCCAGCAAGTTAAAGTTGAGCACCAACTGCCTCCACTCTGGAAGTGGGAAAGTGTAACCATGGATTTTGTGAGTGGGCTACCTTTGACGCCTACTAAGAAGGATTCGGTATGGGTTATCATAGACAGACTGACGAAATCTGCCCATTCTACACTGATTATACACTACAAAAATTGGCTAAGTTGTATGTGGCTGAGATTGTGAGACTGCACGGAGTACCAGTTTCTATCATATCTGACAGAGATCCTAGATTTACATCTCGGTTTTGGAAGAAGTTACACGACGCTTTGGGTACAAGGTTGGACTTCAGTACTGCGTTTCATCCTCAATCAAACGGTTAGTCAGAGAGGGTGATTCAGATCTAGAAGACATGTTAAGATGTTGTGTAATTGATTTTTGAGGCAGTTGGGAAGACTACTTGCCGTTGGCAGAGTTCGCTTACAACAACAATTATCAGTTCATTATTCAGACGGCACCGTACGAGGCATTATATAGTCATAGGTGTCGTACTCCTACCTGTTGGACAGAACTTGGTGAGCGGCGAGTGTTGGGGCCAAAGTTAGTTTCTGATACTGAAGAAAAGGTATTGTCAAATTGAGATTGGTTGAAAGAAGTAACTGGTAGGTAGAAGTCATATGCAGATTTAAAGTGTAAATAGATCGAGTACTCTGTGGAGGATTATGTCTTTCTAAAGGTCTCACCGTGTAAGAAAATCCTGAGATTTGGACGACAGGGCAAGCTTAGCCCTAGGTTTATTGGGCCTTATCGAGTTTTGAAACGGGTGAGACCAGTTGCCTATCATCTTGAGTTGCCTCCAGATTTAGACAGGATTCATGATGTGTTCCACATCTCCATGCTGAGGCATTACCGCTCTGTTCCCACGCATATTGTGCGAATTGAGGAAATTGAGGTTAGGTCTGATTTGACTTTCAAGAAAGAACAAGTGCAGATAATGGATCGTGATTTTAAAGTGCTAAAAAGGAAATATGTTCCATTGGTCAAGGTGCTTTGGTGTAATCATAGTTCAGAGAAAGCCACGTAGGAGCCTGAAGAGGCGATGCGACAGCAATACCCTCACTTATTCTGATTAGGTGAATTTCAAGGTCAAAATTTCTTTAAAGGGGGTAGAGTTGTAACGCCCCAAAAATTTAGGGCCTTTTTTTTTTTTGCAAGCTTTGACGTAATTATCATGTTTGCTTTATTGGCTAAGTGACTTGGGTGTGCTTGGGAGTGTTTGAGAAGCCTGGGTTCAAGTCTCGGCTTTTGCAAAAATTTTAGTTTTTCCCCTTAGTTGAACCTTGGCTTTAGCTTGTAGGCCTTATTAATAATAGTGCTTGTATTGTGACACAAAGAGAGCGTGTGGTCTAGTGGCAACGTGGCGTGTTGCTTCTACTGGGGGACTTGAGTTCGAGTCTTGAGTTGCACAATGGAGTAGTTATTTTGCTGGTTGAGCTATGTAGGTAGTGGAGTTGGACTGAAACACAGTTAAGGGGAGTTTAAAGAGAGTTTGAATGGGATGTTGGAGTAGATCAAGGACGAAATTGTGGAGAGATTGGGGTCGTGGTTGTTATTGGCTGAAAATGGGATTCTTTGGGTACCAATTTGGTCATAGGTACTTAGTACCGTAATTGTCTAGCTTTTGGCTCTTTGTTTCGGTAGCTTTTCTTCTTTTGATTTTCTCTCTTTTGGGTTCAAGCCTATTTTGGAGTAGCCATGTTGTGTATTGACCATTCAGGTATTTTTCTACTTTGGCATTCTTTTCAAGTCTGGAGTATTCTTGTTAACGTGCTCATTTCTTTTATCTTCTTTGAGCAGTAGCTGAATATTCTTTTCTTTCCCCATCGCCATTCTTTCATCTTCTTCAAGCGTCTCTTTTCCTATTGCTAGTCGAACACCTTCTACTCTCTCTCATCTCTTTAGTTTGGATTCTGCAGTTGTGGGTTTCTTCTTTAAGCTAGTTGTTGTTCTTCTTCTCTTAATCTTCTTTTAGTTTACCCTATATTTTGGTTTGGCTGATTACTATTCTTCTCTGTTATTTCGGCTTGCAAGGGTTCTGTCGAATCGGTAAGTACTCACAGGTCCTCTCTGTCGTTTCTCTATTATTTCTATATGGGCTCAAATCCGTTTCTTCTGCCTCCCTCTAAAAGCCGAATATTTCTTCCCTTAGTGTTCTGTGATTGTCGAATGGTGACTCCTTCCCCATGATGTGTGTTTGTTGGATTCTAGGTATTGCCGAGGAGTGAAAAGTGGAAGAGTCCTCAAGCTTTCGAAACCCTATCTCCCAATATTCGGTTAAGGTAATTTCGATACCTTATTTTTGGGGAATAGGCTGGTTAACTCAATGTTTTATAGGGTAATATTTGGGATATAAGCCACATCTTTAGTTTATTCTATCTAACAAGATCTACCATTAGTGCAGTTAATTACCAAAGTGCGAGTGATAGATTTTGGCCGGCGTTCTAGGAGGGGTATATCGCAGATTATCTGGTCGTGGTAGGTGATGATTGCTTAATCGTGGATTAAGTGCTTGTGAATGTTAATAATTGGGGAAACCGATTGAATACTTGGAATGTATGTAGGTTAGTGCTCTAGGGTTCCTTTTTTCACAAGTGCTTGCAATCAGGTGTGTAAATGTGCACAAAAAATCTGTTTTTGTCAAAAAGCCGAAAAAAGGTGTGTAACCACACCCTTCATTACTATAAATCGGCAAGAGCCAAAAAGCTGAAGTGCCGAAACTTTGGCATTTGAGGCCTTACGAGCATACGATCGCTTGTAGGGTAAACTGAGTCCACAAATCAGGGGTGATAGACTGTAAAGGCCGCCACGAGCATTTCCGTGGACTTGGGCCGTTATGGGCTACGTTGGGCCAACATGGGCCATGTGGGCTCAATGGGCTTATGGGCCCCACACAGGTTAAATCCACGGTAAGTGATAAATATTGGACTGGGCTATGTAGGTCACATTGTTGTAACTAAATTTGGGCTAAATGGGCCACACGAGCGTGTAGGCCCACTTGGGCCAAGTAGTGGGCCTTCGGCCCATCTACACCATTATGATCATTTAGGTTATCTGTGTCGCTCAAAGCGACTGTAGACTTTCAAAGAGGTTGTTATCTGAGCTAAAACCCTAAAATAGGTAAAATTACTGTAATGCCCCTATAGGGTAAAATGACCGTAACGCCCTTGTAGGGTAAAATGACTGTAATACCCTTGTATGGTAAAATGACGATTATGCCCTTATGTTTCATATGACTAGTGTGCTTATGATTTACATACATGATTGTACTGAGTATGACTTTGCATACGTGTAATATTTATGACATGACATGCTGCATGGGGTTGGGATCTAACTTAGAGGAAGTTCTGTACTAGTAGTTTTGCCACGTATTCTGATTCTAGTGGCTTCGCCACGTTTTCTGTTATAGTAGCTTCACTGCGTTATTGTTATGTTGGCTGGGTGGGTCAATTGAAACCCCACATGGTGTGTTGGTAGGTACAGCTGGTGTGCTGGTTGGATTGGGTTGGGATACTTATTTGCTCTATATTGATTCTATTTTGGGCTTGGGCCCACTCTGCTATTGTATAGGGCTAAAGCCCAGACTGCTCTGTTACTGTATAGGGCTAAAGCCCAAACTGCTCTGTTACTGAATAAGGCTATGGCGCAGATTGTTTTGCATATTCTATTTTTTGTTGTCTGTTAAGGGATTACACATTGAGTTTTTACAAACTCACCCTTTCTATTTTTAACTGTACCGGTAATCCTTAGCCTTAGATGATTTGGTGCTGCGAAGGACTTGGAGGTGGCCACACAACTGCTGTGTCTTGCTTTCGAATTTATTTAATTTAAATTTCACTTTTGGGTTTCTAATTCTGTAATAAGGCCGTTTGTGGGTTTCAATTTAAATGGGCTCTGGATTATATGTTTTATTTAAAATTGCTAGTCTAGGTAAAGGCGAGTTTTTAAAACAATTACTGTTTTCTAAAACACGCCTTTGAAACTTCAAAGTTTTCAAAGTGCTTCCGCAGTTTATGATGAGTAGATATACCAAATGAAAATAATCTGACAAACATTGTGACGAGATAATTTGATAATTGTAATGAAAGGGTCTTTAATTTAAGAGTGGAGTTTTAACGATGAGTCATGTTTTTTGAAAAGCACTTCGATGTGACCCGCCAGATTCAGCCATAACATTTAGGCTGAGTTTGTGGTGTTACAGAACAGGTGGGGGTAGAGGTCATTGAGCCATCGGGTTCATTCCTATGAACTCAGTAAACCACTCATCCATTATTTGGAAGAAGGCTTCCTTAGTCTCTCCTCTTCGACCCTCAGATACGGGCCTACTACCACTTGACGCTGCTCTGTGAATGGAGGCTTGTGTGTTACTTTCAACCCCATCGAATTTGGCTCGGTTGGATGACATTATCTATTTGAAAGCATAGTTCAGGAGTTATCACACTATCACATGGTATATAATGGCATGTATTTCTAAACTCGTACATTCTACGTTCAGTCTAAGAATCATCAAAACTGTAGCTTTGATACCACTAAGTGTAACACCTCTAACCCATATCCGTCACCGGAATAGGGTTATGGAGCATTACCAAAAAATTTAACCTAAAAACCTTCACTTTCAAACATTTCATTAAACATAGCATAATTCATTTATAAACATGCATATCATCCCTTAGTCGAGCCCTCAAGGCCTTAGAATCACTTTAGAAATGATTCAGGACTAAACCAAGTTCATTTGAAACATTGAAAAGATAGAAATTTTAAACTGCAAGGGTTACACGGTCGTGTGACTCACACGACTGAGACACACGCCCGTGTCTCAAGCCGTGTAATAATTGAAATAGGGACACATGGCCATGTCTCAGCCCGTGTCAATACCTGTGTAACACTCTAACTTGGGTCACACGGCCAAGCCACAAGCCCGTGTGCCAGGCCGTGTAACACTCGAAATGGCCTCACACACCCGTGTTCCAGGCTGTGTACTAGGTCGTATAACTGCCTGACTTGCAACCTTTAAAACTTATAAGGGACACACGGCCATGTCACATGATTGTGTGTCACACACGGTTGAGACACATGCCTGTGCCTTAGGCCGTGTGGACAGGAAATTGGCCAAAATCAAGCCATTTCCTTTACCCATTTCAAACATGCACCTACAAGAAATATACACATATAATCAAGGCACCAAAACATACCAAAATGTACATAATAAGACCAAATCAATAGGCCATTAATCCATCCAACCATTATGCCATATAGGCACCTCAATCACAATCAAACAAATATACCTAAACTTATGCATAATTAACCATAACTCATCTATACGCATCTGGCTCAATTCTGTATCAAAACATGCCATAAATTACCACATTGCAAACATACCCTCACTTACCACTTTAGCCATAAAATCATGCATCAACTTGGCCATGTTAACACCCAACCACAAGGTATAAAAAGTACCAAAATTATCATAAATTCAAAGTATTATTTAGAAGCCATAAACATTAACAAACCATTAAACATAAGTCCACCTATACATGTCACTATAACCTTGACCAAAACATCAAAATCTACCAATATAATTGTTGGATAGTGTGATAGGTCTTCGACGAGCTTCCAATTATCTATAAAACATAGGAAAGAGAACTACATAAGCACATAATGCTTAGTAAGTTTGTAAAACATGACATTAACTTACCATTTCAATATATAACATGTAACACCCTCTCCATATTCAATGCCAGAATAGGGTTATGAAGCATTATCAAACTTATAAAAAAATTAAACATTAGAATAGGGTTACGAAGCATTATCAGACTTATAAAACAATTAAACATTCATTTCACATACATTTTCAAATTTCTTGCAATCATTATTCAAACTCTATCAGATTGTCCCTAATATGAGCCTACGAGGCCCTAAACATGCTTTAGAATTAGTTTGGCACTAAACCGATAGCTCAAGAAATTTTTGAAACACTTAGAAAATTTTTCAAAGTACAGGGGACACACGCTCATGTGGCCCGGCTGTGTGTTTTACACGACCAAAGACACAACAGTGTCACAGGCCGTGTGGACATTCGAAATGGAAGCACATGACCATGTTCTAGCCCGTGTCCTACCCCGTGTAACTTGCTTACTTGGGTCACACGGCCAACACACACACCCGTGTGGCTAGCCCATGTGCCAGGCTGTGTGCTAGGCCATGCCAAACCTATAAGGTCTATTGATTTATGCCACATAGCCAAAACTGTAACATCTCGATTTAGGGTCTAGTCAGAACAGTGTCTTCAAGACTACAAATACAACATAGTAAAATTTATTTTTAGTTCGTTCAAAAATTTTGACGTTTGGGCACTCAATTTGGTCAAAAGGACTAAATTATAAAATGTGCAAAACTTGAGTTCTAGAAGCTAGAGGTGTCTAATTGCTATGAAATTTTAAATTGGAGGTCATTATATTATAATTAGACTATTGGTTAATTTTTGGGACAAAAAGGGATATGAAATGGTTGAAATAGAATATTTTTAAGTTAGGGGCATTTTGATTATTTCGTAATTAAAATAATAAAAAGGAAAAGTAATAGCCAAATTTATGCTCATTTTCAACCTTTGGATGAAATTTTCATGGAATCCATGGCTAGGGTTTTGTTCAAGGTTTCTAAGCTCAATAATAAGTCCATTCTTGCCCCGTTTTTAATGATTTTTACGTTTTTGAAATCCTCGTAACAAGATCTAGCTATTTCTACCATTTATTTTAGCTAGGGTTGATGTTTGAAAATTTACCCATGTGCTACATGTGTGTATTTTGATGTTTAAAGGAGGAATTTTGATGTTTAAGGGAGGAATATGAATGTTTGTTGTGTGTTAAATGACTTTTACTAAGTAGTTTTCGGTGAAAACGCTGGAAATGACTAATTTGTAAAAGTTATAAAATTTGTCATAAAAGTGTGATTTAGTGGAAATTGTGGGCTGTTATAGCTATGAAAATGATTCGTCTAGGCTTAAAGTGCAAAGAAATTGAATAAGTTTCATTTTATGAGCCTACGGGCTAAATTGCAAATATGAGAAAGTTTAGGGGTAGAAAAGCAAAATTTGTAAAAGTATGATTTTTGGGTCAATTGGAATAATGTGAGTAATAAATAAGCTATATTTAAAATTTTAGATCAAGAAAACTGATATTCAAGCTTAAATCGATAAAGTACGAGATTATGGACTAAAATAAAATAATTAGCTGTGCTCGGATTTGAGGTAAGTTTGTATGATACTAATAATGCAATGTTATGTTTGAATTATATTCCTTACTATTATTGCATATATTGTATGATTTAATATATTGGAAAAGTTGATGGAATGGTGTTTATGATGTGGAAATATGACATGGAAGAATATTACATGAAATGCAAGAAAATGATGATACATGACAAGTGATATATGAAATATGTGATATATGTTATGTAAATTCTTAAAAGCTTATTTGCTATTTGAGTTATGCCTTATTATGCTATGAATGGGTAATTGGTATCGAATGAGATGTGGTATCAAAAAATCTCGTTTAAACCTTAGAAATAGTTTAGGATACAAGTGACATGTCACTAGGAATTTAGAAATTTGAACTTGTTGAGTTGGTCCGGGTTCGTGATATGTATGAGGCATTTGAGCATGTTGAGTTGGTCTGAGTTCATTACAGATGTGATCATCCAAGCTCGTTGAGTTGGTCCGAGTTCATTATGGATGCGATACATGTAATTGGGTTCCAGGCAATGGTCTTGTGTGTCCTACCAATGGCTAGGTAATCCTTGAGTTGGTTGGATACCTGACATCTTATGTGAGTAGCCCGTGTAGCTATACCTTGACTGATAGCTTTTATGAGCAAGCCCATGAGTAGCTCCATTGCGAGAGTTACATGTTATGAGGTAGCTTTGGCTACGTATGTTTATGTGGCACTTATGTGCAAGTTTCCACGTATCCAATAGTATTCTGAGTGTTCAATGGGTAATGCAATAGATAATGTGATGAAAGACCTAAGGAGTGCGTGTTAAAGGAGGTATGGTTATGTGATATACTACAAGTGAGTCAGGTATGTACGCTAAACTTATGAGCAATGCCTTGATGACTTATGGTGAGAAAGTTTATGTATATGTATGTATATTAACATATGATAAGTATCCAAAAAGTCTTGAATGATGAATAATCATTATGGTTATGTTATTATGTCTTTGTGTAATTGAACATGGAATCCATGAAAGGGTGAGTTCATGATTAGTTGAAAATGAACTTATGATAGTTATCATCATATTGCACTAAAATAGTTTTGGACAGCAACAATAGTCCGAATTTGAAAATCCACCAAAAATTGTGATAGACTAAATATGATATGAAATTAAATATTATTGAGTCTAGTTTCACATAGAGGAAACAATGTAAGCAAAAGAGTTCCATATTATGAGATATTTGAATTTTTGTGAGACAAGGTCAAAGTGATTCCGAACTCCCTTGTCTTAAATTTGGAAAATCATTAAAACTTTTAAAAAAAAATTATGGATTGGAATTCTTATAAACAAATTCTTAATAAGTCTATTTTCAATATAAATAGATGGTAACATTATCCAAATTTTGTACTATGAGATAATTAGGTTTTAGTAAAGAAAGGTCAAAGCTGTCAAATAGCAGAAAAGGGGTAATTTTGATGAATAAACTGTACTTATTCGCTAATCCATAAATTTTAGAAATTTTATGGTAATAATATATGTGAGTCTAGTTTCAGGGAAAATTAGCGGATCTTAATTTGGAGTTCTGTAGCTCTACATATAAATAATTTAGTAACTATGACTTGAGAAAACAACTTGACCAGAACATAAGTAAATGTGTAATTATAATTGTATTACCTTGAGAAGCATGTTGACATATTGCTTATTATTTTCATATGGAATTACTATGCTCTAAATCTTACCCCTCTCCTTTCTATTTCTTTTAGTGTTGTCAGGTTAGCTCGAGGTTGGAGATCGTCAGAGGCAGCATTACATTATCAAATTATCAAGTCGAGGTATTAATAAATCTTAAGTGTTTTCAAGTGAGTGGCATGTATAGAGACTTAGTACTTTATGAAATGTGTGTCATGATTTGGCCAATTGAGTTGGCTTATAATGATTCACTTGTATAGAGCCATGAGATATGGCTTATATTTGATCATTGGGTTGTAAACCTAATTGATTTTGCTTGACTGTTCTAATGTCTTGATGATGCACATGTTGTGATGGCTTAATATTGATGGATGTATGATATGGTATGTGTATTTGATGGATGAACTTTCATCAATAGATTTGACCATATTCTTAGTATAAAAGTGTAAATTTAGAGTAAGTTAATGATGTTAATGAAGATGACAAGGCCAAATGAATATGGTTTGGTATGTCTAGACTTGATATAAAATCAGTATGAGAAACAAAAGTATGATGATTGGTACGTGATATTCGTGACAGGTTTTAAATATTTATAAAAGAATCATTCTTGAGACTAACTTATTATCACAATTAAGTTAAGTGTACCTATCAAACAGTAGTATAGTTTAGTAAGACCAGATTGTCGAACCCAAAAAAACCACGAGTACTAGTATTTACTTTCTTTTTATTATCTAGCTTAAAAATTAAAAGGTTTGGTTATCTAAACTAATTACTAAACTAAGAATGCACAGAAAGAAAATTTAGGAAAATACTTTCGGGAAAATTCGATTGATTAAGACAATTCCTAAGGAAAAATCCATCTAGACTTCACTTGTTATTTAACTCTGAATCAAATGATTTATTCATTTGACTTGATCCGTAGAAATCCCTAAGTTATGTTATTATCTCTCTTGAGACTAATAACGTCTAACCCTAGGTTGAATAATTGAAATCTCTTTCTAATTAACAACCTAGAATTGCATTAATTCGATCTATGGACTCCCTTATTAGGTTTCACCCAAATCCGGCAACATCTTATCACCCTATCTCTAGGCGTACAATCAACTCCGCTTAATTATGACAAATTTACTGTTAGACAAGGTCTATTCCTCCTCTAAATAAGAGCTTAACTTGAATTAATATCCTGGAATATCAAAACAAGAATTAAGAACACATAATTAAGAACAAGTCAAATATTTATCATATAATTCAGATAATAATAACAAGATTCGTCTTAGGTTTCATTCCCCTTAATAATAACAAGATTCGTCTTAGGTTTCATTCCCCTTAGGTATTTAGGGGGTTTATTTCATACTTATGAAAGAACACATCTCAAAAGCATAAAGATAACAAAACATAAGAATACCCAAAACTCTTGAAGGAACTTGGAGGGAGATCTTCAGTCTTGATGATGAATCCGGCTTCTGAGATGGAACAATCGGCTTTCCTTGAGTAATTCCTTGCTTTCTACTTTGTGTCCCCCCTCCTAAGTGCCTCCTTAGGTGTTTCAATAAGCTTTAGAATGCCTAAGAGCCCTCAAAATTGGCTTTTCCGAATAGGGTTATACTTGGGCTCGATAGGGACACGCCCGTGTGACATGCCCGTGTGCGATTACTCCAGCCCGTGGTCAAGACTATTGAATAGGCACGGGCGTGTAGTCTACCCGAGTAAGTCGTGCTTTGATCCTGCCAAAGGGACACGGTCATGGGACACGCCCGTGTGAGGAAGTTAAGGCCGTGTTGATTCGCCATGTGGGTCCATTTTCTCTGTTTTTAGCCCGTTTCTCGCCCTTTTTACTCTCCTATGCTTACCTAAGTATAAAACATGAAATTAAAGAATTAGGAGCATCGAATTCACCAAATCTAAGGAGAAACCACCCATAAATGTGCTAAACATGGGATAAAAACATGTATAAATTATAGTTTAACATTGACATGCAATTGTTATGTTTGTAACTTAATTGAGGATGTTTAATCCTTAGTTGGATACCATGTTCTATGCCTTTGATGCTGTATAAATGTATAAGGGATTAAGGTTGACCAAGACTTGGAAAATAGCCTAAGTGTTGGCCACATGACCGTGTGTCTCAGCCATATGGAAGACACGGTTTAGCACATGAGTGTGTGTCTTGGTCGTATGACCTTAAAATATTGCTGACGTCATAAACAAAGAGTTATACGGGCTAAGGACATAGGCGTGTCCAAGCCACATGGGTGTGGTTGACCACAAGGCTTACCCACACGGGTGTGTGACTCTCCAAACTAAAAAATTTTTTAGGTGTTGTAAAAGGTTCGTAAGTTCTCAGTTTAGTCTCGAACCATCCCCGATATATGTTTTAGGCCTTGTAGTCCCGTATAAGGGACGACATGCATGTGTTTGAATGTTTTTAAATTGGTTGAAATTTTATGGCCAGATTTTATGAAAATGTGTACGTTTAAGTCCAATAATGCCTCGTACCTATCCCGGCCTCGGGTACGGGTAATGGGTGTTACATTTAGTGGTATCAGAGCTAAGGTTTGGTCGGTTCTTGAACTAACCTAGCATGCATGGAAGTCTAGCTATAATGCCACAAATCTGTGATAGTGTGATATCTCCCGACGCAAATGAGAATCATCTTGTTTGGACAGAGGTACTCTCCAACCGAGCTACACCGACCATGTTAAATGTGATGCCAAGGTATTTGGGTAAAGTACAGTTATGATGAGCCTAAACTCAGAAAAGTACAAATAAAAGTTCATGTTGCGACGAGTATCCATGCTTGTTTAATGTTCATATGAATGAAATGACACGTATATGATGAAGTGCGAGATGAAAGTTTTGATTGTGATATACTTATCCATACTTGTTTGGCCGTCATATAATGCTATGTGCATGACTTGTTTGATTGAATGAATGGGATAAGTAATATTATTTAGAATCCATAAAATGCATGCATAAGTGCACTGTTTAAATAAGATAATTAAAAAGCTCGTGTCATACAAATGTGAATAGTAGTTTGCTTGAAGTGAATGTTACGCTTATGAAACTGTTCCTATGATGATGAAATAGTGTTATATGCATATGCGTATGAGAGACGAGTTAGGGACCTTACAACTTCACCCCCTTACCAGAGTGATGTTTATAAAAGATTTTATGAGATCTATGGGATAAGCTCATAAGTGTGAAACCAAAGAGTTCAGCTGTAGAATGATTATAAATATAGTCAGAATTTGTAAATGTGTTGATAAGTAAAGACAGAACTAGAAAGGTATCAGATTGATTTAAAGATTATTCAGTTTACGAAACATCACAATGAGAGAAGAACTTAACTTTGTTAAATCGACTTATTCAGACCCGATGTTGAAAGAATGTAGTAATCAGAATTCCTTCTGAACTTATTTTATTTAGTGAAAGGAATAAAACAAGATTTGTGATGACAAAAATAGTTGAGGGAATAATATTTGAAGGGTAAGATATTTGAGTATAACAATTATGGCTAAAAAGATTTTGGCAGCTTCTTCTGAGGTATTCTATATGTTTAAATGTTCTTGAGATTATTCCTATGGCTATTGCTCTTCTGATAAAATCCTTGTTCCATGGGAATGTTTTCTAATTATGATGCATAGACGAAAGTATTTATAATCTGACTGGTATATAATCTGTATTGCCCTATTTCCCTTTAGCATTCTATTACATTTCATCTATTGGGACTTTATGAGGTAATACACATGATGTTATGATTCTATTTCTTCTAATTAATGTTCTGTTTGATACATATATGGGAAGGTATATTATCCTTGTTGCATTTAATTCCAGTGGGTTGAATTGATGTATTCTTCTGGACTTTTCTTCTCTGAGGAATTATCGAGATCCTTCATATCTTTCTTATGAGCTTTATTCTGGGACTTTTATCATGATATTGTATTTTGAATTTCTATATCTTTGATTTCTTTATCTTAGATTTCTTTGTCCTGGACTTTTTTATCTCGATTTTCATGTCATCTCTATTCCGTAAATTGTCGATTGTGGCTCATATCTAAAGCGTGTTCTTTGGCCTATGATAACTATGTTAATTATGATCATTCTTCAAGATGATTATAGTAATGTGGTGATTTCAATATCTGGATTTCTCTAAATCTTCGTTAAAAATTTGACATCGGTAAGGACATAAGTGGTGAAAATGTAAATTTCAATTGGTATAGTGGAATTCTTTTCTTAAGTAAGTTAATCGAAGTTGATGCCTTCAATTGAGATATCCCTGTTACTTGAGTTAATGCATTTGAAATGGTTTTTGATTAGCATGATGAGTGAACTTTGAATGATTACATGTTGAATCGTTCTATCAACTGGAAGAAAAGAATTCTTGAAATGTCATTTATTGATGATGGTATTGGTTATTGTTTGAAATACGGTTAATCTGAATGAAAAGTGTATATTTCCTAGCAGACTTTGATATAATTTAAAGTTATTATGAATGATAAAGTTATCACCTTTCGAAAGTTGAGCGGTCTATTGCATGTTGGTAAAGTTTGGAACAGACGAGAACATTGTTAATCAAAACATTAGACCTAGTTTAGCTTACATCGGGCAAGAAATTCTTTATTTTTTGGTGATGTGTCATTAAACGAATTGTGATGCGCTTTAAGACAAAAAGGCAATGTGATAGTTCAACGTATCCAATGTTATAGCCAAATCTGAGTATTTGATAGCATCGATGATTAAAGGTGTTAAAAGATGATGAGATAGTTATTGTATGATCTTCGAGAAAAGCAAAATACAATCACTAGGGCTCAGACTGAAAATCCAGAGCTGATAGAAAGTTACAGGAAAACTCACATGAATAATGTATTGGTGTTCGAGTTTGGAACTCGACATTTCTGATCTTTGTGCTTGAATACATGAAATTTTATAAGGATTAAAGTCGAATATAAGGTAATGTTAGAATGATTCTTGCCAGTGGTGGTAATTGAATGGAAATGAGAATGAGATTACTATGGATTTCATATCAGGATTATTCCTATCTTTGAAAAGGAAAGATGTTATCTGGCTTGTTGTTAAGTACTTGATGAATTTTCAAATCATGTCGGTATGTACTACATTTCTATTTATCAGACTTATGGAATTAAGTATGTAACACCCCTCACCCGTATCCAACATCGGGACAGGGTTTGAGGCGTTACCAGACTTAAACATTCACAACATGCAAAACTGGGCCACAAAATTTCACCAAAAATTAAAACATCTCGAACACATGCTTATCGTCCATCATATAGGTCTTCAAAACCTATAACATACATTGGGGTGGTTCGGGACTTAACCAAGAACTTTGAAAATCTTTGGGCAACTTAACTAATTTTCTTGCTTCGGAGAGTCACACGCTCATGTGGATTGGGCCGTGTGGTCAATTTCAAGGTCATTTTCCAAGCCAATTGTCACCCTTAATTACCTACATACACTTATACATTTTCATAGGAATTTACATGGCATATTTGAGTAATTATATATTCACAATTAAGACACAAGCATGACATTCTTACAACAACATATAACATATTACCAACCATGCATGGCAAACAAGCATATGCACATCACCAATATCAGAAATAACATGAATAGCTAGATTTATAAGCCAGAATCATTAGCTCACTAAAGAGCAATATATTTGGCCAAATTATAATAACACATGTCATAAAACTAGGTCCCTATACATGCCACTCACTTGATAATTCTAGCATATGTGTTTATACTGTCAAGGTGTTGGCTTGATAGTGTGATGCTGCCTCTGACGATCTCCAACCCCGAGTTAACCTGAAAATACTAAAAGAAATGGAAAGGAGGGGGTAAGTTTTACGCTTAGTAAGCTCGCATGAAAATAATAAGCAATTTGCTAACATGCTTTTCATGGTAAAACTATCCCAATTACACATTTACACATGTTCTGGTTAAGCTGCTTTCTTGAGTCATAGTCACTAAATCATTTATATCTGGAGCTACGAAACTCCAAATTAAGATCCGTAAATTTTCCCAAAAACTATACTCATATATATTTTAATAATAAAATTTTAAGAATTTTTGGTCCATCCAATAAGTACATTTTATTATTTAAAGCCTCCCCTATTTTGCTGTTTGACAGCTTCGACCACTCTTCACTCAAATTTAATTATCCTTTGATACCAAATTCAAATGAGGTTATCATTTCTTTCTTCTTAAAATAAATCAAAATAATTAATTCAACCATATAAATTATGTTCCTTAAATATTTTTTTATAATTTTAATGATTTTTACAATTCAAAATAGGGAATCACGAAATCGATCGAACTAGTCTTATAAAAATATAAATATATCAAAATACAGAATTTTTTGTTTTCTATGTTTCTTTTATATGAAAATAGATTCAATAAGCTTTAATTAAATATCTCATTCCACTTTTATTTCAACTTCTACTATTTTTGGTGATTTTTCAAAGTCACTCTTCTGCTGCTGTTTTAGACTGTTTATCCCAAATTTCATTCCTTCACTAAAATTTCTTATTATCAACTTTCAAGATAATACTTATCCATATTCATCTTATCAAAAATTCAATCACATATCTAACTCAAAATTTAAAACTCATATATTCATATTCCGGTATTATCCCACATTTGTTTTCACGTTAAATTTTATTTAGCAAACTTATTTCTCCCGGTGAACACTTCGGAAAGTAACAATATCCGGTGGTTTTAGCACATAGCTCCACACTATTGTGCTAACATGTAATTGTGGCATACGCACTTAGCGCCACTTTTCAAATTAACATGTATAACCATGGCATATCCACTTAGCACCACGTTACATGTTTAACAGTGGCATATCCACTTAGCACCATGTTAATGAATCAATATATTTAACCGTGGCATATCCACTTAGCACCACGTTACATGTATCAATATGTGTAATCGTGGTATATCCACTTAGCACCACGTTACACATATAACCGTGGTATATCCACTTAGCACCATGTTTTTTCATTCCGAAGGTTCAACCTAGATTTCCTCATTTAATCTCAATTCATCAACCACAAAACACCATTTGTGTCCATTAATTGAACAATACTAAAACTTATTTCATTTGCACTCTCTTCACAAGTTCATTTCATTTCACATGTTAAACATGTACTCATGACTTTCGAGTATGTATCTGTGCTATCTCTTAGCACAACCACTCATGCAAATGGGACAATCATATGCAAGATCTCATATTCTCGGTAATCACCCATTTCTTTTAAATATCATATTCCATCAAATTTCTATTAACATCAAATTCAATACAATTATAACAAATTATATTTCATGTATATCAATAATAACATGAATAATAGGCTTATTAAATCACGCGAACTTACCTCGGATCCAGAAATGCCAATTTACTATTCTAGTCCATAACCTTGTATTTTCCCGATTTAAGCCCAAATCTCGATTTCCTTTATCTATAATATAACATTAAGCCTACTAATTAATCACACTATTCATATGGGTCTAAAAATCATATTTTTACAAATTTTCATTTTGACCCCTAAACTTTTGCATATTTTTACTTTTTCCCCAAGGTTCGGAAATTAAACTTCTTCCTATTTTCTTATGTTTTATGACATGCTAATCATTTTCCCCTTCTATAGCAACATCAAATTCTCACTCTAACATGTACTTATGAACATTAGGTATTTTTACCGATTATGTCGTTTTACTCTTTTTCACGTAAAATCGCTTAGCAAAAGTTGTTTAACACAATTTCAAGCTTCATATTCTACATTAAACATAAAAATACATGCATATCATTCATGGGTAAATTTTTAAACATAAATCCTAGCTCAAAATAATGGTAGAAAGGAGCAGATCATGTTACCGGGATTTCAAAAATACATAGAACATTAAAAACGGAGCTCGAAATCACTTACTATTAAGCTTGGAAGCTTGGCCAAACCCTAACCATGGCTGCTCTTGGTAAATTCTGCTGTAGCAAGAAGAAAGGGACACATTTGGGGTTTAAAATTTGTCTTTTAATTTATTTTACCCCTAAATGACCAAAATGCCCTTTTTACTATTCTTTCAAATTTTACCCAACCAAGGCCATTTTTGTCCAAAAAGTTATAAAATGGTTTAATTATCATTTAAGGACCTCCCATTTAAAATTTCATGACAATTAGACACCTCTAATATGTAAAACTCAACTTTTGCACTTTTTATAATTAGTTCTTTTTACTAAATTGAGTGCCCAAACGTCGAAATTTTCAAACGATATTTTCACGAAATCATTCTGTGAAATCGTAGACCATAAAAATATAATAAAAATGAAATTTTCCTCATCAGATTTGTGGTCTCGAAACCACTGTTCTGACTAAGCCCAAAATTGGGATGTTAGATTTCTCCCAGTTTAGGGATTTTCGTCCCCGAAAATCTCACCAGAAAAGTGGTTATGGTTTGTCACTTGGATTCCTCAATCCTATAATTGATGTCAAAGAACTTTCACTCAGGCTAAACTTTTACTGCCTATCTCTTTAAATTTTACATACAAAAATCATAAGTGGTATTCACTTTACAATTCTTTTACTGAAACTTAATCTCTTCCAGAAAGCTCATGTACTCAAAATTCTGATCCATACCATCATATTACATATACATTCGCACCCGAATCTTTTCGGATTCAAATAGTAGAACTAGTTAGTTCATCTCAACCTCATACTCTTTACAATTTCATGCAGTCCAATTATTTATCAATTCAACCCTCAGCTACTTTTTATTTCAAGACTCTTCTGGCTTTCCAAAGAAATCATGATATGAAACTCGGATCTCAATCCGATTAATGGAGATTAAAATTCCATGATATCCAAAATTCATAAAGACACGAAATTCTATGAATCTGGTGAGCAAACATTTGGGTATACCAGCATAATTTACATATCTCATAACGTTTAACAACGCTACATATCACTTTCCTCTTTCAAGGACAGGAATGATCCAGACAAGAAAATCCATATTAACCTTTTCTATTTCCATTCTCATTCCCAAACGAAAAAAATAATTCTGATGATTCTTGCTATACATCTTTAAACTTTCAACATTTCAAGAATTTGTACTCAAAGATAAACAATGATCGTTTCAACATTTTTTTAATACCCAAATTATCTTCACATTATCAATATCAGATCTTCTTATTGCATACGATTCTTCTAGGAAACATACACTTCTTAATTAGACTATTCGTATTTTTACCCGTGAAGAAATAAAATCTTATTCTCAAGCATGCATATCTCATTAAATCCTAGACATATATTACACACAGATTGAACAATCAAGTCGACCTTATTCATCCGTAATTGATATTTCAAGAAATTCTCTCTTCTAGTCAACAGAACGATTCAACATGCATAATTCCAAATTCACTCATCATGCCAATCGAAGACCATAACAAATGCATTAACATAAGTAATATTGATACCTCAACTAAATACATTAACTCTGATTAACTTACTTGAGAAAGGAAATCCACCATACACATTGGGACTTGAAATTTCACCACATTATCAGGATCAATTCAGAGGTATAGTCAATCTTGTTCTTTAAATATATCAATCACAAGTTGGAGGTCATGCTCTAAGTGCAAGTCATGATCAACAAGTTACAAGATAAAATATCCAAAAAACCTAAGATAGAGAAATCTGAAACGGAGAAGCCTAGAATAAGGAAATTCAAGATAAAGAAATGCATGATAAGGAAATCCCCTTTACAGCACTGCATCAGAAGACCGAGAACCAGACTCATAAAAATATGAAAGACCCCAATGTTTTTTTTCAAAGAAAATAAATCCAGAATAACATCATTCCAAACCACTGACAACAAATACGACCAGAGCTATATGCTTCTCAAATATATAAAATCAATCAGAGCAATGATCGGTAGAAATAGAATCATGGCACCATACACAATTTCCCATCGATTCCCAACAGGTGGAATATAACAAAATACTAGAGAAAAACAGAATCATGCAGATTATAATCCAATTAGACTGACAACACATTCGTCTAACGTTAAGATCAGGGAACATTTTCAAAATATAAGAATTCATCAGGGATTAGATAGCCCCAATAATATTTTCGGTGTCAGATAGTCTCATACCAAATCTCAATAGAGACAATCACAAACCGTTCACTATAATTACCATGCTTGGACATTTCATATTTCGAACATTATTCCATTAACTATTTCTGCTATCCCAAATTCCATAATATTCCCTTTACTAAGAAAACCAATTCATGTGGGAATTTCAATCAATACATTTCTCGACATTATACCAGGATAGATCATTTTACCAAAAGTAACCTTTTTCACTAACTGTGATGTTGCGAAAATTAAATAATCTTTCGGTCAATCCGATATCTTTCTAGCTCATATTTGTACTTATCAACCCATTCTCAATCTCTAATCATGCTTATAACCATTCCATCATTGAACTCTTTGGTTTCTCACTTGGAAACTCATTCAACATAAATCTTAGGAATTTCTATTATAAAACACCACTTTGGTAAGGGGGAGGGGGTCATAAGGCCTCTAACTCAACTCTCATATACATGTAACATAGTTCTCATCATAGCAATCATATTTCAATCATGTCATTCATTTCGAGTAACTAACATTCATATTGATTTTACACTCACTTTCCAGTTATCTCATTTAAACAAGTGTACTTATACATGTCTTTTCATGTTTCCTAGATAATCTTACTTATCCATTCATTAAATCAAATAAGTCAAGCACATAATATCATATAAGGGCCAAACAAACATGGATAAGTATATCACAGTCTAAACTTTCATCTTACACGTCATCATATACATATCATTACAATCATATATATCAGTCCAAGAAATTTAATACATTTACTCAAGTTATACGAGCTTACCAATCATAATCATCCCAACCAATATACATGAATATTCATCTTATCAATATTTTTGATAAGTTACTCAAACACAAGCATTTCTTCAAATAAATCAATCATATACATCATGAAATTATCTATTAATCATAGATAAGCTCATTTCACCATGTACACATTTCATGAATCCTCATTCGTACCTCTCTAAGTTTCAGTTAGTCATAACTATACTTTACTTGAATATTTTAGCATCACATTTAACATAGTCGGTGTAGCTCGGTTGGAGAGAACTTTTGTCTAAACAAAGTGGTACTCACACGCGTCGGGAGACATCACACTATCATGGATCGGTGGCATTTATAGTTTCACTTTTACACATGCTAGGTTAGCCCGAGAATTGACTAAACCATAGCTCTGATACCACTAAATGTAACACCCCTCAACCGTATCCAACGTCGAGACAGGGTTCGAGGCATTACCGAACTTAAACATTCACAACATGCAAAATCGGACCACAAAATTTCACCAAAAATTAATGCATCTCGAACACATGCATATCGTCCCTTAAATAGGTCTTCGAAACCTATAACATACATTGGGGTGGTTCGAGACTAAACCAAGAAATTTGAAAATCTTAGGGCAACTTAACTAATTTTCTTGCTTCGGAGAGTAACACGCCCGTGTGGATTGGGCCGTGTGGTCAATTTCAAGGCTATTTTCCAAGCCAATTGTCACCCTTAATTACCTGCATACACTTATTCATTTTCATAGCAATTGACATGGCATATTTGAGTAATTATATATTCATAATCAAGACACAAGCATGACATTATTACAACAACACATAACATATTACCAACCATGCATGGCAAATAAGCATATGCACATCACCAATATCAGACATTACTTGAATAGCTAGATTTATAGGTCAAAATCATTAGCTCACTAAAGATCAATATATTTGGCCAAATTATAATAACACATGTTATAAAACTAGGTCCCTACACATGTCACTCACTTGATAATTTTAGCATATGTGTTTATACTGTCAAGGTGTTGGCTTGATAGTGTGATGCTGCCTCCGACGATTTCCAACCCCGAGTTAACCTAAAAACACTAAAAGAAATGGAAAGGAGGGGGTAAGCTTTACGCTTAGTAAGCTCGCATGAAAATAATAAGCAATTTACTAACATGCTTTCCATAGTAAAACTATTCCAATTGTACATTTACACATGTTCTGGTTAAGCTATTTTCTTAAGTCATAGTCACTAAATAATTTATATCTGGAGCTACGGAACTCCAAATTAAGATCCATAAATTTTCCCAAAAACTAGACTCAAATATATTTCCACCATATTTGGTCCAGCCAATAGGTACAGTTTATTATTTAAATTCTCCCCTGTTTTGTTGTTTGACAGCTTTGCCCACTCTTCACTAAAATTTAATTATCTTTTGGTACCAAATTAAAATGAGGTTCTTTCTTCTTTCTTCTTAAAAAAAATTCAATAAGGAATCCAACCAAATAAATTATGTTCCTTAACTATTGTTTTACAATTTTTAATGATTTTTACAATTTAGAATAGGGAATAACGAAATCAGTCTGAACCAATCTTACAAAAATACAAATATCTAAAAATACATAATTCCATTTTTGCTCTGTTTCTTTTATATGAAAATAGATTCAATATGCTTTAATTTCATATCTCATTCCACTTCTACTTTAACTTCTACTATTTTTGGTGATTTTTCAAAGTCACTCCCCTGCTTTTGTTTTAGACTATTTATCCCAAATTTCATTCCTTCACTACAATTTCTTATTATCAACTTTCAAGATAATACTTGTCTATATTCATCTTATAAAAAATCCAATTACATATCTAACTCATAATTCAAAACTCATATATTCATATTCCGGTATTATCCCACATTTTTTTCACGTTAAATGTCATTTAGAAAAATTGTTTCTCCCAGTGAACACTTCGAAAAATAACAATATCTGGTGGTTTTAGCACATAGCTCCACACTATTGTGCTAACATGTAATTGTGGCATACGTACTTAGAGCCACTTTTCAAATTAACATGTATAACCGTGGCATATCCACTTAGCACCACGTTACATGTTTAACTGTGGTATATCCACTTAGCACCACATTAGTGAATCAATATATGTAACCGTGGCATATCCACTTAGCACCACATTGCATGTTTAACTGTGGTATATCCATTTAGCACCACGTTAATGAATCAATATATGTAATCATGGCATATCCACTTAGCACCACGTTACATGTATCAATATGTGTAATCGTGGTATATCCACTTAGCACCACGTTACATGTATAACCGTGGTATATCCACTTAGCACCATGTTTTTTCATTCTGAAGGTTCAACCTAGATTTCCTCATTTAATCTCAATTCATCAACCACAAATCACCGTTTGTGTCCATTAATTGAACAATACTAAAACTTATTTCATTTGCACTCTCTTCACAAGACCATTTCATTTCACATGTCAAATATGTACTCCTGAGTTTCGAGTACGTACCTGTGCTATCTCTTAGCACAACCACTCATGCAAACAGGACAATCATATGCAAGATCTCATATTCTCGGTAATCACCCATTTCTTTTAAATATCATATTCCATCAAATTTCTATTAACATCAAATTCAATACAATTATAAAAAATTATATTTCATGTATATCAATAATAACATGAATAATAGGCTTATTAAATCACGCGAACTTACCTCGGATCCAGAAATGCCAATTTACCATTCTAGTTCATAACCTTGTATTTTTCCGATTTAAGCCCAAATCTCGATTTCTTTTATCTATAATATAACATTTAGCCTACTAATTAGTCACACTATTCATATGGGTCTACAAATCATATTTTTACAAATTTTCAATTTGACCCCTAAACTTTTGCATATTTTCACTTTTACCCCAAGGTTCGAAAATTAAAATTCTTCCTATTTTCTTATGTTTTATGACATTCTGATAATTTTTCCCTTCTATAGCAACATCAAATTCTCGCTCTAACATGTACTTATGAACATTAGGTATTTTTATCGATTCTGTCGTTTTAATCGTTTTCACGTAAAATCGCTTAGCAAAAGTTGTTTAACACAATTTCAAGCTTTATATTCTACCATTAAACATCAAAATACATGCATATCATTCATGGTTAAATTTTTAAACATAAATCCTAGCTCAAAATAATGGTAGAAATGAGCAGATCATGTTATCGGGATTTCAAAAATACATAGAACATTAAAAACGGAGCTTGGAGTCACTTACTATTAGTCTTGGAAGCTTGGAAAAACCCTAAACATGGCTGATCTTGGTACATTCTGGTGTAGCAAGAAGAAAGGGACACATTTGGGATTTAAAATTTGTCTTTTAATTCATTTTACCCCTAAATGACCAAAATGTCCTTTTTACTATTCTTTCAAATTTTACGCAACCAAGGCCATTTTTGTCCAAAAAGTTATACAATGGTTTAATTATCATTTAAGGACCTCCCATTTAAAATTTCATGACAATTAGATACCTCTAACATGTAAAACTCAACTTTTGCACTTTTTACAATTTAATCATTTTTACTAAATTGAGTGCCCAAACGTCAAAATTTTCGAACAAAATTTTCATAAAATCATTTCGTGAAATCGTAGACCATAAAAATATAATAAAAATGAAATTTTCCTCATTGGATTTGTGGTCCCTAAGCCACTGTTCTGACTAAGCCCAAAATCAGAATGTTACAAAGTATCATTGAGATTGTTGAATTTCTTAAAATGCTAGTTCATGTTAATGAGATTGAGATCTGGGGTTTATATCGTGAATTATTGAAAAAGCTAAATGAGGTTCTGAATATTAATGACAACTAGAGGTTGAATTAGTAAACAATCGAGTTGTATAAAATGATAGAAAACGTAGGGCCATGATGATCGGGCTGGCTACGCCATTTGAATCTGAGAGGATTCAAGTATGATGTGTATATATGTTCTATGACGGTATGGATTTGGCACTTGTGTACATGAATACTCTAATGGAAATCAAGGTTCGGTTGATGTGTCGTATAACAAAGAATTTTTCATGACTTTAGTATGAGAAATTAAAAGCCTAAGTATTAAGCATAGCCTGAGTAAAAGTTCTTTAGCAATGATTATGAGATAGTGGAGCTTATGTGAAGACCGAACCACTCTCCTGGTAAGACTTTCGGAGATGAAAATCCCTGAAAAGGGGAGTGTTGTAACATCCTGATTTTGGGTCTAGTCGAAGCAGTGCTTTCGGGACCACAAATCTGATATAGTAAAATTTTTTATTACATTTTTATGGTCTACGATTTCACAGGATGATTTCATGAAAATATCGTTCGAAAATTTTGACATTTGGGCACTGAATTTTGTCAAAAGGACTAAATTGTAAAAAGTGCAAAACTTGAGTTCTAGAAGCTAGAGGTGTCTAATTGCTATGAAATTTTAAATTGGATGTCATTATATGGTAAGTAGACCATTGGTTAATTTGTTGGACAAAAATGGACATGAAATGGGTGAAATAGAATATTTTTAAGTTAGGGGAAATTTTGTCATTTGGTAATTAAAATAATAAAAAGGGAAAATAATCAACCTTTGGCCGAAATTTGCATGGACGGCATGGCTAGGGTTTTGTTCAAGCTTTCCAAGCTCAATAGTAAGTCCGTTCTTGCCCCTTTCTTAATGATTTTTACGTTTTTGAAATCCTCGTAACAAGATCTAGCTATTTCTACCATTTATTTAAGCTAGGGTTTATGTTTGAAAATTTACCCATGTTCTACATGTGTCTATTATGATGTTTAAGGGAGGAATATAATTTTTTTTTGTATGTTAAACGACTTTTACTAAGTAGTTTTCGGTGAAAACACTAAAAAGGACTAATTTGTAAAAGTTATAAAATTTGTCATAAAAGTGTGATTTAGTGGATATTGTGGGCTGCTATAGTTATGAAAATGATTCGGCTACGCTAAAGCACAAAGAAATTGAATAAATTTCATTTTATGAGCCTAGGGGCTAATTTACAAATATGTGAAAGTTTAAGGGTAAAAATGAAAATTTGTAAAAGTATATTTTTTTGGTCAATCGGAATAATGTGATAATAAATAAGCTATATTTGGAATGTTAGATCAAGAAAACTGAGATTCAGGCTTAAATCGGGAAAATATGAGATTATGGACTAAAATGGAATAATTAGCTATGGTCGATTTGAGGTAAGTTCGTATGATAATAATAATGCAATGTATGTTTTAATTATATTCCTTACTATTATTACATATATTGTATGATTTAATATATTGGAAAAGTTGATGGAATGGTGTTTATGATGTGGAAATATGACATGAAAGAATATTACATGAAATGTAAGAAAATGATGATACAGGAAATATGTGATATATGTTATGTAAATTCTTAAAAGCTTATTTGCTACTTGAGTTATGCCTTATTATGCTCAAAATGAGCAATTGGTACTAGGGATAGTGAGATCGACACTTTGAGTAAGTTCGATAGAGATGTGGTATCAAAAAATCCCATTTGAACCTTAGGCTAGGAATTTAGAAATCTGAACTTGTTGAGTTGGTCTGAGTTCGTGATGTGTATGAGGCATCCGAGATCGTTGAGTTGGTCTGAGTTCATTACAAATGCGAGCATCCGAGCTTGTTGAGTTGGTCCGAGTTCATTATGGATGCGATACATGTAATTAGGTTCCGTGCAATGGTCTTGTGTGTCCTACCGACAGCTAAGTAATCCTTGAGTTGGTCGGATACCTGACAGCTTGTGTGAGTAGCCCGTGTAGCTACACCTTGACTGATAGCTTTTATGAGCAAGCCCGTGAGTAGCTCCATTGCGTGCGTTACATGTTATGAGGTAGCTTTGGCTACGTATGTTTATGTGGCACTTATGAGCAAGTTTTTGCGTGTCCAATAGTATTCCGAGTGTTCAACGGGTAATACAATAGATAATGTGATGAAAGACCCAAGGAGGGTATGCTAAAGGAAGTATGGTTATGTGATATACTACGAGTGAGTACAGGTATGTACGCTAAACTTATGAGCAATGCATTGATGAAGAATGACTTATGGTGAGAAAGTTTATGTATATGTATGTATATGAACATATGATAAGTATGCAAAAAGGCTTGAATGATGAATAATGTTTCTGGTTATGTTATTATGTCTTTGTGTAATTGAACATGGAATCCATGAAATGGTGAGTTCATGATTAGTTGAAAATGAACTTATGATAGTTATCATCATATTGCACTAAAACAGTTTTGGGCAACAGTAGTAGTTCGACTTTGAAAATCTACCAAATATTGTGGAAATCGAATTAGAGACTAAATAAGAAATGAAATTAAAGCTTATTGAGTCTAGTTTTACATAGAGGAAATAGTGTAAGCAAAAGAATTTCATAATATGAGATATTTGAATTTTTGTGAGATAGGGTCAGAATGATTCCAGACTCCCCTGTCTTAAATTTGGAAAATCACTAAAAATTTTACAAAACATAATTATGGATTGGAATTCATATAACTAAATTTTTAATGAGTCTATCTTCAATAGAAATAGACAGGAACATTATCCAAATTTCATACTATGAGATAATTAAGTTTTAGTAAAGAAAAGTCGAAGCTGTCAAACAAAAGAACATGGGTAAATTTGAAGAATAAACTGTACTTATTCGCTAATCCATAAATTCTAGAAATTTTATAGTAAGAAGATATGTGAGTCTAGTTTCAGAGAAAATTAGTAGATCCTAATTTGGAGTTCCGTAGCTCTAGATATAAATAATTTAGTGACTATGACTCGAGAAAACAACTTGACCAGAACATAAGTAAATGTGTAATTATAATTGTATTACCTTGAGAAGCATGTTGACATATTGCTTATTATTTTCATATGGACTTACTAAGCTATAAATCTTACCCCTCTCCTTTCCATTTCTTTTAGTGTTGTCAGGTTAGCTCGAGGTTGGAGATCATCGGAGGCAGCATCACACCATCATATTATCAAGCTGGGGTATTAATAAATCCTAAGTGTTTTAAAGTGAGTGGCATGTATAGAGACATATTACTTTATGATATGTGTTTCATGATTTGTCGAATTGAGTTGGCTTATAATGATTCATTTGTATAGATCCATGAAACATGGCTTATATTTGATAATTGGGTTGTAAACCTAATTGATTTGCTTGACTGTTCTAATGTCTTGATGATGTGCATGTTGTGATGGCTTGATATCAATGGATGTATGATATGGTATGTATATTTGATGGATGAACTTAGATTAATAGATGTGACCATATTCTTAGTATAAAAGTGTAAATTTAGAGTAAGTTAATGATGTTAATAAAGATGACAAGGCCAAATGAATATGGTTTGGTATGTCTAGACTTGATATAAAATGAGTATGATAAACACAAGTATGATGACATGCAATTGTTATGTTTGTAACTTAATTGAGGATGTTTAATATTTAATTGGATACCATGTTCTATGCCTTTGGTGTTGTTTAAGTGTATGAGGGATTAAGGTTGACCAAGGCTTGGAAAATAGCCTAAGTGGTGGCCACACGGCCGTGTGGAAGACACGGTCTAGAACACGAGCGTGTGTCTTGGCCGTGTGACCTTAAAATATTGCTAAAGTCATAAACAGAGAGTTACACGGGCCGAGGACACAAGTGTGTCCAAGCCACATGGGCGTGTGTGACCACACAGCCTACCCACACGGGTGTGTGACTCTCCAAACTAGAAAATTTTCTGAGTGTTGTAAAAAGTTCATAAGTTCTTAGTTTAGTCCCGAACCACCCCCGATATATGTTTTGGGCCTCGTAGGCCCATATAAGGGATGATATGCATGTGCTTGAATGTTTTTGAATTGGTTGAAATTTTATGGCCCGACTTTATGAAAATGTGTATGTTTAAGTCCAGTAATGCCTCATACCCTATCCCGGCCTCAGGTACAAGTAAGGGGTGTTACAAAGACACACGCCCGTTTGCTGGGCCGTGTGGAGCATAGTGACTTGATTTCAATTTCAACACCAGGGGACACACGGCCGTGCAATCTGACCGTGTGTCACACACGGCTGAGACACATGTCCGTGTCTCTACCGGTGTGGACAAAAATAGGCTATTGACCAAGCCATTTTCCCACCCAAGTTTGCACATACCTAAAACATTCATTTGGCACCAAAACATGGCATATATGTGCATTCATATACTTTCAACCAAGCATAATTCATATCATTTTCAACACCAACAATTATAAGTCATACAATCTCACAACACACCATCAAATTTCATATCAATTTCACTTTCATACAAAACTTAAATTTATACCATTTGATATTCACTATGCTATTTATCAACAATCATCACAAAGCCATTCTCAAACAAACATCATAAGCCATATGCATATATATATACACAACTAAACCAACCAAAATAAGCCAACTTTCATGGCTATTTACAAAACCAAAACATTAATTTTTACAAGCCATTTCAAATGACCAAATTCATTACCAAACTATGTATCAAAACGACCATAACCCTATACATGCCATATACTTAAAACACTTAAGCTCAAAAGTACCCAAGAGATAGTATGATTGTGTAACGAAGTCTCTGACGTTCCCCGAATTTGAGCAAGCTTTGATTTCACTATAAAACACGGAAAAATAAACAAAGTAAGCTATAAAGCTTAGTAAGTCCGTATGAAAATAATAAGCAAAACACGCTATTTAATTATCATAGAAAATATACATATAACATACTATAAAATATTTATTCACAATATTAACATGTATTCAAATCACCTATTTAACCATGAATTCATTTCTTCCATATGTTCGACGCATATACAATTTCCGTACATACTTGTATTGATACATATCTATTCTTACCATTTCATATCTTTGATATTCCCGTTGAACCATTGGGAATAATATTGGATACTCGGGAATCTCGCACCATAAGTGCTAATATATATAGCCAAAGCTATCTCAATAAATCTTACACCGAAGTGCCAATACATAGCCAAAGCTATCTTAATATCATATCTCTATAATGCTCACTCTCGAGCTATCAACGGGTCTACTCACACAAGCTAATGAGTATCTGCAACACATGCCGGATCACTCAGCCACCGGTAGGACGTACGGACCAGCACCCAAAACAATAATAACCCCTAATGACATGTCATTCATATCCTAATCTATTCCTTAGGTTCAACCGGGATTTCCAATGCCGAATCTTCGTCGAATAGGTCTGCAATCTCATATTCACAATTTATGCAATATTAAAGCATTTAAAACACAAATATAACAATACTTATAACATACGAACTTAGTTCGAATGTAAAAACGATGAATTAAGTCAATTAATTCAAAACTTTGTTCTTTCCTCGACCTAAATCTGTATTTCTCCTTTCTTGATCTAAATGTAATCAAAAGTAACTTATTTAATTATCACTCTATTCAATTTAGTCCAAAAATACATATTAAGGAAACTTTAAATTTAGCCCCTAAGGTTTCACATTTTTACAATTTAGTCCTTATTTAATAAAATTATAAATTCATGCAATTCAACCAAAACCCATGTTAGTCAAATTTCAATTAGGTCCCTAGCAGTCCATATTTTCAATTTATTTCACAATTTAACCACCAAATTTACACATCTCACAATTTAACCCCTAATTGACAATTTTGTCAAAAATCCCCTTACAAATGTTGTTTATCTAACAACAAGCATGCATTTTCTACCATTAAACATCAAAATACATCAACATTATTTAATGGGAAAACCCTAAACCTTTAACAATTTTGCAAATTAGTCCCTGGGCTAGCTACACTAAGCTACAACTATCTCAAAAAAAGATAAATAATTAAAAAAAGGAAAAAATCGTACCTTAATGAGCTATGAATACACCAAAAAATGGCTTCTTCTCCCTTTAAATTTTTGGTGAAAGAGATGACTAAAAAATTATAAAATTTTGTTGTTTTTATTTAATTTACCTTAATTACCAAATTACAAAATTAACCTTGTTATATAATCATTTAAAACACCCATTTTAAGTCCATAAATGTCCATTATCATTAGCAATGGGCTGATTACTACATAAGGACCCCCACTATTTAATTTCATAGATATTAAATCCTTTTAGCTTATAAAACTTTAATTTTACACTTTACCGATTTAGTCCTTTTATCAAATTAAGCATTCAAACGATAAAATTTCTTAACGAAAATTTCACACAACTATACTATCATGCTGTAAACATTAAAATATTAATAAAATACTTATTTTGACTTTGGATTTGTGGTCCCAAAACCACTGTTCTAATTTGACTAAAAATGGGTTGTTACATAACATTAAGATTAAGTACAACATAATCCAACCATAAGCTTCGCATAAGCCTAAGCACCAACAACAACACATGTTAGCATATTCAAACATAATCCACATGAATTTAACATAGGTAAGCCATTACACATGAACATAATTCATTTGAATTCATTGTTTTCCTTAACATATCATACTTTCAATAAAACTTGCCATTTAAACCCTTTTAATAAATACATGACATAGTTCCTTTTGAGCACTTACCATTCCATTCCTTTTCATACTCGTTGAACTGTTTAAAATATCACTGGATATGCAGGATAGCTCACACAAAGTCTGCTAAACATATAACCGTAACATTTCCTTTCTTTTACATCATTGCTTACACGAGCTATGAAATGGGCCTGCTCACATGAGTTGAAGGTATTCATAATATTGCTCACATGAGCTGTAGAGTATTCACAACAAATGCAGGACCTCAGTCATAGTAGGACATTCAAGACCAGCACCCAAAACATGAAAACCCTAATAACATGTCATCTGTATCCTACAAATTCTTAAGGTTCAAACTGGGCTCGATAACTATCATGGTATTTTGTTGGATATACATTGATTATTAACATTTTCAATACATAATTACATTCAGTTAAATAACATAACATAATAATTCGTACATATGAACTTACCTCGATGATTTGAGCGTAAGAACGAAGTCAACCAATCCGAGGCTTTCACTTTTCCCCGATCTAAATTTGTACGAGGTCTATCTTGATAAAAATATACAAATTCAATCCAATTAATACTTCCATCATTAATCCATGTATCATATTTTTACACAATTACTATTTTGCCCCAAATATTTCAACTTCTTTATAATTTAGTACTTAAGCTCGTAAAAGGAAATTTATGCAATTTCATCCAAATTTCATGCTAGTCAATTTACCTAAGGACTCATATCAACCCATACAAACTATCATTTCAAAATTTTACCATTATATTTTACTATTTTTACAAATAAGTCCCTAAATGATAATTTCATCAAAAATCACTTAACAAACTTGTTTATTTTAATAGGGACTCACAATCTTTTATTAAATTTCAAGAATCAGACAAACATACTCATGGAAAAACCCTAAACCTTTAACAATTTTTCAAATTAGTCCCTGAGCTAGCTAGATTAAACTGCAACGATCCCGAAAACATAAAAATCATTAAAAACAAAGCTTAAGAACATACCATCCATGTAGAAAATGAAAAACCGAAGCTCCCCTCTCCAAAAATGGCTATTTCAGTTTTGAAAGTTGAAATGAAAAATATAATAGCCATTTTTTTCTTTTTCTTTATTAAACATTTAATGTAATTATCAAATTACTAATTTAACCTTTTAAATCTATTAATATTTCATTGAAACCCAGCCATCACATTCCACTATCTCATTAATTGGTTTAATTACCACCTAAGTCTTTTAGTTTAAAATTCTATAGCCATTAGACCCCTTTAGCTTATAGAATTTAACTTTTGTACCTTTTACAATTTAGTCTTTTTTACTTAATTAAGCTTGCAAACTTCAAAATTTATTATAAAAAATTTATGCGACCTTACTAACATTCCACAGATATTAAAATAATAATCAAATAAATATTTTCTCGTCTAATTTGTGGTTCCAAAGCCACTATTTTGATTTTACTAAAAACGCAGAAACTCGAAGACAGAACCAGCCCAAGTGACCATACTGCATGTGGTCAATGTATGGATAGAATTAAGGAAGAGATACAGTCAATGAGAACAGATGTCAAGTGGGTGCAGTTTGAGAGCACCAACCCAACAAGAACATTATCTAAGCTCGAGGATTAAATGAGCCAATTGATTAGCATGATGAGCGATATCAATAGACAAATTGGATCAAGCATTCCCAATAACATGGAAGATAATCCATGGAGGGAAGGTAAAAAGTTATGGATTCCTATATACGGAGAGATAAGGAAGGTGAGAAAGTAAGAAATAAGGCGGTAAATGAGAAAGGGTTATTAAGGTGGAGAATAGGGATCAATAAGATGCGCTAAACTATTTTTATGTTTGTAACCCTTTGATGATTATTATTTTTAAATTCCACACCTGTCCTATACCTGAAATGTTATAAGTAGAAAAGCCATATGTGACTTAAATATCCTTATACATGAAGGGACATCATACTAAATACTCACATAAACGACTATCTGTATTTTGCTCAGATAATCAAAGTACTTGTATGATTTGTTGATGGATTCCTATAGGTGAGAACCTCAATACTTGTATATTTTAAAACATACTGAACTTAGATGTTTGTAATCAAAAGTGGTAAGTCAATTACTCATCATGTTGAAAGTTTTAGTAAATGTGAAATAACTAAGTCATATGCTCTAAAATCAATCCTTGTACCATACCTACTCAAGGGTCATCAACTTTCATATTTGTTTATGTTGCTTAAGGACAAGAAATAACTAAAATGTGGGGGAGTTTGATCTGTCGTAATTCAATGCTGCAGATTAAACTAGTTTTCACATTTAAGAAGTTTGAATACAAGCATTTCTATTACGTTTAGTTAAGTTTCCTTAGTTTTTTTTTCATTCAATAAATTGTGCACATTGAGTCTTTTATTAACCTTCAGGTCGAATAAGGCATAAGGGGGAGGTAACGTACTTTGTGAGTGTGCAAGAGACGACTAGAAGGCATTTTGGGGAAATACTAAACGTTATGTCGCAACATGGGGGATCCAATGTCACAACATAGAAAGTATAATAGAGAAAGTGAGAAATTGCCTTCAATGTCGTGACACAGACTGAGAGTGTCGTGACATACCCTTGAAGATGGCTACAAAGGGACATGTTGGTTGCTGCGTCACAGTACAGGTCCTAGTTTTTCATGACATCGACTCTATAATGAGAAAAAAAACACGAAGAAAGGGCATTTTTGTATGCACAATTGAACTTTAACACTCAGGAACGTCAGGTACCCTAGGGCTAAGGAGGACGGCTACCTAAAAGCTATAAATAAATCTCTGTAGCACATGTTGGAGGCACTATTCCATTAGTTTATACTTTCTCTTTAGATTTAATTTTGTTTTCTTAGGTTTTCAAAGTTTCATTTATTTTGTTCTTTATTTTCTTTCAAAAGATCTGAGTTGTAAAAGAGATCGACTCTTGTGGATTCACATTCATTATCAATATTAATAAAGCTTTTCTTAAACTCTCTACTATTCATTCATTATGATTAATTGTTATATCTATTGCATGTTGTTTATGAAAGCCATGAGGAACTAATCCTTCTATGGGGGATTAGTGAGTGGAAGCATGTTCTTTTAACTATTTTGTAGGGTAATTCAACAGATCAACTATTTGGGAAAGGGAGAATGCAAAACAAATCATAGGCTTGACAACCCCGGGAAGTCATCAAGGTGAGAAAACTAATCACCCATCCTCAGATTTGTCTCACTTCATCTATCTCTATCTCTTGTAATTTTATTCTTTGTTTTTCATTTTATTTTATTATTTTTACAAATTCTAAACATATTTCTTATTCTAATTTCGTACTATAATTGACTTAAAGTATTAATTAGATCATTAATCATTTAGGTTAAGGTTGATTTAGTACTTACCTCCCTTGGTACGATCCTCGAAGTACTTACCTACTTCATTGTAAAATCTATATTACAAATCAACCTATATACTTGTGGATACCACCTCATAACTCTCTATTTTATTACAGTATTCACACTCTAGACATTAGTACGTCCGGAGGTGGTCAAAGCTCTAGGTGGTATGGAGTTTAGTAGTGTTAGAGGACCTGGTCCTACTAAGGTAGACTATCGGCTTGAGGGTGTTGAAAAGATCCTTGAGAAAATTGTCTGTATCTAGGAAAAAAAGTTGAGATGTACTTTGTCTTTACTCACTGGTGAAGCCCGTCGTTAGTGGAGCGCTATGAAGTAAAGAACTATTGTGAACCATGTGACTTAGAACTTTTTCCTAGAAATGTTTAAAAAGAAGTTCATAGTCGACCAGTACATGAAAGCTCGCAAACTTGAATTTATTAACCCAATGCAAGGAGAAATGTTTGTAGTTGAGTACAAAGCAGAATTTGTGCAACTCAGCTAATATGCTGTTGAAATGGTGAAAGGGACCACTACAAAAGATTTTACTTTGGGTTGCACTAGGACATCTAAATCTATCTGGTAACACATGGTACGAGAATCTTAGATGAGTAGGTTGAAAAAAAAAAGGAAGTCGAGGAGATTAAAATAGTGGCTCTACAAACTGTAACAGGGTCACAAACGTCTGAACGAATGTCTAAGAGAGATCATAAATCATATAATTTTGGAAGAAGTGTTAGATGTAATTTTTGAATAGATTAGTTGCGGCAACAGAATGGCACTGTGGTTAGTACTGGAGGCTTGCCCAAATTGTCAAGTTGATGGCTTTGTGAACATTGCTAACACAGGCATCTTGGGGAATGCCAAAAATCGATTGGGGATGTTTTAAGTGTGGATCCAAAGTGCATATGTTAAGGAACTGCCTAGAACAGGTGGAAAAGTCATACGCTAAGAATTTAACCCCTAACCCAATGTGAGTAGGTGCTCATGATTGAGGTGGAGGTACAGGTAGTGATACAAGACAAGCTAGGTAGCAAACCCTAGCTCACACAGTTGCCACCCAAATCGAGAGATGAGGGCTTGTATGAGTATATGGTGTTAAGAAACCATAAGATCAGGGAATGACCAACGTTATCATTGGTACCTTTACTCTACAAACTTTTTTGTTTTTTTCTTTGATTGATACAAGATTTACACACTCATACGCTTTGAGCGGACTAGCTTGTGAGTTGGGTATTTCAGTAGAAAAATTAATAAGGGTATAGTTGTCACTAGCTTTACACACTCATACGTTTTTATTGACGATATTTTGATTTATTCACGAGATGATTCTGAGTATCCCAAGCATTTGAAAATAGTGTTACATACCTTGAGAGATAAACAATTGTTTGCAAAGTTCAATGAATGTGAGTTTTGGCTCCAAGAGGTTGGATTTCTGGGGCATATCATTTCAGTCAAAGTTATTAGAGTTGACTTGAACAAGATTTCTGCAATTATAGAATGGAAACCTCCGAGCAATGTATCTGAAGTCTGAAGTTTCCTGGGACTAGCTGGCTATTATCGGCGTTTTGTGAAAGGATTTTCTATGATTGCAACATCTCTGACTCGATTACTTCAAAAATATGTAAAGTTTGAATGGTCTAAGAAGTGTCAACAAAGTTTCAAACAATTGAAAACGTTATTATCAGCGGCACCAGTGCTAATACAGCTTAGGTAAAGATTTTGTAATTTACATTGATTCGTCATTAAACTATTTGGGTTGTGTATTGATGCAGGAAGGAAAAGTAATAGCTTATGCTTCTAGACAGTTGAAGCCGCATGAAAAGAATTATTCGACGCACAATTTAGAGTTGGCCGCGATTGTGTTTGCATTAAATATTTGGAGACATCACTTGTTTAGTGAGAAATGCTACATCTATACAGATCACAAGAGCATAAAATATTAAATGACTCAGAAAGACTTGAATTTATGACAAAGAAGATGGCTTGAATTAGTAAAAGACTATGAGCTAGTAATTGATTATCATCCCGGGAAACTGAACATAGTTACTGACGCTTTGAGTAAAAAGTCATTATTTGCTTTGCATGCGATGAACACACAGTTAGTTTTGTTTGATGGCGGTTTGATTGTAGCTGAGTTGAAAGAGAGACCGTTATATCAGCAAAAAATTTGTGAAGCTAGAAAATGTGATAGTGAATTTCAAGCTAAAAGAGTACAAAGTGAATCGACTAGTGATTCAGAGTACCAAATTTGTAACATCCTGATTTTGGGCTTAGTAGGAACAGTGGTTTCAGGACCACAAATCCGGTGAGGAAAATTTCATTTTTATTATATTTTTATGGTCCAAGAAATCACGGAATGATTTCGTGAAAATTTCGTTCGAAAATTTCGACGTTTGGGCACTCAATTTAATAAAAAGGACTAAATTGTAAAAAGTGAAAAAGTTGAGTTTTATATGTTAGAGGTGTCTAATTTTCATGAAATTTTAAATTGGAGGTCCTTAAATGATAATTAAACCATTGTATAACTTGTTGGACAAAAATGGCGTTGGTTGGGTAAAATTTGAAAGAATAGTAAAAAAGGCATTTTGGTCATTTAGGGGTAAAATGAATTAAAAGACAAAATTTAAAACCCACATGTGTCCCTTTCTTCTTGCTACAGCAGAATGTACCAACAGCAGCCATGTTTAGGGTTTGGCCAAGCTTCCAAGCTTAATAGTAAGTGATTCTGAGCTCCATTTTTAATGTTTTATGTATTTTTGAAATCCCGGTAACATGATTTGCTCATTTCTACCATTATTTTGAGCTAGGATTTATGTTTAAAAATTTACCATGAATGATATGCATGTATTTTGATGTTTAATGGTAGAATATGAAGCTTGAAATTGTGTTAAACAACTTTTGCTAAGTGATTTTATGTGAAAACGAGTAAAACAGTATAATCAGTAAAAATACCTAATGTTCATAAGTACATGTTAGAGTGAGAATTTGATGTTGCCATAGAAGGGAAAAATGATCAGCATGTCATAAAATATAAGAAAATATGAAGAAGTTTAATTTCTGAACCTTGGGGCAAAAGTGCAAATATGCAAAAGTTTAGGGGTCAAAATGAAAATTTGTAAAAAATATGATTTTTAGACCCATATGAATAGTTTGATAAATTAGTAGGCTAAATGTGATATTATAGATCAAGGAAATCGAGATTTCAGCTTAAATCAGGAAAATACAAGGTCTTGGACTAGAATGGTAAATTGCCATTGCTGGATCCGAGGTAAGTTTGTACATAAATAATTTATCGATTCTTTTTATTTTAAGATATTTTGTTATCATATGAAACGTGGCTACCTATGGAATGATTATTTGTTGTAAACTGCAAATTGAAAAAAGACTATGAATAAATTCTAACATGTTGGAAAGTGAGGAATTTCCCGGTTGAGCCTACGGAATAGAAACGATACGAATGATCTATTGTGAGGTCACATGTGTAGTACTAAGTGCAGGCTACTACGTGTACCGGATAATTGGTCTCATGTGTAGTACTAAGTGCAGGCTACTATGCGTACCCAATAACTTCGATCACGTGTGTAGTACTAAGTGCAGGCTACTACGTGTATCAGATGGTTAGGTCACTTGTGTAGTACTAAGTGCAGGCTACTACGTGTACTGGATAATTGGTCGCATGTGTAGTACTAAGTGTAGGCTACTATGCGTGCCAGATAGCTTTGGCTACAAGTGTGAAAATATGTACAGGCAACTGAGTATCAGTTATTATTCCGAAGAGTTCAACGGGAAAATCGATTAAGTAAAAATACACGTGAACATGATTATATGATGAATAAGTGTAGGTATACGTTTAAGAAAATTTTGAGCAATACGCTCGATATTTGAGTGAACTTCAATAAGACGAAATAGATTAAGTGAAATTATGTAAAAGTGAATTTTAGTAGTAAAACAATGTTGGACAACAGCAGTTGTGTGACTTTGAAAATTCACCAAAAATTTTCTAAGTTGAATAAAATTTCAAATAAATTATATAATTAAAGCTTAATAAGTCTAATTTCATATAAAAGAAACAAGGGAGCAAAAGAGTTGTATACTATGTGAAATTCTAATTTTTGTGAGATAGTGTCAGAATGAATTCAAGATCCCCTATTCTGACTTGGAAAAATTGTTAAAAATTATATGAAAATAATTATTGGTTATAATTAATACTCATAGAATCTTTGATGAGTCTAATTTTAATGTAAACAAACGTGAACATTATCTGAGTCTTGTACTATGAGATAATAAATTTTAGTGAAGAAAGGTCAAAGCTATGAAATAGCAAAATAGGGGAGACTTTGAATAATAAACTATACTTATTGGCTGGACCAAAAATTCTGAAAATTTTTTGGTTGAAATATATATGAGTCTAGTTTTTGGGAAAATTTATGGATCTTAATTTGGAGTTTCGTAACTACAAATATAAATGATTTAGTGACTGTGACTCAAGAAAGCAGCTTAACCAGAACATGTGTAAATGTACAATTGGGTTAGTTTTACTATGGAAAGCATGTTAGCAAATTGCTTATTATTATTTCATGTGAGCTTACTAAGAGTAAAGCTTACCCCCTCGTTTCCATTTCTTTTAGTGTTGTCAGGTAATCTTAGGGTTGGAGATCGTCGGAGGCAGCATCACACTATCGAGCCAACACCTTGACAGTATAAACACATATGCTAGAATTATGAAGTGAGTGGCATGTATAGGGACCTAGTTTTATAACATGTGTTATTATAATTTGGCAAAATATATTGGTATTTAGTGAGCTAATGATTCTAACTTATAGATCTAGCTATTTATGTTATGTTTGATATTAATGATGTGCATATGCTTGTTTGCCACGCATGGTTGGTAATATGTTATGTGTTGTTGTGAATGTTTAAGTCTGTTAACGCCTCGAACCCTGTCTTGACGTTGGATACGGGTGAGGGGTGTTACAAAATCAGAGCTGATGATTGTTTAATGTTCCAAAATAGAATCTATGTACTGAGAAATTCTGAGCTTATTCAGAAAATTTTGTGAAGCAAATAACGGATGTTTATCTATTCACGCGGGGAGTACCAAAATGTATAATGATTTGAAACAATATATTGGTGGATGGGTACGAAACGAGACATTTCAGAGTTTGTATTGAGATTTTTAGTTTTTCAACAAGTTAAAGCCAAACATCAAGTACCATTGGGACTACTTCAGCTAGTAATGATGCCAGAGTGGAAATGGGATAGAGTTATGATGGATTTCATATCGGGGTTGCCCCTGTCTCCAACTAAGAAAGATGCAATTTGGGTTGCTGTTGATAGATTAACAAAATCAGTACATTTCATTCTGATACGTGCAAACTATTCACTTGATAAATTGGCAGAATTGTACATATCTAAAATTGTGAGACTGAACGGTGTACCAGTTTCGATTATTTTGGATAGAGATTCGAGGTTTACGTCGTGATTTTGGAGGAAATTGCAAGAAGCTTTGGTACAAAATTGAATTTCAATACAGCTTTTCATCTGCAAACCGATGGTTAGTTAGAACGAATAATACAAATCCTCGAAGATATGCTCAGATGTTGTGCTTTAGAGTTCAAAAGCAACTAGGAGAAATATTTGCCGTTGGTTGAATTTGCGTATAATAACAATTTTCAATCAAACATAAAGATGACACTATACGAAGCTTTTTATGGTCAAAAATGCCGAATTCCATTGTATTGGTTTGAACTTAGCGAGAAACAGATTCACGGGGTTGATTTGATTAGAGAAACCGAAGAGACAGTGAAAGTAATTCGTGACTGTTTGAAATTAGCTTCAAATCGTCAAAAATCATATGCGGATTTGAAACAAAAAGACATTGAATTTTAGATTGGTGACAAAGTGTTCTTGAAAGTTTCTCTGTGGAAGAAAATACTTCATTTCGGTCACAAAGGCAAGTTAAGTCCGCGATTCATCGGGTCGTATGAGATTATTGAACGAATAGGGCCAATAGCATATCGATTAGCCTTACTATCAGAGCTAGAAAAGATTCATAATGTATTCCATGTTTTGATTTTGCATCGATATAGGTCTGATCCGTCACATGTGATTTCTCCTTTAGAGATTGAAATTCAACCTGATATGATGTATAACGAAGAACCGATTAGAATTCTATCACGTGACGTTAAACAGTTGAGAAATAAAAGCATAGCTCTCGTGAAAGTACTTTGGCAATGAAACGATTTTGAAGAGGCAACGTGGGAGCCCAAGGAAGCTATGAGAAAACAGTACCCTAGCCTATTCACTAGTAAGATTTTCGGGGACGAAAATCCCTAAGGGGAGGAGAATTGTAACACACCATTTTTAGTCAAATAAGAACAGTGGTTTCGGAACCACAAATCTGAAGTCAAAATATTTTATTTTATTATTATTTTAATGTTTATAGCATGATAGCATGTATATGTGAAAATTTTGTGAAGAAATTTTAGCATTTTAATGCTAAATTAGGTAAAAAAGGACTAAATCGCGTAAAGTGTAAAAGTGGAGATCTATAAGCTAAAAGTATCTAATAGCTATAAAACCTTAAAGTAAAGGTCCTTATGTTGTAATTAGACCATTAATGGCATGAGTGGACAATTATGGACAACCATTAAGTGATTTTAAAGTTTATTTACTGAGGTTAATTTACTAAAATGTAAATAAACATAAGTTAAATAAAAAATAATTATCAAATGGTGTTCATATTTCATCTTCAATCGAAATTGAAAGAAGAAAAATAAGCCATTGTTGAGCTAAGTTTAGCCAACCTTATTTTGTCAATTGTAAGTCCGTTTTTGCTAGTTTTTTCATGATTTCTATGTTTTTGTGGTCGTTGCAGCTAGTACTAGCTAGCCTAGGGACTAATTTGCAAAACTGTTAAAGATTTTGAATGTTGCCATTGATGAATATATGAGTCTTTTTGTAACACCCCAAACTCGGCCTAGACGTTATGGCCGTATCCGGTGTGTTACATTGAAGTGTTTTAGCAAAAATCGTGTTTTCATTGAAAACCCTTCTTAAAATAAAAGAACATCTTAAAAATAAACTCATTTCTATCACTTGTTTGAAACATAAGATTTGATGAAAACATGTCACTTAAAAATTTAGTTGCGAAAACGTAGAAAAGACATACTATAGTTTAAGAAACCATGTTCAACTTCTTATAATTACAATGAAAATAATAATAATAATTCAAGTAATAATAACATAATCAAAACCTTATTACAATTTGATCTGAACACACTTAAAAAGAAAATGAAAACTTAAATGCTTAGAAAAAAAACCAAGTCCGAATTATCTTTCTAGCCGGCCACCCAGAGTCCCTCCAAACATCGAACCTTCTACTGAGCATCACCTGAAAATAAAACAAAAAAGGGGGTGAGTTTTCGTAAACTCACTGTGTACAACCTACAATGAAAAACAAGCATTCAAAGAGAAATCATCAAACATGCAATCCAATCCCATCCAAATTATCCATCCACTACACACCAGCTCCATCTCCCGTCACACCATGTGGGGATATAAATATCGACCCACCCATCCCACAGACCAATGGTAGCCCGGTTGCGGAACTACCTTCATTTACATATTGGGCTTTAAAAGCCGTCGATGGATCTATGATTGTCAGGCAACCATGCGATCTTCATACACTTCCTCCATTCCATAGTTCCCACCCCATATGCAACCTAAGCAGAACATCATATGTATGCATGTCACATCCATAACACTTACATTCAACACCTAGGGGTATTTTGGTCATTTTCTCCCTTAGGGGCATTTTAGTAATTTTCCCTTAATTATGGTTTTCACTTACCTTGGCCCATGAACAAGTCCCGTGAGCTAAGATGAACGAATACTATGCACCGGGTAGGATTCTAGAGAAGAGGAGGTGGGTCATTAAGACCGCTTAAGTACCGAGCTCTCCCTAGATCCAGTCCTAGACATGCATATACCCGTTGCCACACCTTAACTCTATGTCTTGTTCACGGTCGCTATATTAATTAAATCTTATGTAGTTATCATATACTAGGCCCAAAACCCTTTACAAAGCCCTAAAAAAATTCACATACCTGTATCTGGCCCATTAAGGCCATTCATATTCATATGGTCTATTAGGCCCAAATCACCTGTATATGGCCCATTAGACACAAATCACATTTATATGGCCCGTTAGGCCCAGTCACATTCATATTCATGCTCACATACAAATTCCTATCACATAGCATCAATATTTAGTTTTTGCCTATTATGGGCCCAACAGCCCATCGGGCCCATTTAGCCAATTCCGGCCATATGGCCAAATCATAAGCCAAGTCCACGGAATTTCCTGTAGGTCTCAGGCAACCTATTGGTCTCCCCCTTACAAGTGTTCGCGCACTCGCAAAACTACCGTAGCCAAACTTTTGGCTTTTTGGCATTTTGGCTTTTACTGATTCATAGTGTGTGTGCAGTGTATGTACACACCTGGTAGGCAAGCGTGCTACGATTTCCTTAGCCTAAACCTACAATCAATATCACTTAAAGATTAATCTCACATACTTATCGAATACTTTACCAAAAGCCAGAATCTCACCTTAACCATACCTTGCGTGATAAGTATAACAGTCCATTCACTAACCACGATCAACTTTTGGATCTGCACCACTCGTAACTATTAAGAATAGAATAATAGGTGACTCGTATCCAACACAAGCCCCCTTACCTTACTATGTCTATTTGGCCAACCTTAGCCAATGGATGAGGAATACTTACCAAAACCGCAACACCTAAGGAGCAATTCGGCAATGAGCTAAGATTCGAGATCCGATACTAATTACCTACCACATTTGATTAGAAAGAGTGAGGGACAATATTCGATACTTAGCAAAGAAACCGATTGGGAGAACAACACTTACACTAGATTTGACTGAAGTAGGAGTAGTGATTGCACCAAGGGTATTTGGCCAAAGAGGTTAGGCCCTTTGAGATTTTGTATGGAGAAAGAGGGCATTCGGTTCCAAGGAAAAAGAAAGAAAAGTCAGCAATGAGGTAGAGGAAAAATAGGATTCGGCACAAGGAAGAAGAAAAAGAAAATAAAGGAAGAGGGTTTTCAGCTTTTAGAGAAAAGAGTTTCTGGTAACAGGGTGAAGGAAATTCGATCATTAGCTTTATACCCTAGCATTCATCACCTATTTATAAGCCTTCTAGCTGAATTTTCCCATGCCCAATTCCCCATTCGGCTCCATCACTTTTCCCTTCTCATCTCATTGTTTTTCTCCCTGATAACCCCTTGATCCTTTCTTTAATTTTCTCTCCTGAACACTCCCCTTGGATTCCACTTTCACACCACTTCCATCCTTCTAGAAGGTCAAAATTAAACTTCTAAAAACACTAAGCTAGGATTCAAACCTTGGACCTCCTTGCTAGCTATTAACGCCACCTCCCTACACTCTAAGTGGCGTCACCTAGCCACTCCTCTACTAGGCTCTTTGCTGCTATTTTCCCATATCTTTATTTAAAAGCCCAACTACTTGCCAACCCTGATTCTTTTAATAATTAACTTATAATTTCTTCTACCCCTTAATTCGAACTCAAACCTTGACCAAGACCTACCTTTGAGTAATTAGCACTTAACCGGAATTATTAAGCACAAAAAGAAAAAATTCAAGATTTCAGGATTTTTGGATTTTAGGATTTTTGGGGCGTTACAATTTTGATGTTTGATGATCGATTATGGATATTTGATGTTAGTTAAACAAGTTTTGTAAATTGGTTTTTAGTGAAAATGAAAAATATGGATTAAATTGAGAAATGTATAAAGTTAGTGCTTAAAATGTGAAATAAATGAAAAATATGGGCTGCTAGAGGTATAATGGTAATTCGGCTAGCAGGGGTTAGTCTTGAATTTCATGAATTTGTGATTTTGTGAAATGAGGACTAAATTGTAAAAATGTGAAAGTTTAGGGGCAAATGTGTAAAATAGCCCTAATGTGTGTTTTAGATTGAATTGAGTAAATAGAAGAATAAATAAGTTTATTTTGATTACTTATAGATCAAGAAAAGAGGAATTCAAAATTAGATCGGGGAAAAAGCAAAGTAATTGAATAGTCGGTCCATTTTGTCATTTCCGTGCATGAGATAAGTTCGTATATTTGAACTTAAATGTTTATTTATTCAATAGATGGACGGTATTGAGATTGTATTTATCCTATGGTTAAATGTGTAGAACTTCATTTAAATGTACATTTTAAGTGGATGAGTTGCTGAATAAGACCATAGCTAGGCTATGGCAAATCGGATAATAAGACCATAATTGAGTTATGGCATGTGAATATACGACCATGGCAGGGCCTTGGTAACTTATGTGTAAGACCATAGTTGGACTATGGCATTGGAAAATCAAAGTATTTATATCGTAAACATTTATAAGCGCGAAGTGATTTAGTAAGAGAGTTGGTGATAAATAAATATGTATCGGTACAGGTACGCACTGAAAACTATTGAGGTTATGAGTTAGAAGAAGTTGAGGACTTATGAATTCGATATGGTTAAACTTTATGTTAGCTTATTGATTGTTATTTTAAATGTTAATTATGTTATGCATTTTCAAGTGCTAATGATTGTTGATATTATTTCATATTTACATACGAACTTACTAAGCTTTATAGCTTACTTTGTTTAATTTTCAATGTTTTATAGTTCTACGAAGCTAGCTTGAATCTAGGAATCGTCAAGGACTTCATCGCACAATCGAACATCTATTTTGGTACTTTTGAAGTGTGTATATATGGTATATGGCATGTATAGGCTTGACTCATTTTGGTATGTAATGAAAATGTATTTTGGCCACTTGAGTTAGTTTGTGATGATGGATTTAATGATGTTTATAATTGTGCAAATGGTTTTGTTTTGAGTTTGGTAATTGACTTATATTTTGTGTTTGAAGTTGGATTTATGATGCTTAATGATATTAGGTAATTTGAATGGTAAATGTGACAACCCGAATTAGGGCCTAATCGGAATAGTGGTTTTGTGACCACAAATCTGAGATAGAAATAATTGTTTTATAATTATTTTGGGGTTTATGATATGATTTCATGATTTCGTGAAAATTTCATGATGAAATTCTGTGCATTGAGCACTTAAGTTGAGATTAGGGACTAAACCGAATAAATTGTAAAACTCGTGTTTTAGAAGTTTTTAGTATGAAATTACTTTGGGATATTAACTAGGAGGTCTTAAATAGCAATTTGACCCATTCCTAAGTTATGGACAAAAGTTGGACATGGAGGGAATTTTTTGGAAAGTTTAGTAGTAAGGGCATTTTGGTCATTTGCATATTAAATGAAATAAAATGGGAAAAATAACACAAAATTGGTCATCATCTTCACTAGTTGCTGCCGAAATTTGCTCTCCTCCATAGCTAGGGTTTCTTCAACTTCCAAGCTTCATAATCAAGAAAGGCGTGGAATCAACCTCGAACGGGGGAAGGAGAAAGTTTTGGACTAAATTACAAAATTCCCATATTTTGCACCGAGGTAAGTTTGTATATAAATAATACATTAATTTCATTTACATTCTTATATTTCAGCCTATTATATATATATATATATACTAGCTGATGTTGAAGTAGAAATCGACTATTGGAAGAATGGAAATAAGTAATAGAGAGAGAGATCCCGGTTGAACATTCGGAAAGATCGAATAAAATAGAGGGAGCATAGCTAGGTCACATGTATGGTGCTGAGTGCACATCATGTGTACAAGAAAGCTACGAGATACTATGTAGTAGCTAGGTCACCTGTGTGATACGGGATGTATCCCATGTAGACAAGAGAGCTACGTGAGAGATAAATGTAGTTAGGTCACATGCGTGATTCCAAGTGAAGGACACCATGTAGACAAGAGAGCTACGAGACAAATCAGCTAGGTCGCATGAGTGGTACTAAGTATTCATCATGTGTACAAGAGAGCCGAATTAAATTAAATATGATGGTGGGGCTGTGTGCTGAAACCATCAAGTATCGAGGATTAATCCGAATTGTTCAACGGGATGGCTTTGTGGTGACATTGTAGTCATGGGCCTATACTTTTGATGTATGAAATGTGGTGAAAATGATTTGTGATATATATATATATATAAGTTAAAATGAGGTTAGTATAAAGAATGTGTGAAAGAGTGAAATTAGCATTAAAACTGTTTTGGACAGTAGCAGTGACGTGATTTTGAAAAATCACCAAAAATATAAGGAATTTAATTAAAGGTTTAATGAGATGTAAAATTAAAGCTTAATGAGTCTATTTTCAGATAAAAGAAACAGAGAAATAAAAGGAATTCTATATTTTGATATTTTTACAATTGTGTGTGACTTGCTCAGGATGACTATGTGATCCCCTATTCCAACTTTGAAAAATCATTAAAAATTGTACAAAACAAATTAAGAAATATAGTTTAGATGAAAAAATTTCTTATTGAGTCTAGTACTAAATGAAACAGGTTTCATGGTTATTTGAATTGTGTACTGAGAGAAATTCAATTCGTAGTGAACAGAGGTCAGATCAGTTAAGCTGTGTAATAGGGGAAACTTTAACTAATAAACTGTACTAATTGGATGAACCAAAAATTCTAGAAAAAAATTAGTAAGAATTTTTATGAGTCTAGATTCATGGAAATTTTACGGATTTGAATTTTGAGTTTCGTAACTTGAGTTTTGATTTATTTAGTGATCATGACGCTATGGGACAACTTGATCAAATTGGAGTAAATAGTAAAATTAAAAATATGATATAATTGAGTTATGTTGTAAACATATTAGGTTTCTTATTTGTTATTTATATACTTACTTACTAAGCTATAAGCTTACTTTCTTTTCTCTCCTTTGTCTTATAGTGTCATCCAGCTAGCACAGGAGTTAGAGATCGTTGAAGATCTGCCCGCACTATCAATACTCTTTGTATTTGAACTCAACATTTTGAAATATGGCATGTATAGTAGACTTAGTTATTTTGTTACGTGTCATAATTGTCTAGGTTTAAAATACTAATTATAGTATCAAACTAATCATTTTGTACGAAGCCTTTGAAATTGGTTTGTATTGTTAATGGCATATGTTATAATGATTCATGATCAAATTGCACACCATATTTTTGTTGAGTTTTATTTAACAGTATATACTATAATTTGTTAATACCTCGTACCCTGTTCCGGTGAAGAATACGGGTAAGGGGTGTTACATTTAGTGGTATCAGAGCTATGGTTTAGTCAGTTCTCGGACTAATAAAGTGTGTGTAAAAGTCTAGCTATACATGCCATAAAAATATTGTTATAGTGTGGTGACTCGATTATTCTAAAGCGTGTTTTGTTTTAATATAGTAATGGATCTGAAGGAAGCTGCGGTGATGATCTTGCTAGTAATGCATGGCTCGGCACAAGGGACCGCACCTATGGAAAGTAGACCTGAGACATTGAGACATGGAGATGAGGCTCGAGATGTCTTCCTCCAAATGATGAACAATTGGTATACTGAGTTTATTCGAGCAAATCCAAATGCTCAACCTCCTCCACCCCCTCCCATACCTCAGACGATTCCTATAGCTGCTCAAGGCATAGATTTGGTAAGAATGAACAAGCCTCCGGTTGACAAGATTCGAAAATAAGGGACCGAAGAGTTTAGAGCAAAAATCGATGATGATCCTGAGAAAGCGAGTTCGGCTTGAAAATTCTACCGTGTATTTGATGAGCTCTCATGTACACCAGGAGTGCTTAAAGTGTCTTTGTATCACTTTTGAGAGATTGACCTACCACTGGTGGAAGACTTTGGTAGCATGGTGCCAAAAGAAAGAGTTACTTGGGATTTCTTCCAGGAAGAATTCAGAAAGAAATACATAAGTCAGCGATTTATTGATCAAAAACGGAAGGAGTTTCTTGAATTGAATCAGGGCAAGATGTCTGTGGCAGAGTATGAACGCGAATTTGTAAAACTTAGCAAGTATGCCCAGGAATGTGTGTCCACTGAGGCCATTATGTGCAGAAGGTTTGAGGATGGGCTAAATGAGGACATTAAAGTGCTTGTGGGAATTTTAGGGTTGAAAGAATTTGTAGTATTGGTTGACCAAGCTCTTAAAGCAGAAGAATTGAACAAAAAAAGAAGAAAAGCTGCTATTGAGGCTCAAGATGCCAGAAAAAGGCCGATAAGCAAGTCATTTCAATCTCAATCAAAGAGGTCCAAAGAGACAAACCCTCGAATGACAGTTTCAATTGGGGATTCACACAGAGATCGTGGTAGAGCATATTCGGGGTCTAAAGCTCAAGCTACTTCGGTGACAAGTGTGGGTAATGTGTGACCTAGAAAGCCCGAGTGCCAGCAATGTGGTAGGAAACATTATGGTGAGTGTTGGGGAACCGAGCGAGCTTGTTTTAGGTTCGGTTCTCGTGAGCATTTTATTAGAGACTGTCCGGAGAAAGTTAAAGAAGAAAGATTTCAGGGTGCTAGACTGAATACCTCCGCTAGCAGAGGTAGACCATCGAGAAATCTTGGAGGTGGGACTAGCGAAAGCGAGATGAAAGATTCGTGGCGAGATCGAAGCTAGGCGCTGCTAGAGCTTATGCTATACGTGCGAGAGGATCATCATCTCCCGATGTCATTACTGGTACATTTTCTCTCTATGATACTATTGTTATTGCATTGATTGATCCTGGGTCCACTCATTCCTATATTTGTATGAATTTAGTATCTAATAAAAAGTTTCCTGTTGAGTTTACTGAGTTTACGATTAAAGTGTCGAACCCCTTAGGCCAATATGTGCTAGTTGACAAGGTTTGCAAGAATTGCCCATTAATGATTCAAGGTCACTGTTTTCCGGCTAATCTGATGCTATTACCATTTGATGAGTTTGATGTTATTTTGGGAATGGACTGGTTGACATTGTATGATGCCAAGGTAGATTGTAAACAAAAAACACTAGAGTTGAAATGTGAAAATGGAGAAATTCTGTGGGTTGAAACAGATGAATCAAATAAATTGCCTATGGTGATTTAGCACATGTCTGCATGAAATACATGAGGAAAGGGTGTGAAGCTTATCTGGCTTATGTAATGAATACTGAGTTGCCTCAACTGAAGTTTGAATCAGTAACAATAGTCTGTGAGTTTCGGATGTATTTCGGAGGAATTGCAGGTTGCCTCGAACAGAGAGATAGAGTTTGCCATTGATTTGTTGTCGGCATTGCACCGATCTCGATTGCTCCATATAGAATGGCTCCGACTGAATTAAAAGAATTGAAGGCTCAGTTGCAAGAGTTAACAGATAAGGAATTTGTGAGACCGAGTTTCTCTCCCTGGGGTGCTCCTGTATTGTTCGTAAAGAAGAAGGATGGTTCAATGAGACTTTGCATTGATTACCATCAGCTTAATAAGGTGACTATAAAGAACAAGTACCCATTGTCGAGGATTGATGATTTATTCGATCAATTAAAGGGGGCCACAGTGTTTTCAAAGATCGATTTGAGGTCTGGTTACTACCAGTTGAGAGTTAAGGAGTCGGATGTGCTGAAAATCGCGTTTAGGACAAGGTATGGACATTATGAGCTTCTTGTGATGCCTTTCGGCTTAACAAATGCTCCAGCTATATTTATGGACTTGATGAACCAGATCTTTCGGCCATATTTGGTTAAGTTTGTAGTAGTGTTTATAGATGACATTCTAATTTATTCCCGGGATGAGTCTGAACATGCCGAACACTTGAGAACCATATTGCAGATCTTGAGAGAAAAGAAAGCTGTTTGCTAAGTTTAGTAAAAGTGAGTTACGGCTTTGTGAAGTCGGATTTTGGGACATATAGTCTCGGTGATGGTATTCGGTGGATCCAAGCAAGATTTCGCGATTGTTGATTGAAGCGCCAAAGAATGTATCCGAGGTTAGAAGCTTTTAGGCTTGGCGGGTATTATAGACGTTTTGTTGAGGATTTTCGATGATTGCCTCTCCTATGACTAAGTTTTTGCAAAAGAATGTTAAGTTTGAATAGACCGATAAATGTCGAGAGAGTTTTGAAAAGTTGAAAGCACGATTGGTGAAGCACAAATTTTAGTACAATTTAGAGCCGGGAAAGGAGTTTGAAATTTATAGTGATGCATCATTGATGAGGCCTTGGATGTGTGTTGATGCAAGAGGGTAAAGTGGTAGCTTATGCTTGAGACAGTTAAAAGCGCATGAGAAGAACTATCCTACACATGATTTGGAATTGGCGCTATTGTTTTTCCTTGAAGATTTGGCGACATTATTTGTCTGGTGAAAAATGCCGAATTTTTACTGATCACAAAAGTTTGAAGTATTTGATGAATCAAAAGGATTTGAATCTGAGACAGCAGATATGGCTTGAATTATTAAAGGATTATGAGCTAGTGATTGATTATCATCCGGGAAAAGCAAATGTAGTTGCTGACGCCTTGAGCAGGAAATTTCTTTTTACTTTGAGAGCCATGAATACGGGGTTAGCATTGTCTGATGATGGGTCAATCTTAGCAGAGATGAGGGCTAAACCGTTATTTCTCCAGCTGATTTGTGATACTCAAAAGAACGATAGTGAGTTGCGAACCAAGAGAACTCAATGCGAATCGTTATTTCTCCAGACGACTGTTTGATGTTTCGAGACAGGATATGAGTACCGAAAAATGATAAATTGATTTAGAAAATATTACATGAGGCACACAGTGGCTGTTTATCAGTTCACCCTGGTAGCACAAAAATGTATAATGATTTAAAGAAGTTGTATTGGTGGCCAGGTATGAAAAGGGACATTTCTAAATTTGTAACCAATTGTTTGATCTGTCAATAAGTAAAAGCTGAACATCAAGTGCCTTCAGGACTACTTCAACTGGTAATGGTGCCTGAGTGTAAATGGGACAAGATTACCATGGATTTTGTAACAGGTTTGCCTTTGACTCCTAAAAAGAAGGATGCTGTCTGGATAGTGGTTGATAGATTAACAAAGTCAGCCCACTTTATACCAGTACGTACCGATTACTCACTTGATAAATTAGCTGAATTATATATTGCTGAAATTATGAGGTTTCACGGAGTACCTATGTCTATAATATCAGATAGAGATCCGAGATTTACCTCGAGATTTTGGAAAAAGTTACAAGAAGCTTTGGGTATAAAATTGAACTTTAGTACCGCGTTTCATCCACAAACAGATGGTCAGTCAGAAAGAGTAATCCAGGTACTCGAGGATATGCTTAGATGCCGTGTCTTAGAATTCAGAGGTAGTTGGGAGAAATATCTATCTTTGATTGAATTTGCCTACAATAACAGTTATCAGTCAAGTATACAAATGGCACCGTACGAAGCCTTGTATGGTCGCAAGTGTCGGACTCCTTTATATTGGACCGAACTTAATGAGAAACAGATTCACGGAGTTGATCTAGTTAAAGAAATCGAAGAGAAAATAAAAGTAATTCGGGATTGCTTGAAAGCTACTTCAGATCGACAAAAGTCATATGCAGATTTAAAAAGAAAAGAGATTGAATTTCAGGTGGGTGATAAAGTGTTCTTGAAGGTGTCACCATGGAAAAAGATTTTGAGATTTAGCCGAAAAGGCAAGTTGAGTTCGCGTTTTATTGGGCCGTACGAGATTACTGAGAGGATTGGACCAGTGGCATATCAGTTGGCCTTACCAGTAGAGTTAGAAAGAATTCATAACGTGTTTCATGTATCAATGTTGCGACATTATCGTCCTGATCCTTCACATGTGATTTCTCCAACAGAAATTGAGATTCGACCGGATATGACCTGAGGAGGAACCAATAAAGATTTTGGCTCGGGAAATTAAACAATTAAGAAATAAAAGAATAGCCTTAGTGAAAGTATTTTGGCACAGACATGGGATAGAAGAGGCTACGTGGGAACCTGAGGAAGCTATGAGGAAACAGTACCCGAACCTCTTTACCGATAAGATTTTCGGGGACGAAAATTCTAAAGGGGGAAGAATTGTGACAACCCGAATTAGGGCCTAATCGGAATAGTGGTTTCGTGACCACAAATCCAAGATAGAAATAATTGTTTTATAATTATTTGGGGGTTTATGATATGATTTCATGATTTCGTGAAAATTTCGTGATGAAATTCTGTGCATTGAGCACTTAAGTTGAGATTAGGGACTAAACTGAATAAATTGTAAAACTCGTGTTTTAGAAGTTTTTGGTATGAAATTACTTTGGGATATTAACTAGGAGGTCTTAAATAGCAATTTGACCCATTCCTAAGTTATGGACAAAAGTTGGACATGGAGGGAATTTTTTGGAAAGTTTAGTAGTAAGGGCATTTTGGTCATTTGTATATTAAATGACATAAAATTGGAAAAATAACACAAAATTGGTCATCATCTTCACTAGTTGCTGCCGAAATTTGCTCTCCTCCATAGCTAGGGTTTCTTCAACTTTCAAGCTTCATAATCAAGAAAGGCGTGGAATCGAACTCGAACGGGGGAAGGAGAAAGTTTTGGACTAAATTGCAAAATTCCCATATTTTGCACCGAGGTAAGTTTGTATGTAAATAATACATTAATTTCATTTACATTCTTATATTTCAGCCTATTATATATATATATACTAGCTGATGTTGAAGTATAAATTGACTATTGGAAGAATGGAAATAAGTAATAGAGAGAGAGATCCCAGTTGAATATTCGGAAAGATCGAATAAAATAGAGGGAGCGTAGCTAGGTCACACGTATGGTGCTGAGTGCACATCATGTGTACAAGAAAGCTACGAGATACTATGTAGTAGCTAGGTCACATGTGTGATACGGGATGTATCCCATGTAGACAAGAGAGATACATGAGAGATAAATGTAGCTAGGTCGCATGCGTGATTCCAAGTGAAGGACACCATGTAGACAAGAGAGCTACGAGACAAATCGGCTAGTTCACATGAGTGGTACTAAGTGTTCATCATGTGTACAAGAGAGCCGAATTAAATGAAATATAATGGTGGAGCTGTGTGCTGAAACCATCAAGTATCGAGGATTAATCCGAATTGTTCAATGGGATGGCTTTGTGGTGACATTGTAGTCATGGGCCTATACTTGTGATGTATGAAATGTGGTGAAAATGATTTGTGATATATATATATATATAAGTTAAAATGAGGTTAGTACAAAGAATGTGTGAAAGAGTGAAATTAGCATTAAAAGCTGTTTTGGACAAGATAGCAGTGGACGTGATTTTGAAAAATCACCAAAAATAGAAGGAATTTATTTAGAGGTTGAATGAGATGTAAAATTAAAGCTTAATGAGTCTATTTTCAGATAAAAGAAACATATAAATAAAAGAAATTCAATATTTTGAGATATTTACAATTGTGTGTGACTTGCTTAGGATGACTATGTGATCCCCTATTCCAACTTTGAAAAATCATTAAAAATTTTATAAAACAAATTAAGAAATATAGTTTATATGCCTAAATTCCTTATTGAGTATAGTTTTAAATGAAACAGGTTTCATGGTTATTTGAATTGTGTACTGAGAGGAATTCAATTCGTTGTGAACAGAGGTCAGATCAGTTGAGCTGTGTAACAGGGGAAATTTTAACTAATAAACTGTACTAATTGGCTGAACCAAAAATTCTAGAAAAAAATTAGTAAGAAGTTTTATTAGTCTAGATTTAGGGAAATTTTACTGATTTGAATTTCGAGTTTCGTAACTCGAGTTATGATTTATTTAGTGATCATGATGCAGGAGGGACAGCTTGATCAAATTTGAATAAATAGTAAAATTAAAAATATGATATAATTGAGTTATGTTGTAAACATATTAGATTCCTTATTTGTTATTTATATACTTACTTACTAAGCTATAAGCTTACTTTCTTTTCTCTCATTTTTCTTATAGTGTCATCCAGCTAGCACAGGAGTTAGAGATCGTTGTAGATCCGCCCGCACTATCAATACTCTTGGTATTTGAACTCAAAAGTTTGAAATATGGCATGTATAGCAGACTTAGTTATTTTGTTACGTGTCATAATTGTCTAGGTTTAAAATACTAATTATAGTATCAAACTAATCATTTTGTACGAAGCCTTTGAAATTGGTTTGTATTGTTAATGGCATATGTTATAATGATTCATGATCAAATTGCACACCATATTTTTGTTGGGTTTTATTTAATAGTATATACTATAATTTGTTAATACCTCGTACCCTGTTCTGGCAATGAATACGGGTAAGGGGTGTTACAGTAAAGGATTGATATTTGGGAAGCTTTATGCTTGTGAATTAGTACACGATAATGCATGATTGGAAGGGTAAAATTAGTTGAATTGTATATGTGAATTTAGGTATGAAATTAGATGGAAAATTGTAGCATATTGGTGATTGGTATTGATGGTAAAGAAATGCTATGATTTGAACTTTGGTTGATGGTATTTTCATGCATATTAGTGTCTTGAAATAATACCATTTAAGCTTGAATAGGTATGTGCAAAATGGGTGGAAAAATGGCTTGCTAAATTGCCTATTTTTGTCCACACGGGCAAAGACACGGGCATGTGTCTCAACCTTGTGCGACACACGATCATGTTACATGGCCATATGTCTCTTAGTGTTGAATTGGAAAACAAGTCAGTATGCTCTACATTGTCTTGTGACTTGGCCATGTGGTATAACTCAGTATACCCTATAAGTTTGACACGGCCTGGCACACGGGCGTGTATGGCCATTTTTAGGGCACATGGGCTAGCCACACTAGCGTGTGTGTTGGCTGTGTGACCCAAGTCAGTGAGTTACACAGGATCGGACACGGGCTGGGACACGGCCGTGTGCTCCCATTTCGAATGTCCATAGGACCTATTACAGGGTGTGTCTGCTCACACGGCCCGATCACATAGCCATGTGTCCCCTGTTTTGAGAAAAATTTTCCAAGTTTCGTGAAAGTTTCTAGAGTTACCGTTTTAGTCCTGAATTACTCCCAAAGCATTTTAGGGCCTCATAGGCTCGTATGAGGTACAAATTGATTGAGATTGAAGGATGAATGCTTGAAATGAGAAAATATATACTAAATGGAAGTTTTATTGTTTTGTAAGTTCAGTAATGCTCTGTAACCCTATTCCAGCGTTGAATACAGGTGAGGGGTGTTACAAAGATAGAATTTGGATTGAAAAAGGTGATTGAAATGAGTGACTTTCTGAAGTGGTGAAAGGGTGGAAATTGTTTTGGTTGGAGAGCGATCCCAATTTTTTTCCAACATGGTGTAGGCAATTAGAACAGAGAAGATAATGGGTAAAGCAAAGATACAGCTACAAGAGTTGCTTCACATAGGTTTCATTCGACTAAGTGTATCAATGTGGGGGTCACCAATTTTATTTATGAGAAAAAAAAATAGTAGTTTGAGGATGTGTATTGACAACAGACAGTTAAACCATTTTGCTATAAAAAACAAGTAATTACTACCACGAATTGATGACCTATTCGACCAACTGCCAGGTGTCATAGTGTTTTTGAAAATAGACTTGCGATCAAGGTATTCTTAGCTAAAGGTGAAGGAGTCAGATGTTTTGAAGACCGCATTAATAATAAGGTATGGGCATTATGAATTTCTAGTCAAGCCCTTCGGTTTAACTAATACACTTGTTGCATTCATGGACTTGATGAATTGAGTGTTCCATGAGTGTTTGGATCAATGTGTGGTGCTTTTCATAGATAACATTCTGGTGTACTGACAAACTGAAGAAAAGCATGATGTTCACCTGTGAACTGTGTTACAAATCCTATGAAAGAAGCAACTATTCATAAAATTGAGCAAGTGTGAATTTTGGCTAAATGAGGTAGCATTTTTGGGTCATCTGGTTTTGATAGAGGGAGTTCGTGTAGATCTAAAAAGAATCAAAGCAATTTTAGTGTAGAGACCACCGAAGAGTGTTACTAAAGTGTAAAGCTTTCTGGGTTAGTAGGATATTACTGCAGGTTCGTTGAAAACTTCTCCACCATAGCGGCACCTTTGACAAAGCTACTGTAGAAGGATGTGGAGTTCATATCGATAGATGAAAGATAGAAAAGCTTTGAAAAACTTAAGGTGATACTCATTAAAGCACCTGTACTAATTCAACTAGAACCTAGGAAGGACTTTTTAATTTACAGTGATGCCTCGCACATGGGACTTGGTTGCTTGTTAATGTAGGAAAGTAGGGTGGTGCTTTATGCCTCGAGATAGTTGAAGCCTTATGAGTAAAACTACCCAATTCATGATCTGGAGTTAGCTATAGTAATGTTCGCACTCAAAATCTAGCAACATTAGTATGGTGAGCAACTTTTATCTATATAGACCATAAGAGCCTCAAGTATCTTCTTACGCAGAAAGAGTTGAACTTACAATGGAGAAGATAGATAGAGCTGCTGAAGGATTATAATTGTGTGATAGAATATAACTCTAGAAAGGAAAACATGGCTACAGATGCCTTAAATAGGAAGTCAATGAGTGAACTACAAGCTTTGTTCTCATGTTTGAGTATTACGGGTGGCGGGGTACTGCTCGTAGAATTGCAAATAAAATCATCCCTTTTACAACAAATAAAGGAGAAGCAAAACTTGGCGAAGTGGGTTCACTAACTAGAACAGGTGGTTCAGGGATTGCACTGAATGAATAAAGGATACTCTATTTTCTTGGGAGACTCAGTGTACCTTGTGATAAAGAGCTTAGACATGTGATCCTTACTGAAGCTCATAGCAACCCTTATGCAATGCACCCAAGAAGCAATAAGATGTATCATGACCTTCACAAGTTGTATTGGTGGTCTGGGTTGAAGCGAGATGCCATTGACTTCATGGCGAAGTGCCTGGTCTACCAAAAAGTGAAAACAAAGCATCAATTTCCCTCAGGATTACTACAACCACTCAAAAATTCAGAGTGGAAGTGGGAAAAGATCACCATGGACTTTGTTTCGAGCTTGCATCTAACTTTGACAAAAAAGGTTACGATATGGGTGATTGTGGATCGACTCACAAAGAGTTTTCACTTCCTAGCATTTCACACAAATTACAGAAATTACATATTTTAGAGATAGTGTAACACCCCAAACCCTTCCAAGAAGATTCGATCTAAATCCAACGTGCCACATTAGCTACCGAAGTGACTCTCCATTAACTCCTAACCTAATCTCCAACACATCGTTTACAAATAACAAAAACATGTTAAGTAAAAACACAACGATAGATATATATACATAGAGAAGTAAACATGAGAGCTTAAAAAATAATCCCAAAAGGTTTACACCTAAGTTCCTATGACTAAACAACACATAAGTTCACCTATCTTATTAACACAAGAGTTCACGAATCAATATAATTTCACACAAAATTATGAGTTCACAACTTAATTACAATTCACAACCTTTAGAATAGATCCACAAATAAACCTACTTGGCATCAACATGTTTCACAAAAGATATCATGCATGTTTAGGTTTTCATACTTCATGGTTTCGATAATAAACAGGCTTCGTAACCAAGTGAAAACATGCATGAAAGGGTTATCATGCTTTAGTATGGTTCACAAAAAAACATGGGTTCACACACATGTAATAAAACTATCACTACAAGGGTATGCAAGTAATTTACGCAAACATACATGCATCGCAAGTTTTAATACTCAACCATATAATAGTCTCACAAATTTTAAAGCAAAACAACATAGTACTCATGCACGAATAACATCGATTTGTTAACAACATAAATAAAACACATGCTCTAAGTCATGGTTTGCAGAATAATAAATATTAAACTAAAAAATAAGTCACAACTTTAAACTTAAACATAAGTAATGGTTCAATAATCATTTCAACAATATAAATAATATTCTATGCCCATCGCCTATCTCCTAGGTTTACCAATATCCAATCGAGTGCCCCACTAAATCATCTATCTCGCCATTGCTATTCGCAACCTACTTACCTAAGAAGTAAGAGAGGAGTGGGCGAGTTTAATTCGAACTCGGTGAATAATAAGAAACCAACATATTATGCCTCAAATATAGAGTTTTATCATAGTAAAATACATAGTTTTCAAATCGTTTTGCGTGTTAGGTATGCAAGTGAGGTTGCGAGATCTAGTTCACACATTTTGTCAAAAAACATATTTGCAAAAAAAATTAAAAAAATATTTATTAATCATTTCTTTTAAAAATTTCTTAAAAAGGATTAGTCTTAAATTAGAAGGCTAATTTCATTCAAAACATTTTAAAAACCCGAGTCTGGGTTTGCCATATGTCGTGACACAACTGGTTCGTCTAATAGAAAACACGAATCAAGTCTGCCTTAGGTCGCAAGACTAATTCGGTTAAACAGAAGTTTGGTTGGGTAAAATACATCCAGCCTAGCTCAAAAAAGAGCACGTAAAGTGAGACATACAAAAAGCTCATAGATTTAGGCTTGCTAAGGAGAGCTCAAATATGGAGCTTGGCTGATTCACAGCTTCTTGTCACAGAGAGCTCGCACATAGACGAACTTAAAACATTAGCTTAAAAAGCTCACACGTTAAGTGCCTTTAAAACACAATTAAAAATCTATTCTTTTGAAACATTCTTAAAACCACATGCTCACTTAGGAGCTAGCAAAAAACTGTGATTTAAAATCATCTTTTCAAAACTATATTTTGAAAATAGAGCTTTTTAGAAAACTTGCCTTTTTGAAACTTGGGTTTCGAAAATAGAGTTATTTTAGAAAATCATAGTAGCTAACATAATTCTAATCATAATTGAAATAATCTCAGACCACTCACACTTTTTCAAACTTAAAAAGAACATACATCGAATCGTTGATCACTCATCGATAGTAGAGAAACTTAAACAAGTTTAGCTTTTCCCTTATTCGCAATAAACAAAAAAATTACTAAATAGAACATACACGTTTCACATATGCAACCAAACCTAGCTTTTAGGACGATCAACCCTAACAAGACAGAGACTTACCCAAATTGCTATGAACATATCTTTTTTTAGAATAGAGACTTTGACGATAGAACTTTCAATGAAAATTTTCATAAGACTAAGTATCTTATTTATAGACCTAAGAGTCCTAAATACCTTTGGATACCCTATCTGACTTAGAAAGACATTATTTTTATGTAAAGTATTCCAAGATACACTAAATCTCTTTTTCCTAATTTTAGTCTAACTGTATCTTTCACCGGCGAACCCAGTTCGCAACTCAACTAACGAACCCCAGCTCACCAACACATTAACGAACCTGCCTCGCAGTGAAATTGGTGAACCCCTTACCATATCATTTGGCATACACTGCTGTTGGCACACTCCCAGTTCAGCCAGCTTTTCACAATCCCTAATTTACGGGAGCACTGGCGAACCTTTACTTCGTATGGCCAAAACTTTCAGCCCCAATCTAGAGATGTATCAGATAGTGTGACTCCATGGTGTTTCAGTCTCCATTACCTTCAAGCAAGATCCTCAATTCACTTCAATATTTTGGAAAAGTCTACAAAAAGCTTTGGGAACAAAACTTAACGTCAAATCTCCTTCTCATCCGCAAACAGATGGTGAATCAGAGAGAGGGATACAAGCATTTGAAGACATGCTGCAAAGTAGTGTGTTAGAATTCACGAGAAATTGGGATCAATATTTGGCTTTGGCAGAGTTCGCATAGAATAATAGTTATCAAGCAAACATTTACATGGAACCCTACGAAGTGTTGTATGGAAGAAAATGTAGAACACCCTTGTGTTAGGAAAAACTAGATGAGAGATGAGTAGTTGAACCAGAGTTAGTTCGCAAAACAAAGAAAAAGGAAAAGATGATATGTGAAAGACTGAAGACTACTTCGGACAAAAAAAATCCTACGTTGATTTAAAATGATGAGATATTGAGTACCAAGTATGAGACCAAGTGTTTTTAAAGGTTTTTCCATGGAAAAAAGTTTTAAGGTTTGGGTAAAAAAGGAAATTAACTCAAAGATTCATAAGTCCTTACGAAGTGGTTGAAAAGATTGGTCTAGTGGTCAATCGACTCAAGTTTCCACTAGAACTTGAGCGAATTCATGATGTCTTCCATGTGTCCATGCTAAAGAAATACTGTGCGGACACATCCCATGTAGTGACAACATATGAAATTGAGGTGGGTCCAGTCTTACTTATAATGAGGAACCAATTGAAATTATAGTCTTACGAAACAAGAAAATTCTTTTAATTAAAGTGTCGTGGCGAAACCATAAAACCAACAAAGCTACTTGGGAAATTGAATAAACGATGAGTTATCATTACCCTCATGTGTTTTGACATAGGTAATTTTGAAGAAAAATTCCTTAAGAGGGGATAGTTGTAACATCCTGAAATAGGGCCTAGGAGTTTAAAGCCTGGTGAGTTGCGGTCGCTAGAGGGTCTGGCAAGCTATGGTCATTGGTTTCGGTCGAGAGTTAAAATTAGAAGTAGTTAAAGGGAAGTTATACCAAAGTTAGGAAGTCAAATTATTTTCCACTTCACAACACCACTAATGCACATAAATCTTTCCTCTTTCTACTGTGACTAGGGCATCCTAAGAACATCAAAACACTTAGTGCCTATAAATTAAGCTCTTTTCATTGAAATTTCATATTCTTTTAAATGAAAAAACTCTCGCAAATTTATTCATCGATTATTTCTTTCTCTTGTTATCAGGTTTTTACAAAATCAAGAAGGCAGGACTTAGCTCTTATGATTTAAGGTAAGGCTTTGTTTCCCTATTGGGTTAAGATGTTTAGAAGTAATTAAGAAAGTTTGCCACAAAGGAAACTAGGTTCACCAAAAGACTAAAATGTAAAAACCTAGGTTCATCAATGTTTATGTATGAGTCATAAAGTGTTGTTAGTGACTTGTGTATGTTGTGAAATTGCGAATCGGAGAGAACCTTTCACAAGCCAAGACAAGGGAAAGGCGAAGCTTGTTTAAATTTTTCAACAAACTAGTGAGTGTTTAAGGATCGCCAATTGTATGTACGAACCATAGTGCTAATTATAAGCTTAGGGCTTAATCCTAAGTTTTGAGAGTAAGCCTCTTCTAAAACTTTGTTTTATGAATGTGTTTAAATGTGAGTTTTTATGAATAGTGATATGCGAGCTAGTCATGAAGAGTGTAGTGCGAGCTCACCATGAATTGTGAGCTCTATGTTTAAGTAAATGTTTGGCACTATAATCTTTGGTAATCATTGGATATAATGGCATGTCATTGGATTGTAAGTAATCACCCTTGTGTTTTATAATTTGGGTGAGAGGCCTTGGGACAGGTTAGAAGAAATAAGGGTGTAACACCCCACTTCACAGCCCGAGTTTTGCAACTTGGGCTCTGATACTACTAAATGTAATACCCCAAATCTGGCCCAGACGTTATGGCCGAATCTGACGTGTTACATTGAATTGTTTTAGCGAAAATCGTGTTTTCATTGAAAACCCTTCTTAAACAAAAGAAACCTTAATTAGCTTAACAATAAACACACCATTCAGTTTCGAAAGCCTTGTTTAAAACATTTGATTTAAAAAAACTTATCATTTAAAAATAAGTTGCAGAAACGCAGAAAACAAACTATAATTTAGGAACCCATGTTCAACTTCTCGTAATTACAATGGAAATAATAATAATAATTCAAGTATTAATAACATAATGAAAACCTTATTACAATCTGATCTGCACACAATTAAAAAGAAATAAAAACTTAAATGCTTAAAAAAAAATACCAAGTCTGAATTATCTTGCTAGCCGGCCACCTAGAGTCCTTCCAAACATCGAACCTTCTACTGAGCATCACCTGAAAATAAAATAAAAGAGGGGATGAGTTTTTGCAAACTCAGTGTGTACAACCCTCGATGAAAAACAAGCATTCAAAGAGAAATCATCAAACATGCAATGCAATCTGTAACACCCCGAACCCGAGACCATCGCCGGTGTCGGACACGAGGGGTTAGCAAGCCAAGTTCACTTGTTTTGCCCATCCATTGGACATTTCCAGTCAGGCTGGAAAAACTGCGTCACTGTCGCCTTAAAATCATATCTCTAGTTTCAAAACTCGAAACTGGTTTCGTAAATTTTCCTGAATTTAGACTCATATATCCATCCATGGATTTATTTCTAGAATTTTGGTCGGGCCAATTGGTACAGTTTATTAGTTAAAGTCACCCATGTTACAGGGATCGACTGCTCTGACCTTCGCGCGGTATAACTTGAATATCTCTCTGTACAGGGCTTTAATGCTGGTGCCGTTTGTTTCTAATGAAACTAGACTCAAAATGGAATCTGTACATATAAGGTATGTCTCCTAATTCTTTCTGGATAATCTATAGTAAATTTTAAAGTTTCGACAGGGAACCCAGAAACCGTTCTGGCCCTGTCTTACAATAGCTTTAATATCTCTTAACATGTAACTCCTATGACCATTTCGTTTCTTCCATATGAAAATAGACTCATCAATGTTCATTTACATAGCTGATTCACTATTTAATACCATTCCTACAAATTTTGGTGATTTTCACATTCACGTTACTGCAGCTGGCAGCATCTGTTTTAAGGTAGGTCTTACCTATTTTGTAGTCTCCATGAACCAACTAGTCTTGCCTTACATAGGTCCACATATGATCATTTTAACCATGCCAATGGCTGATCATGTGACCAACATTCCCATTTCCAATTCATAGTCACATCATGACACCATATATATATATACAAACCGCAAATAGTTTAAGTTGATACTTCACTATTACGAGCCATTTTCGCATGGCCGTATACATATACATCATAACATATTTAAACCAACAAGGGTAGTCCTATACATGCCATTTCAAGTTCAACCAAGAATTTATACCAAAATGGGGCTTGATAGTGTGGATGACTTCGACTTCAACGATCCCGAATCCGATTGCTATCGGCGAAATCTAGAAAAGCGAGAGCCAAAGCGGCGGAGTAAGCATTTTATGCTTAGTAAGTCTCAAGGAATATAATCAACTCTAATTACAGCAATACATTCACATAGTTAAATGCATCATTTCATTAATGCACATTCACATAATCATACTTACTTCACCATCCCAACTCTTATGTTCATACACAAATAACGGCTTCATTAAGGCCGATAACTCGTTCCATCATAGGAGCGGATATTCACACGCTTACTCCTAGCGCCGCAAAGCACACACCGCACTTACCTTGTCATTGGGAAATTTCACAAGTGCATTAGCTGAAATTTTCCAGCAAGCTTATAATTTTCAAATCACATACCTTCGAGTTTAACCGGATGTCGCTACTCGATCAATCGCCTTGGGACATAGCCCGGTTATGGTAACCCGCACCAAGGCCTCACGGGACTTAACCCGGATATCACGATTTGCACAAATGCCTTGGTCTTAGCCGGATAGAATGACTCGCACGAATGCCTTGGTCTTAGCCGGATGTAGCCACTAGCACAATTGCCTTGGTCTTAACCGGTTATAATTTCCAGCATAATTGTCTTCGGGCTTAGCCCGGATATCATTCAATTTCTCATGCACACATACATCAATAATCATTGGACATACATATTTATTTTCGTTACTAAGGCTCAAACACAATTATAATCACTAACATAATCGCCTTGGGACTTAGCCGGGTATCATTCGAATACTCATACACACATAAATTAATAATCAATACATCCATATTTCATTCCACATAATTCAAGTAAGGTCACTTCTTGAGGACTTACCTCGGATGTTGTCGAACGGCTTTTACGGCTATTCGATTACTTTTTCCTTCCCTTGTCCAATTGTGGCCCTCTTAGCTCTTGAGCTAATTCAAACAAATTCAATTTATCAAAACCTCATTGTGCTAGCTTATGGCGAATATGACAAGGAATTTAAATGGTCATATGGCCACCCTTTAGCTTGAATACACAATGGTCATGCACATTTTATACTACATCAAGCAATTCAATACAATTTATTCGAGCATCAAGGAAAAGCTAAGGCCTTCAATAGGCTACCCAAGGCCGAATATACTTGTCCATGTTGAGGCCAATTATGCACTTAATACCACACAAAACAGCATGCATTTTACTAGTTAATGCTTTGCATATTGTAGCTCAAAACTTACAATATAGCATCAAGCACTCATATGTGTGCTAGCAGAATGTGCTTACAATTTCACAATTATTCTTCAACATCTTCTTCTTTAAACAAACTTATTCATCACTTCCTTCATAACCAAAACATCATGTGCAAACATATATATACATATATGAGCATGGCGAATTTCAAGGTGTCCATAGCCATCCAAAACACAAATTTTAACTAACATGCAAGAAGCATGAACCATGCTCATGAATGCATCATGGCGAATATGACAATCATGCTCCTTTTCAACTTCAATCATGATAAAACAAAAGAAAGCTCAAAATCTTACTCAAGAGTAGACAATCCATCATTGCATGCATCATCATCAAGCTTCACACTTAGCATGCAATGGCTTTATCACCATAACAACTTTGGCCAAATACCATTTCCATGGCTTAACAAAGATTTGAGCCATGGCTAACATGCACATCAAGTTAGCAACCAAAACATGCATGAAACTCCTAACACAACCTCATACATACCTTAATATTGATGCAAACTTAGCCAAATCTCCTTCTAGATCTCTTCCAAACCAAGCATGAAGCAAAAATCCTCCTTCTTCCTTAGTTTTGGCTCAAAGAAAGGATGAACAAAATTTTTTCTTTCCTTCTCTACAACTCACGGCAATGGGGGGATTACCACACTCACACACATTTTTTTTCATTTTTTATCACCCATACACCTTTGTTTATTATTTCACCCTAATGCACCAACAAAACATGTTTCATGACATGTTTAGCCCATCCTCCCTTGTCATGGCGGCCACCACCTATAAAGGGGAATTTGACATGCAAGTCCATTATTTTGCATGCATGCTTTAATTAGTCATCACACATTTCCTATCATACTTTCAAAGTTCATTACTAAGTCCTTTCTTGTGGAATTCACCCTTATAACACTAAATCAATCATCATAAAATGTCATACATGAGCACACACATATTATAGGCATCAAAATAAATTTTAATTATTTTTATGCCTCGGTTTTGTGGTCCCGAGACCACCTTCCGACTAGGGTCAATTTTGGGCTGTCACAACTCTCCCCCACTTAAGAAATTTTCGTCCCCGAAAATCTTACCGGTAAATAGGTTTGGATATCGCTCTTTCATAGAGTTCTCGGTCTCCCAAGTAGCTTCTTCTATCCCGTGCTTGAGCCATAACACTTTTACTAGCGGAACCCGCTTGTTTCACAACTCTTTCACTTCTCGTGATAGGATACGAATCGGTTCTTCCTCATAACTCATATTAGCTTGAATTTCAATTTCTGATGGACTAATCACGTGCGATGGATCGGATCTATAGCGTCAAAGCATAGAAACGTGAAAGACATCGTGAACCTTTTCGAGTTCGGGGCAAAATCAAACGATATGCCTTTGGATCGACTCGCCGGATATCTCATATGGCCCAACGAACCTCGGGCTCAACTTGCCCTTACGGTACGAATCGAGTATCTTTTTCCAAGGCGATACCTTGAGAAACACTTTATCACCCACCTGATACTCGATATCCTTACGCTTCAAGTCCGCGTACGACTTCTAACGATCGGAGGCTATCTTCAGACTTTCACGGATTACTTTCACTTTCTGCTCAAGATCCCTAATCAAATCCACCGAAAATCTTGCTTTCACCGAGCTCGGTCCAAAACAATGGTGTACGGCATTTACGACCGCATAAGGCCTCGTAGGGTGCCATCTTAATACTTGATTGAAAGTTGTTGTTGTAAGCGAATTCAATCAACGGCAAATACCGCTCCCATAAACCACTAAACTCGAGGACGCAACATCTTAACATATCCTCAAGTATCCGAATTATCCGTTCGGATTGACCATCGGTTTGGGGTGAAAGGCGGTGCTGAAATGCAACTTGCACCCAAAGCTTCTTGCAACTTTTTCCAAAATCGCGAGGTAAATCTCGGATCTCTATCCGACACGATGGAAATAGGCACCCGTGTAATCTCACAACTGAGAAACGTACAATTCAGCTAATTTGTCAATTGAAAATCCGACGCGTGCGGGGACAAAGTGGGCCGACTTAGTCAATCGATCTACCACGACCCAAACCGCATCCTTCTTACTTGCGACAATGGCGGTCCGGATACAAAGTCCATTGTGACTCGATCCCATTTCCACTCGGGTATCGTGATTGGTCAAGTAACTCGAAGGCACCGATGTTCCGCTTTCACTTGTTGACATATTAAACATCTCAAACAAAGTCGGAGATGTCTCGCTTCATACCATGCCACCAAAACCGACGTTTCAAATCATTGTACATCTTCGTACTCCCGGGTGGATTGCCATTCGCTACAATGGGCTTCATTCAGAATTATCGAAATGAGTTCAATTCTTTGGAACACAGACGACTTTTGAACCTCAAACAATCGTCATCATCGATTTGAAACTCAATCCTTGTTTGGAACACACTCACCCGTTTTGCGCCAACTCGTCGTCGACTTTCTCGAGCTTCTCGAATTTGGTGTATCAATAGTGGTTTGGCTTTCAATTCAGCTACTAACACACTATCGGATCGAACAGACAAGTGCATGTTCATCGTCAGAAGTTTAATAATGATTTACGACTCAAGGCATCCGCAACCACATTCGCCTTTCCGGGTGATAGTCAATGACCAGCTCGTAATCCTTTAACACTCGAGCCAACGTCTTTGTCGCAGATTTAAGTCTCTTTGGATCATCAAATATTTGAGACTTTTGTGATCCGAGTATACATGGCACCTTTCACCAAATAAGTAATGTCACCAAATCTTTAAGGCGAATACGATGGCGGCCAATTCGAGATCATGAGTCGGATAATTTTTCTCATGTGGCTTTAATTGCCTCGACGACAGGCCACAACTCAACCTTCTTGCATTAATCATAACCTAACCCAAGTAGAGAGGCGTCGCTATAGATGACAAGCTCTTTCTTGCGGACTCGGGTTGCACTAGAATTGGGGCTTCAGTCAAATAAGTTTTCATTGATTGAAACTTTTTGGCATTTCTCGTCCATTCGAACTTAACATCCTTTTGGAGTAGCCGTCATCGGCGTGGCTATCGTTGAGAAGCCTTTACAAATCGTCGGTGATAACCTAAGAAGCCCCAAAAAGCTCCGAACCTCAAGAATGTTTCTGAGGCTTCCAATTAAGTATGGCTGAAATTTTATTCTGGTCGACTCGAATACCCGATGCAGATACCACATGACCCAAGAAGCTAACCTCTCTTAACGTAACTCACACTTCTTGAACTTAGCATATAATTGCTTATCCCGTAAAATTTGCAAGACTAACCGTAGGTGTTCAAGATGTTCGGTCTCATTTCTTGAATAGACCAAGATGTCATCAATGAACACGACTACGAATCGATCCAAATATGGTCTAAAGATCCGATTCATTAAATCCATAAATACCGTAGGGCATTAGTGAGCCCAAACGGCATCACTAGGAACTCATAGTGACCATATCTCGCTCAAGGCGTCTTGGGTACGTCCGAATCTCGGATTCGCAATTGATAATAGCCCGATCTCAAATCTATTTTCGAGAACACCGAGGCTCCCTTTAGTTGATCGAACAAGTCATCGATACGTGGCAACGGATATTTGTTCTTTATTATCGCTTTATTAAGTCGACGATAATCGATGCATGTACCGCATGGTTCCATCCTTCTTTTCACGAACAACACCGGCGCACCCAAGGCGAAAAACTCGGGCGAGCAAAACCTCTATCCACCAATTCTTGCAATCGAGCTTCCAACTCCTTTAATTCGTTGGTGCCATACGATACGGAGCTATCGAAATTGAGTGGTACCGGTACCAATTCGATGCCAAATTCTATTTCCGAACAGTGGTAAACCCGCAATTCTTGAGGAAAACATCCGGTATTCACAACCCACGCACAGATTCGGGTTCTTTTCGATTCCTTGTCATCGAAAGCACGACGCAAGGTACGCCGCACTCTTTTCTTACATATTTTCGGGCCAACATTGCTGATATTACGGTGGCAACCCTTTAAGTCCGTAGACTTAACCCGAATTATCTCGTTATTCGCAGACCTCAAATCGATAGTCTTGCTTTTGCAATTTACGACCGCATCGTGCATGGTCAACCCATTCAAACCAAGAATAACGTCAATTCATCGAACGGCAAAAGCATCAAGTCCGCCGGAAACAAGAACCTCGAACACTAGGGGACTTTTCTTGCACACTTTGTTGACAAGCACGTAATGACCCAAGGGTTTGACACGAATTACAAACTCAAGAGACTCAATAGGCAAAGTCTTCTATGGATGCTAAGGTTTCACATATATAAGATTGAGTAGAACCGGGGTCAATCAAAGCAATCACATTAGTATTGAAAAGAGTGAAAGCACCGGTAATGACATCCGGAGAGCAAGATCCTCGCGTCGCGCAGATGGCATAAGTCCTCGCAGAGCACGAGCCTCGGATCGATGGTAGCATCTCTAGGTCCTCTCGACCGCCATCGACATTGCCCATATTTCTAGGTGGCCTACCTCGAGCGGTGGTAGCACCCGAGTTTCCACTCGACTCACATTCTGCTCAAGCATCCTCGGGCAATCCTTCCTAAAGTGGTCGGCCGATCCACACTTATAGCAGAGCGATCACGAAACCAACAGCTCCCCGAATGCCATTTGCCACAATGTTGACACTTCGCCTCTCTCGGCGATCATTTCCACCATCTGGCGATCGAAGTGACTCGTGTGGTCACAGGGGTCGATCGCGTCCTCGTCTAGAAAAGCCCAAAGCGCCTCTAGACCGGTTCACATCATCTCGAAATCTCTTGATTGCCTATTGAAGAGACTTTCCGAGGACCTCTTCGAATTCTCCGGTTCCCACATCAGCTTTTTGTTTCTCCTTTCTAAGCTCTTCGACTTTACAAGCTCGCTCAACAAGTACTACGATCTCTCGATTTCGAGAATGCCAACGAACATCCTTATATCATCATTCAGCCCATCCTCAAGCGTTTACACATAATAGCTTCGGACGAAATGCATTCTCGCGTGTATCGCTAAGCCTCACAAATTTTCGTTCATAGTCGGTAACCGTCATAGAACCTTGCTTAAGATCAAGAAATTCCTTCGCTTTTGGTCGATGAATCTCGATCGATATACTTTTTTTTTTTTTGAACTTGGTTTGAAAGAATTCCCAAGTCACTTGCTCTCTAGGTACCACGAAGTCGAGTACTCCACCAATAGTAGGTGGAATCACGTAGCAAGGAGATGGTACACTTTAAGCACTCATCGGTGTACAAGATAGCTCATCGAGCACCCGGATAGTGTTGTCCAACCAAAATTCAGCTCGTTCGGCATCATCATCATCCGTAGCTTTAAATTCAGTGGCCCCATGTTTTCGAATCCTATCGATCGGGGCTTACTTGACCTTATTTGGTCGATTCGGAGGTATTGTAGGTGCGGGGTTGCATTTGTCGGGAATGGAGGTTGTGGGACGTCGTGTTAGTTCGAATGTATTGATTAAACCATTCGCTCATCACACTATAAAAGGCTTGCCTAGCCTCATCATTCGGATTGCTGGCCATAGGTTGAGAGTCCGCCGGCGCTGTCCCTTGTGCGGAGCAGCGCCACACTCTCCACATCATCAGCTATTGCTCGGTTGGGATCGGGATCCATTGCTATAAACAAACTCAAAGACAAATTGTCGAAATCACCACACTATCGATTCATCATTTAATGGCATGTATAGCTAGACCCCAAACACCTCACGGTAGTCCTAGAATCGACTAAACCGTGGCTCGATACCAATAAAATTGTAACACCCGAACCCGAGACCATCGCCGTGTCGGACACGAGGGTTAGCAAGCCAAGTTCACTTGTTTTGCCCATCCATTGGACATTTCCAGTCAGGCTGGAAAAACTGCGTCACTGTCGCCTTAAAAATCATATCTCTAGTTTCAAAACTCGGAAACTGGTTTCGTAAATTTTCCTGAATTTAGACTCATATATCCATCCATGGATTTATTTCTAGAATTTTGGTCGGGCCAATTGGTACAGTTTATTAGTTAAAGTCACCCATGTTACAGGGATCGACTGCTCTGACCTTCGCGCGGTATAACTTGAATATCTCTCTGTACAGGGCTTTAATTCTGGTGCCGTTTGTTTCTAATGAAACTAGACTCAAAATGGAATCTGTACATATAAGGTATGTCTCCTAATTCTTTCTGGATAATCTATAGTAAATTTTAAAGTTTCGACAGGGAACCCAGAAACCGTTCTGGCCCTGTCTTACAATAGCTTTAATATCTCTTAACATGTAACTCCTATGACCATTTCGTTTCTTCCATATGAAAATAGACTCATCAATGTTCATTTACATAGCTGATTCACTATTTAATACCATTCCTACAAATTTTGGTGATTTTCACATTCACGTTACTGCAGCTGGCAGCATCTGTTTTAAGGTAGGTCTTACCTATTTTGTAGTCTCCATGAACCAACTAGTCTTGCCTTACATAGGTCCACATATGATCATTTTAACCATGCCAATGGCTGATCATGTGACCAACATTCCCATTTCCAATTCATAGTCACATCATGACACCATATATATATATACAAACCGCAAATAGTTTAAGTTGATACTTCACTATTACGAGCCATTTTCGCATGGCCGTACACATATACATCATAACATATTTAAACCAACAAGGGGTAGTCCTATACATGCCATTTCAAGTTCAACCAAGAATTTATACCAAAATGGGGGCTTGATAGTGTGGATGACTTCGACTTCAACGATCCCGAATCCGATTGCTATCGAGCGAAATCTAGAAACTGAGAGCCAAAGCAGCGGAGTAAGCATTTTTATGCTTAGTAAGTCTCAAGGAATATAATCAACTCTAATTACAGCAATACATTCACATAGTTAAATGCATCATTTCATTAATGCACATTCACATAATCATACTTACTTCACCATCCCAACTCTTATGTTCATACACAAATAACGGCTTCATTAAGGCCGATAACTCGTTCCATCATAGGAGCGGATATTCACACGCTCTTACTCCTAGCGCGCAAAGCACACACCGCACTTACCTTGTCATTGGGAAATTTCACAAGTGCATTAGCTGAAATTTTCCAGCAAGCTTATAATTTTCAAATCACATACCTTCGAGTTTAACCGGATGTCGCTACTCGATCAATCGCCTTGGGACATAGCCCGTTATGGTAACCCGCACCAAGGCCTCACGGACTTAACCCGGATATCACGATTTGCACAAATGCCTTCGGTCTTAGCCCGGATAGAATGACTTCATACGAATGCCTTGGTCTTAGCCCGGATGTAGCCACTAGCACAATTGCCTTCGGTCTTAACCCGGTTATAATTTCCAGCATAATTGTCTTCGGCTTAGCCCGGATATCATTCAATTTCTCATGCACACATACATCAATAATCATTGGACATACATATTTATTTTCGTTACTAAGGCTCAAACACAATTATAATCACTAACATAATCGCCTTGGGACTTAGCCGGGTATCATTCAATACTCATACACACATAAATTAATAATCAATACATCCATATTTCATTCCACATAATTCAAGTAAGGTCACTTCTTGAGGACTTACCTCGGATGTTGTCGAACGGCTTTTACGGCTATTCGATTACTTTTTCCTTCCCTTGTCCAATTGTGGCCCTCTTAGCTCTTGAGCTAATTCAAACAAATTCAATTTATCAAAACCTCATTGTGCTAGCTTATGGCGAATATGACAAGGAATTTAAATGGTCATATGGCCACCCTTTAGCTTGAATACACAATGGTCATGCACATTTTATACTACATCAAGCAATTCAATACAATTTATTCGAGCATCAAGGAAAAGCTAAGGCCTTCAATAGGCTACCCAAGGCCGAATATACTTGTCCATGTTGAGGCCAATTATGCACTTAATACCACACAAAACAGCATGCATTTTACTAGTTAATGCTTTGCATATTGTAGCTCAAAACTTACAATATAGCATCAAGCACTCATATGTGTGCTAGGCCGAATGTGCTTACAATTTCACAATTATTCTTCAACATCTTCTTCTTTAAACAAACTTATTCATCACTTCCTTCATAACCAAAACATCATGTGCAAACATATATATACATATATGAGCATGGCGAATTTCAAGGTGTCCATAGCCATCCAAAACACAAATTTTAACTAACATGCAAGAAGCATGAACCATGCTCATGAATGCATCATGGCGAATATGACAATCATGCTCCTTTTCAACTTCAATCATGATAAAACAAAAGAAAGCTCAAAATCTTACTCAAGAGTAGACAATCCATCATTGCATGCATCATCATCAAGCTTCACACTTAGCATGCAATGGCTTTATCACCATAACAACTTTGGCCAAATACCATTTCCATGGCTTAACAAAGATTTGAGCCATGGCTAACATGCACATCAAGTTAGCAACCAAAACATGCATGAAACTCCTAACACAACCTCATACATACCTTAATCTTGATGCAAACTTAGCCAAATCTCCTTCTAGATCTCTTCCAAACCAAGCATGAAGCAAAAATCCTCCTTCTTCCTTAGTTTTGGCTCAAAGAAAGGATGAACAAAATTTTTTCTTTCCTTCTCTACAACTCACGGCAATGGGGGGATTACCACACTCACACACATTTTTTTTTCATTTTTTATCACCCATACACCTTTGTTTATTATTTCACCCTAATGCACCAACAAAACATGTTTCATGACATGTTTAGCCCATCCTCCTTGTCATGGCGGCCACCACCTATAAAAGGGGAATTTGACATGCAAGTCCATTATTTTGCATGCATGCTTTAATTAGTCATCACACATTTCCTATCATACTTTCAAAGTTCATTACTAAGTCCTTTCTTGTGGAATTCACCCTTATAACACTAAATCAATCATCATAAAATGTCATACATGAGCACACACATATTATAGGCATCAAAATAAATTTTTAATTATTTTTATGCCTCGGTTTTGTGGTCCCGAGACCACCTTCCGACTAGGGTCAATTTTGGGCTGTCACATAATCCCATCCAAATTGTCCATCTACTACACACCTGCTCCATCCCCCGTCACACCATGTGGGGATATAAATATCAACCCACCCAGCCCACACACTAATGGTAGCCCGATTGTGGAACTACCTTCATTTACATATTTGGCTTTAAAAGCTGTCGGTGGATCCACGATTGTCAAGTAACCATGCGATCCTCATATACTTCCTCTGTTCCATAATTCCCAACCCATATGCAACCTAAGCAGAATATCATATGTATGCATGTCACATACATAAAACTTACATTTAACACCTAGGGGTATTTTGGTCATTTTTGCCCTTAGAGGCATTTCGGTAATTTTCCCTCTATTACGGTTTTCACTTACCTTGGCGCGTTAACAAATCCCGTGAGCTAAGATAAACAAACACTATGCACCAGGTAGGATTCCAGAGAAGAGGAGGTGAGTCATTAAGACCGCTTAAGTACCAAGCTCTCCCTCGATGCAATCCCAGACAGGCATATACCCGTTGCCACACCTTAACCCCATGACTTGTCCACGGTCGCAATATATTAATAAAGTTTTATGTAGTTATCATATACTAGGCCCAAAACCCCTACATACATGCATATGGGCCACTTGGCCCACTCATTCATATGGCCCATCAAGCCCAAGGCCCATCAGGCCCAAATCACATTTATATGGCCTGTTAGGCCTAAATCACCTTATGTTCATGCTCACACACAAATTTTCTATCACATAACATCAATTATCAAATTTTGCCTATTATGGGCTTAATTGCCCATTGGACCCATTAAACCTAGTTTGGCCCAACTAGCCAGATTATAGCCCAAGTCCATAGAATCGCCCATGGGCCTTAAACAACCTATCAGTTTTGTCCACACGAGTGTTCTCGCACTCGTAAGACTACCACAGCCAAACATTCAGCTTTTCGACATTTTGACTTTTCAGCTTTTCGGCACTTCGGCTTTTACCGATCTACTTGTGTGTGCAGTGTATGTACACACCTGGAAAGCAAGCGTGTTGTGATTCCCTTAGTCCCCAATCTACAAATAATATCATTCTACAATTAATTGCATGCTTAATACATATTTTTACTAAAACCGAAATCTCACCGTTCACCTTAACTTGCGCGACAAGTATAACAACCCCTTCTTTAATCACTAACCATGATAAAATCCTAGATCTGCATCAATCTTAGCTATTAAAACCAGAATAATAGGTGACTCGTATCCAACACAAGTCCCCTTACCTTAACTATAACCATTCAACCAACTAAGATTAAGAGTACTTATCAACGTCTCTCACTTAAAGAGCAAATTGATAGGGATCCAAAAACTGAAATTTGATACCTATTCCTACCTAAAAACCGATTAGAAGAAGTGAGGAACAATAATCGATACCTTAGCAAAAACTGACTTGAATAGAAACACTTACACTAGATTCGGTCAAGGAGTATTCGGCTCTTGGAAGATTTGGCTTCCAAACATAGTATGGTGAATAAGATATATTTGGCACAAATTAAAGAAGAAGAGTAGAAGAAGAAATCGGCAGAAAGAAAGAAAAATAAAAGGGTTTTCAGCTTTTTGGATCTTGAAGCGAAAGGGGTTTCTAGTAGTAAGGTGAAAAAGATTTCAGAATTAGCCTGATACCCTTGCATTCGGCACCTATTTGTAACCTTTATGGTCTAATTTCTCAAGCACAAGTTCCCATTTTGGCTCCACTTGCTCCTCACTTCTCATCTCCTCGTTTTTCTCCCTGATAAACCCTTGATCCTTTCCTCAAATTTCTCTTCTGATCACTCCCCTTGGAGTCCATCTTCAAGCCACTTCCATCCTTCTAGAAGGCCAAAATTGAACTTCTAAAAATACTAAACTAGGATTCAAACCTTGGATCTCATTGCTAGCCACTTATGCCATCTCCCTACACTCTAAGTGGCGTCACTTAGCCACTCTTCCACAAGGCTTTTTGATGTCATTTTCCCCTAACTTTATTTAAAAGCCCAACTACTTGCCAACAAGGTTCTTTTAATAATTAAACTATAATTTCATTTACCCCTAGGTTCAAACTCAAACCTTAATTAAGACCTCCTATAATTATCACATGGTTAGGAACAAAAACACAATTTTTATCAAAATCGAAAACAAAAAAAGTTCAGGATTTCAGGATTTTTGGGTTTCGGGATTTTTGGGGCATTACAACTCTACCCCTAAAAGAAAGTTTGTCCTCGAAATTTCCAACTACTAACACAGACTACCACACCGCACTTCCGCTACGCACTCTAATTCCAACTTAGGTAAATAGCACACTATGGGTAAGTACGTACCATTATTCGCATCTAGAGCGTCTCCATCCTCTTGACGACGTGCTGCATAGGCCAAAGCTGGCTGCCTCGCCTCAGCATGACTAGCACCTCTGCCTGGTATTCCACAACCTGAACCATTTCCACCCTTGGCCTGATCATGGCCTCTCGAAGGTAGCTGACCACCCCTCGGTGGCTGTACACTACCTCGGTCCATGACTGGCACCTGAGCTTATATTCTAGGGCAATTCCTGATCCTATGCTCCATAGATCTACAAGCTAGACAAGCTCTTGTCCTCTTCCAACACTCTCCTTCATGGTTTCTCCCATAATCAGCATAAGGTGGCACCCCTGGATTAATAGTAGGGGGCTTTGCTCTAACTGGCCTATTATCTCTGGCCCAGCCCTAGGCCTCTCTCCAACATCAGGAGTCTCAGCCTCCCTTTTATTCTTACCCCTTTCTTTTCTTCCGATTCAGGCACTCCGTGCACTTTACCTCCTCCGCTATCTTTGCTTTCTCTACCAACTCTAAGAAAACTCGCTTCCTTTGTGGAGCTATCAATACCCTGAGGCTTTCTCTTAATCTTAACGCAACGCTCATAGCCTGTTGCGACAATAACTCTTGCATACCTACTAAGGCGCAGAAATTCTACCTCATAATCTGCCACCGATTTGTTTCCCTAGGTCAAGTTCAGGAACTCCTTCCTTCTAGCATCCACATAACTCGCTTCTACATACTTTCCTTGGAAAGCAGCTTTGAAAAACTCCCAAGTAACCCGCTCCGGTTGGGTGCCCTATTTCACAGTCAACCACCACTGGTAGGCTTCTTCCCTAAGTAGTGATACTGCCCCTTTCAGCTTTTGTTTCAGTGAGCAGTCCAAGTCCTCCATTATCCTTTTCGTGGCCTCCAACCAATATTCAACCACGTTAGGAGCCACACCAGCCACACCCTTAAAATCTCAGCCCCATTCGATCGAAGTCACTCCGGAATGGACCCCCAATTTCCCGTGCCATTATTGGTCCCAGCGACCTTCTCCAAAATCCTTAGCATTGCCTGCGACAATGCATCATCCCCCACGGCCCGATCGTACTGTCCATTCTCAGCCACGAGTGAGGCCGGAGCCTCTTATACTCCAACATTGGGCATATGGCCTGATGCCGATGATTCAGCCCTCACACTTCCACGGCCTCTCGCACCCATTCTATCACTCATCGTCGATTCACGTATTTTTTAGATTAAAAATTTTATGAAGTGTTAGTTAGTTTCAATAATTAACCCGATACTTTATGAAAGTATTTGAAGAGAGAGTCGTTTTCGTAAATCCTCTACAGTTTCAAGATCCTAAAGGCTTCAGTTCTATTATAACATAATCGTCTAAAGTAGCCCTCTAACTATCTACTGTATAGCAATTTAAAAACACTCAAGAACAGAAGAACTTACTTGGTTCGACGTTGGAGACTCGGTGTGCCACTTAGCAAGACTTCCCTATTTCCAAAAGCATTGTAATTCAATTTTTTTTAAAACATAAAAATAACCAAGTAATAAGGCCCACTTCACAATTCGAGTTTTGCAACCTGGGCTCTGATACCACTAATGTAACACCCCAAACACGGCTTAGACGTTATGGCCGAATCTGACGTGTTATATTGAAGTATTTTAGCGAAAATCATGTTTTCATTGAAAACCCTTCTTAAACAAAAGAAACCTTAATTAGCTTAACAATAAACACACCTTTCAGTTTTGAAGCCTTGTTTAAAACATTTGATTTAAGAAAACTTATCATTTAAAAATTAAGTTGCGGAAACGTAGAAAACATACTATAATTTAGGAACCCATGTTCAACTTCTCGTAATTACAATGGAAATAATAATAATAATTCAAGTATTAATAACATAATGAAAACCTTATTACAATCTGATCTGAACACACTTAAAAAGAAATAAAAACTTAAATGCTTAAAAAAAAAGCCAAGTTTGAATTATCTTGCTAGCCGACCACCCGGAGTCCCTCCAAACATCAAACCTTCTACTAAGCATCACCTAAAAATAAAATAAAAGAGGGGGTGAGTTTTCGCAAACTCAGTGTGTACAACCCTCGATGAAAAACAAGCATTCAAAGAGAAATCATCAAACATGCAATGTAATCCCATCCAAATTATCCATCTGCTACACACCAGCTCGGTCCCCCGTCAAATCATGTGGGGATATAAATATCGACCCACCCAACCCACACACCAATGGTAGCCCGGTTGTGGAACTACCTTCATTTACATATTAGGCTTTAAAAGCCATCGGTGGATCCACAATTATCAAGCAACCATGCGATCCTCATATACTTCCTCCGTTCCATAATTCCCAGCCCATATGCAACCTAAGCAGAATATCATATGTATGCATGTCACATCCATAAAACTTAAATTTAACACTTAGGGGTATTTTGGTCATTTCTGTCTTTAGGGGCATTTTGGTAATTTTCCTTCTATTACAGTTTTCACTTGCCTTGGCGCGTTAACAAATCCCGTGAGCTAAGATGAACGAATACTATACACCAGGTAGGATTCTAGAAAAGAGGAGGTGAGTCATTAACATTGCTTAAGTACCAAACTCTCCCTAGATCCAATCCTAGTCATGCATGCATATACCCGTTGTCACACCTTAACACTATGACTTGTCCACAGTCACAATATATTAATAAAGTTTATGTAGTTATCATATACTAGGCCCAAAATCCCTACATACACGCATATGGCCCACTTGGCCCATCTCATTCATATGGCCCATCAGGCCCAATTCACATTCATATGGCCCATCAGGCCCAATTCTTTTTCATATGGCCTATTAGGCCCAAATCACCTTTATATGACTCATTAGGCCTAAATCACCTTATATTCATGCTCACACACAAATTTTTTATCACATAGCATCAATTATCAAATTTTGCCTATTTTGGGCCTAACAGCCCATTGGGTCCATTAAGCCTATTCTGGCCTGGTTGGCCAGATCACAGCCCAAGTCCATGGAATCTTCCATGGGCCTCAAACAATCTATTGATTTCCTCCTCATGAGTGTTCGCGCACTCACAAGACTACCACAGCAAAACTTTTAGCTTTTTCGTGTTCCGGCTTTTCGACATTTCGGCTTTTGCCGATCTACTTGTGTGTGTAGTGTATGTACACACCTGGTAAGCAAGCGTGCTATGATTTCCTTAGTCACCAATCTACAAATGATATCATTCTGCAATTAATCGCATGCTTAATACATATTTTTACTAAATCCGAAACCTCACCTTTCACCTTACCTTGCGCAATAAGTATAACAAGCCCTTTTTTAATCATTAACCACGATCAACTCCTAGATCTGCATCAATCTTAATATTAAAACCAGGAAAATAGGTGACTCATATCCAACACAAGTCCCCTTACCTTAACTATAACCATTCGGCCAACTAAGATTAAGAGTACTTACCAACGTCTCTCACCTGAAGAGCAAATCGGTAGGAAACTGAAATTCGATACCTATTCCAACCCAAAATTTGATTAGAAAAGTGAGGAACAATAATTGATACCTTAGCAAAAATCGACTGGAAGAGCAACACTTACACTAGATTCGGTCAAAGAGTATTCGACCCTTGGAAGATTTGGCTTCCGAACATAGTATGGTGAATAAGTATATTTGGCACAGATTAAAGAAGAAGAGTAGAAGAAGAAATCGGCAGAAAGAAAGAAAAACAAAAGGATTTTTTGCTTTTTAAATCTTGAAGTGAAAAGGGTTTTCGGTAGCAAGATGAAAAAGATTTCAGCATTAGCCTGATACACTTGCATACGGCACCTATTTATAGCATTTATGGCCGAATTCCTCAAGCCCAAGTTCTCATTTCGACTCCACTTGCTCCTCACTTCTCATCTCCTCATTTTTCTTCCTGATAACCCCTTGATCCTTTCCTCAAATTTCTCTTCTGATCACTCCCCTTGGAGTCCATCTTCACGCCACTTCCATCCTTCTAGAATGCCAAAATTAAACTTCTAAAAATACTAAACTAGGATTCAAACCTTGGATCTTCTTGCTAGCCACTAACGCCATCTCCCTACACACTAAGTGGCATCACTTAGCCACTCTTCCACAAGGCTTTTTGATGCCATTTTCCCCTAACTTTATTTAAAAGCCCAACCACTTGCCAACAAGGTCCTTTTAATAATTAAACTATAATTTCATTTACCCTTAGGTTTGAACTCAAAATTTAATTAAGGCCTACTATAATTATCACATGGCTAGGATTAAAAACAGAATTTTTATCCAAACCGAAAACAAAGAAAGTTCAGGATTTTGGGATTTTTGGGGCGTTACAAAGGGAGTGTCGAGCTAAGCTCCATTCAATGGGATATGCTAGTGTGATGGAGAGTGTTAGCTTAATGCTACACTTATGGGATATGACTTTTTAAGTCAAAGAGAAAAATCATAAGGAGATCCTCTTATCCAATAGAAAGGAACATGTGAATAAGATTGTGTTTTCCAAAATACTATGTTCTATTGTTTTAAGTTAATTGACAACATGTATTTGTGAACCAGCCTTCGCGTAAGTATGGTGAACCCAGTTCGCAAAAAAACAACCATGATAACATTTTTGTTTAACTTATGTTTTGTACGTGCTATGTGGTTTTTATGTACATTCGATGAGTTTGCAATAACTTCCAAACTCTTTTCTAAACAACTGTAAGCAGCTAGATTGCACGATGAGTAGCGACGAAGCGGGTGATTCAAGTGAGGCATAAGCACTAAATAGGTAGTACAAATGAATTATGGACTTAAAGCCAATATGCGATTCCTCTTGAGCTTAAAGACATCTTTCTAACTATTGGCTTCATTGGTTGTTCTAGGACTTAGTTTCTTTATTTTTTTAGTACATTTTGCAAATAGATAAATCTATATATACCTGAATCTTAAGTATGTCAACTTGTCGGTATGAATAAAATTCAAAACCATGTTTGATGTTTTCTTAATTACGAGTTCAAGTCTATGTATTTAATTTCTAATCAAAATGTTCACCATAAGATAGAGTATGAATAAAAAATATTGACTAATTTTCATAGAGTTTGACAAAGTTGCTGCAAAGTGACAAGATGTCGAACTGTGCATGGTGCTAACCCTAACATTTAGTGAACTGCCACATGCGAACCTTTAATAGATTTTGATACACAGAATAGGAGAGACGCTGAGATGTGAGTTCGTAGACTCTAAACACAAAAGGATCATTTGTGAGACTTACCCTGTTTTGGGAGTCTTACTTTACGAAAATCTAGAATGCACATGCTGTGCAAGGGAATGGGAAGTTATGCTTTTGCAAATGAAGTAGGTCCGCATATTACTTGTAATATCCTGATTTTTGGGTTTTTCATGAGTCTCGAGATTTTGGTAAAGTTTTTAAAATTTGGTATATTGGTAGTGAAATTCATAGTTAATTATGTAAATGGGCTTATGGAAGGCCCATGTGATTACCAAAACCCAGAAGAATTTTTGAACTTTGGACTTAAGGAGTTAGAGGCTTTGGGTAGATGTCTTTATTAAAAGTTGAGGGTAAAATGTAACATAAAGGAGCCCCTAGCGAAGTGGCTAAGTGACGCCACTGAGGAGCTTAAAAGGTGGCGTGTAAGTGGTTGGGGGAAACTGGGTTCGATTCTCTATGATGGCAAACGTGATGTTATTTTTATGCCTTGAGTAGGCAGAAGTTTGAAGCCGACTGGAACTCTCTTGGAGGGAGTTTGAATCAGTCAAATGCATGGATTAAGGAGTGATAAGGGGAGAGATTTTAGAGATTTGAGAGAGGGATAGAGTTGGCCGAATAGAGGGGATTAGAGAAGGGATTTCGACAGAGGGGTATTAGGTTAGTATTTCGGCATTAGGGACTTAGGTTGTGCCGTTTTCCTTGAGTAAACTTCAAAGAGTGATTCATTTTTCCTTCATTTTCCTTCTCTAAACTGAAATCACCATTCTCAATTAGCTTTCCTTCTTTTCTTCTCCAAAACCATTTCACTATTCTTTTCTTTCCATCTAGTACTCCCTTTCCCATCATTACTTTTGCCGAAAAACCACAAAAGCCGAAACCTGTGAAGTTTGGTGGTCTCGATTCCATTGTAGACCAGCAACCTTCTTTTCCCTTCACTTTTTGGTGGCCAATTCTTTCATCTGCTAAGCTTTAATCAGTTCAAAAAGGGATACAGTGGTAAGTATTCGTACTCTAAATTGATTCTATAGCATAACTGTTGACAAAAGCTGAAACCCTATAGTTTAGGGAGGTTGTCAATTTGAGATGTAGGCCTTATTGGGCTTTTGCATTTGATTTTCTTATGGTTTGTATAGTGGGGTAGATACTTTGGGGGAGCAACAAGGCGTGGGGTATCGATTTGAATAAGCTTGGATCATATTGTCAGACCTTGCGAAGGTAAGTGAACTATGGCTATTAGGGGTCTTTGGCCGATTTTGGTAAGGTAAGATTTCGGTTTGATTAGCATGAACTGTAGACTAAGAATGATGATGGATAATTGTAGGTTGCCGTGGGAGACTTCGTTGGTGAACGTCACAAAACATGTGTATAATAACCCCCGTAAGATCTTAGACTAATATTCACTGAAAAGCCGAAATGCCTAAATTTCGGCATTTTGGGAACTTGAGAGTTTGCATGTGGTTTTAGATACGATTGAAGTGATACAATCAGTGTTTGGATCGATGGAACAAGTATGAGCGTAATTCTGTGCACGTTGGTAAGTTGGGCCTTAATGGGCTGAAATTGGGCCCAATGGGCTTCCGGGCCCATTTGGGTAAATTTGGTAGAAAATGGAACTTGGATATATTGCTTGTTGAACGAGTAGATCTAATGAAAAATTTGGATTATGAGGGCTTAAGGGCCTAAATCGGCATTCATAGGGCCCATTAGGGGTTTTGGGCCCAAAAGCCCAGATTTGATAAAGTGCGTTAAAATCATTGTTTAAACACTTAGAGTTATTGATAATTGTTAATGAACATAGAAAACCCTGATATTTGGTAAAATTATGAAATTACCCTTATAATATGAAAAATGACTATTTGCCCCTAGGTAAAAATGACCATTATACCCCTAAGGTTTAATTATGAATTTGATGCATGAGATTTTGATATACATGATTTGACATGATATGCACATGATACGTATGATATGCACATGTTATATTCATATATGCATGGGTTGGGTTTTATATGAATAGAGGAAGTGAAAAAGGGCTTTGCCCCATTTTACCGAAAAGGGCTTTGCCCCAGTTATTTAAAGAGGCTAGGCCTCCAATTATATGATAAAGCAGCTATACTACCAATGGTGTGTTGGTTGGGTGGGTTGAATCATTCCCCACATGGTGTGTTGGTTGGTACGGGTGGAGAGTAGCGGATGGTGGGTTGAGTAGTCTCCCCAAATGGGCTTGCATGCATTCTTTGTTATTACATATGATATTGAAATGGGCCTATGGGCCATGCCGTATACAGTAAAGACTTCAGCCAGTGATGTGAATTATGAAAAGGCTTCGGCCCAGTAACCAGTAAACAAAAGGCTTCGGCCCAGTATTTATTGAGACAGAATTTGGGCTTAGGCCAGTATGCTGATCTTGGTTTGGGCTCTGAAAGGGGCTTGTTGCACACTGAGTTTTCAAACTCACCCCCCTTCCTTAACCTTACAGGTGAGCCTTGATATGGAGACTTGGAACCGGAAGGGATTTAGAGTGGCCTCAGTGATCATTTTTGGACTTTAAAATAAGTAACCGATTTTCTTTAGTTTATCTTAAATACTGTTTATTTTTGGGTTGTAATAAGGCCATTTTAACTGTTTTTTTTCTGGGATTATTTTATTTTCAATAACTCTAAATTTTTCTGATAATAAATAAAATGGGCTAGACTTAAGACACGTTTTCAAAATGATACTCGTTTTCAAATTAATGTAACGACACGATTAATCGGTTATCAAAGATATCCACTTAAATGAATTTCCAACTCATTATATCAAAATGTGGCAATGGTTGTGGGCATGTCTGGGATTGGATCCAATCGAAGAGCTTGGTACTTAAGCAGCCTTCATGGCTTACCTCCTCTGTTTCGGATACCTACCTGGCGTACAGCTTCCATCCACTTTGTTAACTTAACAAAAGACGGTTTTTAAAACACTAAAATGAAACGTGGATTTTTAACTTCAATGTGACACGTCGGGTTCGGCCATAACATCTGGGCCGAGTTTGGGGTGTTACATTACTGCAGCTGTATACCATGACACAAGCAATGTGAGTTAATGAGCTTGTGCTTCCTTAAATCTGAACATGTTTTATGTCATGTGTTTGAGGTTCAATTAGTCTTCGGCCGAAGAGTTACTTAGGTCACTAATGTGGCGCTCCATAGCTCAGGTCCGGCGACTAGACTAAGTATGTAACAATCTAACCCGTATCCGTCGCCGGAGTAGGGTTACGATGTATTACTGATCAATTCACAACATATAGCATACATTTATCAAACATAAGCATTCATTTTTAATAAATCATTCAACATAATCACATTGTCCTTTATAAGGGCCTACAAGGCCTTAAACATGCTTTAGAAGTGGTTTAGGGCTAAATTGATAACATTTGAAAATTTTGGAAAATTAGAAAAATTTCAACCATATAAGGGTCACACGCCCATGTGAGCAGGCCGTGTGCTTCACAAGGCTCCAGACACGTTCGTGTCTCAGGCCGTGTGGAAACAAGGCATACATACTACTTGGGTCACACGGCCAACCACACGCCCGTGTGTCTAGGTCGTGCCAAATCTGTAGGGTATACTGACTTATACAACACGGCCAAGTCACACGCCTGTGTACTAAGCCCTGTGCTAATTAGAGGGCATACTGACTTGTACCACATGACTAGTCACACGCCCGTGTGTGAGACCATGTGGAGCATATTGACTTCAATTCAATTTCAACACCAGGGGACACACGGCCATGATTCATAATGATTGCATATTTTATAATAAGTTAAATATGGAAATTAAATAATATATTAATATATGTTATAATATAACATAAAATAAAAGCCATAGTGGTTTATGTTTTTTTTTTACCGAAACATAAAAAAAGAAGAAGAAAGAAACAAGTTTAGGGTTCAGCCATTAGTAAAGCTCAATCAAGGTATGTAATTAGCTCGGTTTTTAATAATTTTTACATTTTTGAGATCGTTGCTATGTTATCTACAAAGTCCATGCTTGAATTTTTTTATTTTCATGAATATTTTGAGTTGTGCCATTGATGAATATTTGAGCTTTATGATGATACTTAATGAAATATGAAAGATAAATTTTAGATTAACATGTTTTGTATTGGAATTTTTGATGATTTTAAGTAATTAGGGCCAAATTGCAAAAGTAATAAATTGAGGGACTAAAATGTGAAATAAATGAAATGTGTGGACTTGTATGAACATTAGGAGTATTTGGCCTAACCATGGTGTGTGCAAATTTTTCATATTTTGTGTTTTGTGCAATTTAGACTAAATTGTAAAAAGTGTAAATATTAGGGGTAAAATAGTAATTTTTTGATTTATGTGTTTTTGGGTGAATTTGATTGAATATTTGATTAAATAAGTTTAATTTATATTAATTTAGATCAAGAAAAGAGAAAATCGAATTTGGATCGGGGGAAAACAAAAGTTGTCGATTAGCCGTTCCGTTTAGGTTTTTCATCGTCCGAGGTAAGTTTATAAGCAAATAGACGTACTTAGTTTTAATTAAATGCTAAATATATATGCTGAAATGAAATATGTAAATTTATATATGCTATAGCCGAATGTGAATAAGCTTGGCTACTATATTTCTGAATTTGTTTCGACGGAGGTACGACTTCCGAAAGCCCCGTATGAACCTTAGGAATAGTTAGGATACATATGTCATGACATAGGATTTCGATATATGTGTGCGAGTAAGACCATGGCATCGATATGTGATTCCAATATGTGTTTACGAGTAAGACCCTGTCTGGGACAGTGGCATTGATATGTGACTACATGTAAGACCACGTCTGGGACGTTGGCATTGTACGATTTGTGTGATTATCTGAGTGTCCTGTCCAATTCCGAATGGTTCATTCAGCAAAGGTAAATTGAGTTCGAATGTGTAAAATGAGCTATATGCCAGGTATGATTTAACACGTTTCCTATTGAGCTAAAGTAAGTAAGTTCCTTGATTAATTGTTGCAAATCTTGAAAGGGTGCAAATGAAGACTATATGCGAATGTGATATGTGTATTTGACTTTGTGAGTTAGTAACTCGTTTATCTTGAATAATCTTTAAACATGTGCGTATATGATTAGGTAATTTTGATTATATATTTAATATATGAATATGATGAATTATTTTGATACAGGGGCTCACATAATCAAGTGTAATAGGCCTTGAAATTATTATTGAAATGAAACTTAGTATTAGGCATGAATGATTATATGTATTCGGCTTCATGGTTAATATATGCATATGAAACTTTGCGATTACATATGAGTTTATATGTTAATGGGTATGTGAAGTAAGTTACAGTGACTAGTTGGTTGTGGAGTATAAATGATAATAATGATAATTTGGCTTCATGAGTATTTTGCCGTGGTGATAATTGAGTATGAAAATATATATTTATAATGAATTTCATATATGTGAATATGATATATATTATGATACTATAATTTAGTTTAGTTTAAATAAGTTGATAATAATTTTGGGATGTTTAATTGCTTATGACTTACTAAGCTTCAAAAGCTTACTCGTGTTATTATGTGTGTTTCTATTTTATAGATTTTGGATTCAAGTTACAAGCTGGGGATCGTCAAGAAACTCTATCACACTATCTACACGGTATTTAAATAATCGAACTCAAATTATGGCATGTATAGGCTGGATCATGTTTTGAAATGTTGGATTTTGGTTTTGTATAAATTAAGCCATGCAAAAAACTTCCATGCTTTAATTCGGTTATGTTTGATTATGGTTTAAGTTCATTTTGGTTATATTGCTATATGCCATGGATGAAGGGTATTTGTGATATGTGTTTTATGCATTGAAGTTGTTTGATGATTTTGGATGTGGTAGAGTGAATCGGCTATGATATATATGTAATAGTATGAATTATGTTTGTTATAAAATTCGATAAAGAAGTTATAATGGTTATAATGTATATTCGGTTATGTTATTAAATATTATGATATGTTTTTATGGCATATTTTATGAGATGAAATGGGTATGATTCTTGTGTATGATATTTTAGCATGGTGTATAACTTGTGAAGTTGGCATATTTTGATTTGGCCTTAGTATTTATAAATTTGGTTTATTAAGTTATATAGAAATGGTGTGAATTATTTGTATGTATATTAATGATCGAATAAAAATTATGAAATGGAATAATTAGTCAAGGTATTATTACGTGTGGTATGATCTTATGTGATTAATTCAATAGTTGAATAGATATGAAGTGAATTGGTTGTTTATTTGTAATCTAAAATAATGTTTAAATATAATTCTTAGCCTGTGAATTTGATACTGAAATGAATTGTTATTTTGTTGAAAATGGTTAATAATGGTATGATGTAATGTGCTTGAACTTGGTAAAATTTGTTTGCCTTTTATATATATTTGGTGTATATTAAAGCTGTAAATGTGATTTGCCATAATGCTTAGTTAAATGTGCTTAAGTATATATATATATATATATATATACATATATATATATCCGAATAAATGTTTTAATTTGCATTAATATGCATAACATGTAAATTTCATATTGACTATTATATCAATGGTGCATAAATGAATGAAAAATATAGTATTGAAATTTGTTTCGTTTGTTGTTTAATTTGTACATGTGCAAAAGCTATGTAATAATATGATTGATATTCAATTAATGAAATAATTATTTTGTTATATGTTCGTATATATATAATTTGTTTATATATTTATTGGATTATGTTTTAATTATGCAATGTTACAAATGATATAGATTTTATATATAACCTTGATAATGTGGACTTTGCTTATGTATTTAGGTTATAAATTTGTACAGATCGACATGAATTATTTAAGTATATAAAAAAAATCTGATTTGAATTTTGTTAGAGTTAGTAGTACCTGGTAACCTCATTTTGACAACGGATACAGGTTAAGGGTGTTACATTTTATTGGTATCAGAGCTACGGTTTAGTCGGTGTGTGAGTTTAGCTATACATGTCATAATAATATATTGTGATAGTGTGATGACTTCTGACATTTGAAATGTGTTTTCATATAGTAAATGGATCCCGACAGAACTGTAGCTGATGATGTCGAGAGTGTAGCACCTGCTCTCGCGCAAGGGACAGTGCAGGCTGATTCTCGACCGACTTCGAGTAATACAGAAAGTGAGGCTAAACAAGCCTTTTATCAAATGAAGAATGACTGGTTCACTCAATATATCCAGACTAACCCGGCTGCACAACAACCTCTACCCCCAATTAATCCATCTCTCATGCCTGCTGTACCTCAACTAAGTGATCCGTTGCGATTTAATAGATCACCTATCGATAAAATCAGAAAACATGGAGCTAAAAAGTTTAAAGCCACTGATGATGATGTTGCTGAGCGGGCTGAGTTCTGGCTAGATAATACCATCCGTGTGTTTGATGAGTTATCTTGTACCCAAGATGAGTGTTTGAAATGTGCCATATCTTTACTTCGAGACACAACATATCATTGGTGGAATACCCTAGTATCAGTAGTTCCGAGAGAGCAGGTGACCTGGGAATTCTTTCAGACTGAGTTCCGTAAGAAATATATCATTCAAAGATTTATAGATTAGAAGCGTAAAGAATTTCTGGAGCTAAAACAGGGTCGGATGACAGTGACGGAGTATGAGCGAATATTTGTGAGACTCAGTCGGTATGCCCGAGAGTGTGTTTCTACTGAAGCCATAATGTGTAAAAGATTTGAAGATGGGTTGAATGAAGATATCAAATTGTTAGTTGGCATACTTGAGATAAAAGAGTTTGTGGTACTTGTTGAGCGAGTCTGCAAATCTGAAGAGCTCGGGAAGGTGAAAAGAAAAGCTAACTTTGAAGTAGAGATGCACGCAAAAGAACACCCGGTAAGTCATTACAGTTGGCATCAAAGAAGTCTCGAGATGATTTCAGTCATTCAAAAGCCACTTTAGGTTATTCTCGACGAGATCAGAACAGACCACCTATGAGTTTGAGAGCTACCTCGGTAGTCAGTGTGGGTAATGTCAGATCTAATCAACTTGAGTGTGAGCATTGTGGTAAACAACATCCTGGCAGTTGTAGATTACATGATCAGGCCTATTTTAAATACAAGTTGACAAAGCACTACATTCGAGATTGCCCAAGGTTAGTTGAAAAGAATCTAGTGCAGAACTCGAGATCGGGTAATACTATGGCTCGTGGTAGACCACCGAGAAATACGAGTAATGGGAGTGGAAGTCAGAGAGGAAATAAAAATACAACAGTCAGATATGATACTCGTGCACCTGCCAGAGCCTATGCTATACGCGCATGAGAGGAGGCTTCATCTCCAGATGTCATTACTAGTACATTCACTCTTTATGATACTAATATAATTGCATTGATTGATCCCAGTTCTACTCATTCTTATGTATGTGAGACATTAGCATTCAGCAAGACTCTACCTGTTGAGTCTACCGAGTTTGTGATTAGAGTGTCAAACCCCTTGGGCCGGTGTATTATGGTTGATAAAGTGTGTAAGTGTTCTCCCTTGATGGTTTGAGATCTGATTTTTCCAGCTAATTTGATGTTGTTTCCATTTGATGAGTTTGATATAATTCTAGGTATGGATTGGTTGACATTACATGATGCTGTTGTGAACTGCAAAAGAAAGACCATTGATCTACGGAGTCAGAATGATGAGATTGTTCGGATTTGGTTTACCAGCAGTGATTTCTTCGATGTTAGCTCAGAAATATGTGAGAAAAGGGTGTGAAGCTTATTTTGCCTACGTGCTTGATAGTAAAGTTGCCGAAAGGAACATTAAATCAATACCTATTGTATGTGAGTATCCAAATGTGTTTTCTGAAGAATTACCAGGTCTACCACCTATTCGGGAGGTAGAGTTTGGTATTGAGTTAATACCAGGGACGACTCCGATATCCATAGCTCCGTACAGAATGGCACCTACAGAATTGAAAGAATTGAAAGCTCAGTTGCAAGAATTGACAAATAGAGGTTTCGGGGGACTGAGTTTCTCTCCGTGGGGTACACCTGTGTTGTTTGTGAAAAAGAAAGATGAAACTATGAGAATGTGCATTAATTACAGACAACTTAATAAGGTGACTATAAAGAATAAGTATCCGTTGCCACGGATTGATGATCTGTTTGACCAACTGAAAGGGGCTAAAGTATTTTCAAAGATAGATTTGAGATAAGGCTACTATCAGTTGCGAGTTAAAGATTCTGATGTGCCAAAGACTACTTTTAGAACGAGGTACGGACACTATGAGTTTTTGGTTATGCCATTCAGACTTACGAATGTACCTGCTGTATTTATGGATTTGATGAATCGGATCTTTCGACTGTATCTGGATCGATTTGTAGTTGTGTTTATTGATGACATTTTGATCTACTCTCGTGATGAAGCTGAACATGCCAAACATTTGAGACTTGTGTTGCAGACATTACGAGATAAGCAGTTGTATGTGAAATTCAGTAAATGTGAGTTCTAGTTAAGTGAAGTCAGTTTTCTGGGTCGCGTAGTATTAGCATTAGGTATTTGGGTGGATCCGAGAAAAATTTTAGCTATACTGGATTGGAAACCTCTGAAGAATGTTTCTGAAGTTCGAAGCTTTCTAGGACTTGCTAGTTATTATAGACGGTTTTTGAAAGGTTTCTCTATGATTGCAACCCCGATAACAAAGCTATTGCAAAAAGATGTTAAATTCGAGTGGTCAGAGAAGTGTCAAAAAAGTTTTGATCAGTTAAAAGCCCTTTTGACTGAAGCTCTAGTACTAGTTCAGCCAGAATTAGGTAAAGAACTTCTTATTTACAGTGATGCATCTTTGAATGGTTTGGGTTGTGTTTTGATGCAGGAAGGCAAAGTTATAGCTTATGCCTCGAGACAGTTAAAGCCACATGAAAAGAACTATCCGACACACGACCTAGTATTAGCAGCCATTGTGTTTGCATTGAAAATTTGGCGTCACTATCTATTCAGTGAGAAATGTCATGTTTATTCTGATCATAAAAGCTTGAAATATTTGATGACTCAGAAAGATCTGAATTTGAGACAACGCTGATGGCTAGAACTACTAAAAGACTACGAGCTTGTGATTGACTATCACCCGGGAAAGGCTAACATTGTTGTTGATGCCTGAAGCTGAAAGTCACTGTTTGCTTTACGTGCAATGAATACGCATATGACCATTTCTAATGATGGTTCGATAGTGGCTGAATTGAAAGCTAGACCGCTATTTGTTCAATAAATATAAAATGCCCAGAAGGTTGACAATGAATTGATGGCAAAACCAGTTCAGTGTTAGACGGGTGCTGATTCAGAATTCAAAGTTGATGCTGATGACTGCCTAAGATTCAGAAACTGAATATGCGTTTTGAGGAATTCAGAGTTGATTCAGATGATTTTGAATGAAGCTCATAGTAGTCGGTTATCTGTTCACCTAGGTAGTACAAAGATGTATAATGATCTGAAATAGCTTTATTGGTGGCATGGTATGAAACGAGACATTTCTGACTTTGTTGCAAGATGTTTAGTCTGTCAACAAGTAAAAGCTGAACATCAGGTGCCTACAGGATTGCTTCAGCCTATCATGATACCTGAGGAAGTGGGATAGAGTTACGGTGGATTTTGTATCTGGTTTACCATTGACATCGAGCAAGAAAGATGCAATTTGGGTTGTTGTTGATAGATTGACTAAATCATCTCATTTTGTTCTGATACTTACGAATTACTCACTTGATAAGCTAGTTGAATTGTATGTTTATCAGATTGTGAGATTACATGGTGTGCCTATATCCATTGTTTCGGATCGGGATCCGAGGTTTACATCGCAGTTTTGGAAGAAACTGCAAAATGCACTAGGTATGAAATTACATTTTAGTACTGCTTTCCATCTGCAAACAGATGGCCAGTCTGAGCGAATCATTCAGATACTTGAGGATATGTTGAGACATTGCATTCTCGAGTTTGAAGGTACGTGGGAACAGTATCTACCTCAGATTGAATTCACGTATAATAACAGCTATCAATCGAGTATCAAAATGGCATCTTATGAAGCTTTGTATGGTCGTAAATGCCGTACGCCATTGTATTGGACTGAGCTCAGAGAAAATAAGATACACGGAGTTGACTTGATCTGAGAAACTAAATAGAAAGTGGCAGTGATCCGTGAAAATTTGAGAGCAGCATCAGATCGTCAGAAATCTTATGTGGACTTGAAACGTAAATAAATAGAGTTTCAAATTGGGGATAAAGTCTTTTTGAAAGTCTCATCGTGGAAGAAAATACTCATATTCGGTCGTAAAGACAAATTGAGTCTTAGGTTTATTATATGAGGTTATAGAGCGTATCGAGCCAGTTGCTTACAGACTATTGTTGCCGCCTAAGTTAGAAAAGATTCACAAAATATTCCACGTTTCGATGCTTTGGAGATATTGATCTGACCCTTCCCATGTGATCAACCCATCTGAGATTGAAATTCAGCCTGATATGACTTACGAAGAAGAATCGATTTGTTTTTGACTCGTGAGACTAAAGAGTTACGGATTAAAAAGATTTCGTTAGTTAAAGTATTATGGCATAAGCATGGAGTTGAGGAAGCAACATGGAAGCCAGAAGATACAATGAGAGAACATTATCTGAACCTATTCACCGGTAAGATTTTCGGGGACGAAAATCCCTAAAGGGGGAAAGTTGTAATTGCCCGATTTAGACCCTAATCAGAACGATAGTTTTCGGACCACAAATCCGATTCAGAAAAATATTTTAAAATTATATTTTGTGTTTATTATGTGTAAATTTATATGTGTGAAATTTTCGTGATTTAATTTTATCGTTTGAGTGTCCGATTAAATAAAAGGACTTAATCGCGTAATATGAAAATTTGATGGTTAATTGTAAAAGGGCCAATTTTTGTTGTCTTTTTAAATTGAGGTATTTATGTTGCAATTTGACCATATGTATTAGTCATGGACGGTGATGGCCATGATTCATAATGATTGCATATTTTATAATAAGTTAAATATGTAAATTAAATAATATATTAATATATGTTATAATATAACATAAAATAAAAGCCATAGTGGTTTATGTTCTTTTTTACCAAAACATAAAAAAATAAGAAGAAAGAAATAAGTTTAGGGTTCGGCCATTAGTAAAGCTCAATCAAGGTATGTAATTAGCTCGGTTTTTTTATAATTTTTACTTTTTTGAGATCGTTGCTATGTTATCTACAAAGCCCATGCTTGAATTTTTTATTTTCATGAATATTTTGAGTTATGCCATTGATGAATATTTGAGCTTTATGATGATAGTTGATGAAATATGAAAGACAAATTTTAGATTAACATGTTTTGTATTGGAATTTTTGATGATTTTAACTAATTAGGGCTAAATTGCAAAAATAATAAATTGAGGGACTAAAATGTGAAATAAATGAAATGTGTGGACTTGTATGAACATTAGGAGTATTCGGCCTAAGCATGGTGTGTGCAAATTTTACATATTTTGTGTTTTGTGCAATTTAGACTAAATTGTAAATACTGTAAATATTAGGGGTAAAATAATAATTTTCCCATTTTGTGTTTTTGGGTGAATTTGATTGAATATTTGATTAAATAAGTTTAATTTATATTAGTTTAGATCAAGAAAATAGAAAATTGGATTTGGATCGAGGGAAAACTAAAGTTGTCGATTAGTCGTTCTGTTTCGATTTTTCATCGTCCGAGGTAAGTTTATAAGCAAATGGACGTACTTAGTTTTAATTAAATGCTAAATATATATGCTGAAATGAAATATGTAAATTTATATATGCTATAGCCGAATGTGAATAAGCTTGGCTACTATATTTCCGAATTTGTTCCGACGGAGTTACGACATCCGAAAGCCTCGTATGAACCTTAGGAATAGTTAGGATACATATGTCAAGACATAGGATTCTGATATATGTGTGTGAGTAAGACCATGGCATCGGTATGTGATTTTGATATGTGTTTACGAGTAAAGCCCTGTCTGGGATAGTGGCATCGATATGTGACTACATGTAAGACCACGTCTGGGACATTGGCATTGTACGATTTGTGTGATTATCCGAGTGTCCTGTCCAATTCCGAATGGTTCATTCAGCAAAGGTAAATTGAGTTTGAATGTTTAAAATGAGCTATATGCTAGGTATGATTTAAGTCGTTACCTATTTGAGGTAAAGTAAGTAAGTTCCTTGATTAATTGTTGCAAATCTTGAAAGGGTGCAAATGAAGACTATATGCGAATGTGATATGTGTATTTGACTTTGTGAGTTAGTAACTCGTTTATCTTGAATAATCTTTAAACATGTGCGTATTGTGACAGCCCAAAATAGACCCTAGCCGGAATGTGGTTTCGGGACCACTAAACCGAGTCATAAAAATAATTAATTGTTATATTCTATGCTTACTATGTGTGTGCATGCATATGTGGAAATTTCATTCTCTAATTTTACCCATTTGTATGAGAAAGTATTAAATAGGGATCAAAGTGAAACATGGTGAAATATGATAGGCTAATTTTAAATGGCTTGTTAGTACATGTTAACAAAAAGGTGGGGTTGCATGTCAAATAATCCCCTTCCTAAGGAGGAGTGGCCGGCCATGACAAGGTTATGGGCAAGGGAACATGTTCCCAACATGTTTTACTAATGGATGATGTTAGAAATAATAAACAACTAAGCATGGGTGAGAAAAGAAAAAAAAATGTGTGTGAGAGAGTAGCATCCCCCCCCCATTGCCGTGCAACCAAGAAGAGAAAACAAAAAAATTTGTTCATGCTTGCTCTCTCCTTTTTGGCGAAAATACTAAGAGGAAGAAGGGATTTTTGCTTCATTTCCTTTGTTTAGAAGAGATCTAGAAGGAGATTTGGCTAAGTTGCATCAAGATTAAGGTATGTATGAGGTTGTGTTGGGAGTTTCATGCATGGTTTGGTTGCTAATTTGATGTGCATGTTAGCCATGGCTCAAATCCTTGTTATGCCATGGAAATGGTATTTGGCCAAAGTTGTTATGGTGATAAAGCCATTGCATGCTAAGTGTGAAGCTTGATGATGATGCATGCAATGATGGATTGTCTACTCTTGAGTAAGATTTTGAGTTTTCTTTTGTGTTTAACCATGATTGAAGTTGAATGGAACATGATTGTCATATTCGCCATGATGCATTCATGAGCATGGTTCATGCTTCTTGCATGTTAGTTAAAATTTGTATTTTGGATGGCTATGGACACCTTGAAATTCGCCATGCTCATATTGTATATATATGTTTGCACATGATGTTTTGGCTATGAAGTAAGTGATGAATATATTGGTTTAAAGAAGAAGATGTGGAAGAATGCTTGTGAAATTGCAAGCACAATTGCCTAGCACACATATAAGTGCTTGATGCTATATTATAAGTTTTGGGCCACAATGTGCAAAGCATTAACTAGTAAAATGCATGCTGTTTTTGTGAGGTATTAAGTGCAAAATTGACCTCAACATGTACATGAATATTCGGCCTTGGGTAGCCTATTGAAGGCCTTAGCTTTTCCTTGATGCTCAAATAAATTGTATTGAATTGCTTGATGTAGTATAAAATGTGCATGACCATTGTGTATTCAAGCTAAAGAGTGGCCATATGACCATTTAAACTCCTTGTCATATTCGCCATAAGCAAGCACAATGAGGTTTTAATAAATTGAATTTGTTTGAATTAGCTCAAGAGCTAAGAGGGCCACAATTGGACAAGGGAAGGAAAAGGTGATCGAATAGCCGAAAAAGCCGTTCGACAACATCCGAGGTAAGTCCTCAAGAAGTGACCCTACTTGAATTATGTGAAATAAAGTATGGATGTGTATTGATTATTGATTATGTATGTATGAGCATTTGAATTCTACCGGGCTAAGTCCCAAGGCGAATATGCTTGTGATTATATTTGCGTTTTGAGCCTTAGTAATGAAAATGAAATATGTATGTCCAATGATTATTGATGTATGTGTACATGAGAAATTGAATGATATCCGGGCTAAGCCCGAAGACAATTATGCTGGAAATTATATCCGGTTAAGACCAAGGCAATTGTGCTAGTGGCTATATCCGGTTAAGACCGAAGGCATTCGTGCGAGTTATTCTATCCGGGCTAAGACCCGAAGGCATTTGTGCACGTGATTATATCCGGTTATATTCCGAAGAATCTTGGGCTGGAGGTGAGTGTTGGTTGCTGTAAGGAATTCAATTAGTACACTCGAAAAGCCCAAAGGATAAGGTACGTTATATGTGCATTGGAAAGTCGACATGTTTGAGCAACATTCGCTCAATCGACTAATAACATTATTGAATTGATTGATACTTTGTGAAAGTATATAATGATGAAGTGTGAAGTAAGAATGTGTATTAATGAAATGATGCATTTGGCTATGTGAATTTATTGCTGTAATTAGAGCTGATTATATTCCTTGAGACTTACTAAGCATAAAAAAATGCTTACCCCGTTACTTTGGCTCTCTGTTTTATAGATTTCGCTCGATAGCAATCGGATTCGGGATCAATAAAGTCAAGTCATCCACACTATCCACGCCTCTATTTTGGTATAAATTTTGGTTGAACTTTGAAATGGTATGTATAGGACTACCCTTGTTGGTTGAATATGTTGTGATGTATATATGTACGGCCATGCGAAAATGGCTCGTAAAAGTGAAGTATCGACTTAGACTAATTGTGGTTTGTATGTATATATTTGGTGTCATAATGTGGCTATGGCTTGGAAATGGGAATGTTGGTCATATGATCAGCCATTGGCATGGTTAAAATGATCATATATGAACCTATGTATGGCAAGACTAGTTGGTTCATGGAGACTACCAAATAGGTAAGACCTACCTTAAAACAGATGCTGCCAGCTGCAGTGACGTGAATGTGAAAAATCACCAAAATTCGTAGGAATGGAATTAAATAGTGAATAAGCTATGTAAATGAACCTTGATGAGTCTATTTTCATATGGAAGAAACGAAATGGTCATAGGAGTTACATGTTAAGAGATATTAAAGCTATTGTGAGACAGGGCCAGAATGGTTTCTGGGTTCCCTGTCGCAACTTTAAAAAATTTACTATAAATTATCCAAAAAGAATTAGGAGACATACCGTATATGTACAGATTCCATTTTGAGTCTAGTTTCATTAGAAACAAACGGAACCAGCATTAAAGCCCTGTACAGAGAGATATTCAAGTTATACCACGCGAAGGTCAGAGCAGTCGATCCCTGTAACATGGGTGACTTTAACTAATAAACTGTACCAATTGGCCCGACCAAATATTCTAGAAATAAATCCATGGATGGATATATGAGTCTAAATTCAGGGAAAATTTACGAAACCAGTTTCCGAGTTTTGAAACTCGAGATATGATTTTTAAGGCGACAGTGACGCAGTTTTCCAGCCTGACTGGAAATGTCAAATGGATGGGCAAAACAAGTGAACTTGGCTTGTTAACCCCTCGTGTCCGACACCGGCAATGGTCTCGGGTTCGGGGTGTTACACGTATATGGTTAGGTAATTTCGATTATATATTTGATATATGAATATGATGAATTATTTTGATACAAGGGCTGAAGTAATCAAGTGTAATTGGCCTTGAAATTATTATTGAAATGAAACTTAGTATTAGGCATGCATGATTATATGTATTCGGCTTCATGGTTAACATATCCTTATGAAACTATGCGATTACATATGAGTTTATATGTTAATGGGTATGTAAAGTAAGTTACCGTGACTAGCTGGTTGTGGAGTATAAATGATAATAATGATAATTTGGCTTCATGAACATTTTTCCAGGGTGATAATTTAGTATGAAAATATATATTTATAATGAATTTCATATATGTGAATATGATATATATTATGATACTATAATTTAGTTTAGTTTAAATAAGTTGATAATAATTTTGGGATGTTTAATTGCTTATGACTTACTAAGCTTCAAAAGCTTACTCTGTGTTATTATGTGTGTTTCTATTTTATAGATTTTGGATTCAAGTTACAAGCTCGGGGATCGTCAGCAAACTCTATCACACTATCTACAGCTTCGGTATTTAAATAATCGAACTCAAATTATGGCATGTATAGGCTGGATCATGTTTTGAAATGTTGGATTTTGGTTTTGTATAAATTAAGCCATGCAAAAAACTTCCATGCTTTAATTCGGTTATGTTTGATTATGGTTTAAGCTCATTTTGGTTATATTGCTATGTGTCATGGATGAAGGGTATTTGTGATATGTGTTTTATGCATTGAAGTTGTTTGATGATTTTCGATGTGGTAGAGTGAATCGACTATGATATATATATAATAGTATGAATTATGTTTGTTATAAAATTTGATAAAGAAGTTATAATGGTTATAATGTATATTCGGTTATGTTATTAAATATTATGATATGTTTTATGGCATATTTTATGAGATGAAATGGGTATGATTCTTACGTATGATATTTTAGCATGGTGTATAACTTGTGAAGTTGGCATATTTTGATTTGGCCTTAATATTTATAAATTTGGTTTATTAAGTTATATAGAAATGGTGTGAATTATTTGTATGTATATTAATGACCGAATAAAATTATGAAATGGAATAATTAGTCAAGGTATTATTACGTGTGGTATGATCTTATGTGATTAATTCAATAGTTGAATAGATGTGAAGTGAATTGGTTGTTTATTTGTAATCTAAAATAATGTTTAAATATAATTCTTAGCCTGTGAATTTGATACGAAATGAATTGTTATTTTTGTTCGAAAATGGTTAATAATGGTATGATGTAATGTGCTTGAACTTATGAAAATTTGTTTGCGCCTTTTATATATATTTGGCTGTATATTAAACTGTAAATGTGATTTGCCATAATGCTTAGTTAAATGTGCTTAAGTATATATATATATACACATATATATATCCGAATAAATGTTTTAATTTGCATTAATATGCATAACATGTAAATTTCATATTGACTATTATGTCAATGGCGCATAAATGAATGAAAATATAGTATTGAAATTTGTTTCATTTGTTGTTTAATTTGTACATGTGCAAAAGCTATATAATAATAGGTTTTATATTCAATTAATGAAACAATTATTTTGTTATATGTTCGTATATATATAATTTGTTTATATATATATATTGGATTATGTTTTAATTATGCAATGTTACGAATGGTATAGATTTTATATATAACCTTGATAATGTGGACTTTGCTTATGAATTTGGGTTATAAATTTGTAAAGATCTGACATGAATTATTTAAGTATATAAAAAAAATCTGATTTGAATTGTGTTAGAGTTAGTAATACCTTGTAACCCCACTCCGGCGACGGATACGGCTTAAGGGTGTTACATTCCAATTCTCAAATCACTACTATTTACTTAGCCAAATACATGCCAAAACAGTATCAAATATTATGGCTCATTTACCATAATTTACACATGCATAACTTACCCTATAAATAACCAACACAACATCTAAAATCATATCTCATCAAGGAATTTCTCAAGCATTTATACTCCACAAATCAATTAACCATTTGAGCAACTATAAAACCATCACCAAATTCATACCAAAACATACCAAAATAAGCCATCACTCATGGCTATATATAAAAACCAAAATGTATACATTTATAAGCCATTTCTAACAGCCAAACACACATCAATATTAACATCATTTACAAGCCAAATCTCATGGCTATAATCACAATCAAAATACCACATCTAGCCTATAAATGCCATATACCATAATTGTATAATTCAAAAGTACCAATTTAGATATTTGATAGCGCAATGATGTTCCCTACGACTCCCAAATCCGAGCTAGCCTTGATTCACTATAAAACATAGAAAAATAACACAAAGTAAGCTTTTAAGCTTAGTAAGCTCGTATGAGATAAACTTAATGCGATCACGCAAACATAAATCAATATGTAACATTCATTAACTACCAAACCTTTCAAGTACTCAATCACAAAACTATATACTCTCATCATCATTTCTTCAATTTCAAATCTATAATGGTTTATTCACATACCTGTACCATCTCGTACCAATCTCATATACATTCTCGTCTTTCATTTACTTGTTGAACCATTCAGAATAGAAATCAGATACTCAAGGGTCTCATACGATAAGTACCTATACCATGGCCCGAAGCCAAATCAAGGTATCTTATCCAAAATACCGATATCATTGCCCAAAGCCAAATAAGACAATATGCATGGCCCAAAGCTAAACTGGTTTACCTCGTACTCGAAGTGCTAAATCATGGCCCGAAGCCAACTCAAGGTATCCCTAATGACATGTCACTAGCATCCTAAACTATTCCTAAGGTTCAATCGGGATTCCAACTGTCGAATCTACGTCGAATCATTTCCAAACTTATCCGTAATCACATAATCACAATTCATGCTATATCAAAGCACATAAAACACATTTGAAATAAATTTATAGCATACGAGCTTATCTCAGATGTTAAAACGATGAATCAAATCATTTAGTCGATAACTTTATCTTTTCCCTGATCCAAGTCTGTATTTCTCCTTTCTTGATCTAAATATATTTAAAATTAACTTATTTAATCAACCATTCATTCAATTTAGTCCAAAACATACAGTTAGGCTTATTTGCACATTAACCCCTAAACTTTCACACTTTTAACAATTTAGCCCCTATTTCACAAATACACAAAATTCACACAATTCAATAAAACCCATGCTTGGCTAAATTATACATATGTCCCTAGCAGCCCAAAACTTTCATTTATTTCACATTTCAACCACACAATTTGCACATTTCACAATCCCTATTATGCATTTTCATAAAAAATCACTTTACAAAACATGAAAATCTATCATCAAAAATTCATATTTCATCTTCAAACACCAAAGAACATATAAGCTCATCAATGGAAACTCTTAAAATCTTCAACAGTTTCGAAAATAAAGGTACGGATTAGCTAGATTGAGCTGCAACGATTACAAAAACATAGAAATCACTAAAAATCGAACAAAAATGGACTTACAATTTGATCTTGAAGTAGCCGAAATTTCAAGCCCTAACTAGCTTTTCTTCATGCTTCATTTGGCCAAATATGATGATAAAAGAATAATTTTTATTCTTTGTTTTATTTAATTCATCATTAATTATCAAATTCCAAAAGTAACTTTATTTTAAAACTATTATAATCACTTAACGGTTGTCCATAATGGTCCACTCATGCAATCATTGGTCTAATTACCACTTAAGGACATTAAATTTAAGTTTCTTTAGCTATTAGATACTTTTAGCTAATAGAATACAAGTTTTACAGTTTACGCAATTTAGTCCTTTTTATCATATTAACCAACCAATCGATAAAATTAGCTCACAAAAATTTCACACATATCAAATAAAATGCTGTAAATAATGAAAATATTATTAGAATAATTTTCTCACATCAGATTTGGGGTCCCAAAACCACTTTTTTGATTTGACCAAAAATGGGCTGTTACAACTCTCCCCCTTAGGGATTTTCGTCCCCGAAAATCTTACAAATGAATAGGTTCAGGTATTTTTTTCTCATAGCATCCTCGGGTTCTCATGTAGCTTCTTCAACCCTGTGTCGATGCCATAATAATTTCACTAATACGATTCTCTTATTTCTCATCTCGTTGATCTCACGGGCTAAATTTCGAATCGATTCTTCACTTTATGATAAATCTGACTGAATTTCAACCTCAGTTGGCGAAATGACATGTGAAGGGTCGGATCGCTATCGTCAAAGCAAAGACACATGAAACACATTATTTATTTTCTCTAACTCAGACGGTAAAGATAGTCGATATGCTACTAGCCTAACTCACTCAGTAATCTCATACGGTCCGATGAATAGCGGACTCAACTTCCCTTTCTGACCAAATTGCAATATCTTTTTCCACGGTGACACATTTAAAAAAACTTTATCCCCGATCTGGGGCTCAATATCTTTTCGTTTCAAGTCTATGTACAATTTCTGTAGATCTGAAGCTACTTTCAAACTATCGCGAATTACTTTCACTTTTTCTTTAGTCTCTCTGATCAGATCAACCCCTATGAATCTCATTTTAACTAAGCTCACTCCAATACAATGGTGTTAGACATTTACAACCATATAGAGCTTCGTACAGTGCCATCTTTATACTTGATTGAAAGCTATTATTGTAAGCAAATTCAATCAGCGGTAGATATTTCTTCCAGTTACTTTCAAACTCAAGAATGCAACAATGCAACATATCCTCAAGTATTTGAATAACCCATTTGGATTGACCATCCGTTTGTGGGTGAAATGCAGTGCTAAAATGCAGCTTTGAACCCAAAGCTTCTCGCAATTTCTTCCAAAATTGCAAAGTAAATCTTGGATCTCTATCCGAAACAATAGATAGGCGAACACCATGTAATCTCACAATTTCAAAAATATATAACTCAACTAATTTATCAAGCAAGAAATATGTACATATCAGAATGAAATGAGCTGATTTCATCAATCTATCAACAACAACCTAGATCATATATTTCTTTTTCGAAGATAAGGGCAAACCCTATATGAAATCTATAGTTACTCTATTCCATTTCCACTCGGGAATCATAATAGCCTATAATAATCCTAACGGCACTTGATGCTCAGCTTTGACTTGCTGACAAATCAAACATTTCGAAACAAGTTTTGAGATATCTCATTTCATGGCGTGCCACCAATAATTTTGTTTCAAATCGTTATACAATTTCGTGCTTCTGGGATGTATTGATAAACAACTATTGTGTACTTGATTTAAAATCTTTCGAATGAGCTCAGGATTTCTTTGTACACATATTCTATCACAAAGCATCAAATAGTCATCAGGCCCTATTCGAAACTCTGAATCAGAAGTCAAGTTACACTCAGCTCGTTTTGCTTATAATTCATTATCAAATTTTTTAGCCTCACAAGTCTATTGTAGAAATAACGGTCTTGCTTATAACTTGGCTACTGTCGAACCATCGTCAGACAAAGCTAATTGTGTGTTCAAAGCACATAAAGCAAACAAGGAGTTTTAACTCAAAACATCAGCAACGACGTTCGCTTTCCCCGGATAATAGACAATCACTAATTCATAGTCTTTTAGCAATATTAACCATCTCTGCTATCGCAAATTCAAATCTTTCTAAGTCACCAGATATTTCAAGCTTTTGTGGTCGGTATAAATATGGCATTTCTCACCAAACAAGTAATGATGCCAAATTTTCAATGCGAACACTATCGCGGCTAACTCTAGATCGTGCGTCGGATAATTCTTTTCATGCTACTTCTACTATCTCGAGGCATAAGCTACAACTTTGCCTTCCTGCATCAAAACACAAACCAAGCATTTAACGATGCATAACTGAAAACTATGAATTATTTACCCGAATCAGGCTGAACTAACACTGGTGCCTCTGTAAATAATGTTTTCAACTGCTCGATGTTCTACTGATACTTTTTTGATGACTCAAATTTAACATCTTTTTGAAGCAATCTTGTCATCGGAGTAGCAATCATCGAAAAGCCTTTCACAAATCATTTATAATAACCAGCTAGTCCCAAAAAACTATGAACTTCAGATACATTTCTCGGAGGCTTCAAATCTATAATAGCAAAAATTTTGCTCTGGTACCTGCGGCTGAAACTATATGTCCTAGAAAATGTAACACCCCGTACCCGAGTCCGTTACCGGAGTCGAACACAAGGTGCGTACAGACTTAACTTAATTATTTTCACAGTCCATAAAAAAAAAATTCCAGGCAAGCTGGTTACTGCATCACTGTCACCTTAAAAATCATATCTTGAGTTTCAAAGCTCGAAAATCAGTTTCGTAATTTTTCCCTGAAACTATACTCATATGTCCATCTACACATTTTTTTCTAGAATTTTTGGTCGGGCCAATTAGTACAGTTTATTAGTTAAAGTCTCCCCTGTTACAGGGTGCGACTACACTGACCTTCATGCATTACGACCTGGATATCTCCCTGTACAGGGCTTCAATACTGATTCCGTTTGTTTCTATAGAAACTAGGCTCAAAGAGGAATCTATACATATATGGCATGACTCCTAATTATCTCTGGTTAATTTATAGTGAATTTCCAAAGTCGGAACAGGGATTCCAGAAACCGTTCTGGCCCTGTTTCACGAAAACCTAAACATCTCTTAATATACAACTCATATGACCGTTTCGTTTCTTCCATATGAAAGTAGATTCATCAAGGTTCATTTACATAATTTATTCACTATTTAATTCCATTCCTTCTATTTTTAGTAATTTTTCATATCCACACCACTGCTGCTTTCAGCATCTGTTTTCAAGGTAACTTTACCTATTTCGTGGTTTCCATGGACCAACTAGAGTTTTGTCATACATAGGTCCACATATGATCATATTTAGCCATTCCAAGGGCTGATCATTGCCCAACACTTCCATTCCAGTCCATATTCACATCATGAAACCATATATATATACATAAACACAAATGGTCTAATGCCATACTCCATTTCTACGAGATATTTTTTTGGCTGTACACACATACATCACAAAAAGTACTTGAAAAACAACAAAGGGTAGTCCTATACATGCCATATCCAGAGTTCAACTAAAAGAGTACCAAAGGGCTTTGATAGTGTGGATGACTTGACTTGATGATCCCGAATCCGATAGCTAACGAACAAAATCTAGAAAACAAAGAGCCAAAGCAGCGGGTAAGCATTTTAATGCTTAGTAAGTTTCAAGTAATGAAATCAGCTTTGACTAAAGCATTACGTTCACATAGCTAAATGAATCACTTTATTAATACACATTCTCATAATCATACTTACTTCACACTTCATCAACATATACACACACAAGGTATCAACCTATCTAAGAGTCGAAAGTTCGTTAGTCGATTGAACGAACACTATTCAAAACGAATCGACTTTTCCGATGCACATGTAAACATACCTTATCGTATGGGTTTTTTTTTCGAGCGTATTAATTGAAGTTATTACAGCACCAAAACGCTCACCTTCAAACCGAGTTTCTTCGGAATTTATCCGGATATAACCACAAGCACAATTGCCTTCGGGTCTTAACCTGGATTTGGTAACTTGCACAAATGCCTTGGTCTTAGCCGGATATAACAACTTCGCACAAATGCCTTGGTCTTAGCCGAATATAACAACTTCATACGAATGCCTTCGGTCTTAGCCGGATATAATCACTAGCATAAATGCCTTGGGACTTAGCCGGGTATCAATCAAATGCTCATGTACACATATATCAATAATCACGACACATCCATATTTCATTTTCGTTACTAAGGCTCAAACACAAAACATTTATCAAACCTTTCCAATTTCGCTTAATAGCCACACACAAAGAGCATGATTTCAATTGACTTTACAACGTAGTCCCTACGCACATTCGGCTATCCGCCATAATATGACAAATCATTTCAATATAATTCAAGTAGGGTCATTACTCAAGACTTACCTCGGATGTTGTCGAGCGATTTCGATGACTATTCGCTCACTTTTTCCTTCCCCTTGTCCAACTTTGGTCCTCTAAGCTCTTGAGCTTAATTCAAACAAATAAAGCTTATTAATAATTTATCAATTTAACAATCCGATTACATACATTTATATTATACAATTAGGCGCAAATAGCTTTATTGACTAGTTACTCAAGCATTATACATGTGCTCTACTCATGCACCACCGAATAATAGGACTAGCTTAATACCTTGCATTTTCGAATTCATAGACATCATTTCATTCCTCACAACACACATTTTGTCCCTAACCATCATAAGAGTCCAAGGCATCACTTAAAATGCCGAATTCCAATTAAGTCTACCATCATAGCATTATCATATTTATGCACTTGGTAAGTTGCATTTGAACACATTCGGCACTAGGTGTCCAAACCAATGTTCCTCGAACATTAAACTCAATTTATAACCCATTCAAAATCCCTTAGCAACAAGCATTTAACAACAATGTACTTAACCAATTCCTTAAGCACACATTCGGCAACATATATACATATATGTCAATGACTAAAACACTTAGGCCGATTCCTTCCATTTTGTATCTATGCACCTATTTTATCATTAGTTTAGTTCAAACACCCTTACACCAAGATTCATCCAATTTAACATGAATCACAAACCTAGACCCTCAATAGCTACTATGGCCGAAAGTCCTAGTCATGCCAAAATCAAAATTCCTAGCATGGGCTACCTAAAGAACTTGATAACTAGTTCAAATCTCAAACCATCTAACATACTTATCAAGTGTATACAACATTACCACCATTTTATCTCAAGTCATACTCATAAGCACATCCATCCAAACACATTCGTACTTAAACATCATTCCGGCTTAACACCCATATCACATTTACTCATTAAAACATGAAGAAGGTAATCAAATTTCTTCACTAACAACCATGGCGAATGCTTCATTCACCCCCAAGTCCAAAATTTTAACATAGGCTATTAAAGAACTTAGTAATTAACTTAAATTAAGCTAAAATTCCAAAATCTAACATGAATTACTAACCTTGTTTTGAACTTAAGACAACCGAATGCTATCTCCCTTTCTTCCTCTAAGTTTCAGCCAAAAGAATGAAAAAAAAAGGATGAGCAATTTTTTTTTTCTCTTTTCTTCAACTCATGGCAAGGGGGGGGACACTCACACCATTCTCTTTTTTTTTTCTTCCTTTTCATTATTCAATTCCCATGCTCATTATTTTATTTTTTTCTTACATACACCATTGTCACAACATGTTTTATGACATGTTTTGCCCATAACTCTTTGTCATGGCGGCCACTAGCACTTAGGGGGGAAATTTGACATGCAAGTCCTCCTTTTGATTACATGCACTATTAGGTCCTTATAGATTAGCCTATCACATTTCAAAAGTGTCACACAAGTCCTACTAACTGAATTCACATGCAATCGACTAAATCGAAACTTGAAATTTTACACATTCATAATTACATATTCTAGACAATAAATATTACGTTCAAACATTTCGGTGACTCGGTTTAGCGGTCCCGAAACCACTTCCCGACTAGGGTCAATTTTGGGATGTCACAGAAAACCAACCTCTCGTAGCCAAAACTCATATTTGCTGAACTTTGCAAACAGCTGTTTATCTCTCAAAGTTTGTAACATGATTCTCAAATGCTCGGTATGCTCAAATTCATCATGAAAGTAAATCAAAATATCATCAATAAACACAACTACTAATCAGTCTAAGTATGGCCTAAAAATCTGGTTCATGAAATCCATAAAAACAACAGGTGCATTTGTTAGTCCGAAAGGCATAACAAGAAATTTGTAGTGTTTGTACCTTGTTTTAAATGCAGTTTTTGGCACATCTGAGTCTTTAACTCGCAACTAGTAATAACATGATCTCAAATCAATTTTCGAAAACACTGTTGCCAGTTTTAACTAATCAAACAAATCATCTATTAGTGGCGAAGGGTATTTATTCTTGTTTGTCACTTTGTTGAGCTATCGATAGTTTATACACATTCTCATCGTGCCATCTTTCTTTTTCACAAATAACACCAGTACACCCTAGGGAGAGAAACTCGATCTAGTAAAACCTCTATATGTCAATTCCTGAAACTGAGCTTTCAATTCTTTTAACTCTGTTGGAGCTATTCTGTACGGAGCTATCAATATCAGTTTTGTTCCCGGTACTAATTCAATACCAAACTCAACCTCTCTAATAGGTGGTAAACCTAGTAACTCTTCAGGAAATACATCTGGATAGTCACATACAACTGGTACTAATTCAATCTTTGTTTCTATCACTTTCGTATCTAGTACATAAGTAAGATAAGCTTCACACCCCTTTCTCACAAATCTCTAAGCTAACCTAGACGAGATCACAACTGGAAAACTATTCAGATCATCAGATTCAATTCTAATAGTCTTATTATTCTGACATTTTAGTTCAGTTGTCTTTCATCTACAATTCACTATAACATCATGCATCATTAGCCAATCCATACCCAAAATCACATCAAATTCATCAAATGGCAACAACATCAGATTAGCCAGAAAACAGAAGTCCCGATTCATTAACAGAAAATTCTTATACACTTTGTCAACCAAAACACATTTGCCTAAGGGGTTCGATACTCTAATCACAAATTCAGTAGACTCTACAGGAAAAGTCTTACTATATACTAAATTCATACATATATAAGAATGAGTTGATCCTGTCACTTTAGTATCATAGAGAGTGAAAGTAAAGGTGATAACATCTAGAGATGACACTTCTTCACGAACACGAATAGTGTAGGGTCTAGCCTTGGATCTCACAACAGAGTCCTTTGTCGCTGCTCGACTACCACTCACATTTCCAGCATTTCTTATTGGTCTTTCTCTAGTTGACATATTACTTGGTCTCACATTCTGAGGTCTATCTTTCTCAATCATCTCAGGATAGTTTTCAATAAAATGATCCGGCTAGCCACATTAGAAACAAGCGTTAGTACTCTTATTCCATCATTCACCAAAATTTCTTCTCCCGTACTATTGACACTTATGTTTGTTGTTTCTCACACTTCCAACACTCGAAACAAAAGTAGCTTAAGCTTTACAATTCACATGTTGATTTCCACGATCTCTATTCGGGTACCCCAAAGATGCATTCGATTGACTATATGAATCTCGAAATTTCTTTGATGAAAAATGATAAGGTTTATTCATCGGTCATTTTCTCGAATCTCTATCTCTGAATTAGCTTTCTTCTTTTCTCGACTAAAGTCTTTGGCTTTACAAGCCCGATCAACTAACGCAACAAATTCTTTTAAATCTAATATCCCGACCAGAAGTTTAATATCTTCCTTCAACCCATCGAAAAATCGCTTACACATAATTTCTTCAGTAGAAACATACTCCCGAGCGTACTTGCTCAACTGTACAAATTCTCATTCTCTTTCATATTCTATCTCAGTCATTCGGCCCTGTTTTAATTCTAGAAACTCTTTGTGCTTTTGATCGAGAAATCTTTGACTGATGTATTTCTTTCAAAATTCAGAATGAAAGATGTAACATCCCTAACTCGTATCCGCCGCTAGAAGGGGGTTACGAGGCATTACCGGACAGACATAAATTTCGAACATTTACATATACACATATGTTATATTCACATAACTAAAACATAAATCCATTTAAACATTAAATACACAATCTAAATCATAACACAATTATCAATGAAATCCTAAAGTCATATATAATCTACTTTCAAATACATACAAAATTCATGTATTATTATCATTAAAGAAACCTATTACCTCAAAGAATTTCAGTATTTAATAACTCATTTGTAAACATGTGCTTAATAACCAAGCATATCATATAACCAAAGTTCATTTAATATTAACATATGCGGCATTGGCTTTTAAAAATATAATCAATATACATTTGTATATTATACCATATTACCAAACAAAATGAACCATTTTGAGTACAAATATCAACCAAAAGTACATTTCTTTTGCATGCTTATGAACATTCGCATATCAAATAAAAAATAAGCCATATTATACAACTTATTAATTATCCATATAAGAGTTATTATCAAACATCAACAAATGATCTAATATAATAGTCATTATTACCAAGTTATGCGTATTGCACTATAGCAACAGTAACATTTTTTAACACAAATAACAAATCAAAAACATTTAAATCGCATGCTAATTTTTCATACCAAAATATATATACTCAACCAATCAATTAGCCAAATATATACGGTCATCAATTTTAACCTCAATAGATCATACTATTATCACAACAAAATCTCAGCTAGGTATACATTTTGTAGTTAATTGACATTATTAACTAGATACATTATACTTGCTCAAATGAATGACTCATCATCCATAGTACATAGTCATATTTTACTATCACAGACCCTATTAAAAAGACCAATTACACAAGCAATAATATATTCATAATATATGTAGGTCTGAGTATGTTAGTGGGCCTTTAGAAGGCCCAAGAGTAAATTTAACCCGAGGCAATTTCAGAATTTTTAATTTTAGGGAGAGAGGGTTCTAACATTATGGGATTTTAAAATAAAGGTGGTAGAATAAGCCACAAGAAGATCTGTGGTAAAGTGGCATGTGACGCCACATAGGTACTTGGGGAGTGGCGTGTGGATGTTTAGGGGGAGCCAAGGTTCAAGTCGTAAGGTAAGTTAATTAGGGTATTTATTTTTGTGAACAGGAAAGGTAGGTATTGGAACATAGGTGGAACTCTGTTAGGAAGAGTTTGAGCTGTTCAGGAGATTGGGTAAGGGAGAGATAAGGGAGGAAATTTAGGAGCTGATCAAGGAGCTTGGTGTTGGCCGAATGTTGGACTCTTGAGGAGCAAGAGTTGGCCAGCCAAGGGTCTCTAGTATAGGCAAATTCGGCTAGGTCTCTGAAGTAGCAATTTCAGCAATAGAGAAGTTTTGTGCCGTTTCATTATAGCTTTTCCTTTGGGTTTCTGTAACATCCTAATTTTTCGGATTTATTCGTGGTTTGCAATATTTTATAAAGACTTTAAAATTTTGTATTTGGATGTGAAATTAATATTTTGAGTAAGTAAATGGGTTTGTGGAAGGCCCATGAGTTGGCCAAAACCCTGTTGAATTTTTGAAATTTTGGACTTTGGAGTTAGGGGTTCTGGCTAGGAGGCCTTAAGTAGAGTTGTGAGTAAATTGCATCACAAAAAGAGCCTTGGTAAAGTGGCAAGGGTGACGCCACTAGGCTCCTAGAAAAGTGGCGTGTGGAGCTTTGGGGAAGGCAAGGATCGATTCCTGTGTTGGCAAATGGATGCATTTATTTTAAGTGCAGGAGGGTAAGTGTTGGAGTTCAGGTGGATTCTGCTAGAGGAGAGTTGGATCAGTTTAAATGCTTGGATTAAGGAGTGATAAGGGGAGAGATTTAAGGGATTGGGATGAGGCTAGGAGTTAGCCGAATGGTGGGAATTGAAGAGGGAAAATCGGCAGGGGGTATTAGGTTAGTATTTCGGCACTTAGGGTGTTGAGTGGTGCCGTTTTCTTCTGCTTTTGCACCTTAGCATTGTTCTTTTCTCTTCTTCCTCTCTCTCAAACTACCACCTCCCCTATTCTTCTTTTTCTATTTTTCTTCTTCAAAACCATTCATCATACCTGCTATTCATCAATACTGTTGCCGAATCCATAAAAGCCGAAAACCTGTGATCACTACTTGTGCCGATTTCTTCAAAGCCAGGTTCTTCTATGTTCTTTTGTTTTTATTAATTTACAATTATATTTTCTTAATCCTAGATACCTGACGGCAATTCTACTTCAAGGTTATAGCCCCACATTATCATCTTCTTCACCCCCCCAAAAGCCGAAAGTACCATAGATTTGGGGGCTTATAACCAAAACTTCAAGACTTTGGGAATCGAGTTCTACCGTCGTTTGATAGATAGATCTGCACCGAATTGCAAGGAAATCAAGTAGGAGTAAGGGGTAAGTACTTATCATCTCAGATCTGTTCTTATTTTGCAAAGTTAAGAAAAGCCGAAATCCCTAAAATATAGAGAGGCTGTCGAATTGGACATGTGGCTCTAAAGGTTTTAATCGACGTTTCATCAATTATTAGTGTCTTCTTAAGTGTTGGATTAAAGGCGTGGGTTGTTGGAGCAATCGGATTCGAGCTAGCTACCGCTTTTGGCAAAGAAGGTAAGGTTTCAAAGGCTTTTAGGGATATGGTTTGAGCATGGATGAGTAAGTTTTGGGGTTTAGTGATTATGGTTTGTAAATAAGAACTGTGCTAATAATTGTAGGACATTGAAAGGGATCTTGGTAGCGATCGTCATGAATCGTGTGTCTTGAACACCCTTCCTTAGTTCAATTAAGAAAAGCGAAATGCCAAATTCCAGCATTTCATAGGCTTGTGAATATGCGAATGCTCTCAAGACATAGAGTAATTGTTAGATCTAGCACCGCAAAGTGGTAAGGAGGTTCGTGTGACATTTTAGAGTATTTCGGAAAAAGGGGCCTCGATGGGCCAAAACTGGGCCCAATGGGCTTACGGACCAATATGGGTAAGAGATGGGCAAAGTAGCCTGTCAGTTAGAGGGTAGAATCAAATTGCATAAAATTGTTAAGAATTACTGGAATAGCTTATGTAGTTACGTAAGTTACTGAAATTACCCCTAAAGAGCGAGAATCATCAAATACCCCTAGGGTTTAAAATGGTTGAAATGCATGAATAATTGATACTGTATTTTGCATATTATGCTTTTATTGATATCTGTTGCATGGGATTAGGGTATTGATGGAGGAAGTACTGAAAGTGGTTCATCCACGTACTGGAGGCTTTGCCTCAACTTATCGATATTTGAGCGTGCTTCGCCATTGTGGAGTGTAAAATGGATGGGTTGAGATATTCCCACATGGAGTGTAGGGTGGTACAGGGACTGTGTAGCGGTTGGTGGGTTGAGTAGTCTCCCAGATGGGTTTGCATGCATTACTACTCTTGTTACTTATGTTATCGAATCGGGCCTAAGGGCCACATGTTATGTAAAAAGGGCTAAGGCCTTGCTATGTGATTCAAAAGGGCTTCATCCCTTGTGTGTGTATCGTTATCTGAATAGGGCTTAGGCCCATGGGCTCGAGCTGATTTGGGCTTTGGATGGGCTTCAGATACACCGAGTTTTTCCCAAACTCACCCTTTCTCTTCCATCCTTGCGGTGAGCCCTAGTTGGTGGACTTGGAGTCAAGGGATTCGGAGTGGCCACACGTTTTCTATAAATTCGTTTTCTTCTGGTGAACTGGATTTTCCACATTTTCGTTTATGGTTTGGGTTTTTGTAATAAGGCCGCTAATTATTTTATGGTTTGGGTTGTTTCTTTATTATTTAACTCGATTATGATAAATCTGAACTATGATAATTAACGGAATGGATTAGCTTTAGGACACGTTTTCAAAAATGTTAAAGTGTTTTCAAAATATCACAAGCACAAGTAAGACTTCCGCTAAGCAAACGTTTTCAACCTTAACCACTTTCTTAAGATAGACACAACAAAACGGTTTTCTCAAAATTAAACGAGATGTTAGAGTGTGGCAATGGCGGTGTGCATGTCTAGGATTGGATCCGAAGGGAGCTTGGTACTTAAGCAGTCCGACGGACTCACCTCCTCCTTTTCCTGGTTTCCTACCTGGTGCACAGCTTCTATTCACTTTGACCTAACTTTTAAAAGTGTCTTTTACAACACCAGCTAAGTTTTTCCAAACTAAGTAATACGGAATGTTTTGAACGCTTCGATGTGGCGCATCAGATCCGGTCATAACGTCTAGGCCGGGTTTGGGGTGTTACAGTTTTGATTTAGTATTCTTTTGGGCTTGCCGAAATAAGGTATTGTGCTTAGGGTTTTTCTCTTTTCCTTCCATTTTGCTAGTATCCAAAACTTGGAACACCTAACAACTCCCTGTGTCGTTTTCCCTTGCCATAACCGAATACTACTTTCCCTTCTCACCTTTCTTTCTTTCATCTTTTCCTTTTCCCCATAATTGAACCTATACTCTCCTCTCTTTCTCTTTCATCATTTTCTTTTCTCCATTGTTCCTTAGTTGGCCGAATCTACCATCCCTTTGCTTCTCTTCTTCTCTTTATTTATTCCCCCCACATCTAGGACGCCGAATCTTACTATAGCCGAACCTCTTCCCCTTTTTCTTTAAAAAGTCAAAACCTTTATACCTGTGGTATAGGAAGCCAAATCTTTGGCTACTTGAACCTGTTTTTTCTCGTAACTATGGTAGATCGAGATTAATATCATAGATAGGAACACTCTTTTGGGCAGAACAACGATTGGTAAGTATTCAAACAACTTTCATTAGTTACTTATGCTTTAAGGAAAAGCCGAAACCCCTTAAGGGTGGCTAATGTTTGGACTAAGGGCATATTGGCCTTTTTCTTTTGGTTTTGTGTGCACTAGTGTGGACAAGGGGACTTACAACAAAGGGCTTTGAAGGCTAACACGGTTGGATATCTAGATCTAGTCTATATTTCGGCAGAAAGGTAAGAACTTTAGGGAATAAGGCAATGTTGGCCGAATATGGTAAGGAGATTAGTACGTATTTTGTTTTGATATGTAGTCTGACGTATTAGTAACTCGATTGTAGGCAACTCATGTGTGGATCTCGCCAACGTATCATTACAGATCAGGTGTGTAAACGACACCCACTTATAGACTAGATCAGTAAAAGCCGAAAAGCCAAAATACCGAAGAGCCGACATTTTGTGAACTTGCGAGCGTACGAGTGCTCGTGAGATAGTTGTTTGTTAATCTTGGTAATCTCAAGTGGTAAGATTGCAGAGTGCGCAATTTCGTGCACTTTGGTATATTTGGGCTTAACGGGCCGAAATCGGGTTAATAGGCCAACAGGCCCAATTCGGTAAAAATGCTCGGTAAGTGTTTCTATTAATACGTTAATGGCTATAATATGCATGAAAACCCTGAAATAGTAAATTTACTAAAATACCCCTAAGTATGAAAATTACCATTACACCCCTAGGTGTAAAGTGACCGTTATACCCCTAGGGTTAATTTTGACTGAAATGCATGATATTCTGATTCTGTATGTTGTATGCCATGACATGTATATCTGTTGCATGGAAAATGGGTTATATTGATGGAGGAAGCGTTCTGGTGGCTATGGCACAAATATCTATTTCTGGTGGCTATGCCAAAAATATCTGTTCTGGTGGCTCTGCCACAATATCTGTATCTGGTGACTCACACAAGATTCTGCTTCGGCGACCATGCCAAAAATTCATGGTGTGTAGTGGATGGGTGGGTCGAGTTGTCTCCCCACATGGTGTAAGGTTGGTACGGGGGTGTATACGGATGGATATGGGTTAGGTTTTCTGCATACATGATATATCTGTTCTGTAGATGTTATGGGCCTGTGGGCTTCATTTTGAATTCTGTATAGGGCTAAGGCCCAACTTAATCTATTTCTGTGACAGCCCTAAATTGACCTAGTCAGAAAGTGGTTTCGGGACCACGAAGCCGAGTCTTATAAATAATTAAAGGTTATATTCTGTGTTTATGATGTGCGTAAATGCTTGTGTGATAGTTCCATACTTTAATTTGGTCAGTGAATGTGAAATTTATTAGTAGGGACTTATGTGAGACAATTTAGAAATATGCTAGGCAAGTGTTAAAATGGCCTATTAATACATGTGGGAAAGTGTTTGTCCTTGCATGTCAAATTAGCCAAATTGAAGCATAGTGGCGGCCATGCTATGGGTGGAAACATGTCACAAAGATGTTAGGTTAGTGATGTATGTTAGGAAAAATAAAATAATGAGCATGGTAATTAAATAATGAAAGGGAGGAGGACGAGAAAAAAATGGTCTCATCCATGCCCCCATTCTTTGTGAGTTGAAGAAAAGAAAACAAAAAAAGAGTGTCCATCTTTCTCTCATTTCTTTTGGCCGAAAATTCTAAGGAAGAAAGAAAACAAGTTGTGTTCTTTGGTTCTTCTTGGCCGAATTGAGAGGAGGAAGGAAGGAGTGAAGCAATCGGTCATCTTAGGTCGATATTAAGGTAAGGAAGTTGATACTAGTTCTTGAAATCCTAGTTGATTATGAGTGAGATATCAAGTTATTGTTCGTAACCCATGTTGAAATTGTGATTTTGGAATAAGTAAGGTTTTCGGCTATGGAAATTAATAAGGGTGATGGTTGTGTTTCATGCTAAATCTTGATGATTATGAGTTCCTTTCTTGGTTCTACCTTAGATCCATGAAGTATGTTTTTATTTGGTGTTGTTGGAAGTATCGGCCATGGTATATCCATAAGTATGATTTATGCTTATTGCATGGTAGGTAAGATTTATGTTTTGGATATATGTTTATATTTGATTATAATCAACTTTGTGATTCGGCTCTTGCACATATATATATATATGATTGCACACGATGTATTGGTATGACCTATATATTATCTCAAGGTATATATTTACATATGATGGTGTTTCGGTTATGGAGTAAACGATGGATGCGTATTGAGTTATAATATGTAATGCATTAGTTAGTAAAATGTATGCCATTTATGTGTGGTATTAAGTATATAATCGGCCTCAACATAGACATGCATATTCGGCCATAGGAAGAAGATTGGGGTTGCATGTATTCGGTTAGAGGCAAGCATATCGATGCTTTTATCTTGGCTTAGAAGAATTTGGCCAAGGGGGAATATTAGCTAAAATGTTGAGTTTGATTCAGGATTTCCATATATATATGTGACTCTAATGCCTAAAGTATATATGGGCTAAGTACCTTGAGGTTTCCTTTTTGATGTTCGAATGAATTGTATTAAATTGCTTGATGTGATTAAAAATGCATATGACCATTGTGTAGTTGAGCTAGAAGGTGGCCATATGACCTATCAAACTCCTTGTCATATTCGGCCATAAGCTAGCATAATGAGACTTTAATAAGTTAAATTTGTTTGAATTAGCTCAAGAGCTTAGAGGACCACAGTTGGATAAGGGAAAGGAAAAAGTTATCGAATAGCCACCGGAAACGTTCGACCACATCCAAGGTAAGTTTTCGAGTAATGGAACTTAGATTATAATTTGATTAGATCATGTTTTAAGCAAATCAAAATTCTGCTCTGTGTATGTGGCTATTGAGCCGAAATTGCAAGTGTGATAAGTGCCTTGTGTTTGAGCTTTGGTAATGAAAATGAAATACGGATGTGTCATGATTTATTGATAAATGTGCATGGTTATTCGAATGATGTCCGGGCTGAGTCCCGAAGGCTTTATGCTAAGTGACTATATCCAGACTAAGATCCGAAGGCATTTGTTCGAGTTACTAAATCCGGACTAAGATCCGAAGGCATTTGTGCGAGTTACTAAATCCGAGTTAAGTCCCGAAGGCATTTGTGCGAGTTACTATAACCGGGCTATGTCCCGAAGGCATTTGAACGAGTAGCTATATCCGGTTAAATTCCGAAGGTACATGATTCGGGAATGAATGATCTTGCTGTAAAAATTTCAGTTATTACGCTTGTAAAATCCCATCAATGAGGTTTGTTTCAGATGTGCTTTGAATTAGTTGAGCCCTTACAAATAAGTACTCTTTCGGTTGATAAATGAGCTACCGCCTTTGGCTAAGTTGATCTTTGTGTATGAATATAAGGGTTGGTAATGTGAAATAAGTATGATATTGAGAGATTGTGCATATGAAATTATCTCGCTTAGTGACACGAATGCTATACTTTGATTGTGTCTAAATTCATGACTCAAACTTACTAAGCATTAAATGCTTACTCTGTTTCTTTGATTTTTCTTTTCTAGATTTTGGTTCTTCACTATCGGACTCTGGATTTTGAAGTCGAAGTCTCCCACACTATCAAAGCTCCTTTTGGTATACTTTTGGTTGAACTTTGAAATGGCATGTATAGGACTACCCTTTTGTTGTAGGTCATGTACCTTTCGGTTTTGTGTAAATTTGGATAGCCATGCGAAGATGGCTTAAATATACTTTGATCATAGCATTATAATCATTTTGTATGTTGTCCGTCGAGAGGTATGGAAATGTTGGTAACGGTTAGCCATGGGAATGGTTATTCATGATCACTTTTGGTATATGTATGAAAAACTCTAGTTGATCCATGGAGGATTATGAAATAGGTAAAGTTTACCTTAAAAATAGATGCTGGCAGCAGCAGTGATGTGGATGTGAAAAATCACTAAAAATAGTAGGGATGGAAATAAATAGTGAATAAATTATGTAATCGAACCTTGATGAACCTATTTTCATAGGAAAGTAACAAAACGTTCATATGAACAGTATATTATGAGATGTTAAAGTTTTCGTGAGATAGGGCCAGAACGGTTTCTGGATCCCCTGATCTGATTTTTGGAAATTCATCATAAATTAACAAGAGACATCTAGAAGTCATTCCATATATTTATAGATTCCTATTTGAGTCTAGTTTCTATAGAAACAAACAGCATCAGTATTGAAGCCTTGTACAGGGAGATATCCAATTCGTAATTCATGAAGGTCAGTGTAGTTGCACCCTGTAACAGGGGAGACTTTAACTAATAAACTGTACTAATTGGCCTGACCAAAAATTCTATAAAAAAATCTGTAGATGGACATATGAGTCTAGTTTCAGGGAAAAATTACGAAACTGATTTTCAAGTTTTGGAACTCAAGATATGATTTTTAAGGTGTCAGTGATACAGTAACCAGCTTGTCTGGAAAATTTTCAAATGGATTGTGAGAGAAAATGAATTAAGTCGGTTAGCACCTCGTGTTCGACTCCGGCAACGGTCTCGGGTACGGGGTGTTACAATTTCTGTGGTTTGATCTGATTTGGGCTATGGTTAGGTTGTTTTACACACTGAGTTTTCCAAACTCACCCCTTAATTTCATCCATGCAGAAAATCCCCAACCATAGTGGACTTAGAGCTGTGAGGGATTCAGAGTGGCCACACGTTCTGCAAATTCGGTTTTCTTCATGTGTTTTGATCAGCCTTTACTTACTTTAATTATTGTGGGTTTTATGCTGTAATAAGGCCGCTCGTAAGTTTTATGGTTTTATTAATTGTTTTATTTATACTTGATTTAAACTGTTAGATTTAGGCAGTGTGGGTTTTTGTTCAAAAGTTAATAAAAGATTTCAAAACACAACACGCGTAACAAATGGATAACCTAAAGACTTAATTAATTGGTGTTTTTTTTCTTAGTCAACAATTAACCATTGTTTTACAAAATCACCCTAATTACCATAAACAAAGAACACAATCAACCGTATGTCAATGTGACACGTCAGACTTGGCCGTAACGTCTGGGTCGGGTTTGGGGTGTTACAATATAACTTATATAAACTTGCCACAACTGAAAACACATCTATCACTACATTAACATCATACAAAATGACTCATAACTATCCAGAAGTGCAAACTATGCCATCAAACAAACTTACCAATATGAGCTAATAATTAAACCGATTATATATTATAATCACCACTTCTCATTGTCGAATCATTTAACTAAATATCACAAACATATTTACCAAGAATATACTTATCAAAACATGCTTATCCCATGTCAAATTACTAAATAATCAATTAACCTAATAATCACGCCAAACCATATAGCCGAATACCAACTCACATAACATAACCTTAACAAAGCATATCAATCAAGTTCACATATATTTATCTATGTATAAACCATAACAAAATCATCAAAACCACAACCAAACATAACCATAATTTGATCAAGGCATAAAATCCAAACTTAACAAAGTAATAAGCCATTTTCACATGGCTCATATTTACATAACCCAAAATCAAGTATAAACATAAGCTAGCCTATACATGCCATAGGTTTAAGTTCAACTTTATAAAAATATTGAAATAGTTGATAGTGTGATAAACTTTGCTGACATCCCTGAGCTCGTAACTAGTCTCCAAATCTATAAAACAGAGACAAACATAAACACACACAATAAGCTATCATAGCTTAGTAAGTCATAAGCAAATAAATATCACAATAACAATATCAATTCAATTTAACTAAATCAATTTTATGCTTTCATAGTCACATTTAATTTCAAATACACAATTTCATATATAACATATACTTCCATATATAATTTTATTTTGGTTAATATACATGTACCTATTATCAAAGTAATATTCATTTTTAAACCATAGTACTATTATATAACCAAATATACACACTCAAAAGCATATAGTATGAATCAAACTTTAATATCTCATACTTATACATATTATGTGGCCAAATATACTTCACAAATACACATATATATTTACATTAGCATAATGTAAAATTAGCATCACAATTGAAATAACGAACTTACCTTATTTTCAAATAAGTAATCAACTATTTCATACCTAATCACTTAGCTCATTTTACACATTCGATCACTACTTATCATTTCCCGTTGAACCATTTAGAATTGAATAGGATACTCAGATAATCATACATATCATACAATGCCAATGTCTCAGACGTGGTCTTACATGTAATCACATATCGATGCCACTGTCCCAGACAGGGTCTTACTCAGACACATAAATCGAAATCACATATCGATGCCAACGTATTAAACATGGTCTTATTCACACACATATATCAGAATCACATATCGATGCCAACGTATTAAACGTGGTCTTACTCACACACATATATCGATGCCATGGTCTTACTCACACATCACATATCAGAATCCTATGTCATGAAATATATATCCTATCTATTCCTAAGGCTCATACGGGGCTTTCGGATGTCGTCACTCGATCTCTCAAACATATATCATTTTGGAACATTCTCAAAACAATTATAACAATTCAATTCAGCATTTTTAATATACATATATTGAAATTTACAACATCTATTTGCCTATAAACTTACCTCAGACAACAATAATCGGAACAGAACGATTATTCGACAACTTTGGTTTTTCCCCGATCCAAGTTTGATTTCTTTGATTCTTGATCTAAACATATTCAAATTAAGCTCATTCAAACCTAATTTCATTAAATTTAGTCCAAAAACACATAAATGGGAAAATTACCATTTTACCCCTGACATTTTACACTTTTCACAATTTAGTTTAAATTGCACAAAACACAAAACATGCAAAATTTGCGCACACCGTGCTTATGTCGAATGCTGCCCTTGTTCATACAAGTCCACACATTTCATTTATTTCACATTTTAGTCCCCCAATTTATTATTTTTGCAATTTAGCCCTAATTACTCAAAATCATCAAAAATTCCAATACAAAACATATTAATCCAAAACATATCTTTCATAATTCATCAACTAACATCACAAAACCTAATTATTCATCAATGGCATAACTCAAAATATTCATCAAAATAAAAAATTCAAGCATGGGCTTTGTACATTACACTGCAACGATCTCAAAAACGTAAAAATTATCAAAAACTAAGCTAAATGACATACCTTAATTAAGCATGCATATGACCGAACCCCTTAACTCTTTATTTCTTTTATTCCTTACAACATTCGGCCATTTGAGAATATGAAGGCATGGCTTTTATTTATTTTATGTTTTATTAAATCATGTGTTATTACTTTAATTACTAATATAACCTTAATGAAATAGTAATACAAACGTTATATTCATGTCCTTAACCATTCATCATTTATAATTATGGTCTAATTGAGACAAAAATACTTCATATTATAAAGACAACAACAATTAGGCACTTTCACATTTAACTAACAAGTTTACATTTTATGCGATTAAGCCCTTTTATTAAATCGGGCATCCAAACAGTAAAATTAAAACACGAAAAATTAACACATACAAATTTACACATAATAAACACGAAAATAATTTTTAAATATTTTTGACTCGAATTCGTTGTCCCAAAACCACTATTCCAAATAGGATCTAAACCAGGCTGTTACAAAAGAACTCCCAAGTAACCCGTTCTTTCAGAACCATAAATATCAACGTGTTCCACCATTGATACATGGTGTCTCTCAGTAAAGATACAACACATTTAATACATTCATCAGGAGTACAAGACAATTCATCGAATACTCGAATCATATTTTCGAGCCAGAACTCAGCTGTCTCAACATCATCATCAGCAGTAGCTCAGAACTCTTCAGCCCCATGTTTATGAATCTTATCTACTGCTGGTTTGTTTAACCGTATTGGATCTATAACTTGAGGAACAACAAGGATTTATTGAAGAATAGGTGGGGGTGGAGGTTGTTGAGCAGCCGGATTCGTTCGAACGAACTCCGTAAACCACTCGTTCATCATTTGGAAAAAAGCTTGTTTAGCCTCTCCTCCCTGACTACCCGTCTTGGGTCTAGAATCAGATGGCGCTGTCTCCTATGTGGGATCAGGTGCATCACTCTCAACCTCATTGGCTATAGCTCAATTGAGATCCATTACTATATGAAAACACAATTTAAGTTTTCAGGAATCATCACACTATTGCAGAGTATATATGACATGTACAGCTAGACCCTTACACACACTACGTTAGTCCTAGAATCGACTAAATTGTAGCCCTAATACCAATTAAATGTAACACCCCTAACTTGTATCCATCATCGGGGTAGGGTTATGAGGTATTACCGATCAATTCACAACGTATAACATACATTTATCAAACATAAGCATTCATTTTTAATAAATCATTCGACACAACCGCATTGTCCTTTATAAGGGCCTACGAGGCCTTAAACATGCTTTAGAAGTGGTTCAGGACTAAACCGATAACATTTGAAAATTTTAGAAAATTAGAAAATTTTCAACCATATAAGGGTCACACACCCATGTCTCAGGCTGTGTGGAAACAGCGCATACATACTGACTTAGGTCACATGGCCGACCACTCGCCCGTGTGTCTAGGCCGTGCCAAATCTGTAGGGTATACTGACTTATGCAACACGACCAAGTCACACGCTTGTGTGCTAGACCATGTGCTAATTAAGGGGTATACTGACTTGTACCACACGGCCAGTCACACACCCGTGTGTGAGACTGTGTGCAGCATACTGACTTCAATTCAATTTCAACACCAGGGGACACATGGCTGTATAACATGACCGTGTGTCACACAAGGCTGAGACACATGCCCATGTCTCTGTCCGTGTAGACAAAAATAGGCCATTCGCAAGGCCAATTTGCCACCCCAACTTCAAAGTACCTACACAAGGCAAAATGGTACTATTTCATTATACAATTAGGTAGCAAAAATCATCAACCAAATGCACAATTCATACCATTATAATTTCATGTATTCTAATTCTCAAATCACTACTATTTACTTAGCCAAATACATGCCATAACAATATCAAACAATATCGCTCATTTACCATAATTTACACATACATAACTTACCCTATAAATAACCAGCACAACATCTAAAATCATATCTCATCAAAGCATTTCTCAAGCATTTATACTCCACAAATCAATTAACCATTTGAGCAACTATAAAACCATCACCATATTCATACCAAAACATACAAAAATAAGCCATCACTCTTGGCTATATATATACAAACCAAAACATATACATTTATAAGCCATTTCTAATAGCCAAACACACATCAATATTGTAACATCCCTAACCAGTATCCGTCATCGGACTAGGGTTAAGATGTATTACCGAACGAATCAGAACATTCATATATACTTAAGCATAACATAATCAAAACATATAATAATTATTCAAAATTCTCCCCTATATAGGTCTACGAGACCTTAAACATGCTTTAAAAAGGGGTCGAGACAAAGCCGAGATCTTACAAAATTTTTCAAAACTTAAACATTTTTCCATGTTATAAAGGTCACACGCCCGTGTGAATAGACCGTGTGCCTCACACGACATTAGATACGCCCGTGTGTCTAGTCCGTGGCAAAATAGGGCATACATATTGACTTGACCACAAGGACACATGACACTCCTTTGTGCTAGGCTGTGTAAAAATTAGGGAGGGTACTGACTTGGGTCACACGGTCGACCACACACCCATGCGTAACAGTCCGTTTAGACCATAATCAGAATAGTGGTTTCGGGACCATAAATTTCAGTCAAAAAAATATTTTAAATATTATTTTTCGTTCTTATGGTATGTGAATTTGCATGTGTGAAAGTTTTGTTTGAAATTTGAATTGTTTGTGTGCTCAATTAGATAAAAAGGACCTAATCGCACAAAATGCAAAAGTAGCTTTCTATATTGTAAAGGTATCTATTTGTCATGGCTTTTTAAAGTAAGGGTCCTTATGTGGTTATTATCCCATTGATAAGATTAATGGACATAAATGGACATTTGGTAATGGTTTAAATTATGTTATAAAATAAGGGCAAAATAGGAAATTGATTAATATGTTAATATTAATCAAAACAAATCAAAATGTGCCCATTTTATTCTTCTATCGAAAATAGAAGGGAAAAAGGGTTTTAAGCTTCATTTCATTCGGCCATTGATTTCCTTAATTAAGGTATGGATTTTGTTCGATTTTTTATAATTTCTACGTTTTTTTATCGTTGCTTTGTGTTTTACTAAGCCCATGCCTCAATTTCTGAATTTGATTATGATTTTGAAATGTGCCATTGATGAAATTGTGAGTTTTTTGATGTTAGTTGTTGGGAAATAAAAGATATATGTTGGATTGATATTTTTTTCTTTGAATTTTTGGTGATTTTGAGTAAAATGGGCTAAATTGTGAAATTTGTATTTGAAGGACTTAAATGTGAAATAAATGAAATTTGTGGACTAGTATGAGTACTAGGAGAATTCGGCCAAGCATGAGTATATGCAAATTATGTGTATTTTATGATTTTGTGAATTAGGGACTAAAGTGTCAAAATGTAAAAATGTGAGGGCTAGTTTACAAAATGCCCTAAATGTATTTTTTTGGATTAAATTGAATGACTTGGTGAATAAAAGGGTTAATTATGAATACATATAGATCAAGAAAAGAGGATTTTAGATTTAAACCGGGGAAAGTCGAAGATAATCGAGTAGACGATTCAAATCGACAATTCCGAGTACGAGGTAAGTTCGTACAGAATAAATGATATTATAGTCATCTTTTAATGCTTTGAAGATGAATGTGTAACATCCTGAAATAGGGCCTAGTTAGAATGGTGGTTTCGGGACCACAAATCCGACATCTGAATATTTACTTTATGATTATTATGAGGCTTATAATATGAGTATATGCATGTGTTAAAGTTTCATGAAGAAATTCTTTGACTAAGGTGTTTAATTGGAAATTAGGGACTGAATTGAATAAATTGCAAAATTTGAATTCTAGAAGTAATTTGTATGAAATTGCTTTGGGTTATGAATTAGAAGGTCTTAGAGAGTAATTTGCCCAATTTCTAAATTTTTGGACAAAAATGGGCTTGCATGGATGAAATTTTAAAGAAAGGGCATGAGGGCATTTTGGTCATTTGGCTTTTTAATGAAATAAAATGGGAAAAATCAAGCCAAAATCAGCCATCTTCTTTCCCATAGCTGCCAAAATTCCCTTGTCACCATAGCTAGGGTTTTCAAACATTTTAAGCTCAATAGTAAGTGCTCCCAAACCCCGTTTTTCATGTTCTTTGTATTTTTGAAATCCCAGTAGCATGGTCTCTCCATTTCTACCCATTTTCATGCTAGGGTTCATGTCTAAAAATTTACCCATGCATGAGTTGCTTGTATTTTGATGGATTATGGAGGAATATGAAAGTTGAATGTGTGTTAAACATCTTTTCCTAGGTGATTTTCATGAAAAACCCTTATAGGGACTAGTTTGCAAAAGATGTAAATGTATGGTAGAAATGAGAAAATAATTGAAAATGTGGGTCACCATAAGAAGGAAAAGTATTCAGATAGGCTTGGGTAAGATTGAAAGTGCATGTGTTTCATTATACGAGCCTAGGGACTAAATCGTAAAAAGGTCAAAGGTTAGGGGCAAAACGGTCATTTGGACCGAGGGTGAGAATTAGATTTGTAATGTATAATGTGGGGTATTAATGATATAATTTTGTTGTTATAGACCCCGAGGAGCAAATTTTGGAGGTCGATCGAGGTAAACGCTAGGTTTTAGAATAATCGAAACACAACTCCGAAAAGAATGCCAGGTAAGTTTGGATAACTTAAAGTAAACCCCTAATATGCATAATCAAATGATTTATGAATGCATGATGATTGCATTTATTATTAGCATGAAATATCATAAAAATGCATATTTGATAGTAACATATGAAAAATGTCTCGGATGAGGTTGATAAAGGGAATTCGATGATAAACCCTCATTAATATGTGTAAAGAGATCTTACATGTGTTGCACTAAGGATTTAGCCCGGACGTGTAATCCGTGATCTCAAGTATGAAAAGGATCTAGCCCAGATGGGTGTTCCTTCAATGATCAAGCCTCCCGAAGAATATATATACATTATGGATTTAGCCCGGAGGGGTAATCCGATTAGGGTCTGAATTTAGCCTGGACTAGTAATTCAGATCCAAGCTCATTAAGGGTGTTTATCAATATAAGGGATTTAGCCTGGACTGGTAATCCCGACATCAGCTTATGAGTTCATGATATGGGGGATTTAGCCTGGACTAGTAATCCTGCCATGAGATGTGAGGTTCGCGGGAGTGCATATATGTGAAATGATCATTTGTAAGAATTAATGGATAATGGGTATTGCATCGAGATTTCCTAGAAACTCAACGGAATTAATATGATGTATGTCAATAAGATGATGAATGATGAGCTCATCTACGTCAATTACATAATGCTTTGTTACGTAACTAACTCATTGATTGAGTGCATGTGATAGGGAATCGTTTCATAATTGATCATTTCATGATTTAAATATGGATGTATGCTAATTACTCGGTAAGTTTAATTTCTAGTTATTTGAGCTTACTAAGCATGTAAATGCTTTCCCCTCTCTTTTTCCCTGTCTCACAGAGCTCGAAGACTCGAAAGGATTGGAAGACGATTGGGGAGTCAACACACTATCCACTAGACAAGCTTTGGTATAAAGACTTTGTTTGTTTGTTCAATGGCATGTATAGTATTTTTGGGTATTTTGTTATATGTGTCATTTGATTTGCAAAATGAAGGCATGTAAGAATATGTTTATCTCTTTGTATATGGCCACAAAAATTTGCTTAATTGAAGTAGGCTATAACCTACGAATTTATGCATGGTTTTATTTACAAGTGATGGGTCGTTACCAATTGGCAATGAGTCAAATGAACGAGCCAATTTCGGATGAATTAAATGACATAGGAACCCATAAACACTAAATGGGAAATAACCTATCATGTGTGAAACCAATGATTTGAGGTTTCCATACATCTAGTTTAATCAAGATTATTTACAAGTGTATAACTGTGTTTTACTTTGAATTTGGTAACCACTAAGCACAAGTAGTAGAAAGGGGTGATTAAAGGCTTGGAAAATAGCCTATTAGAGTCCACATGGTTAGACACACGGGCATGTGTCTAGGCTGTGTGTAACACACGGTTCCCTCCCATGGGCGTGTGCTATGGTCGTGTGTGCCCTACACTTAAAATTTTAGCTCAAAGTTATACACGAGTAGCCTACACAGGCGTGCACGATGGCCGTGTTAAAAGGACAGTGTCATCCACGGGCAGGTAACATGGGTGTGTGCCATGGCAGTGTTGATAAGTCAGTGTTTCCCACGGCTGAAGGGCATGGGCGTGCCCCAAGTTACACTGGCATGTGAGTCCACACGGCTCACCTACACGGGCGTGTGATACTTTATGATAAGGAAAAATTTCCTAAGGAACCCAAGGTTTATCGAACGTACCTGAATTTGTCCTGCCCTGCCTCTAGGTATGTTATAGGCCTCGAAGGCCTATATAGGAGACGAGTTGTTCATGGATGAAAAGTTTAAAATTTGAGTAAAACTTGGTAACCTAATTTGGTACGTTTCAAAATGTAAAGTCCTGGTAATGCCTCGAACATTATCCTAACGTCGGGTACGGATGAGGGGTGTTACATTTATTGGTATCAGAGTTACGATTTAGTCGGTTCTAGGACTACCGTAGAGGATGTTAAAGTTCGCTATACATGCCATTATTCGAATGTTGATAGTGTGTCGTCTCCTATTGTTTAAACTGTATTGAATATAGTGAATATCTTCCAATCAAGCATAAGATGAGTCCGAGGGAGCCGAGAGCCATGCTCTGTAACGCCTCGCTTTTAGAGGCATTGTTTGAGTCGAACACGAGGTGTTAACGAACTTAATTCATTTATTTACACAGTTCATTTTAAAATTTCCAGACAAGCTGGCTAACTGCATCACTGTCACCTTAAAAATCATATCTCGAGTTCCAAAACTCAAAAACTGATTCTGTAAATTTTCCCTGAAACTAGACTCATATATCCATCTACATATGTTTTTCTAGAATTTTTGATCGGGCCAATTAGTACAGTTTATTAGTTAAAGTCTCCCCTGTTTCAGGGTTTGACTACTCTGAGCTTCATGCATTACGACTTAGATATCTCCCTGTACAGGGCCTCAATACATATTCCGTTTGTTTTTAATGAAACTAGACTCAAAAAGGAATCTGTACATATAAATCATGACTTCTAATTATTTCTGGTCAATTTATGGTAAATTTCCAAATTCAGAACAGGGGATCCAGTAACCATTCTGGCCTTGTTTCACGAAAACTTAAACATCTCATAAAATACGGCTCATATGGTTGTTTCGCTTCTTCCATATGAAAATAGACTCATCAAGGTTCGATTACATAATTTATTCATTATTTAATTACATTCCTACTATTTTAGTGAATTTTCAAACTCACATCACTGCTGCTGCCAGCATCTATTTTAAGGTAAATTTCACCTATTTCATAGTTTCCATGATTCAACTAGCCATTTGACATACATAGCACCAAATATGATCGTGATTAACCATTCCAATGGCTAATCATTGCCAAGCATTTCCACACCTCTCAATAACCATATATATACAAAATGATTTTAATACTATGCTCAAAATATTTAAGCCATTTTCGCATGGCTATCCGAATATATACACATTACCAAAGGTACTTGATTAACAACAAAGGTTAGTCCTATACATGCCATTATCAACGTTTAACTAAAAGAGTACAAAAGGGCTTAGATAGTGTGGACGACTTCGACTTCGACAATCCCGAGTCCGATAGCTGACGAACAAAAATCTATAAAACAGAGAATTAAAGAAACGGAATAAGCATTTAATGCTTAGTAAGTTTTGAGTAACAAAATTATTTACGACTAAAGTATAGCGTTCATATGACTAAATGAATAATTTCATATATGCACATTCTCAAAATCATAATTTCTTCTTGCTTCAACCAATATATTCATACACAGGGTATCAAACCTAACTAGAGGCCGGAAGCTCGTTAATCAATTGAGCGAGTACTATTTGAAAGGAATCAACCTTTCCGATGCATATACGAAACATACCTTATCGTTTGTATTTTATGAGCGTATTAATTGAAATTATTACAGCAAGATCGCTCACTTCCAAACCCAAGTATCTTCGGGATTTAGCCGGATATAGCAACTCGCACAAATGCCTTCGGGTCTTAGCCCGGATATAGTCACTAGCATGAATGCCTTCGGGACTTAGCCCGGATATAGTCACTAGCACAAATGCCTTCGGACTTAGCCCGGTATAGCAACTACTTGCACAAATGCCTTGGGACTTAGCCCGGATATCATCCGAATAATCAAGCACATATACCAATAAATCATGACACATCCATATTTCATTATCATAACTAGAATTCAAACACAAGACGCTTATCAACCATTACCATTTCAGCTCAATAGCCACATACAAAGAGCATGATTTTGATTTGCTTTATAACATGATCTCTATACACATTCGGCTACCCGTCATAGGTATAAACTAATCACCTCAATATACAATTCTAGTAGAATCATTATATCACCGTTTATTTGTTATGCTTATATGTCATGACTTAATCAAATCATAAACTAAGTTTCATTACTCAAAACTTACCTCGGATGTTGTCAAACGATTTCAACGGCTATTCGATCACTTTTTCCTTTCCCTTATCCAACTTTGATCCTCTAAGCTCTTGAGCTAAATCAAACAATTTACTTCCCAATCAAACACAATCACACGGCATCCATATACATTTTAGAACCATTCTTAACATATTTACTACTCATTTACAAACAAAATACTCATATCACATTTATAAAACTACAAGCCGAAAATACCTATGTGTGACCATCCCAATTTAATCGATTTCTTGTTTTATGCACTACCACATATTCACACATATATATATATATTATGCCATTTACTCATAAACCCCATTATGCCGAATATTCATTAACCAATAGTCACACACACTACTTATGTACAAAAATTTATCCACCCTAGCCTATAGTTCATTCGCCATTCATCACTCAACCAAACAAAATTTCATAGCAAACTCCTATGACCAAGCACACACATATACTTACATCCCAATACTCATAACATTCAAAATCACATTTTAAGTAAATTATCTTAAACAATGCCGAATCCTTAAGTGATTAAACATCAAATTTTTACTCAATTCCCAAACATATAAACAACATTTATTCATGACATCAAGCATCTTCATTTCGGCTATTACACATATATACACTAGCAATCAAATACTAACATTTGCACTTCACCTTAATAGCTAGCTTAGCAAACCTTAATTTAACATATAATTGTTCATAACACAATTAAAGCATCCTCTCCATTCCATCAATTCAAAACACATACATTGCCCAATAATATCCAAAATCATATTCGGCCTTAGTACTCAACTTGCTAGTCGATTTTTCTCCATCTAGCAACTAATGCACATATGTGCTCATTTGTTAGACTCTACTTCACCTAACTACCAATTTTTTTCTTTTCATCCAAATAACATGAACAACAACGATTTCTTGAACATTTTCTCTTAACCGATTACTCATGTTACCAACAAGATTCAAAATTTGGACATGGGCTAAGCAAGGAGCTTAATGACTAACTCAAAAAAAAATGCTAGAAATCCAAGTATCATCCTTGAACTTACCTTGATTTAGCTAACCACCATAGCTGAATTTTTCCAAGCTTGTTCTCTCCTAGTCACGGCAATGAGGAGCAAAGATGAAAACTTTGGTTTCTCCTCCCATTTACCACATGTTTTATTATTCTTAATTCCTTCTTTTATTTTGTAAACTAATAATCCTAATAGAAAATACATATTATCATCAATGACCCATACCATGGCCGGCCATTACTTATTATAAATGGAAATTTGACATGCAAACCCATCATTTTTATAACATGCATTAATAGGTCCTTATAGATTAACCTATCACCTTTTAAAAGTGTCACACATAAGTCCTATTAATTAAATTCACATGCAATCGACTAAATCGAAGCTTAAAACTTTCACACATTCATATTCACATATTTTAGACAATAAATATCATATTCAAATACTTCGGTGACTCGGTTTAGTGGTCCCGAAACCACTTTCCGACTAGGGTCAATTTAGGGCTGTCACATGCTCCAACTTCCATACAGTGAGCTTTATCTAGTAGTAGTAGAAGGCTGATGTCAAAAGGCCGAGAAGAGGCCCGAGCTGCCTTCTTTGATATGATGGATGAATAGTTTGGGGATTATCTGAGAACTCGCTCCAATATACCAAGACCTCCCCCTCCCCCTACCCAACCTGATAAGGATATGCCACGAGGTATGACACCGGTGAGAATCGGTAAAGCCCCTGTAGATAAGCTTAGAAAGTATAGGGCTGAGGAATTTAGAGCTAAAGTTGATGATGACGCTGAAAAAGCTGAGTTCTAGCTCGAAAATACTACACGGGTGCTAGATGATTTGTCATGTTCACCCGAGGAATGTTTGAAGTGTGCTGTGTCCCTTTTGAAGGACACTGCATACAATTTGTGGAAGACCGTATCCTCAGTAGTGCTGATAGAAAATATTACTTGGGATTTCTTCCAAGCAGAGTTTAGGAAGAAATATATTAGCCAATGGCTTTTGGACTCGAAGTGAAAGGAGTTCCTGAAACTCAAACAAGAAAACAAGACTGTAGCAGAATACGAGAGAGAGTTTGTACGACTAAGTCAGTACGCAACTGAATGGGTCCAAACTGAATCAAAAATGTGTAGACGCTTCGAGGAAGGTCTGAATGAGGATATTAAGTTGTTGATTTGGATTTTGGAAATACAGGAGTTTGCCGCATTGGCCGATCGAGCCAAAAAGGCCGAGGAACTTTCTAATGAAAGCAAACAAGCTAAGAGAGAGGCTCGAGTTGCGAGCAAGAGGTCTAGTGTTAAAACACTCTCGTTCTCCACGAAGAAAGCCAGGAGCCTGTGTGAACGCTCCACTCCGTCAGTGGGATATTCGGGTAGATCGAGAAGCTCTAAACGACGAGGTCAAAAGTCTTCTTCCCCGATGGTGACTAGTGTGGGGAGTGTAAATGATCAAAAATCGAAGTGTAAGAGCTGTAACAAAGTGAATGAAGAGCAACGCATGTTTAAGATGTGGTTCTCTTGATCACTTTCTTAGAGACTGCCCGGAACGAGCCAAAAAAAAAGTGGAAATAGTTCCTAAGTCGAGTGCTCCTATTCTACGAGGTAGACCTCCGAGATAGCCTGGGAGTGCTAGTGGCAGTCGAGTTGTGACTAAAGACACTGCAAAATCAGAGGTTAGAGCCCCGACAAGAACGTAGGCAATACGTGCTCGAGAGGAAATCGCTGCTCCTGATGTTATTACGGGTACTTTCTCCCTTTTTAATATAAGTGTTGTTGCTTTAATTGACCCGGGGTCAGCGCATTCATATATCTGTATGAGATTGGCATCTAGTATGAACATACCTATTGAACACACGGAAGATATTATTAGAGTGTGGTACCCACTAGGCAGATTAGTTCTAGTTGATAAAGTCTGTAAGAATTGTCCTTTGACGATTCAAGGTCGTTGTTTCCCTGTTAACCTTATGTTGTTACCATTTGATTAATTTGATGTAATACTTGGTATGGATTGGTTAGCCCTTCATGATGTAACAGTGAATTGTGGTAGTAAGTATATTAAGTTAAAATGCCCGGATGGTAAGATTCTACGGGTCGAATCAAGAGAATTGTGTTCATCGCTAGTTGTAATCACAACAATGGTTGCCCAGAGATATGTGAGGAAATGATATGAAGCCTACCTTTCATTTGTACTGAACAATAAGGAAACAGAGTTGAAAATTGAGTTCGTGCCGATAGTATGTAAGTACCCAGATGTGTTTCTGAAGGAATTACCCGGATTACCTCCTGAAAGGGAGATAGAGTTTGGTACTGAATTAGTGCCAGGGACAACTCCCATTTTTATTGCCCCGTACAGAATGGCATCTACCGAGCTGAAGGAGTTAAAAGCACAGTTGCAAGAGCTGACGGGTAAAGGATTCGCTAGGCAAAGTTTTTCACCTTGGAGAGCCCCCGTGTTGTTCGTAAAGAAAAAAGATGGTTCGATGAGGTTATGTATCGATTATCGGCAACTGAACAAGTTGACTATCAAGAATAAGTATCCTTTGCCAAGGATCAATGATTTGTTTGACCAGTTGAGAGGAGCCACCGTATTCTCCAAGATAGACTTGATGTCTAGTTATTATCAGCTATGAGTTAAAGACTCTGATGTACCCAAGACAGCTTTTAGAACGAGGTATAGCCATTATAAATTTCTTGCCATGCCGTTTGGGCTGAAGAATGTACCGACTGTGTTTATGGATCTAATGAATAGGATCTTTTAGCCATATTTGGATAAGTTTGTCATTGTGTTTATTGATGACATTTTGATTTACTCTAAAGATGAGACAGAGCACATGAAGCACCTGAGAATTGTGTTGTAGACCTTGCGGGAAAAGCAATTGTATGCTAAGCTTAACAAGAGTGAGTTTTGGCTCCAGGAAGTTGGATTTTTGGGTCATATAGTTTTTGGTGAAGGCATCCGAGTTGATCCAAGTAAGATTTCTACAATTGTTGAATGGAAATCGCCTAAGAATATAACCGAGGTTAGAAGCTTTTTGGGCTTAGCCAGTTACTATCGAAGGTTTGTAAAAGAATTTTCCATGATAGCGACTCCGATGACGAAGTTGCTACAGAAAGACGTTAAGTTTGAATGGACAAAGAAGTGTCAGGAAAGTCTTAAGAAGTTAAAGACATTGCTGACCGAAGCTCCTATTTTAGTGCTACCTGAACCGGGAAAAGAGCTTGTGGTCTACAGTGATGCATCCTTAAATAGATTGGGTTGTGTACTTATGAAAGATGGCAAGGAGATAGCCTATGCTTCACGGCAATTGAAGCCTCACTAGAAGAATTATCCAACCCATGACCTAGAGATTGCCGCTATTGTTTTTGTCTTGAAAATTTGGAGGCATTATTTGTATGGCAAGACTTGTTGTATATTCACAGACCACGAGAGTTTGAAATACTTTATGACTCAGAAAGAATTAAATTTGAGATAGCGGAGATGGTTAGATTAATTAAGGATTATGATCTAATTATCGACTATCACCGGGGAAAGGCGAATGTGGTCGCCGATGCATTGAGTAGAAAATCCCTGTATGCTTTGAGAGCCATGGATACTCGTTTGACATTGCTTGATGATGGTTCAGTTTTGGCTGAGCTGAAGGCTAGGTTAACATTTCTGCAGGAAATTCATGATGCTCAGCTTTATGATGATGACTTGCAAGCGAAAAGATCTCAATGTGAGTCTGGTGTTGAGTCAAATTTCTGAATTAGTCCTGATGGATGTTTGATGTTTAGAGATAGGGTTTGTGTACCCAAAGACAATGAACTTATTCGGAAGATTTTGCAAGAAGCACATAACAGTCGTCTGTCTGTTCACCTGGGAAGTACCAAGATGTACAACAATTTAAAGATGATGTACTGGTGAAATGACATGAAAAGATATGTTTCTAAATTTGTATCGAAATGCTTGGTATGTCAGCAAGTTAAAGCTGAACATCAAGTGCCTTAAGGTTTGTTACAGCCTGTAATGGTCCTCGAATGGAAGTGAGACAAAGTTACCATGGACTTCGTGACGGGATTACCTTTAACTCCGAAAAAGAAAGATGCCATATGGGTTATAGTGGACAAATTGACAAAGTCGGCTCATTTCATCCCGGTAAGGACGAATTATTCTCTTGATAGATTGCCTGATTTGTACATTTCTGAGATAGTAAGATTGCACAGAGTACCATTGTCGATTATTTCGGACAGAGACCCGAGGTTCACTTCGAGATTCTGGAAGAAGTTACAAGAAGCCTTGGGTACAAAGTTGAGCTTTAGCATAGCTTTTCATCCTCAGTCCAATGGCCAGTCTGAACGGACGATTCAGATTCTCGAAGACATGTTGCATTGTTGCATCCTCGAATTTCAGGGTAGCTGGGAAAAATACCTGCCATTGGTAGAATTTTCCTACAACAATAGTTTCCAAACAAGTTTAAAGATGGCGCCTTCTGAGGCCTTGTATGGCAGGAAGTGCCGAACTCCATTTTATTGGACAATACTTAAGGAAAATCGGAATCATGGAGTTGATCTGATTAAAGAAACTGAAGAAAAAGTTAAAGTGATAGGGGATTGTGAAAACCCTAATTTGACCCTAGTCGGGATGTGGTTTCGGGACCACAAAACCGAGACACAAGAATAATTAATTATTATTTTCTATGTTTATTGTGCATGAACGTACATATGTGAAAATTTCGTGCCTTAATTTCGTCATTTGTAGGTGAAATTTATTAGAAAGGACTTATGTGAGGAAATTGAGAAATGTGCTAGGCTAATGTTAAAGTGGCCTATTGATACATATTAGAAAATGCTTGGACTTGCATGTCAAATTGCCAAATTTTCCTTATGGTGGCCGGCCAAGTTAGATTGATGATGGGCAATATATTTGTTTGCCTTAGATATTATAATAAGAAATTGGATTATGGGAGACAAACTAAAATAAAGAAAGGAATTAAAAAGAAAGGGGAACAAAATAAGAAAAAAAAAGGGAGTGTTCATCCTTTACCTTGCCATTGCCGTGAGTGAGGGAGAGAAAGGGGAGGAAAATAGAGTTCTCTCTTTGTTGAACTTGGCCGGTTAGAAGGAAGGAAGGAGGGGAGAATTTCGGTCACTTGAAGCCTTAAGGAGGTTAGTACATTGTGTTAACTTGTGAGATGCTTACTTGTTTTAAGTGAATGATCATGGTTCTTGCTTAGCCATGCTAAAATGTTGAATAATGATGGGGGAATGGAACATTCGGCTATGGAAAAAGGGGGGGGAAACTCTTTGATTGCTTAAGATAGTTTAGTTAGTATGTGATTTTTGGGTATTGTGAGTTGAGATGTAAGTGTGTGTGTGTGGTTGGCCATAGGGGTTTGCTAGGAAATTTTGTTGGTTGAATGATGAGTGGCCGAATGAACTATGAAATGTTATGAGAAGAATGTGGGAAGCTAAGGTGCGAACCTTAGTCTCGGTGATAGGAATGATTCGGTTGGTGTTTTGATGTTGTGGTGATGAGGCATGAAGTGTTCGGCCATGATGCTAAAATGTGGTGCTTGTGTTAAACTTAGAAATTATTTTGTTAGGGTTAGTATAGGTATGGATGACCGAATATGAGAGCATGATTAGATGAAGAGTTTGGTTAATTGATATGTGGTAAATGTTAAGTGTTAAATGAAATGGAAATGATAGATTGATGTTACGAATAGATGTGAAAATATATGCTAGATTAGGAAAATTTGATTAAATGTTCATGAGATGAAATTAAGTGTTTAAAAGATGTTATATTTGACATTGTATATATATACATACATTCGCCATCTAATTGAGTATGAAAGTGGTGTTTAATCTAATTGTGATGCCTGCTTGAAGTGTATATATATATATATATATATATATATATAAATATACATAAGTATGCCGTTCGTGATGTTACCTTTAATTATGTGTATAATCGACTAAATGGGTAATTAGTGAGGATGGTTGCCGAATATACAAGCATACATATGCATGTGTAGTTGAATTATAAATATTTAGCAAGACGGTTAAACTAGTTAATTTATTGATTAAGCTCAAGAAGCTAAAGGTGGAGAATCAAGCAAAGGCAAAGGAAAGAACATCGAGTAGCCGAGTTGGAACCATTTTACCCAATACAAGGTAAGTCATTAAGCATATATTTGGTATTGACTTAAATGATCTTAATATCTATGCAATTGTGTTTAATGAGATGATATGTATGTGTATGGAATGATGACATTATTGAATGTAAAAAGGTAGTGAAATGTGTAGAGTGTTTGGTCTCGGCACTAAGTGTGCGGGCAATAAGTGGGCGGTGACAAGATTGGCACTAAGTGTGCAAGCTTGAAATAAATGGCACTAAGTGTGCGAACTTAAATTATATGGCACTATGTGTGCGAGCTTAAATCACATGGCACTAAGTGTGCGAAATCGATTATTAAGCACTATGTGTGCGAACTTAATGTATATATCTCCGATCGATTATTCACATGGAGGTTGTGACTTTATCGAGTTGATCATGGACAATGGAAAGAGTAAGTACCTTGAGCTCATGGCGAATAGGCTCTATGTTCACGCCGGGTTGAGCTTGGTAAGTTTTGTACCTATGTGATGATTACAATTGCGGTCACGTAAATAAGGTATTGTGGAATAGATGAAAGTTCATTATTTGCATGATTGTAGCGAAAATGAGATGATGTATGGAAATGCCACAATTATCCTATTGAATAGTATATGAAATGTCATTGGGTGAATTGGTATGAGATTGAACCGAAGGGTCTAAGGGACCATGGTGTAGTTCGGTATGGATGGAGTATATAGCCCGTTTCATTGTTTCATTTTGTGATAATTTTGGTCGTGAAATGCTTATGACTTCATTGAGTTATATACTCACTCGGTGTTTGCTTGTCACCTATTTTAGGTCTCTTGGACTCGTCTCTTTTTGTGTGTTTCGAACCGTCATCGAAGTCATCACACCGGCGAGCAATCTTGGTATTGTCTTCTTAGTCGATCTAGGAGAACATTTGGCATGTATAGGCTCTTTTGTTTTGTTGAATTTTGGGTTGTAAACTTTAAGCCATGCGAAAATGGCCTATGTGGTCGGTTGAGTGTGGTTCTAAAACCTATAGTCACGAGTCTTAGAAATCTTAATTTTGATAAGGTGGTCATAATTTGTGTTATGTATGATGAATTATAGCTTGGCCATGGAAGAATTATGAAATAGTCATTGTTTGCTTTAGTAACAGATGCTGACAGCAGCAGTGATGTGAGATTGAAAAATCACTAATAATAGTAGAAATGGAATTAAATAGTTAATAAATTATTTAATTTAACCTTGATGAACCTAATTTCATATGATGGAAACGAAACGGTCATATGAGTTGGATTTTAAGAGATATTCAAGATTTCGCGAAATAGGGCCAGAACGGTTTCTGGATCCCCTGTTCCGACTTTGAAAATTCACTATAAATTAACCAGTGGGAATTAGAAGTTATGAGCTACATGTACAGATTTCTTTGTGAGTCTAGTTTCATTAGAAACAAACGTCATAAGTGTTGGATCCCTGTACTGGAAGATATCTAAGTCGTAACGCGCAAAGGTCAGTGTAGTCGAACCCTGAAACAGGGGAGACTTTAACTAATAAACTGTACTAATTGGCTTGACCAAAAATTCTAGAAAAAAATTTTTAGATGGAATTATGAGTCTAGTTTCAGGAAAAATTTACGGAACTGGTTTTCGAGTTCTGGAACTCGAGATATGATTTTTAAGGTGACAGTGACGCAGTTAGCCAGCTTGTCGGAAATGTTAAAATGGTCGTGTGACAAGTGAATTTAGTCTGTGAACCCTCGTGGTCCGACTCCGTGACGGTATCGCACGGGTGTTACAATTTTATTTGTATCGAGCCATGGTTTAGTCGGTTCTAGGACTACCATGGCACGCATGAGTCTAGCTATACATGCCTTAATGTTAACGTTTAAATGTGTGATGACTTCGACGGTTAAAATTATTGTTTTGATTAGTAAATGGATCCGGTAGAGAGAACCTTGGCGGATGACGTTGAAAGTGTAGCGGCTGCTCCTGCACAAGGGACGCGCTGTTGAACCTCGGTCATCTGTGAATAATCAAGGTGAGGGGCTAAACAAGCCTTCTTTACCATGATGAATGAGTGGGTCGCATAATATGCCCGAACCAATCCGGTGTCCAACAATTCCGAATTTGAATAATCCACCCCAAGAGCCCGTAATGCCATCGCCATCGATCCTGTGAGGATGAGTAAGCCACTTGTCGACTTGATTAGGAAGCACGGGGCTGAGGAATTCAGGGCCATAGTTACTTGATGATGCCGAAGGGCCGAAGTTCGCTTGATAACACCATTCGGGTGTTTGATGAACTGTCATACACACCGATGAATGTCTAAAGTGTGCTATATCCTTGTTGTGGGACTCAGCCTACTATTGGTGGAGGACCTTGATTTCCATAGTCCCAAACGAATGAGTTACTTGGGATTTCTTTCAAACGGAATTTCGAAAGAAGTATATTAGTCAACGGTTCATCGATAAAAAACGTAAGGAATTCTTGGAACTCAAGCAAGGCCGTATGACAGTATCTGAATACGAACATGAGTTCGTAAGACTCAGTCAGTATGCCTGGGAGTGTGTGGCCGATGAGGTTGCTATGTGCAAAAGATTTGAAGAAGGATTGAATGAAGATTTAAAGCTACTGGTAGGTATTTTGGAGATAAAGGAGTTCGTAACACTAGTCGAACGAGCCTGCAAGGCGGAAGAACTTGGAAAAGAGAAGAAGAACGCTGAATTTGAAGCTAGAGATTATCGTAAAAGATCGATGAGTAAAGCTCCGCTCTCTCAGTAAAGAAGTTCGTGGAGGACACTAGTAAGTCGAGGGCGATCGGGAATTTCCATCAGAGCCCGACCATCGACGGACTCCCGAGCTACTTCGGTAGCTAGTGTGGGCAATAATAGTCAAGAGAAACCGGAATGCCCCCAATGTGGAAGACGACACCTAGGTGAATGTTGGGGTAAGTCTACTAACAGGGCCTGTTACAGATGCGGTTCGAAGGACCACTTCATTAGAGATTGCACGGAGCTTGATGAGAAGAATAATATGCAAGGTGACCCCCGAGAATTTTAGGAGGTAGGAGTGGTAGTCAGAGAGGGGCCTCTGATACGGTTGTTCAAGCCGAGACCCGTACTCTTGCTAGAGCATACGCCATTCGCGCACGAGAGGAGGCATCCTCCCCTGACGTTATCACTGGTACTTTCACTCTCTTTGATACTAGTGTGATTGCATTGATTGACCCTGGCTCTACTCATTCATATGTATGTGAAACCTTAGCATCCAGTAAGACTCTACCGTTGAGTCTCATCGAGTTCGTAATCGGTGTCAAACCCTTTGGGTCAATACGCATTTGTTGATAAAGTGTGCAAGAGATGCCCCCTAATAATTCGAGAATCTTGTTTTTCGGCCAATCTGATGCTTTTGCCGTTTGACGAATTTGATGTTATTCTTGGTATGGATTGGCTCACCGTACATGAGGCAGTGGTGAACTGCAAAAAGAAAACCATTGATTTGAGGAGTGCGAATAATGAGATAGTCCGAGTTGAGTCTACCGATTTAAACGGAGTGCCAGCGATAATATCTTCATTGACCGCTCAAAGACATGTGAGAAAGGGGCGCGAAGCATACCTTGCGTATGTACTTGATGACAAAGAGTTAGAAAAGAAACCCAAATCTGTGTCGGCGGTTTGTGAATACCCGGACATTTTTCCCGAAGAATTACCGGGTTTACCACCTGTCCGGGAGGTAGAGTTCGGCATCGAGCTTGTACTTGGGACTACACCTATTTTGATAGCTCCGTATCGTATGGCACCAACGGAATTAAAGGAATTGAAATCTCAGTTGCAAGAGTTGACGGATAGAGGTTTCGCCCGGCCAAGTTTCTCACCTTGGGGCGCACCTGTATTGTTTGTGAAAAAGAAGGACGGAACCATGAGGTTGTGCATCGACTATCGTCAACTCAATAAAGTGACAATAAAGAATAAATATCCGTTACCGCGTATTGAGGATTTGTTTGATCAACTGAAAGGAGCCTCAGTGTTTTCAAAGATAGATTTGAGATCGGGTTATTACCAGTTGCGAATCCGAGATTCGGATGTACCCAAAACTGCTTTCAGAACGAGGTACGGTCATTACGAATTCTTAGTGATGCCGTTTGGGCTCACTAATGCCCCTGCGGTATTTATGGATTTAATGAATCAAATTTTCAGGCCATACTTGGATCGGTTCGTAGTTGTGTTTATCGATGGCATTTTGGTCTATTCGAGAGATGAAACTGAACATGCTAAACACCTGAGACTAGTGTTGCAAATTTTACGAGATTAGCAGTTATACGCAAAGTTCAGTAAATGTGAATTTTGGTTGAGAGAGGTTAGCTTTTTGGGGCACGTGGTGTCCGTGACGGTGTCGAGTGGACCGAACAAAATTTCGACCATAGTCGATTGGAAACCCAAGGAATATTACCGGGTTAGGAGCTTTTGGGGCTTGCGGATACTATCGACGATTTGTAAAGGGTTTTTCGATGATAGCTGCACCGTTGACAAAACTACTTCAAAAAGATGTTAAGTTTGAGTGGTCGGAACGCTGTCAAGAAAGTTTCGATAGACAAAAAACCTGTTTAACCAAGGCCCCAGTGCTAGTACAGCCGGAGTCCGGCAAAGAGTTTGTCATTTACAGTGATGCATCCTTGTTGGGCTAGGTTGTGTGTTAATGCAAGAAGGTCGAGTTGTGGCTTACGCGTTGAGATAATTAAAGCCGCATGAGGGAAACTATCCGACCCATGACCTTGAATTAGCAGCCATAGTGTTTGCCTTAAAAATATGGCGACATTACTTGTTTGGAGAAAGGTGTCATATTTATTCGGACCACAAGAGTCTTAAATATTTGATGACTCAAAGAGATCTAAATCTGCGACAAAGACGTTGGCTTGAGTTGTTGAAAGACTATGAACTTGTCATTGATTATCACCCGGGAAAGGCCAACGTGGTGGCCGATGCTTTAAGTCGTAAAGCACTGTTTGCTTTGAGAGCGATGGATGCTCGCCTATCCGTTTCACCCGATGAGGTGCTAGTAGTTGAATTAGAGGCCAAACCATTATTGATTCGTCAAATACTTGAATCCCAAAAAGTCGACGCTGAATTGGTCGCTAAACGGGCTGAATGTGTTTCGAATGAGGAATCGAAATTTCAGATTGACGACAATGACTGCTTGACGTTCAAGGGTCGATTATGTATTCCAAGAAATTCAGAACTCGTTTCGATGATTTTGGACGAGGCTCACAGTAGTCAAATGTCAGTCTACCCGGGTAGCACTAAAATGTACAATGACCTGAAATGCCAATTTTGGTGGCCCGGTATGAAACGAGACATTTCTGAATTTGTTTCAAAGTGTTTGATATATCAACAAGTAAAAGCGTAACATCAAGTGCCATCGGGATTACTTCAGCCAATCATGATACCTGAATGGAAATGGGATCGAGTGACAATGGATTTTGTATCTGGATTGCCAGTGTTGGCAAGTAAGAAAGATGCGATTTGGGTTGTTGTTGATAGACTAACCAAATCTGCTCATTTTATCACTGTCCGTACGGATTTTTCGTTTGATAAATTGGCAGAATTATACGTCTCCCAAATTGTTCGATTGCATGGGGTACCTATTTCTATTGTGTCGGATAGAGACCCAAGATTTACATCACGATTTTGGAAGAAATTGCAAGAGGCTTTGGGTACCAAGCTGCATTTTAGCACTGCTTTTCATCCCCAAACCGATGGTCAATCCGAACGGATAATTCAAATACTCGAGGATATGTTGAGATGTTGTATCCTTGAGTTTAGTGGTTCATGGGAACGGTATTTACCTTTGATTGAATTCGTTTACAACAATAGTTTTCAATCAAGTCTTAAGATGGCGCCTTACGAGGCTTTATACGGATCGTAAATGCCGTACCCATTATTTCGGGTGAACTTAGTGAAAGTAAAATCTTGAGGTTGATTTGATTAAGGATGCCGAGCAGAAAGTTCGAGTAATTCGTGAAAGTTTGAAAGCTGCTTCGGATCGCCAAAAGTCTTATGCGGATTTGAAAAGAAAAGACATTGAATATCAGGTTGGAGACAAGGTATTTCTCAAAGTTTCACCCTGGAAGAATGTGCTTAGATTTGGCCTTAAGGGCAAATTGAGTCCGAGGTTCATCGGTCCGTATGAAGTGTCCGAATGAGTTGGGCCAGTAGCGTACCGATTAATTTTACCCCCTGAGCTTGAAAAGATCCACAACGTTTTCTATGTCTCGATGCTTCGACGATATAGGTCCGACCCGTCACACGTAATCACTCCATCTGAGGTCGAGATTCAGCCTAATTTGAGTTATGAAGAAGAGCCGGTTCGCATTCTGATGCGTGAAGTAAAAGAGTTGCGCAATAAGAAAATCCCATTAGTGAAGGTGTTGTGGCATAAACACGGAATCGAAGAAGCTACTTGGGAACCCGAGAACTCTATGAGAGAGCGATACCCAAACCTATTTACCGGTAAGATTTTCGGGGACGAAAATTTTTTAAGTGGGGGAGAGTTGTGAAAACCCTAATTTGACCCTAGTCGGGATGTGGTTTCGGGACCACAAAACCGAGACACAAGAATAATTAATTATTATTTTCTATGTTTATTGTGCATGAACGTACATATGTGAAAATTTCGTGCCTTAATTTCGTCATTTGTAGGTGAAATTTATTAGAAAGGACTTATGTGAGGAAATTGAGAAATGTGCTAGGCTAATGTTAAAGTGGCCTATTGATACATATTAGAAAATGCTTGGACTTGCATGTCAAATTGCCAAATTTTCCTTATGGTGGCGGCCAAGTTAGATTGATGATGGGCAATATATTTGTTTGCCTTAGATATTATAATAAGAAATTGGATTATGGGAGACAAACTAAAATAAAGAAAGGAATTAAAAGAAAGGGAATAAAATAAGAAAAAAAAAGGAGTGTTCATCCTTTACCTTGCCATTGCCGTGAGTGAGGAGAGAAAGGGAGGAAAGAGAGTTCTCTCTTTGTTGAACTTGGCAGTTAGAAGGAAGGAAGGAGGGAGAATTTCGGTCACTTGAAGCCTTAAGGAGGTTAGTACATTGTGTTAACTTGTGAGATGCTTACTTGTTTTAAGTGAATGATCATGGTTCTTGCTTAGCCATGCTAAAATGTTGAATAATGATGGGGAATGGAACATTCGGCTATGGAAAAGGGGGAAACTCTTTGATTGCTTAAGATAGTTTAGTTAGTATGTGATTTTTGGGTATTGTGAGTTGAGATGTAAGTGTGTGTGTGTGGTTGGCCATAGGGGTTTGCTAGGAAATTTTGTTGGTTGAATGATGAGTGGCGAATGAACTATGAAATGTTATGAGAAGAATGTGGGAAGCTAAGGTGCGAACCTTAGTCTCGGTGATAGGAATGATTCGGTTGGTGTTTTGATGTTGTGGTGATGAGGCATGAAGTGTTCGGCCATGATGCTAAAATGTGGTGCTTGTGTTAAACTTAGAAATTATTTTGTTAGGGTTAGTATAGGTATGGATGACCGAATATGAGAGCATGATTAGATGAAGAGTTTGGTTAATTGATATGTGGTAAATGTTAAGTGTTAAATGAAATGGAAATGATAGATTGATGTTACGAATAGATGTGAAAATATATGCTAGATTAGGAAAATTTGATTAAATGTTCATGAGATGAAATTAAGTGTTTAAAAGATGTTATATTTGACATTGTATATATATACATACATTCGCCATCTAATTGAGTATGAAAGTGGTGTTTAATCTAATTGTGATGCCTGTTTGAAGTGTATATATATATATATATATATATATATAAATATACATAAGTATGCCGTTCGTGATGTTACCTTTAATTATGTGTATAATCGACTAAATGGGTAATTAGTGAGGATGGTTGCGAATATACAAGCATACATATGCATGTGTAGTTGAATTATAAATATTTAGCAAGACGGTTAAACTAGTTAATTTATTGATTAAGCTCAAGAAGCTAAAGGTGGAGAATCAAGCAAAGGCAAAGGAAAGAAAATCGAGTAGCGAGTTGGAACCATTTTACCCAATACAAGGTAAGTCATTAAGCATATATTTGGTATTGACTTAAATGATCTTAATATCTATGCAATTGTGTTTAATGAGATGATATGTATGTGTATGGAATGATGACATTATTGAATGTAAAAAGGTAGTGAAATGTGTAGAGTGTTTGGTCTCGGCACTAAGTGTGCGGGCAATAAGTGGGCGCGGTGACAAGATTGGCACTAAGTGTGCAAGCTTGAAATAAATGGCACTAAGTGTGCGAACTTAAATTATATGGCACTATGTGTGCGAGCTTAAATCACATGGCACTAAGTGTGCGAAATCGATTATTAAGCACTATGTGTGCGAACTTAATGTATATATCTCCGATCGATTATTCACATGGAGGTTGTGACTTTATCGAGTTGATCATGGACAATGGAAAGAGTAAGTACCTTGAGCTCATGGCGAATAGGCTCTATGTTCACGCCGGGGTTGAGCTTGGTAAGTTTTGTACCTATGTGATGATTACAATTGCGGTCACGTAAATAAGGTATTGTGGAATAGATGAAAGTTCATTATTTGCATGATTGTAGCGAAAATGAGATGATGTATGGAAATGCCACAATTATCCTATTGAATAGTATATGAAATGTCATTGGGTGAATTGGTATGAGATTGAACCGAAGGGTCTAAGGGACCATGGTGTAGTTCGGTATGGATGGAGTATATAGCCCGTTTCATTGTTTCATTTTGTGATAATTTTGGTCGTGAAATGCTTATGACTTCTTGAGTTATATACTCACTCGGTGTTTGCTTGTCACCTATTTTAGGTCTCTTGGACTCGTCTCTTTTTGTGTGTTCGAACCGTCATCGAAGTCATCACACCGTGAGCAATCTTGGTATTGTCTTCTTAGTCGATCTAGGAGAACATTTGGCATGTATAGGCTCTTTTGTTTTGTTGAATTTTGGGTTGTAAACTTTAAGCCATGCGAAAATGGCCTATGTGGTCGGTTGAGTGTGGTTCTAAAACCTATAGTCACGAGTCTTAGAAATCTTAATTTTGATAAGGTGGTCATAATTTGTGTTATGTATGATGAATTATAGCTTGGCCATGGAAGAATTATGAAATAGTCATTGTTTGCTTTAGTAACAGATGCTGACAGCAGCAGTGATGTGAGATTGAAAAATCACTAAAAATAGTAGAAATGAAATTAAATAGTTAATAAATTATGTAATTTAACCTTGATGAACCTAATTTCATATGATGGAAACGAAACGGTCATATGAGTTGGATTTTAAGAGATATTCAAGATTTCGCGAAATAGGGGCAGAACGGTTTCTGGATCCCCTGTTCCGACTTTGAAAATTCACTATAAATTAACCAGAGGGAATTAGAAGTTATGAGCTACATGTACAGATTTATTTGTGAGTCTAGTTTCATTAGAAACAAACGGCATAAGTGTTGGATCCCTGTACTGGAAGATATCTAAGTCGTAACGCGCAAAGGTCAGTGTAGTCAAACCCTGAAACAGGGGAGACTTTAACTAATAAACTGTACTAATTGGCTTGACCAAAAATTCTAGAAAAACAATTTTAGTTGGAATTATGAGTCTAGTTTCAGGAAAAATTTACGGAACTGGTTTTCGAGTTCTGGAACTCGAGATATGATTTTTAAGGTGACAGTGACGCAGTTAGCCAGCTTGTCTGGAAATGTTAAAAATGGTCTGTGTGACAAGTGAATTTAGTCTGTGAACCCCTCGTGTCCGACTCCGGCAACGGTATCTGGTACGGGGTGTTACAGGGATTGTTTAAAAGCAGCATCAGATAGGCAAAAGTCTTATGATGATCTAAAAAGAAAGGAAATTGAATTTGAAGTTGTGGATTGAGTATTCTTGAAACTATCTCCATGGAAAAATGTATTGAAATTTGGTCAGAAAGGTAAACTGAGTCCACGATTTATCGGACCGTACGAGATCACTGAGAGAGTTCGACCATTAGCCTATCGTTTGGCATTGCCACTCGAACTGGAAAAGATTTATGACATGTTCCATGTATCCATGTTAAAGAGATACCAATTAGACCCTTCTCATATAATTTCACCGATTGAGATTGAAATTCCATCGGACATGACTTATGGAGAGGAATCGGTTAAGATATTCGCTCGTGAAGTTCAACGGTTGAGAAATAAAGATGTGGCTCTAGTAAAAGTTTTATGGCATCGAAATGGTGTAGAAGAGGCTACGTGGGAGCTGGAAGAAACCATGAGAAGTCAATATTCGAATCTGTTTTCTGGTAAGACTTTCGAGGACGAAAGTCCCTAAGGGGGAGAAATGTAACATCCTGAAATAGGGCCTAGTCGGAATGGTAGTTTCGGGACCACAAATTTGACATCTAAATATTTACTTTATGATTATTATGAGGCCTAGAATATGAGTATATGCATATGTCAAAGTTTCATGAAGAAATTCTTTGAGTAAGGTGTTTAATTGGAAATTAGGGATTGAATTGAATCAATTGCAAAACTTGAATTCTAGAATCAATTTGTATGAAATTGCTTTTGGTTATGAATTAGAAGGTCTTGGAGAGTAGTTTTCCCAATTTCTAATTTTTTGGACAAAAATAGGCTTGCATGGATGAAATTTTAAAGAAAGGGCATGAGGGCATTTTGGTCATTTGGCTTTTTAATGAATAAAATGGGAAAAATCAAGCCAAAATCAGCCATCTTCTTACCCATAACTGCTGAAATTCCCTTGTCACCATAGCTAGGGTTTCAAACATTTCAAGCTCAGTAGTAACTGCTCTCAAGCCCCGTTTTTCATGCTCTTTGTATTTTTGAAATCTCGGTAGCTTGCTCTCTCCATTTCAACCCAATTTCATGCTATGGTTCATGTTTAAAAATTTACCCATGCATGAGTTGCTTTTAATTTGATGGATTATGGAGGAAACATCTTTTCCTAGGTGATTTTCATGAAAAACCCTTATAGGGACTATTTTGCAAAAAGATGTAAATGTGTAGTAGAAATGAGAAAATAATGGAAAATGTGGGCCACCATAAGAAGGAAAAGTGTTCGGCAAGGCTTAGGTAAGATAGAAAGTGCATGTGTTTCATTATACGAGCTTAGAGACTAAATCGTAAAAACATCAAAGGTTAGGGGCAAAGCGGTCATTTGGACCGGGGGTGAGAATTAGATTTGTAATGTATAATGTAGGGTATTAATGATATAATTTTGTTGTTATAGAACCCAAGGAACAAATTTTGGAGGTCGATCAAGGTAAACACAAGGTTTCGGAATAACCAAAACACAACTCCAAAAAGAATACCAGGTAAGTTTGAATAACTTAAAGTAAACCCCTAATATGCATAATCGAATAATTTATGAATGCATGATGATTACATTTATTATTAGCATGAAATATCATAAAACTGAATATTTGATAGTAACATGTGAAAAATCTCTCGGATGAGGTTGATAAAGGGAATTCGATAGATAAACCCTCATTCATTTGTGTAAAGAGATCTTGCATGTGTTACAGTAAGGATCTAGCACGGACGTGTATTCTGAGATCTCAAGTATGAAAAGGATCTAGTCTGGATGGGTGTTCCTTCAATGATCAAGCCTCCCGAAGAATATATGTGCATTATGGATTTAGCTCGTACGGGTAATCCGATTAGGGTCTGAATTTAGCCTGGACTGGTAATTCAGATCCGAGCTCATTAAGGATATTTGTCGATATAAGGGATTTAGCCTGGACTGGTAATCTCGACATCACCTTAAGAGTTCATGATATGGGGGATTTAGCTTGGACTGGTAATCCTACCATGAAATGTGATGTTTGCAGGAGTGCATATATGTGAAATAATCATTCGTAAGAATTAATAGATAATGGGTATTCCATAGAGATTTCCTAGAAACTCAATGGGATTAATATGATGTATGTCAATAAGATGATGAATTATGAGCTCATTTACATAAATTACATGATGCTTTGTTACGTAACTAACTCATTGATTGAGTGCAGGTGATAGGGAATTGTTTCATAATTGATGATTTCATGGTTTAAATATGGATGTATGCTAATTACTCGGTAAGTTTACATTCCAGTTATTCGAGCTTACTAAGCATGTAAATGCTTACCCCTCACTTTTTCCCTATCTCACAGAACTCGAGGAATCGAAAGGATTGGAAGACCATTGGAGAGTCAACACACTATCCACTAGATAAGCTTTGGTATAAAGACTTTGTTTGTTTGTTCAATGGCATGTATAGTATTTTTGAGTATTTTGTTATATCTGTCATTTGATTTTCCAAATGAAGGCATGTAAGAATATGTTTATCTCTTTGTATATACCCAAGAAAATTTTCTTAATTGAAGTAGACTATGACCTACGAATTTATGTATGGTTTTATTTACAAGTGATAGGTCATTACCAATTGGCAATGAGTCACATGAACGAGCCAATTTCAGATGAATTAAAGTGACATGGTAACCCATAAACACTAAATGGGAAATAACCTATCATGGGTGAAACCAATGATATGAGGTTTTCATACATCTAGTTTAATCAAGATTATTTACAAGTGTATAACTGTGTTCTACTTTGAATTTGGTAACCACTAAGCACAAGTAGTGGAAAATGGGTGACTAAAGGCTTGGAAAATAGCCTATTAGAGTCCACATGGTTAGACACACGGGCGTGTGTCTAGGCCGTGTATGACACACAGTTCCCTCCCATGGGCGTGTGCTATGGTCGTGTGTCCCCTGCACTTAAAATTTTAGCTCAAAGTTGTACACGGGTAGTCTACACGGGCGTGCACCATGGCCATGTTAAAAGGACAGTGTCATCCATGGGCAGGCAGTACGGGTGTGTGCCATGGCCGTGTTGATAAGTCAGTGTTGCCCACGACTGAAGGGCATGGGCGTGTGAGTCCACACGGCTCACCTAAATGGGCGTGTGATACTTTATGATAAGGAAAAATTTCCTAAGGAGCCCAAGGTTTATCGAACATACCCGAATTTGTCCCTCCCTGCCTCTGGGTATGTTATAGGCCTCGAAGGCCTATATAAGAGATGAGTTGTTCATGGATGAAAAGTTTAAAATTTGAGAAAATCTTGGTGACCCAATTTGGAACGTTTCAAAATGTAAAGTCCTGGTAATGCCCTGAACCCTATCCCGGCGTCGAGTATGGGTGAGGGGTGTTACAGCATGAATTATATATATGTTTCACTATGGTTTGTGTAAGTGGATAAATCGAAGGTATACAACACTAAGTGTGCGATTTGAAATAGTTCTGGTTATAAATAGCACTAAGTGTGCGAAATGAAATAGCTTTGGCTATATGAGGCACTAAGTTTGCGATTTGAAATAGTTGCGGTTATAAATAGCACTAAGTGTGCGAAATGGAATAGCTTTGGCTATATAAGGCACTAAGTGTGCGATACTGATGTAGCTTCAGCTATTTGAGATGGCACTAAGTGTGTAGGATCATTTTAGCTTCGGCTAATCATTAAAGCACTAAGTGTGCGAATTCTTAAAGTGTAAAAAGACTTCGAAAAGAGTTAATGTATTCGAATAGGAGGTAAGAATGAAAATGAATAAATATGGGAAAGTTCAGGTATGTATGCAACCTATGTGGTAGATGATACCGTGTGTATAAAGCTTGATAAGTTGGTGTGAACATTTTAATTTGTGATGGAGTAGAATTGATAAATGATTTGAGAACTACTAAGTGTCTATTTGATGATGATGTCTTGTATTATATAAAATGTTGGTTATATTTAGTACGAGCTTACTAAGCTTTTGAAAGCTTACTTTGTGTGTGTTTTCATTATTTTATAGATATCGAAGCTACTAAGAGCCTGGGGATCGTCGAGGATCATCACCACACTATCGAACCTAGTTTTGGTACTTTTGAAAATGTATATATTGAAGTATGGCATGTATAGGCTAGAAGTGTTTGGATTATGTTTTGTAATGTTTATACCATGCCATGTGATATGGCTAGCTTGTGTTTAGACTTATGGTTGGAAATGTTATATGATATATGAGGCATTATGAATTATATGGTATGTTTTGAATGACCAAAAGAAATGGTCAATGTTGATAAGTTTTGGTAAGTTTTGAGCATGATATTGATTGATGCATTCAAATATATGTTTTGGTGTGATTTCTTTTAGATTTTGTTATGTTTTGGTTGATGAAATGAGTTGGGAATGTGGTTGACAATGATATGTCATTAATGGCTTATGTTTTGGTTATGAATTAGTTATAAATGTTGTGCAAATATGCTTAGTTTGGTGCTTGTAGGTTTGACACAATTAGGGTGGCAAGTTGGCTATTCAAATGGCCTATTTTTATCCACACGGGTAGAGACACGGGCGTGCGTCTCAGTCATGTGTGACACATGATCACGTTACATGCCCATGTGCCCCCTGGGGTACCCTACGAATTAAAGTCAATATATCCTCCAGTTTTGACACGGGCGTGTCTTGAGGCCGTGTGGACAAGTTAGAATGTATGCTCTGTTTTGCCACGGATTAGACACACGGGCATGTTTAATGCCATGTGAGGCACACGGCCTGTTCACACGGGCTATGTGATATGGCTAGCTTGTGTTTAGACTTATGGCTGGAAATGTTATATGACAGGTGAGGCATTATGAATTATATGGTATGTTTTGAATGACCAAAAGAAATGGTCAATGTTGATAAGTTTTGGTAATTTTTGACCATGATATTGAATGATGTATTCAAACATATGTTTTGGTATGATTTTGTTTAGATTTGTTCTGTTTTGGTTGATGAAATGAGTTGGGAATGTGGTTGGAAATGATATGTCAGGAATGGCTTCTATTTCGGTTGTGAATTAGTTATAAATGTTGTGCAAATATGCTTAGTTTGGTGCTTGTAGGTTTGACCCAATTGGGGTGGCAAGTTGGCTATTCAAATGGCCTATTTTTGTCCACACAGGCAGAGACACGGGCATGCGTCTCAGCCTTGTGTGACACACGATCACATTACATGGCCGTGTGTCACCTGGGGTACCCTACGAATTAAAGTCAGTATATCATCAAGTTTTGACACGGCCTAGACACATAGTCGTGTCTATTGGTCGTATGTGTCACACGTGCTGGCACACGAGCATGTAGTCAGTCGTGTAGCCAAGTCAGTAGCCTCCCTAATTTTCACATGGCCTGGCACACAGGCGTGTCTTGAGGCCATTTGGAGAAGTCAGTATGTATGCTCTATTTCACCACGGCTTAGACACACGGGCATGTTTAATGCCGTGAGAGGCACTCGGACTGTTCACATGAGCGTGTGACCTTTCAATAGTTGAAAATTTTCTAAGTTTTGAAACTTTCATATGTTTTCAAATTGGTCCTGAATGCATGATTTAGCTTTCGTATGCTCGTTTTAAATTCATATTGAATATGAGTGACTTATATTTTAGAAATGAGATGGTATTTTATATATGATTGTTTTGAACTGAGTTATAAGTTCAGTAATGCCTCTTAATCTATTCTGGTGACAGTTATGGATTAGGGGTGTTACACCATGTGCTAGCCCGTGTGCCCCACACGACCAATAGACACGCCCGTGTGTCTAGGCCGTGTCAAAATTGTAGGTATACTGACTTAAAATCGTAGGGTACCCCAGGGGACAGACAGCCGTGTAACATAACTGTGTATCACACACAGCTAAGCCACACACTCGTGTCTCTGCCCATGTGGACAAAAATAGGCTATTTGCAAAGCCAAATTTCCTCCCAAAAAGGATCATCCCTACAAGCATAAAACAAAGTACATTTTGTTCCAAATTTTTAACCAATTCACAATCAAAACATACACCATTCATGATATATCATTATCAACAAATTTCATGCTTAATAACCATACCAAATTATACCAAATTATAAGACAAAATCATATCTAAACATTTGTTTCATAACCTCATTTCATTTCATTCATTCTCATGCTAAAATCTAACCAAATTCCAAAATAAGCACATACCAAAAACTTACCAATTTGACTAACTATCTTGGTCATCTATAACATACCACATAGACATTATTGAATCACATAATTCATACCAAAAGCTCATTTATATACACAAACAAAACCAAGCCAAATCACATGGCTAGATATACACAATACCAAACATATTCACCAACTTCTAGCCTATACATGCCATACTTCAAAATATACATATTCAAAAGGTACAAAAATAAAGTCCGATAGTGTGGTGATGATCCTCGATAATCCCCGAGCTCCCGGTAGCTTCGATATCTATAAAAAAGTTGCAAACGGACACAAAGTAAGCTTTCAAAAGCTTAGTAAGCCATATACAAATAAAATTATCACATAATATAATTTAAATTCAATTCAATCATATAAATCATGGCAAAGCATAACCACATATCTATAAGTCTCATATAGCTCATACATATTTCATATGTTCACATATGTTCAAATACTTACCTTTTATTCTTAATCATGATATACAATTCAAACGTACCTGAAATGGATATATGTTCACATAGTCATTCATTTTCTCGGAATGCCCGTTGAACCGTTCGAAATCAATAAGGATACTTAGATAGCTCGGAAAGCTCATACAATGCCAACATCCCAGACGCGGTCTTACATGTAATCAAATATCGATGCCATTGTCCCAGATAGGGTCTTACACGAAATCAATTATGATGCCGATGTCTAAGACATGGTCTTACACATAAATCATAAGTCGAGGCCAACGTCTCAGACATGGTCTTACACGAAAACACATATCAGATCCTATGTCATGACATATGTATGCTAACTATTCCTATGGTTCGTACGGGGCTTTTCGGATGTCGAAACACTGTCGATGCTTTCATAATTTCACATATTCATCTTCCAAAGCCATTCATTTCATTTCAATAACATATAAGCATAAATAAATAGTTTCAAACACATTTATTTGTATATCGACTTACCTCGTACGGATTTGAACTAACGGAGTCGACTATTCAACGACTTTCAACTTCCCCCGATCTAATTTCGTTTTCTTTGGTTCTTGATCTAAACATATTCAAATTTAACTCTTTTATTCACCAAATCATTCAATTCAATCCATATATACACATTTAGGGCATTTTACAAATTAACCCTCACATTTTTGACATTTTAGTCCCTAATTCATAAAATCACAAAATACACCAAATTTCCATACACATTTGCTTAGCCGAATATACATGGTATTCATATAAGCCCATATGTTTCATTTATTTCATATTTTAGTCCCTCAAAATCTCATTTTTACAATTTAGCCCAAATTACTCAAATTAATCAATAATTCAAAGACAAAACATGTTAACCCAACATTAAGCTTCCATATACCAATATCAAGCTTCCAGATACTATCATCAAACTTCATAAAACTTATAATATCAACAATGGAACAACTCAAAATCATCAACAAAATTAGAAATTGAGACATGGGCTTAATAGATTACATAGCAACGATCACAAAAACGTAAAAATTATCAAAAATGAATAAAGAATCACTTACCAATTAACCAAAGTAAGTGCTGAATGCTTAAAGGCTTAGAACCCTAATTTTCGTTCTTTAATTCTGGCTAAATGGTGAATATCATAGCCAATTTAATGTTTTATTTTATTTAACATATGATTAATAAACCAATTATCAAATTACCCTTTAATAAACCATTATAAAATCATTTATATTAAGGCCATTAATGTCCATTAACCATGTAAATGGCATATTAACCACATAAGGACCTCTCATTTACAAAGACATAACAAATAGGCACACTTAACATATAGCAAGCAACTTTTACATTTTATGAGATTAGGTCCTTTTATCAAATTAAGCACACAAATGATAAAATTTTCGCACCAAATTTTCACACATACTAATTCACATATAATAAGCACAGAAAATAATATTAAAATATTTTTTTGACTCGGATTTGTGGTCCCAAAACCACTATTCCGACTAGGGTCTAAACTGGGCTATTACAAATATTAACATCATTTACAAGCCAAATCCCATGGCTATAATCACAACCAAAATACCACATCTAGCCTATACATGCCATATACCATAATGGTCTAACTCAAAAGTACCGACTTAAATATTTGATAGTGCAATGATGTTCCCGATGACTCCCAGATCCGAGCTAGCCTTGATTCACTATAAAACATAGAAAAATAACACGAAGTAAGCTTTTAAGGTTAGAAAGCTCGTATGAGATAAACTTAATGCGATCACAAAAACATAAATCAATATGTAATATTCATTAACTATCAAACCTTTCAAGTACTCATTCACAAAACTATATACTCTCATGATCATTTCTTCGATTTGAAATCTAAAATGGTTTATTCACATACCTGTACCCTCTCGTACCAATCTCATATATGTTCTCGTCTTTCATTTACCCGTTGAACCATTCGAAATAGAAATCGGATACTCAAGGGTCTCACAAGATTAATACCTATACCATGGCCCGAAGCCAAATCAAGGTATCTTATCCAAAATACTAATATCATGGCCCGAAGCCAAATTAGCCAATATCCATGGCCTAAAGCCCAACCAGTTTATCTCTCACCCGAACTACTAAACCATGGCCTGAAGCCAACTCAAGGTATCCCTAATGACATGTCACTAACATCCTAAACTATTCCTAAGGTTCAACCGGGATTCCAACTGTCTAATCTTCATCGAATCATTTCCGAACTTATCTGTAATCACATAATCACAATTCATGCTATATCAAAGCACATAAAATACATTTGAAATAAATTTATAACATACGAACTTACCTCAAATGTTAAAACGGTGAATCGAGGCGATTAGTCGATAACTTTATCTTTTCTCCTTTCCAAGTCCATATTTTGCCTTTTTTGATCTAAATATATTTAAAATAACTTATTTAATCAACCATTCATTCAATCTAGTCCAAAACATACATTTAGGCTCATTTGCACATTTGCCCCTAAACTTTCACACTTTTAACAATTTAGTCCCTATTTCAAAAATACACAAAATTCACACAATTCAACAAAACCCATGCTTGGCAAAATTATATATGTCCCAAAACTTTCATTTACTTCACATTTCAACCACACAATTTGCACATTTCACAATTTAATCCTTATTATGCATTTTCATCAAAAATCACTTTACAAAACATGAAAATCTATCATCAAAAATTCATATTTCATCTTCAAACACCAAAGAACACATAAGCTCATCAATGGTAACTCTTAAAATCTTTAACAGTTTCGAAAATAAAGGTACGAGCTAGCTAGATTGAGCTGCAACGATTACAAAAAACATAGAAATCAATAAAAATTGAACAAAATGGACTTACAATTTGATCTTGAAGTAGCTGAAATTTTCAAGCCCTAACTAGCTTTCTTCATGCTTCATTTGACCAAAGATGATGATAAAAGAATAATTTTTACGCTTTGTTTTATTTAATTCATCATTAATTATCAGATTCCAAAAATAACCATATTATAAAACTATTATAATCACTTAATGGTTTTCCATAATGGTCGACTCATGCAAACATTAGTCTAATTATCACTTAAGGACCTTAACTTTAAGGTTCTTTAGCTATTAGATACTTTTAGCTAATAGAACACAAGTTTTACACTTTACATGATTTAGTCCTTTTTATCAAATTAACCAAGCAATAGATAAAATTAGCTCACGAAATTTTCAATAAAATTAGCTCACTAAATTTTCACACATATCAAATAACATGCTATAAATACCGAAAATAATATTAGAATAATTTTTTGACATCGAATTTGTGGTCTCGAAACCACTGTTCTGATTTGACCAAAAACGGGCTGTTACAAAGTATGGGGTGGTACACATACTAGCACACGAAGTGCATCCTAACACACAAAGTGCATACTAGCACACAAAGGGCATACTAGCACACAAAGTGCATCCTAGCATATGAAATGCATACTGGCACACGAAATGCATAAACTCGTACACAATCTAAACCTATGGCATGCCAACTATATCTGACTCTGCTTAAACAGTTAATTGGGTACCAATGGTCCAAACATATTATATGAACCAATTCATATATCATAATCTCATTTCATTTCATCATCAATTCATGTATGTTCAATAGCACGTACCATGGTTCATACTATACTCATATCACATGTCATATATAAATTATTTCATATTATTTTCTACCATATTCACTTAAATCAAATTTCTCGGCATTCAATGTCATTCAGTATTAATTATTTCATATGTCAGTATAACTTACCTCGATATTTAATCATGAAATCAACATGAACGTGTATGCATATATATAATCATCTAAAATCATAAGAGTACAAACTAAGATTGTCCACAACGTATCAACGACTTTCACCTTTCCTTTATCTCATGACGGCTCAATGTCTCTTTAGCTACGTCCGATAATTCAATGATAAAAACATTATCAATTTACACCCAATTCAAAACTCAATACATAGTCGTTCATATTTTACATTTTATTTAGTCTTTCTACTCAGGATATGCATATTTTTTTTATATTTAGCATTGGATTAAAATCTGATTTTACATCCTTTCATTAAGGACCCTATACTTTCTATTTAAAGCCTAATCTTATGATAATTTTCAATTTATTCTATTTAGTCTCTAATGTTTCAAAGTTATTTAACAAGCTTAATTAGCTTTACAATTTAGTCAAATTCAAGCTTAATTCATTAATTTCTCTATAATGGTAACTTGCTAAAAACTTAATAATTGAACAAATTGATACATGGGCTAGATAAATCATAAATTTATATAAAAAAACTAACTTAGGGGCCTTAATTAATGGTTTGTAACACCCCTAACCCGTATTCATCGCCAAAACAGGGTTACGGAGCATTACTAGAGTTTTCAAATCAAACGAACATAAATTTCAAACATTTCGAATCATATCAATAAACATGTTAATACAAAGTCAAAATATACATAATTTTCCTTATGCGAGCCCTCGAGGCCCTAAATAACATTAGAAATAAGTCAAAACTGAATTAGAAACTCAGAGAATTTTTCAGAAAACATTGAAAATTTTCAACACTGGAGGGGTCAAATAGTCATGTGGCCAGGCCTTGTGGGCATTCGAAATAGAGACACACAGCTGTGTCCCAGCCCGTGTTCGTGCTCGTGTAACTCACTAGCTTGGGTCACATGGCCAAGCCACACGCCCGTGTGCCAGGCCGTGTACCCTTCGAAGTAACCTCACACACCCATTTTCCAGGCCGTGTGCTAGGCCATGTAATAGCCTAACTTGTAACTCTTCAAAACCTACAAAGGACACATGGTCGTGTCCCCTGGCTGTGTGTCACACATGTCTAAGACACACGCTCGTGTCTTTCCCGTGTGGACAAAAATAGGCCATTTTACAAGCTATTTTTCTCACCTATCTTAGTATATACCTACAACCAAAAATACATATGTATACAAGCCATAACAAGGCACCAAAATCATACATAATCAAGCTATACACATATGGTATAATCAAATACAACAAATATGCCCAAAGGCACCTCAATGATAATATTAAAAACATGCATAACCATGTACACAATTTGGCCAAACTAATCCATTAACTTCTAACCAAGTTTGCATTAATTCAAGCCATTGAATTCACTTATCAAAACATAACAAATGGTACCAATCATGCCATTCAACCACTAGTTTCTATAATCATTTAATCCATTTAAAAAAAATACCAATTTTCAACATTTCCAACAAGTCACAAGCCATATATAATATGCATATTCAACCATCATTTCATCTTCCATCATTCAACCATATTAAGTCATTCATCGACCATTATAAGACTAATATTTACATGCCATGAACTAAGCTCATATCATCATCAAAGTGCTAAATCACAAGCCAAACTAAATGGCCATTTCCAACAACCAAACACATGGCCAACATAGCCAAAATACCTATACATGCCATTATAACCAAAATTAAACAACCGAATGTACCAAAAGAGCCGATGGATAGTGTGATATATCTCTGACAAGCTTCCAACCCGAACGAGCTTTTGATGCACTATAAAACACAAAAAAAATAACATTGAGTAAGCATTTAAGCTTAATAAGTTTGTTTAACATAGAATTTAACTTGCCATTTAGTCATATAATTAGTAAGTAAACATAGCATATCCCAACATAATGTGGCCAAATGCCTAAGTACATATACACCAAACATGTTAGCCATGTAAATACATATATAAACCAATAATCATGGATGAGCACAACAATTGGTTAAGTTTCATATACATGTATCATCCAATTCAATTTTTCATATACCATGTAACAATATTTCCATATAATTCATATGTACCCCTATAATAGTCCGTAATGAACCCTTACCATTTCATATTAGAATAATTTCTGTTGAAACATTTAGAATATTATTGGATATCCGGGATAGCTAACACATAGTGTGCTAAATCATATAACTGTAATCCATCAAATCCTGTACATGTATACTCATACAAGCTTTGAATCGGTATGCTCACTCGAGCTGTAAATCAGAATGCTCGCACGAGCTATAAATCGGTATGCTCTCACAAGCTGATAAATCAATATGCTCTCACAAGATGTGGGTTGAAACGTAGCTACACGATGCTGCTCACACGAGTTACGAATTATCTGTAACACATGCAAGACCTTAGCCATCGGTAGGATGTTCAAGACCAGTACCCGAAATGTGTAAACTGTAATGACATGTCATTTGTATCCTACGAATTCCTAAGGTTCAAATGGGGATCAATAAGTGTTGTACGTCGTTGGATATGCAATTAGAATATATAGTACATTTCATAACACATGTATAACTCAATTGAAAGCATATAAATATGATTTAATTACGCAAACTTACCTCGACGAGTAAATATAGAAACAAAGGCGACTAATCCGAGACTTTATCTTTGCCCCGATCTAAAGTCGTACGAGGTATATCTTGATCTATATTGATAAATTTAATTCAATTTAATATATAATTCAACCAATTTAGCCCAAAATCACACTTTTAAAGTTTTACTATTTTGCCCCTATACTTTTAATTTCTTTTCAATTTAGTCCCTAGCTCATAAAAATGGAAATTCATGAAATTTCACCACAACCCATTATGGCCATATACTTTATGTAACACCATTCACCCGTATTCAACATCAGAATTGGCTTACAGAGCATTACTGGACATATTATACAATTAAACATACATTTCGCATACATTTTCAAATTACAAGTAAACATCATTCAACATCATTCACATTGTCCCTAATACGAGCCTGTGAGGCCCTAAACATGCATTCGAGGTGGTTCGGGACTAAACCAATAACTTATGAAATTTCTAGAAAACTTAGAAAATTTTACAAAATACAGGGGACATATGCTAGTGTGGCCTGGCCGTCTATCTCGCACGGCCAAAGGCACGCTCGTGTCAGAGGCCATGTGGACAAAAATAGGCTATTTACCAAGCCATCTTGCCACCCAAATGGGCATACACCTACATCAACCAAATTGGCACATAATATGGCATAAATAGGCATTCAATCAGCCTTAACCAAGCATATTTCATATCATTTCAATATCAACAATTCACATTCTTAAATAATCAATATGGTCGCTTTCAAACATGCATTATTTTACCTAAATTCACAAACATACCAAATTCAAATATCAACCCTGTAGTATTCTTAACCGCCAATTACTAATAAACATCATATATCCATCAACAATCACATAACTAAAGCCATAAGCACATATATATCACCAAATATGCCAAAATAAGCCAACTATCATGGCTATACACAAAACCAAGCACTTAACATTTCCAAGCCAATTCAAATGGTTAAATTCACTATCAACATAAAGATCATTTGACCACAATTCCTATATATGACATATATCCATTATACATAGATTCAAAAGTACCGAAGTGATAGCTTGATATTGTGATGAGATCTCTGGCAATTCCCAAATCTGAGCTGGCTTCAATATTCACTATAAAATACAGAAAAATAAACAAAGTAAGCTATAAAGCTTAGTAAGCTAGTATAGTAATAACTCAACATGTCATAAATACACAATTCACAGAATTGGATATATCAATACAAAACTCATATTAATCCACAAACCTATCACTTAATCATTCACAAGGGTAGATGTGAAATTCACAAGTTTCGTCGATTCAAAGCTTATACGATTCATGTACATACCTGTACCATCCTGTACCAATCTCATACTCATCCATATCTTTGACATACCCGTTGAACCATTTGGATTACTATCGAATATTCAGGAATCTCGCACCCTAAGTGCCACATACATAGCCGAAGTTATCTTCATCATATCTCTCATATAACACTCGCTTTCGAGTTATCAATGGGTCTACTCACACAAGATGACGGTCATGAAGTAGCTACACAATGCTGCTCACACAAGCTGACGAGAATCCACAACACATGCCGAATAATTCAGCCACCGATAGGATGTACGGACCAGCACCCAAATCTCATAACCCCTAATGACATGTCGTTCGCATCCTAATCTATTCCTAAGGTTCAACTGGGATTTCTCAATGCAGAATCTTCATCGAATATATCCGCAAGGTCTTATTCACAAAAAATTCAATAATAAAGCATTTAAAACACAATTATACAAATGCTTATTAACATACAAACTTACCTCGATTGTAAAAACGGCGAAATAAGTCGATTAGTCCGATACATTGTTTTTCCCATGATCTAAATTCGAATTTCACTTTTCTTGATCTAAATGTAATCAAAATTAACTTATTTAACTACCATTCTATTAAATTTAGTCCAAAATACACATTAAGGCAACTTTACATTTTTTGCCCCAAATATTTCAACATTTTTACAATTTAGTCCTTATCTCATAAAAATACAAATTCATGCAATTCAACCTATACCCATGCTAGTCGAATTTCAATTAAGTCCCTAGCAGCCTATAATTTTCATTTATTTCATAATTTAACCATAAAATTTCAACATTTCTCAATTAAATCCTTAAATGACAATTTTGTCAAAAATCACTTCACAAATGTTGTTTATCTAACAACAAGCATACATTTTCTATCATCAAACATCAAAACACAAGCATTTTCATCAATTCCAAAACCTTAAACCTTTAACAGTTTTGCAAAATAGTCCTTGGGCTAGCTAGATTAAGTTGCAACGATCTCAAAAACATAGAAATCATTAAAAACGAAATGAGAAATTACTCACATGCATGAACAATCGCTTGGTCGAATGTTCAAGCTTCAAATATTGCTTCCTCTTCTCAATTTTCGGTGATGAAAATAAAACCAAGAAGCTGACAACATTCTTTTCATTATGTTCTTTATTTAATTTACCAAATTACTTATTTATCCTTTCAATTAAACTAATTAAAACATAAATATAATGTCCATCTTTGTCCACTACTAACTAAAATGGTTTAATTACCACATAAGGACCTCCAATTTGATATTCCATAGCTATTAGACACCTTTAACTAATAGAACTCAAGTTTTACACTTTATACGATTTAGTCATTTTTTATCGAATTAAGCACTCAAACGTTAAAATTTCTTAATGAAACTTTCACACAATCATACTATCATGATGTAAACATTAAGATAATAATAAAATAAATTTTTTGACCATAGATTTGTAGTCCCAAAACCATTGTTCTGATTTGACTAAAAATAGGTTGTTACAACTCTCCCCCTGTTAGGAATTTTTGTCGCCGAAAATCTTACCAAAATAAAGTTAAGGTACTGTTTTGTCATAGCTTCCTCAGGTTCCCACGTGGCTTCTTCGACATTGTGTTGTTGCCAAAGTACTTTCACTAAAGCTATGCTTTTTTTCTCAACTCTTTATCCTCTCGAGCTAAAATTCTTATCAGTTATTCGTTATACAACATATCAGGTTAAATTTCAATCTCTGTCGGTGAAATGATATGCGATGGATCTGATCGATGCTGTCAGAACATCGACTCATGAAATACATTGTGGATCATTTCTAACTCTGATGGTAAAGCTAGTCGATATGCTACTGGCCTTATTCTTTCAATAATCTCGTACGGCTCGATAAATCGTGAACTCAATTTGCCTTTGTGACTAAATGGTAGAATCTTCTTCCACGGAGAAACTTTCAAAAATACTTTGTCACCGACTTGAAATTCTATGTCTCTACGTTTCAAATCCAGGTAAGATTTTTGTCGATCTGAAGCTGCTTTAAAATTGTCGGAAATTACTTTCACTTGCGCATTACTTTCACTTTATCTTCGGTCTCTCTAACCAAATCAACCCCTGAATCTTTTTCTCACTAAGTTCGGTCCAATATAACGGAGTTCGGCATTTACGACCATACAAAGCTTCATATAGTGCCATCTTTATGCTCGATTAAAAACTGCTGTTATATATAAATTCAACCAATGGTAGATATTTCTTCCAATTGCCTTTAAACTCTAAAACACAGGAAAGAAGCATTTCTTCAAGAATCTAAATTACTCTCTCAGGCTGACCATCTATTTGTGGATGGAATGCAGTACTAAAGTTTAACCACGTACTTAAAGCTTCTTGAAATTTCTTTCAGAATCGCGACGTAAACATCGGATCCCTATCTGATATAATTGAAACTGCCACCCCGTGCAATCTAATAATCTTAGAGATATACAACTCAGCTAATCTATCAAACGAACAGTCTGTATGTACCAGAATAAAATGTACAGACTTCATCAGTCGATCAACACCAACCCTAAGGACATCTTTCTTTTTCGAAGATAGGGGTAATCTCGATACGAAATCCATCGTAACTCTGTCCCATTTCCACTCTGGTATCATCACAGGCTATAGTAATCCCAAAGGCACTTTATGTTCGACTTTAACTTGTTGACAAACTAAGCATCTTGACACAAACTTTGAAATGTCTCGTCATGCCCGACCACCAGTACAACTGTTTCAAATCATTGTACATTTTAGTACTTCCCAGCTGAACAGATAAACAACCATTGTGTGTTTCATATACAATATTCTAAATAAGCTCAGAATTCTTTGGTACACAAATTCTATTTCGGAACATTAAACAATCATCAGATCCGATTTGATAATCTGAATCAGTAGTCGACTCACATTTCACTCTATTCGCTTGCAATTAATTATCACACTTTTAAACTTTAAAAATTTGCTAAAGAAATAATGGTTTAGCTTTTAACTCGACTACAGTAGAACTATCATCAAACAAAGTTAACTGTGTTTTCATCACTCGCAAAGCAAACAAAGATTTTCTACTCAGAGCATCTGCGACTACATTCTCCTTTCCCAGATAATAATCAATTACTAATTCATAATCTTTCAATAGCTTAAGCCATCTTCGTTATCGCAAATTAAAATCTTTCTGAGTCATTATATACTTCAAGCTTTTATGATCGGTAAAGATATGGAATTTTTCACCGTATAAATAATGTTGTCAAATTTTCAATGCGAAAACAATAGCGGCCAACTCTAAATCGTGCATCAGATAATTCTTTTCATGCAATTTCAATTGTCTAGAAGCGTAAGCTATCACTTTACCCCCTTGCACCAAAACACAACCTAAACCGTTCAATGACGTGTCGTTGAAAATCACAAACTCTTTACCCAACTCAGGCTGAACTAAAATTGGTGCCTCAGTTAAAAATGCTTTCAATTGTTCAAAACTCTGTTGAAATTTCTCAGACCACTTGAATTTCACATCTTTCTATAGTAATCTAGTTATCGGTACAGCAATCATCAAGAATCCTTTAACAAAATGCTGATAGTAGCCAGCCAAAACCAAAAAGCTTCTAACTTCAAACACATTTCTTGGTGGTTTCCAATCAACAACTGGTGAAATCTTGCTCGAATCAACTCGGATACCTTCCGCTGAAACAATATGCCCCAAAAATCTGACTTTTCGAAGCCAAAACTCAAATTTAGTGAATTTAGCAAATAGTTACTTGTCACTTAATGTTTGTAGCATAATTCTCAATGCTCAGCATGCTCAGAGTCATCTCAGGAATAAATTAGAGAATAAATTAGACTGTCGTCAATAAATACAACTAAAAATCAATCCAAATACGGTCTAAATATTCAATTCATCAAATCCATAAAGACTGCAGGAGCGTTAGTTAATCTGAAAGGCATAACAAGAAATTTACAATGCCTGTACCTTGTTCTGAATGCAATTTTTGGCACATTTGAATCTCTAACTCGCAACTAATAATAGCCAAATCTTAAATCAATCTTCAAAAACAATGCTCCTTTCAACTGATCAAACAAATCATCAATTCTCGGTAAAGGATACTTGTTTTTATCGTAACCTTGTTGAGCTGACGATAATCAATACACAGTCTCATTGATCTGTCTTTCTTCTTTACAAACAACACTAGTGCACCCCATGGTGAAAAACTAGGTCATGCAAAACCACTATCTGTTAACTCTTGCAACTGAGCTTTCAATCCATTCAATTTTGTTGGAGCCATTTTGTACAGAGCTATCGATATCAGTGATGTTCTCGGCACTAATTCAATAGCAAACTCAACTTTTCTGATCGGTGGCAAACCATGTAACTCTTCTAGAAACACATCCGGATACTCACAGACTAGTGGCACTAATTCAATCTTCAATTTATATACTTTTGTATCGAGTACATACGCAAGATAAGCATTACAACCTTCTCTCACATATTTCTGAGCTAACATCGACGATATCACAACAGATAATGCATTTGACTCATCAGATTCAATTCAAAGGATTTCATTATTCTGACATTTCAATGCAATGGTCTTTTGTCTACAATTTACAACAACGTCATGCAAATTCAACCAATCCATACCAAGAATTACATCAAATTCATCAAATGGTGATAGCATCAAATTTGTTGAAAAACAGTAACCTCGAGTCATCAAAGGACAGTTCTTGCAAACTTTATCAACTAGGACATACTTGCCTAAGGGGTTCAATACTTTAATCACAAATTCGGCAGACTCAATAGAAAAACTCTTACTAGACACTAAATTCATACAGATATATGAATGGGTTGATCCAAGATCTATCAAAACAATTGTATTAGTGTCATAGAGAGAAAATGTACTGGTGATAACATTAGGTGACGACGCATCTCCGCGAGCGCGAATAGCGTAAGCTCTGGTTGGTGCTCTAGCCTTGGATATCACAGCAAAGTTCTATGTCATAACTTTGCTCCTAGTCACATTTCTCGTATTTCTAGGTGGTCTCCCTCTAGCAGCTGTATTATTCAACATTGTATTCTGATATATATCTTTCTCGGAAAACTCAAGACAATCTTGAATGAAATGATCTTGCTAACCACATTTAAAACAACATTTATTATTCATCCAACAGTTTCCAAAATGTTTTTGCCCACACTATTGACACTCAGGTTTTTTATTTCTCACACTTTCAGCACTCGATACTGAAGTGACTTGAGCTTTAGGGCTCGAGTATTGCTTTCCACAATCTCTATTTGGATATCTGATTGAAGCATTTGAACGAGCATACAAATCTTGTGATTTCTTTGACGAATATTGATAGAGTTTATTCATCAATCTCTTTCTCGAATCTCTAGCCTCGAAATCAGCTTTTCTCTTTTCTTTGCCAAGTTCTTCGACTTTACAAGCTCTGTCTACTAGCACCACAAATTCTTTCAACTTTAGGATCTGGACTAGCAATCTGATATCTTCATTCAACCCATCTTCAAATCATTTACACATAATTGCTTCGGTGAGCATATTTACTGAGTCTTATGAACTCTCTCTCATACTCTGTCACGGACATTCGACCCTGTTTCAATTCCAGAAACTCTTTTTGCTTTTGATCAATAAACCATTGGCTGATGAGTTTCTTTCTGAATTTGGCTTGAAAGAATTCCCAAGTGACCCGTTCTCTTGGTACCACAGATACTAAAGTATTCCACCATTGATACATTATGTCTCTCAGAAGTGATACGGCGCATTTTAAACATTCAGCTGGTGTGCAAGATAGTTCATCAAATACTCTGATAGTATTCTCAAGCCAACACTCAACTCTCTCAAGGTCGTCATAACAGTAGCTTAGAATTCTTCAGCCCCATATTTTCAAATTTTATCAACCGGCAGCTTATTCAATCAAAAAGGTTCCAAACCTTGAGGAGCTACGGGAACCGATTGGGGATTAGGTGGGGTGGGGGTTGCTGAGCAGCCAGATTTGTTCAAACAAACTCCGTAAACCACTCTTTTATCATTTGGATGAAGGCTTCCTTGGCCTCTCCTCCCTGACTACCCGATACGTGTCTCAACTTAGATTGCGCTACTCCATGAACGGAGCTTGGTGCATTATTCTCAATATCATCAGCTACAACTCAATTGGGATCCATTTACTATATTAAATCACGATTTAAACTGTAAGGAGATATCACACTATCACAAGTTATATATAGCATGTATAGTTTGACTCTCACATACGCTACGTTAGTCCTAGAATCGACTAAACCATAGCTTTGGTACCAATAAATGTAACACCCCTCACCCGTATTTAGTGCCGGAATAGGGTTACCGAGCATTTCCAGACATTTTATACAATTAAACATACAATCCAAATACATTTTCAAATTCCAAGTAAACATAATTCAACATCATTCATATTGTCCCTAATACGAGCCTACGAGATCCTAAACATGCAATCGGGGAGGTTCGGGACTAAACCAATAACTTATCAAATTTCTGAAAAACTTAGAAAATTTTAAAAAATGCAAGGGACATATGCCAGTGTAGCCCAGCCGTCTGTCTCACATGGCCAAAGGCACGCCCGTGTCACAGACCATGAGGACAAAAATAGGCTATTTAGCAAGCCATCTTGCCACCCAAATGAGCATACACCTACATCAACCAAATTGGCAGATAATATGGCATAAATAGACATTCAACCAACCTTAACCAAGCATAGTTCATATCATTTCAATACCAACAATTCAAATTCTTAAATCATCAATGTGGTTAGTTTCAAACATGCATTATTTTACCTAAATTCACAAACATACCAAATTCAAATCTCAACCATGTAGTATTCTTAATCGCCAATTACCAATAAGCATCATATATCCATCAACAATCCCATAACTAAAGCCATAAGCACATATATCACCAAATATGCCAAATTAAGCCAACTATCATGGCTATACACAAAACTAAGCACTTAACATTTACAAGCCAATTCAAATGACTAAATTCACTATCAACATAAATATCATATTGACCACAATTCTTATACATGGCATATAACCAATATACATAGATTAAAAAGTACCAAAGTGATAGCATGATAGTGTGATGAGACCTTCGACGATTCCCAAATCTGAGCTAGCTACGATATTCACTATAAAACACAGAAAAATAAACAAAGTAAGCTATAAATCTTAGTAAGCTCGTATAGTGATAAACTCAAAATCTCAGAAATACACAATTCACACAATTGAATATATCAATACTCAACTCATATTAATCCATAAATCTATCACATAATCATTCACAAGGTTAGATGTGAAATTCACAAGGTTCGTGTAATATCCCAAATTAGGGCCTAATCGAAATAGTGGTTTTGTGGCCACAAATCTGAGATAGAAATAATTATTTTATAATTATTTTGAGGTTTAGGATATGATTGCATGATTGTGTGAAAATTTTGTGACGAAATTCTATGCATAAAGTGCTTAAGTTGAAATTAGGGACTAAATCAAATAATTTGCAAAACTTGCATTCTAGAAGTTTTTAGTATGAAATTGCTTTGGAATATTAATAAGGAGGTCTTAAATAGAAATTTGACCAATTTCTAAGTTTATGGACAAAAATTGGACATGGATGGAACTTTTTAAAGTTTAGTAAGGAAGGGCATTTTGGTCATTTGGATATTAAATGAAATAAAATGGGAATATAACACAAAAATGATCATCTTCTCCATAAGTTGCTGCCAAATTTTGTTCTCCACCATAGCTAGGGTTTCAACACTTTTAATCCTTGACTGTAAGTGATTTCTATGCCCATTTTTAATAATTTTTATGTTTTTGAAATCCCGGTACCTCGATTTAACTTATGCTAGTGATAATTCAACCTAGAGTTCATATTTGGACAAATACCCATATGTGAAATTTGTGTATTTTGGTGTTTTATGATAGAATATGAGGTTTTAAATTATGCTAGACAACTTGTGCTATCGGTTTTAAGTGAAAACGAGTAAATGGCTTAATCGATAAAAATACCTAATATTCATAAGTACATGTTAGAGTGTGAATTTGATGTTGCCATAGAAGGGAAAAATGATCAGCATGTCATAAAACATAAGAAAATAGGATGAGGTTCAATTTACGAGCCTTGGGGAAAAAGTGAAAATATGTGAAAGTTTAGGGGCAAAATGGTAATTTTTCCAAAGTTTGTATTAGGGACTGTTTTGATGAATGAATGTATTAAATAAATTAATTTGGGATTATAGATCAAGAGAAACAAGATTCAAGACGCAATCGAGGGAAAAACAAAGTTTACGAGGAATAGACTCGATTGCTAATATTTTGTATCGAGGTAAGCTCATGGTTAAATAAGGTAACATAATTTTTATTTTAAGTGATTTAATGTTATTTATATGACATGATACTTATTATCATGAAATATGATGTTTTGTGAATTATTATTTGGTGATATGCAAATTATGTGAACAACTTGATAAGTATGAGATGTTAGCAAGTATCGGTTTCTACATTTCGAAGAAGGCGATCAAAATGTGTAATTGAAAAGAATCCCGTTTGAACCTTGGGAATAGATTAGAGTACAAGTGACATGTCACTAGGATGGTTGAGTTTCGAACTCGTTGAGTTGAGTCCGAGTTCGTGAGATGTAACTAGGCATCCGAACTCGTTGAGTTGAGTCCGAGTTCACTTATGGATGCGAACGCCCGAGCTCGTTTAGTTGAGTTTGAGTTCGTTTATGGGCGGGTTACATGGTAGCTTGGCTACATAGATTTCAAAATCTATTGAGCTTGTTTAGCTATGAGTATAACACTTATGTGCACATTATCCGTGTATCCAAAATCATATTCCGATGTGTTCAACGGGAGATCTCTAATAGAATAAGGAGAATGCCTAATACGAAGGTGACATGTTGGTAAGTGTGGTGAATAAGAAAATTTGACAGGTATGTGTTTAAACCCTCGGGTTGGGAACTTAATATGGTGAAATTGTAGTTAGATATTGAATGGAAATGTAACATGAATGTCTTGGTGTTGTTTATGCAAATAATGTTTATGTTGAAAGGCATGATTATGTTACTTTTTATTTGCATGTGAACTTACTAAGCATTTATGCTTACTCCCTCCTTTTCCTTCATTGTAGTTTTGACAAGCCGGCTTGAGAATCGGGATAGGTCGAAGGCTCGCTCACACTATCCAAAGACCTAAATTGGTAAAATGGCTTGTATATTTTGAGTGTGGCATGTATTGCAAAATACTCACTTTGTGTAAATGATCATATGATATGGTTATGGTTTGGTAAGAAAAAGTTTTGTAAATGATTAGCTATTGGAATGGCTAATCAAGTTTATATATGATAACATGTATGCTTTATGTCTTAACTAAACCATGAAAATCCTTGGAAAGGTAAAATTGGCCACAAAACAGAATCAGATAGCAGCAATGACATGAATTTGAAAAATCACTAAATATAGTAGAAATGGAATTAAAGGATGAATAAGTTATGAAATCGAATCTTGATGAGTCTATTTTCATGTGCATTGAACAAAACAGGTAAATGAGTTATATTTTATGAGATATTTAAGTTTTGGTGGAACAGGGTTAGAGTGGTCTCTAAATCCCCTATTCTGAATTTAAAAATTCACCAAAAATTGTACAAAAATAATTAGAAGTCATGTTTTAATGTATAGATTCCTTATTGAGTCTAGTTTTATGAAAAATAAACGAAATAATTGTAACGCCCCAATTTTCGGGAATTCTATAAAAGTTGTAAAATTTAAAATTCTGTGTTCTGTTTGTTAGGTGTAGGATTAATCATGTTGGTAGGCCTCTAGAAGGCCCAAGCTTAGGATAAAACCTGGTAGTTTTAATTAAATTTAATTCTATAAGAGAAGGGGGTTCTGATAAATTGGGCTTTTAGGAATTATTTGTGAAAAATGGATCACAAGGAAGCAAGTGGTAAAGTGGCATGTGACGCCACTGGAAAGGATGTAGTGGCATGTGGAAGCTTGGGGAGGACCCAGGTTCAAGTCAGAATGACAGTAAATTAAGTGATTAATTTTTATGTACAGGAAAGGGAAGTAGTGGAACTGAAATAAAAGTCATCGGGAAGAGTTTAAGAGGGTAAGGGATTGAATAAGGATAGAGATAAGGGAGGAAATCTAGGAGCTGATTGGGGTGAGCTGTGTTGGCCGAATTTTGGACTCTTGAGGAGCAAGAGGTGGCAGGTCAAGGGTTTCTTTAAGGGGGTAAATTTCGGCTAGGTCAAAAGCTAGGTATAATTCGGCATTTGGGATTGTTGTGCCGTTTTTTTTCTTTTCTGACCATTCTTCCTTCTCTTCCTTTCTTTTCTTTTCTTTTTTCTCTCCATCTATCTTCCTTCTTCTTTCCCCATAGCTGAATCCTTCCATTATTCTATTCATCTCCACGTTCTTATCATTGTTCTTAAGCCTTATATACAAAAGCCGAAATCCCGAAAGCTTGATTCTTTTTGTGCCGATTTCTTTTAACCAAAACCACATCTCTTCTCTTCATCATTTGTGGCCGATTCACCAGCCCTCTAAAACCTCAAGTTTTGACTACAAGACCATAGCAAAACCCTCTCGTTTTGCCTTTCTAAACACAAGTTGCAAAAAGCCGAAAAACCCCACATTAAAAGGGACTTGGCCGAATACTAAAGTCACTGAAAACCCGACTTTTGTTATCATCTGAAGGCTTAGATCTACATCTGGATCGAGTGGGAAACTCATTGGAATCATTCACTAAGGAATCGGTGATAAGTCTTCTCCAAAACTTAGTCTTCTTACATATTTTAGGAAAAGCCAAAATCCCTAAAAGTTAGAGAGGTTGTCGATTTGGACTTGTAATCTTGAGGGGTCATAATAACTATTTTGTTTTGGTAATGGCGTGATTTAGAGGTGGTTGATCAAGGGCTTGGACAGGTGGAACGATCGGATCTTTGGAGTTAACCATATTTCGGCAGTAAGGTAAGAGCAATAAGGGTTTTAGGCATGTTTGGCCGAATGTGGTAAGGGACTATATACTCAATTTTATTTCGATATTTGGAGTAATATTAAGTGATTCAATTGTAGGCAGTTCGTGTGTAGATCTCGTCGAGGAAATCCCAAAAACAGGTGTGTAACTGACACCCTTTCATAGGCTAGATCGGCAAAAGCTGAAAAGCCGAAATGCCGAAAAGCCGATATTTTGGGGACTTACGAGTGTGCGAATGCTCGTAAGATGTATGGGTAATTATTACTGGTAATCGAAAGTGATAAAACTGCAGTACGCGTGATTTCGTGCGTTTTGATATTTTGGGCTTAATGGGCCAAAACTGGGTTAATGGGCCAACGGGCCCAATTCGGTAAGAACACTCGGTAAGTGTTTCTGGCTAAACGTAATGGCTACGATATGCATGAAAACCTTAGAAACAGTGAGATGTACTAGAGTACCCCTATGTATGCAAAATTACCATTATACCCCTATGTATGCTAAATGACCTTTATACCCCTAGGGTTAATTTTGTCTGAAAAGCATGATGAATTAAATCTGTATGATGTATACCATGAATGTATACCTGTTGCATGGGGACATGGGTTATATTATGGAGGAAGCGTCCTGGTGGCTATGCCACAAATTATCTGTTCTGGTGGCCCTGCCACATATATCTGATTCGGTGGCACCGCCACAAAATATCTCAGATCTCGTGATGTCACATTTTCAGATCTGGCGACCATGCTTGCATATTTCGTGGCGTGTAGTTGTTGGGTGGGTCGAGTAGTCTCCCCACATGGTGAAAGGATGGTATGAGGGTGTATGTGGTTGGATATGTTGGGTTTCTGCATAAGCATGATATATCGCTCAGTGCTGCTCGGGCCTACGGGCTTTATTCGATATCGTTTTCTACCGAGGCCAACTTATTCATCTCGTGGTTTGAACTGATTTAGGCTATGGTTGGGTTGAATTACACACTGAGTTTTCCAAAACTCACCCCTTATTTTCACCCTCGCAGGTAATCCTCAACCATAATGGGCTTGGAGCTGTGAACTAGACGTCCTTTTAATTTCATCTATGGTTTTGGGTTTTAAGTGTAATAAGGCCTTTTAATTATTTTTATGGTTTTGTTTTACTTTTATTATTTTATTTTACTATGATGGAAAAAAACTATGATGACTAAGGAAAATGGGTTAGCTTTAGGACGCGTTTTCAAAAACATTAAGGGATTTCAAAATAACACGTTTACAAGTAAGACTTCCGCTAAACAAATGTTTTCAAACTTAATCATTTTCTTAAGATAGACATAACCAAACGGTTTTCTCAAAATTACACGAGTCGTCAAGCTGTGGCAATGGTGGTGTGCATTTCTAGGATTGGATCCGAAGGAGCTTGGTACTTAGCGGTCGACGGACTCACCTCCTCTTCTTCCGGTTTCCTACCGGTGCATGACTTCTATTCACCTTAACCTGCTTTAAAAAGTATCTTTTACAACCCCAACTAAGTTACTAAGCAAAACGGAACGTTTTGAACGCGTCGATGTGGTGCACCGGATCCTGTCATAACGTCTAGGCTAGGTTTAGGGTGTTGCATTTAGTGGTATCAGAGCCAGGTTGCAACAACTCGGCTGTGGAATGGGTTTACAAAAACGAAGATTTTTAAAAAAAAATCGATTTTTAAATCTGGACTTCTGAAGGTGGCATTCCGAATCTCCAGCCCAAGCCTGTAAGTATTCTGAATTTTTTTGAATATATTCATGCATCAGATGAAACTTTACTAGAATACTCTAGATAGGATGCTACTGAAATCCTAGAAAAGCTTGTTAAAAGACTGAGACTGTAGCTAGACATCGATTCTGCGAAAACCAATTCTGAATTACTGTCTGAATCATAGAACATCCGTAATAAACATTGGAATGATATTAATGCATAAAATTCGTAATCAAATAATATGCCAGCGGAAGAGCTCGAGGTAGAGGCCGTGTACGAGGCCGACGAAGAGCTCGAGCGGGATCTTCGTCTTCAGGACATATGCCAGCGGCAGAAGCACCGGTACCTTCGGCAACGGAAGTGGAATCACATGATCATGGTACCGGGGATGACGCCCTGTCGCAGGCAATGCTTCGAGTTCTGGAAAGGGTTACCGGGGCAAGTTAGGGCAACAAAATTTGAGGACCGATTTCTGAATGACTCCGGGCTAACTGAGCGGAGATCTTTACGGGTGTATCTGGTGTAGCCCCGAATGTGGTAGAATATTGGTTGGAGGCCACGGAACAAATTATGGATGACTTGGACTGTTCTGTGAAGCAGAAGCTGAAGGGGGCCGTATCGTTGCTGCGAGATGAGGCTTATCAGTGGTGGCTCACCGTGAGGGATGGAACCCCAGCTGATAGGGTTACTTGGGAGCTGTTTAAGATAGCCTTTAAAGGAAAGTACATCAGGGCAAGTTATGTGGACACCCGTAGGAAAGAATTCCTGAATCTGGTCCAAGGAGGCAAAACTGTTGCTGAGTACGAGGCTGAATTTCTGAGGCTGAGTAGGTATGCTGTGGGAATAATTGCTACGGAGTATGAACGTAGCGTTCGCTTTGAGGATGGACTCAGAGATGACCTTAAGGTGTTGATTGCTCCGCAAAGGCAGCGTGACTTCGCGGTTCTGGTGGAAAAAGCTAAGATTGCTGAGGAGGTAAAGCGTACTGAGAGGTAGAACCGTGGGAAAGATCGAAACCATTTCCGGAGGGATTCTGGACCTTCGGGTGGAGCATACAAGAATGTCAAAAGGGCGAGAGTGGAGGAGCCAGTTCGAGCCGTTTCGATGAATATGGTTAGACCACCAATCTGTGGGGACTGTGGTAAGGTACACCTGGGTGAGTGTAGGAAACATTCTGATGCTTGTTTTCGATGCGGATCTATGGAGCACAGAGTTAAGGATCTGCCCACGAGAGCCGATCAAGCTCGAGTTGTTGTCTGAGAGGGTTGTTCAACCCATGAGAGGTGGACCACAACCACCGGGAGGACGTGGACAAGGTAGGGGCAGAAATGGGAATGGAAATGGTCGAGGTCGAGGGGCACCTGGTAGGGGAGCTGAAAATACTGAGGCTCGACAGCCAGCGTTGGTGTATGCAGCTCGTCGTCGAGAGGAGGGCGACGCCTTTTGATGTCATAACCCAGACGTTTTAGTTTCTAATATGCCGTATACTGCCTTGGTGGATGTTGGATCTACTCATTCTTATATTGCGTGTGCCATATTTGGGTCTTTGGGAGTGCATTCTGAGAAGATAGTGAGTGGGGTATCTGTGCTAAGTCCCTTGGGTCACTCGGTTAGGGTAGACAAGCTGTATAAGGAGGTACCCTTAGAAACTTAAGGTAGGATCTTTCCTGGCGATCTAATGGAGTTGCCGTTTGGAGAGTTTGATCTCATTCTGGGAATGGATTGGCTTGTTAAGCATAAGGTGACTCTGGACTATGCTGCTAAGCGAATGGTGCTAAGGACCACGGAAGGGGATGAGGTTATGGTGATAGTTGAACGAAGGGACTATTTGTCTAATGTGATATCGGCATTGAGGGCTGAAAAGTGGATTCGGAAAGGTTGTGAGGCCTATTTGGCATTTGTAAGTCAAACAGATGTAGAGGGGCTGATAGTGGATAAGGTTAGAACTATAAAAGAGTTCCAAGATGTCTTTCCGGAGGAGCTTCCGGGATTGCCTCCAAACCGAGAAGTCGAATTTGGAATCGACCTGTTGCCTGGGACAGCACCAGTGTCCATTGCACCATATAGGATGGCACCGAAGGAGTTAGTGGAGTTAAAGGCGCAAATTCAAGAATTGTTGGATAAGGGCTTTATTAGGCCAAGTGTGTCTCCATGGGGAGCACCGGTGCTATTCGTGAAGAAGAAGGATGGGACGATGCGCATGTGCATTGACTATCGCCAGTTGAACAAACTGACAATTAAGAATAAGTACCCTCTGACAAGGATTGACGATCTGTTCGACCAACTTAAAGGAGCTTTTGTATTTTCCAAGATCGATCTTCGATCTGGGTATCATCAGTTGAGGGTCAAGGAGGCAGATATTCATAAGATAGCATTCAGGACTCGTTATGGTCATTATGAGTTTCTGGTTATGCCATTTGGACTAACAAACGCTCCTGCAGTGTTTATGGATCTGATGAATCGTGTGTTCTAACCATTTCTGGATCGGTTCATGGTCGTCTTTATTGACGATATTCTGGTATATTCTGAGACCAAAGCAAAACATGATGAGCATCTTCGCACTGTGTTACAAGTGTTAAGGGAGAAAGAACTTTTTGCGAAGTTCAGTAAGTGTGAGTTCTAGTTGAGGGAGGTAACCTTTTTGGGGCATGTGGTCTCTACAGAGGGGATTAGAGTGGATCCTTGAAAGATTGAAGCAATTTTGGAATAGAAGCCACCTAGGTCGGTTTCAGAAATTCAAAGTTTCCTAGGATTGGCAGGTTACTACAGAAGGTTTGTGGAAGGTTTTTCTGTGATGGCAACACCTCTCACAAAACTTATAAGGAAAGGAGTACCGTTTGTTTGGACGGAGAAGCAGCAAGAAGCTTTTGAGAGGTTGAAGAAAGTTTTGACTGAAGCACCTGTGTTCATTCAACCAGAGTTTGGAAAAGATTTTACTGTGTACAGTGATGCATCACACGTAGGTTTGGGTTGTGTGTTGATGCAAGAGGGTAGGGTGGTTGCTTATGCGTCTCGACAACTTAAGCCTCACGAAGGGAACTATCCTACTTATGATTTGGAGTTAGCAGTAGTGATCTTTGCGCTTAAAATCTGGAGACACTACTTGTATGGGGAAAGGTGTATTATATACACGATCATAAGAGTCTCAAGTATTTCTTGACTCGATGAACCGAACCTTAGGCAAAGGAGATGGATCAAGTTGCTTAAAGATTATGATTGTTCAATCGAATATCACCCAGGCAAGGCTAATATGGTAGCCGATGCTCTGTGTCGTAGAGTCAGATGTCGATCCGAGAGCAATGTTTGCTCGTCTAAGTCTCAGTATGATGATGGAAGTCATTATTGAATTGCAAGTAAGGCCAACCTGGTGGATCAGATTAAGAAAAGCAGTTGAAAGATGAGTCTTTGGTCCCTCGTTTTCAACAAGTTAAGGAAGGGGAAACTTCTAAGTTTAGGTTAAACGATGATGGGGTTCTGTGTTTTCGAGGTAGAATTTGTGTTCCGAAGGACTCTGACTTGAGACAGTCAATTTTGAAGGAAACTCATAGGGGACTTTGTGCCATGCATCCTGGAGGGAATAAGTTGTACCATGACTTACGAGAACTGTATTGGTGGCCTAGACTTAAGCGAGAGGTAACAAAATTTGTGGGGAAATGTCTGACATGCCAGCAAGTGAAAGCTGAGCATCAGTTACCTTCTGGATTATTGCAACCAGTAAAAATACCACTTTGGAAGTGGGAGAGGGTAACCATGGACTTTGTGAGTGGGCTACCCTTGACACCATTGAAGAAAGACTCGATATGGGTGATTGTGGATAGGTTGACCAAGTCGGCTCATTTTATACCTGTTCACACAGACTTTTCTTTTCAAAAGTTAGCCAAGTTGTATGTGGCGGAGATTGTTCGACTGCATGGAGTTTCGGTTTCAATTATCTCTGATCGGGATCCTAGATTCACATCTCGATTTTGGCAAAAGCTGCATGAGGCGTTGGGAACACGATTGAACTTTAGTACAGCTTTCCATCCCCAAACTGATGGTCATCGGAAAGAGTTATTGATTTTGGAAGACATCTTTGAGGGATGTGTTATTGATTTCGAGGTAGTTGGGAGGATTACTTGCCTTTGGCGAGTTTGCATACAACAATAGTTATCGATCGAGTATTGAATGGCACCTTATGAAGCACTGTATGGGCGAAGGTGTCAAACACCTAGTTGTTGGACTGAACTGGGGGAGCGACAAGTTCTTGGACCTAAGTTGGTGGCAGATACTGAGGATAAGGTCAGGTTAATTAGAGATCGGTTAAAGGAAGCGTCTGATAGGCAAAAGTCATATGCAGATCTGAAGCGTAAGGAGATTGAATACTCAGTGGGCGATATGGTCTTCTTAAAGGTTTCACCTTGGAAGAAGATACTAAGGTTTGGTAAGAAGGGCAAGTTGAGTCCGCGGTTCATTGGGCCTTATCAGATTTTGAAGCGAGTAGGCCCAGTGGCTTATCAGTTGGAATTGCCTTCAGAGTTAGACAGGATTCACGATGTTTTTCACGTCTCCATGTTAAGGCGTTATCGTTCTGACCCTACTCATGTCGTGCCGGTTGCAGAAATTGAGGTGCGAACTAATTTGACCTTTGAGGAGGAGCCTGTACAAATATTGGATCGAGACGTTAATGTTCTGAGGAGGAAATCGGTACCATTAGTGAAAGTGCTTTGGCGTAACCATGGCAGAGAAGAAGCTACTTGGGAGCCAAAGGAGGCAATGCAACAACAATACCCTCATCTGTTCGGATCAGGTAAATTTCAAGGACGAAATTTCTTTAAGGAGGGTAGACTTGTAACGCCCCAATTTTTGGGAATTCTGTAAAAGTTGTAAAATTTAAAATTCTGTGTTCTATTTGTTATGTGTAGGATTAATCATGTTGGTGGGCCTCTAAAAGGCCCAAGCTTAGGATAAAACCCGGTAGTTTTAATTAAATTTAATTCTATAAGAGTAGGGGGTTCTGATAAATTGGGCTTTTAGGAATTATTTGTGAAAAATGGATCACAAGGAAGCAAGTGGTAAAGTGGCATGTGCCGCCACTGGGAAGGATGTAGTGGCTTGTGGAAGCTTGGGAGGACCAGGTTCAAGTCACAATGACAAACAAATTAAGTGATTAATTTTATGTACAGGAAAGGGAAGTAGTGGAACTGAAATAAAAGTCTCTCAGGAAGAGTTTAAGAGGGTAAGGGGATTGAATAAGGATGGAGATAAGGGAGGAAATCTAGGAGCTGATTGGGGTGAGCTGTGTTGGCCGAATTTTGGACTCTTGAGGAGCAAGAGGTGGCCGGCCAAGGGTTTCTTTAAGGGGGTAAATTTCGGCTAGGTCAAAAGCTAGGTATAAATTCGGCATTTGGGAGTGTTGTGCCGTTTTTTTTCTTTTCTGACCATTCTTCCTTCTCTTCCTTTCTTTTCTTTTCTTTTTTTCTCTCCATCTATCTTCCTTCTTCTTTCCCCATAGCCGAATCCTTCCATTATTCTATTCATCTCCACGTTCTTATCATTGTTCTTAAGCCTTATATAAAAAAAGCCGAAATCCCTAAAGCTTGATTCTTTTTATGCCGATTTCTTTTAACCAAAACCACATCTCTTCTCTTCATCATTTGTGGCCGATTCACCAGCCCTCTAAAACCTCAAGTTTTGACGACAAGATCATAGCAAAACCCTCTCGTTTTACCTTTCTAAACACAAGTTGCAAAAAGCCGAAAAACCCCACATTAAAAGGGACTTGGCCGAATACTAAAGTCACTGAAAACCCGACTTTTGTTATCATCTGAAGGCTTAGATCTACATCGGGATCGAGTGGGAAACTCATTGGAATCATTCACTAAGGAATCTGTGGTAAGTCTTCTCCAAAACTTAGTCTTCTTACACATTTTAGGAAAAGCCAAAATCCCTAAAAGTTAGGGAGGTTTTCGATCTGGACTTGTAATCCTGAGGGGTCGTAATAACTATTTTGTTTTGGTAATGGCGTGATTTAGAGGCGGTTGATCGAGGGCTTGGACAGGTGGAACGATCGGATCTTTGGAGTTAACCATATTTGGCGAAGAAGGTAAGAGCGATAAGGGTTTTAGGCATGTTTGGCGAATGTGGTAAGGGACTATATACTCAATTTTATTTCGATATTTGGAGTAATATTAAGTGATTCAATTGTAGGCAGTTCGTGTGTAGATCTCGTCGAGGAAATCCCAAAAATAGGTGTGTAACTGACACCCTTTCATAGGCTAGATTATGAAAAGCTGAAAAGCCGAAATGCCGAAAAGCCGGTATTTTGGGCACTTGCGAGTGTGCGAATGCTCGTAAGATGTATGGGTAATTATTACTGGTAATCGAAAGTGATAAAACTGTAGTACACATGATTTCGTGCGTTTTGATATTTTGGGCTTAATGGGCCAACGGGCCCAATTCGGTAAGAACACTCGGTAAGTGTTTCTGGCTAAACGTAATGGCTACGATATGCATGAAAACCTTAGAAATAGTGAGATGTACTAGAGTACCCCTATGTATGCAAAATTACCATTATACCCCTATGTATGCTAAATGACCTTTATACCCCTAGGGTTAATTTTGTCTGAAAAGCATGATGAATTAAATCTGTATGATGTATGCCATGAATGTATACCTGTTGCATGGGGACATGGGTTATATTCGGAGGAAGCGCCTGGTGGCTATGCCACAAATTATCTGATACGTGGCCCCGCCACATATATCTGATACGGTGGCACCGCCACAAAATATCAGATCTGGTGGTGTCACATTTTCAGATCTGGCGACCATCTTGCATATTTCGTGGCGTGTAGTTGTTGGGTGGGTCGAGTAGTCTCCCACATGGTGAAAGGATGGTATGGGGGTGTATGTGGTTGGATATGTTGGGTTTTCGCATAAGCATGATATATCTGTTCAGTGCATTACGGGCCTACGGGCTTTATTCGATATCGTTTCTACCGAGGCCAACTTATTCTGTCTCGTGGTTTGAACTGATTTAGGCTATGGTTGGGTTGAATTACACTTGAGTTTTCCACAACTCACCCTTATTTTCACCCTCGCGGTAATCCTCAACCATAGTGGGCTTGGAGTCGTGAGGGATTTGGACTGGCCACATGTTTCTACGAACCTGGTTTCTTTCTGGTGAACTGGACGTCCTTTTAATTTCATACATGGTTTTGGGTTTTAAGTGTAATAAGGCCTTTTAATTATTTTTATGGTTTTGTTTTACTTTTATTATTTTATTTTACTATGATGGAAAAAAACTATGATGACTAAGGAAAATGGGTTAGCTTTAGGACGCGTTTTCAAAAACATTAAGGGATTTCATAATAACACGTTTACAAGTAAGACTTCCGCTAAACAAACGTTTTCAAACTTAATCATTTTCTTAAGATAGACATAACCAAACGGTTATCTCAAAATTACACGAGTCATCAGGGTGTGGCAATGGTGGTGTGCATGTCTAGGATTGGATCCGAAGGGAGCTTGGTACCTAAGCAGTTCAACGGACTCACCTCCTCTTCTTCCTGGTTTCCTACCTGGTGCACAGCTTCTATTCACCTTAACCTGCTTTAAAAAGTATCTTTTACAACCCCAACTAAGTTTTCCAAACTAAGCAAAACGGAACGTTTTGAACGCATCGATGTGGCGCACCGGATCCGGTCATAACGTCTAAGCCGAATTTAGGGTGTTACAATAATTATTGAAACTCTGTACAGGGAGATATCTGGTTTGTAATACAGAGGGGTCAGAGTAGTCGAACCCTGAAACAGGGGAGACTGTAATCAATAAACTATACTAATTAGCTTGACCAAAAATTCTATGAAAAACTTAGTAGATATATATGTGAATCTTGTTTCAGGGAAAATTTACGGATCTTAATTTTGAGTTTCGAAACTCGAGATATGAATTTTTAAGTGACTATGACGCAGTTAGCCAGGTTGTCTGGAAATTCTAAAATAAATTGTTTAAGTTGTTTAATTAATGAATTAAGTTTAGTAACACCTTGTAATCAACCCCGGCGATGGTCTCGGGTACGGGGGCGTTACATTTGATGGTATCAAAGCAGGTTTAGTCAGTTCTCAGACTAACGTGTTGTATGTACAGGTTTTGCTATACATGCCATATATAAATATTGTGATAGTGTGACAACTTTTGAACTTTTAAATGATTTTTTTATAGTAAATGGATCCCGATCCAGTTGTGGCTAATGATGTAGAGAGTAATACACCAGCTCTGGCTGAAAGGGCTGTGCCAACTGAAAATCCACCTCCGACTGTTGGTCAAAGGGGAGGGGAAGGGGCTCGGGAAGCCTTTCTCCAGATAATGAATGCCTGGTATACTGAGTTCGTTAGTACGAACCCGAATGCACAAACTCCCCCACCTCCCCTGATTCCCCAACCTGTACCCCCGATGCCTCAAGGTGTAGATCTGATGAAATTTCACAGAACTCTAGTTGACAGAATCCGTAAGCATGGGGCCGAAGAATGCAGGGCAAATGTTGATGATGATTCCAAGAAAGCAGAGCTTTGGCTTCAGAATTCTATTCGGGTATTTGATGAATTGTCTTGTACACCTGAGGAATGCTTGAAATGTGCTATATCATTGTTGAGGGATTCAGCCTATCATTGGTGGAAGACATTGATCTCAATTGTACCAAAAGAGAAAGTACCTTGGGAGTTCTTTCAAGAAGAATTTCGGAAGAAATACATCAGTGAAACATTTGTTGATCAAAAGCGTAAAGAGTTTCTTGAATTGAAGCAGGGGAACATGGCAGTTACTGAATACGAAAGGGAGTTCGTCAGGTTGAGTAAGTATGCTAGAGAATATATTCCTACAGAGGCTAAAATGTGTATACGATTTGAAGACGGACTCAATGAAGACATTCAAGTATTTGTTGGGATTCTCAAATTAAAAGAAATGGTAGTACTTGTTGATCGAGCTTGCAAGGCTGAAGAACTACTCAAAGAGAAGATAAAAGTAGAGGTTGAGGCTAGAAATTGGAAGAAAAGATGGATGAGCAGTTCATTCTCACAGCAATCCAGAAAATCTAGAAATATGAATCCACGTTCTCAGGTTTCGGCAAAACAATCATATGGAAATTCTAAGAAGCAAAATATGGGTCTTAAATCTCAAACTACTTCCGTGGCTAGTGTGGGGAATTCGAGATTTGCTAAGCCTGAGTGCCAATGGTGTGGTACAAATCATTTTGGCCCGTGTAGAGCGAATGAATGTTTTCAGCTTGGTTCTCTGGATCATTTTATTAGAGACTGCCCAGAGAGAGTTGAGAAAGAAAAATTTCACAGTGTAAAAGCTAGTGGTGCAGATTTGAGGGGAAGATATTCGAGAAAAGCTGGAAATGAAGCAAGTAGCAAGAATGTAGTCAGAAATTCAGTAACTAAACCTAAAGCAAGGGCTCCAGCTAGAACTTATGCCATAAAATCACGTGAAGATACTTCATCAACCGACGTGATTACTGGTATATTTTCTCTTTATGATGTTAATGTTATTGCTTTGGTTGATCTTGGTTCTACTCATTCATATGTGTGCATGAAATTGGTGTCTAGTATGAATATACATGTTGAGTACACAGAATTTATGATTAGAGTGTCGAATTCATTAGGCAAATGTGTGATAGTTGATAAAGTATGCAAGAAATGTCCTTTAATGATTCGAGGTCATTACTTTCCGGCTGACTTGATGTTGTTGTCGTTTGATGAATTTGATGTTATTTTGGGTATCGATTAGTTGGCATTGCATGATGCTATAGTAAATTGCAAAGAAAAGGTTATAGAATTAAAGTGTGAAAGTGGTAAAATTCTGCGGGTTGAATTAGGCAAATCATAAGCATTATCTAGTGTGATTTCTTCAATGTCGGCTCAGAGATATTTGAGGATGGGTTATAAACTTATTTGGCATATGTAATTAATACAAAAAGAAATTGAAAAGAAAGTTGAATCAGTGCCAATTGTGTGTGAATTCGCGGATGTATTTCTAGAAGAGTTGTCGGGTTTGCCTCCACTCAGGGAAGTAGAATTTGGTATTGAGTTGATACAGGGAATAGCTCCGATCTCAATTGCTCCGTATAGAATGGCACCGGCAGAGTTGAAAGAATTAAAGTTGCAATTGCAAGAGTTGACTGACAAAGGCTTTGTGAGACCAAGTTTTTCACCTTGGGGTGCTCCCGTGTTATTTGTGGTGTATAGTGATGCTTCTCGAAATGGCTTAGGATGTGTACTTATACAAGAAGGAAAAGTGGTGGCTTATGCTTCGAGGCAGTTAAAATCTCACGAAAGGAATTATCCGACTCATGATTTGGAATTGGCTGCTATAGTGTTTGCTTTGAAGATTTGGCGACATTATCTGTATCGTGAAAAGTGCCGAGTGTATACCGACCACAAAAGTCTTAAGTACTTGATGTCACAAAAAGACTTGAATTTGAGACAGCGAAGATGGTTGGAATTATTAATAGATTACGAGCTTGTTATTGACTATCATCCGGGAAAAGCGAATGTGGTTGCTGATGCTTTGAGCAGAAAGTTGCTATTTGCTTTGAGAGCTATGAATACTCAGTTAAAGATATTAGATGATGGTTCAATTTTAGCAGAGTTAAGAGCAAGACCGATGTTTTTACAAGAGATTTGTGAAGCTCAGAATAGCGAAGAAGATTTGCAATCCAAAAGAAAATAATGTAAGGTTGATACGAGGTCAGATTTCAGAATCGATTTTGATGGTTGCTTGATGTTTAAAAACCGGATTTGTGTACCTAAAAATGATAAGTTGATTCAAAAGATTTTGCATGAAGCACATAATGGGTGTTTGGCGGTTCACCTGGGCAGTACGAAAATGTATAATGACTTGAAGAAAATGTATTGGTGGAGAGGAATGAAAAGAGATATCTCTGAGTTTGTATCAAAGTGCTTAATTTGTCAACAAATGAAAGCTGAACACCAAGTACCTTCGGGACTACTCCAACCTATCATGGTTCCTGAATGGAAATGGGATCGGATTACTATGGATTTTGTGTCAGGGTTGTCGTTAACTCCAGGGAAGAAAAATGTCATCTGGGTAATAGTTGACAGATTGACTAAATCGGCTCATTTTATTCTGGTACATACAGATTATTCTCTTTATAAGTTGGCTGAATTGTATATCAGTGAGATTGTTAGACTTCACGGAATACCTCTGTCAATCATTTTGGATAGAGATCCGAGATTTACTTCGTGGTTTTGGCAAAAGTTGCAAGAGGCATTACGTACGAAGTTAAATTTCAGCACTGCCTTTCATCCACAAATTGATGGACAGTCAGAAAGAGTGATTCAGATTCTTGAAGAGATGCTCAGATGTTGTGTATTAGAATTTCAAGGTAGTTGGGAAAGATACCTACCGTTGATAGAATTTGCTTATAATAATAGTTATCAGACGAGTTTGAAGATGGCACATTATGAAGCATTGTATGGTCGTAAATGCCGGACGCAATTGTATTGGATTGAACTCAAGGAAAATCAGATTTATGGAGTTGATCTAATAAAAGAAACTGAAGAAAAATTGAAACTGATTCGAGATTGTTTGAAAGCTGCTTCGGATAGACAGAAATCTTATATGGATTTGAAACGAAAGGAAATCGAGTTTCAATTTGGTGATAAGGTATTTTTAAAAGTATCTCCATGGAAGAAAGTTCTTAGATTTGGACGGAAGGGCAAGTTAAGTCTGCATTTTATTGAACCATATGAAATAATTGAAAAAGTTGGACCAGTAGCTTATCGGTTAGCATTGCCATCTAAATTACAGAAGATGCATGATGTGTTCCACATATCTATGCTACGTCGGCATCATTCGGATCCTTCACATATAATTTCACCGACAGAAATTGAGTTACGACCTGATATGACTTACGAAGAAGAACCGATTAAGATTTTAGCGCGAGAGGTCAAGCAACTAAGAAATAAAAGTGTCGCTCTCGTGAAAGTATTGTGGAAAAAACACGGGGTAGAAGAGAATACATGGGAACCTGAGGAAACCATGAGAAATCAATACCCACACCTGTTTACCGGTAAGATTTTCGAGGACGAAAATCCTTAAAGGGGGAGAGTTGTAATATCCCGAATTAGGGCTTAATCGGAATAGTGGTTTCGTGACCACAAATCTGAGATAGAAATAATTATTTTATAATTATTTTGAGGTTTATGATATGATTGCATGATTGTTTGAAAATTTCGTGATGAAATTCTATGCATAAAGTGCTTAAGTTGAAATTAGGGACTAAATCGAATAATTTGCAAAACTTGCATTCTAGAAGTTTTTAGTATGAAATTTCTTTGGAATATTAATAAGGAGGTCTTAAATAGAAATTTGACCAATTTATAAGTTTATGGACAAAAATTGGACATGGATGGAATTTTTGAAAGTTTAGTAAGGAAGGGCATTTTGGTCATTTGGATATTAAATGAAATAAAATGGGAAAAATAGCACAAAAATGATCATCTTCTCCATAAGTTGCTGCCAAATTTTTCTCTCCACCATAGCTAGGTTTTCAACACTTTTAATCCTTGATTGTAAGTGATTTCTATGCCCGTTTTTAATGATTTTTATGTTTTTGATATCCCGGTACCTCGATTTAGCTTATGCTAGCAATAATTCAACCTAGGGTTCATATTTGGAAAAATACCCATAGGTGAAATTTGTGTATTTTGGTGTTTTATGATAGAATATGAGGTTTTAAATTATGCTAGAAAACTTGTGCTACTCGGTTTTAAGTGAAAACGAGTAAAAGGGCTTAATCGGTAAAAATACCTAATCTTCATAAGTACATGTTAGACTGTGAATTTGATGCTGACATAGAAGGGAAAAATGATCAGCATGTCATAAAACATAAGAAAATAGGATGAGGTTTAATTTACGAGCCTTTGGGTAAAAGTGCAAATATGTAAAAGTTTAGGGGCAAAATGGTAATTTTTCCAAATTTTGTATTAGGGCCTGTTTTGATGAATGAATGTATTAAATAAATTAATTTGGCATTATAGATCAAGAGAAACGAGATTCAAGTCGCAATCGAGGGAAAAACAAAGTTTACGAGGAATAGACTCGATTGCTAATATTTTGTATCGAGGTAAGTTCATGTGTAAATAAGGTAACATAATTTTTATTTTAAGTGATTTAATGTTATTTATATGACATGATACTTATTATCATGAAATATGATGTTTTGTGAATTATTATTTGGTGATATGCAAATTATGTGAACAACTTGATAAGTATGAGATGTTAGCAAGTATCGGTTTCTACATTTCGAAGAAGGCGATCAAAATGTGTAATTGAAAAGAATCCCGTTTGAACCTTGGGAATAGATTAGAGTACAAGTGACATGTCACTAGGATGGTTGAGTTTCGAACTCGTTGAGTTGAGTCCGAGTTCGTGAGATGTAACTAGGCATCCGAACTCGTTGAGTTGAGTCCGAGTTCACTTATGGATGCGAACGCCCGAGCTCGTTTAGTTGAGTCCGAGTTCGTTTATGGGCGGGTTACATGGTAGCTTGGCTACATAGATTTCAAAATCTATTGAGCTTGTTTAGCTATGAGTATAGCACTTATGTGCACATTATCCGTGTATCCGAAATCATATTCCGATGTGTTCAACGGGAGATCTCTAATAGAGTAAGGAGAATGCCTAATACGAAGGTGACATGTTGGTAAGTGTGGTGAATAAGAAAATTTGACAGGTATGTGTTTAAACCCTAGGGTTGGGGACTTAATATGGTGAAATTGTAGTAAGATATTAAATGCAAATGTAACATGAATGTCTTGGTGTTGTTTATGCAAATAATGTTTATGTTGAATGGCATGATTATGTTACTTTTTATTTGCATGTGAACCTACTAAGTATTTATGCTTACTCCCTCCTTTTCCTTTATTGTAGTTTTGACAAGCCGGCTTGAGGATCGGGATAGGTCGAAGGCTCGCTCACACTATCCGAAGACCTAAATTGGTAAAATGGCTTGTATATTTTGAGTGTGGCATGTATAGCAAAATACTCACTTTGTGTAAATGATCATATGATATGGTTATGGTTTGGTAAGAAAAGGGTTTGTAAATTATTAGCTATTGGAATGGCTAATCAATTTTATATATGATAACATGTATGCTTTATGTCTTAACTAAACCATGAAAATCCTTGGAAAGGTAAAATTGGCCACAAAACAGAATCAGACAGCAGTAGTGACATGAATTTGAAAAATCAATAAAAATATTAGAAATGGAATTAAAGGATGAATAAGTTATGAAATTGAAGCTTGATGAGTCTATTTTCATATGGATGGAACAAAACAGGGAAATGAGTTATATTTTATGAGATATTTAAGTTTTGGTGGAACAGGGTTAGAGTGGTCTCTGAATCCCCTGTTTTGAATTTAAAAATTCACCATAAATTGTAAAAAAAAAACTAATTAGAAGTCATGTTTTATATTTATAGATTCCTTATTGAGTCTAGTTTTATGAGAAATAAATAGAATAATCATTGAAACTCTGTACAGGGAGATATCTGATTCATAATACACAGGGATTAGAGTAGTCAAACCATGAAATAGGGGATACTTTAATCAATAAAATGTACTAATTACCTGGACCAAAAATTTTACAAAAAATTTAGTAGATAGATATATGAGTCTAGTTTTAGGAAAAAATTATGGATCTTTATTTTGAGTTTCAGAACTGAAGATATGGATTTTTAAGAGACTGTGGCACAGTTAGCCAGCTTGTCTGGAAATTCTAAAATAAATTGTTTAAGCTGTTTAATTAATGAATTAAGTTTAGTAACACCTCGTAGTCAACTCCGGCGACGGTCTCGGGTACGGGGGCGTTACATTTCGTCTATTCAAAGCTTATACGGTTCTTGTACATACCTGTACAATCTCGTAACAATCTCATACTCATCCATATCTTTGACATACCCATTGAACCATTTGGAATACTATCGGATACTTGGAAATCTCGTACACTAAGTGCCACAAATATAGCCAAAGTTATCTCAATCACGTATATCATATAAAGCTCGCTCTCAAGCTATCAACGGGTCTACTCACACAAGTTGATGGTCATGACGTAGCTACACGGTGTTGCTCACACAAGCTGAAGAGAATCCTTAACACATGTCAGATAACTCAGCTAAATCACATAACCCAAATCACATAACCCCTAATGACATGTCATTCGTATCCTAATCTTTTCCTAAGGTTCAACCGAGATTTCTCAATGACGAATCTTCGAAGAATATATCCGCAAGATCGTATTCAAAAATAATATAAAGCATTTAAAACACAATTATACAAATGCTTATAAACATAAGAACTTACCTTAATAGAAAAACGGTGAAATAAGTCGATTAGTCTGATACTTTTTTTTCCCCCGATCTAAATTTAAATTTCACTTTTCTTGATCTAAATGTAACCATAATTATCATTCTATTCAATTTAGTCCAAAATACATATTAAGGCAACTTTACATTTTTTGCCCCAAATATTTCAACATTTTTATAATTTAGTCCCTATCTCATAAAAATATAAATTCATGCAATTCAACCTATACCCATGCTAGCCGAATTTCAATTAAGTCCCTAGAGCCCATATTTTTCATTTATTTCACAATTTAACCACAACATTTCAACATTTCTCAATTAAATCCCTAAATGACAATTTTGTCAAAAATCACTTTACAAAGGTTGTTTGTCTAACAGCAGGCATACATTTTCTACCATCAAGCATCAAAACACACATTTTCATCAATGGAAAAATGCTAAACCTTTAACGGTTTTGCAAAATAGTCCTGGGCTAGCTAAATTAAGCTACAACGATCTCAAAAACATAGAAATCATTAAAAACGAAATGAAAAATTACTCACATGCATGAACAATAGCTTGGCCAAATGTTCAAGCTTCAAATATTGCTTCCTCTTTTCAATTTTCGGTGATGAAAATAAAACCAAGAAGATGACAACATTCTTTTTATTATGTTCTTTATTTAATTAACCAAATTACTTATTTAACCTTTCAATTAAAACATAAATCTCATGTCCATCTTTGTCCACTACTAAATAAAATGGTTTAATTACCACATAAGGACCTCCACTTTAATATTCCATAGCAATTAGGCACCTTTAACTAATAGAACTCAAGTTTTATACTTTACGTGATTTAGTCCTTTTTATCGAATTAAGCACTCAAACGTTAAAATTTCTTAATGAAACTTTCACACAATCTTACTATCATGATGTAAACATTAAACTAATAATAAAATAAATTTTTTGACCTCAGATTTGTGGTCCCGAAACCACTGTTCTGATTTGACTAAAAAAAGTCTATTGCACTTTTAATATCAACTAGGTCCCTATCAAGCCCTATATTTCATTTATTTCACAATTTCAGCATGTAAAATTTTCTATTTTTCAATTTAATCCTTATTTGACAATTTCACCAAAAATGACTTAACAAAAAGTTGTTTATCTAACAACAACTATCCATTTTCTATCATCAAACATCAAAACTCATATATATTCATTAATGGTAAAACCCTAATAGTTTAACAATTTCACAAATTAGTCCCCAGGCTAGCTAGATTAAGCTACAACAATCCCGAAAACATAGAAATCATTAAAAATGGGAGAAAACTACATACCAATGCAAGGTAATTTGCTTAGAAAAATGTTGAAACTTCTCTCATGGCTTTCTAACCCTAAAATTTCGGTGAACTAAGCATAAAAGGATGGTGGCTTGTTTTGGTTATATTTAATTTATCATTAATTTTCAAATTACTTAATTATCCTTATCACAAATGTCAAGCCATCGCATTCCACTATCTTCATTAGTGGTCTAATTACCATATCAAGACTCTTACTTTAGGGTTCTATTGATATTTAATACTTTTAGCTACTAGACCTCAACTTTTACACTTTACGTGTTTTAGTCCTTTTTATCAAATTGAGCATGTGAACAATAAAATTTCTTAACAAAATTTTTAAACGGTACTTCTATCATTCTTTAGGAAATAAAATAATAGTAAAATAAGTTTTTTGAATTCAAATTTGTGGTCTCGAAACCATTATTCTGGTTTCACTAAAAACGGGCTGTTACATCGAATGCTTGAGAAAAAATGGAGTTTTCTTTCTTCTTTTCTTTAATGGACAGTAGGAGCTTTGCAGAATAAGATGATATGTTGTCATCTTCCACCAATTTATTTATTTATAGCTAGATTAAGAAATTATTAACATAATTCATCATGTTTATGTTTTAACTAATCTTATTTATTTTAATTATAATTATATTAACTTAATGAGCATCATCATAAATTCCCACTAACTCATAATCAAAAAATGGTATAATAATCAATTTTTTTCCTTTGGATAATTGCTATCTAAGTTCCCCAAGCATTTTCTAAATTAAAAACCAATAGCAATTGGACTTTTACAATTTAGTCTTTGAGCTTTAATTAACTATTTTCTCAGTTAAATTACTTAACCGAACTTGACTATATTTTCATACTAACTTCTGTAATCTTTATACTTCGTCCTTATGGACTTGGTTTACGGAAATGAGATTCCAAAACCGCATTTTCCAACACCACTGAAATTCAAGTCATTACAGTCAAGACTAACAACAAATAAATAAATAAATCAAAATAAATATGGATAATGGAATAGATAAACCGATGGAAGATGGATTGGATAAATAGATGTCCAAGTTTGAAGAACTCGTCAAAAAACTTGAACAAGATTAAGTAAAAAGAACTTATATGATAATAACAATAATTGAGTCTTGCAAAGAAAATTACTCCGAAGAATACTTTTATTAATCAATAATCAAAATCATCTAACATAATGGATAATGAAAGTGTGTTTATATAGGCTACAAATTGAATGAAAAATAAAATCCTAATTTAATTGAACTTTTAATTTTGCTAAACAAGAACTAATTCTAGTTGAACTCAATCTTCTTGCTAATAGGGAACATAATACTTTTAAATAACTTCAAAGACTTAAAAATCTCCCAAAATTCAAAATAAATAAATAGAAAAAATATAAAACATAAAATATTGGGCTTATATAAAATAAAAATTAGACATGAAAAGTAAGCCCAATATGGTTTAAACATGAACCTAAAGTCCAAAACTCATAGCTCCTACAATAATACTGTCTAGAAATTTCTACTTGTGCAGTCTTTACTAAAACTATCATAACTTGAGCTCTCGAACTCAAAATAAAATGATTGAAACTGAATTTAAAAGTTAAGAGAAATTTATTTCATCAATTAGAAGACATCTAAATTTAGAAAGGCCAAAATCCAACCCAAAAAAAATGCATCACAAGTCAACTATTTTTCCAGACTTAAAAATTGGCAGCTTCAATGAATCTAATTTAATAAATTTCTCCCTACCCATGCATGTTGAATTGACCATTGATGCTTGATTAATTCTTCCAAGCATGTCTACATCCAATACTCTTAGTTTTGAACATAACTTTCCAAGACCCAAAATCATGGTTTTTTTTTTAAGCTTGATATTGTCTCCTTGAAGCTTACTAAGTCTATTTGTCACGAACTCTTGTATGATCAAGTTTATCTTCACTTGAGTCTACATAGATCTTGCTTAAGTGATAGGACCTTCTGGTAAACAAAGCTAATCGTTTTGTTCGGTCGTCGACTGTGCTCGTGAATGAGTCTTAGTGCTGGCATCATATATTTTGTGTATGTTGGTATTTGATTGTTTTTAAAATTCTTATGAAAGTGTTTATACATGTGAAATATGTTGGTACTACTTTGGTTGTTTGTTAGGAATAGTTTGGCACATCTTGGTGTACTCTTTGTGTAATAACCCATTTTTTAGTGAAATCGAAACAGTGGTTTTGAGATCACAAATATGACCCAAAAATAAGGTTTATTTTTTATTTCATTATATGGTCTGTAATGTAACAGGCATGTCACGTGAAAATGTTGATATGAAAATTTTATTGATTAAGTGTTTAATTACTAGAAGGACTAAATCGCATAAAATGTGAATGTTGAATTCTACTAGCTGTAAGGATTAAATAGCTATGGAACTCAAATCTAGAGGTCCTTATATGGTAATTTGACCATTAAGAAAAGTATGTAGATTTTTCTTGGTGACTCATCCATGGAATTATAGAAAAAAGGAAATGACTAAATTGGAAATAACAAAATACTTGATTACTTAAAAAGATGATAAAAGATATCATCTTATTTTATGTCATCTTCAACCTAAAACACATGGAAACCTAACGTGAGAGAAAAAAAAACTTTCAAGGCCTAATTGGGTAAGTTTTCTTGTCCCATTTTTAGTAATTTTGGTATTTTTGAAACTGGGATAGCTTAATCTCTCTATTTGAGGGATCAATTTGAAAAGTTATCACAATATGAAAAATGGTTTATGGATGTATATGCTAGAAATTAGAAATTTATGGTAGAAAATGAAATATTATTGATAGATAAACAACTTTTACAAAGTGATTTTTGATGAAAACATGATTTAGGGACTAAAATGAAAAGTTGTAAAATTTGAAGAAAAATTCTAAACTTTTATGAATACATGTGCTGGAAAACTTGTAATGGGGCTTTGGTTAGGCTTGGAATAAGGAGTAATTTGCACAAGTTTCATTTTCTAGGCCAAGCGACAAAATTAGAATTTATAGAAAAATTAGGGGCAAAATAGTAATTTTTCCTAGGACGTAAATTGAGTTCATTTAAATATGAAATGTGTGAAATTGATGGTTAAATTCATTTATGTAGATCTAGACAATACTAATACGAGGATAGATCAAGGAAAACAAAATATTTCGGATTAGTAGACTTTTTACGAGAACAAGTGTCGAGGAAAGTTCGTGTAACTAAATCAAGCATGTAATTATGTGAATTGAATGTTTTGTTTGTATGTAATGTGAGTTATATTGATGTCCTTTACTTGTATGCTATGATGGAGAATTTGATGCATGCTTGAAATGGTGATAAAGGGTTAAGTCCCGATTGAATGTTGAATTCTGAGGATTATATACGCTTTCCTGAAACTAATATGGTCCTACATTTGTTGAGGACGGGATTTAACTTAGACGAGTAATCCCACTGACCCTGTTATAGAAAGGATTTAGTCTGAACGGGTAATCCTGATATAATACCTCTTGAGCATATGTTATGATTAAGGTTTAGCCTGGACTGGTAATCCTAATTGACCTCCTCTGAGCATACGTTATATAAAGGATTTAGCTTGGACTGGTAATCCTGTTGTACAATATGTAGCTCGAGAGAGTGTTTCTTTGTTAAGTGCCTTACTGGGTAACCTTGAATATGAAACTGATGGATTATTGAATCTTACATTTCAAGTGTACTACTTAAGCATCCATTGAAATTCAATGATTCAATAGACATATAACTCGTGACATGGCATGAAAACCTTGAGATGATATGATAATGAATTGAAAGAATATTGTTTGATGAGATCATCTATATGAAGATTTTGCTGACTAACATGTTTGATTGAATGTATGTGATTAGGCAAGTAGCCAAATGGATGGAAACATAACATTGTATGCTTAGATTTAATAAACGGGATTGATAAGTTTAGTTTCTGTTATATGAACTTACTAAGCATGTAATGCTTACTCCATTTATTTTTCCCCTGTTTTATAGTGCTTGGAAGCTCGCAAGGGTTGGAGATCACTAGAGCATCATCACACTATCAACTAGTCATTTTGGGTATACTTAGTAAAATCATTTTGGTATAATGGCATGTATACGACAACTTGGCCAATAGTGGCTTGAAATGTTATTGTGTAACGTAGTCATTGGAAAGGATAATAATGATTCATCTTGCTATTACTAAGTAGATTATTATGATATTCATTTACACATGAGTTATGTTAAGAATATGTGATCAATGTTGTGTATGCCTAAGTTAAACTAAGGTAAGGTTGTGATCATGTATGCTTGTAGTGATATGCCCTGTGAAGGATGAAATTTGCTAAGTTGAATGCCTGGATTGGTTGGTATTGGTTGTGTGTTTCAAGTATAGGTCTTGGGTGAAATTTTAGGTGAGAAATGAAGCTAGAAATGGCTTCATTTTGTCCACATGGGCAGACACACAAGCATGTGTCCAGACCGTGTGTGACACACGGCCTGGTAACATATGGTTAGGCTGTGTGTCCCCTGCACCTTAATTTTGAGAAATAGAATGCTCAGAATTGAGCACACGAGCAGAGAAACATGTGTGTGTCTTAGTCTTGTATGCCACACTGCCTAGAACACAGGCACATTTCTTGGCCGTGTGAAACCTACACCTAATTTCGAATTGAATTAATTGACCACACAGCCTAGCACATGGGTGTGTGGCATGGTCGTGTGTGCAAGTCAAAGAGTTACACGGGGTCGAACACGGTCTCCAACACCAGCTTGTCCCAAGGTGACACGGGCGTGTCCCTTCGACCACACGGGCTTGTATTGGGCTTCGAGGGTCTAATCAAGGGACATTATGAATTATCTCTATAAATGAATAGTAATTTACATAAGTTATTTGTAAATGTTTCTGAATGTTCTTGTAATGCTCCGAAACCCTCTTCTGATGACAGATACGGATTAAGGGTGTTACATTTAGTGGTATCAAAGCTACAGTTTAGACAATTCTCGAATTTGACGTAGCAAACACAAGTTTAGCTATACATACCATTATATAAATTGTGATAGTGTGATGACTCCTGATCATTTTAAATGTTTTTTTTTTCATAGGGTAATGTCATCCAACCGAGCTAGAACTGAATCCGAGAAAGCTGAAAACAATGCTTTAGCTTCAGTTCAAAGAGATGCATCTGTGTCTGATAGTGAAAGGCCCGTGTCTGAGGGCCGAAGTGAGGGGGCGAAACAAGCCTTCTTTCAAATGATGAATGAATGGTTTACACGATACTTGAGAACAAACATTGTTGTACAATAGCCTCCCCCACTTGCTCCTCAATCGATTCTCGAGGTACCACAGGGTGTTGAACCTGTTAGAATTGGTAAGCCTCCAATAGATAAAATCCACAAACATCGGGCGGTAAAATTTATAGCTACCATAGATGATGATCCGAAAAGGGCCGATTTTTGGCTAAAGAATACTATCTGGGTTTTTGATGAATTTTTTTGTACGCCTACTGAATGTTTCAAATGTGCAGTATCTTTACTGAAGGATACAACTTATCATTGGTGGAATACCATAAGTTTAGTAGAGAGAAGTTACATGGGAATTCTTCCAGGCTGAATTCAAGAATAAGTATGATAGTCAGAGGTTCACAGATTAGAAAAAGAAAGAATTTCTAGAGCTCAAACAAGGAAATATGTCTGTATTCGAATATGAACGAGAATTTGTTTGGTTGAGCAAGTATGCTAAGGAATGGTACTGAGGCTGAACTGTGTAAACGCTTTGAAGAAGGTTAAAATGAAGACATCAAATTATTGATTGGAATTCTCGAGATAAGTGAATATACAGTATTACCTGATCGAGCACACAAAGCTGAGGAACTGAGTAAAGAAAAGAAACAAGTCGAAAGAATGGCTCGGGTTTTCGAAAAAATAACTATGAGTAAGTCACAATCATTTGCTTCTAAGAAATTAAATAAGTATTATGATCGTGTGACCACCTCTACGGGATATTCTGGAAGAGAGCGGGGCTCTTAATATTCTAACCCGAAGTCTTCATCTTCATCTATGACTAGTGTGGGTAGTGTTTGGTAGCCCCAAACTGAAATATAAACATTGTAACAAATTTCATAATGGGGAAAGTCAGTCTAGAAGTAGAGCTTGTTTTGGATGCGGTTCACTTGAGCATTTTCTTAGAGATTGTCCAGAAAGAGTTGAAAAGGAGATAGAACCAGCTTCATAGCCGAGTAATCCTGTCTCGAGGGGCAGACCATCCTGTCATTCCAGAAATGTTGGTGGTAGTCGAGGTACTACCAAGGATATAGCAGTTAGATCTAAGGCACGAACACGTGCAAGGACATATGCTATTAATGCTAGAGAAGATGCCTCTACACCAGTCATCATTACTGGTACATTTTCTCTGCTTGATACTGATATTACTGCATTGATTGATCCTGGTTCCACACATTCATACATATGTACGAACCTAGTGTCTGTTAAAAATTTACCTATTGAAATAACTGAATTTCTGGTTAAAGTTTCAAACCCCCTGGGCAAGTGTGTCATGGTGGATAAAGTCTGTAAGAACTGTCCATTAATGGTAAAAGGTTATTGTTTTTCGGCTGATTTCATGTTATTGTCATTTGATGAGTTTGATGTGATCTTGGGAATGGATTGGTTTACCCGATATGATGTAGTAATAAATTGTAAGTAGAAATATATTGTATTGAAATGTGAGAGTGGTGAATTGCTTTGTGTCAAATCTGATAAACTAGATAGACTACCTAATGTGATTTCAGCAACGTCAACACAGAAATATGTCAGAAAAGGTTATGACGCTTATCTCGCATTTGTGTTGGGTACTAAAGTATCTGAGTCAATGTGACAGCCCAAAATTGACCCTAGTCGGGATGTGGTTTCGGGACCACAAAACCGAGGCATAAAATAATTTAAAATTTATTTTGATGCCTATGATATGTGTTAATTTGTGTGTGACATTTTTGATGTTTCGATTTAGTGTTATAAATGCGAATTTCACTAGAAAGGACCTAGTAGTGAACTTTGAAAGTATGATGGGGAAATGTGTGATGACTAGTTGCTCATGCATGCAAAAATAAGGGATTTGCATGTCAAATTTCCCCCCCCAACATGAAGTGGCCGGCCATGGCAAGAGAGGATGGGCAAAACATGTCATGAAACATGTTTTGTTGGTGCATTAGGGAGAAATAATAAACAAAGGTGTATGGGTAAGAAAAGAATGAAAAAAATGTGTGTGAGTGTGGTATTCCCCCCATTGCCGTGAGTTGTAGAGAAAAAAAGAAAAATTTTGTTCATCCTTTCTTTGAGCCAAAACAAAGGAAGAAGGAGGATTTTGCTTCATGCTTGGTTTGGAAGAGATCTAGAAGGAGATTTGGCTAAGTTTGCATCAAGATTAAGGTATGTATGAGGTTGTGTTAGGAGTTTCATGCATGTTTTGGTTGCTAACTTGATGTGCATGTTAGCCATGGCTCAAATCTTTGTTATGCCATGGAAATGGTATTTGGCCAAAGTTGTTATGGTGATAAAGCCATTGCATGCTAAGTGTGAAGCTTGATGATGATGCATGCAATGATGGATTGTCTACTTTTGAGTAAGATTTTGCGTTTTCTTTTGTTTAATCATGATTGAAGTTGAAAAGGGCATGATTGTCATATTCGGCCATGATGCATTCATGAGCATGGTTCATGCTTCTTGCATGTTAGTTAAAATTTGTGTTCGGATGGCTATGGACACCTTGAAATTCGCCATGCTCATATATGTATATATATGTTTGCACATGATGTTTTGGTTATGAACTAAGTGATGAATATGGTTGTTTAAAGAAGAAGATGTTGAAGAATGATTGTGAAATTGCAAGCACATTCGGCCTAGCACACATATGAGTGCTTGATGCTATATTATAAGTTTTGAGCTACAATATGCAAAGCATTAACTAGTAAAATGCATGCTGTTTTTGTGAGGTATTAAGTGCATAATTGGCCTCAACATGTACATGAATATTCGCCTTGGGTAGCCTATTGAAGGCCTTAGCTTTTCCTTGATGCTCGAATAAATTGTATTGAATTGCTTGATGTAGTATAAAATGTGCATGACCATTGTGTATTCAAGCTAAAGAGTGGCCATATGACCATTTAAACTCCTTGTCATATTCGCCATAAGCTAGCACAATGAGGTTTTAATAAATTGAATTTGTTTGAATTAGCTCAAGAGCTAAGAGGGCCACAATTGGACAAGGGGAAGGAAAAAGTGATCGAATAGCCGTAAAAGCCGTTCGACAACATCCGAGGTAAGTCCTCAAGAAGTGACCTTACTTGAATTATGTGGAATGAAATATGGATGTATTGATTATTGATTTATGTGTGTATGAGTATTGAATAATACCGGGCTAAGTCCCAAGGCGATTATGCTAGTGATTATAATAGTGTTTGAGCCTTAGTAACGAGAATGAAATATGTATGTCCAATGATTATTGATGTATGTGTGCATGAGAAATTGAATGATATCCGGCTAAGCCCAAGACAATTATGCTGGAAATTATATCCGGTTAAGACCGAAGGCAATTGTGCTAGTGGCTACATCCGGCTAAGACCAAGGCATTCGTGCGAGACATTCTATCCGGGCTAAGACCAAGGCATTTGTGCACGTGGTTATATCCGGTTATATTCAAGAATCTTGGGCTGGAGGTGAGTGTTGGTTGCTGTAATAAATTCAATTAGTACACTCGAGAAGCCCAAAGAATAAGGTACGTTTATATGTGCATTGGAAAGTCGACATGTTTGAGCAACATTCGCTTAATCGACTAATGAATTTCAGTTATTGAATTGATTGATACTTTGTGAAAGTATATAATGATGAAGTGTGAAGTAAGAATGTGTATTAATGAAATGTTGCATTTGGCTATGTGAATGTATTGCTGTAATTAGAGTTGATTATATTCCTTGAGACTTACTAAGCATAAAAATGCTTACCCCGTTGCTTTGGCTCTCTGTTTTATAGATTTCGCTCGATAGCAATCGGATTCGGGATCAATAAAGTCGAAGTCATCCACACTATCAACGCCTCTATTTTGGTATAAATTTTGTTTGAACTTTGAAATGGCATGTATAGGACTACCCTTGTTGGTTTAAAATGTGGTGATGTATATGTATACGGCCATGCGAAAATGGCTCGTAAAAGGAAGCATGAACTTAGACTATTTGTGGTTTGTATGTATATATATGGTGTCATGATGTGATTATGGATTGGAAATGGGAGTGTTGGTCACATGATCAGCCATTGGTATGGTTAAAATGATCATATATGAACCTATGTATGGCAAGACTAGTTGGTTCATGGAGACTACAAAATAGGTAAGACCTACCTTAAAAACAAATGCTGCCAGCTGCAGTGACGTGAATGTGCAAAATCACCAAAATTTGTAGCAATGGTATTAAATAGTGAATAAGCTATGTAAATGAACCTTGATGAGTCTATTTTCATATGGAAGAAACTAAATGGTCATAGGAGTTACATGTTAAGAGATATCAAAGCTATTGTGAGACAGGGCCAGAACGGTTTCTGGGTCCCCTGTCGCAACTTTAAAAATTTACTATAAATTATCCAGAAAGAATTAGGAGTCATGCCTTATATGTACAGATTCCATTTTGAGTCTAGTTTCATTAGAAACAAACGGCACCAGTATTAAAGCCCTGTACAGAGAGATATTCAAGTTATAACGCGCGAAGGTCAGAGCAGTCCATCCCTGTAACATGGGTGACTTTAACTAATAAAATGTACCAATTGGCCCGACCAAAAATTCTAGAAATAAATCCATGGATGGATATATGAGTATATATTCATGCAAAATTTACGAAACCAGTTTCCGAGTTTTGAAACTCGAGATATGATTTTTAAGGCGACGGTGACGCAGTTTTCCAGCCTGACTGGAAATGTCAAATTGGTGGGCAAAACATGTGAACTTGGCTTGTTAACCCCTCGTGTCCGACACCGGCGATGGTCTCGGGTTCAGGGTGTTACAATTTTATTGGTATCAGAGCCACATTTTAGTCGATTCTAGGACTACCGTGATGTGTTTGGGGTCTAGCTATACATGCCATTAAATGATGACTCGATAGTGTGGTGATTTCTGACAATTTGACTTTGTGTTTGTTTATAGCAATGGATCCCGATCCCAACCGAGCGATAGCTGATGATGTGGAGAGTGTGGCGCCTGCTCCCGCGCAAGGGACAGCGCCGGCGGACTCTCAACCTATGGCCAGCAATCCGAATGACGAGGCTAGGCAAGCCTTTTATAGTGTGATGAACGAATGGTTTAATAAATACATTCGAACTAACACTACTGTTCCACAACCTCCATTCCCGACAAATGCAACCCGCACCTAGAATACCTCCGGTGATGACCAAATAAGGTCAAGTAAGCCCCAATCGATAGGATTGAAAACATGGGGCCACTGAATTTAAGGCTACGGATGATGATGATGCCGAAGCGAGCTGAATTTTGGTTGGATAACACTATCCGGTGCTCGATGAGCTATCCTGTACACCGATGAGTGCTTAAAGTGTACCATCTCCTTGCTACGTGAGTCCGCCTACTATTGGTGGAGTACTCGACTTGTGGTACCTAGAGAGCAAGTGACTTGGGAATTCTTTCAAACCGAGTTCGAAAAAAGTGTATCATCGAGATTCATCGACCAAAAGCGAAGGGAATTCCTTGACCTTAAGCAAGGTTCTATGTCGCCATCGACTACGAACAAAAATTTGTGAGGCTTAGCAGACGCGCGAGAATGCATTTCGTCCAAGCCATTATGTGTAAACGCTCGAGGATGGGCTGAATGATGATATAAGGATGTTCATTGGCATTCTCGAGATACGAGAGTTCGTAGTACTTGTTGAGCGAGCTTGTAAAGTCGAAGAGCTTAGAAAGGAGAAACAAAAAGCTGATGTGGGAACCGGAGAATTCGAAAGAGGTCCTCGGAAAGTCTCTTCAACAAGCATCAAAGAGATTTCGAGATGATGCGAGCCGGTCTAGAGGCGTTTTGGACTTTTCTAGACGAGGACGCGATCGACCCCGTGACCACACGAGTCACTTCGATCGCTGGGGTGGAAATGATCGCCGAGAGGGCGAGTGTCCACATTGTGGCAAATGGCATTCGGGAGCTGTTGGTTTCGTGATCGCTCTCGCTATAAGTGTGGGTCGGCCGACCACTTTATGAAGGATTGCCCGAGGATGCATGAACAGAATGTAAGTCGAGTGGAAACCCGGTGCTACCATCGCCGAGGTAGGCCACCTAGAAATATGGGCAATGTCATTGGCGGTCGAGAGGATCTAGAGATGCTACCATCGATCCGAGGCTCGTGCTCTCGCAAGGACTTATGCCATACGCGCGCGTGAGGATGCTTGCCTCTCCGGATGTCATTACGGTACTTTCACTCTTTTCAATACAAATGTGATTGCTTTGATTGACCCGGTTCTACTCATTCATATATATGTGAAACCTTAGCATCCAAGAAGACTTTGCCTATTGAGTCTCTTCGAGTTTGTAATTCGGTGTCAAACCCTTGGGTCATTACGTGCTTGTCAACAAAGTGTGCAAGAAAAGTCCCCTAGTGTTCGAGGTTCTTGTTTTCCGCGGACTTGATGCTTTTGCCGTTCGATGAGTTCGACGTTATTCTTGGTTTGGATTGGTTGACCATGCACGATGCGATTGTAAATTGCAAGAGCAAGACTATCGATTTGAGGTGCGCGAATAATGAAATAATTCGAGTTGAGTCTACGGACTTAAAGGGGTTGCCACCTGTAATATCGCCGATGTTGGCCCGAAAATATGTAAGAAAAGGGTGCAAGCGTACCTTGCATACGTCTTTCGATGACAAGGAATCGTAAAAGAAACCCGAATCAGGTTCGTGGTTTGTGAATACCGGATGTTTTCCTCGAAGAATTGCGGGTTTACCACTGTTCGGAAATAGAATTTGGCATCGAATTGGTACCGGTACCACTCAATTTTGATAGCTCCGTATCGTATGGCACCAACGGAATTAAAGGAGTTGAAAGCTCGGTTGCAAGAATTGGTGGATAGAGGTTTTGCTCGCCGAGTTGTTCGCCTTGGGTGCGCCGGTGTTGTTTGTGAAAAGAAGGATGGAACCATGCGGTTGTGCATCGACTATCGTCGACTTAATAAAGCGACGATAAAGAACAAATATCCGCTACCACGATCGATGACTTGTTCGATCAACTGAAGGGAGCCTCAGTGTTCTCAAAAATAGATTTGAGATCGGGCTATTATCAATTGTGAATCCGAGATTCGGACGTACCCAAGACTGCCTTCAGAACGAGATATGGTCACTATGAGTTCCTAGTGATGCCGTTTGGGCTCACTAATGCCCTACGGTATTTATGGATTTAATGAATCGGATCTTGAGACCATATTTGGATCGATTTGTAGTCGTGTTCATTGATGACATCTTGGTCTATTCAAGAAATGAGACCGAACATTTGAACACTGCGGTTAGTCTTGCAAATCTTACGGGATAAGCAATTATATGCTAAGTTCAGCAAGTGTGAGTTCGGTTAGAGAGGTTAGCTTCTTGGGTCATGTGGTATCTGCAGATCGGTATTCGAGTCGACCGAATAAATTTCAGCCATACTTAATTGGAAGCCTCCAGAAATATTCCGAGGTTCGAGCTTTTGGGGCTTGGTTATTATGAAGATTTGTAAAGGCTTCTCAATGATAGCCACGCCGATGACTAAGCTACTCCAAAAGGATGTTAAGTTCGAATGGACGGAGAAATGCAAAAAGTTTCGATCAACTGAAAACTTATTTGATGAAGCCCCAATTCTAGTGCAACCCGAGTCCCAAGAAAGAGTTTGTCATCTATAGCGACGCCTCCCTACTTGGGTTAGGTTGTGTATTGATGCAAGAAGGTCGAGTTGTGGCCTATGCGCCGAGGCAATTAAGGCCACACGAGAAAAATTATCCGACCCATGATCTTGAATTGGCGCCATCGTATTCGCCTTAAAGATTTGGCGACATTACTTATTTGGTGAAAGGTGCCATGTGTACTCGGATCACAAAAGTCTCAAATATTTGATGACCCAAAGAGACTTAAATCTGCGACAAAGACGTTGGCTCGAGCTGTTAAAGGATTATGAGCTGGTCATTGACTATCACCCGGGAAAGGCGAATGTGGTTGCGGATGCCTTGAGTCGTAAATCATTATTCGCTTTACGAGCGATGAACGTGCACTTGTCTGTTCGATCCGATAGTGTGTTAGTAGCTGAATTAAAAGCCAAACCACTATTGATACATCAAATTCGAGAAGCTTAGAAAGTCGACGACGAGTTGGCTGCAAAACGGGCTGAGTGTGTTCCGAACAAGGACTCGGAATTTCAAATCGACGATGATGATTGTTTGAGGTTCAAAAGTCGTCTGTGTGTTCCAAAGAATTGAACTCATTTCGATAATTCGAATGAAGCCTATTGTAGCCGAATGGCAATCCACCCGGGAGTACGAAGATGTACAATGATTTGAAACGTCGGTTTGGTGGCATGGTATGAAGCGAGACATCTCCGACTTTGTTTGAGATGTTTAATATGTCAACAAGTGAAAGCGGAACATCGGTGCCTTGAGGATTACTTCACCAATCACGATACCCGAGTGGAAATGGGATCGAGTCACAATGGACTTTGTATCCGGACCGCCATTGTCGCAAGTAAGAAGGATGCGGTTTGGGTCGTGGTAGATAGATTGACTAAGTCGCCCACTTTGTCCCCGTGACGCACGGATTTTTCAATGGACAAATTAGCCGAATTGTACGTTTCTCGATTGTGAGATTACACGGGTGCCTATTTCCATCGTGTGTCGGATAGAGATCCGAGATTTACCTCACGATTTTGGAAAAAGTTGCAAGAAGCTTTGGGTACCAAGTTGCATTTCAGACCGCCTTTCACCCCCAAACCGATGGTCAATCGGCGGATAATTCGGATACTTGAGGATATGTTAAGATGTTGCGTCCTCGAGTTTAGTGGTTCATGGGAACGGTATTTGCTGTTGATTGAATTCGCCACAACAATGACTTTCAATCAAGTATTAAGATGGCACCTACGAGGCCTTGTGCGGTCGTAAATGCCGTACACCATTGTTTTGGACCGAGCTCGGTGAAAGCAAGATTGTCGGGTGGATTTGATTAGAGATGCTGAATGAAAGTGAAAGTAATCCGTGAAAGTCGAAGATAGCCGCCGATCGTCGAAGTCGACGCGGATCTGAAGCGTAAGGATATCGAGTATCGTGGGTGATAAAGTGTTTCTCAAGGTATCGCCTTGGAAAAAGATACTCGATTCGGCCGTAAGGGCAAAGTGAGCCCGAGGTTCATTGGGCCATATGAGATATCCGGCGAGTCGGTCCATGGCATATCGTTTGATTTTCCCCGAACTCAAAAGGTTCACGATGTCTTTCACGTTTCGATGCTTCGACGCTATAGATCCGATCCATCGCACGTGATTAGTCCATCGAAATTGAAATTCAAGCTAATATGAGTTATGAGGAAGAACCGATTCGTATCCTATCACGAGAAGTGAAAGAGTTGCGAAACAAGCGGGTTCACTGGTGAAAGTGTTATGGCTCAAGCACGGGATAGAAGAAGCTACTTGGGAGACCGAGAACTCTATGAAAGAGCGATATCCAAACCTATTTACGGTAAGATTTTCGGGGACGAAAATTTCTTAAGTGGGGGAGAGTTGTGACAGCCCAAAATTGACCCTAGTCGAGATGTGGTTTCGGGACCACAAAACCGAGGCATAAAAATAATTTAAAATTTATTTTGATGCCTATGATATGTGTTAATTTGTGTGTGACATTTTGATGTTTCGATTTAGTGTTATAAATGCGAATTTCACTAGAAAGGACCTAGTAGTGAACTTTGAAAGTATGATGGGGAAATGTGTGATGACTAGTTGCTCATGCATGCAAAAATAAGGGATTTGCATGTCAAATTTCCCCCAACATGAAGTGGCCGCCATGGCAAGAGAGGATGGGCAAAACATGTCATGAAACATGTTTTGTTGGTGCATTAGGGAGAAATAATAAACAAAGGTGTATGGGTAAGAAAAGAATGAAAAAAAATGTGTGTGAGTGTGGTATTCCCCCATTGCCGTGAGTTGTAGAGAAAAAAAAGAAAATTTTATTCATCCTTTCTTTGAGCCAAAACAAAGGAAGAAGGAGGATTTTGCTTCATGCTTGGTTTGGAAGAGATCTAGAAGGAGATTTGGCTAAGTTTGCATCAAGATTAAGGTATGTATGAGGTTGTGTTAGGAGTTTCATGCATGTTTTGGTTGCTAACTTGATGTGCATGTTAGCCATGGCTCAAATCTTTGTTATGCCATGGAAATGGTATTTGGCCAAAGTTGTTATGGTGAAAAGCCATTGCATGCTAAGTGTGAAGCTTGATGATGATGCATGCAATGATGGATTGTCTACTTTTGAGTAAGATTTTGAGTTTTCTTTTGTTTAATCATGATTGAAGTTGAAAAGGGCATGATTGTCATATTCGCCATGATGCATTCATGAGCATGGTTCATGCTTCTTGCATGTTAGTTAAAATTTGTGTTTTGGATGGCTATGGACACCTTGAAATTCGGCCATGCTCATATATGTATATATATGTTTGCACATGATATTTTGGTTATGAACTAAGTGATGAATATGGTTGTTTAAAGAAGAAGATGTTGAAGAATGATTGTGAAATTGCAAGCACATTCGCCTAGCACACATATGAGTGCTTGATGCTATATTATAAGTTTTGAGCTACAATATGCAAAGCATTAACTAGTAAAATGCATGCTGTTTTTGTGAGGTATTAAGTGCATAATTGGCCTCAACATGTACATGAATATTCGGCCTTGGGTAGCCTATTGAAGGCCTTAGCTTTTCCTTGATGCTCGAATAAATTGTATTGAATTGCTTGATGTAGTATAAAATGTGCATGACCATTGTGTATTCAAGCTAAAGAGTGGCCATATGACCATTTAAACTCCTTGTCATATTCGCCATAAGCTAGCACAATGAGGTTTTAATAAATTGAATTTGTTTGAATTAGCTCAAGAGCTAAGAGGGCCACAATTGGACAAGGGAAGGAAAAAGTGATCGAATAGCCGTAAAAGCCGTTCGACAACATCCGAGGTAAGTCCTCAAGAAGTGACCTTACTTGAATTATGTGGAATGAAATATGGATGTATTGATTATTGATTTATGTGTGTATGAGTATTGAATAATACCGGCTAAGTCCCGAAGGCGATTATGCTAGTGATTATAATAGTGTTTGAGCCTTAGTAACGAGAATGAAATATGTATGTCCAATGATTATTGATGTATGTGTGCATGAGAAATTGAATGATATCCGGCTAAGCCCGAAGACAATTATGCTGGAAATTATATCCGGGTTAAGACCAAGGCAATTGTGCTAGTGGCTACATCCGGCTAAGACCAAGGCATTCGTGCGAGACATTCTATCCGGGCTAAGACCAAGGCATTTGTGCACGTGGTTATATCCGGTTATATTCGAAGAATCTTGGGCTGGAGGTGAGTGTTGGTTGCTGTAATAAATTCAATTAGTACACTCGAGAAGCCCAAAGAAAAAGGTACGTTTATATGTGCATTGGAAAGTCGACATGGTTGAGCAACATTCGCTCAATCGACTAATGAATTTCAGTTATTGAATTGATTGATACTTTGTGAAAGTATATAATGATGAAGTGTGAAGTAAGAATGTGTATTAATGAAATGATGCATTTGGCTATGTGAATGTATTGCTGTAATTAGAGTTGATTATATTCCTTGAGACTTACTAAGCATAAAAATGCTTACCCCGTTGCTTTGGCTCTCTGTTTTATAGATTTTGCTCGATAGCAATCGGATTCGGGATCAATAAAGTCGAAGTCATCCACACTATCAACGCCTCTATTTTGGTATAAATTTTGTTTGAACTTTGAAATGGCATGTATAGGACTACCCCTTGTTGGTTTAAAAATGTGGTGATGTATATGTATACGGCCATGCGAAAATGGCTCGTAAAAGGAAGCATGAACTTAGACTATTTGTGGTTTGTATGTATATATATGGTGTCATGATGTGATTATGGATTGGAAATGGGAGTGTTGTTCACATGATCAGCCATTGGTATGGTTAAAATGATCATATATGAACCTATGTATGGCAAGACTAGTTGGTTCATGGAGACTACAAAATAGGTAAGACCTACCTTAAAACAGATGCTGCCAGCTGCAGTGACGTGAATGTGAAAATCACCAAAATTTGTAGGAATGGTATTAAATAGTGAATAAGCTATGTAAATGAACCTTGATGAGTCTATTTTCGTATGGAATAAACGAATTGGTCATAGGAGTTACATGTTAAGAGATATCAAAGCTATTGTGAGACAGGGCCAGAACGGTTTCTGGGTCCCCTGTCGCAACTTTAAAAATTTACTATAAATTATCCAGAAAGAATTAGGAGTCATGCCTTATATGTAAAGATTCAATTTTGAGTCTAGTTTCATTAGAAACAAACGGCACCAGTATTAAAGCCCTGTACAGAGAGATATTCAAGTTATAACGCGCAAAGGTCAGAGCAGTCGATCCCTGTAACATGGGTGACTTTAACTAATAAACTGTACCAATTGGCCCGACCAAAAATTCTAGAAATAAATCCATGGATGGATATATGAGTCTATATTCAGGGAAAATTTATGAAACCAGTTTTCAAGTTTTGAAACTCGAGATATGATTTTTAAGGCGACGGTGACGCAGTTTTCCAGCCTGACTGGAAATGTCAAATTGGTGGGCAAAACATGTGAACTTGGCTTGTTAACCCCTCGTGTCCGACACCGGCGATGGTCTCGGGTTCAGGGTGTTACAGTCAAAGATTCAATCAGTGCTAGTAGTATGTGAATTTCCTGATGTATTCCCAGAAGAATTACCTTGTTTACCACCAGATAGAGAAGTGGAATTCTCTATAGATCTTGTTCCGGGTACAACACTTATATGTATAGCACCTTACAAAATGGCTCCTTCTGAATTGAAAGAGCTGGAAGTACAGTTGCAATAATTGATTGACAAAGGTTTTGCTCGACCTAGTTTCTCACTTTGGGATGCGTCGGTTCTATTTGTAAAGAAGAAGGATGGATCATTGAGGCTGTGTATTGATTACAGACAGCTCAACAATATTACAATAAAGAACAAGTACCCATTGCCTCGTATTGATGACTTGTTTGACCAGCTAAAATGTGCCATTGTATTCTCGAAGATTGATCTCTGTTCTGGTTATTATTAACTATAGGTAAAAGAATCATATATGCCAAAGACAGCTTGTAGAACTAGATATGGACACTATAAGTTTCTTGTGATGTCATTTGGCTTGACAAATGCACTTGAAATGTTTATGGATTTGATGAACAGAATTTTCAGCCCGCATTTAAACAGGTTTGTGGTGGTATTTATAGATGATATTTTGGTTTACTCTTGGAATGAAAATAAGCATGCTGAGTATTTGAGAATAGTGTTGCAAACTCTACAAGAGAGACAATTGTATGCCAAATTTAGTAAATGTAAATTTTGGCTACGGGAAGTTAGTTTTCTTAGGCACACAGTATCTGCTTAAGGTGTCAGAGTACAGCAGAATAAAATTTCAGTCACTATCAATCGGAATCCATCGAAGAATGTGTCTGAAGTCCGAAGTTTTCTAGGACTAGCTGGTTATTATCGAAGATTTGTAAAAAAAATTTCAATGATAGCTTCTCCGATGACTCGTTTGTTACAGAATGATATGAAATTTGAATGGACTAAGAAATGCCAGTAGAGCTTTGACAGATTAAAGACTTTATTGACAGAAGCACCTATGTTAGTCCAGCCTAAATCGAGTAAGGAATTTACAATTTATAGTGGTGCATCATTAAATGGTTTAGGCTGTGTTTTGATGCAAGACGGTAAGGTAGTAGCCTATGCTTCACGACAACTAAAGCCATATAAAAAGAACTACCCGAGACACGATCTTGAATTGGCGGCTATAGTGTTTGCATTGAAAATCTGGCGGCATTACTTGTTTGGTGAAAAATGTCACATATTCATTGATCATAAAAGTCTGAAATACTTGATGTCATAGAAAGATTTGAATTTGAGACAGCGCAGGTGGCTTGAGTTATTGAAAGATTATGATCTTGTTATTGACTATCATCCGGGAAAAACCAATGTGGTTGCTGATGCTCTAAACAGAAAATCCCTATTTTCCTTGCGGGCTATGAATACTCGATTGTCATTGTCTAATGACTGTTCAATCACAGTGGAGTTAAAAGCTAGACCAACGTTTTTGCAACAGATCTTTGAAGCTCAGAAAAATGATAGTAAGTTGCAAGCAAGATGGGTGCAAAGCGAATTGACTCCTGACTCAAAATTTTAGGTCAGGGCTGATGGCTGTTTGTTATTCAGAGGCAGAGTATGTGTACCAAAAAATTCAGAATTGATACAGAAGTTTTTGAATGAAGCTCACAATGGTAACATGTCTGTACATCCTGGTAGTGATAAAATGTATAATGAAATAAAAAAGATGTACTGGTGGCCGGGAATGAAACGAGATATTTCTGAATTCCTATCAAAATGTTTGATATGTCAGCAAGTAAAAGTTGAACATCAGTTGTCTTCTGGACTATTACAGCCGGCTACGATACCAAAATGGAAATGGGAAAGAATTACCATGGACTTTGTAACAGCATTACCCCTGTCCCCAAAGAAGTAGATGGCATTTGGGTAATCGTTGATCGATTGACAAAGGCTACACACTTTATTCTGGTACATATGGATTATTCCTTGGATAGATTGGCTGAATTGTACATTTCTGAGATTGTCATATTGCATGGAGTGACTATCTCTATTATTTCAGATAGAGATCCTCGGTTTACATCTATATTCTGGAGCAAATTGCAAGAAGCTTTGGGTACTCAACTACATTCTAGCACTGCATTTCAGCCCCAGATAGATAGTCAATCTAAATGGGTAATACAGATCTTGGAATATATTCTTCGGTGTTGTGTACTTGAGTTTGAAGGTAACTGGGAAATGTATTTGCCTTTTGTTGAATTTGCTTATAATAGCAGTTACCAGTCTAGTATTAAAATGACACCATATGAAGCCTTGTATGGACACAAATGTAGAACTCCATTATATTGGACAAAACTCAGTGAGAAAAAGCTACATGGAGTTGACTTGGTCTGAGAGACCGAGGAAAAAGTGAAAGTAATTCAAAACAGCTTGAAAGCAGCCTCTGATCATCAAAAGTCTTATACTGATTTTGAAGCGAAAAAAAATAGAATTTCAAGTCGGTGACAAAGTATCCTTGAAAGTGTCGCCTTGGAAGAAAGTTCTCTAGTTTGGGCGCAAAGGAAAACTGAGTGCACAGTTTATTGGACCATATGAGATTACAGAAAGAATTGGATCGGTTGCGTATCGATTAGCTTTACCACCAAAGATTGATCGGATTCATAATGTTTTTCATGTGTCTATGCTACAGCGGTATCGATCTAATCCTTCACATATTATCTCTTCGACAGAGGTAGAGACTCGGCCTGATATGACATATGCTAAAGAACCAATCAAATCTTAGCTCGGGAAACAAAGGAGTTAAGAAATAAAAGGTAGCTTTAGTAAAAGTTTTTTAGCAACGACACGGTATAGAAGAGGCTACCTAGGAGCTAGAGGATACTATGAAGAAGCAATACCCGAATCTTTTTACTGGTAAGATTTTCGAGGACAAAAATCTTAAAGGGGTGAGAGTTCTAACAAACCATTTTTTAATGAAATCGAAACGGTGGTTTCGAGCCACAAATCTGACCCAAAAATAAGGTTTGTTTTTTTTATTTCATTATAAGGTCCGTAATGTATTTGGCATGTCGTTTGAATATGTTGATACAAAAATTTTATTGATTAAGTGTTTAATTACGAGAAGGACTAAATCGTATAAAATGTGAAAGTTGAATTCTAGTAGTTATAAAGATTAAATAGCCATGGAATTCAAATCTAGAGGTCTTTATATGGTAATTAGACCATTAAGAAAAGTATGTAGATTTTATTGGTGACTCATCTATGGAATTATAGAAAAAGGGCAAAGACTAAATTTGGAAATAGCACAATACTTCATTAATTGAAAAGATGACAAAAGATATCATCTTATTTTATGTCATCTTCAACCTAAAACACATGAAAACCCTAGGTGAGAGAAAAGAAACTTTCAAGGCCTAATTGAGTAAGTTCCATTGTCTTGTTTTTAGTAATTTTGGTATTTTTGAAATTAGGATAGCTTAATCTCTCTATTTGAGGGATTAAGTTGAAAAGTTATCAAGGTATAAAAATGGGTCATGGATGTATATGCTAGAAATTAGAAATTTATGGTAGAAAATGAAATATTGTTGATAGATAAACAACTTTTACAAAGTGATTTTTGATGAAAACATGATTTAGGGACTAAAATTAAAAGTTGTAAAATTTGAAAAAAAATTCTAAAATTTTATGAATACATGTGCTGGAAAATTGGTAATGGGGCTCTGGTTAGGCTTGGAATAGAGAGTAATTTACACAAGTTTCATTTTTCGAGCCTAAGGAAAAAATTGGAATTTATGGAAAAGTTCTACGACATAAATTGAGTCCATTTAAATTTAAAATGTGTGAAATTGTTGGTTAAACTCATTTATATAGATCCGGACAACACTAAATTGAGGTTAGGTCGAGGAAAAGAAAAGTGTCGAGGTAAGTTCGTGTAACTTAATCGAGCAAGTAATTATGTTAATTGAATGTTGTGTTTGTATGTAATGTGAGTTATATTGATATGCTTTACTTGTATGCTATGATGGAGGATTTGATACATGTTTCAAATGGTAAGGGGTTAAGTCCTAATTGAATATTGAATTCTGATGATTATATGCACTTTCCCAAAACTAATAGGGTTCTGTATTTGTTGTGGATGGGATTTAGCTCTGACAAGTAATCCCATTGACCTTGTCATAGAAAAGATTTAGCTAGGACTAGTAATCCTGATATAATACCTCTCGAGCATATGTTATGATTAGGGTTTAGCCTAGACTGGTAATCCTAATCGAGCTCCTCTGAGCATACGTTATATAAAGGATTTAGCCTAGACCGGTAATCATGTTATATGATGTGGCTGGAGACAGTGTTTCTTGGTTCTGTGCCCAAATGGGTACCCTTGAATAAGAAATTGACGGATTATTGAATCGTACACTTCGAGTTTACTACTTAAGCGTCCATCAGAATTCAATGATTCAATGGACATATAACTCTAGACATGGCTTGAAAACCTTGAGATGATATGATAATGACTTGAAAGAATACTGCTTGATGAGGTCATCTATGTTAATTGATTGATATGAAGATTTTGGTAACTAACATATTTGATTGAATGTATGTGATTAGGCAATGTAGTCAAATGGATGGAAACATAACATTGTATGCTTAGATTTAAAAAAGGGGATCGGTAAGTTTAGTTTCCCCTATACAAACTTACTAAACATGTAATACTTACTCCATTTATTTTTCCCTTATTTTATAGTGTTCAGAAGCTCGTGAGGGTTGGAGATCACTAGAGCATCATCACACTATCAACTCGTCATTTTGGGTATACTTATTAATATCATTTTGGAATAATGGCATGTATAGGACAACTTGGCCAATAGTGGCTTTCTAGCGCCCCAAAAATCCTGAAATCCTGAACTTTCATTTTTTTCGATTTTGATAAAAATTGTGCCTACCATTCCTAATCAAGTGTTAATTATGTGATAGTAGGTCTTGGTTAAGGTTTGAGTTCAAACTTAGGGGTGATGGAAACTATGGTTTAATTATTAAAAGAACCATGTTGGCAAGTAGGTTGGCTTTTAAATAAATGAAGGAAGAATTGGACACAAGAAAGCCTTATGGTGGAGTGGCAAGTAGCGTCACATGTAAGGCAAGAAGGTAAGGGGTTCGAATCCCTCCTTGCTCAAAGGAAGGATTTATTTCTGCTTAAGGGATGGGCAGTGGTGGCGTTGAATGTGAACTCTGTAGGGAGTGATAAGAGGAGAAATTTGAAGAAGGGGTTAAGTGGTTATCAGGGAGAAAAATTAGGAGATGAGGAGTGAAGAAGAGGTGGAGCCGAATTGGGAATTTAGGCATAGGAAATTGGCCATAGAGGCTATATATAGGTGCCGAATGTGAGGTTGCCAGGCTAATGCCGAATTCTCCTTCATCTTGTTTCTAGAAAACACCTTTTTTCTCCAAAGATCTAAAAGCCGAAAATCCCTTATTCTTCTTTCTTTTTCTTTGTGTCGATTCTCCATCCTTCCCTTCTCAAAGTTTTCTTTTTGATTCACCTCTGGTTTTAAATGATTTCTACTTCTCTTTGTGTCGAATAACCTATTTTACCATACAAGTTTCAACAGTCGAATATCCTCTGTACCGCCAATACCCTTTCCACTCGGTCAATTCTAGTGTAAGTGTTTTGCTCTCTCAATTGATTTTGCTAGTATAGATCACTCTATCCCTCAATTCTTCTAATTGGTTTTGGTAGGATTAGTATCGAATCCTAGTCTTTTGGATCTCTTCCGATTTGCTCCCTAGGTGGTGAAACTTTGGTAAGGGTTCTTCACTTCAGTAAAGGTTGGCCGAATAGGCTTTAGTAGAAAAGGGTGACATATGTTGGATAGAAGTCACCCAATATGTTTTTAACAATAAAGGTTAATGCAGAACTAGGTAGCACTCGTGATTAGTGATCAAGAAAAAGCTATTAAGACTTGGCATTTCAGGTAAGGTTAAGGTGAGACTACGACTTTTGGTAAAGTATTCGATAAGTATATGTGAGTAATCATTGAGTGATATCGATTGTAAATTTGTGGTAAGGGGGATTGCAGCACAACTTATTACCAGGTGTGTACATACACTGCACACACACAAGTAGATCGGCAAAACCCAAAATGCCGAAGAGCTGAAATACCGAAAAGTAAAAATGCCGAAAAGCCAAAACGCCGAAAAGCCGAAAGTCTGGTTAAAGTAGTCTTGCGAGTGCGCGAATACTCGTAAGGGGAAAATCGATAGTTTATCTGAGGCTCCATGGGTGATTCCATGAACTTGAGCCGTGTTTTGGCCAATCGGGCCAGGATGGGCTAAGTGGGCCTGATGGGCTGTTGGGCCCATAATAGGCAAAATTGGCAACTTGATGTTAAGTGATGGAAATTATATGAATGCATGTATATGAATGTTATTTGAGTCTAATGGGCCGTATGAATGTGATTTGGTCCTAATGGGCCATACGAATATGATTTGGCCCTAATAGGCCATGTGAATGAGATTAGGCCTCGTGGGATATATGCATGTATGTAGACTTGTTTGGGCTCTGTAAGGGGTTTTGGGCCTAGTATCTAATAACTGATTAATTGAAATAAAACTTAATTCATTAATTGCGACCGTGGACAAGTCATAAGGTTAAGGTCTGGTAATGGGTATATGCATGTCTAGGATTGGATCTAAGAAAAGCTTGGTACTTAAGCGATCTTAATGACGCACCTCCTCTTTTCTGGAATCCTACCTGGTGCATAGTATCTATTCACTTTAGGCAACGAGGACTTGTTAACGGGCCAAGGTAAGTAACAAACCCATAACAAGAGAAATTATCGAAATGCCCCTAAGGGCTAAAATGACTAAAATACCCCTATGTGTGGAATGTAATACGTATGGATGTTCATGTATATCTGCTGCATACATACGATATTCTGTTTAGGTTGCATATGGGTTGGGAATTATGGAACGGAGGAAGTATATGAGGATCGCATGGTTGCTTGATAACCGTAGGTCCACCGACAGCTTTTAAGCCCAATATGTGATTGGCAGCTTGTTGCCATGAACATAGTTCTGCAACCAGGCTACCTTGATGTGTTTCGGATGGGTGGGTCGATATTTATATCCCCACATGATGTGTGTCGGGGGACGAAGTTGATGTGTACCGGTTGGATTATTGGGGTGGGTTGCACTGCATTGCATTGCATGTATGATTTTATGGATTGATGAATGCTTATTACTCGTCGAGGGTTGTACACACTGAGTTTTCGAAAACTCACCACCCTCTTTTATTTTTCTTAGGTGATGCTCAGTAGAAGGTTCAATGTTTGGAGGGACTAGGAGGTAACCAGCAAGCAAGACGACTTGGACTTTTTTTTTTTTTAAAGAAAGCATATAGTTTCTAGCTTATTAAGTAATTTTAGACTGGAATGTAATAAGGCCTTCCCTTTTATTATTATTTCCATTTTTATCTTTATGCGTTGTAATTATGAGATGGTGAACATGGGTTTCCTAAATCATAGATTGTTTTCCTACGTTTCCGCAACTAAATTTTAAAATGACGGGCTTTCAAAAATCATATGTTTTAAACAAGCTTTCACGATTGAAAGAGAGTTTTTATAAGTTAATTAAGGTTTCTCATTTTAAGAAGGGTTTTCAATGAAAACAAGGTTTTCACTAAGACACTTCAAGGTGATGCGCCAGATTCGACCATAACATCCGGGCCGAGTTTGGGGTGTTACATTTAGTTGTATTAGAGCCAGGTTGCAAAACTCAGGCTGGAAGTGGGCCTTATTATTTTGGTTTTGTTTTTTAAAAAAATTTCGGATCACAATGTTTTGGAAGAAAAACAATTATTGCTATGCGGCACATCGAGTCTCCGACATTGAACCAAGTAAGTTCCTTTATTCTTAAGCTTGTTTAATTTGATATACTGTAGGTAGTTAGTGGGCTACTTTTGATGATTACTCTAAGGTGTTTTTTAGATTGAAACTGAAGCCCGTAGGACCTTGGAAATGTAGAGGATTTAGGAAAACAACCTTCTTTTAATACTTCCATAAAACATCGGTTTAATTATTAAAACTAACTAAAAATTTATAAAATTTCTAATCTAGAGAATACGTGAGACAACAATGAGTGCTAGAAGAGGTGCAAGAGGATGTGGCCGTGGCCGTGGTCGTGGTCGCGGAAGTGTTAGGGCTGAATCGTCGGCATCAGGCCGTATGCTTGATGTTGGAGTAGAAGAGGCTCTGGCCTCACCCACGGCTGGGAATGGACCATATGATTGGGCCGCGGGGAAAGATCTGTTGTCCCAGGCAATGCTAAGGATTTTGGAAAGGGTCGCAGGGCCCAAGAATGGTACGGGAAATCGAGGGTCCATTCCGGAGCAACTCTGATCAAATGGGGCTGAGATCTTTAAAGGCGTGGCTGGTGTGGCTGCTAACATGGCGGAATACTGGTTGGAGGCCATGGAAAGGATAATGGAGGACTTGGACTGTTCTCCTGAACAAAGTTGAAAGGGGTAGTGTCACTACTTAGGGAAGAAGCTTACGAGTGGTGGCTGACAGTGAAAGAGGGAACCCAACCTGAGCAGGTCACTTGGGAGTTCTTCAAAACTGTGTTCCAAGGGAAGTATGTGGTGCGAGTTATGTGCATGCTAGAAGGAAGGAGTTTCTGAACCTGACCTAGGGAAACCAATCTATGGTGGAGTACGAGGCAGAATTTCTACGCCTTAGTAGGTATGCAAGAGTTATGGTGGCAACGGACTATGAGCATTGCGTTAGGTTTGAGGATGGTCTTAGGGATAGCCTCAGAGTATTGATAGCTCCACAAAGGGAGCAAGTTGTCTCGGAGTTGGTAGAGAAAGCAAAGATAGCGGAGGAGCAAAAGCACACTAAGCGCTTAAATCGAGAAAAAGAAACGGGTAGGAATAAAAAGGAGGCTGAGACTCCTCTGTTGGATAGAGGCCTAGGGCTAGGGCCAGGGATAATGGGCAGGTTAGAGCAAGGCCCCCTACTGTGAATCCAGGGTGCTACCTTGTGCTGATTGTGGGAAAGGTCATGTAGGCGAGTGTTGGAAGAGGACGAGAGCTTGTCTAGCTTGTGGATCTATGGAGCGTAGGATCAGGAATTGCCCTAGAATGCTAGTTCAAGTGCCAGACATGGGGAGAGGTGATATATAGCCACCGAGGGGTGGTCAGCAGCTGCCTAAAGGCCATTTTCAGGCCAGGGGTGGAAACGTTTTGGGCCGTGGAGCACCGCGCAAAGGTGCTGGTCATCCTGAGGCGAGACAGCTAGCGTTGGTCTATGCAACACGTCGTCGAGAGGACAGAGACGCTCCAGAGATGAATATTGGTACATACTTTAACCATAATGTGCTATTTATATAGTTTGGAATTAGAGTGCGTAGTGGGAGCGTGGTGTGGTAGTCTATGTTATGCAGCTGTACTAATAGTTGGGAATTTCGAACACGAAATTTCTTTTAGGGGGTAGAGTTGTAACGCCCCAAAAATCCTGAAATCTCGAACTTTCATTTTTTTTGGTTTTCATAAAAATTGCGCTTACCATTCATAGTCAAGTGTTAATTATGTGATAGTAGGTCTTGGTTAAGGTTTGAGTTCGTACTTAGGGGTGAAGGAAATTATGGTTTAATTATTAAAAGAACCATGTTGGCAAGTAGGTTGGCTTTTAAATAAATGAAGGAAGAATTGGACACAAGAAAGCCTTGTGGTGGAGTGGCAAGTGGCATCACATGCAAGGCAATGAGGTAAGGGGTTCGAATCCCTCCTTGCTCAAAGGAAGGATTTATTTTTACTTAAGGGATGGACAGTGGTGCCATTGAATATGAACTCTGTAAGGAGTGATAAGAGGAGAAATTTGAGGAGGGGATTAAAGGGTTATCAGGGAGAAAAATTAGAAGATGAGGAGTGAATAAGAGGTGGAGCTAAATTGGGAATTTGGGCATAGGAAATTTGGACATAGAGGCTATATATAGGTTTCGAATGTGAGATTGTCAGGATAATGCCAAATTCTCCCTCACCATGTCACCAAAAAACACCTTTTTTCTCCAAAGATCTAAAAGCCGAAAATCCCTTGTTCTTCCTTCTTTTTCTTTGTGCCAGTTCTCCATTCTTCCCTACTCAAAGTGTTCTTTCTGATTCACCTCTAGTTTTAAACAATTTCTACTTCTCTTTTTTCTGAATAACCTATTTTTCCATACAAGTTTCAAGAGCCGACTATCCTCTGTGCCACCACTACCCTTTCCACTCGGTCAATTCTAGTGTAAGTGTTTTGCTCTCTCAATCGATTTGCTAGTATAGATCACTCTGTCCCTCACTTCTTCTAATCGGTTTTGGTAGGATTAGTATCGAATCCCAGTCTTTTGGATCTCTACCGATTTGCTCCCTAGGTGGTGAAACTTTGGTAAGTGTTCTTCACTTCGGTAAAGGTTGGCCAAATAGGCCTTAGTAGAAAAGGGTAACATATGCTGGATAAAAGTCACCCAATATGTTTTTAACAATAAAGGTTAATGCAGATCTGGGTAGCACTCGTGATTAGTGATCAAGAAAAAGCTATTATGACTTAGCGTTTCAGGTAAGGTTAAGGTGAGACTTCGGCTTTTGGTATAGTATTCGATAAGTATATGTGAGTAATCATTGAGTGATATCGATTGTTGGTTTGTGGTAAGGGGGATCGCAGCATGCTTTGTTACGAGGAGTGTACATACACTACATACACACAAGTAGATCAGCAAAACCCGAAATGATGAAATGCCGAAATGTCGAAAAGCTAAAACGCCGAAAAGCCAAAAGTTTGGCTACAGTAGTCTTACAAGTGCGCGAACACTCGTAAGAGGGAAATCAATAGGTTATCTGTGGCCCTATGGGCGATTCCAGAACTTGGGTCGTGTTTTGGCCAACCGGGCTAGAATAGGCTAAGTGGGCTCGATGGGTTGCTAGGCCCATAATAGGCAAAATTGGCAACTTGATGTTAAGTGATGGAAATTATATGAAAGCATGTATATGAATGTGATTTGGGCCTAATGGGTCATACAAATATGATTTGGGCCAAATGGGCCATATGAATAAGATTGGGCCTAGTGGGCCATATGCATGTATGTGACTTGTTTGGGCTCTATAATGGGTTTTGGGCATAGTATCTGATAACTGATAAATTGACATAGAACTTAATTAATTCATTGCGACCGTGGACGAGTCATAAGGTTAAGGTCTGGTAATGGGTATATGCATGTCTAGGATTGGATCTAAGAAGAGCTTGGTACTTAAGCGATCTTAATGACGCACCTCCTCTTTTCTGGAATCCTACCTGGTGCATAGTATCTGTTCACTTTAGGCAACGGGGACTTGTTAACGGGCCAAGGTAAGTAACAAACCCATAACAAGAGAAATTATCGAAATGCCCCTAAGGGCTAAAATGACTAAAATACCCCTATGTGTGGAATGTAATACTTATGGATGTTCATGTATATCTGCTGCATACATACGATATTCTGTTTAGGTTGCATATGGGTTGGGAATTATGGAACGGAGGAAGTATATGAGGATCGCATGTTTGCTTGACAACCGTGGGTCCACCGATGGCTTTTAAGCCCAATATATGATTGGCAGCTTGTTGCCATGAAGGTAGTTTCGCAACCGGGCTACCTTGATGTGTATCAGATGGGTGGGTCGATATTTATATCCCCACATGATGTGTATCGGGGGACGAAGTTGATGTGTACCGGTTGGATTATTAGGGTGGGTTGCACTGTATTGCATTGCATGTATGATTTTATGGATTGATGAATGCTTATTACTCATCGAGGGTTGTACACACTGAGTTTTCGAAAACTCACCACCCTCTTTTATTTTTCTCAGGTGATGCTCAGTAGAAGGTTCGATGTTTGGAGGGACTCAGAGGTGGCCATCTGGCAAGTCGACTTGGACTTGTTTTTTTTATTAAAGAAAGCATATAGTTTCTAGCTTATTAAGTAATTTCAGACTGGAATGTAATAAGGCCTTCCCTTTTATTATTATTTCGATTGTTATCTTTATGCGTTGTAATTATGTGAAGGTGAACATGGGTTTCCTAAATCATAGATTGTTTTCCTACGTTTCCGCAACTAAATTTTAAAATGACAAGCTTTCATAAATCATATGTTTTAAACAAGCTTTCGCGATTGAAAGAGAGTTTTTATAAGTTAATTAAGGTTTCTCATTTTAAGAAGGGTTTTCAATGAAAACAAGGTTTTCGCTAAAACACTTCAAGGTGACACGCCAGATTCGACCATAACGTCCGAGCCGGGTTTGCGGTGTTACAGGCTTGAAATGTTATTTTGTAACATAGCCATTGGAATGTCTAGTAATGGTTCATTTTGGTATTACAAAGTAGATTATTATAATATATATTTACACATGAGTTATGTTAAGAATATATGATCAATGTTGTGTATGCCTAAGTTAAACTAAGGTAAGGTTGTAATCATGTATGCTTGTAGTGATATACCTTTTGAAATTTGCTAAATTGAATGCTTGGATTGGTTGGTATTGGTTGTGTGTTTCAAGTGCAGGTCTTCGGTGAAATTTTGGGTGAGAAATGAAGCTAGAAATGGTTTCATTTCGTCCACATGGGCAGACACACGGGCGCGTGTCTAAACCATGTGTGACACACGGCCTGGTAACGTAAGCTTGTGGTTAGGCCGTGTGTTCCCTGCACCTTAATTGTGAGAAACAGGATACTCTGAATTGAGCATACGGGCAGAGACACGGGTGTGAGTCTTAGCAATGTGTGTCACACGACCTAGAACAGGGCGCCAGTCTTGGCCGTGTGAAACCCGTACCTAATTTCAAATTGAATTAATTGACCACGCGGCCTAGCACACAAGTGTGTGGAATGGTCGTGTTTGCAAGTTAGATTGTTACATGCGGTCAAATGTAACAGCTCGTTTTTTATTCAAATCGGAAGAGTGATTTTGGGACTACAAATCCAAGGTCAAAATGTTTATTTTATTATTTTATTAAAGTTTACAGCATGATAGAATTATTGTGTGAAAGTTTCGTAAAGAAATTTTATTGTTCGACAGCTTAATTCGGTAAAAAGGACTAAATCGCGTAAAGTGTAAAACTTGTTTTCTATTAGCTAAAAGTGTCTAATAGCTATAAAACCTTAAAATAAAGGTCCTTAAGTGGTGAATAGGCCATTTATAGGTTAGTAGATGATGATATCATGGCAAATGGTGTAATTTATAATATTTTTAAAGGTTATTAAAGTAAATTGGTAATTAAGGTTAATTATAATGAAACAAAACAAAATTCTTTCTCCATTCATCGTCATCAATCGAAATTAGGGTGAATAAAAAACCATTTTTATTTTATTCATTCGGCCAAGCTATTTTGAGAAATTAAGGTACGGTTTTTCATTCGTTTTTAATGATTTTTATGTTTTTAAGATCGTTGCTTCATATTCTAGCTAGCCCATACCTTAGATTTTAAAATTGTTAAAGATTTATCATGTTTCCATTGTTGAATGCTTGAATAACTTGATGGTTGATGATGGATTTTGGATAATTGTTGATAGTTAAGTTAGTTTTGTAAGTGATTTTTGACAAAAAAAGTTAAAAAGGGGTTAAATTGAGAAATTGTAAAATTAGGTGGGTAAAGGTGTGAATAAATAAAAGATATGTGTTTCTAGGGACTCCATTAAAATTCGGCTAAGCATGGGTGGTACTAAATTGCATGAAATTTTCAATTTTATGTGATAAGGACTAAATTGTAAATATGTGAAAGTTTAGGGGTAAATGTGTAAATTGGCTAAAATATGAATTATGGGCTAAATTGAATTGATTGAATTCTGAATATACTGAATTTGATAATATATAGATCAAGATAAGCCGAGATCGGAATTAGATCGGGGAAAAAGAAAAGTAGACAAATAGTCGATAGTTTTCATATAAGCAACTCAAGGTAAGTTCGTATAAGTAGAATCAAACTTTTAAATACTTGTATTTATTTGTAATGAATGTGTATAATTGAGTAATTGATATACTTGGAATACTAATGCTTTATCAATATAGTTTGATGGTTACCGAGCCTTGTTTGAAATGTAAAAATTTGTAGGATACAAGTGACATGTCACTAGTGTAACGCCTCCACGCCCGAAACCGTCGCCGGAGTCGAGCTTGAGGGGTTACCGAACATAATTTATCAAATTAAGAACTTCAAATCATTTGTTTCTACATTCACAGCTTTTAAGCTACTTGCGTCACAGTCACAAGAAAAATCATATCTCGAGTTACGAAACTATAAATCAAGATCCGTAAATTTTCCCTGAATCTAGACTCATACACCTATCTACTAATTTTTTTCTAAAATTTTTGGTTGGGCCAATTAGTACAGTTTATTAGTTAAAGTTACCCCTGTTTTAGGACTTAACTGGTCTGACCTCTGTTTACTACGAACCACATTTCTCTCTGTACAAAATTCATATGACTATGAGGTTTGTTTCTAAAAAAACTAGACTCAATAAGGATTCTTAGGATATAAAATATATAACCTAATTATATCTTTAAAATTTATGGTGAATTTCTAAAGTAGGAACAGGGGATTCAGAAACTGCTATGACCCTGTTTCACTAAAATTCAAATATCGTGTAACATATAATTCCTTTACCTGTTTCATTTGTTACATGTGAAACTAGACATAATAAGCTTCAATTTTATATGTATTCCATCACCAAGTTCAATTTCTATGATTTTTAGTAAATTTTTAAACTAGCGTCAGTGTTGCTGCAGTATTCTGTTTATGGCAAATTTCATCCCTTTTATGAGTTTTTATGCACTAAGTATCTTAATAATTTTCCTTAACATCAAATATAATCTAAACTAACTATTTTCATAATTTATCATTATCAAGCATTTCGTCAACCATTCCATCACCATACCTGTAACACCCCGAACCCGAGACCATTGCCGGTGTCGGACACGAGGGGTTAACAAGCCAAGTTCACATGGTTTGCCCACCAATTTGACATTTCCAGTCAGGCTGGAAGACTGCATCACCGTCGCCTTAAAATCATATCTCGAGTTTCAAAACTCGGAAACTGGTTTCGTAAATTTTCCTGAATTTAGACTCATATATCCATCCATGGATTTATTTCTAGAATTTTGGATGGGCCAATTGGTACAGTTTATTAGTTAAAGTCACCCATGTTACAGGGATCGACTGCTCTGACCTTCACGCGGTATAACTTGAATATCTCTCTGTACAGGGATTTAATGCTTGTTTCGTTTGTTTCTAATGAAACTAGACTCAAAATGGAATCTGTACATATAAGGTATGTTGCCTAATTCTTTCTGGATAATTTATAGTAAATTTTTAAAGTTGCGACAGGGAACCCAGAAACCGTTCTGGCCCTGTCTCACAATAGCATTAATATCTCTTAACATGTAACTCCTATGACCATTTCGTTTCTTCCATATGAAAATAGACTCATCAAGGTTCATTTACATAGCTTATTCACTATTTAATTCCATTTCTACGAATTTTGGTGATTTTTCACATTCACGTCACTGCAGCTGGCAGCATCTGTTTTTAAGGTAGGTCTTACCTATTTGGTAGTCTCCATGAACCAACTAGTCTTTGCCATACATAGGTTCATATATGATCATTTTAACCATGCCAATGGCTGATCATATGACCAACATTCCCATTTCCAAGCCATAGCCACATCATGACACCAAATATATACATACAAACCACAATTATTCTAAGTTCATGTTCCTTTTCGAGCCATTTTCGCATGGCCGTACATACTTACATCACCACATATTTAACAAACAAGGGTAGTCCTATACATGCCATTTCAAGTTCAACCAAGAATTTATACCAAAATGGGGGCTTGATAGTGTGGATGACTTCGACTTCAACGATCCCGAATCCGATTGCTATCGGCGAAATCTAGAAAAGCGAGAGCCAAAGCAGCGGAGTAAGCATTTTATGCTTAGTAAGTCTCAAGGAATATAATCAACTCTAATTACAGCAATACATTCACATAGTTAAATGCATCATTTCATTAATGCGCATTCACATAATCATACTTACTTTACCATCCCAACTCTTATGTTCATACACAAATAACGGCTTCATTAAGGCCGATAACTCGCTCCATCATAGGAGCGGATATTCATACGCTCTTACTCCTAGCACGCAAAGCACACCGCACTTACCTTATCATTGGGAAATTTCACAAGTGCATTAGCTGAAATTTTCCAGCAAGCTCATAATTTTCAAATCACATACCTTCGGAGTTTATCCGGATGTCGGTACTCGTTCAATCGCCTTGGGACATAGCCCGGTTATGGTAACCCGCACCAAGGCCAACGGACTTTACCCGGATATCACGATTTGCACAAATGCCTTGGTCTTAGCCCGGATTTAACAACTTGCACGAATGCCTTGGTCTTAGCCGGATATAGCTACTAGCACAATTGCCTTGGTCTTAACCCGGATATAAATTTCAGCATAATTGTCTTCGGGCTTAGCCCGGATATCATTCAATTTCTCATGCACACATACATCAATAATCATTGGACATACATATTTCATTTTTGTTACTAAGGCTCAAACACAATTATAATCATTAGCATATTCGCCTTGGGACTTAGCCGGGTGGAATTCAAATACTCATACACACATGATCAATAATCATACACATCCATGTTTCATCTTACATAATTCAAGTAAGATCACTTCTTGAGGACTTACCTCGGATGTTGTCGAACGGCTTTTTCGGCTATTCGATCACCTTTTCCTTCCCTTGTCCAATTGTGGCCCTCTTAGCTCTTGAGCTAATTCAAACAAATTCAATTTATTAAAACCTCATTGTGCTTGCTTATGGCGAATATGACAAGGATTTTAAATGGTCATATGGCCACTCTTTAGCTTGAATACACAATGGTCATGCACATTTTATACTACATCAAGCAATTCAATACAATTTATTTGAGCATCAAGGAAATGCTAAGGCCTTCAATAGGCTACCCAAGGCGAATATTCATGTACATGTTGAGGCCAATTATGCACTTAATACCTCACAAAAACAGCATGCATTTTACTAGTTAATGCTTTGCATATTGTGGCTCAAAACTTATAATATAGCATCAAGCACTTATATGTGTGCTAGGCGAATTGGGCTTGAAATTTCACAATTATTCTTCAACATCTTCTTCTTTAAACCAACTTATTCATCACTTACTTCATAGCCAAAACATCATGTACAAACATATATATACAATATGAGCATGGCGAATTTTCAAGGTGTCCATAGCCATCCAAAAATACAAATTTTAACTAACATGCAAGAAGCATGAACCATGCTCATGAATGGCGAATATGACAATCATGCTCCTTTTCAACTTCAATCATGATAAATCAAAAGAAGGCTCAAAATCTTGCTCAAGAGTAGACAATCCATCATTGCATGCATCATCATCAAGCTTCACACTTAGCATGCAATGGCTTTATCACCATAACAACTTTGGCCAAATACCATTTCCATGGCTTAACAAAGATTTGAGCCATGGCTAACATGCACATCAAGTTAGCAACCAAAACATGCATGAAACTCCTAACACAACCTCATACATACCTTAATCTTGATGCAAACTTGGCCAAATCTCCTTCTAGATCTCTTCCAAACCAAGCATGAAGCAAAAATCCTCCTTCTTCCTTAGTTTTGGCTCAAAGAAAGGATGAACAAAATTTTTTTCTTTCCTTCTCTACAACTCACGGCAATGGGGGATTACCACACTCACACACATTTTTTTTCATTTTTTTTATCACCCATACACCTTTGTTTATTATTTCACCCTAATGCACCAACAAAACATGTTTCATGACATGTTTAGCCCATCCTCCCTTGTCATGGCCGGCCACCACCTATAAAAGGGGGAATTTGACATGCAAGTCCATTATTTTGCATGCATGCTTTAATTAGTCATCACACATTTCCCTATCATACTTTCAAAGTTCATTACTAAGTCCTTTCTTGTGGAATTCACCCTTATAACACTAAATCAATCATCATAAAATGTCATACATGAGCACACACATATTATAGGCATCAAAATAAATTTTTAATTATTTTTATGCCTCGGTTTTGTGGTCCCGAGACCACCTTCCGACTAGGGTCAATTTTGGGCTGTCACAATACCATAAGATCATTTACACAAAATAGGTATATTGCTATACATGCCATACTTAAATTTACAAGCCATTTACCAAAAATCTTTCGGATAGTGTGGTGAGCCTTGACCTATCCCGACTCTGAACGGCTTGTCCAAAACTACAATGAGTAAGAAGGAGGGAGTAAGCATAAATGCTTAGTAAGTTCATATGCAAATAATAAGTAACATAACAAACAGTTATACCAATCAACATTAGCATACATCACTAAAACACATATCACATTTCTGATCATTTTTCATCATCTTATTACCTTATAGTGGTTGTATCAATACTCAACCCGAGGGTTAAATACATACCTGTCCAAAATATCCATTTCATATCACTTACCAATACGTCTCTTTACATCTCGAATATTCCTCCATTTGAGTAGAACTTTACCCGTTGAACACATCGGAATATAATTCGGATACATGGATAACTTGCACATAAGTGCCATATATACAATCAAGCAATCATGTAACCCGCCCATAAGCGAACTCGGACTCAACTCAACGAGCTCGGGCGTTCGCATCCATAAGTGAACTCAGACTCAACTCAACGAGCTCGGATGCCTAGTTACATTTCACGAACTCGGACTCAACTCAACGAGTTCGGACATTCGCATCCATAAGTGAACTCGGACTCAACTCAACGAGTTCGGATGCTCAACCATCCTAGTGACATGTCACTTGTATCCTAATCTATTCCTAAGGTTCAAACGGGCTTTTTCCTCGAACACTTATCCTTGCCGTCTTCCGTAGAATGCCGAAATCAATACTCGGTAACAATTATATTTAACAAGTAGTTCACATGATTTACATATTATTTGAAATTAACCACAAAGCATACATTTCATAATAAAATTCAGCATAACATATAATTAACATCAATAACTTAAAAATAACCATTATGCTACATTATTTACACATGAACTTACCTTGGTACCAAAATAAAAAGATTTTGCAATTTAGTCCACAATCTTTTCTTTTCCTCGATCGCGACTTGAATCTCGTTTCTCTTGATCTATGATGCCAAATTAATCTTATTTAATACATACATTCATCAAAACAGCATTTATCTGAACTTTGGAAAAATTACACTTTTTCCCTAAACTTTTGCATAATTACACTTTTGCCCTAGGCTCGGAATTAAACTTTATTCCTTATTCTTATGTTTTATAACATGCTGATCACTTTTCTCTTCTATGGCAACATCAAATTCTCACTCTAACATGTACTTGTGACTATTAGGTATTTTTACCGATTAAGCCCTTTTACTCGTTTTTGCTTAAAATCAAGTAGTACAAGTTGTCTAACATAATTTAAAACCTCATATTCTATCATAAAACATCAAAATACACAAATTTCACCTATGGGTATTTTTCCAAATATAAACCCTAGGTTGAATTATTGCTAACATAAGCTTAATCGAGCTACCGGGATTCCAAAAACGTAAAGAACATTAAAAACGGGGCTTGGAATCACTTACTATGGAGCTTGGAAGCTTGAAACAAACCCTAGCTATGGAGAACCCTTGAAATTTCGGCCTAATGAAGAAGATGGACAAAAATTGCCTTTTAATTTTGTTTTTAATTCATTTTAATAACTAAATGACCAAAATACCCTTACTACTAAACTTTCCAAAAATTCCTTCCATGTCCTAATTTTGTCCATGAACTTAAAATTGGTCAAATTTCTATTTAAGACCTCCTCATTAATATTCCAAAACAATTTCATACTAAAAACTTCTAGAATGCAAGTTTTACAGCTTATTCGATTTAGTCCCTACTTTCAATTTAAGCACTTTAGGCATAGAATTTCATCACGAAATTTTCACACAATCATGAAATCATATCATAATCATCAAAATAATTATAAAATAATTATTTCTATCTCGGATTTGTGGTCACGAAACCACTATTCCGATTAAGCCCTAATTCAGGATATTACAACTAGGGTTACCGTAGGTTAAGATCATGCATGTGTTGCAAACTCACCGTAGCTCGTATGAGCTTACCGATATATGAATCATAAGAGCTTTCTGTTCTCAGCTCATATGAGCTTACTGTTCATCTCGTTAGAGCTTACCGTTTCAGCTCAATAGAGCTTACTGTCCATCAGTTCAGGATGAGCTTACTATTCATAGCTCGAAAGAGCAGTAAATGATAAGGAATTGACGTATTACTGATCTATATGTACTGTATATCACCCAAGTATCCCCCGAGATTCTAATAAGTTCAACGGTCATAAATTCTATTATATGGATGAAGTAATGTTTATACAAATGAGTTACGGTTTTCAAATGAATTATTGTTTATATGATTGGAAATGAAGTGTTACCAATGTTGTACATGATATATGAATTTGGTATGATGCAATGTATTGAGGTAATGGATGATTTCATGTATTTAAATAACTAACTTGTGATGAATGTTTGTGTTTAGGCATTTGGTAATTGAATTAAATACACTTTGATTATTTGCCTTGATTTTGGTATTTATGGTAAGTTTAATTTTGAATTATACGGGCTTACTAAGCTATAAAGCTTACTCTGTTTATTTTTCCATGTTTATAGAGGTTTGATAGCTCGCTCTTTCGGACAAGTCAGGGTTACGCATCACACTATCCAATTTTCGATTGGTACTTTTGAACTTGTAGATAATTGTAATTATGGCATGTATAGGCTAGTTATATTAGTAATAGTTATGGTTACTTGAGATTATGGTTTGGTACTTTTTGTGTATAAGTTAAGCCATGTGATTTGGCTAAACTTAATGTTATAATTTGGTATGTTTTGGCAAATAGTTGATGAAATGGAAATGTGCAAATGTGTTTGTTAGAAGGTAAACTTATGGATGGAAAATGTATGATATTAATTAAGCAATTGAACATTATGTGGAATTGGCATTAAATGTGTATGAAATGTTATGAAATGGATGCCTATTGTGTTGTAAAAATGTTACCATTTATGCTTTTGTTTACATTTGAAAATAGGGTGGCATAACGGCTTTGCAAATAGCTTATTTTTATCCACACGGGCAGAGACACGAGCATATGTCTCAGTCGTGTGTGACACACAGTCATGTTACACGGCCCTGTGTCCTCTGATGTTGAAATTGAATTGAAGTCAGTATGCTCCACACGATCTCACACACGGACGTGTGACTGGCCATGTGGTACAAGTCAGTATGTCCCCTAATTAGCACATGTCCTACCACACAGGCGTGTGATTTGGTCATGTTGCATATGTCAGTATACTCTCCAATTTTCACACGGCCTAGCAGACGGGCATGTCTTCGGCCGTATGATGTAAATCAGTATCATACGGGCTATTATTGATTGAAAACCTCCGAGAAATGTGTCTGAAGTTTGTAGTTTTCTGGGTTTAGTGGGCTATTACCAAAGATTCGTGAAAGGATTCTCGATGTTTGCGACACCGATGACACGACTGCTTCAAAAAGATGTAAAATTTGAATGCTCAGAAAATGTCAGCAGGGTTTCGAATAGTTGAAAGTACATTTAACTGAAGCACTAGTTTTGGTTCAACCAAAATCGAGGAAAGAATTTATGATTTATAGTGACGCGTCATTAAATGGTTTGGGATGTGTTTTGATGGAAGAAGGAAAAGTTATAGCTTATGCTTCTTGACAATTGAAATCGCATGAAAAGAATTATCTGACACATGACTTAGACTTGGCTGTAATTATGTTCACATTGAAGATTTGGCGACACTACTTATACGATGAGAAATGTCACATTTATACGGATCACAAAAGCTTAAAATATTTGATGTCACAGAAGGATTTGAATTTGCAACAACGAAGATGACTTAAGTTATTGAAAGATTATGAATTTGTGATTGATTATCACCCGAAAAAGCTAATGTTGTTGCTAATGCCCTAAGCCGAAAATCTTTGTTTGCTTAAGAGCGATGAACACCTAATTGATGATTTGTGATGATGGGTCTATATTAGCTGAATTAAAAGCTAAATTGGTATTTCTTCAACAAATCTGTGAATCTCAGAAAAATGATCGTGAATTGCAAGCTAAACGAACTTAATGTGAGAATATCCCTGATTTAGAGTTTCAAATTGGAGTTGATGATTGTTTAAGGTTCCGAAATAGAATTTGGATACCGAGAAATTTAGAACTCATTCAAAATATTTTACATGAAGCACACCATAGCTACTTCTCTGTTCACCTGTAATATCCTGATTTTGGGCCTAGTCGGAATAGTGGTTTCGTGACCACAAAATCCGAGATATAAATAATTATTTTATGATTATTTTAAGGTCTATGATATGATTGCATGATTGTGTGAAAATTTCGTGAAGAAATTTTATGCATAAAATGCTTAATTTGAAATTTGGGACTAAATTGAATAAATTGCAAAACTTGTGTTCTAGAAGTATTTTGCATAAAATTGAATTAGATTATTAACTAGAGGTCCTTAAAGAGTAATTTTACCAATTTCTAAGTCTATGGACAAAAATTGGACATGGATGGAATTTTGGAAAGTTTAGTAGTAAGGGCATTTTGGTCATTTAGGGTAAAATGAATTAAAATACACAATTAAAAGCCAATTTTGCTCATCTTCAACCCCATGGCCGAATATAGCAAGGAGAAACCATGGATAGGGTTTTCAAGCTTCCAAGCTCGATTGTAAGTCCGTTCTAGCCTCGTTTTTAATGATTTTTACGTTTTTGGAGTCCCGGTAGCTCGATTTAGCTTATGCTAGCAATAATTTAACCTAGGGTTTATATTTGGAAAAATACCCATAGGTGAAATTTGTGTATTTTGGTGTTTTATGATAGAATATGATGTTTTAAATTATGTTAGACAACTTGTGCTACTCGGTTTTAAGTGAAAACGAGCAAAAGGGTTTAATCGGTAAAAATACCTAATAGTCATAAGTACATGTTAGAGTGAGAATTTTATGTTGCCATAGAAGGGAAAAATGATCAGCATGTCATAAAACATAAGAAAATAGGCTGAATTTTAATTTACGAGCTTTGGGGCAAAAGTGTAAATATGCAAAAGTTTAGGGGCAAAATTGTAATTTTTCCAAAATATGATTTTGGGTCAATTTGAATAATGTGAGTCCTAATTAGACTATATTTTAAATGATAGAGCAAGGAAAACTGAAATTCGGGCTAAAATGGGGAAAATACCAAGTTGTGGACGAAATGGTAAAAATAGCCATTTTCGCATACGAGGTAAGTTCATATGTAAATGTTGGTAACATAGTTATTATTTTAAATGTTTTAATGTTTTTAAATGATATGATAATTATTATGAAATATTATACTTGTGATAATTTTTGATAATATGTCAAATTATGTGATATACTTGGAAAATGTGAAATACTACCGAGTATCGTATCGGCATTCCGTAGAAGATGGTTGAGACACATGATTGGGAAAAAGGTCCGTTGAACCTCGTGAATGGATTAGGATACAAGTGACATGTCACTGGGATATTTGGGCATCCGAACTCGTTGAGTTGAGTCCGAGTTCACTTATGGATGCGAGCGTCCGAACTCGTTGAGTTGAGTCCGAGTTCGTGAGATGTAACTAGGCATCCGAACTCGTTGAGTTGAGTCCGAGTTCACTTATGGATGCGAACGCCCGAGCTCGTTGAGTTGAGTCTGAGTTCACTTATGGGCGGGTTACATGGTAGCTTGGCTACATATGTGGCACTTATGTGCAAGTTATCCATGTATCCGAATTATATTCCGATGTGTTCAACGGGTAAAGTTCTACTCAAATGGAGGAATACTCAAGATGAAAGGGACGTATTGGTAAGTGTTGTGAAATGGATACTTTGAACAGGTATGTACTTAACCCTATGGTTGAAAACTCGATATAACAACAATATGGTAAGATGATAAATGAAAAGGTGATATGAATGTCTTGGTGATGATTATGCAAATGATGTTTTATGTTTGCTTATATGGTTATGTTACTTGCTATTTGCATGTGAGCTTACTAAGCATTTATGCTTACTCCCTCCTTTTCATTCCTTGTAGTGTTGACAAGCCAGCTCGGAAATCGGAAACGGTCGGAGGCACGCCACACTATCCAGTATACCATCTTGGCATAATGGCTTGTATATTTTGAGTATGGCATGTATAGCATTATAATCATTTTGTATATATGGTCTTATGATATGGTTATTGAGTGGTATGGAAATAGAAATGCTTGGTAATGATTAGCCATTGGAATGGCTAATCATGATCATATTTGGTATTATGTATGTCAAATTGCTAGCTAATCCATGGAAATCATGAAATAGGTAAAATTTACCATAAAATAGATTCAGACAGCAGCAGTGATGTGAGTTTAAAAAATCACTAAAAATAGTAGAAATAGAATTAAATAATGAATAAGTTATGGAATTGAAGTTTGATGAGTCTATTTTCATATGGAATAAGCAAAACAGGTATATGAGCTATATTTTATGAGATGTTTAAATTTTTGTGAAACAGGGCCAGAGCGATTTCTGGATCCCATGTTCTGAATTTGGAAATTCACCATAAATTTTACAAAGATAATTAGAAGTCATGCTTTATATGTACAGATTCCTTATTGAGTCTAGTTTTATTAGAGATAAACGGCATAGTCATTGAAGCTCTGTACAGGGAGATATCTGATTCGTAATACACTGAGGTCAGAGTAGTTGAACCCTGAAACAGGGGAGACTTTAACTAATAAACTGTACTAATTGGCCCAACCAAAAATTCTAGAAAAAAATTAGTAGATATATATATGAGTCTAGTTTCAGGAAAAATTTACGGAATTGGATTTCGAGTTTCGTAACTTGAGATATGATTTTTAAAGCAACTGTGATGCAGTTAGCCAGCTTGTCTGGAAATTTTAAAATGAATTGTATGAGCTGTTTAATTAATGAATTAAGTCCGTTAACACCTCGTGTTCGACTCGCAACGGTCTCGGTGCACGGGTGTTACATTTAGTGGTATCGAGCAGGTTTAGTCGGTTCTCGGACTAACCTAGCATGTGTAAAAGTTTAGCTATACATGCCACCGGGTGCGTGATAGTGTGATGTCTTCCGACGCGTATAAGTACCGTCTTATTTAGACAGGTACTCTCCAACCGAAATGTGCCGACCATGTTCAATGTTATGTGAAGATATTTGAGTAAAATTATGATTATGATAAGTCTCGGTTCAAAAAGTATGAATAAAAGTTTATGATACATATGTGATAATATGTGAGATGAAAGTTCATGTTGTGATAAATATCTATATTTGCTTAATGCTCATACGATGTAGTGTATGTAGCTTACTTGATAAGATGAACGGAATAAATAAAAAGTAGTAGAGGTATGAATAAAGGTCATAATATCATAATACGAATGAAAATGTCCTTGTCTTGATTGGACGTTGAATGTTGATGAATGTTAATGATATACAATTTTTTATGAGATAAAGGATTATAATGAAATGAACTTATCTATGTTAAATTGTTGGACTGAATTGTATGATTGTAATGATATGTACATGATGATGCACGAAATGAAAGTTGTGATTGTGATGCAAATATTTATGTTTGTTTGGCCTTATATAATGTCATGAGCATGAATTAATTTAATTAAATGAATGGATAAGTAAAGCTATCTAGAAAACATCGAATGTATGCATAAGTATATTGTCTAAATGGGACAATAGGAAAATTGGTGTAAGCCAACATGAATGAATGACATGATTTTGATGATGTTTCTATGATGATGGAAGTTGTGTCATATGTGTATGTATAAGAAAGTCGAGTTAGAGGTCCTACAACCCCTCCCCCTTACCAAAGTGGTACTTATAATGGAATTTCATGAGATTTGTATTGAATAAGTTTCTTGTTGAAAACCCAAAGAGTTTAGTGATAGAATAATTATAAGTATGATCCGAGATTGAAAATGAGCTGATAAGTAAAGTCAGAGCCAGAAAGTATCTGATTGATATAAAGATTATTGGAATTATGCACTGTCCCAGTTAGAGAAGGAATTCTCTTTGGTAAATCGAATTACTCAAGTGCAAGGTCGAGAAAAGTGTAAATCGAAATTTATTCAGAACTGACATTCTTTAGTGAATGATTTAATATGAAATTTGTGACGGCAGAACTAGTTGGGGAAATGATATTTCAAATGTGAATTATCCGAGTGTGACAGTTATGACCGGATGATTTAGCGATCTCTTTTGAGATGTTCTATGTGTTCACCCGTTCTCAGAAATATTTCTATGGCTATTGATCTTCTGAAGAAATTCTTGTTATATGGGAATGTCTTCTAATTTGGTGTTGGATGAAAGCATTGGTAGTCTGACTGGTTTATAATTTATATTGCTCTATTTCATCGGGTATTCTATTTCATTTAAATCGATAAGAATTGATGAGAGAATTCATATGATATTATGATTCTGTTTCTTCTACTTGATGCTTCATCTGATATATATGTATGGGAAGATATATTGATCTTGTTATATTTGATTTCAGTGGGATTAAATAATGTTTTCTTTTGGACTTTCTTTCTTTGAAGAATTATCGAGTATTCTCGTATTTTCTCTATGAATTTGGTTTTCGATTCTCCCATAGTATCGTATCTTGGGTTTCTTTATCCCGGATCTCTTTATTCGGATTTCTTTATTCGGGTTTCTATCTTGGATTTCTTTATTCGGTTTTCTTGTTATCTTTGTTCCATAATTTGTCAATTATGACTCATGTTCAAGTACATTCTTCATTTCGTGATAATCATGTCAAATATGACTATACTTCTAATTTGATCTTGGTAATGTGGTGATTTTAGTATTGGGATTTTTCTAATTTCGTAAGGATTTGACATCAAGTAAAGGCATAGGTGATAAAAGCGCGAGTTTTAGTCGGTATGGTAAATTATTTATTTGAAAGATTTCATGTGACAATTATGTCGATTATTTTTCCCAAGTTTGATAATAGAATTTCATTTTGTACAGATCAAAGAGTAAATAGTTTGAACGAGAAGTCTATATTTATTAGAAAGAGTTGAATATTAGTTTAAGTCACTACGAATGATAAGGTTTCCATCTTGTGAAAGCTGAAAAGTTTATTACATGTTGACAGAGTTCGGATAGATGAGAATATTGGTAACCGAACGTCTAAACTAGACTAGTCTACATTGAGCAAAGACTTCCTGACTTTCAGTAATGTATTGTTGTATGAATTGTGATGTGTTTCAAGACAGTGAGGTAATGTGATAGTTTAGAGCATCCGATGTTACATAAAATCGGAGTTGTTAAAGGGGTTAAAGCCGAGCATTGGGATCTATCAAAATTATCCTTGTCAATGTTGATATTGGGATGGAAATGAGAAGGATTATTCTTGAGGCCATATCAGAATTATTTCTATGGCGGAAAGAGGAAAATGTGATGTATCCTATTGTTAAATGTTTGGCGAGATCTATAAATCACATCTCGTATTGAATGAATTCCTACTCATCGATTCATGGAATTTCGTGTCTCTTTGATTGTCGGATTTCTTGGAATTTCGGTCTCCATTAAATCAAGTTGAGATCCGTGTTTTATGTCATGATATCATGGGAAATTGAGAAGGGTTGAAAATTTAAGAACAGTTGAGAGTTGAGACGTAAGCTTTTAGATCATATGAGAAATTGAAGAGATGTATTGGAGGTACAGTCTAAGTGCAAGTTCTTGGCACCAAATATGAGATTAAAAGTGAAGACCACTTTTCGGTAAGATTTTCGGGACGAAAATCCTCAAGGGGGAGAGTTGTAATATCCCGATTTTGGGCCTAGTCGGAATAGTGGTTTCGTGACCACAAAATCCGAGATATAAATAATTATTTTATGATTATTTTAAGGTCTATGATATGATTGCATGATTGTGTGAAAATTTCGTGAAGAAATTTTATGCATAAAATGCTTAATTTGAAATTTGGGACTAAATTGAATAAATTGCAAAACTTGTGTTCTAGAAGTATTTTGCATAAAATTGAATTAGATTATTAATTAGAGGTCCTTAAAGAGTAATTTTACCAATTTCTAAGTCTATGGACAAAATTGGACATGGATGGAATTTTGGAAAGTTTAGTAGTAAGGGCATTTTGGTCATTTAGGGGTAAAATGAATTAAAATACACAATTAAAAGCCAATTTTGCTCATCTTCAACCCCATGGCCGAATATAGCAAGGAGAAACCATGGATAGGGTTTTTCAAGCTTCCAAGCTCGATTGTAAGTCCGTTCTAGCCTCATTTTTAATGATTTTTACGTTTTGGAGTCCCTAGAGCTCGATTTAGCTTATGCTAGCAATAATTTAACCTAGGGTTTATATTTGGAAAAATACCCATAGGTGAAATTTGTGTATTTGGTGTTTTATGATAGAATATGAGGTTTTAAATTATGTTAGACAACTTGTGCTACTCGGTTTTAAGTGAAAACGAGCAAAAGGGTTTAATCGGTAAAAATACCTAATAGTCATAAGTACATGTTAGAGTGAGAATTTTATGTTGCCATAGAAGGAAAAATGATCAGCATGTCATAAAACATAAGAAAATAGGCTGAATTTTAATTTACGAGCTTTGGGGCAAAAGTGTAAATATGCAAAAGTTTAGGGGCAAAATTGTAATTTTTCCAAAATATGATTTTGGGTCAATTTGAATAATGTGAGTCCTAATTAGACTATATTTTAAATGATAGAGCAAGGAAAACTGAAATTGGGCTAAAATGGGGAAAATACCAAGTTGTGGACGAAATGGTAAAATAGCCATTTTCGCATACGAGGTAAGTTCATATGTAAATGTTGGTAACATAGTTATTATTTTAAATGTTTTAATGTTTTTAAATGATATGATAATTATTATGAAATATTATACTTGTGATAATTGTTTGATAATATGTCAAATTATGTGATATACTTGGAAAATGTGAAATACTACCGAGTATCGGTATCGGCATTCCGTAGAAGATGGTTGAGACACATGATTAGGAAAAGGTCCGTTGAACCTCGTGAATGGATTAGGATACAAGTGACATGTCACTGGGATATTTGGGCATCCGAACTCGTTGAGTTGAGTCCGAGTTCACTTATGGATGTGAGCGTCCGAACTCGTTGAGTTGAGTCCGAGTTCGTGAGATGTAACTAGGCATCCGAACTCGTTGAGTTGAGTCCGAGTTCACTTATGGATGCGAACGCCTGAGCTCGTTGAGTTGAGTCCGAGTTCACTTATGGGCGGGTTACATGGTAGCTTGGCTACATATGTGGCACTTATGTGCAAGTTATCCATGTATCCGAATTATATTCGATGTGTTCAACGGGTAAAGTTCTACTCAAATGGAGGAATACTCAAGATGAAAGGGACGATTGGTAAGTGTTGTGAAATGGATACTTTGAACAGGTATGTACTTAACCCTATGGTTGAAAACTCGATATAACAACAATATGGTAAGATGATAAATGAAAAGGTGATATGAATGTCTTGGTGATGATTATGCAAATGATGTTTTATGTTTGCTTATATGGTTATGTTACTTGCTATTTGCATGTGAGCTTACTAAGCATTTATGCTTACTCCTCCTTTTCATTCCTTGTAGTGTTGACAAGCCAGCTCGGAAATCGGAAACGGTCGGAGGCACGCCACACTATCCGTATACCATCTTGGCATAATGGCTTGTATATTTTGAGTATGGCATGTATAGCATTATAATCATTTTGTATATATGGTCTTATGATATGGTTATTGAGTGGTATGGAAATAGAAATGCTTGGTAATGATTAGCCATTGGAATGGCTAATCATGATCATATTTGGTATTATGTATGTCAAATTGCTAGCTAATCCATGGAAATCATGAAATAGGTAAAATTTACCATAAAATAGATTCAGACAGCAGCAGTGACGTGAGTTTAAAAATCACTAAAATAGTAGAAATAGAATTAAATAATGAATAAGTTATGGAATTGAAGTTTGATGAGTCTATTTTCATATGGAATAAGCAAAACAGGTATATGAGCTATATTTTATGAGATGTTTAAATTTTTGTGAAACAGGGCCAGAGCGATTTCTGGATCCCATGTTCTGAATTTGGAAATTCACCATAAATTTTACAAAGATAATTAGAAGTCATGCTTTATATGTACAGATTCCTTATTGAGTCTAGTTTTATTAGAGATAAACGGCATAGTCATTGAAGCTCTGTACAGGGAGATATCTGATTCGTAATACACTGAGGTCAGAGTAGTTGAACCCTGAAACAGGGGAGACTTTAACTAATAAACTGTACTAATTGGCCCAACCAAAAATTTTAGAAAAAAATTAGTAGATATATATATGAGTCTAGTTTCAGGAAAAATTTACGGAATTGGATTTCGAGTTCCGTAACTTGAGATATGATTTTTAAAGCAACTGTGATGCAGTTAGCCAGCTTGTCTGGAAATTTTAAAATGAATTGTATGAGCTGTTTAATTAATGAATTAAGTCCGTTAACACCTCGTGTTCAACTCCGGCAACGGTCTCGGGTACGGGGTGTTACATCACCCGAGAAGTACTAAAATTACAATGATTTGAAACAGTTTTATTGGTGGCAAGGAATGAAACGAGATATCTTAAAGTTTGTTTCTAAATGTTTAATTTGTCAACAAGTCAAAGCTGAACATCAAGTACCATTGGGCTTACTACAGCCTGTGATGATTCCTAAGTGGAAATGGGATAGAATTACAATGGATTTTGTGTCGAAATTGCCCTTAACTCCAAAAAAGAAGGATGCTAGCTGGATTGTAGTTGATCGACTAACAAAATCTGCCCATTTCATACCGGTACGTACAGATTACTCACTTGACAGATTGGCTGAATTGTACATTTTTGAGATTGTTCGATTACACAGAGTGCCACTATCCATTATTTCTGATAGAGATCCGAGATTTACGTCACGATTTGGGAAGAAATTACAATAAGCTCTAGGTACAAAATTGAATTTTAGTACTGCTTTTCATCCTCAGACTAACAGCCAAACTGAGAGAGTTACTTAGATTCTCAAAGACATGTTGAGATGTTGTATTTTAGAGTTTGAGGGTAGTTGGGAAAAATACTTATCGTTGATTGAATTTTCGTTTAACAACAGTTTTCAAATGAGTATAAAGATGGCACCGTACAAAGCTTTGTATGGTCACAAATGTCGAACTCTGCTATACTAGACTGAACTAAGTGAGAAAAAGATTCACGGGGTTGAACTGATCAGAGAAACTGAATAAAAAGTGAGAACAATTCGTGATAGTTCAAAAGTAGCTTCAGATCAACAAAAATCCTACGCAGATTTGAAACGCAAAGAAATTGAGTTTCAAGTTAGCGACCGAGTATTTTTAAAGGTGTCACCATGGAAAAAGGTTCTTCGATTCGGTTGTAAAGGAAAGTTGAGTCCGCGTTTCATTGGTCCATATGAGATTATTGAGAGAATAGGGCCTGTAGCGTATCGACTAGCTTTACCATTAGAACTTGAAAAGATTCATAATGTCTTTCACGTTTCTATGCTATGTCGATACATGTAACAACCCGATTTTAGGGCTAGTCAGAATAGTGGTTTCGAAACCACAGATCTGACATAGAAAATTTTGTTTTTTTATATTTTTATGGTCTACATTTTCACAGAATGATTTCATAAAAATTTCGTTCAAAAATTTTGACGTTTGATACTCAATTTAGTAAAAAAGACTAAATTGTCAAATGTGAAAAAGTTGAGTTCTATATGTTGAGGTTCCAATTGCTATCAGATTTTAAATTAGAGGTCCTTATATGATAATTAGACCATTTTTTAAGTTAGTGGACAAAAATGGACATGGTGAGATAAAATTTTAAAATTTGGCAAAAAGGGCATTTTGGTTATTTGGTAAATAAAAGAATGAAAAGGGACAATCAAGTCAAAATTGTGTCCATCTTCTCCTCCCTTGGCCAAAAATCTCAAGCTCACCATAGCTAAGGTTTTTTCAACTTTCAAGCGCATTCTATCCCCGTTTGCAATGTTCTTTAAGCTTGATAGTAAGTGCATTCTAGCCCCGTTTTTAATGTTCTTTAAATTTTTGAAGTCCTTGTAACCCGATTTACCTATTTCTACCATTATTTTGAGGTAGGGGTCATGTTTAAAAATTTACCCATGTGTGACATGCATGTGTTTTGATGTTTAATGGGAGAAAATGAAAGTTTAATGTGTAATAAACAACTTTTACTAAGCGATTTTTCATGAAAATACGTAAAAAGGACCTATTTGTAAAAAGATGTAAAATGGGTAGTAAAAATTTGATTTGATGAAGAATGTGGGCTGATATGAGCATGTATATGGTTCAACTAGGCTTGGGTAACAAAGAAATTGAATACATTTCATTTAACGAGCCTAAGGTCTAATTTGTAAAAGTGTGAAACTTTAGGGCCAAAAAGGTAATTTTGCCATGATGTGATGTTTAGAATAATTTGAGTAATTTGAATATAAAGTAAGCTAAATTTACTGTTATAGATCAAGAAAAACGAAGTTCGGACCTTGACCAGGAAAAGATTAAGGTGTTTGACGATTAAATCCATTTCTCCTATTTTTATACCGAGGTAAGTTCATATGTAAATAATGCATCGTTATTTACGCTTTAATTTTTTTTAATATCGTATGAATTGTAATTTACTTTTTGAATGAATTTGATAAAGTTCAACAAGAGAGAAAATTTCTGGTTGAACCTTAGGAATAGTTAGGATACAAATGTCATTGCATTAGGGTTAGCTGAAATTAGGTGTAAGACCATATCTGGGATATGACATTGATATGAGATTTCATGTAAGACCATAGTTGGGTTAATGGCATCGATATGAGATCCCACATAAGACCATATCTAGGATATGGCATTGGTATGATACTATGCATGTGAGATATCCCAAGTATACTTTAGTAATCCAAGTGGTTCAATGGGTAACTTAACAGTCATGTTAAACTTATGAAAGATTATGATATGTTGTGGGAGATAATGGTATGTTGTAAGTTGATACAGGTATGTACACAGAACTTATGCTTAATGAGCTTGATATGTGATGAACCCTTGGTGTGGTATGATTGAGTAGGTTATGATGTTAAGGTTTTAATGACATCTATGCTAAGTTTGATCATGAAAGTTTATAACGATATTTATGATAATTTACTTCATATAATTATATGTTAAAGTGTGTTTATGATGCCTACTATTTGTATAGGAACTTACTAAGTTTTAAAGCCTACTTATTTTCTTTTTCCCTTGTCTTATAGTGTCACCAAGCCAGCTTGGGATCAAAGATGGTCAGAGATCCATTCACACTATCAAAATTATTATTTTAGGTACTTATGATTACATTATTTTGAGTATAGCATGTATAGGGACTTGGTCATTTTGTTATGTGTCATAGGTGATTTGGCCAAAAGTGTTGGCTTATGTTATTTGATAATTCATTTTGTGAATAGCCATTGAAATTGTCTAATATTGGCTTAAGTATATATATATATATACATATGATGATGACGTTCATGAATGTGGATATTGCATGGTTTGAGATGATAAGTACAAGATGTTGTATGTGATAGAAAATAGCATGTAACTGATGTGCGAATGACTTGGTTGTGGCTGATTTGATTGTATGAATACACTTGGATTTGTGTTGGTTGTTGTCGTGTAGGTTGGTGCAAGTAAGGGTGGCAAAATGGCTTGGTAAATAGCCTTATTTTTGTCCACATGGGTAGACACAAGGGCGTGTGTCTAGGCCATGTATGACACACGGCTTGCCCTATGGGTGTGTGATTCAGCCATGTGTCCTTTGCATTTTTGAATTTTAGCTACGAATTGGCCACACAGGCAGAGACACGACCGTGTGTCTCAGCTGTGTGAAGGACACAGCGCAGGGACATGGGTGTGTGCCCAGGGCGTGTGAAGTCTGCAACTATTTTATGAAAAATTATGAAATTTAAATTGCCCACACTGTAACAGCCCGGTTTAGACCCTAATCGGAACAGCAATTTTGGGACCACAAATCTGAGTCAAAAAATATTTTAATATTATTCTTCGTTATGAGTTAATATCTGTGAAAGTTACATATGAAAATTTGATCGTTTGTGTGTTTAATTTAGAAAAAGGACTTAATTGCGTAAAATGTAAAAATGGCTAGCTATTTGTTAAAGGTACTTAAGTGGTATGTCTTATTAAAGAAGAGGTCCTTATGATGCAATTAGACCATAACTAAGGTTAATAGGGATTAATGACCATCTATTAAATGATTTTATAAAGTTTTAAGTAAGGTTAATTTGGTAATTTATAATTTAATAAAATAAAATGAAATATGGCTTCATAATCGCCTTCATCAACCGAAAATCAAAAGAAAAAGAAGAGAAAAAGGGTCATTAGGGTTCGGCACTAATCTTGGACAATTGAGGTATGATTTTTTATCCATTTTTGATAATTTCTACGTTTTTTGTAATCGTTGCTTAGCAATCTTTCAAGCCCATGCCTCAATTTCTGAATTTGACTATGATTTTGAGTTGTGCCATTGTTGATAATGTGAGTTTTATGAAGTTAGATGATAGAAAATGAAAGATATGTGTTAGATTACTATATTTTGTGTTGGGATTTTTGATGAATTTTAGTATTTTGGACTAAATTGTGAAAATGAGAAATTGAGGGGATAAAATGTAAAATAAATGAAATTTGTGGATTTATATGAGCTAAAGGAAAATTCGGCTAGGCATTTGTGAAATGAAATTATGCATATTTTGTGATTTTATGAAATAGGGACTAAAACGTTAAAATGTGAAAATGTGAAAATGTAAGCGCTAATTGTAAAATGCCATAAATATGTGTTTATGGATTGAATTGAATGACTAGTTGAATAAAAGAGTTAAATTTGGATTTATATAGATCAAGAACCAAAGAAAACAGAATTAGATCGGGGATCGTCAAGGATCATCACCACACTATCAAACTTATCTTGGGTACCTTTTGAAAGTGTAAATATTAAAGTATGGTCATGTGATTAAATATTTAGCCATGTGATTTGGCTTGGTTTTGGTTGTGTTTATAAATGCCTTTTGAATATAATCTATGTGATACAATATTGCCAGTATGATGTATTCTTGGATGGCCAAAGAGAATTGGTCAATTTGGTAAGATTATGGCATGAGATTGAATGAAGTAAATTGAGGTTATGTAATATATGTTTTGTTATGACTTTGGCTTATGAATTGGCATGATTTGGTATGGATATAAGCATGAGATTGGTTGTTATTAATATAGCATGAATGGTGTATGTTTTGGTTATGTATTGGTTGGAATTTGCTATGAAATTATTTGGTTTTGATCTTGTAGGGAGGACCCAAAATTAGGGTGGCAATTTGGCCTTGTAAATGGCCTATTATTGCCCACATGGGCAGGGACAGGGGCGTGTGTCTCTACCGTGTTGTTCGAGGGCCATATCAAAATGAGCCTGAATAGACCACACGGTCGCACACACGGGCGTGGTCCAAGCCGTATGGCCAAGTCAGTTTTGAGCACGTGCTAGACACACAGGAGTGTGAGTGGCCGTGTGACCCAAGTTAGTAGCCTCCCTAATTTTCACAAGGCCTGGCACATGGGCGTTTCTTATGGCCATGTGGACAAGTCAGTATGTATGCTCTGTTTCGCCACAGCCTAGACACACTGGCGTGTCTACTGCCGTGTGAGGCACACAGCCTGTTCACACAGGCGTGTGACCTCTGTAACTTAGAAAAATTGTTTAGTTTTTGAAAAAATTTGTATGTGTTCGGTTTAGTCCCGACCTCTTCCTGATGCATGTTTAGGGTCTCGTTAACCTAAGAAAGGGACTTTATGTTGATATTTCACTTTGATATGATAATGTATAACTTTTGATTGTGAAATCTTCTGATATGTTCAGTAATGCCTCTTAACCCTAGTCCGGAGATGGATACAGGTTAGGGGTGTTACACACACGGCCTAAGCACACAAGCGTATGACTTGGCCGTGTGACCACAATTTGTTGATGACGTCATAAAAAAAGAGTTACACGGGTTAGGGACACAGCCGTGTGTGACCACACGGCCTACCCACACGGGCGTGTTATAAGCCATATAGGTGTGTGACCCCTGTTTTGATGAAAATTTTCTAAGTGTTGGGAAGTTTTCTAAAGTTCTCGGTTTAGTCTCGAACCACTTCCAATGTATATTTTGGGCCTCGTAGGCTTGTTTAAGGGACGATATGAATATTTTTGAAAAGTTTTAAATTTGAGTGGAAATTCACGTCTTGGTTTTGAACGTTTATTTGAGATTAAGCCCGATAATGCCTTGTACCCTGTTCCAGCGTAGAATATGGGTAAGGGGTGTTACAATACAGATTGATCTGTCACATGTGATTTCTCCAGTAGATGTTGAGATTCAAGCTGATTTGATGTATAGCGAAGAACCGATTAGGATTTTAGCTCATGAAATCAAAGAATTGAGAAATAAACGTGTAATGCCCCGAATGTTTGGGCCTAGAAGTGTTGGGCCTTGTGCATGAAAGCCACTAAAAGACTACACATAAAACTTTATGTGTGCAAGAAATATCACAAATAAAATGTTTGCTCTATCGGTTAAGTAATTTAGGAGTAGTTGGGAGTGTGTTAGAAGTCCTGGGTTCAAATCTGGGCTTTAGCAAAATTTTTAGTTTTCCTCTTAAATGAATTCTGGCGTTAGCAGGTGAGCCTTGTATTTAATTGTGATTAAAAAGTGTCTCAAATGAGCTTGTGGTCCTGTGGTAAGTGGCATGTGGTAGTTGCTTGAGGTCTAAGGTTCAAGTCTTGACAAGGTACAAAGAGTATTTATTTTGCTACTCTTGCCATATGAGAAGCAGAAGTGCACTAGAACTCTGCAAGGTGGAATTTGAATTGGTCAAAGAGTGGAGGGTGGAGTAAGTCAAGGAAGAGATTAAGGAGGATTTTTAGGAGGGATAGGGGAAGAAAATTAAGGGATTTTTTTATGAGGGGAAGAGTTATGGACGTTGGTGGACATCAACCACTAAGGAATTCGGCTTAATAGTGGAAGGGTGACTCTCCATTTCGGGTTTTTGGCTACTCTTTGTTCTGAAGCTGAATGTAGTGTTGATTTTTGGATATTTTCTTCCGTTTTGTGCTCTTTTCACTACTTTTTGGTTTCCTTGTTACCATTTTTCTCTTAACTCTCCATCTCCAATCAACACTTTCGGTTGTTCTCCCTCTAGTTGATTATGCCATTTTCTCCTCTTTCGTCTCTCTTGTTCTCCATTTTTGCTTTTAGCTTTTGATTACCCATACTTCTCCTCTCGGTTAGGCCTCAAACTATTTCTCTTTTCTTTTGATCTCTTGCCAAATAACCTTTATCATCTCATCTCTTCTTGTCATCCTTTCACCATTAATATTTGAGTCGTTACCGCATTGTTCTCTCCCTACTTCTGCTTTTGATTTTTACAGTTGATCTTTGGTTAATAGGTAAGTTGTTTAATTTCTATTCTTTCTACTATCATCTATTTCTTTAAGTTTCTAGGTCGAATACTATTTCCCTAGCTCTCTCTTTTTTTCGAGTTTCTTTTCTCTTTTCACTTTTGAGAGTAGTCGAATCTTCCATCTCAAGGGTGGGTGTTCCTTTTTGAGCCTTGGTGTTAGGGCATACTTTGGTAGGCCGATTAGTGGTATCTCTTCACTTTCGGTCAACATTTCAGTAAGTGTTATACAGTTGGTGCAAACCTTTGATCGGTCAATAATTGGATTTGGTTGTTAAAGGTCAATTGTATTGTAGGATATATCTAAAGGGGATCTGTAGACTATCTCTTGTAAAGGATTAAGTGTGAGATTTGTAGGCGATCGACCAAGGTAGGTGATTAGAACCTCTTCGTTAAGTGGGATAGACGGGGAATGTTAAAATTTTGTTGTTAGGAGACTTATGGTATATCTTAACTGAATCAGGGTTCGTAGCTTGTGGATCTTAGCGCAGTTTTCGCAAACAGGTGTGTATTCCATACTGATTGGACTGTAAATCGGCAATAGCCGAAAAGCCGAAGAGTCAAAACTTTGGCATTTGAGGCCTCACGAGCGTGTGATCGCTCGTAGGGTAAACCGATCCCACAAATCATGGGTGATAGACTGTAAAGGCCACCATGAGAGTTTTCGTGGGCTTGGGCCATTATGGGCCACATTGGGTCGAAATGGGCCATGTGGGCCCAATGGGCTTGTGGGCCCCACACAGATTAAATCCATGGTAAGTGATAAATATTGGACTGGGCTATATAGGTCACATAGCCGTAACTGAATTTGGGCTAAATAGGCCACACGAGCGTGTAGGCCCACTTGGGCTAAGTAATGGGCCTTGGGCCCATTTACACTATTATGATCATTTAGGTTATCTGTGTCGCTCGAGGCAACTGTAGACCTTCAAAAAGGTCGTTATCTGAACTGAAACCCCTATAGGGTAAAATGATCGTAATGCCCCTATAGGGTAAAATGACCGTAATATCCCTATATGGTAAAATAACGATTATGCCCTTATGTTTCGTATGACTGATGTGCTTATGATTTACATATATGATTGTATTGAGTATGACTTTGCATACACATAATATTTATGACATGACATACTGCATGGGGTTGGGATTTTGATATAGAGGAATTACTGTACTGGTGACTATGTCACATTCACTGTTACTGGTGGCTATGCCACAATTACTGATACTGGTAGCTTTGCCACATTTACTGTTTCTGGCAGCTATGCTGCATTATTATTATTGGCAACGTTGTTGCATTATTGGTGTGCTGGTTGAGTGGCTCGATTTATATCCCCACTTGGTGTGTTGGTTGGTACCGGTGGTGTGCTGGCTGGATTTTGGTGGGATGCATAATTCCATTACACTGTAATGATACTGTATTGGGCTTAGGCTACACTATTATTGTATAGGCCTGAGGCCCAAACTGTACTGATACTGAATAGGGCTCAAGCGCAGACTATTACTGATCTGGGCTTAGGCCCATACTGTGTTATTCACCATTTGTTTAATATTGGGATTACACACTGAGTCTTCATAAACTCACCCCCTTCTTTTCAACTGTACAGGTAATCCCCAGCTTTAGACGATTTGGTGCGGCGAGGGACTTAGAGGTGGCCATACAACTACTGTGTCTTACATTTGACTTTATTTAATTTAAATTTCACTTTTGGGTTTTTAATTTTGTAATGGGGCAGGTTGTGGGTTTTATTTTTTAATTGGCCTTTGGATTATATATATATTTTTTAAAACTGCTAGTCTAGGTAAAGTCGAGTTTTTAAAACAATTATTGTTTTCTAAAACACGCATTTTAAACTTCATTGACTTAAAAAGCTTTCGCATTTTTAAATCAATTTAATTTAACACTGATGGTTAATAAGGTAAACGTTTTGACAAGAACTTTTGTTAAATAACAATAAAAGGGTTTAAATTAAATAACAAATTTTTACCTAAAAGATCAATTATCAATAAAGACTGCAATGTGACACACCAGATTTGGCCATAACGTCTAGGCTGGGTTTGGGGTGTTACAAAACGCATAGCCCTATTAAAATTTCTTTCGTATAAGCACGGAATCGAGGAAGCTACGTGAGAACTAGAGGAAGCTATGCAAAAATAATACCCTAACTTATTCACTGGTAAGATTTTCGGGGACTATCTGGGTAGAGTTGTAATAGCCTATTTTTGAGTAAAATCGAAACAGTGGTTTCTGGACCACAAATATAAGGGTCAAAATATTTATTTTATTATTTTATTAAAGTTTATAGCATGATATAATTATTGTGTGAAAATTTCATAAAGAAATTTTATTGTTTGACAGCTTAATTCGGTAAAAAGGACTAAATTGCGTAAAGCGTAAAACTTGTGTTCTATTAGCTAAAAGTGTCTAATAGCTATAGAACCTTAAACTAAAGGTCCATAAGTGGTAAATAAGTCATTTATATGTTAGTGGATGATGATAGCATGGCAAATGATGTAATTTATAACATTTTTAAAGGTTATTAAGGTAAACTAGTAATTAAGGTTAATTATAATAAAACAAAACAAATTTCTTTCTCCATTCATCATCATCAACCGAAATTAGGGTGAATAAAACACCATTTTTACTTTCTTCTTTTGGCCAAGATATTTTGAGAAATTAAGGTACGATTTTTGATCCGTTTTTAATGATTTTTATGTTTTTAAGATCGCTGCTTCGTATTCTAGCTAGCCCATACCTTAGATTTTAAAATTGTTAAACCATTGTTGAATGCTTGAATAACTTGATGGTTGATGATGGATTTTGGATAATTGTTGATAGTTAAACTAGTTTTGTAAAGTTATTTTTGACACAAATGTCAAAAATGGGTTAATTTGAGAAATTGTAAAATTAGGTGGGTAAAAGTGTGAATAAATAAAAGATATGGGTTGCTAGGGACGCCATTAAAATTGGGATAAGCATGGGTGGTACTAAATTGCATGAAATTTGCAATTTTATGTGATAAAGACTAAGTTATAAATATGTAAATGTTAGGGGCAAATGTGTAAATTTGTTAGAATATGAATTATGGGCTAAATTGAATTGATTAAATACTGAATATACTGAATTTGATAATATATAGATCAAGATAAGCTGAGATCAGAATTAGATCGGGGAAAAAGAAAAGTAGACGAATAGTCGATAGTTTTCATCTAAGCAACTAGAAGTAAATTCGTATAATTAGAATCAAATTTTTAAATACTTGTATTTTCCTAATGCTTTATCAATATAGTTTGATGTTACCGAGCCCCGTTTAAACTGTAAGAATTTGTAGGATACGAGTGACATGTCACTAGGGTTACCATAGATTGAGATCCTTCAAGTGTTGCGGACTCACTGCAGCTCATATGAGCATACCTATATGTCAACTCGTAAGAGCTTACTGTTCCGGTGATGGATACGGGTTAGGGGTGTTACACCGAAAATGGCCTCCAACACAGGTGTTGTAACACCCCAAACCCATCCTAGACGTTATGTCTGTACCTGCAATGTCACATGGAAGTGAGTTTTGCAAAGCATCGTCCTATTCAAATAAAAATTTCGTACAATATTAAAACCCTTGTAATGATCTTTAAAAATAATTCCAAGTATTAGCTTTGTGATAAAAACTCAATTTGTTTAGACAAATGTTAAATATATTGAATTGTTATTAGTTCTTGAAAGTGTTCTTTCTTGCAAAAGCCAGAAAAACACGTTAGCGTATTCGTGATGTTTTGAAAACATATATCCTTTTGAAAACTCGCATCTTAAAGCTAGCAGATATAATCAAACAATTGGAAATCCAAAATTTAGAAATAAAACTTTAAGACGCTTTATTACATAACCAAAAACCCAAATTAATTAACTTAATGGATAAAATTGAGACAGTAATCAATGTAACACCCCTAACTCGTGACCGACGCCGGTGTCGGACGCGAGGGGTTAACGAGACAAATCCTCTTAAAGTACCGACCAATTTGGCATTTCTGGACAGGCTGGAAAACTGCGTCACCGTCGCCTTAAAAATCATATCTCGAGTTCCAAAACTCGGAAACTGGTTTCGTAAATTTTCCCTGAATTTAGACTCATATACCCATCCATGGATTTATTTTTAGAATTTTTGGTTGGGCCAATTGGTACAGTTTATTAGTTAAAGTCACCCATGTTACAGGGATCGACTGCTCTGACCTCCGCGCGTTACAACTTGAATATCTTTCCGTACAGGGCTTTAATACTGGTGCAGTTTGTTTCTAATGAAACTAGACTCAAAATGGAATCTGTACATATAAGGCATGACTCCTAATTCTTTCTGGATAATTTATGGTAAATTTTCAAAGTCGCGACAGGGGACCCAGAAATCGTTCTGGCCCTGTCTCACGAGAACTTTAATATTTCCCAGTATACTGCTCATATGGTCGTTTTGTTTCGTCCTTATAAAAATAGATTCATCAAGGTTCAGTTCCATAATTTACTCACTATTTAATTCTACTTCTACTATTTTTAGTGATTTTTCAATCTCATCTCACTGCTGCTGTCCGCAACAGTTACTGCAGTAGACTATGCCAATTTCATGAATTTTTCCTTGGCCTTAATCATCCATCATACATGACACAAATTATGGCCACCTTAACAAAATTTGAGTTTCTAAGACTCGTGGCTATAGGTTCTAGCATCCCACTCGACGACCACATAGGCCATTTTCACATGGCTTAAAGTTTACAACCCACAATTCGACAAAATATAATAGCCTATACATGCCAAATGTTCTTCAACAACAAAAAACAATACCACAAGATTTCAGCCGGTGTGATGACTTCAACGACGGTTCCGAGCACACAACAATACGAGTCCAAGAGACCTAAAATGGGTGACAAGAAAACACCGAGTGAGTTTACAACTCAGTAAGTCATAAGCATTCGTCAATCCATCGATAAAGTTACTACTACATGTACAACAAATGAGGCTAGGTACTCGTCCATATCGAATCTATACCATAATACCTCGGACCTTTCGGTCCAATCTCGTACCAAGTCATACATCCACATTTCATATTCTACACATTAACTCATTTTCCACCACAACCATACAATTTCAATCATCACATAGATTTAAGGCTTACCAAATTCAACCCCGAGCATGAACATATTTTCTATTCGTCAAGAGCTCGAGGTACTTACCCGATCCGCTGTCCGGATTAGCTCAATAATGTCGCACACTCGATTGCCAATTGTAATGCAAGAACATATAGTGAATCCGCACACTTAGTGCTATATGTATTCAACTCGCACACTTAGTGCTATATAATCAAACTCGCACACTTAGTGCTGTACAATTTAAACCCGCACACTTAGTGCCAATCTTGTCACCGTGTCCATTTATACCCGCACACTTAGTGCCGAGACCAATACCTTATGTATTTTGCTGCCTTTATACATTCAACAATGGCATCATTCCATACACATACATTTCCATTTACACACCAACTCATTTAAACACATTTGCATATATATATATTGATCATTTAAATCAACACCAAATATACGCTTAATGACTTACCTTGTGTTGGGTAAAACAGTCCAAGTCGGCTACTCGATGACCTTCGTCTTTCCCTTGCTTGATTCTCCTTCTTTAACTCCTTGAGCTTAATCAATAAATCAACTAGTTTAACCCTCTTGCTAAACATTCATAATTCAATTACACATGCATATGTATGTTTGTATATTCGCAACCATCCTCACTTATTACCCATTTGGTCAACAATCTAAGCCAAGATAAGGCTTCAATATGGTTGCCTCTAACCGAATACATGCACACCAATCTACTTCCTTTGGCGAATATGCATGTCTATGTGGAGGCTAATTTTACACTTAATACTACACAAAAAAACAGCATACATTTTCCTAATTAACGCATTACATATTGTAGTTCTATACACATCTCTCATTTATTTCATAACCAAACAACATCACAAGCAAATAGACACCTTAAAATAGTATACATGTCATACCAATTCATCATGTGCAAACATATATTCATGTAGGTGCAATGGTCAATTCTCAAGTGGCTTATATCCAAATATACACACATATCCAAAGCTTAAATCTTACTTACCATGCAACATGCATGAATCATACTTATGGATACAACATGGCCGAATACCACAACACCATACCGCTTCAATTTGGTCATGGTTAAACAAAGAACTTAGTATCTCATTCAAAATGCTAAAAGAAAATCTAAGAATCCTCAATCTACCATCACATGAATCATTATCAAGCTTGATATTTAGCATGCAATGGCATTAACACCATATTCACTTTGGTCAATTTCATTCCCATGACATAACAAAGATCCGGACCATGGGCTAACAAGAACATCAAGCTAGCAACTAAAATATACATGAATCTCATGGCAAAACATCAAACTTACCTTAATCTAGGTACAAGTATGGCCAAACCTCCTCCTAAACCTCTTCCAAACCAACATGAAACAAGAATTCCTTCCTTCCTCCTTAGAATTTTCAGCCCAAAGGAAATGAAAATGATGAACAAAAATTCTTCTTTCTTTCTCCACACTCACGGCAACAAGGGCATCCAAGCTCATCTTTCTTTTTTTTTTTTTTCATTTTTTATGCTTATTTTTATTATAATACTTCCTACATAACTCACTAGCCAAACATGTGGGAAACATGTTTTCCTTGCCCATCATGCCCACCTTGGCCGGCCACTATAGTCAAATTTGGGGAATTTGACATGCAAGGACAACATTTCCTAGTGTGCATCAATAGACCACTTCCACATTTGCCTATCTCAATTCTAAATTTTCTCACACAAGTCCTTTCTAGTGAAATTCACCTTTATAACACTAAATCAATCATCATAAAATGTCATACATGAGCACACACATATTATAGGCATCAAAATAAATTTTTAATTATTTTTATGCCTCGGTTTTGTGGTCCCGAAACCACATTCCGACTAGGGTCAATTTTGGGCTGTTACAATCAAAATCAGTCGTGTGGCCCCCATCAAGTCCCTCACAGCACCGGCTCATCTAGGGATTACCTACACAACAAAGCAGAGAAGTGAGTTTAGGGAACTTAGTCTGTAATTCCCTTTTCACTAATCAAACAATCCATAGGCAAAATGGTTTGGGCCTAAGCCCGTTTCAATAACAGTCTAGTATCAGTGTAGGCCTTAGCCCATTACAATAACAGTATCAGTGTGGGCCTTAGCCCATTACAGTAACAATAACAGAATACAACAAAAATCCTACCCATCCATCCTCTACACTCTACTCCGTCTAGCCCTACACTCCATGTGGGGATAAAATCGACCCACCCATCCCTACACTCCAAATATAGCACCGGTTGCAGCACTATTCAGTAATTGTAGCAAAGTTGCCAGGAATTGCAGTAGATCTGCCAGTACAGTACACTTCCTCCAATATATATATCAAACCCCCATGCAACGTGTCATGTCATAATATATACGTGCATGCAAAATGTCATGCTCTAATACAGTCAAACATAGCATAGGGTATATCAGTCATTTTACCTCTAGGGGTATAACAGTCATTTCATCAGTATAAGTCTAAGTGTACTTCTGAGGCCCACAGTCATCTTAGGTGACCCATGCGACCTTAACAGTCAAATAGTGGAAATGGGCCCAAAGCCCATAATACGACCTATGTGGGCCCACATGCTCGTGTGGCTCAATTAGCCCAAATAATGGCCTTGGTCGTGTAGTCTACACAGCCAACCCAATTATCTCTACACAACAGTGTGGTTTACTCGTGCAGAGCCCATGAGCCCGTGGGTCCACACGGCCCATTTCGGCCAAACGTGGCCCAAAATGACCTCTGCCCATGAAATTGCTCGTGGTGGTCTCTACAATCACATGCTCATGCTTATGTGTTTGCATGACCACGCGAGCAAGCGTACGCCCGTGTGGCATCGATGGTACCAGTTTTCTGGCTTCTTTCGTTTCACAATTGAGGTAGTGTGATTACACACCTTAAGTGAAGATGCGCGGTTACTCTACATGCCCAAAGCCCAAAGCCTACATTCAACTAAGATACACCATCAACCAATGACAAATGAAAAATATTTCATTATTATACTTAACGTTAAAATTCCACTAATACTTCCCATTGATGAACTACTAAAGATTCCTCTTTTAAACCGATACACAAAGCCGACTACAACCTCCTTTAGAGATTACCTGCATTCCAAAATGATCATATAATTAACATAGTACATGCCCATAAATTGAACTAGTCGCACAATCACTTACCGAAGTGTAAACCAACACTAGATATTGAGAGCTATCGGATCGAAATCCCCAAAAGATAGCCCTTACAATGAGGCAGAACTAGTGCTATCACTCCCCTAACAATCATCAATCAGAAAGAAAGTGTTAAACGAGAACTATAAATATGGTAGAAGAGAAAAGGGATGAATAGAAACAAAATCCAACAGGTCAAAACAGGTCAAAACCGAATGAGAATTATATTGTACTATTCGGCTAGAAAGAATTATATTGTACTGAAGAGAAGGAGGAATAAGAAAGAAAAAGAATGAAATGATCACAATAGGTCAAAACCGAATGAGATAGGGAGGTAGGTAGACAATAGATATTCGGCCAAAAAATCTTGATGCTAGAGAGAGAAGAGGAACAAAGAAACTCGGTGACCAAAACGTTAAGAGAAACGATCCGAAAAGACCTAAAATGACCAAAAGTGAAACGACCGAAACGAAGAGGTTGAAATTCACCAAAAAGAAAAGAGTCAAAACAACACAATGACCAAATGCTCAGCTTTTGCCCAAAAGCTGAAAATGCCAAAATTCAGAGTCCACAATCAATACACCTATTACTACTCTATTCAAATCCCTACTTTTACTCCAAATATTTCTCCTCAAATCACTCAATCCTTATCCCACTCACCCATCTCCCTGGCAACCGAAAATCCCTTCAACCACTCCCTAAAATTCAGCCACAACACTTCTTACTCCTTCAACACTCCAATTTTAATCCCACTACAACACCTTGCCAAGGTCAGGAGCACAACAAAACCAAAATACTCTTTTGCGTTGACAGGCCTCGAACCTCAGACCTCAAGCAACACTCTACATGCCACTTACCCCTAAACCAATAGGCTCTTTATGTCATGCAACACTCTCATTAATTTAAAAATCTAGTAGTAGGATTCAAGGGTTTATTCAATAAGAAGCCAAAAATTATGTTCAAGCCAGGCTTGAACCCATGACTTCTCAGACTCTCCTAGAGCACTAAACCACTAAGGAAAGCATACAACCACATCACCATCATATAAAAAAAAATTTTAACAAAGTTTCGGGTTTTTAGGGATTTGAGGCATTACAATTCTACCCAACTTAAAGAAAATTTCGGACTCAAAATTTACCTGATCAGAATAGATGTGGGTATTGTTCCCGATTTGCCTCCTCAGGTTCCCACGTGGCTTCTTCAGAAATGTGATTACGCTATAGTACTTTAACCGGTAGAACCGTCTTTCTCCATAAAACCTTCACATCACAATCTATAATTTGCATTGGTTCTTCCTCAAAGGTCAATCTGGCCTAACCTCAATTTCCTCAATCGAGACAATGTGTGTAGGATCAGAGCGATATCGCCTCACCATGGAAACGTGAAACACGTCATGTATTCTGTCTAACTTTGAAGGTAAATCAAGTTGATAGGCGATCAGTCCCACACGTTTCATTATGTGGTATGGCCCAATGAACCTAGGGCTTAACTTACCCTTCCGACCAAATCTCAGTACCTTCTTCCATGGAGAGATCTTGACAAAGACTAAGTCCCCCACAGAATATTCATTCTCTTTATGCTTCAGATCTGTATATGACTTTTGTCTATCTGATGCTGCCTTTAGTCGATGCTGAATTAGCTTAACCTTTTCCTCAATATCGGAAATCAATTCAAGACCCAAAATACGTCGCCTACCCGATTCAGTCCAACACAACAGAGTACGACACCTACGACCATATAGTGCCTCATAGGGTACCATCTATATACTAGACTGATAGCTACTGTTATACACAAACTCTACCAAGGGCAAGTAGTCCTCCCAACTGCCTCAGAAGTCTATTACACAATTTCTTACCATGTCCTCCAGTATCTAAATCACCCTCTCTGACTGACAATCTTTCTGAGGATGGAACCCAGTACTGAAATCTAATCTAGTAACTAGTGCCTCATGCAGCTTCTTCCAAAATCGAGATATGAAGCGAGGATCCCTGTCAGATATTATAGGGACCAGTACACCATGCAGTCGCACTATCTCAAACTCATATAGCTTAGCTAGTTTTTACAGTAAGTAATCAATACGAACCAGTATGAAATGAGTTGGCTTAGTCAATCGATCCACGACGACCAATACTGCATCCTTTTTAGAAGGTGTTAGGGGTGACCCACTAACGAAGTCCATGGTTACTCTTTCCCATTTCCACATCGGAATCTTAACTGGTTGAAGCAACCCTGAAGGTAACTGGGGTTCAGCCTTAACCTATAAGCAAGTTAGGCATTTTCCCACAAAGTCGATCACATCATGCTTAAGCCCTGGCCACCAATATACCACACAAAGATCTCTGTAAATCTTATTTCCACCTGGGTGCATAGCACAAGGACTAATATGCGCATCTCGCAATATAGACTGCCTCAACTCAGTATCCTTAGGTACATAGACTCTCCCACGAAAACACAGTATCCCTTCACCGTTCAGTCCAAAATCTGAAGTTTCAACTGTTTACCCTTAATCTGTTCCATCCAGGTCAGTTTAATCTGAAGTTTGGCGAACAAACTACTTTCATTGAACAAGCTAAGATGAGCGAACATCTCCTTTAGATCAGTCACAACACTACGGCTCAGTGCATCAGCTACCACATTAGCCTTACCTGGATGGTATTCAATTGAACAGTCATAATCCTTAAGTAGCTCCTTCCACCTACGTTGTCTAAGGTTTAACTCTTTCTGTGTGAGAAGATACTTGAGGCTCTTGTAGTCCGTGTAAATGATACACTTCTCACTGTACAAGTAATGCCTCCAAATTTTCAGTGTGAATACCACCATGGCCAGTTCCAAGTCATTTGTCAAATAGTTCAACTCATGCGTCTTAAGCTGACGCTACGCATAAGCCATCACCTTACCCTCTTGCATCAACACACATCCTAAACCAACATGTGATGCATCACTGTAGACAGTAAACTTTTTCCCAGACTCTGGCTGAATCAAGATAGATGCCTCAGTCAGAACTTTCTTGAGCTTTTCAAAGCTCTCTTACTGCACGTCAATCCCGATAAATGGCAAGCCCTTCTGTAGTAACTTAGTTAATGGCATGGCAATCTGTAAGAACCCTCAACAAATCTTCAATAGTACCCAGCCAGACCCAAAAAACTACAAATTTCCAATACAGTCTTAGGCTACTTCCAATTAAAAACAGCCTCAATTTTCTGAGGATCAACCCTAATCCCCTCAGCAGATACCACATGACCCAGAAATGTCACTTCTCGTAACCAAAATTCACACTTACTGAACTTGGCATACAATTGTTTCTCTTTCAAAATCTGCAGAACCACTCAGAGATGTTCATCATGCTCAATCTCAATCTTTGAATACACTAGAATATCATCAGTGAACACTACTATGAACTGATCTAGATAGGGTTGGAACACTCGGTTCATGAATTACATAAAAGTCACTAGTGCATTCGTCAGTCCAAATAACATCACTAGGAACTCGTAATGACTATAACGAGTCCTAAACGCAATCTTATAAACATCAGTCTCCTTGACCCTCAATTGATGGTACCCCAATTGAAGATCTATCTTAGAGAAAACTGAAGCTCAACAGAACTAATTGAATAGATCATCAGTCCTCGGTAAAGGGCACTTATTCTTAACATTCAATTTATTCAGTTGTCGTTAGTTGATGTACATACGCAAGGATCCATGCTTCTTTTTCACTAATAAAACCGGTGCTCCCTACAGAGACACACTTGGGCGGATGAAACCTCGATCTAGTAACTCTTGAGTTTGAGCTTTGAGTTCTACAAGCTCTTTCGGTGCCATTCTATAAGGGGCGATAGACACCAGAGCTGTACCAGGAAAGAGCTCAATCCCAAACTCCACTACACGTTCTTGAGGTAACCCCGGTAGCTCCTCAGGAAAGACGTCTGAAAAATCCTTAACAGTCTTGATATCCTTTACCGAAGAGTCTCCAACTTCTAAAACACTGACGTACGCCAAGAACGCCTCACAATCCTTGCGAACCAACTTCTCGACCCTTAAAGTAGAAATTACATTACTCAAATAGTTTTGTCGTTCCCCAATTACCACTACCTCCTTATCTGCCTCAGTTCTCAGTACTACACAATTACTGGCACATACCAAACTTACTCAGTGTTTAACTAACCAGTCCATGCCCGGTATCAAATCAAATTCTCCAAAAAGGAGTTCCATCAAATCTGTCAGAAAGATAACCCCTTGTACTTATAAAGGGATGTCTCTAAACAATTTATTAACTTTGACGGACTACCCCAACAGACTCAATATAGTAATTCCACTCGAAGTATTCTCAACCAGAATCCCCAAGTTCTCAGTAACAATGGGACGCCCCAAAAATTTAGACTCTTTAATCTTGTATTATTTGACACAAATGACATGTTTGCTTTACTGGCTTAGTGATTTGAGTGGGTTTGGGAGTGTTTGAGAAGCCTGGGTTGCGTAGTGGGGTAATTATTTTACTGTTTAAGCTATGTAGGTAGCAGAGTTAGACTGAGACTCTAAGGTTGAATTGGTCATGAGAGTTTGAATAGAGTTTGAATGGGGTGTTGGAGTGTTTTATGGAGAGAATCAAGGAGATATATTAGGAGAAAATAAAGGGTTTTAAGGGTGTGGATGTGGTAGTGCTGAATTGGGTTTCTAGCTACTCAAAATTTCAGCTGTAACTTCTTTTGGGGGAATATTCCATGTTTCAATTTCTCTTTGGATGCTTTTTCTTTTGCATTGTTCTCTCTGGCCGAATATTCTTGGTACATAACAACGTAAATCGCGCTTTGGTCAATTGTTGATAAGCTGAATATTTTTCTCTCTTCTCTGTGTTTCTTTTCCTTCTTCCCTCTTTACTCTTTTGTTGTTGGTAAATCGATTGCTGACTGCCTCTTCTCCTCCGCTTTTTTCATTCATTTTGGTTTTAGCCATTGGTTCATGACCGATTCTCTATTCCTTATCTCTTCATCTCGTTGTGACTTGATGATTATTGTAGGTACATTCGACTCTTGCTTTTTCTCTTGAATTTTTTTTCATGTTACCTCTACTTAAAGCCGAATGCTCCTCCCTTCTCTTGTTTTCTTATAGTCGATTCTTGTTCTCTTCTTTTGGTGTTAGTTAGCTATTGAAACCATTTTCTTATCACTCGATCTAAGGTAAGTATGGGGGCTAACATGTTGGGGTGTTGGCCCAATGCCCTATCTTTGGTTTTAGGCGTTATTTAGGCAATAGGTATCGATTCAAGTCTTTGGTTTATATGATTGTTGCTAACAGGTTTCCTGGATAATGCAGCTTTTCAGCAAAGGAGGGTGTGATCAACCCTCGATTAACATTATTAACGAGTTAAACCTCATCCGTTGGCTAAGGCAAGTGTTAATGCTATTCTTCTTGGGATTAAGTTTTACTAAATGGGTTTTGACCCTAGTTCCAAATGTTTAACCGAATGTCTTTATCAATGTAGGTTCGAGTTTGAAGGCTTTTTGCAAGTATTCGCAACCAGGTGTGTAAACACACCCCCTTTCAACTGTAAAATAGCAAAAGCTGAAAAGCTGAAAAACGGCGTTGGAGGCCACATGAGCGTGCGATCGCTCGTGTGGTAAGCCAAACTCACGGATCATGGGCGAAAGACTGTAGAGGCCACCATGGGCATCCTCATGGGCTTAGGTTGTTTTGGGACATGTTGGGCCGAAATAGGCCGTGTGGGCCTAATGGGCTTGTGGGCTCTATATGGATAAATTTCACAATATATGGTAATTATTGGACTGGGCTGTGCAGTTCGCATGGCTGTGGTAATTTTTAGGCTTGATGGGCCACACGGGCGTGTGGGCCTACTTGGGCCGCATAATGGGTCTTGAGCCCATTTACACTATTAGGATCGTTAAGGTTACACGAGTCACTCGAGGTGACTGTAGACCTTCTGATGGGTCAAGAAGAGTACCTAGACCCCAAGTCATGTAAAATGACCAAAATACCCCTATAGGGTAAAATGACTATTTTACCCCTCGAGGGTAAATGACTGATTTGTGCTATGACTTGACTGTACTGGGCATGAAATTCTACATACTTGTATGATTTTTGACATGAAATTCTACATGGGATTGGGATACTGTTAAGGACGAAGTGTATTATAGTAATGGCTTCGCCACATATACTAATACTGGTGGCTTTGCCACATATACTAATATGGGCATCTTCGTTGCGATACTGTTACTGGCAGCCTTGCTGCGATATTGGTGTGTTGGCCGGGTGGGTTGACTTTTTCCCCACATGGTGTGTTGGTGGTACGGAGTGGTGTGTTGGTTGGTTTAGGATAGGTTGCATTATTGTACCACACTGTTACTGTATTGGGCTAAACCCACTCTATACTATTTTTGAATAGGGTTCAAGCCCAGACTGTCACTGTATGATGTATGCCAATTGACTGATAGGGGATTACACATTGAGTTTACGTAAACCCACCCTTTCTTTTTTACTGTGCAGGTAATCCCCAGCTATAGGTGATTTTGTGCTGTGAGGGACTCGGAGGCGGCAACACAATTGCAAATATTTTACGTTTGGTTTTATTTATACTTAAAGTTTCGTTCTGGGGTTTTTTTTTTTGTAGTAAAGCCATTTATGGGATTTAATTTATAATTTGGATTTTAATTATTTACTTCAAAACTGCTAGTTTTAAGAAGACGAGATTCCAAAATAATAATTGTTTTAGAAAGATACGTGTTTCAACTTTAAGGTTTTAAAAGCTTTCGCAATCTAAAACAATTTAGCATATCAAAAGCAATTTATCTGGTAAAATGTTTTAACAAGATGATTTGGCAATAGCAAAGGCCTTAGCTCACTAAAGTTTTAAAAAAACTCACAAAAAGGTTTTGTCTGACAACAAGTTTTTGATTCATAAGCCTTCATTTTCGAAAAACACTCAAATGCGACACACCAGATTCGGCCATAACGTCTGGGTCGGGTTTGGGGTGTTACAAATAGTATAGGCAACATAGGAATGAGTAGAACCTACATCTATCAATGCAATATAAGGTACACTGAAAATTAAAAACGTACTCGTAATGACATCTGAGGCATCTCTGTCCTCTCGACGACGAGTAGCATAAACCAGGGCTGGCTGCCTCGCCTCAGTGTGACCAGCACCTCTGTCCAGTGCTCCACGGCCACGGCTCATACCATTTCCTCCACTGGCCTGACCACGGCCTCTCGATGGCTACTGAACAGCTATCAGCGGCTGAACAGTACCCATACCAGAAGCTTGCATCTGATTAGGCCTACGTGGACAATCTCTGATGCAATGCTCCAAAGACCCGCACCTCAAACACGCCCACATCTACACTCAACATGTACCCTGATGGCGTTTCCCACAAATAGCACAAGACTGCAACCCAAAAGCAGCAACAAAGGGCAACTCTGACTGGTCCATCAACTCTGGCTTTTTTCTTAGGCCTCCCAGCTGAAGTTGAGGGCTCCCAAACCCTCTTACTCTTACCCCAGTCCGTCTCATGATTTTGGCGCTCAGCGCGCTTCACCTCCTCGGCGATTTTTTCCTTTTCCATCAACACAACAAAATCTTGCTCCCTCTGTAGAGCAATCAAAACTCGTAGATCATCTCTGAGGCTATCCTTAAAGTGAACACAGCGCTCGTATTCTGTTGCCTCCATCCCACGCGCATAGTGGCTAAGTCGCAGAAAATCAGACTCATATTCTGCTACTGACTTATCCCCTTGGGTCAAATTCAGAAGCTCTCTCCTCCAGGCATCTACATAACTAGCTCCCACATATTTCCCTTGGAATGCAGTTTTGAACAACTCCAAAGTCAACCGGTCAATCTGAGTACCCTCTTTAACTGTAAGCCACCATTGATAGGCTTCATCTCGCAGCAAAGACACTGCACCTTCCAGTTTCTGCTTAGGGCTACAGTCGAGGTCATCCATGATCCTCTCAGTGGCCACAATCCAATATTCAGCCACATTAGGGGCAACTCTAGTGATACCCCTAAAAATCAAAATCCCATTAGACATGAGTCGTTCTGTCACTGGCCTACGACCCACAATACCAGTATTAGGCCCAGCGACCCTCTCTAGAATCCGTAATATAGCTTGGGACAGTGCGTCGTCCTCAGCCGTACGATCATGTAACCCTGTCTCAGTCACAAGTAAAACCGGTGCCTCTCTAGCTTCATTGTTAGGCATGTGACCCAATGCCGACGACCCAGCCCAAGCACCTCCACAGCCTCCGCCGCGGCCTCTTGTACCCTTTCTACAAGTACCTCTGGTGCTCATTATCGTATTACACTTTTATCTGTATTAACAGTTTTATGCATCAGTTTTATAGTTCCAGTGTTTATTAATGAATGTTTTATGAAAAAAACAGTATCAATAATTTAGTGTTTTCTTGTTTTCGCAAATCGCAGTTTTTCTATAGTCTTAGTTTACCATAAAAAAAGTTTTTCAGTATAGTTTATTGCCTATAATAATCTCAGTATTTAAATTTAAATAAGTAATAGTTTTAGAGAACTTACAGGATCGGCGCTGGAGACTCGGTGTACGACACATTTGGTAAAAATTATTTGTATCAATTTTTTTCGGAGTTTTAAATTTTAAAGAAAAAACCCAAATCCACAGCCGAGTTTTGTAACCTGGCTCGATACCATTAAATGTAACACCCCAAACCCGGCCTAGACGTTATGGCTGAATCTGTGATGTCACATGGAAGTGAGTTTTGTAAAGCATGTCCTGTCCAAATAAAAAGTTTGTACCATATTAAAATCCTTGTAGCGTTCTTTTAAAAATAATTCCAAGTATCAGGTTTGTTGATAAAAACTAAATTTGTTTAGACAAATTTTAAGTATATTAAATTGTTATTAGTTCTTGAAAACGTTCTTTCTTGTGGAAGCCAGAAAAACATGTTAGCGTATTCGTGATGTTTTGAAAACATATATCCTTTTGAAAACTCGCGTCTTAAAGCTAGTAGATATAATCAAACAATGGAAATCCCAAAATTTAGAAATAAAACTTTAAGAGGACTTATCACATAACCAAAACCCCAAATTAATTAACTTAAAGGATAAAAGTGATACAGCAATCAAAATCAATCGTGTGACCCCATCGAGTCCCTCGTAGCATCGACCCATCTAGGGATTACCTGCACAAGGAAGCAGATGAGTGAGTTTATGAAACTCAGTGTGTAATTCCCTTTTCACTAATCAAACAATCCATAGGAAAAATGGTTTGGGCCTAAGCCCGTTTCAGTAACAGTCCAGTATCAATGTGGGCCTTAGCCCATTACAGTAATAGTATCCGTGTGGGCCTTAGCACATTACAGTAACAATAACAGAATGCAACAAAAATCCTACCCATCCATCCTCTACACTCCGTCCAGCCCTACACTCCATATGGGGATAAAATTGACCCACCCATCCCTACACTCCAAATATAGCACCGGTTCTGGCACTATTAAATAATTGCAGCAAAGCTGCCAGTAATTGCAGCAGAGATGCTACTACAGTACACTTCCTCTAATATATATATCAAACCCACCCCCATGCAACGTGTCATGTCATAATATATACGTGCATGCAAAATGTCATGCTCTAATACAGTCAAACATAGTATAGGGTATATCAGTCATTTTACCTCTAAGGGTATAATAGTCATTTCATCAGTATAAGTTTAAGTGTACTTACCGACCTATCAGTAGGCCCACAGTCGTCTTAGGCGACCCATGCGACCTTAATAGAAAAATAGTGGAAATGGGCCCAAAGCCCATAACACAGCCCATGTAGGCTCACACGCTAGTGTGGCTCAATTAGCCCAAATAATGGCCTTGGCCGTGTAGGCTACATAGCTGGCCCAATTATCTCCACACAACTGTGTGGTTTACCCGTGCGAGGCCTACGAGCCCGTGGGCCTACACAGCCCATTTCGGCCAAACATGGCCCAAAACAACCTATGCCCACGAAATCGCTCGTGGTGGTCTTATAATCACATGCTTGCGTTTATGCGTTTGTATGACCACGTGAGCAAGCGTCCGCTTGTGTGGCATTGATGGTACCAATTTTCCGGCTTTTGCCATTTCACAATTGAAGTAGTGTACACACCTTAAATAAAGATGCGAGGTTACTCCACAAGCCCAAAGCCTACATTCAACAAAGATACACCATCAACCAATGACAAATGAACAACATTTCACTCTTATACTTAATGCCAAAATTCCACTAACACTTGCCTTTGATGAACTACTAAAGGTTTCTCTTTTAAATCGATACACAAACCTGACTACAACCTCCTTTGAAGATTACCTACATTCTAAAATGATCATATAACTAACATAGTACATGCCCATAAATTGAACTAGGCGCACAACCACTTACCGAATGTAAACCAACACTAGAGATTGAGAGCTATCGGTTTGAAATCCCCAAAAGATAGCCGCTACAACGAGGCAGAACTAGAACTATCACTCCCCTAACAATCGTCGATTGGAAAGAAAGTGTTAAACGAGAACCATAAATACGGTAGAAGAGAAAAGGGATGAACAGGAACAAAATCCAAAAAAACAACACTTACCCTCTAGATCGACAGAGAAGAACAAAAGAAAGAATCGGTTCACCGAGGGTCAATGCAGGAGCACTATTTCACCAGCAAGGATTAGATTGTACTGAAGAGAAGGAGGGAGAAGAAAGAAAAAGAATGAATCAGTCACAATAGGTCAAAACTGAATGAGATAGGAAGGTAGGCAGACAATGGATATTTAGCCAAAAAATCTTGATGCTAGAGAGAGAAGAGGAACAAAGAAAATCGGCGACCAAAACATTAAGAGAAACAATCCGAAAAGACCTAAAATGATCAAAAGCGAAACGACCAAAACGGAGAGGTAGAAATTCACCAAAGAGAAAACGCCTAAACAATACAATGACCAAATACTCAGGGTTTTCCCAAAAGCCGAAAATGCCAAAAGTGAGAGTCCACAATTGGCACACCCACTACTACTCTATTCAAATCCCTACTTCCATTCAAATCCCTACTTTTACTCCAAATATTGCTCCTTAAATCACTCAATCCTTATCTCACTCACCGAACTGCCTAGAAATCGAAAATCCCTCAACCACTCCCTAAAATCCAGCCACAACACCTCTTACTCCTTCAACACTCCAATTTTAATCCCATCACAGCACCTTCCCAACGTCAGGAGAAAAACAAAACCAAAATACTCTTTTGCGTTGACAAGCTTCGAGCCTCAAACCACAAGCAACACTCTACACGCCACTTACCCCTAGACCAATAGGCTCTTTATGTCATGCAACACTCTCATTAATTTAAAAGTCTATTAGAAGGATTCAAGGGTTTATTCAATAAGAAGCAAAAAATTATGTTCAAGCTAGGGCTTGAACCCATGACTGCTCAGACTCTCCTAGAGCACTAAACCACTAAGGCAATCTACAACCATATCACCATCATACAAAATAATTTTTAACAGAGTTTTCAAAATTTTTGGGATTTGAGGCTTTATAGGCGTGCCTCAGGGTCACATGGGCATGTCCCTTGGACCAAGCGGGCGTGTGAGCCCAGCGCCTTGGAAAAATTTTGTAATTTCACAAAAAATTCTTAGAGGTCTCGATTAAGTCCTGACTTAATTGTAATGCTCATATTGGGCCTCAATGGCCCAATCAAGGGATGTTATGAATGATCTCGGTAAATGAATAGTAATTTACATAAGTTATTTGTAAATGTTTCTAAATGTTCTGGTAATGCTCCAAAGCCCTGTTTCGACGACGGATATGGGTTAGGGGTGTTATGCTTGGTTATGCCCTTTAAGCTTAATTTAACAATTCTGGTCTTGAGTGTTAGTACCTCAAGTCCTAGTATTGGTATCTTTTGGCTTGAATATTGGTACTTAGACCCTTAGTTTTGATGCCTTCAAAGTAGTAGCCAAAATTTTAAAACATGAGAGGCAAGTATAGGTACATGGACTAGAGTATCAATACTCTAGTCTACATATCAACACAACCTCCTGATGTATTGGTACATTAAAACATCAATCCTAAATTGTTCTAAATTTTGACCAAGTATTGATTCCCATGACTTTGGTATCAATACTTAGGCCATTTTTTGCATAAATGGGCCACCGAATAATGTTTTTAACCTATATAAAACTTGATTTTTCATGTAAAGATTCATGAACGGATGTCATGATGAAAGTGCTTAAAAGACGGATATATCAAGGTCACTCTAACGACTAATGTAGGGTTCCTTGTTTAACCAGGCATTCGATCTAGGTGAGAGGTGTTACATGTAGGATCTCACCAAATAATTTAGGTGTGTAGATCTAATACCAACTGAAAATTTTAAAATACTAATGAGGCGTGATAAGTGAAGTGGGCTCAACTTTTGTCACACAAACAGATAAACTCAAAATAATAGAAGAACAAAACAAAAAAAGTTTTTAATGTAGTTTCTTAAATTACATTTGTGTTGCCTTGACCAGAATGAATCCATTATAATCAACAAATACAATATATGATTTAAGTCTAACCCTCTTGCTTTGTTGCAGTCTCACTATCGTACCACCTAATGAACTCATCACCTTCTCACCCTTTCTATTAAAGGTAGAAAAGCAAATCACTCACTAGTGAATATACAAAGCACTCGTATGTTCCTTACAATATGAATAAAATAGTGCACACAATCCGCACATCAAATCCTAGCAAGTAAAGGGATTATGAATAGGCTATGAAGTTTTAGTAAAATGGTCTCTTTATGTGTAAGAGATAAGTGTGATTATTCTTCAATTTCATCAATTTCAGTTGTTGATATTCAACCTTTCGATTATTAGCAAATTAAGATGACATTATCTTTAGACTCATCAAGTTGAAATGCTCATCATTATTAGCCAAAGAAGTCACAATCAACCAGGGCTATGCTTGTCGAACTAAAGTGCCTTGTAAAAGTTTTCTCAATTTTATACTTTCTTAAACAAGGCTTCATTATATTAGATAAATCTATGAAATTTTGTTGCTCGTGCTTCCTTTTTTATTAAGGATTGTTATAAATGTGTTGTAAATGTTTTTAGTTTATATAGGATTCCTACCAACTTTGTCTTGTTTTTTAAAATTCATGCTTAGACTAAGACTCTTCAATATGGTTGTACAAACTTATTTCTTAACAAGGATAAACCCTCATATTGTTTTGGGCACTCGACCATTATTTTTGTTACTATATATGAAAATTAAAATAAGCACAAAGTAAAAAATTATCAACATGCACAAACTACATGGGATGTAACACTCGTGCCTAACCCAATCACCGAGTTTAAACTATAAGATGTTACATTCGTCGTTAGAGAAACTATAACAAATTTCAATGTAGCATACTTAATTATATAAAATACATTTCAATATGACTTAAAATCATTTTTGAGTCTTATACGAGCTTATGAAATCTCTCTTACTAACCCGAGGTTAGATAAGGACTTAATTGTAAAGCTTTCAAAATTTGTCAGGTGACATTGCAACACGTGACTTCCACATTGCAACATCATCAGTCAGCGAGTTACGTCGCGACTTCGAGAATTTTTACATCGCGACGTCACTCACTGTTACTCTATGTTGCGAGGTTAGGGACTTGAGGTCGCAACGTTGCCCCTGCTTTGACAAAATCAATTTGGTACATCTTACATGTGTTTCAATTAAACATCTATAGACTTTCATAACATCTTTCCACAATAATAAAACATCATTCCATACCATACTATGCCAATTCAATCAGATGAACGTTTCAACCAAGTACTTAATATGGCGTACACCACATGATCATCATTTAAGCTTATCCAAGCCATTTACCCATCAAGACATACCAAGTTACCTCGTTCAAGTTCAAATACATTTTTGCCTATTCAATTTGAGAGCCAAGAACTTATATGGCCTTAACATGAACCAAACAAAGCATAAGCTAAACTATAGTTCATGCTTCACATTTAAACATACCAATTTCAAACTGTTCATCAACTTATCTAACCTAACTACTTCACTTTGCAACCCTGGACATACCAAATTTATGCAAGTTCATGACCATCACTCCTAATAGCACCAAACATAACCAAAACCATGCATCAAATAGGTCATATTTAATTCTTAACATACAAGCCCATCCATAGCCACAATTACCGCATAACAATCCACTCAAAATGACCATTTGCACAACAAAATTCCCTTATATACATGCCATAATATCTAGACTCAAAATGAAAATAATTCTACCATCTTGTCGATAGTGTGTGCTTCACGTTGATCTGACTCAACAAGTTCCGCAAGTTGACGATCTATAGGTAGGAGAAACAACTAGAGTAACCATTAAATGCTTAGTAAGTTCAAACAGAAAATGCTATGCGTATCTTGATCATACATAAGCATGTTAGCTACCTTAGTTTTGGCATAAATTTGGCTAGGACATGGCACTTAAAATAACAACAATGTGAGCATAAGTATCCATGATCATTAGACATTATAAGCAAAAATCAAAACATAAAAATTTATATCACTTTCATATAACTCATATTAATGCCATATTTTATCATCAATCCATAAGAGCATATTGATTTCCCATTGTTCATTGCAATGTAATATTTCATTATCCCTCTATAAAATTTTACCAGTTTCACACAATTCACTTCAATGTTATATTAAATTAATTTATTGAATCCATTTCATTACATTTTCAAGTTTCAAGATTCAAATTTCAACAATTATAATTTTTTACCTGCTGGAACCTTAGAAAAATGGGCTCGGATACATGGGTGAACTACACCACACCAGGTAGCTCGTGTAAAAGCCCATTTTTCAATGAAATCAGAATAGTGGTTTTGGGACCACAAATCTGACCTAAAAATAAGGTTTATTTTTATTTCATTATATGGTTTGTATTATAATAGGCATGTCATGTAAAAATGGTGATATGAAAATTTTATCGATTAAGTGTCTAATTACGAGAAGGACTAAATCGCATAAAATACGAAAGTTGGATTCTAGTAGCTATAAGGATCAAAAGTATAGGAATCAAAACTAGACGCCCTTATATGGTAATTAGACCATTAAGAAAGTATGTAGATTTTTCTTGGTGACTCATCCATGGAATTATAGAAAAAGGGCAAGTCTAAATTGGAAATAGCAAAATACCTAATTAATTAAAAGATAAAAGAAAATATATCATCTTTTTTTCATCATCTTCAACCTAAAAACACATGGAAACCCTAGGTGAGAGAAAAAAAACTTTCAAGGCCTAATTAGGTAAGTTTTCTTGTCCCCTTTTTAGTCATTTTTGTATTTTTGAAACTGGGATAGCTTAATATCTCTATTTAAGGGATTAATTTGAAAAGTTATTAGGGTATGAAAAATGGTTCATGGATGTATATGCTGGAAATTAGAAATTTATGGTAGAAAATGAAAGATTATTGATAGATAAATAACTTTTACAAAGTGATTTTTGATGAAAACATGATTTAGGGACTAAAATGAAAAGTTGTAAAATTTGATGAAATATTCTTTAATTTTATGAAAACATGTGCTGGAAAATTTGTAATGGGGCTTTAGTTAGGCTTGGAATAGGGAGTAATTTGCACAAGTTTCATTTTCTGAGCCTAGAGACAAAATCAAAATTTATGAAAAAGTTAGGGGAAAAATGATAATTTTGCCTAGGACATAAATTGAGTCCATTTAAATATGAGATGTGTGAAATTGATAGTTAAATTCATTTATATAGATCCGGACAACACTAATTCGAGGTTAGATCGAGGAAAAGAAAAGGTTTAGGATTAGTCGACTTTTTATGCAAACAAGTGCCGAGGTAAGTTCGTGTAACTTAATCGAGTATGTAATTATGTTAATTGAATGTTGTGTTTGTATGTAATGTGAGTTTATTGATATGCTTTATGTAATAGCCCGATTTTGAGTCTAGTCGAAATAGTGGTTTCAGGACCACACCGACGTAAAAAAATTAATTTTATTATATTTTTATGGTCTAAAATTTTATGGAATGATTTTTTGAAAATTTTTTTTGAAAATTTTGACATTTGGCCACTCAATTTATTCAAAAGGACTAAATTGTAAAAAGTGCAAAAGTTGAGCTCTACATGCTAAAGGTGTCTAATTGCTATGAAATTTTAAATTGGAGGTCCTTACATGGTAATTAGACCATTGGTTTAAATGGTAATTAGACCATTGGTTAAGTTGTTGGACAAAAATGGACATGGTTAGGTATGTTTCTAAAGTTTTTCATTAAGGGTATTTTAGTAATTTGGTAATTAAATGAATTAAAGAGCCAAATTAAAAGCCATTTTTTTCCATCTTCCTCCCATGGCCAAATTTTACAATAAGAAACCATGGCTAGGGTTTTTCAAGCTTCCAAGCTCGATTGTAAGTCAGTTCTAGCCTGTTTTTACTGATTTTTATGTTTTTGAAATCCTTGTAACATGATCTATATATTTCTACCACTAATTTAAGACATAATCAAAGTCTAAACTTTTACCCATGATGGATATCTATGTATTTTGATGTTTAATGGTAGAAAATGCATGTTAGTTGTTTGGTAAACAACTTTTGCTAAGTGATTTTTGATAAAAATGCTTAAAAGGACCTATTTGTAAAAAGTTGTAAAATGGATATTAAAATGTGAATAAAAGAAAAATGTGGGCTGCTATAAGCATGTATAACGTTCGGCTAGGCATGGATATTGAAGAAATTAAGTACATTTCATTTTACGAGCCTAGGGACTAAATTATAAAAATGTGAAACTTTAAGGGCAAAAACATAATTTTTGATATAAAATTATTTTGGGTTGATTTGAATAGTATAATGATTAAATAAGTTAAATGTGATATTATAGATCAAGAAAAACGAGGTTCAGAATTAAAACGGGAGAAAATGAGTATTTGACTATTAGATCCTTTTCTCCATTTTTATGCCAAGGTAAGTTCGTATGATTAATAAGCATTAAATTATATATGAATGATTAATTGATATGATTGTGGTAAAATGCTATATTATTGAAATAAAATGTGAATGTTATTATGTACGACACTACGGAAATGACCGATAGAGGTTCAATACAACGAAAGCCCGGTTGAACCTTAGGAATAGATAGGATACAAATGTCATGACATAGGAGTTACTGAGTGTAACATCCTGGATTAGAGTCTAGTCAGAATAATGGTTTTGAGACCACAAATTTGAAATAGAAATAATTATTTTATGATAATTTGATAATCCATGATTTGATTGCATGTTTGTGTGAAATTTTCATGAAGAAATTCTATGCCTAAGATGTCCAATTTGACTTTAGGGACTAAATTGAATGAGTTGTAAAACTTGTATTCTAGAAGCTTCAAGCATTAAATTGCATTAGATTATTAATTAGAGGTCCTTAAATAGCAATTTGACCAAGTTCTAAAATTTTGGACAAAAATAGGCATGAATAGGAAAATTTTGAAAGAAAGGCCTTAAGGGCATTTTGGTCATTTGGTTAATAAAAGAATAAAAAGGGAAAATAAGTAAAAAAAATTTGCTCATCTTCTCCAAGTGCTAGCCAAAATTTCAAAGTTCCATAGCTAGGGTTTTGTTCATCTCTTCAAGGTTGATTGTAAGTATCTAAGCCCTGTTTTTAGTGTTCTTTACATTTTTGAGATCATTGAAGCATTATCTATCTATTTCTAGCCATATTTTGAAGTAGGGTTCATGTATGAAACTTGACCCATGTGTGACATGGTTGTATTTTGATGTTTAATAGAGGAATATGAAAGTTTGATGTATGATAAACATCTTTTACTAAGTGATTTTTAGTGAAAACACCTAAAAAGGACTTATTTGTAAAAAGATGAAGAAATGGGTAGTAGAAATGTGGTTTAATGTGAAATATGGGCTGATATGAGTTGGAATATGAATCGGCTAGGCTTGGGTAACAAATAAAATTCATGCATTTCATTTTTCGAGCCTAGAGACTAAAGTATAAATAAGTGGAAAGTTAGGGGTAAAAAGGTAATTTTACCAAAATATGTGTTATGGGTGGATATGAGCAATGTGTGTATTGAACAAGTTAAGTTTGCCATTATAGATGAAGAAAAACGTGATTTGGGTCTTGATCGGGGGAAAACAAGGTTTACGAGGATTAGATTCGTTTCTATCATTTTGTACCGAGGTAAGTTCATTTGCAAATAATGCAACAAGTACCATACTTTCAATGCTTTAATATTGCATGTATGGTAAGTACATACATATTTAATGTGATGTTGTATCATGTATTTATTGCCTAAATTGTATTATGAATTATGCTTGACAATTCCATGGATATGTGATTGGAGCTATGAGTATTGAACTCAACGTTAAGAGCAAGGTCAACAGAAATGTGGTATTGAAGAATCACGTTTGAACCTCAGGAATAGTTTAGGAAACAAGTGACATGTCACTAGGAACTATGTTATCTAAACTCATTAAGTTGTGGTCTGAGTTCATGATATATGTGACATCTGAACTCATTGAGTTGTGGCCTGAGTTCATAATGTATGTGGCACATGTTTTGGCGTTCAGGTACTAGTCTTGTATATTCTGCCAGTGGCTGGGTAGTCCAGCATGTCTTACAGAAACCCGATAGCCTATGTGAGCAAACCCGTGAGTAGCTCAATAGCGAGCAACATGTGATATGTGAAATGAGGTAGCATTGGCTACAAATGAGGCACTTAGGTGTGATATTCTGTTGTATCCAATAGAATTCTGAGTGTTCAATGGGTAGTTATAAAGGAAGTTCAATGAGTAATCTTGATGAATACGTCGAAGACGAAAAAGTAAGTTATTATGTGCAAGTGGGCACAAGTATATACATCGAACTCATGAGAATGTCATAAGATATGATGAACCTGTGGTGAGAGCATGAATATATATATGAAGAATGAGTTTAAGAGATTTGATAAAATGCAAGATTATGTTCATTATGTTAAATCTATGATTAATACTTATTTAAGTTGTATTTTATTTGCATGTGAACTTACTAAGCTTTAATGCTTACCCCCTTTCCTTTCTCTTTCTTATAGTGTTGCCAAGCTAGCTCGGGGATCAGAAGATGTCGGAGACTCGATCACACTATCAATTGAATATTTGGTATAACTAGTCTCATGATTTTGAGTATGGCATGTATAGGGACTTGGTCTTTTTGTTACGTGTCATATTTATTAGCTAAATGTGTTGGCTCATGAAAGTATTATGATCATTTTGTATACGGCCATGAGAAGTGGCTCATATTGAGTATTTTGGTTGTAATCATAATTATTGGTGCATGCATGCAAATGTGCTTTTGCTTTAATGTGGTTATGGTTGCTTATGGTTAATGAGTAAGATGGATGGCATGTATGTTTGGTGTATGAAATATGATTAACGTGTATGACAATAAAGGTGATACAAGTGGGTAACTTGAAAGTAGGTTAGTAAAGATGATAGACAAAATGAAATTTGTGTGGAATGCCATATAAAAGCATGATAGTTTAAATAGGTAATATGTTGACATTACCAAGTCATAACTTAACCATGAATGTGAATGCTTGAGTAGCCAAATGTGTCATGTTGCATGCCATGAAGTACGTATAAGTATGTGAGTGTTTAAGGGTGGCAATTGGCTTGGAAAATAGCCTAGAAATATTCCACACGGTTAGACACATGGGCATGTGTCTTGGCCATGTGTGACACACAGTCTGCCCCATGGGCATGTGATCCGGTCGTGTGTTCTCTGCACCCTGATAATGCAAAACAGATTGCCAGTAGTAAACACATAGGCAAAGACACGACCGTGTGTCTCAGCCTTGTGAAGGACACGGCCTTAGGAGATGGGCATGTGCCCAGGCCGTGTGAAGTCTGCACCTAATTTTTGGAATTTAATTCGCCACACGGCCTAAGCACATGGGCGTGTGACTTGGCTGTGTGACCTTATTTTGTTGATGACGTCATAGTCAGAGAGTTACACGGGTTGAGGATACGGGCGTGTCCCAAGCCACAAGGGCGTGTGTGACCGCACAGCCTACCCACATGGGTATGTGACTCTCTAAAGTATGAAAATTTTCTAAGTGTAGTAAAAGTTTCGAGAGTTTTCAGTTTAGTCTCGAACCACTCCTAAGGTATGTTTTGGGCCTCGTAGGCCCATAGAAGGGACGTTTTACTTGTAAATGAAAAGTTTTAAATTTGGACGGAAATTCTTGTCTCAGTTTTGTATGTTTGAAGTGAGTTAAGTCAAGGTAATGCCTCGAACCCTATCCTAGCGTTGGATACGGGTAATGGGATGTTACATTGAGATTATGTGTAAGACTATATCTGGAATATGGCATCTATATGAGACTTAGTGTAAGACCATATCTGGGATATGGCATCGATATGAGACTTCGTGTAAGACCATAGCTGGGCTATTGGTGTAACATACTGGATAAGAGCCTAGTTAGAACAGTGGTTTCGAGACTATGAATCCAAAATAGAAATAAATATTTTGGTTATTTGATGGTCCATGATATGATTGCATGTTTGTGTGAAATTTTCATGAAGAAATTCTATGCCTAAAATGCCCAATTTGATTTAAGGGACTAAATTGAATAAGTTGTAAAACATGTGTTCTAGAAGTTTCAAGCATGAAATTGCATTAGATCATCAATTAGAGGTCTTTAAATAGCAATTTGTCCAAGTTCTAAAATTTTGGACAAAAATTGGCATGAATCGAAAATTTTTGAAAGAAAGGCTTAAAAGGCATTTTTGTCTTTTGGTAAATAAAAGAAAAAAAAGGGAAAAATCAAGTCAAAATTGTGTCCATCTTCCTCCTTGCATGCTGAAAATTGTAAGGGTTCCAAAGCTAGGGTTTTCAACTTTTCAAGCTTGATTATAAGTGCTCCCTAGCCCCATTTTTATGTTCTTTGCATTTTTGAAGTCCTTGAAGCATGATCTATCCTTTCTATCCATATTTTGAGCTAGGGTTCACATTCAAAAACTTACGCATGTGTGACATGCATGTATTTTGATGTTTAATGGAGGAATATGAATGTTTGATGTGTGATAAACATCTTTTACCAAGTGATTTCTAGTGAAAATGGTTAAAAAGGACTTATTTGTAAAGTTTGTAAAATGGGTAGTCAGATATATGATTTAATGAGAAATGTGGGCTTCTATGAGAAAGTTATAAGTTCGGCTAGGCTTGGGTAATAAAGAAAATGAACACATTTCATGTTACGAGCCTACGGACTAATTTGTAAATATGTGAAAGTTTGGGGGCAAAATCATAATTTTGCCTAAATATAGTTTTTGGACTGATTTTAATAATTTGATGATTAAATGAGTTGAATTTGCTATTATAGATCAAGAAAAACGGAGTCCAGACCTAGACCAGGGAAAGAACAAGATTTTGGACAAAATCGAATTAATTGTCCATATTTTGTACCGTGGTAAGTTCATGTGTAAATATTGCAATGTTGTATCATGTTTTTGTGCTTTATTAACGTATGAATTTCTATGTTTAATTGTTATGATGAGTGTATGAATGACATAATGGTCAATGAGAAATACTTTGTGAACGAGTTTGACAAAGATGTGACATCGAGAAAATCTCGTTTGAACCTTAGGAATAATTTAGGATACAATGTGACATGTTACTAAGAACTATGTGATTATGAGCTCATGAGATTATGTGTATATTTGACTATGTGAATCCGGGTGCTAGTCTTGTATGTTCTACCGGTGACCCGGCATGTGTTGTGGGTACCTGTCAACTTGTGTAAGCAACCCTAGTAGTTACGTCTTGACTGTCAGCTTGTGTGAGCAAGCCTGTGATTAGCTCGAGAGCGAGAAATGTGTTATTATGATATGAGGTAGCATGTGGCTACGTTTGAAGCACTATGTGCAAGTCTTCCGTGTATCCGATAGTATTCTGAATGTTCAACGGGTAAACCTGTGAGTTATTCGACAAATAAGTCAATGACGGGAAATATAACAATGTGTTACGAGTTGGTACAGGTATGTACGAAGAACTCATATGAATGAACTCGGTATGTGACAAACTCTTGGTAAGAATGAAAATGTGTAAGTTATGCCTACAAATTTAAGTTATGCCTATGAATCTATGATGACACATTTGCAAACTATGTTATGTCAATAGTATTTATACATATATGATTACGTTGCTATTTATTTGCATGTGAACTTACTAAGCTTTATGCTTACTCCCCTCTCATTTCCATTTTCTTATAGTATCGCCAAGTTGGCTTGAGGATCGAAGGACGTTAGAGACTCGATTCACACTACCAATTGGACATTTGGGTTTAGTTAGTCTCAATATTTTGAGTATGGTATGTATAGGGACTTGGTTTTTTTTTTGTTATATGTTATATTGGTCTAGTCAAATGTGTTGGCTTATGGTAATATTTGATTTATTTTGTATATGGCCATGTGATATGGTTCATATTGATTATTTGGGTTGTAACCCTAATTAATTATGCACGCATGCAATGTGTTCTGCTTGATGCGATTGCTTGTGAATGATATGTGTGATGAATGTCGTATGTGCTAAATGAATGAATCGTGTCTAATAGGTATGACCAAAGCTATGGTATAACCGGGTAAATGGTAACTAGGTTTACCATGATAGACAAATATGAAATTGGTGTGGAATACCATATGAAAGTGTGATAGTTTGAATAGGTTATATGTTGACGTTACCAAGTCATAATTCAACCATGAATGCGAATGCTTGAGTAACCAAATGTGTCATGTTGCATGCCATGAAGTGAGTGTAAGTATGTGAGAGTTTGAGGGAGGCAAATGGCTTGGAAAATAGCCTAGAAATTGGCCACACGGTTAGACACACGGGTATGTGTCTAGGTCGTGTGTAACACACGATCTGCCCTATGGGCGTATGATCCATTCGAGTGTCCCCTGCACCCTAATTAATGCAAATAGAATGCCTAGTAGTAAACACACGGGCAGACACACGGCCTTGTGTCTCAGCCGTGTGGATGACACAGCCTTAGGATTTGGGCGTGTGCCCAAGCCGTGTGAAGTCTGCACTTCATTTTAAGAATTTAATTCGCCATACGGCCTAAGCACACGGGCGTGTGACTTGGCCGTGTGACCTTATTTTGTTGATGACTTCATAGTTAGAGAGTTACACGGGCTGAGAATATGGGCGTGTCCCAAGCCACACGGGTGTGTGTGACCACACGGCCTAGCCACACAGGCATGTGACTCTCCAAAGTATGAAAAATTTTCTAAGTGTAGTAGAAGTTTTGAAAGTTTTCGGTTTAGTCTCGAACCATTCCCAACGTATGATTTGGGCCTCGTAGGCCTTTATAAGGGACAATTTACATCTGATTGAAAAGTTTTAAATTTGGATGGAATTTTATGGCTTGGCATTGTATGTTAGTTTACGTTTAAGCCTGATAATGCCTTGAACCCTGTCCTTTACGTTTAAGCTTGGTAATGCCTCGAACCCTGTCCCAGCGTCGGATACGGGTAAGGGGTGTTACAATTAGCATCGATACGAGATTACATGTAAGACCATATCTGGGGTATGGCATTGGTACGGTACTGTAAGTACGATATTCTCGAGTATCCTTTAGTATTCTAAGTGGTTCAACAGGAAATTCAATAGGTATGTCAAAGAAGAGAAAGTGCATGTAAGTATTCGAATTTGTACAGGTATGTACATAAGTTATAAGCATTGACTCCATGAAATTTTGAGTCCATGATTTCCAAGAGAATGATTTTGCAAAATCCTTGTTATTATTGGTCTATATTTGTGATGTACGAAATACATGGTAAATTCAGTTGACGATTGTGTAATTGGCTTTTGGGCCAAAAATTGAGTTATGATATATCATGTTTTATTCACACAAATTGTGATTTATTAGATATGAGAAAAAGAAATGATTGGCATGATTTCCTATTAAAACAACTATGGAAGTATGGGAAGATATGAGCTTTAACAATTGAAAGATGCTAAAATATATGCTTGAAATGTGAATACTCATTATTAATGTACATGTTATTATGAAGTTTGAAATGATTCGTTGATTGTGGTAATCTATTATAATAGAAATATTACGATTGTTAGGCTAATGTCAAGACATGTTAAATTATGCTTGCAAATTAAGATAGCAAATAATATGACTGAATAATTTATAACTATGATGTTTATAGCAATTTATACTATTTTGTTTTGTGTTTATATTGTAAACTTGGTAAATGATTGGTAAGAGTTGCTTATTATGTTCATACAGACTTACTAAGCTATATAGCCTACCCTCATTTCTTTTCCATGTTTTATAGTGTTGTCAAGCTAGCTCGAGTTGGAGATCGCTAGAGATCCTATCACACTATCAAGCTATCATTTTAGGTATTGATGAATTCAAGTATTTTGAGTTATGGCATGTATAGGGACTTGGTCATTTTGTTATATGCGTCATATGATTTTAGCCAATGCAATGGCTTGTAATCGTCAAAGGCTTGTTTTGCTATTTGGCCATGTAAGTTGGCTTATAGTGGCAACATGGTTGTAAGCCTAAGTATATTCATATATATGTCAATGCCTGTGGTGATATGATCATGGTATGCATGGTGAATGTGAATTTTTTTAGAAATGTGATTTATGGCATGATAAATGTTGTGTGTATGATAAATGTTGATATGGTATTGGTATGTGATGTTTATAATTTTGAATGGTTTGGTTGATCTTACATGCTTGAATTTGTGCCATGTGATGTTGTGTAGAAGTGTGCAAGTGATGGTGGTAAAATGGCTTGGAAATAGCCTTGTTTTTGTCCACACGGGTAGACACACGGGTGTGTGTCTAGGCCCCGTGTGACACACGGACAGCCCCATAAGCGTGTGATCCGGCCGTGTGTCATCTACACCTAAATTGTTGCAAAATAGAATGCTCAGTACGGAGCACACTGGCATGAGACACGGCCAAGTGTCTCAGCCATGTGAAGGACATGGCCTCAAGACACGGACGTGTGTGTTGGCCATGTGACTTCAATTTGTTCTTGGGTAACAAACAAAGAGTTACACGGGTTACAGACACGGGCGTGTCCCAAGTCACACAGACGTGTGACCCCTGTTTTAGGAAAAATTCTATAAGTGTCATAAAATTTTCTAAAGTTCTCGGTTTAGTCCCAAACCACTTCTAAAGCATGTTTTGGGCCTCGTAGGTTCGTTTTAGGGACTTTATGTTCGATTGTTAAAAGGTTTTCATTTGATGCCAAATTTACGTCTCAGTTTTGTATGATTGCTTGTGTATAAGTCTAATAATGCCTCGTACCCTATTACGACGTTGAATCCGGGTAAGGGGTGTTACACTTTACTTGTATACCATGATGGAAAATTTGATACAATGCTTGAAATGGTGATAAATGGTTAAGTCCCAATTGAATGTTGAATTCCAATGAATATAGGCGCTTTCCCAAAACTAATAAGGTCCTACATTTGTTGTGGACGGGATTTAGCTCAGACGAGAAATCCTATTGACCATGTTATAGAAAGGATTTAGCCAAAACAGGTAATCCCGATATAATACCTCTGGAGCATACATTATGATTAGGATTTAGATTGGACTGGTAATCCTAATCGAGCTCCTCTGAGCATACATTATATAAAGGAGTTAGCCTGGATTGGTAATTCTAATCGAGCTCCTCTGAGCATACATTATATAAAGGATTTAGCCTGGACTGGTAATCCTATTATACGATATGTGGTTCGAGAGAGTGTTTCTTGGTTAAGTGCCCTAATGGGTACCCTTGAATAAGAAATTGACGGATTATCGAATCGTACACTTCGAGTGTACTACTTAAGCCTCCACCGGAATTCAATGATTCAACGGACATATATCTCTAGACATGGCATGAAAATTATGAAATGAAATGATAATATCTTGGAAGTGTATTGTAACATCCCGAAATAGAGCCTAGTCAGAATAGTGGTTTCGGGACCACAAATTCGACATTAAATAATTTATTTTATGATTATTATGAGGTCTAGAATATGAGAATATGCATGTGTTAAATTTCATGAAGAAATTCTTTGAGTAAAGTGTCCAATTGGAAATTATGGACTAAATTGAATAAATTACAAAAACTTGGATTCGAGAAGTAATTTGTATGAAATTGCTTTAGATTATTAATTAGAGGTCCTTAGAGAGTAATTTACCCAATTTTTAAGTTTTTGGACAAAAATAGGCTTGTATGGATGAAATTTTAAAGAAAAGGCTTAAGGGCATTTTGGTCATTTGGCATTTTAATGAAATAAAATGGGAAAAATAAGCCAAAAATTAGCTCATTTATTTCAGGTTGCTGCTGAAAATTTGGGGTTCTCCATAGCTAGGCTTTTCAAGCTTTTCAAGCTCAATAACCCTGAGGAACAAATTTCAGAGGTTGATAGAGGAAAATAAAAAGTTTCAGAATAACCGAAATACGATTTTGAGACGATTACCAGAGCTCGAGGACTCGTAAAGATTGGAAGACGTTTGGAGAATCAACACACTATCAATTAGTCTAGCTTTGGTATATAGATACTCTTATTTTGTTCAATGGCATGTATAGGGCTTTGGTTCATTTTGTGATATGTGTCATTTGAATTGCCCATATGAAATCTTGTAAAAGTTTACATATCTTCTTGTATTTGGCCATGGAAATTCGCTTATTTTGAAGTAGGTTATGACCTACAAATCTATGCATGTTTATGTTTACATAGAGTGGCTTGCCCATAATTGGCAATGAGTTACAATAATGAGCCAATCTTAAAGGTGTTAATGAGGCATGGAAAATCCTTAATACAAAGGAAATAACCTAGCATGTATAAAACCGATGATATGAGGTTTACATGCAATGAGGTTTACCAAGGATATATGCAAGTATATAATCTAGCCTTATTATGTATTAAGGTAACCCATAAGTGTGATCGATTGATAGAGGGTGACCAAAGACTTAGAAAATAGCCTAACAAGGTCCACACGAGTAGACACACGAGCGTGTGTCTAGGCCGTGTGTGACACACGGATTGCCCCCAGGGGCCTATGGTATGGCCGTGCATCCCCTGCACCTAAAATTTTAAGTTACTGTCGAGCACGGGCTAGACACACGAGCGTGTGTCTTGGCCGTGCCCCTAAATGTATACTGATGCCATAAACAGAGAGTTACATGGGCTGAAGGCATAGGCGTGTCCCAAGCCACACGTGCGTGTGCGACCACATGGCCCCACCCACATGGGCTGTGACTCACTAAAGCAAGGAAATTTAACAAGTTGCCCAAAGTTTATCAAATGTTCTCGGTTTTGTCCCGAACTGCCCTGATGTATGTTTTAGGTCTCGAAGGCCTGTATAAGGGACGATATGCATGTGTTTGAAAAGTTTTAATTTTGGGCGAAATTCGGTGACCCGATTTAGTGTTTTTGTAAATGTGTAAGCCTAGTAATGCCTCGAATCCTGTCCCGGTGTTGGGTACGTGTAAGGGGTGTTACATTTAGTGGTATCAAAGCCAGGTTTAGTCGGTTCTAGGACTACTGTAGAAAGTATTGAGTATCGCTATACATGCCATTATTCAAACATTGATAGTGTGACATCTCCTAACTGTTTAAATTGTCTTCGAATATAGTAAATGCCTTCCAATCAAGCTCAAGATGAGTCCGAGGGAGCCAAGAGCCATGCTCCAACTTCCATACAATGAGCTGTATCTAATAGTAGTAGAAGGCTTATGTCTGAAGGCCGGGAAGAGGCCAGAGCCGCCTTCTTTGATATGATGGATGAATGGTTTGGGGATTATTTGAGGAATTGACCCAACATACCACGACCTCCCCCGCCCCCTAACCAACCTGATGAGGATTTTCTACGAGGTATGGCACCTGTAAGAATTGGTAAGGCCCCTCTAAATAAGCTTAGTAAGTATGGGACTGAGGAATTTAGAGCGAAGATCGACGATGATGTTGAAAAAGTTGAGTTCTGGCTCGAGAATACTACTCGGGGAAAGATGAATTATTGTGCACACTTGAGGAGTGCTTAAAGTGTATCGTGTCTCTCCTGAAGGATACTGCATATCACTGGTGGAAGACTGTATCTTCCGTGATGCCAAAGGAAAACATCACTTGGGAATTTTTCCAAGCAGAGTTTAAGAAGAAATACATCAGTCAAAGGTTTTTAGACTCAAAACGAAAGGAGTTCCTGGAACTCAAACAAGGAAATAAGAATGTAGCAGAATACGAAAGAGAGTTTGTAAGGCTAAGTCAGAATGCAACTAAATAGGGTCAAACCGAGTCAGAAATATGTAAACGCTTCGAGGAAGGTCTGAATGAGGAAATCAAGTTGTTGATTGGGATTCTTGGAATACGGGAGTTCGCCGCATTAGCTGATCGGGCCAAGAAAGCTGAGGACCTCAATAATGAAAGAAAGCAAGAAAAGAGAGAATATTGAGTTTCGGGCAAGAGGTCCAGCGATAAGACGCTCTCGTTTTGCACAAAGAAATCAAGGAGTCAACATGAATGCTCTACTTCATCAGTAGGGTATTCGGGTAGAGCGGGAGGCACTAAACGGCGTAATCAAAAGTCTTCCTCCCCGATGGTGACTAGTGTGGGGAGTGTAGATGACCAAAAGCCAAAGTGTAAGAGCTGCAACAAATTTCACTCTAGAGAGTGTCGAATGAAGAGCGGTGCATGTTTCAGATGCGATTCTCTTGACCACTTCCTCAGAGACTGCCCAGAGCGGAATGAAAAAGAAGTGGAAGTAGCCTCGAACTCGAGTGCTCCCATTGCACGAGGTAGACCTCCTAGATGTCCTAGAAGTGCTAGTGGCAGTCGAGCTGAGGCTAAAGATGCTGTAAAATCAGAGGCTCGAGCCCCGGCAAGAACGTATGCAATACGCGCTTTAGAGGAAGCCTCTGCTCCTGACGTTATTACAGGTACTTTTTCTCTTTTTAATACATGTTTTGTTGCATTAATTGCTGATAGCCTATGCTTCACTGAAGCTCCTGTTTTAGTATTACTTGAGCCGGGAAAAGAGTTTGTGGTCTATAGTGATGCATCCTTAAATGGATTGGGTTGTGTACTTATCCGAGATGGCAAGCTGATAGCCTATGCTTCACGGCAGTTGAAGCCACATGAGAAGAACTATCCGACGCACAATCTAGAACTTGCCGCCATTATTTTCGCCTTGAAAATTTGGAGGCATTATTTATATGGTGAGACTTGTCATATATTTACTGACCACAAGAGTTTGAAGTATTTGATGACTCAAAAAGAATTGAATCTGAGACAGCGGAGATGGTTAGTATTAATTAAAGATTATGAGCTGATCATTAACTATCACCCGAGAAAGGTGAATGTGGTTACTGATGCGTTAAGTAGAAAATCCTTGTTTGCACTGAAAGCCATGGATGCTCGATTGGCATTGCTTGATGATGGTTCAGTTTTGGCAGAGCTAGAAGCTAGGCCGACATTTCTGCAGGAAATTTATGATGCTCAAATTAATGACAGCGACTTACAAGCTAAAAGAATTCAATGTGAGTCGAGCATTAAATCAGATTTTTGGATCGATCCTGATAGATGTTTGATGTTCAGAGATAGGGTTTGGGTACCAAAGATGATGAGCTTATTCAGAAAATTTTGCAAGAAGCACATGATAGCCATTTTTCTGTTCTTCCGGAAGTACCAAGATGTACAATGATTTGAAGAAAATGTACTGGTGGAACAACATGAAAAGAGACATCTCTGAATTTGTATCGAGATGCCTGATATGTCAGCAAGTCAAAGCTGAACATCAAGTACCTTCATGATTATTAAGCTTGTGATGGTCCCCGAATGGAAGTGGGACAGAGTTACTATGGATTTTGTGACAAGATTGCCATTAACCCCGAAAAAGAAAGATACTATATGAGTTGTGGTGGATAAGTTGACGAAGTCGGCTCATTTTATTCCGGTAAGAACAGACTACTCTCTTGATAGATTGGTTGACTTGTATATATCTAAAACTGTAAGATTACATGGGGTACCACTGTCGATTATTTCAGACAGAGATCCGAGGTTCACTTCGAGGTTCTGAAAGAAGTTACAAGAAGCTTTGGGTACAAAATTGAGTTTGAGTACGGCTTTTTACCCTCAGACTGATGGTCAGTCTGAGCTGATGATTCAAATTCTTGAGGATATGTTGCGATGTTGCATCCTTGAATTTCAGGGTATCTAGGAAAAATACTTGTCATCGGTAGAATTTGCCTACAACAACAGTTTTCAAACAAGTTTGAAGATGGCACCTTATGAGGCCTTGTATGGCAGAAAGTGTCGAACTCCGTTGTACTGGACAGAACTCAAGGAAAGTCAGATTCACGGAGCTAATCTGATCAAGGAAACTGAAGAAAAAGTTAAAATGATACGAGATTGCTTAAAAGTGGCATCGGATAGGCAAAAGTCATATGCTGATCTGAAAAGAAAAGAAATCGAGTTCCAAGTTGGAGATAGAGTATTCTTGAAAGTATCTCCATGGAAAAAGGTGTTGAGATTTGGTCGGAAAGGCAAACTGAGTCCGCGATTTATTGGACCATATGAGATCACCCAAGGAGTAGGGCCATTAGCCTATCATTTGGCATTAACACCCAAATTGGAAAAGATTCACGACGTGTTCCATGTATCTATGTTAAGACGATATCGATCAAACCCCTCTCATGTAATTTCACTGACTGATATTAAAATTCGACCAGACATGATTTATAGTGAGAATCTGGTCAAGATTTTGGCTCGTGAGATTAAACAATTGAGAAATAAAGACGTGGCTTAGGTAAAGGTCTTACGGAATCGACATTGTGTGGAAGAGGCTACATGGGAGCCGAAAGAAACCATGAGAAGCCAATATCCGAACCTGTTTACTGATAAGACTTTCAAGGATGAAAGTCCCTAAGGGGGGAGAAATGTAACATCCTGAAATAGAGCCTAGTGGGAATAGTGGTTTTGAGACCACAAATTTGACATTAAAATATTTATTTTATGATTATTATGAGGTCTAGAATATGAGAATATGCATGTGTTAAAGTTTCATGAAGAAATTCTTTGAGTAAAGTGTCCAATTGGAAATTAGGGACTAAATTGAAAAAATTGCAAAACTTGGATTCTAGAAGCAATTTGTATGAAATTGCTTTATATTATTAATTAGTGGTCCTTAAAGAGTAATTTACCCAATTTTTAAGTTTTTGGACAAAAATGGACTTGTATGGATGAAATTTTAAAGAAAGGGCTTAAGGGTATTTTGGTTATTTAGTATTTTAATGAAATAAAATGGGAAAAATAAGAATAAGCCAAAAATTATCTCATTTCTTTCATGTTGCTACCGAAAATTTGGGGTTCTCCATAGCTAGGGTTTTCAAGCTTTTCAAGCTCAATAACCTCGAGGAACAAATTCCTGAGGTTAATTGAGGAAAACGAAAAGTTTGGAAGACGGATGGAGAACCCCAATCAACCTCAGGAATTTGTAAAGATTCAGGACTCGTAAAGATTGGAAAACGGGTGGAGAATCAACACACTATCAATTAGTCCAGCTTTGGTATATAGATACTCTTATTTTTTTCAATAGCATGTATAGGGCTTTGGTTCATTTTGTGATATGTGTCATTTGAATTGCCCATATGAAAGCTTGTAAAAGTTTACATATCTTCTTGTATTTGGCCATGGAAATTGGCTTATTTTGAAGTAGGCTATGACCTACAAATCTATGCATGTATATGTTTACATGGAGTGGCTTGCCCATAATTGGCAATGAGTTACAATAATGAGTCAATCTTAAAGGTGTTAATGAGACACGGAAAATCCTTAATACAAAAGGAAATAACCTAGCATGTATAAAACCGATGATATGAGGTTTACATGCAATGAGGTTTACCAAGGATATATGTAAGTATATAATCTAGCCTTATTATGTATTAAGATAACCTATAAGTGTGATTGGTTGATAGAGGGTGACCAAAGGCTTAGAAAACAGCCTAACAAGGTCTATACGGGTAGACACACAGGCGTGTGTCTAGGCCGTGTGTGACACACGGATTGCCCCCAGGGGCGTGTGATATGGTCGTGCGTCCCCTGCACCTAAAATTTTAAGTCAGTGTCGAGCACAAGCTAGACACACGGGCGTGTGTCTTGGCTATATACCCCTAAATATATGCTGACGTCATAAACAAAGAGTTACACGAGCTTAGGGCACGGGCGTGTCCCAAGCCACACGGGCGTGTATGACCACACGGCCCCACCCACATGGGCGTGTAACTCACTAAAGCAAGGAAATTTACCAAGTTGCCCAAAGTTTATCGAATGTTCTCGGTTTTGTCCCGAACTACCCCGATGTATGTTTTGGGTCTCGAAGGCCTATATAAGGGACGATATGCATGTGTTTGAAAAGTTTTAATTTTGGGTGAAATTTGGTGACTCGATTTAGTGTGTTTGTGAATGTGTAAGCCCGGTAATGCCTCGAACCCTGTCCCGACGTTGGGTACGGGTGAGTGGTGTTACATGTATTGCATGATGAGCTCGTCTATTCTTACTTGATGTATAAGTAAACTTTGTGACTAACATGTTTGATTGGATGTATGTGTTTAGGCAATTTAGCCAAATGGATGGAAAACTTGTTATTATATGCTTAGATTTAATAAATAGGATTGGTAAGTTTAGTTTACGTTATATGAACTCACTAAGCATGTAATGTGTAACACGTTATACCCGTAACCCACGTCGGGGCAGAGTACGAGGCATTACCTATACTTGATCTCATGTATACAAACAATCTCAAGTCACCGAGACTCGGTCCAAATTAAACTTCTTTCGATTTCTACTTTAAACTTCTTATTATGGGCCTACGAGCCTCAAATCGACCATTGGAAACTATTCAGGACTATACTGAGTCCTTAAACCACTATGAAAATTTTGTCCTTAAAACAGGGCACACGCCCGTGTGGAAGGGCAACACGCCCGTGTGACCAACTCGACATGGTCGTGCTTATGACCCGTGTGACTCACATGGCCTACACACCTAGGGACACACCCGTGTCCTTTACCCGTGTGAAATTAATTTCTAATTCACACCTATAGGGGTTTTCACACAACCAGACACATGCCCGTGTTGATGGCCCGTGTCCCACACACGGCCAGGACACGCCCGTGTGTGAAACCCTTGGTATTCTGTTTCTGACGTCAGTATTCCCAAAATGACACACGGCCATGTCACACGCCCGTGTACTAGGCCGTGTCCTCTACACGGCTGTGTCTCTGCCCGTGTGTTTATTACCATGCATATTGACTTAAAATTTTTACATTCAAGGGACACACGGCCAGACTACATGCCCATGGGTCAAATCGTGTGTCACACACAGCCTAGACACACGCCCGTGTGTCTACCTATGTGGACAATATAAGGCTATTTACCAAGCCTCATTGTCACCCTTACATACCTAGTTCTATGCAAATACCAACTAATACCAAACAAGCACAAGTCATACAACCAGATCAGTCACAATAGACATTCATTCAACTATGAAAATGCATCTCTTATAAAACTCAAAATGAATACTAGCCATCAATCAAGGCTTAATACAAAATGAAGGGTTTTCAACCCAAGCCAACACATTTGGCTAATTCTCAAAATCACAAAATAATAAAGTCTAAGTCCTATACATTGCATATTCAAAAATATAAATCCAACTATACCGAATGCTTCGGTTGATAGTGTGATTGATATCTCTGACTTATAGAATCCTTGAGCTAGATAGGCGACACTATAAGGAAATGGAAGAAAAAGAGAGTAAGCATAAAAGCTTAGTAAGTTGCATATAAGTAAGTACACAACAACAACATTTTATCAATGATCCACATGCTCATGATACCAAAGTAGGCATAAGCATAACTTACTCATTACCATCCATACTAGTCACATATTGTTCAATGAGCTCATATCTCATACATACCAATTAGGTACCTGTACCACTCACAACACGGTTATACTTTCCTCATTAGCTTAAGAACATAACGTTCACCGTTGAACCATTTGGAACACTACCGGATATTCATTAAGCCTCAAACGTGGGTAAGGTTCTGATGCCATGTCCCAGACATAGTCTTACACTGGCTCATATCTCAAGTCGATGCCATGTCCTAGACATGGTCTTACACTGACTATCATCTCGTAGCCGGTGCATGTCCCAGACATGTCTTACACTGGCTTACGTCTCGAGGCCGATGCATGTCCTAGACATGTCTTACACTAGCTTTCGTCTCAATGTCGATGCCTTGTCCCAGACATGGCCTTACATTGGCTCTCATAACGTGGCTGATGCATGTCCCAGACATGTCTTACACTAGCCAAATAATAACCCATATGTCACGGCATGAATATCCGATTTATTTCCTAGGTTCAAACAGGAAATCTACTATCTCTGTTATCATCATACCATCTCAATACCATAATCAAGCAAATCATGCTATATTAATTCAAATTCAATTCAACACATACATTAGTAATGTAGTTGTATTATTTACATACAACTTACTTCGGATTACAAAACGTACACGACTAGTCGGTTTAGTCGATTTGCTTGGCTTTTCCCCGGTCTAGGTTCGAATTTGGAAATTCTTGATCTAAAATAGCAAAAATGCACTCATTTAATTACTAAATAAAATTAAGTAATTTAAAATTCACATCTTCGGTAAAATGACCATTTTGCCCCTAAACTTTGGCAAAATGACAATTTTACCCCTATGCTCGAAAATCAATTTTTATCAAATTTCTTCGAATCTTAAGCCTACCTGGACTCTTTTTACTCTTACAACAATCCCAAATTCTCTCTATTTCACACATTTATCAATTATTTTACAACTTGTGCAAAATTGTCCCTTTAGGTGTTTTCATGGTAACACATTTCACAAAAGTTGTCTATTACACAACTAAGACTCATATTCTTCCATAAATTTTCAAAAAACACCCTAAATTCTCTCATGTAAAAACCTAGACTTTCAACTATTTTGCAAGATATACCCCTCATTTGAAAGCTCATGCTTCAAAAGTCTCAAAAATACAAAAATCATCAACAAAGGACATGGAAATCACTTAATTGTAAATGCTTCAAGTTGCTGAAAATTTTAAGCTCTCAAACCCCCCTTTAGTGGCCAATTTTTGGTGAAGAAAAGAGATTAGAAAGGGATGATATCATCCTTCTTTTATTTTGACAATTTGACTACCTTTGTCTCCTATGGCCGGCCAAGCAATCTCTATAGGGTCTAATTGCCCTTTAAAGACCCCCTAATTTTGGTTCTCTAACTATTTGACACCTTTAGCTATCAATTTAGGACTTTTGCACTTTATACGATTTAGTCTTTTTTCGCAATTGGGCTCACAAACGTCAAAATTAACTCACCAAATTTTTCATGTACTATAAAAAAAATTCTATGACTCCAAAATAATAATAAAATAATTTTTTTGACTTCGAATTCGTGGTCTTGAGACCACTATTCTGACTAGCCCCAAAATCAAGTTGTTACATAATGCTTACTTCGTTTATTTTTCCTCTGTTTTATAGTGCTCGGAAGCCCGCGAGGGTTGGAGATCACTGGAGCATAGTCACACTATCAACTAGTCATTTTGGGTATAATTAGTAAAAATCATTTTGGTATAATGGCATATATAGGACAACTTGGCCAATAGTGGTTTAGAATGTTATTTTGTAACCTAGCCTTTGGAATGGCTAGTAATGGTTCATTTTGGTATGACTAAGTAGATTATTATGATATATATACACATGTGTTATGTTAAGAATATGTGATCAATGTTATGAATGCTTAAGTTAAACTAAGGTAAGGTTGTGAATACATATGCATGTAGTGATATGCCTTGTTGAATGATGGAATTGTCTATTTTGAATGCTTGGATTGGTTGGTATTAGATGTGTGTTTCAAGTACAGGTCTTAGGTGAAATTTTGGGAGAGAAATGAAGCTAGAAATGGCTTCATTTTGTCCACACGGGCAAACACACAGGCGTGTGTCTAGACCGTGTGTGACACATGGCCTGGTAACATAGGCATGTGGTTAGGTCGTGTGTCCCCTGCACCTTAATTTTGAGAAACGAAATGCTCAGAATTGGGCACACGGGTAGAGACACGGGCGTGTGTCTCAGTTGTGGGCGTGTGTCTTGGCCGTGTGACACTTGCACCTATTTCTGAATTGAATTAATTAACCACACAGCCTAGCACACGTACGTGTGGCATGGCCGTGTGTGCAAGTTAGAGAGTTACACGGGGTCACACAGGCGTGTCCCTTGGACCACACTGGCGTGTGAGCCCAGTACCTTAGAAAAATTTTGTAATTTCATGAAAAATTCTTAGAGGTCCCGATTAAGTCCTGAATCAATTTTAATGCTCGTATTGGACCTCGAGGGCCCAATCAAGGGACGTTACGAATGATCTCGGTAAATGAATAGTAATTTACATAATTTATTTGTAAATGTTTTTGAATGTTTCGATAATACTCCCAAACCCTGTTCCAATGACGAATATGGGTTAGGGGTGTTACAGCTCATAAGAGCTTAAACTACACAACACTAGGAAACCAAATTGCAAAGCTCTTAGGCACCAAATGCATATTCATATGCTAATACATCCCTCCATTACACCAAAGTCTCTGTAGAGACGTATAATACTTGATGATCCACAATAGATGTTGGATCTCGATATAACTTGTAATAATCTTCATACAAGCACATATCTCGCGCAAGAGTGCCTATGACCTTACTTTCATGCCAACTGTATCCTAACAATTTACTAAGTTCACATGGGCATCAATTATACATATGTACATTACCATTCCTACAAACAATCATTTTCACATGTGTATACCCTGTAATTATCCATATTTACATATCACACCCTATAATTGATCACATATTTCATTTCCATACCCTGTAATCATTCATATTTTCACATTTGTACCTTGTACTATCTCATAATAGTCAATTATCATATAACATTTCAATTTAATCCATTACTAGTCATATATGCTAAATTCACTAGAATTTCAAATTATTCTCAAACAAATATATATCAAATTAAACACAAGTATACACATCATACCAGATGAGATAGTAAGTTCCATTTGAATTTACCTTTGCAAAATACAAAATGAGTGGATCCTTTAAGGACTAATCCAAAATTTTCGTATTTCACTTATTAGCTACACTTTGATCCAAATCTTAATCTACATAAATATTTTGTTTAAAAATCAATACCAAACATTATTATAAAATATTATGAGATGCATGATCTTAATAAATCCATTTTTTGATTCCCACATATTTTATATTTTATTCAATTTAGTTCTTAAACTCAACATAGGCATAACTTTCAATTCCTAGCTTTGGATTAAAATATGATTTAACATATTTTTATTAGGGACCTTATATTTTCTATTCTAACATAATTTCATGATAGATTTTACATTTATTCAATTTGGTCTCCAATGTAACAAAATTAACAAACAACCTAAACTAACTTTACAATCCAGTCATTATAATCTAAGCTTAAAATCTATCAATTTCAAGCCTAATTCATCAATTAATCAATAATGGAAACTTTCTAAAACTTAAACAGTTTATCAAATTGGTTCAAGACTAACTAAATCAAGTTCCCATGATCATAAATCTATAAAAATTATAAGAAAAAAGCTTGATTTCCTTATTTATATAGCCGAATGATAGAGACCCTTGAAGCTTTCTTAAGTTTCTTTCCTATGGTGGATGGCCAAAATGTTGAAGATGAAGAGAAATTTTTCTCTTTATTTCCACCATGTTTTGTATTTATAGATTAATTAAAGCTTAATTAACTTAACTAATCATATTTAATTAACTTAACTAATTATTAATCATACTTAATGAATATGTCATCATCATCCACTATCTCTTAATCCAAAATGGTTTATTGACAATTTTGGCCTTTTGGTTAAATGCTATTCAAGTCCTCAAGTCTTTTGTTAATTAAAATTATATGGGGATTGAACTTTTACAATTTAGTCCCTGAGATTTAATTAACTATTTAATTAACAAAATTTATCGATCATTCTTCAATATATTTTTATATTAAATCCATAAATATTTTTATTTTATATTTACAGACTTGATTTATAGAAATTGAATTTCGAAACCACATTTGCCAGTACTATTGAAAATCGGGACGTTACAAAAGAAATGTGCCAACTCCTTAAACCACACTATGAGGCACATTGTAGGTTGTGCAACAACAAGTGACTTAGTAAAATTTTAAAATCATATAATTATCCTATCATGTATTCATTTATTATAATTTTATCTACAATTTGTTAAGTACTCAAAAATTCTTTTAACAAATTTTATTAAAAATTTAGTCAAAAACTTTAGAATTCAATAACTTAATTATAAGTTGCCCTATATTTAAATTAAAATAATAAACTTTATTTTTATATGTTTAATTCATTTAAATTTAAATAAATTAATAGATTACATAAAACAAAAGGTTTAATTAATTATATATTCATTTTTACTATTTTAATATGAATTAATATGATGTAAACTCTATTTTTAAATTAATTTAAGTTTAAATAAAACAATAAAACTACATGTTTAGATAAAAGAACTTTGTTAAGAATGCGCTTGGAAAATCATCTAGTAATTGGTTTTAAGTATAATTGCTTATAATTACAGATCTGTGGCATGTTTGGGTAACCAGTGCAGTTAGTGGGTTCCACTAAATTGATTGTAATTGGAGCACCTCAATGACACTCTTCAATTCTTAAGGGAAGAGTGAGAATGCGAATAATTACGCATGTAATTTCTAATAATCAGTGGCTTTCGAAACATGCTCGTACATTATTTATATCTAAAATGTTATTTTTATGCAATAATAATAGTATTCTATGTTAGATTTGTAAAATAAATCTGAAATAAAACTTAATAAACTAGGATCTATCATGTCAAATCATCAAGAATAATTTAAGAACAAAACTAGATGTAGAAGCGTACCTAAATCCATGAATTTCTTAAAGTTTTACCGGATCTTGGGGATTTGATCTTCCAAATTAACACAAAATAGATTCAGAGAATATCTGCTCTTTCTTTCCTAATGATGGGATATTAGAAAAGATATATTGTGTGTAATTTGGAGACCATAACCCTAATATTTATAACCTTGGCATATTAGTTCTAATCAAATTCTAATTAGTCCATCATTAATTAGAATTTGATTATAATTTAATTACTAGAGTATCTATACATATTTGACCCATACTTTATTTAATAATTAAAGCCCAATAAAATTTTAACCAAATTAGATCACTTTTAATTTGGGCTAACCTATCATGATAGTAAATAATAACATGTAATTACCCTTATTATATATGTGATGTCCATATTTTCCAACAATCTCCCACTTGGACCACATATATATACTAATTACTCTATAATTAAATGACATTATATAACCTTATAAGCTCAAAAAATTTACTATCATAAAATTTACTATCATATCCAAAAGGTATTCCGAATAATCTCGTCTATTAATTATGCTAGCATAAAACCAAGGCGACTTTCGTTACATATATCGTAACTAAATCCATCCATGATCACGTATATTAACACAACCAAATTACATAGATCAAGTATGGATGTAGCATGGAAATTACATGCAATATGATCTAAACATGTCTATTTCCAACTGGTCCTCCTTAGTAAGATCAAACCTTACCAAAATCAGAGTGTGAATAAACCAAATAAACTTTATTTCTGCAGAAAATAAACTTAATATCTTTAAACTAAAATAAATAAAATGTGTCTATAACATAAAAGCATTTAAAAGTACAAAGTCCTACTAAAACCAAATATCCTTAAATGATATTACACCCATATGAGCAATGTGCTCATGAAAAATCTTGGGTGTAGTCCCTTAATAAGCGGATCTGCAATCATGGAGTTTTTCCTAATATGCTTTATAGACACCTAACAACTCTGAACTTTTACTTTAACAACTAGGAACTTAAAGCCTATCTTGGATGCTATCCAATGGTCCAAACCAAGGTTGCTTAAAATATCTACCTAACATCCCAATAGTGTACACAATATTCCAATGTATACAAACTTGAACGTACATTAGACTTTCCACTGCTAAAACGTAAAAAAATCTAATGCATTTTTGTAATCTCAAAAATATTCTTAGGGCATTGATTGAGGCTATACTTATTATTGACAATCAGTATGTCATTAACATATAAAACCAAATATAGAACCTTACTCCCATTAAACTTATGGTATATACGATTATCAATAAAATTCATCTCTAAACCAAATAAGATAATCATTTGGTAAAATTTGTAATATTATTGACGAGAAGTTTGCTTAAGCCTAGAGGTGAAGTTCTTTACAAATCATTAACTTTACATCATTAGACACAAAGCTTTCTAATTGCACCATATAAATATATGATCAATGTTACCATTGAGAAACCATTAACTTAATATTCATTTGATGTAGCTTAATGCCAAAATATTCCACTAAAGCCATTATAACCATTTCTCTAGTGGACCTTTTAAATGACATTCATTCTGGAGGTTGTTGAGTTTGTTCTTCTAGAACAATTACCTCATCTTGAATTAGGAGTTGTTCAATATTGTCTTATTGAGATTCTAGATTCACTTTTTAATCAATAATAGGTATGAGAACCTAAACATCATCAAAAGTGATAGTAGAAACTGAGTTACAATCCAATTCCTCCTCAAAAGCAATGTCTCTAACCTTATTTCTCCCCCCAAACTCAACATCCTCAAAGAATATTACAACTCTTGTCTCAAAAATATTCCTAATTGTGGGATCATAAAACTCATAGCCCTTAGATCGCTCAGAATTTCCTTAACCCTTAACTTTACAGACATCAAAGAAGTCATAAGTGATGTCATTTCAACCTTATCGTTTTTAGCAAAATGTTTCTCAATTTTGTCAAGGAAACCTTGGCCTGAGTAATTTTTTCAAATTCTATGCCCTTAAAGGCTTCTAAAATGTTGTGCTTCATGATCATTAGACTCATGCAATTTGAATGATCCCACCTCTCAAAATCCCTTTTAACAGAAGGGGTGTTTTCCGCAGTGAGAGGTGCGGGTTGTTCTTCCCTTGTGCAATGTCTATGTTCATACAACCAAACACTATAAGTAAGTGCCTTTTCCATTCATTGAAATTAGTCCCATTAAGCATGGGTATAGAATTTATATTAGTAGATATTGTGGCAGTAGAAGATGGATTAACTAAATATAGAACAAAAAATAAACTCACATCAATATTCATAAGTAAATAATAAAGTCAAGATAATAGCTAATCCCATCTCAAGATACCAAACACAACATTAATATCAAGTTTTTGGACAGTAATATTAACAGTAAGCGGTACTCTTGTTGTAGCAATCAAACATTGACAATAAATTATGTCAAACAATTAATTAATCTTTGGATTAACTTATTGCTCACATAAAATACCTTATAATTGTCACACATTTATCACCACAGATGTCGTTGAAATTCTGCCAAATATTAACTTACCTTTGGGTCAATTAATAAACGCATGAATCACAAAAACATGTAATCATCTTAATATTTTAAATAAACTAATCTACACAAAAGAGGTCACTTTGGCGGAATTTTGTTTCAACTAATTTATTTAAAATATTAGATATCATTAATTAAAAGCCAAAATCTGAATTTATTTGTTTCAAAATATTTACCTTAATTTCATCTTTCAATCAAATTAAAAGATAATAGTATATATATGTATATATATTTATCCCAAAACAACATACAATGATGTTGACAAATATAATAATAGTTGAACAAATCATAAACCATAAACAACCTCACATAAGACTTCAAATTTAAACCAAAATAATTTGAATAAAGGTAAACCTCATCTTAAGATATCGGACACTCCATTAATATTTCATCTTTGGAAAAAAATATTAACTTGTAAGTGATATATTGGTGTAGTAATCAAACATTGACAATAAGAACATGTTGAACAATAAATCTTCCTTTGGGCTAATTTATTACTCACATGTAAAACCTAATAATCGTCACATGTTTATCACCATAGTTGCACATTTAATATTATTAGCCTTCATTTGGGCCGATCAATATCAACATAACTTAAGTTACATGCACACAAACTTTTATATTTTAAAACAAAATAATTTATACAAAAAAAATCACTTTGGTGACTTTTTGCTTCAATTAAGTTATTTTAAAATATATATAAAATATTCAAATTTAAATTTCCCCAATAGTCAAATGTCAAAACTATTTTTTATTGCTTTATAGACTTTGAAATAAGCCAAAATAAGGTTGTTTTAATAATGCAATAAAAAACTGAAAACCTTAAATTTTTTGACCTTTTTTTTTTGTTCCAAAACCATATATATCAAAACCAAACAGAAATAATGTAGTGGTTCAAAGCCAAATAATTAACAAGCACATGTATTCATAATTTTGGCATGGATAAGAACACCAAAGCAATTCACACATATACATGTATTCATAATCAAATAGAAAAACTTAATCTGAATTTACCATGTAAATCCAAAGTTGTATTTATGATTAAACAAATATTCACATAAATACTTGAAAAAGTATTTTCAAGCCAATAAATCTCAAAAAACAAAATCATAATAGTCGGCATATCCCACAATTCATACAATAAACCATAGCATCATAATTTAACCAAATATTTGGAACCATAAGATGCCAAAACCTAAGATTATATAACCAAATTTAAAACCAAAATATTTAAATATGTATATAGTTGACATGAATTTTCACCAAAGCACCCATAAAATTGAATATATAACTATAACAAAAAAATTTAACTTCAATGATATCCATCAAAACTTAATTTCGCCAATTAAACTAGAAAAGATATCTTATTGAATAATGGTTATAAACACTGTTCACACAAACTATAATCATGTATTAATCCTCAAAATCATTGATATGCATATAATATATATACACACACAAATATAAAAATAATCTTGACTTGCCTTACATATTTCATTTAAACTCAAATTTATATTCATGACTAATGACATTATCATAAAAATTTCTTTATACGCACAAATACTTAAAAAAATCCATAACCATAAAATATAAAAAGAATCTCAAATTATATAAAAGTCTTTATATGCTAACTACTTATGAAAATTCATAGCCACCATATTTAAACAAAAATAATCCCAAATATTTTAATTTTAGTTAGATTCCATAAAGACTAAAACTTACATAAAATAATTATAAAAGAAGCCAATAATTATAAAAGAAATCAAAAGTAATCATTTGTATATATGAATTGAATTCAATGGTGAATATAATTCATCATAAATAAAAATAAAGGATGATGATTCCATATATATTCAACTACAAACAGAAAATTTAAGACAAATAGTGCGAAAAAAATATATCTTACCAAAATTCATTTATTCGATTATCAAGTGAACTAACTTTCAAAACCAATTATACAACCCAATTGGAATTCTTCAATTGCAAAAAGTTGTAAGTCTGTAATTTTAATTTAATAATGACTTTAACCAAAATTTATAAAATAATTGTGTGAAAAGTAGAGAAAGAAATCTCACAGATCAATTTTTATCAATTGATTATAAATAAATATATAAACCTTCATCTTTCGAATAGCATATATGCAAATATTAAACTAGATTATATTTATAAAACCTTAAAACTTTATTTAAAGAATCAAAACCCCAAAATTTATCAAGAATCTCAAAGATTCAACATAATATATAATTAAAATATCAAATCCATAAAATTAAAAAAAACGAATCAATCCAAAATTAATAAATAATCAAATCATTCTCAATAATTCAACATGACAAAGTTCTAATATCACTTGTTAGATTTGTAAAATAAATCTGAAATAAAACTTAATAAATCAGGATCTATCATGTCAAATCATCAAGAATAATTTAAGAACAAAACTAGATGATGAAGCGTACCTAAATCCATGAATTTCTTGAAGTTTTACCGGATCTTAGAGATTTGATCTTCCAAATTAATACACAAGAGATTCAGAGAATATCTGCTCTTTTTTTCCTAATGATGGGATATTAGAAAAGATATATTGTGTATAATTTAGGGGCCATAACCCTAATATTTATAACCTTAGCATATTAGTTCTAATCAAATTTTAATTAGCCCATCATTAATTAGAATTTGATTAGAATTCAATTACTAGAGTATCTACGCATATTTGACCCATAATTTATTTAATAATTAAAGCCCAATAAAATTTTAACCAAATTAGATCACTTTTAATTTGGGCTAACCTATCATGATAGTAAATAATAACATGTAATTTTACCCTTATTATATATATGATGTCCATATTTTCCAACATTCTAATTTTAGAATATATATTTTATTTTTAAAATATAATTATATATTACTTTAATTATCTTGTTTAAATAATTTAAATTTTTCTTGACAAGAGATAAATTCCTATACATTTTGGTGTACTAAATATTAACTAGTTGCATAGTATTTATTATAAATTACGAGAATTTATTATTTATTATTTATACTTGGTCAATAACCAATTGATGATAACAAAGAGTATATGTTTAATGTTAGAACATTACCCAATAAATATAGAATATTAGAGTAATCAGATAAAATTGCATAGGATGTTTATTTTTCTTATTAATTTTATTGGTACTCATATTGACGAATATTTTCTCGGACTAACGTATTATTTGTTTTAAGTTTTGCTACTTTTTTAAAAAAAAATCAAGTTTTATTAATAATTTTTATAATAACTAATATTTTTAAAATTTTAAATTATGTGGTTATAAAATTACAATTTATACTACCAAATATGACAAAAAAAGTAGGAGGTAATTACATTCTATCAATCATGCATGTCCAGAGAAATAAAATTCTTAATTAGAAGAGCGTGTAGTTACAAAAAATAGTTACACTTTCATCTAATTATTTTGTAATATTCCGACATAAATAAATTTAAAATTTAAAAGCTACTTATATGGTTTATTTTAATAGTTTTGAAGTTTATACTCGTATATTTACATGATATAAATATCCCATTAGACTAGATATGAAATTCAGATGAGGCAAACTGAAAAATAATAGATATATAAATGATCTGATAAGAATGGAACCCTATTCTTAGCGATATATGACGTATTCTCTAATTTGACTTCAAAATTTCCTTTTTTATAATCAGAGACTTCGATATTTCCCGCTAGTTGATATCTTTGCACATTGCATATATTTATCTATTCAAGGGACCACATTTTTTATATGTTCTATTTTCTTTTAGAAAAAAAAGGAAATGAATTAATCTAGAGAGCAGGCAGTCCTTTGCTCCCACAAAAGAAAATTACTCTTATAATTTTTGAATATTTATAAAATTTTAAGTTAATTTAATAATAAAATCATATTTTAGTCCTCTAAAGTTTAAAATTAAATTATATCCTCTTTACAAATAAAAGAAATTATAATTTAATCTCTTGAAAATTGTAAAATTTTACATTAATAAAATATCAAATAATTTTTAACTCTAAAAATTTATAATTTAAATTCTGCTCTCCAAAATAGTTTCTAACTTGGGGATAGAACAAATTTTAAGCATTTTCGTTTGACTCTGTTAAATATGACTCTATTTTCAATCAAATTTAAAAATAATCTTTTAGTTAAACTCGATTAGTTTAGATTATTTTATTATTATTTAATCTATAAATTTAACCTATAAATAGGCTCTTTTACAACCTTAGAAAACACATCCATTAGAGATTAGAACTCATAACACATTTAGAGAATTTTGTGTTTACGTTTTATGGTTTTTTTATTTTTGGGTTTTCGGGGTTTAGTTTTTATCTCCATCTTTTGTACCCTTCGTTCTTTTGCTATTATAGTAAAATTATCTTTGCCCGTGGTTTTTTATCCTCTTTGGAGGGGCTTTTCTATGTTAAATTTGTGTATTCAATTTCTCAATTTATTCTATTATTTTCTTATTCATTACTTAATCGAGTCGAAATCCTAACAATGGGGTTCAACTTATTCGTTACTTAATCGAGTCGAAATCCTAACAATGGGGTTCAAGAATATTTTTATAGAGAATAAATATATGAAAATGATATCTATTTATAAGGCTTTCTATTCAGATTTCTGCAACTTACACAGGAGAGCATCAAAAACAGCATTGGCTACATAAAGAGAGAGAAGTGTGGGTTGCTGGAAATACTGGGCTGTCATCCATCTAATCAAGGACCTCCACCCACCATCACCATGGCACCATACCCTTCCATTATTATGCATAGTCTCTTGATAAATAAATAAATAAAGATGTTGAGGCTGAATCTCAGCAGTCCCTCAAATAAGATGTGGAAACTGCCCATTTTCCCCCATTTGGCATACTTGCTTACCACACCACCCACCCTTCTTACTCCCAACTCTCAATTCCATCATTCAATTTGCCCACCTTCTCTCACTATCCCTGCCTTGGAAATGGAAACTTGCCTAATTCTTGACATATATAGATATAGATATATTAAGCTTCGTCCACTTTGAAGAAAAATAAAATTAAGAAGAAATATATATAGTATATTTTTTTGCTTTTCTTTTCTCACATAAACGTTCTCTAATTGTGACCTTCCAAGTGGGGTTTCAATATTCAAAGTCAATTCCTGGATGTCACATCTTCAGATCTTATCCCTCCCTCATCTTTTTCATCCGCTTCATGTCTCGGGACGATATCCATTCCTGACCTGTTACAATCATAAACACCCAAAACAAATAATCATACTCTCAAACATACAGTAAATTACTTTATAATCGCCAATAATGAATGACCAGCTTTTTTTGCATAAAAAAATATGTTGATTCAGTAATCTTGACTTTGGAATTTAACTAACAATCTGGGTTTCTGTGGGCTCTCTCCAGTTCACTTCCCAATCTCATCATTGCTACTTGGAATGTTTTAACATTTTTAAAGTCTTTATTTTGGTTGAATTATATGGGCTATCTAGACTCAAACCAGTAACTTACTTCCTTAGCAAACTAAACCATTACAAAGTTCGGCTCGGTCGGTTTGTCGCTTGCCCTAACTACAAAGCATGATTTATCATGATATTTCCGGTGAAAACAAAATTAAATCATAGGGGAAAAAAGAACAGATTAAATAATGAAGAGTTTAATCATTATAAAAGTGGATTAAGTCGATTTGAAGTTATGAACTGCCTGCCTACTTAGGGGCCCGTTTTTATTTTAATTTTAAATTTTTTATTAGAGATAAAAAATTATATTATCCTGAAAAATCCTACTGTGTTCGACAGCTTGGATGGGGCACTTATTGTTTCACCAATTGATGTCTGGTTTTAGACATTATTTTATAAGGGAAAATGGTTGGGACGAAAGAAAACCACGTCGCTACTTAATCATAGTTTAGTAATTAGAGTAATACAAATAGGCCACGTGCTAAGTGGTCGACCTTCCTTTATCAATGCTTTGTTCATCTGTCTCATTAGAAGCAGCAGCAAAAATCAAGTCGCTAACTGACATGCAGCATCTCGATATTTTATTAATTATTATAAATGCATTGCTTACCATGTAGTTTCAAGTGTAGGAGGGAAAACTAATAAAACTGGTGGGCTGTTGGACCCTGGCTCGACACCATCGAGCTAGCAGGCGTGGATGGTGGGGACTCGTCTAGCTGGTGGCATTCTAGGTTCACTCCAAATAGCCGCACCAGCCTCTTTGGGTTCCCCGCTGCTGTAGCTTGGTTTTGAACAATGCTTCCTGCAATGGCAAATAAAAAACACTACTATCTCTCAATATATGTAATATTAATCCATGAACTCCAAGTTGCTACCCAGAAATGTTAACTGAATAATTCCATCTACTTTTGTTCGCCTTTTTTGTTTATTATTCCAATGACACAAAGGAAGAAGAATACTTGAAGCTATCATAAGAAAAAGTTTCTTAATGCTTACTAATTAAAGTGAAGGTAACAAAATCATTTGGAACATACACATATATGGGGTTATGTAGATATTGGTACTCCTAATCCCCATAATAAATGGTCGTTCCGGAGTTAGTAGAATTTAAAAGAACAAATTATAGAAACAGTCTTACACAACCACATTGCTCCCATGTAATTGGAAAGTGTCTTTCACGCACTTCCATGTGCCAATAATTTTCAATTTTGTATTATTCCTAAAATTTTTAAAAATAAAATCCATTTCTTTGAAGAAGATAAATAGATAAGAGTTTTACAATGAGAAAATAAATATATACCTGTATGAATACAGTCAGGTTGGTATGGCACATTAGCCTCGAGACCTTGAATGTGTCCAAGATGAGGATACCTTCGATACAATCGCCTATTACTCCACCCTCCATTTCCACCCCCACCACCACCGCCATTATTCTCCATCACGGCGTTTCCGCCATCAGTAGCCGCCGGTGCAACCACCACTGCTGCACCGCGCCTCCTCCATCCTATAAACAATCTATCACCATCCGTGCGGTGTCGTTGGAATAAAATAATGTCACCAGCATCAAGTTGCTTCTCTTTGACGTATCTGCTCCATCCTTTTGTTAACACGTAGCTTTGGCTGCTGTTCCAATACGAGTAGCGGAAGCGCCAACACTTGCCTGACTCGTCTTCGAAACTTAGCAACAACCCTTTATCACTGGAGTCACTGCCTAGCGGGAAGTATTTCTCGGCATGTTGTTTGGGGATTACAAGCCTGTTCAGCTTGCCAACATCGCTGGGGGTTAAGGGCTTTTCAAACATGGGTTCCGTTTCATGGCCTAGCTGGTGGTTTTCAGGGGGATTTGGTTTAGGGTTTAGGGTGTCGAGATTGGATGTTTGGTCGTCGAGCTCTTCGTCGTCGTCATGGTTAAGGTTGAAGTGGCGGGCAGCGTGGATGGAGGATAGGAACATGGCGGGGTAGAAGTGAGAGGTCCAGGGGGAGTTTTCAAGGGAAATTGAGGAAGGGTTGTGAAGCTTTGAAGAAGGGGGGGTTTGGGTTGGTTCCATAGAAGGAGTTTGTTTTGTCGTTGGATTGTTTTGTTTGAATTACTGGAAGTGGTTAATGGACATTTGAGAGACAAAAGAGCGAAGAAGGAAAGAGATGGGTGCTTTAGAGCAAGTGTGGAGAAAAAGAAAAGAGAGGAAGGTATGGAAGAGTGAGGTGAAAGAAGGCAGGCGTGATGATTATGAGTTTGATGTGGAAACTATTTAATGCAGCTACAAAGATAAAGATATGACAATGAGAGAGAGAGAGAGTGAGAGGAGAGAAGAACAGGGTAAGATTGAAGTGAAAGAGAGAAAAAAGAGGGTCGGGGTAACAGGGAATTCTTTAAGTACTTGACATCCTCTAAACTACTTTAAGGTTTTTTTTCTAGAAAAGAGGTAAATATGTGTTCTTTTAATAACTGAATTATATTTTTATTTTTATTTAAAAATAAGTAAAATCAAAGTATAAGTTAATTTTTTTAAATGATATTCGTGAAAAAATAATGTATTTTTATGTGAGTAAAGTATTTTTACATATAAGTTTTTTTTCTCTAGATTTGTGTCTATTTCTTTAGTAATCTGTTTCCATTACATGCTTCTAACACTGTCAGTAAAAAGATTATATTTCCGATCAATCATTATACGTGCTTTGTGTAACGCAAAACTTTGGCGTTAAAATTTTAGTTCAAAATTGGGGAAAAGCCTGGTAGAAAGTAGGTATTGACTTCATACTTAATTTCTACGTGTAAATATTAATAGGAAAGTAAAGATAAAATACACACAAATTGTTTATTCAGATTCCGGAGTTACAATACTTTAGGGGGGAAATCTAAAAAGTGCATCATCATTGAATGAAAATAGAAAGGATAATGTTAAATCATAAACGTTGCTGGGATTGGAGCAATTACAATTGATTTCCTTTCACTTTGCCTACAAAAAGAAAATTTGTTTCTGAAATTCACATTTCCAATATATCTTGTGATTGGGAGATATATATATTATAAAGTAAAAAAGATTTGCCGAATTGGGCAGAACAAATGTATCCAGATGAACCTTGAGAAAGAAAAAAGAGGGTTTGTGGATTGAATGCAATTTAGAAAACACCCCATGTTACTAAGCAAGTAACTAAAAAGTGGGTACTCAGTAGGCCCAATTCTGACGCAATATGGGTAATCAGGTTACCATCCAACGCCACCCCCAAACTGCAGGGTTTTTGGTAATCAGAACCACATGTATGATCTTCTTTTCTTAATTTTTGCATCATTTCAAACAGTGAAAAATCTCATACTACATTGTAAAATCTGACAGAGATGAACAGGCTTGGTAGGTTTATATATATTCGGTGAGAAAAGAAAAAAAAAGAGAGAAGAAACAGTAAAATAAAACAGTGAAAAGAAGTTTTGTTTTGTTAAAAGAAAAAAAAAATACTGAAAGGATTAGGGGGATCTGACCTGAAAGCCAGGAGTGGTCCATCTTCCCTAAGTTGTTTGTGGTATATTAGGTGAAAAGCTGGGTGTTTTTTTTTTTTTAAATATAAAAAATTTTGAGCCTGCTATAATATTAATATGACGAGAATGAGATTTGAGAGAATAGTATTTTCTTTTTCACGTGCATGAAAGCATTATTGATGTTTGGCCATTCCTAGTTTTAGAAAGCAGCAAGGAAACCCATTGTGGGGGACTGAAAGATTTAAATAAATTATTTTTAAAAAAATCCATGAATCCCTTCCCTTCAAAATGAGAAAAGAGATGATAAATAGATGAGATAAGATTTTCCAATATCCAATTGGAACAACCCTTTCTCTCTCTTTTCAGCTAGGTTTATATTGTATCAGTCCAAGAAAACTTGTCTTAATCATAGGCTGATTATTCCCTCTCACTTCTCAGTGCAAGTTTTGTAATAATAATAATAATAATATGTTTGTGAAAACATGTTATCTGGGCAACAACATGAGGGTTTTTGGAAGGAATCTCTCCCATATCATTCGTTAAGTTTCACATGCTATGGAAACCAGAGTGGTGAACCGATAGGCCCTAATATTGTAATAAAAACAAAACTATATGATATGAGTCTGAGAGTTTCTTCAGTTCCCAAGCAGAACCACCTGGGTTTGTATGACCAATCTATTTAAGAGAGTTTCCATGTTCACAAAATGTCCAAGAATCTCTTTCTGGCATAAACTAATTAATTATTTCAAAGTATATTTATAAATATTGACACTTGGTTTGGGTGGTTGAATTTTTCAGTGGTTGAATTTTACAAAGGCTAGCAACTTTTGTTGTGTTGTTATGACGAAACAAATATCTGATTAATTTATTGCAGTGCATAGATGCTTCACTCGTACGAAAGAGCTATAATCAATGCACCATAATCTATTTTTATTTCATTGCATGACAAGTTGGCAAATGTTCTAGCTGACGATTTGATATTCAATTTATTTTGTTCATACTAATTACATAATTAGTATCGTAAATTGTATAATATATATACATGCCAGATACAAATTAATTAAAAATAGTGAAATCATGTTATGAGCAGGGGGTGTTTTACGACCATATATATAGCATACATGGAGACACTTGAGTTGGTAGAGTAGTAAATAGAGTTGGTCATATATATATATACATTCCTTGGAGGTGTTGAAATATTTTCCAAAAATTTCATTTTCAATAGTACAAAAGTGGAAGGGCGGGGACCATAATTGAATAGGCTATGGGGGAATAACATGGCTTAACACTAGTTGACATGGACCAGGCTAGGCAATGCATTATCACAGTATGGAGCCGATAAATTGGACTTTTGGAGTTTTCAATTTTTTTTTACACCTAACTTCCTCCCCCCCCTTTTTTTTTTAATTAATTTCGACTTTCACCGTCCCTTCCTGGATAAAACAAATCGTTTGTGGTTTAGCTTGCCTCCTGCCTTTAAACTTTTTTTTTCTTTAAAAATTAAATTACAAATTTAGTTTAATTACTTATAATCTTATGAATTTAAAATTAAATTTCAGTATCGGTAACTCTTATTATTATGATTATTTACGTGACTTTTAAGTTTGGAGGGATTGGAATGACATGAGATACTAAATGTCTTCATTTTTGCATCTAAATTATATATATATATATACGTTGGTAGGAAAGATCCGGAACTCTTTGGAAAAGTTATTATGGAAGTAAAAGAATGGGTGAAAAGTTATTATGGAAGTAAAAGAATGGGTGAAATGGAAGTAACAAGAACTCAAATACTTAATCTTGTGTACTTTAAACATCTTTATTTTCAGTTGTATCCTAAATAAGGGATGTTTGTTGGTGACTTGTGAGTTCACTTATCTCGGAAAATGACTCCATTTTCTAGAGCCTTTCTTCGTAGATAGAACTCGCATACATTTTTTTAATTAAAAATGTAGATTTATTAAATAATTGTTCTTTAAATAACTACATACAAATGTCTATGGCCCGAGTTGACTCGGGCGTAGTTTGATTCTTTTTAAATTAAGCATACTACATATAAATGTTTATATATTTTTATAATTAAATTTAAATAAAAATATATTTAAAATTATTTAATTTAAATTAGAGCCAGACCAAATCAATTAAAGGATTAAAAATCTTTTCCAAGGCTGAACTTAATCGACCAGACCGAGGGCAACGAACAGAAGTATTAAGTGTGTTGAATGAATTTATACCTACATTTTCTAGATGAATAGTTCTTCTCATTATCAGTTCAAACAGTGGTTTATAGATTCCTTAAAAGAAACAATGTTTTATAGATTAATGAAGTGTTGAATTCTTAATTTTCATGTTAAAATTATAAATACTTTAAAACAAAATTAAATTATATATATGATTAATAAAGATTTTCATAATTGAAATGCCCCAAACCATTATTGAAACTTGACAATGGAAGGTTCATGAATAATTATTAAATAATATTAAAATAATCCTGTAAATGAGCAAAAGGATTGATAAAAAGAAGAAAAACAGAACTTGACTATTCAGTAATCATAATTGGAAAGCAAATCATGAAACTGTATGTTGTGTATTCATTTCCTTCCACAAATTCATCAAAATTTGGCACATGTGATGACATATCTGACATACAAACAAATTTAATTGGATTTATAAATCATGAATAAACTATAAATAATTGGATTTATAAATCTGAGTAAACAAACACCAAAATTCCAACTAAGTACCTCTCTACCTGCAAAGGTTTTCTTGGGAATCTGATTCTATAAATCTAAAAAATTATAAAAATACTCAATTTTGAAATTAATTATATAAATGCTCTATTTTTTATCGTAGAGTTGGCTGTCGTTACTTTATCAAGCACCATCACTCTAGAAATTCAAAAAAAATTGGTATTACCTGACAAATTGGCGGCATCGGACGGAAGCGCGTAGGGGCAAAACTTACAAGTTCCTGAATGTTTTCAAGGAAATATTTCTCTCAAAAAATTTCCTCAATTTTATCTAAATTCAACTATACGAGGGAATAAATTAAAATGTCTAAATTTAAATAAACTTGAGGAATTGTTTTGAAGGTCACATTGGTAATTCAAATAAGAATTTTATATAATTTTTAAATTTATTGTTTTTAAAAAATAAAAAATAAGAAAATTTTATTTTATTATTTTTATATATTTTAATTTTAAAAGAGAACAGACCTAACATGTAAATAGACCAAATGTTTAATTAGGTACTGCTATACTCTTATGGGCACATTTTTTAGCCAATCTAAAAAGGATAATTATTTTATCAAGTCCCTGAACGTTTTGCTTATATACTCTTCAATTTAGAGCCACCAATTTATTAGGCGGTACTAAAAATATTTTTTTTTTAATTTTTAAGGTGGTACTACTTTAGAAAAGTGATGATACCAAACTCTATTATAAAAATCGAATTATTTCTTTAATCAATCTTGAAATTGAGTTAATTTCATAATTATTTAAAATTTATAGGATGATATTCCTAAAAAAACCCATCTACAAGCTATAGCTATGCATTGGCAGCATTTAAGCCAAGCGAACTGATCACTCATCCTTTAAATAGTAAAGGCAGAAAATGGAGTAACAGGCCAACTGCCAACCAATGCACCAAAATAGGGGTAAATTAATTGTTTAAATCATTGGACGGCATGTAACAATTTCCCGAGGCAATTAATGCCAATTTGCCTAGAGAGAAAATAAAATTTATAGACTATATAGGACAGACCAATTAATTAAAAAGGAGGTCTTAATTAATATTTGGTTTTTATCAACTTGGTATCTAACTTTAGTTTTCATCACACATTGTTTTAATTGTTTACATGTGGATTAAACCCCAAGAAAAAAACGAAAATGAAATTTATGTTGTTTTCATCTAACCTGATATTTAGAATAATTTTAATAACAGGAATGAGACTTAGGAGGATGATCACCGCATAACTATTTTTGGGCTCTTTTATAAAAATATTATTAATTGTAAAAATAAATGAGAATAAATTAATTACGAAAATGAGATGTTTGTTATAGTAACATTTAATGTTGTTTAATACATTGATGACACCGGTGAACTTTAAAAAAAATTATGACAGAAAAAAGTTGAAAAAGTAAAAAAATATTACTTGGTGTCGTCAATATGTCAGGTGATACCCCTTGTGTAACATCTCGAAATAGGGCCAAGGAGTCTGGGCTAGCGAACCGTTATAGTTTATTAAGGGTCGAGATTGATTGGTTAGCAGTTAAAGACTAAATTACGATAAGGGTAAAAGTATGAGTAGTTGAATAGTTATTTGACCAAAGAGTTGAGAAAACGATTTCCTTCCTTAATTGAAACAGATGTACGTAGGACTTCTTCTGTCATTAGGAGACCCTTACAGCCTATAATACCTTAGTTACATATGAATTAAAACTCTTTCAATGCAGGTTTTAAACCTCTATGCATACCAAAACTCTTCTATTAGCCAAACCTTCATTGAATTCTTTCACTTTGTTTTCTGTCGAGTTTTTGCAAACCAAAAACCAAGTTCATTTTTCTTAAAGATTCAAGGTAAGACTTTGTTTCTCTATTGGGTTAGATGTTTAGAAGTAATCTTAGAACTTTCAAGAAAGTTCGCAATAAAAGAAACTAGGTTGGCCAAAAAGGCTAGTACGTGCAAACTTAGGTTCACTTTCGTTTATGTATGAGTTTTAATGTACTTTGTATGTTAGTGACTTGTGTATATTTGTGAAGTTGAGAACTTGATAGAGCCATCTACAAGCAAAAACAAGGGAAAAATGAAGCTTGTTTAAAGCTTTCAGCAAATTGGTGAGTGTTCAAGGATCACTGCTTATATATGCAAACCATAGTGTTAATCAGGAGCTTAGGGCTTTATCTTAATCTTCAAGAGTAAGTCTTCCCTAAAACTTTGTTTTGTGATTGTGTTTAAATATGTGTTTTTATGAACTGTGATATGCGAGCTCTATGCTACGAGCTAGTCATGAATAGTGTTTTTACGAGCTCCCTATGAATTGTGAGCTCTCTATTTAAGTAAATGTTTTGACACTATAATATTTTGTAACCGTTGGATATAATGGCATGCCATAGGATTGTGAGTACTTACCTTTGTGATTTTTTATTTGGGCAAGAGGCCCTAGGACAAGTTAGGAGAAATAAGGGAATGACGAGCTAAGCTCCATTCGATGGGATACGTTTGTAACACCCCTAATCCGTATCCAACACCGGGACTGGGCTCGACGCATTACTGGAACTTTACACTTTCAGTATACTAACTCTGTGACAGCCCAAAATTGACCCTAGTCGGAAGGTGGTCTCGGGACCACAAAACCGAGGCATAAAAATAATTAAAAATTTATTTTGATGCCTATAATATGTGTGTGCTCATGTATGACATTTTATGATGATTGATTTAGTGTTATAAGGGTGAATTCCACAAGAAAGGACTTAGTAATGAACTTTGAAAGTATGATAGGGAAATGTGTGATGACTAATTAAAGCATGCATGCAAAATAATGGACTTGCATGTCAAATTCCCCCTTTTATAGGTGGTGGCCGGCCATGACAAGGGAGGATGGGCTAAACATGTCATGAAACATGTTTTGTTGGTGCATTAGGGTGAAATAATAAACAAAGGTGTATGGGTGATAAAAAAATGAAAAAAAAAAATGTGTGTGAGTGTGGTAATCCCCCATTGCCGTGAGTTGTAGAGAAGGAAAGAAAAAAATTTTGTTCATCCTTTCTTTGAGCCAAAACTAAGGAAGAAGGAGGATTTTTGCTTCATGCTTGGTTTGGAAGAGATCTAGAAGGAGATTTGGCCAAGTTTGCATCAAGATTAAGGTATGTATGAGGTTGTGTTAGGAGTTTCATGCATGTTTTGGTTGCTAACTTGATGTGCATGTTAGCCATGGCTCAAATCTTTGTTAAGCCATGGAAATGGTATTTGGCCAAAGTTGTTATGGTGATAAAGCCATTGCATGCTAAGTGTGAAGCTTGATGATGATGCATGCAATGATGGATTGTCTACTCTTGAGCAAGATTTTGAGCCTTCTTTTTGATTTATCATGATTGAAGTTGAAAAGGAGCATGATTGTCATATTCGGCCATTCATGAGCATGGTTCATGCTTCTTGCATGTTAGTTAAAATTTGTATTTTGGATGGCTATGGACACCTTGAAAATTCGGCCATGCTCATATTGTATATATATGTTTGCACATGATGTTTTGGCTATGAAGTAAGTGATGAATAAGTTGGTTTAAAGAAGAAGATGTTGAAGAATAATTGTGAAATTTCAAGCACAATTCGGCCTAGCACACATATAAGTGCTTGATGCTATATTATAAGTTTTGAGCCACAATATGCAAAGCATTAACTAGTAAAATGCATGCTGTTTTTGTGAGGTATTAAGTGCATAATTGGCCTCAACATGTACATGAATATTCGCCTTGGGTAGCCTATTGAAGGCCTTAGCATTTCCTTGATGCTCAAATAAATTGTATTGAATTGCTTGATGTAGTATAAAATGTGCATGACCATTGTGTATTCAAGCTAAAGAGTGGCCATATGACCATTTAAAATCCTTGTCATATTCGCCATAAGCAAGCACAATGAGGTTTTAATAAATTGAATTTGTTTGAATTAGCTCAAGAGCTAAGAGGGCCACAATTGGACAAGGGAAGGAAAAGGTGATCGAATAGCCGAAAAAGCCGTTCGACAACATCCGAGGTAAGTCCTCAAGAAGTGACCTTACTTGAATTATGTAAGATGAAACATGGATGTGTATGATTATTGATCATGTGTGTATGAGTATTTGAATTCCACCGGGCTAAGTCCCAAGGCGAATATGCTAATGATTATAATTGTGTTTGAGCCTTAGTAACGAAAATGAAATATGTATGTCCAATGATTATTGATGTATGTGTGCATGAGAAATTGAATGATATCCGGCTAAGCCCCAAGACAATTATGCTGAAATTTATATCCGGTTAAGACCAAGGCAATTGTGCTAGTAGCTATATCCGGCTAAGACCAAGGCATTCGTGCAAGTTGTTAAATCCGGGCTAAGACCAAGGCATTTGTGCAAATCGTGATATCCGGTAAAGTCCGTTGGCCTTGGTGCGGGTTACCATAACCGGGCTATGTCCCAAGGCGATTGAACGAGTACCGACATCCGGATAAACTCGAAGGTATGTGATTTGAAAATTATGAGCTTGCTGGAAAATTTCAGCTAATGCACTTGTGAAATTTCCCAATGATAAGGTAAGTGCGGTGTGTGCTTATGCGCGCTAGGAGTAAGAGCGATGAATATCCGCTCCTATGATGGAGCGAGTTATCGGCCTTAATGAAGCCGTTATTTGTGTATGAACATAAGAGTTGGGATGGTGAAGTAAGTATGATTATGTGAATGTGCATTAATGAAATGATGCATTTAACTATGTGAATGTATTGCTGTAATTAGAGTTGATTATATTCCTTGAGACTTACTAAGCATAAAATGCTTACTCATTGCTTTGGCTCTTAGTTTTCTAGATTTCGCCGAGGCAATCGGATTTGGGATCGTTGAAGTCAAGTCATCCACACTATCAAGCCTCCATTTTGGTATAAATTTTGGTTGAACTTGAGATGGCATGTATAGGACTACCTCTTGTTTGTTAAATATGTTGTAATGTAAGTATGTACGGCCATGCGAAAATGGCTCGAAAAGGAAGCATGAACTTAGACTAATTGTGGTTTGTATGTATATATTTGGTGTCATGATGTGGCTATGGATTGAAATGGGAATGTTGGTCATATGATCAGCCATTGGCATGGTTAAAATGATCATATATGAACCTATGTATGGCAAGACTAGTTGGTTCATGGAGACTACCAAATAGGTAAGACCTACCTTAAAAACAGATGCTGCCAACTGCAGTGGCGTGAATGTGAAAAATCACCAAAATTCATAGGAACGGAATTAAATAGTGAATAAGCTATGTAAATGAACCTTGATGAGTCTATTTTCTTATGGAAGAAACGAAATGGTCATAGGAGTTACAGGTTAAGAGATATTAAAGCTATTGTGAGACAGGGCCAGAATGGTTTCTGGGTTCCCTGTCGCAACTTTAAAAATTTACTATAAATTATCCAGAAAGAATTAGGCGACATACCTTATATGTACAGATTCCATTTTGAGTCTAGTTTCATTTGAAACAAACGGCACCAGCATTAAAGCCCTGTACAGAGAGATATTCAAGTTATACCGCGCGAAGGTCAGAGCAGTCGATCCCTGTAACATGGGTGACTTTAACTAATAAACTGTACTAGTTGGCCCGACCAAAAATTCTAGAAATAAATCCATGGATGGATATATGAGTCTAAATTCAGGGAAAATTTACGAAACCAGTTTCCGAGTTGTGAAACTCCAGATATGATTTTTAAGGCGACGGTGATGCAGTCTTCCAGCCTGACTGGAAATGTCAAATTGGTGGGCAAACCATGTGAACTTGGCTTGTTAACCCCTCGTGTCCGACACCGGCAATGGTCTCGGGTTCGGGTGTTACAATTTTATTGGTATCGAGCCACGGTTTAGTCGATTCTAGGACTACCGTGAGGTGTTTGGGGTCTAGCTATACATGCCATTAAATGATGAATCGATAGTGTGGTGATTTCTGACAATTTGACTTTGAGTTTGTTTATAGCAATGGGTCCCGATCCCAACCGAGCAATAGCTGATGATGTGGAGAGTGTGGCGCTGCTCCCGCACAAGGGACAGCGCCGCGGACTCTCAACCTATGGCCAGCAATCCGAATGATGAGGCTAGGCAAGCCTTTTATAGTGTGATGAACGAATGGTTTAATCAATACATTCGAACTAACACGGCTGTCCCACGACCTCCATTCCCGACAAATGCAACCCCAGACCTACAATACCTCCGTAACTGACCAAATAAGGTCAAGTAAGCCCCAATCGATAGGATTCGAAAACATGGGGCCACTGAATTTAAAGCTACGGATGATGATGATGCCGAACGAGCTGAATTTCGGTTGGACAACACTATCCGGTGCTCGATGAGCTATCTTGTACACCGATGAATGCTTAAAGTGTACCATCTCCTTGCTACGTGATTCCACCTACTATTGGTGGAGTACTCGACTTTGTGGTACCTAGAGAGCAAGTGACTTGGGAATTTCTTGATCTTAAGCAAGGTTCTATGTCGGTTACCAACTATGAACGAAAATTTGTGAGGCTTAGCCGATACACGCGAGAATGCATTTCGTCCGAAGCTATTATGTGTAAATGCTTCGAGGATGGGCTGAATGATGATATAAGGATGTTTGTTGGCATTCTCGAGATACGAGAGTTCGAGTACTCGTTGAGCGAGCTTGTAAAGTCAAGAGCTTAGAAAGGAGAAACAAAAGTGATGTGGGAACTGGAGAATTCGAAAGAGGTCCTCGGAAAGTCTCTTCAACAAGCATCGAAGGATTTCGAGATGATGCGAGCCATCTAGAGGCGTTTGGGCTTTTCTAGACGAGGACGCGATCGACCCCTGTGACCACGCGAGTCACTTGATCGCCGATGGTGGAAATGATCACGAGAGAGGCGGAGTGTCAACATTGTGGCAAATGGCATTCGGGAGCTGTTGGTTTCGTGATCACTCCGCTATAAGTGTGGATCGGCCGACCACTTTAGGAAGGATTGCCCGAGGAAGCTTGCAGAATGTGAGTCGAGTGGAAACTCGGGTACTACCGCTGCCGAGGTAGGCCACCTAGAAATATGGGCAATGTCATTGGCGGTCGAGAGGATCTAGAGATGCTACCATCGATCCGAGGCTCATGCTCCTGCGAGGACTTATGCCATACGCGACGCCGAGGATGCTTGCCTCTCCGGATGTCATTACCGGTACTTTCACTCTTTTCAATACAAATGTGATTGCTTTGATTGACCCTGGTTCTACTCATTCATATATATGTGAAACCTTAGCATCCAAGAAGACTTGCCTATCGAGTTCATCGAGTTTGTAATCGGGTATCAAACCCTTGGGTCATTACGTGCTTGTCAACAAAGTGTGCAAGAAAAGTCCCCTAGTGTTCCGAGGTTCTTGTTTTCCGTGAACTTGATGCTTTTGCCGCTCGATGAGTTCGACGTTATTCTTGGTCCGGATTGGTTGACCATGCACGATGCGGTTGTAAATTGAAAGAGCAAGACTATCGATTTGAGGAGCTCGAATAACAAGATAATACGGGTTGAGTCTACGGACTTAAAGGAGTTGCCACCGTAATATCGCCGATGTTGGCCCGAAATATGTAAGAAAAGGGGCGGCGTACCTTGCGACGTGCTTTCGATGACAAGGAATCGAAAAGAAACCCGAATCTGTGCCGTGGTTTGTGAATACCGGATGTTTTCCTCGAAGAATTGCCGGGTTTACCACTGTTCGGAAATAGAATTTGGCATCGAATTGGTACCGGTACCACTCCAATTTCGATAGCTCCGTATCGTATGGCACCAACGGAATTAAAGGAGTTGGAAGCTCGTTGCAAGAATTGGTGGATAGAGGTTTTGCTCGCCCGAGTTTTTCGCCTTAGGGTGCGCCAGTGTTGTTCGTGAAAAAGAAGGATGGAACCATGCGGCTGTGCATCGACTATCGTCAGCTTAATAAAGTGACGATAAAGAACAAATATCTGTTGCCACGAATTGACGATTTGTTTGATCAATTAAAGGGAGCCTCGGTGTTTTCAAAGATAGATTTAAGGTCGGGGTACTATCAGTTGAGGGTCCGAGAATCGGACATACCCAAAACCGCTTTTAGAACGAAGTACGGTCACTACTGAATTCTTGGTGATGCCGTTGGGGCTCACTAATGCCCTCGGTGTTTATGGATTTAATGAATAGAATTTTCAGACCATACTTGGATCGGTTCGTAGTTGTATTTATCGATGACATTTAGGTCAATTCGAGAGATGAAACCGAACACCGAGGCTAGTGTTGCAAATCTTACGAGATAAGCGATTATACGCAAAGTTCGGTAAATGTGAATTTTGGTGAAAGAGGTTAGTTTTTTTGGGGCACGTGGTGTCGCAGATCGGTGTCGGTGGACCCGAACAAAATTTCGCCATAGTCAATTGGAAACCTCAAGGAATGTTACCGAAGTTAGGAGCTTTTGGGGCTTGCGGATACTATCGACGATTTGTGAAAGGTTTTTCGATGATAGCTGCGTCGATGACGAAACTACTCCAAAAGATGTTGAGTTCGAGTGGTCGGAATTTGTCAAGAAAGTTTCGATCGACTAAAAACTTGTTTAACCGAGGCCCCAGTGCTAGTACGTGAGTCCGGTAAAGAGTTTGTCATATCGATGGACGCATCCTTGCTTGGGTTAGGTTGTGTGTTGATGCAAGAAGGTCGAGTTGTGGCTTACGCGTCGAGACAACTAAAGCCGCATGAGAGAAACTATCCGACCCATGACCTTGAACTAGCACCATAGTGTTCGCCTTGAAGATATGGCGGCATTACTTGTTTGGAGAAAGGTGTCATATTTATTCGGACCACAAGAGTCTAAAATATTTGATGACTCAGAAAGATTTAAACCTGCGACAAAGACGTTGGCTTGAGTTGTTGAAAGACTATGAACTCAGCATTGATTATCACCCGGGAAAGGCCAACGTGGTGGCCGATGCTTTAAGTCGCAAGGCACTGTCTGCTTTGAGAGCGATGGATGCTCATTTATCCGTTTCACCCGGGGAGTACGAAGATGTACAACGATTTGAAACGTCGGTTTTGGTGGCATGGTATGAAACGAGACATCTCTGATTTTGTTTCGAGATGTTTAATATGTCAACAAGTGAAAGCGGAACATCAAGTGCCTTCAGGATTACTTCAGCCAATCATGATACCTGAATAGAAATGGGATCGAGTGACAATGGATTTTATATCTGGATTACCAGTGTCGGCAAGTAAGAAAGATGCGATTTGGGTCATTGTTGATAGACTGACCAAGTTTGCTCATTTTATCCCTGTCCGCACGGATTTTTCGCTCGATAAATTGGCAGAATTATACGTCTCCCAAATTATTCGATTGAATGGGGTGCCTATTTCTATCGTGTCGGATAGAGACCCAAGATTACATCGCGATTTTGGAAAAAAATTGCAAGAGGCTTTGGGTACCAAGTTGCATTTCAGCACCGCCTTTCACCCCCAAACCGATGGTCAATCCGAGCGGATAATTCAGATACTTGAGGATATGTTAAGATGTTGCGTCCTCGAGTTTAGTGGTTCATGGGAACGGTATTTGCCGTTGATTGAATTTGCTTACAACAACAGCTTTCAATCAAGTATTAAGATGGCACCCTACGAGGCCTTGTACGGTCGTAAATGCCGTACACCATTGTTTTGGACCGAGCTCGGTGAAAACAAAATTTTCGGAGTGGATTTGATTAAAGATGCTGAACAGAAAGTAAAAGTAATCCGTGAAAGTCTGAAAATAGCCTCCGATCGTCAGAAGTCGTACGCGGATTTGAAACGAAAGGACATTGAGTATCAGGTGGGAGATAAATTGTTTCTTAAGGTTTCGCCTTGGAAAAAGATACTCGATTCTACCGTAAGGGCAAGTTGAGCCGAGGTTCATTGGACCATATGAGATATCCGAGCGAGTCGGTCCAGTGGCATATCGTCTAATTTTGCCCCCTGAACTCGAAAAGGTTCACGATGTCTTTCACGTTTCGATGCTTCGACGCTATAGATCCGATCCATCGCACGTGATTAGTCCATCAGAAATTGAAATTCAAGCTAATATGAGTTATGAGGAAGAACCGATTCGTATCCTATCACGAGAAGTGAAAGAGTTGTGAAACAAGCGGGTTCCGCTAGTAAAAATGTTATGGCTCAAGCACGGATAGAAGAAGCTACTTGGGAGACCGAGAACTCTATGAAAGAGCGATATCCAAACCTATTTACGGTAAGATTTTCGGGACGAAAATTTCTTAAGTGGGGAGAGTTGTGACAGCCCAAAATTGACCCTAGTCGGAAGGTGGTCTCGGGACCACAAAACCGAGGCATAAAAATAATTAAAATTTATTTTGATGCCTATAATATATGTGTGCTCATGTATGACATTTTATGATGATTGATTTAGTGTTATAAGGGTGAATTCCACAAGAAAGGACTTAGTAATGAACTTTGAAAGTATGATAGGAAATGTGTGATGACTAATTAAAGCATGCATGCAAAATAATGGACTTGCATGTCAAATTCCCTTTTATAGGTGGTGGCGGCCATGACAAGGAGGATGGGCTAAACATGTCATGAAACATGTTTTGTTGGTGCATTAGGGTGAAATAATAAACAAAGGTGTATGGGTGATAAAAAAATGAAAAAAAAAATGTGTGTGAGTGTGGTAATCCCCCCCCATTGCCGTGAGTTGTAGAGAAGGAAAGAAAAATTTTGTTCATCCTTTCTTTGAGCCAAAACTAAGGAAGAAGGAGGATTTTTGCTTCATGCTTGGTTTGGAAGAGATCTAGAAGGAGATTTGGCCAAGTTTGCATCAAGATTAAGGTATGTATGAGGTTGTGTTAGGAGTTTCATGCATGTTTTGGTTGCTAACTTGATGTGCATGTTAGCCATGGCTCAAATCTTTGTTAAGCCATGGAAATGGTATTTGGCCAAAGTTGTTATGGTGATAAAGCCATTGCATGCTAAGTGTGAAGCTTGATGATGATGCATGCAATGATGGATTGTCTACTCTTGAGCAAGATTTTGAGCCTTCTTTTGATTTATCATGATTGAAGTTGAAAAGGAGCATGATTGTCATATTCGCCATTCATGAGCATGGTTCATGCTTCTTGCATGTTAGTTAAAATTTGTATTTTTGGATGGCTATGGACACCTTGAAAATTCGCCATGCTCATATTGTATATATATGTTTGCACATGATGTTTTGGCTATGAAGTAAGTGATGAATAAGTTGGTTTAAAGAAGAAGATGTTGAAGAATAATTGTGAAATTTCAAGCACAATTGCCTAGCACACATATAAGTGCTTGATGCTATATTATAAGTTTTGAGCCACAATATGCAAAGCATTAACTAGTAAAATGCATGCTGTTTTTGTGAGGTATTAAGTGCATAATTGGCCTCAACATGTACATGAATATTCGGCCTTGGGTAGCCTATTGAAGGCCTTAGCATTTCCTTGATGCTCAAATAAATTGTATTGAATTGCTTGATGTAGTATAAAATGTGCATGACCATTGTGTATTCAAGCTAAAGAGTGGCCATATGACCATTTAAAATCCTTGTCATATTCGCCATAAGCAAGCACAATGAGGTTTTAATAAATTGAATTTGTTTGAATTAGCTCAAGAGCTAAGAGGGCCACAATTGGACAAGGGAAGGAAAAGGTGATCGAATAGCCGAAAAAGCCGTTCGACAACATCCGAGGTAAGTCCTCAAGAAGTGACCTTACTTGAATTATGTAAGATGAAACATGGATGTGTATGATTATTGATCATGTGTGTATGAGTATTTGAATTCCACCGGGCTAAGTCCCAAGGCGAATATGCTAATGATTATAATTGTGTTTGAGCCTTAGTAACGAAAATGAAATATGTATGTCCAATGATTATTGATGTATGTGTGCATGAGAAATTGAATGATATCCGGCTAAGCCCGAAGACAATTATGCTGAAATTTATATCCGGTTAAGACCAAGGCAATTGTGCTAGTAGCTATATCCGGGCTAAGACCAAGGCATTCGTGCAAGTTGTTAAATCCGGGCTAAGACCAAGGCATTTGTGCAAATCGTGATATCCGGGTAAAGTCCGTTGGCCTTGGTGCGGGTTACCATAACCGGCTATGTCCCAAGGCGATTGAACGAGTACCGACATCCGGATAAACTCCGAAGGTATGTGATTTGAAAATTATGAGCTTGCTGGAAAATTTCAGCTAATGCACTTGTGAAATTTCCCAATGATAAGGTAAGTGCGGTGTGTGCTTGCTGCGCTAGGAGTAAGAGCGTATGAATATCCGCTCCTATGATGGAGCGAGTTATCGGCCTTAATGAAGCCGTTATTTGTGTATGAACATAAGAGTTGGGATGGTGAAGTAAGTATGATTATGTGAATGTGCATTAATGAAATGATGCATTTAACTATGTGAATGTATTGCTGTAATTAGAGTTGATTATATTCCTTGAGACTTACTAAGCATAAAAATGCTTACTCATTGCTTTGGCTCTTAGTTTTCTAGATTTCGCTCGAGGCAATCGGATTTGGGATCGTTGAAGTCGAAGTCATCCACACTATCAAGCCTCCATTTTGGTATAAATTTTTGGTTGAACTTGAGATGGCATGTATAGGACTACCTCTTGTTTGTTAAATATGTTGTAATGTAAGTATGTACGGCCATGCGAAAATGGCTCGAAAAGGGAAGCATGAACTTAGACTAATTGTGGTTTGTATGTATATATTTGGTGTCATGATGTGGCTATGGATTGGAAATGGGAATGTTGGTCATATGATCAGCCATTGGCATGGTTAAAATGATCATATATGAACCTATGTATGGCAAGACTAGTTGGTTCATGGAGACTACCAAATAGGTAAGACCTACCTTAAAAACAGATGCTGCCAACTGCAGTGGCGTGAATGTGAAAAATCACCAAAATTCATAGGAACGGAATTAAATAGTGAATAAGCTATGTAAATGAACCTTGATGAGTCTATTTTCTTATGGAAGAAACGAAATGGTCATAGGAGTTACAGGTTAAGAGATATTAAAGCTATTGTGAGACAGGGCCAGAATGGTTTCTGGGTTCCCTGTCGCAACTTTAAAATTTACTATAAATTATCCAGAAAGAATTAGGCGACATACCTTATATGTACAGATTCCATTTTGAGTCTAGTTTCATTTGAAACAAACGGCACCAGCATTAAAGCCCTGTACAGAGAGATATTCAAGTTATACCGCGCGAAGGTCAGAGCAGTCGATCCCTGTAACATGGGTGACTTTAACTAATAAACTGTACTAGTTGGCCCGACCAAAAATTCTAGAAATAAATCCATGGATGGATATATGAGTCTAAATTCAGGGAAAATTTACGAAACCAGTTTCCGAGTTGTGAAACTCCAGATATGATTTTTAAGGCGACGGTGATGCAGTCTTCCAGCCTGACTGGAAATGTCAAATTGGTGGGCAAACCATGTGAACTTGGCTTGTTAACCCCTCGTGTCCGACACCGGCAATGGTCTCGGGTTCGGGGTGTTACAAACTCGGGTCACAAAATTTCATTTGAATTTAAAACCTTTCGATCATGAACATCTCGTCCCTTGTATAGGCTTTCGAGACCTATAACATATCGAAAGGCAATGCGGGATAAATACGGGCACATTCGATTAACCTTGGGCTCCTCAAAAAATTTTCCTTAACATTAACGGACACACACCCGTGTAGGTCGGCCGTGTGGACTCACACGGCCATGTATCATGGGGCACGCCCATGCCCTTCAACCGTGGGCAACACTGACTTATCAACACGGCCATGGAACATGCCTGTGCTACCTGCCCGTGAACAAAACTGTCATTTTAACACGGCCATGGTGCACGCCCGTGTGGCCTACTCGTGTACAACTTTGAGCTTAAATTTTAAATGCAAGGGACACATGGCCATAACACACGCCCATGGGAGAGAACTGTGTGTCACACACGGCCTAGGCACACGCCCGTGTGTCTAACCATGTGGACCTTAATAGGCTATTTTCCAAGCCTTTAGTCACCCCTTTCTACTACTTGTGCCTAATGGTTACCAAGTTTGAGAGAAAGCATGATTATACACTTGTAAATAATCTAAATGAAAATAGTTTTATGAAAACCTCATATCATTGGTTTCATACATAAATGGTTATTTCCTATTTAGTGTCATGGGTTCCCATATTCATTAATCCATCTAAAATTGGATCATTCATATGATTCATTGCCAATTGATAGTAACCCATCATTTGTAATTAAAACCATGCATAAAATCGTAGGTCATAGCCTACCTAAATTAAGCCAATTTTCATGGCCATATACAAAGAGATAAATATATTTTTACATGCCTTTACTGGGAAATTCAAATGACACATATAACAAAATACTCAAAAATACTATACATGCCATTGAACAAAATAAACAGAGTCTTTATACCAAAGCTTGTTTAGTTAATAGTATGTTGCTTCTCCTACCCGTCTTCCAATCCTTATGAGTCCTCAAGCTCTGTAAAATAGGGAAAAGAGAAGGGTAATCATTTTCATGCTTAGTAAGCTCGAATAACCGAAGAGTAAACTTACCGAGTGATTAGCATACATCCATACTTAAATCATGAAATCATCCAATATGAAATGATTTCCTATCACATGCACTCAATCAATGAGTTAGTCACATAATCATTTATCATGTAATTTAACTAGATGAGCTCATCATTCAACATTTCATTCATACATGTATCTTACGTTAATCTCGTTGAGTTTCTAAGAAATCTCGATGCAATACCCATTATCCGTCAATTCATTCAAATGATCTTTTCATATATGCGCTCTCAAGAACCTCACATCATATGGCGGGATTACCAGTCCAGGCTAAATCCCCCATTGTATGGACTCATAGGGTGATGTCGAGATTACCAGTCCAGGCTAAATCCCTTATAGCGACAAACACCCTTATTGAGCTCGGATCTGAATTACTAGTCCAGGCTAAATTTAGACCCTAATTGGATTACCCGTCCGGGCTAAATCCATAATGCACACATATTCTTCGGGAGGCTTGATCATTCAAGGAACACCCGTCTGGGTTAGATCCTTTCTATACTTGAGATCACGGATTACCCCGTCCGGGCTAAATCCTTACTGCAACACATGCAGGATCTCAGTTCACATGTCAAATAGGGTTTGTCCATCGAATTCCCTTTTTCAACCCCAACCGAGACATTTTTCACATGTTATCATCAAATGTACATTTCTATGATATTGCATGCCAATAATAAACGCAATCATCAAGCATTCATAAATCATACAATTATGCATATTAAGGGTTTACTTTAAGTTATCCGAACTTACCTGGTAACAGTTTCAGAGTTATGTTTCAGTTATTCCGAAACCTTGTATTTACCTCGATCGGTCTCCAGAATTTTTTCCTCGAGGTCTATAACAAAAAATTAGCTCATTAATCCCCTACATTATACATTTCAAGTTTAATATCTACCACTAGTCCAAATGACCATTTTGCCCCTAACCTTTGACATTTTTACGATTTAGTCCCTAGGCTCGTATAATGAAACGCATGCAATCTCTATCTTACCCAAGCCTAACCAAACATTTTTCTCTCTTATGGAAACCCACATTTTTCATTATTTTCCTCATTTCTACCACACATTTACATCTTTTGAAAAATAGTCCCTATAAGGGTTTCTCATGAAAACTAACTTGGAAAAGATGTTTAACACAAATTTATCTTTCATATTCCTCCATAATCCATCAAAAATACCAATAACTCATGCATGGGTAAATTTTTGAACATGAACCCTAGCATGAAATATAGGTAGAAATGGAGAGAACAAGCTACCGGGATTTCAAAAATACAAAGAACATGAAAAATGGGGCATGGGAGCACTTACTATTGAGCTTGAAAATTGAAGAAACCCTAGCTATGGTGTCCTCCAAATTTCGGCAGCTATGGGAAGAATATGAGCATATTTTTGCTTCATTTTTTCCCTTTTTATTTCATTAAAATGACAAATGACTAAAATGCCCTTATGCCCTTTCTTTAAAATTTCATCCATGCAAGCCCATTTTTGTCCAAAAATTTAGAATTTGAGCAAATTATCTCCAAGACCTTCTAATTCATAATCTATAGCAATTTCATACAATTTTCTTCTAGAATCCAAGTTTTGCAATTTATTCAATTTAGTCCCTAATTTCCATTTGGACACCTTATACTTAGAATTTCTTCATAAAACTTTAACACATGCATATACTCATATTCTAGGCCTCATAACAATCATAAAATAAATATTTTTGCTGTCGAATTTGTAGTCCCGAAACCACTATTCTGACTAGGCCCTATTTCGGGATGTTATAATGTTGGTGTGATGGAGTGTGTTAGATTAACGCTACACTTATGGGATATGCAAAACTCATTGAGTCATTATGAGGCGTTATAAGGAGAACCGTTTATCCAATAGAAAAGAATATGTGAACAAGATAGTTTTTGAACTATTATGTTTTACTAATTGACAATGTGTATCTGCGGACCAGGCTTCGCGTAAATGTAGCGGAACCAGTTCACAAAATAGTAACCTTGATAAAGCTCTCGTTTAGCTTATATATTTGTGTGTGCCATGTGGTTGTTTTGATCATTCACTGAATTGTGAACTCACACACTCTTTAAAATATTTCATATAGGTAGTAATTGGTTGTTTAACGTCACAACAATAATGTGCAAGTGTACATTGTTGTTGCAAGTATAGGAGATAGATATAAGTCTCTCGGATATCGATCCCACGAGGATGGTTGTATTTTGTCTATCAATATTAGTACAATAATTAGATAAGAATGAGATAAATTGTGAATGTAGTTGTCAAAGCAATAACTTGAAAATAGTAAGATAAAATATGATATTGATAAACTGAGATATCCAACGTAAATATTCAAAAAAATGCTAAGTACTCACAAGGTATAAAAGGATAGGTGATTGTCGATGCATTAAATTGCAATGAATATCTTACCAAGCTTAACTTCTATATTTAATCAAAGACTTAATCATGCACATTAGCCACACATTCCGATGATGGCAATAGAACACTATTAAGAACAAGTGGATTAAATTCCTCTAATCCTCAAAAAATTTTCGTTGTTATGCTTGTTAGCATGAACTGTCACTGCACCTTCCAGTGTCAGTGACTGCAATAACACTTCCATACTAAAAACATTTAAACCCAAAGATTAAACAGTAGAAGGAAGCTTGAATAAAATAACATTTAACCCAGAAATCATGTGTGCTTCCGTACTAACATGAAATAAGAAGTAATCACCAGCGTTTAGAAGAGAAAAATAAAAGAAACAAGTGAAAAATACTATTCCTAGACAACTTGGCTTGAATTTAGAAAAGAAAAATAAAAGAAACAAGTGGAAAATACTATTCTTAGACATCTCGACTTGAATTTGTCTATTCCTCCTTGTGTCGCACTCAGGGCTTCTCGTCAAGAGCTGGTCTGTATCCTTTTCACATTGGTTCACCAATAGGAGTTTAAGCTGCCATAGCCAAAAACTTCAAGGGATAAGTTGAAGAAAATAATTCTCTCCTCAAAGCTCCCCCTTTTTATGTTGATATTTATCCAAATAGTACATGTGTCATTTCATTAGACTCATGTTGCCTTTGTACGTACAAGTTAGTTGTACTAGACAAGAGAACTCACACTTCTTTGTTGTTATCCGGAAAGTTGTTAGATGCGAAGACAAATTATAACACCCCTCACTCGTATTCGATGCCAGAATAGGGTTACGGAGTATTACCGGACTTACAAACAATTAAACATTCAACTTTGCATAAATTTTCACATTTTAAGCATTCATTAATCAATTTCAATCAATTTGTCCATTATACGAGCCTACGATGCCCTAAACATGCTTTGTGTGTGATTCGGGACTAAACTGGTAACTCAAGAAACTTTCACGAAATTTTGAAAATTTTTCTCAAAACAGGAGACATATGCCCATGTGGCCAGACCGTGTGTCTCACACGGCCATTAGACACGCCCGTGTCACAGGTTGTGTGGACATTCGAAATAGAAGCACATGGCTGTGTCCTAGCCCGTGTCTGACCCCGTGTAACTCTCTGATTTGGGTCGCACGGCCAACACACACGCTCGTGTAGCTAGCAAGTGTACCCTAAAAATGACCATACACGTCCGTGTCCTAGGTCATGTATTAGGCCATGTCAAACCTGTAGGGTATACTGAATTATACCACACAACCAAGTCACACACCCGTATGTGAGATCGTGTGGAACATACTGACTTGTTTTCAAATTCAACATTAGGGGACACAGGGCTGTGTATCATGACCATGTGTCACACACGGCTGAGACACCCACGCTTGTATCTCTGCCCATGTGGACAAAAATAGGCAATTTACCAAGCCATTTTGCCACCCATTTTGAACATACCTATTCAAGCTCAAATGGTACCATTTCAAGACACGAATATGCATCAAAATACCATCAACCAATGTTCAAATCATACCATTTCTTTACCCTCAATACCAATCACAAATATGCTACACTTTGCCATCTAATTTCATACCTAAATTCACATATACAATTCAACTAATTATACCCTTCCAATCATGCATTATCATGTACCAATTCACAAGAATAAAGCTTCCCAAATATCAATCCTTTACCATTCAAATTACCTAATATCATTAAGCATCATAAATCCAACTTCAAACACACAAATTAAGTCAATTACCAAAATCAAAACAAAACCATTTGCACATTTATAAACATCATTAAATTCATCACTACAAGCCAACTCAAGTGGCCAAAATACATTTTCATCACCTACTAAAATGACTCAAGCCTATACATGCCATATAACATATATACACACTTCAAAAGTACCAAAATAGATGTTCGATAGTGTGATGAAGTCCTTGAAAATCCCTGGATCCGAGCTAGCTTCGATATACCATAAAACATAAAAGAAAATAAACAAAGTAAGCTATAAAGCTTAGTAAGTTCATATGTAAATATGAAATAATCTCATCATTCATTAACATTTCTAAATGGATGAAATAAATTGCATTAAAGACATTAATCACTAAGTTAACATAAAGTTCACAACTTCCATTAGCTCGTTATTCGAATAGTTTTCCGTACATACCTGTACTGATACATATCTATTCTCACCAATTCACTTATCAAATCTCTCCGAGTTTATAAATGCTTATGGTACGAGTACGTCGATTTTCTGATGCCATAGTCCACTATGATCTTACACATGCATTGCCAAGGTACTACCGTGGTCTTACATTCACATGCCATAACCCAGTTATGGTCTTATTATCCGATTGCCATAGCCCAGCTATGGTCTTATTTAGCGACTCGTCCACTTAAACCGTACATTTAAATTAAGTTTTACACATTTAACCATAGGACAAATACAATCTCAATACCATCCATCCATTGAATAAATACACATTTAAGTTCAAATATATGAATTTACCTCGTGTACAGAAATGACGAAACGGACCGACTATTCAATTACTTTGCTTTTTCCCCGTTCTAAGTCTGAATTCCTCTTTTCTTGATCTATAAGTAACCAAAATCAACTTATTTATTCTTCTATTTACTCAATTCAATCCAAAACACACATTAGGGCTATTTTACACATTTACCCCTAAGCTTTCACTTTTTTACAATTTAGTCCTTATTTCAAAAATCACAAATTCATGAAATTCAAGACTAACCCATGCTAGCCAAATTACCATTATACCTTTAGTAGCCCATATGTTTCATTTATTTCACATTTTAACCACTAACTTTATACATTTCTCAATTTAATCCCTATTTTTCATTTTCACTAAAAATCACTTTACAAAACTTGTTTAACTAACATCAAATATCCATAATCTATCATTAAACATCAAAATATTCATATATTCATTAGTGGAAACACTCAAAATATTTAAAAATTTGCAAATTAGTCCCTGGGCTAGCTAGTGCTAAATGCAACGATCACAAAAATATATAAATCATTAAAAACCGAGCAAAAACGGACTTACAATTAGATCATGAAGTGGCCGAATATCACAAACCCTAAAATGGTTTTCTTCCTCTCCCAAATTCAGCAATTGAAAGAAAGATGGACAACATTTTGATTTTTTTTTGTTTTAATTAACCTTTATTAACTAATTTACTAAACTAACCTTATTAATATAACTTAAAAATCATTTAATGGTTGCCCAAATTGTCCACTCAGCTTTCAAATGGTTTAATTACCATTTAAGGCCACCATATTTAAAATCCAAAACTATTTGACACCTTTAGCCAATAGAATAACACTTTTGCATTTTACGCGATTTAGTCATTTTTCTAAAATTGAGCAATTAAACGATAAAATTTCTTAACAAAATTTTCACACCAACATGATATTACATTGTAAAAATTAAAATAATAATAAAATAACTATTTTGACTTCAGATTTGTGGTTCTGAATCCACTGTTTCGATTTGACCAAAAATGGGTTGTTATAATTGGAAACACGAAAATATACACACTTTTTCATGCCCTTTTTTAACTGAAGTTCATGCAGTTTCGGTAAAATTATTGTTGAAAAATATATAATCATTTTAAAATAATTATTTTGGACTTAAAATATTAACTAATGAATTTTAAATAATTTTATAATAAATTTTGATTAATTTTGATTATTTTTGACAAATTTACACAAAGGGCGAAAGTTGGTTTGGCGACACTACTAGAAGCGCAAAACCGAGAAGCCATTTTGAAGCATCGAAAAAATGAATTTTTCAGCTAAAGACGGTCCAAATTATGTGTATTAATTCATAATATAATTAATTTTAATTTTCATATAATTTAATTTGGGTTAAATAAATTATTTTTAATTAAATTATGAAAAGTGGCCTAGTTGAGCTGAACCGAGAGAACCAAACCGATCAAGCTTTGGGCAGCCCCAAACCGTGCAGCATGCTATCCCAAGCAGCTTTCTTAGCTGATTAATTGGCTTGCAAAAAGGCCCTTGAAGACTTCGTCAAACTGCAAACAAACCCCTCCACTATTCGTGCCTTTCTAGATTTGCCCTAGCCTTAATCTAACAAGTTTGAAAAATTCAAACTTGCCACATGTGTGGCAGCCATGGGAGGGCTCTTTGGCTGTCGATTTTGGCTATTTTTAGCAGCCCTCTCACCCTATAAAAACCCCCTTGGTTGTTCATTTCAACACATCTCAAGCATTCACATCTTTTCTCTATTCTTTTCCATTCCAAATTCCCTTGATCTCTTGCCGATTTCTCCTCTTGGAAAAGGGAAATTCATCAGCCATTTGAAGCAGCAATTAAGTGTTCATAGCAACCTTGGTCGACAAGGACAATGGAGAAGGAAGAACAGTGCAAACTAGTCAAGCTACGGAAAAACACCAGATTTGATTCTTGTTCCCTATCTCTTGAATTTTTTTTGTTGTTATGATGAACATATCTATAAATATTTATGTTGTTGGAATGGTTAATTTAATCAATTTAGCTTGAATTTAATGTGTTAGGTTGATTGCATTTCATTTGCTAAAATTGTTAAAATTGTGTTTAAGTTGTTATAGGCCTTGGTAATATGCTTGATTAAGTAAAATCATGACTAAGTTATTCTTGCATTACAATTGTGAGGTAGCTAATGAATTCATTATTTAAACGGATTGAAATTAATGGACACAGTACTTAATCAGTGCACATTTAATCATCAAAGGTAGCTGAGGGTTAAATTAGCAATGGTATCTAACGATACATTTTCCTTGCATAACTTGCAAGATTATTTTGATTAAATTGTTTCAAGGTAAGGATACTTTGTTACCTCACATAGTCTTTTATGTGCTTATTAGATTTAATTAATCATTTGAATTGACATAGGGATATGTACATGAGATTATTTCGATTAAATATGTATGTATGTGCAATAATGCATTTTCCTATTAAAGATTTGTTTAATCAGTTGAATTGACATAGGGATATAGTTAAGAGATGAATGAAGTTTAGTAGGTGAGTACGTTCATAAGTTGGCAAATTACTGAGTTGCCATGAATTTATTCATAACAATATAAACATGAGTTTAATAATTATAAGTTAAGAAATGTAATTGATCTAACACAATTATGTCATCTTAATTAAAATCATATTTTGAAATCATGCATTTGTGATTTATTTATTTAGTTTACTTAGTTTAAAATCTTAAGTTTTTAATCACCCTCTTCAAAAAAATATTTTTCTTCACCGAAGTGTTTTAAATAACATTCATAAATAATTTTTTTCACAGTCCCTATGGGTAGATAACTCGACATTACTTGTGACTTTATTACTTTTTGCGATTGTGTACACTTGCACATTTCCTTCGTTCTAAGTTTTTGGCACCATTTTCGAGGACTGTTTTTAAAAGACATTATTTGTGAAATTGTTAATTTTAAATTTTTGGTCTATTTTTTTTCTTTCTGTTAAATTTTAATCCCATTTTTTTTTTGTGTTTGTTTCAGGTGTTTATGAGTATTGATCAAATTATTAACTTACTCACCGTAGACCTTGAAATTGAAAGGACTTTCTAACAATGGAGAAGAAAAGTGAACCAAAGAAGGACCGAAGATATGAATTTTGAAAATCCGTTTTGAAAATCTAAACCAAAATCCAGAAGGAACATTCGCTTATAGTACTCACAATTTGATCATTATTGCTGATAACAGAAACTGTTCCATTCAACAATATGCCATTCCTCTATTCAATGAGCTCAATCCGAGTATTAGGAGACCCAAAATTGAGGCACAACAATTCAAGCTGAAGCTAGTCATGTTCCAAATGTTGCAAAATATGGGTCAATTTAATGGAATTCCTATTGAATATCCACATCTTCATCTTTAGCTATTCATGGAAGTGAGTGACTCATTTAAACTAGTCGGAGTAACTGAGGACACCTTGAGACTGAGATTATTTCCATACTCCTTAAGAGAAAGAGCACGAGCGTGGTTAAACTCCCTACCGTCTGGTTCCATAACTACATGGCAAGAATTGGTTGAACGTTTCTTAATGAAATATTTCTCTCCATCTTTAACCGTCAAGATCTGAAATGAAATCACTTCATTTCAACAACTTGATGAAGAATATTTATATGAGGCACGGGAGCGATTCAAGGAGTTATTACGAAAGTGCCCTCATCACAGTATTTCTTGCTGCGTTCAAATGAAGACTTTCTATATTGGTTTCAATATTCATACTAGAATGATGGTGGATGCTTCGACAAATGGAGCTTTTCTTTCTAAGTCTTATGATGATACTTATGAGATTATTGAAAGAATTGCCAACAATAACTATCCGTGGCCAACCAATTGAGTAGCTTCCGGAAGATGAGTAGTAGGAATACATGAAGTTGATGTGGTTACTTTTTTGGCAGCCCAGGTATCCTCTATGTCTTCTATGTTTAAGAACATAACTATTAATGGTTTCAATGGTAATCTAACAGGTCAGCAACGGAACAAGTTCGAGGATACTTCTTATGAATACTGTGGAGATAGCCATTTCTTTGAAAATTGCCCATCGAATCAAGAGTCGAAATATTACATGGGAAATCAAAATTGAAATGGTCCACTGTTAAATTCTTACAAATCTTCATGGTCGAATCATCCAATGTAACATCCCGATTTTAGGCCTAGTTGAAACAGTGGTTTCGAGACCACAAATCCGATGAGGAAAATTTTATTTTTATGGTCTAAAATTTCACGAAATGATTTCATGAAATTTTTTTTCGAAAATTTTGACGTTTGTACACTCAATTTAGTCAAAAGGACTAAATCGTAAAAAGTGCAAAAGTTAAGTTCTACATGCTAGAGGTGTCCAATTGTTATGAAATTTTAAATTACAGGGCCTTTGGTTAAGTTGGTAGACAAAAATGAACATGGTTACGCATATTTCCAAAGTTTTTCATTAAGGGCATTTTGGTCATTTAGTTATTAAAATGAATTAAAAACAAAATTAAAAGCCAATTTTTGTCCATGTTCAATCTCTTGGCTGAAACTTGCATGGAGAAACCATGTATAGGGTTTTTCAAGCTTCCAAGCTCGATTGTAAGTCCGTTCTAACCCCGTTTTTAATGATTTTTACGTTTTTGCAATCCTCGTAACAAGATCCATCTAATTCTACCATTAATTTGAGCTAGGGTTCATGTTTAAAAATTGACTCATGTGTGACATGCATGCATTTTGATGTGTAATGGTAGAAAATGAGTGTTGGGTTTTAAATAAACAACTTTTACTAAGCAATTTTCGATGAAAACGTTTGAAAGGACCATTGTGTAAAAGTTGTAAAAATGGTGTTTTGATGAGAATTATAGTTTTCTATGGTTATGAAAATGGTTCATCTAGGCCTATAGAGTGAGAAAATTGAATAAAAATCACTTTACGAGCTTAGGGGAAAAAGTGTAATTTTGACAAAGTTTAGGGGTAAAAATGTAATTTTGCCAAAATGTGATTTTTGGATCACATTAAATAGTGTGAATAATAATTGGACTAAATGTGATATTATATATCAAGGAAAACTAGGATTGGACCTAGAGCGGGTGAAAACTGGAAAATCGAAAATTAGGTTCCTTTTTGCTATTTTGGTGCCGTGGTAAGTTCATGTGTCAATAATATTGCAATGCTATATTTGAATTGAAAATTCTATATTATTATTGCACGAATGGCATGATTTAATATATTGAAAAGTGATGAAAGAATGGTATATAAAATTTATGAGAACAATGATATATGACTAGTTGTAACGCCCCCACGCCCGAAACCGTCGCCGGAGTCGAGCTTGAGGGGTTACCGAACATAATTTATTAAATTAAGAACTTCAAATCATTTGTTTCTACATTCACCGCTTTCTAGCTACCCGCGTCATAGTTACAAGAAAAATCATATCTCGAGTTATAAAACTCAAAATCAAGATCCGTAAATTTTTCCTAAATCTAGACTCATATATATATTTACTAATTTTTTTCTAGAATTTTTGGTTGGGCCAATTAGTACAGTTTATTAGTTAAAGTCTCCCCTCTTTCAGGGTTCGACTGCTCTGACCTCTATGTATTACAAATCAGATATCTCTCTATACAGAATTTCAATGACTACGAGGTTTGTTTATATTAAAAATAGACTCAAAAAAGAATCTTTACATATAAATAATAAATTCTAATTATTTTTTTACAATTTATTATGAATTTTTTAAGTTAGAACAGAGGATCCAGAAATCACTCTGGCCCTGTTTCACATGGTTTCAAATATCTCATAAAGTATAAATTATATGCCTGTTTTTTTTAATCCATATGAAAATAGACTCATTAAGCTTCAATTTAATAACCTGATCATCATTTAATTCCATTTATACTATTTTTAGTGATTTTTCAAATTCATGTCATTGCTGTAGCAATATTCTGTTTTAAGGCAAATTTCATCTTTTCATGAGTTGTTATGAACTAGATAACCTATTAAACTTCCATGATATCAAACATGATCTAAATTTAACCATCACCATGACTTATCAAAATCAAACATTTTCTCAACCAATCATGGCCATATCATAAAATTATTTACACAAAATAAGTATATTGGTATACATGCCATACTTAAGTTTTACAAGCCATTTACCCAGATGAAAGTCCCTTGAATAGTGTGATCGAACCTTCGACCCGTCCCGATTCCCGAGCTGGCTTGTTCAAAACTACAGTAAATAAAGAGGAGGGAGTAAGCATAAATGCTTAGTAAGTTCATATGTAAATAACAAGTAACATAACAATACAAATATACCAAACAACATTAGCATGGTATCACCAAAACATATATCACATTTCTAAACATCATTCATCATCTTACCACCTTATCGTTGTTGTATCTATTTTCAACCCGAGGGTTAAGAACATACCTGTCCAAAGTGTCCATTTCACAACAGTTGCCAAAACGTCGCTTGCATCTTAAGTGTTCTTCCATTTCACTAGAAATTTCACCCGTTGAACACATCGGAATACAACTCGGATACACGGATAATTTGCACATAAGTGCCTCATATGTAATCAAGAAATCATGTAACCCGCCCCTAAGTGAACTCGAACTCAGCTCAACGAGCTCGGGCATTTGCATCCATAAGTGAACTCGGACTCAACTCAACGAGTTCGGATGCCTAGTTACATTTCACGAACTCGGACTCAACTCAACGAGTTCGGACATTCGCATCCATAAGTGAACTCGGACTCAACTCAATGAGTTCGGATGCTCAACCATCCTAGTGACATGTCACTTGTATCCTAATCTATTCCTAAGGTTCAAACGGGCTTTTTCCCTCACTCTCACATTTGCCGTCTTCCATGGAATATCGGAACCGATACTCGGTAGCAATTCATATTTATCAAGTAGTAAACATAATTTGCATATTACTCAATATTAACCACAAAGCATAATATTTCACGATTAAAAATCAGCATATCATATAATTAACATTAATAACTTAAAAATAACATTTATGCTACATTATTTACACATGAACTTATCTTGGTACCAAAATATAAAGATTTTGCAATTTAGTCCACAATCTTTTCTTTTCCTCGATCGCGACTTGAATCTCGTTTCTCTTGATCTATAATGCCAAATTAATCTTATTCAATACATACATTCATCAAAACAGCATTTAATACGAACTTTGGAAAAATTACACTTTTGCCCTTAAACTTTTGCATAATTACACTTTTGCCCCTAGGCTCGGGAATTAAACTTTATTCCTTATTCTTATGTTTTATAACATGCTGATCATTTTTCCCTTCTATGGCAACATCAAATTCTTACTCTAACATATACTTGTGACTATTAGGTATTTTTGCCGATTAAGCCCTTTTACTCGTTTTCACTCAAAACCGAGTAGCACAAGTTGTCTAACATAATTTAAAACCCCATATTCTATCATAAAACATCAAAATACACAAATTTCACCTATGGGTATTTTTCCAAATATAAACCCTAGGTTGAATTATTGCTAACATAAGCTTAATCGAGCTATCTGGATTCCAAAAGCGTAAAGAACATTAAAAGCGGGCTTGGAATCACTTACTATGGAGCTTGGAAGCTTGAAACAAACCCTAACTATGGAGAACCCTTGAAATTTCGGCCTAATGAAGAAGATGGACAAAAATTGGCTTTTAATTTTGTTTTTAATTCATTTTAATAACTAAATGACCAAAATGCCCTTACTACTAAACTTTCCAAAAATTCCATCCATGTCTAATTTTTGTCCATAGACTTAGAAATTGGTTAAATTGCTATTTAAGACCTTCTAATTAATATTTCAATGCAATTTCATACTAAAAACTTCTAGAATGCAAATTTTGCAACTTATTCGATTTAGTCCCTACTTTTAATTTAAACACTTTATGCATAGAATTTCATCACGAAATTTTCACACAATCATGCAATCATATCATATTCATCAAAATAATTATAAAATAATTATTTCTATCTCGAATTTGTGGTCACGAAACCACTATTCCGATTAAGCCCTAATTCAGGATATTACAACTCTCCCCTCCTTTTAAGGATTTTCGTCCTCGAAAATCTTACCGGTAAACAGGTGTGGGTATTGGTTTTTCATAGTTTCTTCAGGTTCCCATGTAGTCTCTTCTACCCCATGCTTTTGCCACAACACTTTCACAAGTGCAACACTTTTATTTCTAAGTTGTTTGACTTCTCGAGCTAAAATCTTAATCGGTTCTTCTTCATAAGTCATATCCAGTCGTAGTTCAACTTCTGTCGGTGAAATTATATGTGAAGGATCCGAACGATACCGACGTAACATAGATACGTGAAACACATCATGAATCTTCTCTAATTCAGGTGGTAGCGCTAGCCGATATGCTACCGGTCCAACTTTTTCAATTATTTCATACGGTCCAATAAAACACGGACTTAACTTGCCCTTTCGTCCAAATCTAAGGACTTTCTTCCATGGAGACACTTTCAAAAATACCTTATCACCAACTTGAAACTCCATAAGATTTCTGTCTATCTGAAGCAGCTTTCAAACAATCTCGAATCACTTTCACCTTTTCTTCGGTTTCTTTTATTAAATCAACTCCATAAATCTGATTTTCCTTGAGTTCAGTCCAATACAATAGCGTCCGACATTTACGACCATATAATGCTTCATAAGGTGCCATCTTCAAACTCGTTTGATAACTATTATTATAAGCAAATTCTACCAATGGTAAGTACCTTTCCCAACTATCTTGATATGCCAATACGCAACATCTGAGCATGTCTTCAAGAATCTGAATTAGTCTCTCTGATTGTCCATCAGTTTGTGGATGAAAGGCAGTGCTGAAATTTAACTTTGTACCTAATGCCTCTTGCAACTTTTGCCAAAACCGTGAGGTAAACCTCGGATCTCTATCCGAAATGATTGACAAATGTATCCCATGAAGTCTAACAATCTCTCGAATATACAATTCAGCCAACTTATTAAGAGAATAATCATGCGTCTTAGGAATAAAATGAGCCGATTTAGTCAGTCTGTCTACTATTGCCCAGATGGCATTTTTCTTCCCTGGAGTTAACGGCAACCCTGATATAAAATCCATAGTAATCCAATCCCATTTCCATTCAGGAACCATAATAGGCTGAAGTAATCCCGAAGGTACTTAGTGTTCAGCTTTCACTTGTTGACAAACAAAGCACTTTGATACAAACTCGGAAATATCTCTTTTTATTCCACTCCACCAGTACATTTTCTTTAAGTCATTATACATCTTCGTACTGCCCGGATGAACCACCAAACAACCATTATGTGCTTCATGCAAAATCTTTTGCATCAACTCATCATTTTTCGGTACACAAATCTGATTTTTAAACATCAAACAACCATTAGAACCGATTCTGAAATCTAATCCCGTATCAGCTTCACACTGTTTTCTCTTGGCTAGCAAATCTTGATCATTTTTCTGAGCTTCAAAAATCTCTTGTAAAAACATCGGTCTTGCTCTTAACTCTGCTAGAATCGAACCGTCATGTGACATTTTCAACTGAGTGTTCATAACTCTCAAAGCAAACAACAACTTTCTGCTTAAAGCATCGACAACCACATTCGCTTTTCTCGGATGATAATCAATAACAAGCTCGTAATCTTTCAATAACTCTAACCATCTTTGCTGTCTCAAATTCAAGTTTTTTTGTGACATCAAGTATTTAAGACTTTTTTGATCGGTATATACTCGGCACTTTTCACCATACAAATAATGTCACCAAATCTTCAAAGCAAACACCACTGCAGCCAATTCCAAATCGTGAGTAGGATAATTCCTCTCATGAGGTTTTAAATGCCTCGAAGCATAAGCCACCACTTTTTCTTCTTGCATGAGTACACACCCCAAACCATTTAGAGAAGCATCACTATACACCACAAATTCTTTACCTGATTCGGGTTGTATCAACACTGGTGCTTCAGTTAATAACTTTTTCAATTCTTCAAAACTCTGTTGACATTCTTCCGTCCATTCAAATTTAACATCCTTTTGGAGTAGTCTAGTCATAGGATCAGCAATTATAGAAAATCCATTTACAAACCACTGATAATACCCAGCTAGCCCCAAGAAACTCCTAACTTTAGTTACATTTTTTGGTGGTTTCCAATCAACAATGGCTGAAATTTTACTAGGATCAACCCGTATACCATCACTTGAAACAATATGACCCAAAAATCCAACTTCCAGGAGCCCAAATTCACTTTTACTAAACTTAGCATACAGCTGCTTATCTCTCAAAGTTTGCAAAACTATCCTCAAATGCTCAGCATGCTCTGTCTCATCTTTTGAATAAATTAAAATATCATCTATAAACACCACAACAAATCTGTCCAGGTATGGCCAAAATATGCGATTCATTAAGTCCATAAACACAGCAGGAGCATTTGTCAACCCGAATGGCATAACTAAAAATTCATAATGACCGTACCTTGTTCTAAAAGCAGTTTTAGGCACATCTGACTCTTTCACTCGCAGCTGATAATACCCAGATCTCAAGTCAATCTTTGAAAACCATGTCTCTCCTTTTAGCTGATCAAACAAATCATCAATTCTCGGTAATGGATACTTGTTTTTGATTGTCACCTTGTTTAACTGCCGATAATCAACACATAATCTCATAGAACCATCCTTCTTTTTCACAAATAACACGGGAGCACCCTAAGGTGAAAAACTTGGTCTCACAAAGCCTTTATCAGTCAACTCTTGCAACTGCGACTTTAATTCTTTCAACTCTGTTGGTGCCATTCTATATGGAGCAATCGAGATCGGAGCTGTTCCCGGTGTCAAATCTATACCAAATTCTACTTCCCTGACTGGAGGCAAACCCGGTAATTCTTTTGGAAATACATCCGCAAATTCACACACAACCGGCATTGATTCAACTTTCTTTTCAACTTCTTTTGTATTAATTACATACGCCACATAAGCTTCATAACCCTTTCTCAAATATCTCTGAGCCGACATTGAAGAAATCATACTAAATATTGCCTCTGATTTGTCTGGTTCAACCCGCAAGATTTCACCACTTTCACATTTTAATTCTATAACATTTTCTTTGCAATTTACTATAGCATCATGCAATGTCAACCAATCCATACCCAAAATAACATCAAATTCATCAAACGGCAACAACATCAAGTTGGCCGGAAAGTAATGACCCCGAATCATTAAAGGGAATTTCTTGCATACTTTATCAACTATCACACATTTGCCTAGTGGATTCGACACTCTAATCATAAATTCTGTGTTCTCAACAGGTATATTCATACTAGACACCAGTTTCATACATACATATGAATGAGTAGAACCGGGATCAATCAAAGCAATAACATTAGTATCATAATGAGAAAATGTACCGGTAATCACATCGGGTGAGGAAGTATCTTCATGCGCTTTAATAGCATAAGTTCTAGTCGAGCTCTTCCTTGAGATCTAATCTTTGCATCTCGGCTACATTCTTCTTGCTTGTTTCACTTCCAACTTTTCTCGGATACCTTCCCCGAGTCTGTACCACTAGCTTTTACATTCGAAATTTTTCTTTCTCGGCTCTCCTGGGTCTCTAATAAAATGATCCGGAGAACCAAATCGAAAACATTCATTTGCTCTGACGGACCAAAATGATTTCTACCACACCGGCACTTTCGGGTTTAACAAATCTCGTATTTCCCACACTAGCTGCAGTAGTCCGAGATTTAGGACCCACATTTCGCTTCTTAAAATTTCCATATGATTGCCCAAATTGAAACTTGGGAATAAGGATTCATATTTCTTGACTTTCCGGTTTGTTGTGAGGTGCATTACTCATTGGTTTTTCTTCCAATTTCGTGTTTGATTCTACCTTTTTCTTTTCCTTGAAGAATTCTTCACCTTGCAAGCTCGATCGACAAGTACCACCATTTCTTTTAGTTCAAGGATCCCAACAAATACCTTAATGTCTTCGTTAAGCCCGTCTTCAAATCGTCGGCACATCTTGGCTTCAGAGGAACATATTCCTGGCATACTTACTCAATCGGACAAACTCTCTTTCATATTCGAGGTCATCATATTACCTTGCTTCACTCAAGAAACTCTTTACATTTCGATCAATAAATCTTTCACTAATATATTTCTTCCGAAACTCTTCTTGAAAGAATTCCCAAGTTACCCTCTCTTTCGGTACCACCAAATCAAAGTCTTCCACCAATTATAGGTGAATCTCTCAACAAAGATGTAGCACATTTCAAACATTCTTGGTGTACAAGATAATTCATCAAATACCGGATAGAATTTTCAAGCCGAACTCGCTTCTCTGCATCATCATCAATATTTGCTCTAAATTCTTCACCCCTTGTTTACGAATTACATCATCGGGGTTCTGTGAAATTTTATCATATCCACTCCTTGAGGCATCGGAGGCATAGGTTGAGGAATTGGGGAGGTGTGGGATGTCGTACATTTGGGTTCGTCTGAACATTACTCGATGTACCATGCACTCATCATTTGGAGAAAGGCTTCCGATCCCTTTCTCCTCCTCCCCGACCAACATGAGGGGTGGGTTTTCATCGGCGCTGCCCTTCATCGGAGTGGCGATTACTCCCTACTTCATTTGCCACAGCTGGATCGGGATCCATTTACTATATAAAAATCATTTAAAAAGGTCAGAAGTCGTCACACTATCACAATTTATACATATGGCATGTATAGCAAAATCCATACATACAACACGTAGTCTGAGAACCGACTAAACCTGCTCTGATACCACCAATTGTAACGCCCCCACGCCCTAAACCATCACTGGAGTCGAGCTTGAGGGGTTACCGAACATAATTTATCAAATTAAGAACTTCAAATCATTTGTTTCTACATTCACAGCTTTCTAGCTACCCGCGTCATAGTTACAAGAAAAATCATATCTCGAGTTACGAAATTCAAAATCAAGATCCGTAAATTTTCCCAAAATCTAGACTCACATATATATTTACTAATTTTTTTCTAGAATTTTTGGTTGGGCCAATTAGTACAGTTTATTAGTTAAAATCTCCCCTGTTTTAGGGTTCGACTGCTCTGACCTCTGTGTATTACGAATTAGATATATCTCTATACAGAATTTAATGACTACGAGGTTTGTTTATATTAAAAATAGACTCAAAAAAGAATCTTTACATATAAATAATAAATTCTAATTATTTTTTTACAATTTATTATGAATTTTTTAAGTCAGAATAGAGGATCCAGAAATCACTCTGGCCCTGTTTCACATGGTTTCAAATATCTCATAAAGTATAAGTTATATGCCTGTTTTTTTTAATCCATATGAAAATAGACTCATTAAGCTTCAATTTAATAACCTGATCATCATTTAATTCCATTTATACTATTTTTGGTGATTTTTCAAATTCATGTCATTGCTGCAGCAATATTCTGTTTTAAGGCAAATTTCATCTTTCCATGAGTTGTTATGAACTAGATAACCTATTAAACTTCCATGATATCAAACATGATCTAAATTTAACCATCACCATGACTTATCAATATCAAACATTTTCTCAACCAATCATGGCCATATCATAAAATTATTTACACAAAATAAGTATATTGCTATACATGCCATACTTAAGTTTTACAAGCCATTTACCCAGATGAAAGTCCTTTGGATAGAGTGATCGAACCTTCGATCCGTCCCGATTCCCGAGCTGGCTTATTTAAAACTACAGTAAATAAAGAGGAGGGAGTAAGCATAAATGCTTAGTAAGTTCATATGTAAATAACAAGTAACATAACGATACAAATATAGCAAACAACATTAGCATGGTATCACCAAAACATATATCACATTTCTAAACATCATTCATCATCTTACCACCTTATCGTTGTTGTATCTATTTTCAACCCGAGGGTTAAGAACATACCTATCCAAAGTGTCCATTTCACAACACTTACCAAAACGTCGCTTGCATCTTAAGTGTTCTTCCATTTCACTAGAAATTTCACCCGTTGAACACATCGGAATACAACTTGGATACACGGATAATTGGCACATAAGTGCCTCATATGTAATCAAGAAATCATGTAACCCGCCCCTAAGTGAACTCGAACTCAGCTCAACGAGCTCGGGCGTTCGCATCCATAAGTGAACTCGGACTCAACTCAACGAGTTCAGATGCCTAGTTACATTTCACGAACTCGGACTCAACTCAACGAGTTCGGATGCTCAACCATCCTAGTGACATGTCACTTGTATCCTAATCTATTCCTAAGGTTCAAACGGGCTTTTTCCCTCGATCTCACATTTTCCGTCTTCCATGGAATATCGGAACCGATACTCGGTAGCAATTCATATTTATCAAGTAGTAAACATAATTTGCATATTACTCAGTATTAACCACAAAGCATAATATTTCACGATTAAAAATCAGCATATCATATAATTAACATTAATAACTTAAAAATAACATTTATGCTACATTATTTACACATGAACTTACCTTGGTACCAAAATATAAAGATTTTGCAATTTAGTCCACAATCTTTTCTTTTCCTCGATCGCAACTTGAATCTCGTTTCTCTTGATCTATAATGCCAAATTAATCTTATTCAATACATACATTCATCAAAACAGCATTTAATACGAACTTTGGAAAAATTACACTTTTGCCCTTAAACTTTTGCATAATTACACTTTTGCCCCTAGGCTCGGGAATTAAACTTTATTTCTTATTCTTATGTTTTATAACATGCTGATCATTTTTCCCTTCTATGGCAACATCAAATTCTTACTCTAACATATACTTGTGACTATTAGGTATTTTTGCCGATTAAGCCCTTTTACTCGTTTTCACTAAAAACCGAGTAGCACAAGTTGTCTAACATAATTTAAAACCCCATATTCTATCATAAAACATCAAAATACACAAATTTCACCTATGGGTATTTTTCCAAATATAAACCCTAGGTTGAATTATTGCTAACATAAGCTTAATCGAGCTATCGGGATTCCAAAAACGTAAAGAACATTAAAAACGGGGCTTGGAATCACTTACTATGGAGCTTGGAAGCTTGAAACAAACCCTAACTATGGAGAACCCTTGAAATTTCGGCCTAATGAAGAAGATGGACAAAAATTGGCTTTTAATTTTGTTTTTAATTCATTTTAATAACTAAATGACCAAAATGCCCTTACTACTAAACTTTCCAAAAATTCCATCCATGTCTAATTTTTGTCCATAGACTTAGAAATTGGTCAAATTGCTATTTAAGACCTTCTAATTAATATTTCAATGCAATTTCATACTAAAAACTTCTAGAATGCAAATTTTGCAACTTATTCGATTTAGTCCCTACTTTCAATTTAAACACTTTATGCATAGAATTTCATCACGAAATTTTCACACAATCATGCAATCATATCATATTCATCAAAATAATTATAAAATAATTATTTCTATCTCGAATTTGTGGTCACGAAACCACTATTCCGATTAAGCCCTAATTCAGGATATTACAACTCTCCCCTCCTTTTAAGGATTTTCGTCCTCGAAAATCTTAAATAAACAGTGTGGGTATTGGTTTTTCATAGTTTCTTCAGGTTCCCATGTAGTCTCTTCTACCCCATGCTTTTGCCACAACACTTCAACAAGTGCAACACTTTTATTTCTTTGTTTTTTGACTTCTCGAGCTAAAATCTTAATCGGTTCTTCTTCATAAGTCATATCCGGTCGTAGTTCAACTTCTGTCGGTGAAATTATATGTGAAGGATCCGAACGATACCGACGTAACATAGATACGTGAAACACATCATGGATCTTCTCTAATTCAGGTGGTAGCGCTAGTCGATATGCTACCGGTCCAACTTTTTCAATTATTTCATACGGTCCAATAAAACGCGGACTTAACTTGCCCTTTCGTCAAAATCTAAGGATTTTCTTCCATGGAGACACTTTCAAAAATACCTTATCATCAACTTGAAACTCTATTTCTTTTCGTTTCTAATCCGCATAAGATTTCTGTCTATCTGAAGCAGCTTTCAAATAATCTCGAATCACTTTCACCTTTTCTTCGGTTTCTTTTATTAAATCAACTGCATAAATCTGATTTTCCTTGAGTTCAGTCCAATACAATGGCGTCCGACATTTACGACCATACATTCTTCATAAGGTGCCATCTTCAAACTCGTCTGATAACTATTATTATAAGCAAATTCTACCAATGGTAAGTACCTTTCCCAACTATCTTTGTGACAGCCCTAATGTGACCCTAGTCAGAAAGTGGTTTCGGGACCACAAAACCGAGTCATAAAAATAATTAACCGTCATATTTGAAGCTTATTATATGTATATATACATGTGTGAAAATTTCATGTTTGAATTTTGTTAATTGTAAGTGAATTTTATTAAATAGGACTTGTGTGAGAAAATTTAGAAATGTGCTAGGCAAATGTTAAAGTGGGATATTTTTGCATGTTAGAAATGCTTGTACTTGCATGTCAAATTGGCCAAATTCTAGATGGTGGCCGGCCATGTTATGGACTAAAGCATATTATAATTATTTTGTGTCAACATTTTATGCTAATAATTTTATGTTACAAAATGAAATAAGGAATAAGGTTAATAAAATACTAGTTAATGGGAGGAGAAACCAAAGTTTCTCCATCCTTGCTCCTTATTGCTGTACCTAGAAGAGAAAAGCTTTGAAAAATTCAGCTATGGTGGTTAGCTAAATCAAGGTAAGTTCAAGGATGATTTTTGGATTTTTAGCATTTTTTTTAGTTAGTCATTAAGTTCTTTGCTTAACCCATGACCAAAATTTGAAATGGTGTGGTGTCTTGAGCATTCGGTTTTAGTTATTAAAGGATGAGATTGGGTTATAGTCTTTATGTTTTATGAAGAATTGTTGAAGAGAAAATGTTCAAGAAATGGTTGTTGTTCATGTTATTTGGATGAATAAGAAAATGGTAGTTAGGTGAAGTAGAGTCTAACAAATGAGCACATATGTGCATTAGTTGCTAAATGGAGAAAAATAGGCTAACAAGTTGTGTACTAAGGCCGAATATGATTTTGGATACTATTGGGAAATGTATGTGTTTTGAATTGATGGAATGGAGAGGATGCTTTAATTGTGTTATGAACAATTATATGTTAAATTAAGGTTTGCTAAGCTAGCTACTAAGGTGAAATGCAAATGTTAGCATTTGATTTGGTAATAATCTGCTTGGGGACAGCAGCAGTAAGGTGAATTTGGAAAATCGTCATAATTTGTAGGAGTTGAATTAGAGGCTGAGTAAATTATGTCATTAAAGCTTGAAGAGTCTAGTTTCTTACAAAAGAAACTATAAAAACAAAAGAGTTACCGATCTTGAGAAATTTGAAGTATTGTGGGGCTGAGTCAAAATGACTACTAGATTCCCTATTCTGTTTTTATAAAATCAGTATAAATTGTACAAAAATGGCCCTAAGATAAAATTTATGTGCTTAGACTCCTTAATGAGTCTAGTTCCAAATGAAATAAACAAGAACATATTTTGACTTCTGTACAATGAGAAATTTGATTCGTAGTGAAGGATAGTCAGTTTGGTCAAACAGTAAAACAAGGTGAACTTTAAGAAAAATCTGGTATTGTTGGGCTAAACTAAAAATTTTGAAAATTTTATGGATAATAGATAAATGAGTCTTCTGTCAAGAAAAATTATGGCAATTGATTTAGAGTTTGGTAGCCCCAGTTATAAAAACTTTAGTGACTATTGCTCAGGAAGTCAGCTTATACGGAAATTGTAATTATATTGTAAACATTAATGAAAATTTGCTAATGAATTATTTATTGATTTTTATAAAGCTTACTATAATCTATGTGTGTGAAAGTCGAATCTATATGTATTATATTCTGAAAGTAATACTTGAATAGTCGATTAATGACTAGTTAAAATTTGTTGAACTTAAGCTCAAGAGCATAGGGGGGCAATTTCAGATAAGGGAAAGGAAAAAGTAATCGAATAGCCGTTGAAGTCGTTCGACAACATTCGAGGTAAGTCTTCGAGTAATGAAACTTAGTTTATGATTTGATTAAGTCATGTCATATAAGCATAACGAATAAACGGAGATATAATGATTAGTTTATACTTATGACGGGTGGCCGAATGTGTATAGAGATCATGTTAGAAAGCCACTCAAAATCATGCTCTTTGTATGTGGCTATTGAGCCGAAATTGGTAAGGTTTGATAAGTGTCTTGTGTTTGAGCTTTAGTAATGAAAATGAAATATGGATGTGTCATGATTTATTGATATATGTGCATGAGTATTCGAATGATATCCGGGTTAAGTCCCGAAGGCATTTATGCTAGTGATTATATTCAGGCTAAGTCCCAAAGGCATTTGTGCTATTGATTATATCCGGGCTAAGTCCCGAAGGCATTTGTGCTAGTGATTATATCCGGGCTAAGTCCCGAAGGCTTTTGTGCTATTGACTATATCCGGGCTAAGACACGAAGGCATTTGTGCGAGTTGCTATATCCGGCTAAATCTCGAAGGTACTTGGGTTTGGAAGTGAGCGATCTTGCTGTAATAATTTCAATTAATACGCTCATAAAATCCAAACGATAAGGTATGTTTCGTATATGCATCTGAAAGGTTGATTCCTTTTAAATAGTATTCGCTCAATTGATTAACGAACTTTCGACCTCTAGTTAGGTTTGATTCCTTGTGTATGAATATAATGGTTGAAGCGTGAAGTAAGTATGATTTTGAGAACATGCATATATGCAATTATTCATTTAGTCATATGAACGCTATACTTTAGTCGTAAATAATTTCATTACTTGAACTTACTAAGCATTAAAATGCTTACTCTGTTACTTTGATTCTCTGTTTTATAGATTTTGTTCGTCAGCTATCGGACTCGAAGTCATCCACACTATCTAAGCCACTTTTGGTACTCTTTTAGTTCAATTTTGAAAATGGCATGTATAGGGCTGACCCTTGTTGTTAATTAAGTACCCTTGGTAATGTGTATTCGTATAGCCATGCAAAATGGCTCAGATATTTCAAGTATAACATTATGGTCTCGGATATGGTTATTAAATGGTGTGGAAATGTTTGGTAATGACTAGCCATTGGTATGGCCAATCATGGTCCTATTGGTGCTACGTACGCCATGGCTAATCGGGATTACCCTTGATAAAAATGTATGTCAATTTGCTATTTGATTCATGGAAAATTATGAAATAGGTAAAAATGTACCTTAAAATAGATGCTGACAGCAGCAGTGACGTAAGTTGGAAAAATCACTAAAAATTGTAGGAGTGGAATTAAATATGGAATAAATTATGTACTCGAATCTTGATGAGTCTACTTTCATATGAAAGAAACGAAACGACCACATGAGTCTTATTTTATGAGATGTTTAAGTTTTCGTGAAACAGGGCCAGAGCGTTTTCTGGATCCCCTGTTTTGAGTTTGAAAAATTACCATAAATTAAATAGAGACAATTAGAAGTCACGCTTTATATGTATAGATTAACTTTTGAGTATAGTTTCGTTAGAAACAAACGGCATAAGTATTGAAGCTCTGTACAGGGAGATATCTAAGTCGTAATGCATGAATGTTAGAGTAGTCGAACCCTGAAACAGGGGAGGCTCTAACTAATAAACTGTACTAATTGGCTTGATAAAAAGTTCTAGAAAAAAATTTGTAGATGGAAAAATGAGTCTAGTTTCAGGAAAAATTTACAGAATCAGTGTTCGAGTTTTGGAACTCGAGATATGATTTTTAAAGCGACTGTGATGCAGTTGGCCAGCTTGTCTGAAAATTTTAAAATGAACTGTGTACGCAAATGAATTAAGTCCGTTCACACCTCGTGTTCGACTCCGGCAACGGTCTCGGGTACGAGGTGTTACAAATTTTATTGGTATCAGAGCTACGGTTTAGTCAATTCTAGGACTACCGTAATACGTTCGGGTTTAGCTATACATGCCATTATGTGTTTATTGATAGTGTGGTGATTTACGCTTTAAAATTTGTTTACTTATAGTAATGGATCCGATCCCAACCGAAGCGGTAGTGATGATGTTGAGAGTGTAGCGCTTTGCTCCGCGCAAGGGACAATGCCGCGGACTCTCAACCTATTGCTAGTAATCGAATGATGAAGCTAGACAAGCTTTTTATAGCATAATGAATGGTGGTTCAATCAATACATTCGAACTAATACTACTGTTCCACAACCCCCATTCTCGACTAATACATTTTGACCTGCGATACCTCCAAAGAATCGACCAAATAAGGTTAAATAAGCCCTAGTTGATGAATCCGAAAACACGGGCTCTTGAATTTAAGGCTACGAGATAGCGATGATGCCGAGCAAGCTGAATTTTGGATGGACAACACTATTGGTACTTGATGAACTATCTTGCACACCGATGAATGCCTTAAGTGTACTATCTCCTTGCTACGAGATTCGCCTACTATTGGTGGAATACGTTGATTTCAGTTGTGCCAGAGAGCAAGTAACTTGGGAGTTTTCCAAACCGAGTTTCAAAAAAGTATATCACCCGAGATTCATTGATCAAAAGCGGAAAGAATTTCTTGAACTTAAACAAGGTTCCATGTCGCCATCGATTATGAACGAAAGTTTGTAAGGCTTAGCCGGTACGCTCGAGAATGCATTTCCTCAAAAGCCGTAATGTGCAAATGTTTCTAAGATGGACTGAACGAAGATATAAAATTGTGTGTTGGCATTTTAGAAATTAGAGAATTTGTGGTACTTGTCGAGCGAGCTTGCAAAGCCGAAGAGATCAGTAAGGAGAAAAGAAAAGCTGATATGGGAGCAAAGGAGTTTCGTAAGAGATCTTCGGGGAAGCCCTTTCAACAGTCATCAAAGAAATTTAGAGATGATTTAGGCCGATCTAAAGGCACTTCGGGCTTTTCTAGACGAGATCGTGATCGACCCCCTATGAGTACACAAGTCACTTCGATTGCCAGTGTTGGAAACGATCGTCGAGATAGAACAGAGTGCCAGTATTATGGTAAATGGCATTCGGGGAGTTGTAGATTCCATGACCGCTCCTGTTATAAGTGCGGAGCAGCTGACCACTTTATCAAGGATTGCCCGAGACTGTCTAAACAGAACGTAAATCAGAGTGGGAAATCGGGTGCTACTACTGCTCGAGGTAGACCATCTAAAAATGCGGGGAATGCTAGTGGCGGTCAGAGAGGATCTAGAGATTTTACCACCAGATCTGAGGCTCGTGCTCCTGCTAGAGCTTATGCTATACATGCACGCGAGGATGCTTCTTTGCCTGATGTTATTACCGGTATTTTCACTCTCTTTGATACTAATGTGATTGCTTTGATTGACCCTGGTTCTACTCATTCTTATATATGTGAGACTCTAGCATCCAGTAAGACTTTACCTGTTGAGTCTACTGAGTTCGTTATTAGAGTGTCGAATCCCTTGGGTCATTATGTGCTTGTTGATAAAGTGTGTAAGAAATGCCCCCTAGTAATTCGAGGTTCCTGTTTTTCGGCTGACTTGATGCTTTTACCGTTTGATGAATTTGATGTTATTCTCGGTTTGGATTGGTTGACCGTGCATGATGCGGTTGTGAATTGCAAAAGCAAGACTATTGATTTGAAGTGTGCAAATAATGAGATAATCCGAGTTGAGTCCACTGTCTTGAATGGATTGCCAACAATAATATCTTCGATGTTAGCTCAAAAATATGTGAGAAAGGGGTGTGAAGCATATCTTGCATACGTACTTGATAATGAAGAATCAGGAAAGAAACTTGAGTAGGTACCAGTGGTTTGTGAATATCCGGATGTTTTTCCCGAAGAATTACCAGGGTTACCACCTGTTCGGGAGGTAGAGTTTGGCATCGAACTTGTACCTGGGACTACACCGATTTTGATAGCTCCATATCATATGGCACCGACGGAATTAAAGGAATTGAAAGCTCAGTTACAAGAGTTGACGGATAGAGGTTTCGCTTGACCAAGTTTCTCACCTTGGGGTGCACCAGTATTGTTTGTGAAAAAGAAGGACGGAACCATGAGGTTGTGCATCGACTATCGTCAGCTGAATAAAGTGACAATAAAGAATAAATATCCATTACCGCGTATTGATGATTTGTTTGATCAACTAAAGGGAGCCTCAGTGTTTTCAAAGATAGATTTGAGATCGGGCTATTATCGATTCTTGAATTCGAGATTTGGATATACCCAAAGCGCTTTCGAGCGAGATCTGATCACTACGAGTTCTTAGTGATGCCGTTTGGGCTCACTAATGCCCTGCGGTATTTATGGATCGATGAATCGGATCTTGGACCGTTTTGGATCGGTTTGTAGTTGTGTTTATCGATGATATTTTGGTCTATTCGAGAAATGAAAGCGATCATCTTTGAACACCGGGTTAGTGTTGCGATTTTACGGGATAAGCGATTATATGCTAAGTTCGAGAAGTGTGAGTTCGGTTAAGAGAGGTGAGCTTCTTGGGTCATGTGGTATCTGCATCGGGTATTCGAGTTGATCCGAGCAAAATTTCAGCCATACTTAACTGGAAGCCTCAGAAATATTCGAGGTTCGGAGCTTTTTGGGACTTGCCGGTTACTACAAACGGTTCGTAAAAGGTTTCTCGATGATAGCCACACCAATGACGAAACTACTTCAGAAAGATGTTAAGTTTGAATGGACAGAAAAATGTCAGAGAAGTTTCGATCAACTAAAAGCTTATTTGACTGAAGCTCCAATACTAGTGCAGCCTGAATCAGGCAAAGAGTTTGTCATTTACAGTGACCCATCCTTACTTGGGTTGGGTTGTGTATTGATGCAAGAAGGTCGAGTTGTAGCTTATGCGTCGAGGCAATTGAAGCCACATGAGAAAATTATCCAACCCATGATCTCGAATTAGCTGCCATCATTTTCGCTTTGAAAATATGGAGGCATTATTTATTTGGTGAGAAGTGCCATGTATTTTCGGATCACAAAAGTCTCAAATATTTGATGACTCAAAGAGATTTGAATTTACGACAAAGACGTTGGCTCGAGTTGTTGAAAGACTATGAGCTTGTCATTGACTATCACCCGGGAAAGGCTAATGTGGTTGCGGATGCTTTAAGTCGTAAATCACTGTTTGCTTTACGAGCGATGAATGTATACCTGTCTGTTCTATCCGACAATGTGTTAATAGCAGAATTAAAGGCCAAACCATTATTGATTCATCAAATTCGTGAAGCTCAGAAAGTCGATGATGAATTGGTTGCAAAACGGGCTGAATGTGTTTCGAACATGGAATCAGAGTTTCAAATTGACGACGACGATTGTGCGAGGTTGAAGTCGTTTATCCGCTCTAAGAAATGCGAGCTTATTTCGATGATTCGAACTAAGCTCATTGTAGCCGAATGTCAATTCACCCGGAGTACGAAAATGTACAACGATCGACACGTCGGTTTTGGTGGCTGGTATGAAACGAGACATTTCGACTTTGTTTCAAGTGTTTAATATGTCAACAAGTGAAAGCGGAACATCAAGTGCCTCTGGGTTTACTTCACCGATCATGATACACGAATGGAAATGGGATCGAGTCACGATGGATTTTGTATCCGGGTTGCCATTGTCGGCAAGTAAGAAAGACGCGATTTGGGTTGTTGTTGATAGATCGACAAAGTCACTCATTTTATTCCGTGCGTGCTGATTATTCCATTGGATAAACTAGTGAATTGTATGTTTCTCGATTGTAAGATTACACGGGTACCTATTTCTATTGTGTCGGATAGAGATCCGAGATTCACCTCGCAATTTTGGAAGAAATTGCAAAAGCTTTGGGTACCAAGTTGCATTTAGCACCGCTTTTCACCCCAGACGGATGGTCAATCCGGCGGATAATTCAGATACTCGAGGATATGTTGAGATGTTGCATCCTTGAGTTTAGTGGTTCGTGGGAACGGTATTTACCTTTGATTGAATTCGCTACAACAATAGTTTTCAGTCAAGCATTAAGATGGCACCTTACGAGGCTTTGTATGGTCGTAAATGCCGTACACCGTTGTTTTGGACCGAGCTTAGTGAAAATAAAATCTTCAGGTTTGATTTGATTAAAGATGCTGAACAGAAAGTAAAAATAATTCGTGAAAGCCTGAAGACAGCTTCAGATCGTCAAAAGTCGTACGCGGATTTGAAACGAAAGGACATTGAGTATCAAGTGGGAGATAAAGTGTTTCTTAAGGTTTCACCTTGGAAAAAGATACTCAAATTTGGCCGTAAGGGCAAATTAAGTCCGAGGTTCATTGGGATATGAAATATCTGAACGAGTTGGTCCAGTTGCATATAGGTTGATTTTACCCCCTGAACTTGAAAGGATTCACAACGTTTTTCATGTTTCGATGTTTCGACGTTACAGATCTGATCCTTCGCACATAATAAACCCCTCTGAGGTTGAAATTCAAGCCGATATGAGTTATGAAGAAGAACCGATTCGTATTCTAGCTCGTGAAGTGAAAGAGTTGCGAAACAAAAGGGTTCCTTTAGTAAAGGTGTTATGGCTCAAACACGGGGTCAAAGAAGCTACTTGGGAAACCGAGAACTCTATGAAAGAACGATACCCAAACCTATTTATCGGTAAGATTTTCGGGGACAAAAATTTCTTAAGTGGGGGAGAGTTGTGACAGCCCTAATGTGACCCTAGTCGGAAAGTGGTTTCGGGACCACAAAACCGAGTTATAAAAATAATTAACCGTCATATTTGAAGCTTATTATATGTATATATGCATGTGTGAAAATTTAGAAATGTGCTAGGCAAATGTTAAAGTGGCCTATTGATGCATGTTAGAAATGCTTGTACTTGCATGTCAAATTGGCCAAATTCTAGATGGTGGCCGGCCATGTTATGGACTAAAGCATATTATAATTATTTTGTGTCAACATTTTATGCTAATAATTTTATGTTACAAAATGAAATAAGGAATAAGGTTAATAAAATACTAGTTAATGGGAGGAGAAACCAAAGTTTCTCCATCCTTGCTCCTCATTGCCGTACCTAGAAGAGAAAAGCTTTGAAAAATTCAGCTATGGTGGTTAGCTAAATCAAGGTAAGTTCAAGGATGATTCTTGGATTTTAGCATTTTTTTAGTTAGTCATTAAGTTCTTTGCTTAACCCATGACCAAAATTTGAAATGGTGTGGTGTCTTGAGCATTCGGTTTTAGTTATTAAAGGATGAGATTGGGTTATAGTCTTTATGTTTTATGAAGAATTGTTGAAGAGAAAATGTTCAAGAAATGGTTGTTGTTCATGTTATTTGGATGAAAAAGAAAATGGTAGTTAGGTGAAGTAGAGTCTAACAAATGAGCACATATGTGCATTAGTTGCTAAATAGAGAAAAATCGGCTAACAAGTTGTGTACTAAGGCCGAATATGATTTTGGATACTATTGGGCAATGTATGTGTTTTGAATTGATGGAATGGAGAGGATGCTTTAATTGTGTTATGAACAATTATATGTTAAATTAAGGTTTGCTAAGCTAGCTACTAAGGTGAAATGCAAATGTTAGCATTTGATTTGGTAATAATCTGCTTGGGGACAGCAGCAGTAAGGTGATTTTGGAATATTGCCATAATTTGTAGGAGTTGAATTAGAATCTGAGTAAATTATTTCATTAAAGCTTGAAGAGTCTAGTTTCTTACAAAAGAAACTATAAAAACAAAAGAGTTACCGATCTTGAGATATTTGAAGTATTGTGGGGCTGAGTCAAAATGACTACTAGATTCCCTGTTCTGTTTTTATAAAATCAGTATAAATTGTACAAAACTGGCTCTAAGATACAATTTATGTGCTTAGACTCCTTAATGAGTCTAATTTCAAATGATATAAACAAGAACATATTTTGAATTATGTACAATGAGAAATTTGATTCGTAGTGAAGGATAGTCAGTTTAGTCAAACAGTGAAACAAGGTGAACTTTAAGAAAAATCTGGTATTGTTGGGCTAAACTAAAAATTTTGAAAATTTTATGGATAATAGATAAATGAGTCTTCTGTCAAGAAAAATTTACGACAATTGATTTGGAGTTTCGTAGCTCCAGTTATAAAAACTTTAGTGACTGTTGCTCGGGAAGTCACTTATACGGAAATTGTAATTATATTGTAAACATTAATGAAAATTTGCTAATGAATTATTTATTGATTTTTATAAAGCTTACTATAATCTATGTGTGTGAAAGTCGAATCTATATGTATTATATTCTAAAAGTAATACTTGAATAGTCGATTAATGACTAGTTAAAATTTCTTGAACTTAAGCTCAAGAGCATAGGGGGCAATTTCGGATAAGGAAAGGAAAAGTAATCGAATAGCCATTGAAGTCGTTCGACAACATTCGAGGTAAGTCTTCGAGTAATGAAACTTAGTTTATGATTTGATTAAGTCATGTCATATAAGCATAACGAATAAACAGAGATATAATGATTAGTTTATACTTATGACGGGTGGCCGAATGTGTATAGAGATCATGTTAGAAAGCCACTCAAAATCATGCTCTTTGTATGTGGCTATTGAGCCGAAATTGGTAAGGTTTGATAAGTGTCTTGTGTTTGAGCTTTAGTAATGAAAATGAAATATGGATGTGTCATGATTTATTGATATATGTGCATGAGTATTCGAATGATATCCGGGTTAAGTCCCGAAGGCATTTATGCTAGTGATTATATCCGGGCTAAGTCCCGAAGGCATTTGTGCTATTGATTATATCCGGGCTAAGTCCCGAAGGCTTTTGTGCTATTGACTATATCCGGGCTAAGACCCGAAGGCTTTTGTGCGAGTTGCTATATCCGGCTAAATCCTGAAGGTACTTGGGTTTGGAAATGAGCGATCTTGCTGTAATAATTTCAATTAATACGCTCATAAAATCCAAACGATAAGGTATGTTTCGTATATGCATCGGAAAGGTTGATTCCTTTTAAATAGTATTCGCTCAATTGATTAACGAACTTCCGACCTCTAGTTAGGTTTGATTCCTTGTGTATGAATATAATGGTTGAAGCGTGAAGTAAGTATGATTTTGAGAACATGCATATATGCAATTTTTCATTTAGTCATATGAACGCTATACTTTAGTCGTAAACAATTTCATTACTTGAACTTACTAAGCATTAAAATGCTTACTCTATTACTTTGATTCTCTGTTTTATAGATTTTGTTCGTCAGCTATCGGACTCGAAGTCATCCGCACTATCTAAGCCACTTTTGGTACTCTTTTAGTTCAATTTTGAAAATGGCATGTATAGGGCTGACCCTTGTTGTTAATTAAGTACCCTTGGTAATGTGTATTCGTATAGCCATGCGAAAATGGCTCGTATATTTCAAAGTATAACATTATGGTCTCGGATATGGTTATTAAATGGTGTGGAAATGTTTGGTAATGACTAGCCATTGGTATGGCCAATCATGGTCCTATTGGTGCTACGTACGCCATGGCTAATCGGGATTACCCTTGATAAAAATGTATGTCAATTTGCTATTTGATTCATGGAAAATTATGAAATAGGTAAAAATGTACCTTAAAATAGATGCTGACAGCAGCAGTGACGTAAGTTGGAAAAATCACTAAAAATAGTAGGAGTGGAATTAAATAGGAAAAAAATTATGTAATCGAATCTTGATGAGTCTATTTTCATATGAAAGAAACAAAATGACCACATGAGCCGTATTTTATGAGATGTTTAAGTTTTTGTGAAACAGGGCCAGAGCGTTTTTTGGATCCCCTATTCTGAGTTTGAAAAATTACCATAAATTAACCAGAGACAATTAGAAGTCATGCTTTATATGTATAGATTCCTTTTTGAGTATAGTTTCGTTAGAAACAAACGGCATAAGTATTGAAGCTCTGTACAGGGAGATATCTAAGTCGTAATGCATGAAGGTTAGAGTAGTCAAATCCTGAAACAGGGGAGACTCTAACTAATAAACTGTACTAATTGGCTTGACCAAAAATTCTAGAAAAAAATTTGTAGATGGACATATGAGTCTAGTTTCAGGAAAAATTTACAGAATCGGTTTTCGAGTTTTTGAACTCGAGATATGATTTTTAAAGCGACTGTGATGCAGTTGGCCAGCTTGTCTGAAATTTTAAAATGAACTGTGTAAGCAAATGAATTAAGTCCGTTCACACCTCGTGTTCGACTCCAGCAACGGTCTCGGGTACGGGGTGTTACAATCTTGAAATTCCAATACGCAACATCTGAGCATGTCTTCAAGAATCTGAATTACTCTCTTTGATTGTCCACCAGTTTGTGGATGAAAGGCAGTGCTGAAATTTAACTTTGTACCTAATGCCTCTTGCAACTTTTGCCAAAACCGTGAGGTAAACCTCGGATCTCTATCCGAAATGATTGACAAAGGTATCCCATGAAGTCTAACAATCTATCGGATATACAATTCAGTCAACTTATTAAGAGAATAATCTGTACGTACCGGAATAAAATGAGCCGATTTAGTCAGTCTGTCAACTATTGCCCAGATGGCATTTTTCTTCCCTGGAGTTAACGGCAACCCTGATATAAAATCCATAGTAATCCGATCCCATTTCCATTCAGGAACCATAATAGGCTGAAGTAATCCCGAAGGTACTTGGTGTTCAGCTTTCACTTGTTGACAAACTAAGCACTTTGATACAAACTCCAAAATATCTCTTTTTATTCCACTCCACCAGTACATTTTCTTTATGTTATTATACATCTTCGTACTGCCCGGATGAACCACCAAACAACCATTATGTGCTTCATACAAAATCTTTTGAATCAACTCATCATTTTTCGATACACAAATCCGATTTTTAAACATCAAACAACCATCAGAACCAATTCTTAAATCTGATCCCGTATCAGCTTCACACTGTTTTCTCTTGGCTAGCAAATCTTGATCATTTTTCTGAGCTTCAAAAATCTCTTGTAAAAACATCGGTCTTGCTCTTAACTCTGCTAGAATCGAACCGTCATCGACATTTTCAATCGAGTGTTCATAACTCTCAAAGCAAACAACAACTTTTCGCTTAAAGCATCGGCAACCACATTCGCTTTTCCGGATGATAATCAATAACAAGCTCATAATCTTTCAATAACTCTAACCATCTTCATTGTCTCAAATTCAAGCCTTTTTGTGACATCAAGTATTTAAGACTTTTGTGATCGGTATATACTCGGTACTTTTCACCATACAAATAATGTCGCCAAATCTTCAAAGCAAACACCACCGCAGACCAATTCCAAGTCGTGAGTAGGATAATTCCTCTCATGAGGTTTTAAGCGCCTCAAGCATAAGCCACCACTTTTCCTTCTTGCATGAGTACACACCCCAAACCATTTAGAGAAGCATCATTATACACCACAAATTCTTTACCTGATTCGGGTTGTATCAACACTGGAGCTTCAGTTAATAACTTTTTCAATTCTTCGAAACTCTGTTGACATTCTTCCGTCCATTCAAATTTAACATCCTTTCGGAGTAGTCTAGTCATAGGATCAGCAATTATAGAAAATCCATTTACAAACCACCGATAATACCCAGCTAGCCCCAAGAAACTCCTAACTTTAGTTACATTTTTCGGTGGTTTCAATCAACAATGGCTGAAATTTTACTAGGATCAACCCGTATACCATCACCAAACAATATGACCCAAAAATCCAACTTCCGGAGCCAAAATTCACTTTTACTAAACTTAGCATACAAGCGCTTATCTCTCAAAGTTTGCAAAACTATCCTCAAATGCTCAAGATGCTCGTCTCATCTTTTGAATAAATTAAAATATCATCTATAAACACCACAACAAATCTGTCCGTGTATGGTAAATATGCGATTCATTAAGTCCATAAACACAGAGAGCATTTGTCAACCCGAATGGCATAACTAAAATTCATAATGACCGTACCTTGTTCTAAAAGCGCTTTTAGGCACATCCGACTCTTTCACTGCATGGTGATAATACCCGGATCTCAAGTCAATCTTTGAAAACCATGTCGCTCCTTTTAGTGATCAAACAAATCATCAATTCTCGCAATGGATACTTGTTTTTGATTGTTACCTTGTTTAACCGCCGATAATCAACACATAATCTCATAGAACCATCCTTCTTTTTCACATATAACACGGGAGCACCCCAAGGTGAAAAACTTGGTCTCACAAAGCCTTTATCAGTCAACTCTTGCAACTGCGACTTTAATTCTTTCAACTCTGTTGGTGCCAATTTATATGGAGCAATCGAGATCGGAGCTGTTCCCGGTATCAAATCTATACCAAATTCTACTTCCCTGAATGGAGGCAAACCTGACAATTCTTCTGGAAATACATCCGCAAATTCACACACAACCGGCACTGATTCAACTTTCTTTTCAACTTCTTTTGTATTAATTACATACGCCAAATAAGCTTCATAACCCTTACTCAAATATCTCTGAGTCGACATCGAAGAAATCATACTAAATATTGCCTCTGATTTGTCTTGTTCAACCCGCAAGATTTCACCACTTTCACATTTTAATTCTATAACCTTTTCTTCGCAATTTACTATAGCATCATGCAATGTCAACCAATCCATACCCAAAATAACATCAAATTCATCAAACGGCAACAACATCAAGTCGGCCGGAAAGTAATGACTCCGAATCATTAAAGGGCATTTCTTGCATACTTTATCAACTATCACACATTTGCCTAGTGGATTCGACACTCTAATCATAAATTCTGTGTTCTCAACAGGTATATTTATACTAGACACTAGTTTCATGCATACATATGAATGAGTAGAACTGGGATCAATCAAAGCAATAACATTAGTATCATAAAGAGAAAATGTACCGGTAATCACATCGGGTGAGGAAGCATCTTCACGCGCTTGAATAGCATAAGTTCTAGCCGGAGCTCTTCCTTGAGATCTAATCTGCTGCATCTCGGCTACATTCTTTCGCTTGTTTCACTTCCACTTTTCTCGAGATACCTTCCCTCGAGTCTCGCACCACTAGCTTTTACATTCGAAATTTTTCTTTCTCGACTCTCTCGGCGTCTCTAATAAAATGATCCGGAGAACCACATCAAAAATATTCATTTGCTCTGCACGGACCAAAATGATTTCTACCACACCGCTGGCACTCGAGTTTAACAAATCTCGTATTTCCCACACTAGCTGCAGAAGTAATCTGAGATTTAGGACCCACATTTCGCTTCTTAAAATTTCCATATGATTGCCTAGCTGAAACTTGGGAACGAGGATTCATATTTCTTGACTTTCCAGTTTGTTGTGAGGGTGCATTACTCATTGGTTTTTTCTTCCAATTTCGTGTTTCAGATTCTACATTTTTCTTTTCCTTCAGTAATTCTTCAGCCTTGAAAGCTCGATCGACAAGTACCACCATTTCTTTTAGTTCAAGGATCCCAACAAATACCTTAATGTCTTCGTTAAGCCCGTCTTCAAATCGTCGGCACATCTTGGCTTCTGTAGGAACATATTCCCTGGCATACTTACTCAATCGAACAAACTCTCTTTCATATTCTGAGACTGTCATATTACCTTACTTCAGCTCAAGAAACTCTTTACATTTCTGATCAATAAATCTTTCACTAAATTATTTCTTCCGAAACTTTTCTTGAAAGAATTCCCAGGTTACCCTCTCTTTCGGTACCACCGAAATCAAAGTCTTCCACCAATTATAGGCTGAATCTCTCAATAAAGATGTAGCACATTTCAAACATTCTTCAGGTGTGCAAGATAATTCATCAAATACCCGGATAGAATTTTCAAGCCAGAACTCTGCTTTCTCTGCATCATCATCAATATTTGCTCTAAATTCTTCAGCCCCTTGTTTACGAATTCAGTCAACGGGGGTTCTGTGAAATTTTAACATATCCACTGCCTCAGGCATCGGAGGCATAGGATGAGGAATTGGGGGAGGTGTGGTAGGTCGTACATTTGGGTTCGTACGAACGAACTCAGTGTACCATGCACTCATCATTTGGAGAAAGGCTTCCCGATCCCTTTCTCCTCCTCCCTGACCAATAGTAGGGGGTGGGTTTTCAGTCGGCGCTGCCCCTTCAGTCAGAGCTGGCGTATTACTCTCTACTTCATCTACCACAGCTGGATCGGGGTTCATTTACTATATAAAAATCATTTAAAAAGGTCAGAAGTCGTCACACTATCACAATTCATACATATGGCATGTATAGCAAAATTTGTACATACAACACGTAGTCCGAGAACCAACTAAACCTGCTCTGATACCACCAAATGTAATGCCCCCATGCCTGAAACCATCGCCGGAGTCGAGCTTGAGGGGTTACCGAACATAATTTATCAAATTAAGAACTTCAAATCATTTGTTTCTACATTCACAGCTTTCTAGCTACCCGCGTCACAGTTACAAGAAAAATCATATCTCGAGTTACGAAACTCAAAATCAAGATCCATAAATTTTCCCTAAATGTAGACTCATATATATATTTACTAATTTTTTTCTAGAATTTTTGGATGGGCCAATTAGTACAGTTTATTAGTTAAAATCTCCCCTTTTTCAGGGTTTGACTGCTCTGACCTCTGTGTATTACGAATCAGATATCTCTCTATACAAAATTTCAATGACTACGAGGTTTATTTCTCATAAAACTAGACTCAACAAGGAATCTGTACATATAAATAATGACTTCTAATTATTTTTTTAAAATTTATTATGAATTGTTTAAGTCAGAATAGAGGATCCAGAAATCACTCTGGCCCTGTTTCACAAGGTTTCAAATATCTCATAGAGTATAGTTTATATGCCTGTTTTCTTTTAATCCATATGAAAATAGACTCATTAATCTTAAATTTCATAACTTTCTCATCATTTAATTCCATTTATACTAGTTTTAGTGATTTTTCAAATTCATGTCATTGCTGCAGCAATATTCTGTTTTAAGGCAAATTTCATCTTTTCATGAGTTGTTATGAACTAGATAACCTATTAAACTTCCATGATATCAAACATGATCTAAATTTAACCATCACCATGACTTATCAATATCAAACATTTTCTCAACCAATCATGGCCATATCATAAAATTATTTACACAAAATAAGTATATTGCTATACATGCCATACTTAAGTTTTACAAGCCATTTACCCGGATGAAAGTCCTTTGGATAGTGTGATCGAACCTTGACCCGTCCCGATTCCCGAAATGGCTTGTTCAAAACTACAGTAAATAAAGAGGAGGAGTAAGCATAAATGCTTAGTAAGTTCATATGTAAATAACAAGTAACATAACAATACAAATATACCAAACAACTTTAGCATGGTATCACAAAAACATATATCACATTTCTAAACATCATTCATCATCTTACCACCTTATTGTTGTTGTATCTATTTTCAACCCGAGGGTTAAGAACATACCTGTCCAAAGTGTCCATTTCACAACACTTACCAAAACGTCGCTTGCATCTTAAGTGTTCTTCCATTTCACTAGAAACACCCGTTGAACACATCGGAATACAACTCGGATACACGGATAATTTGCACATAAGTGCCTCATATGTAATCAAGAAATCATGTAACCCGCCCCTAAGTGAACTCGGACTCAACTCAACGAGCTCGGGCGTTCCCATCCATAAGTGAACTCGAACTCAACTCAACGAGTTCGGATGCCTAGTTACATTTCCCTCGCTCTCACATTTGCCGTCTTCCATGGAATATCGGAACCGATATTCGGTAGCAATTCATATTTATCAAGTAGTAAACATAATTTGCATATTACTCAATATTAACCACAAAGCATAATATTTCACGATTAAAAATCAGCATATCATATAATTAACATTAATAACTTAAAAATAACATTTATGCTACATTATTTACACATGAACTTACCTTGGTACCAAAATATAAAGATTTTGCAATTTAATCCACAATCTTTTCTTTTCCTCGATCGCGACTTGAATCTCGTTTCTCTTGATCTATAATGCCAAATTAATCTTATTCAATACATACATTCATCAAAACAGCATTTAATACGAACTTTGGAAAAATTACACTTTTACCCTAAATTTTTGCATAATTACACTTTTGCCCCTAGGCTCGGGAATTAAACTTTATTCCTTATTCTTATGTTTTATAACATGCTGATCATTTTTCCCTTCTATGGCAACATCAAATTTTTACTCTAACATATACTTGTGACTATTAGGTATTTTTGCCGATTAAGCCCTTGTACTCGTTTTCACTCAAAACCGAGTAGCAAGAGTTGTCTAACATAATTTAAAACCCCATATTCTATCATAAAACATCAAAATACACAAATTTCACCTATGGGTATTTTTCCAAATATAAACCCTAGGTTGAATTATTGCTAACATAAGCTTAATCGAGCTACCGGGATCCCAAAAACGTAAAGAACATTAAAAATGGGGCTTGGAATCACTTATTATGGAGCTTGGAAGCTTGAAACGAACCCTAACTATGGATAACCCTTGAAATTTCGGCCTAATGAAGAAGATGGACAAAATTGGCTTTTAATTTTGTTTTAATTCATTTTAATAACTAAATGACCAAAATGCCCTTACTACTAAACTTTCCAAAATTCCATCCATGTCCAATTTTTGTCCATAGACTTAGAAATTGGTCAAATTGCTATTTAAGACCTCCTAATTAATATTTCAATGCAATTTCATACTAAAAACTTCTAGAATGCAAATTTTGCAACTTATTCGATTTAGTCCCTACTTTTAATTTAAACACTTTAGGCATAGAATTTCATCACGAAATTTTCACACAATCATGCAATCATATCTTATTCATCAAAATAATTATAAAATAATTATTTCTATCTCGAATTTGTGGTCACGAAACCACTATTCCGATTAAGCCCTAATTTAGGATATTACACTAGTAGCACATGAAATGTTTGATGGTTCAATCATTGATGGCTTGCTATATAATAGCTGAATATATTGAGAATTTGATATAACATGATATTTTATTAAGTTGGATAACTTGTGAAAGAGTGAAAAGGATGTTAAGTTTGTATGTAAATAATATATAGTTTTTACTTATGTTATAATATTTTGTTATTTTATGAGAGGTGGTTGCATATTGAATGATCACTTGATGTAAATTATGAATTGAAATTGATTATGGATGAATTGGTAAAATGTTGAAAAGTGAGGAATTTCTCGGTTGGACCTCCGGAATAGAAAAGATACGAATGATCCATTGTGAGAACACATTTGTAGTATTATGTGCAGGCTACTATGTGTTTAAAATGGTTTTAGGTCACGTGTGTAGTACTAAGTGCAGTCTACTACGTGTACCAGATAGTTAGGTCACATGTGTAGTACTAAGTGCAAGGTACTATGCGTACTCGAAAACTTCAATCACGTGTGTAGTACTAAGTGCACGCTACTACGTGTATCAGATGGTTAGGTCACGTGTGTAGTACTAAGTGCACGCTACTATGTGTACCAGATAGTTAGGTCGCATGTGTAGTACTAAGTGCAGGCTACTATGCGTACCCGAAAACTTCAATCACGTGTGTAGTACTAAGTGTAGGCTACTACGTGTATCAGATGGTCAAGTCACGTGTGTAGTACTAAGTGCAGGCTACTATGTGTACCAGATAGTTAGGTCACATGTTCAGTACTAAGTGCACGCTACTATGTGTACCAGACAACTTCAATCACATGTGTAGTACTAAGTGCAGGTTACTACGTGTATCAGATGGTTAGGTCACGTGTGTAGCACTAAGTGCAGGCTACTACGTGTACCAGATTTTTGGTCGCATGTGTAGTACTAAGTGCAGGCTACTATGCGTACCAGATAGCTTCGATTACAAGGGTGGTAATATGTGCAGGCAATCGTGTATCTATTATTATTTTGTTGAGTTCAACGGGAAATTGACTAAGTGAAAATACATGTGAACATGACCATGTGATGAATAAGTGCAGGTATATGTTTGTGGAAATTTATGAGCAATGTGCTCGATAGTTGAGCAAACTTTGGTAAGATTGATATGGAGTAAGTGTTACAATGAAAGTTACTACAAATAAAACATGAAAGAGTGAAATTTAGTAATAAAACAGTTTTGGATAGCAGCAATTGTGTAACTTTGAAATATCACCAAAAATGGTCGAAATCAAATTAGAAGTTGAATATGATACGAAAAAAAATCTTATTGAGCTTATTTTCATATAAAAGAAACGGTGTAAGCAAAATAATTTCATATTAAGAGATATTATAATTTTTTTTGAGATAAAGTCAGAATGATTTTGGAATCCCTTGTTCTGACTTGGGAAAATTATTAAAAATTGTAAAAAAATAATTGTGGGTTATAATTTATATATTTAAAATCAGTAATGAGTCTATTTTCGAAAGAAACAAATGGGAACATTATCCAAATCTTTTACGAAGAGATAATTAATTTTTAGTGTAGAGGGGTCAGAACTGTCAAACAGCAAAACAAGGGTGACTTTAAAGAATAAACTGTGCTTATTGGCTAGACCAAAAATTCTGAAAAATTTTATGGTAAGAAGATATGTTAGTCTAGTTTCTGGAAAAATTAGCGGTTCTTAATTTGGAGTCCCGTATCTCTGAATATAAATAATTTAGTGACTATGACTCGAGAAAATAGCTTAACTGGACTTTCAATAAATAAAGAGGAATTGACAAATAGCATGTTAATACATTGCTTATTATTTTTCATGTGAGCGTACTAAGTGTAAAGCTTACTCCCTCCTTTCCATTTCTTTTAGTGTTTTCGGGTTGGCTCGGGGTTGGAGATCGTTGGAGGTAGCATCACACTATCAAGCCAATATCTTTGGAGTATTGATACATATGTTAGAAATATCAAGTGAGTGATATGTATAGAGACCTAGTTCTATGACATGTGTTATTATGATTTGGCTAAATGTATTGGCCTATATCGAGTTATTGTATATGGCCATGAGAGGTGGCTCATATTGATTATGGTTTGTAAGTCTAGCTAATCATGTTACATTTTAATGCATATGATGTGATGATATGAATATGTTTGTTTGCCATGCATGGTTGGTAATATGTCATGTGTGTTGAATGCATGTTTTATAACCAATCGAGGTGGTTATGACCATGAATTAAACGTGTAATATGGTAATAAGATGATAGTTCCTTAAACATGGATATTTGATGTATAAGTTAGTAACCATAGTTTAATGGTATAAGTGATTAATGAGATGACAAGGTCAAATGAATGTGTAATAATGCGGCTAGACTAGTTTATCATGAGTAGGTGAAACATATGTATAATGACGAGCTAATGTTGAATGTGTCTTTATAAAGGGTTTTTAATCACTAAAATGATGCCATGAGTTGTGAGTTTGATGTGTATGAGGTTGTAAGGGTTTATGGGAAACATGAAGGCTTGGAAAATCGCCTAAGTATTAGTCATACTGGCAGAGGCACGGCCATGTGGCTCAGCTGTGTGGAGGACACGGCCTAGCACACGGGCATGTGGCCTGTTCGTGTGGTTCAAATTGTTTCGCTGATGTCACAAACAGAGAGTTACACAGGTTGAGGACACAGGCGTGTCCTAAGCCACACGGGCGTGTGTGACCACACGGTTCAACACACATGGGCGTGTGACTCTCCAAAGTAAGAAATTTGCTAAGTTGTCCAAAGTTTATCGGAAGTTCTCGGTTTAGGCCTGAACTACCCCAATGTATGTTTTAGGCCTTGAAGGCCCGTGTAAGGGACGATATACATGTGTTTGAAAAGTTTTAATTTGGACAAAAATTTTATGGCCCGATTTTTGCATGAATGATTGTGTATGTGTTCGGTAATACCTTGTATCCTATCCCGATCTCGGGTACGGGTAAGGGGTGTTACATTCAATTTCTCCATGGAGTAATCAATGGGTGAACCATAGCGACTCTTCTATGTCATTTCAACCAAATTATCCGCCAGAATATTCGCAACAAGTGCAACAACCCACACCAACTGAATCTTTAAGTAATCTTGAGAATTTGCTGAAGACGTACATAGCAAAGAATGATGAACTAATCGAAAGCCAAGCAACAACATTGAAGAATTTAGGAAACCAAGTGGGACAACTAGCCAATGAGCTCAAAAGCAGACCTTAAGGTATTTGGTCGAGTGATACAGAAAATCTAAAGAGCAGGAGCAAAGAGCATTGCAAAACCGCCACTTTAGAAATTGGAAAGTCATTGGAGCCCAAGGGGGTTGAGGTTCAAGATGAGCCTATTGTAGCTCAAGACAAAGAGGAAGTTCAACCAAGTGTTGAAACTCCTGTATCATAGAAGTCAGATTCAATGATCCCTGATAAGGTAAACTCTAAACTAGTTAGTTCTGATTATCTAACACCCTTGTCAGATGCCTAAAAATTTCCATAGAAGAGTTGTCCAGTTAAAGCTAAGATTCCACCATTTTCATATCCTCAACGATTCCAGAAGTAGAACAAGATACTTAGTTAAAGAAATTTTTGATGACAAGGTGACTTTTAATGACTTCGATAATGCTAAATCCCTAATGTAGTTGAAGATTGTTCTGCTATTTCCAAGATGGAATCACTGGCTTCTACAGAGCTGGAGCTCAATTCTGTAGATGATCTGTTAGAATGTATTCTGCTAGCGGATTCGCAAAGTGATGATGAAGACGAGGAATGTTTGGCTTCGTTAGAAGTTAAAACGAAGGGATTCATTTAAAAAGTTCCACTGGAATCATTAGAGTTATTATTTCGGGAGTACACAGAACCAAAACTGTTGATTGAAAAGCTTGTCGAATTGGAACTGAAGACTTTGCCTTTTCATTTGAAATATGATTATTTGTTTTTATCTCTATTTTTGCCTATCATGATTTCAGTTGAGTTCATTAAGAATGAAGAAGAATAGTCATTTGTTGTTTTGGAAAAACACAAGAAGGGTGTCAGATGGATTATTGCAGATATTCGAGTCATGAGTTTGATGATTTGTAGGAATTATAGGAAGTTAAACAAGGCTACCAGGAAAGATCATTCCAAGTTTTTCTTTCCCTAATAAGGTGTTGGACAGATTTGATGGAAAAATATATGATTTCTTCCTAGATAGTTATGGTTGGTATGACAAATGGCCATTTGACACCGCCATGGTCAATGACGATCTTGAATAAAATGGAGGGAGTTCTCTTCACTTTCTCTATCGTTATTTTATATTTTTAGTTTTTTTTCTCATTTGAATAAAATGGTAGACTTAGATAAATTTTCTTTGGTTCATTACATTAATTATGTAACACCCCAAACCCGACCTGGAAGTTTGGCTCGAATCTGGCGTGTCATATTGAACTATTTTTCGAAAACCATGTTTCCATTAAAAACCCTTTTTAATAATTAAAAACTTATACCCTTTTTAAACCTTGTTAAAAAACCACGGCTAAATAACATTCTTAACAACTTTGTAAAAATCTTGGTAGTTGCGAAAGCTTAATTTAAAAACAATTGCGGATACGTGATGTTTTTAACAACAGTAGTTGCTTTGGAAAACCGTGTTTTAATACAGGCAATTATAAGAACAATAAATAAAATTCCAAATTTGAAATCCAGAAAATTACAACGGCATTACTACAACCCACATAAAACATTTGAAAGTAATAATCAAAACTATAAAATAAACAATGTGTATGGCTTCCTCCGAGCCCCTCGCAGCTCCGATTCGTCTAAGGCTGGAAATTACCTGAAAGGTTAATAAATGGGGTGAGTTTACAAAACTCGATGTGAAATCCCTTACTAAAAGGAACAAATCGGTCATATAAAAGAATTAAAAGTCCGCCTTTGACCTTACTTATAGTTTCAAGATCAATTGGGCCTTAGCCCACTATAATGACAAGCACAGATGGGCCTTAGCCTATTACGAATAAGAAACATTATCAGAACTAGAATCAAAATGAGAATCAGTATCAGGTAACGAATCAAAATTAGAATGTGAATGCAATCCCAACCCAATCCATTCGTATACACCCCCGTACCAACCTTACACCATGTGGGGAGACTACTCGACCCACCCAACGTCTACACACCACAGAAATTGCAGTGAGGCTACCAGATATTGTGACGAAGTCACCAGATATGAATATTGTGGCTAGGCCACGAAAAAGATATATATATATATATATATATATATATATATATATATGGTGGCCACCGGATTGCAAATGAGGATATGATATTGTGACGAAGTCACCAGAACAGATATATGTGGCGAGGCCACCAGATTGCAGCGAGGCTGTTAGAATGCTTCCTCCATCAATATAAGCCATATCCCATGCAACAGATATACATGTCATGGCATACAACATACAAAATCAGAATATCATGCCCATATTTGAATTAAACAGTCACAGTCAAGTCATTCATATCACCAATATATATTCACAATCAAATCCGTTAACCACACAGTCCAAGTCAGTCACTTGCCCACAAGGGCAAAACAATCATTTAACACCGTAGGGGAAAAATGGTAATTTTATAAATCGAAGGTAAAACGGTAATTCAGTAAATCGAGGGTAAAACAATAATTCTGTAAATCGAGGGTAAAATGGTAATTCTATAAATCGAGGGTAAAATAGTAATTTGTAAATCAAGGGTAAAATGATAATTTTGTAAATCGAGGGTAAAACGGTAATTCTATAAATCGAGGGTAAAACGGTAATCTATAAATTGAGGGTAAAACAGTAATTCTGTAAATCGAGGGTAAAACAGTAATTTTTTAAATCGAGGGTATTTCAGTAATTCGGTAAACTAAAGTATTCTAAACAGGGATAACAATACGAATGGACCCAAAGCCCATTCTCGGCCCAAATGGGCCCACACGCTCGTGTGGCCCTTTTAGCCCAAATCTAGTCACAGATATGAGATTCACCTAGCCTAGTCTAATATTGACTACACAATTGAACAACTTATCCAATTGAGCCCGTAGGCCTATTGGGCCCACATGGCCCCTTTCGGCCCATCACGGCCCGAAGTAGCCATCCTACAGCTAGAGTAGTGAGAAATACACACTTGATAGGAGACTGGAGTTAATCCGCGCTCAAAGCACTCTTAGCCGACACCCAACCCAAACGAGCACGCCATAAAGCGAAAAGGATCAGCCAAGAAGGGTATGCCTACTCTCCTCATGGTTTGCTCTATTTAAAGCTAGCTCTCCATCTACTCTTATGTTAGCTTCCCGATGTGGGATCCCTCCATCACCAGAGTTTAAAACCAACACCAACTCTTGCCATCCCAACATAACAAAATAAATGCTCTTTGATTGCCATGAGTTTTGAACCCTGGACCTCCTTGCCAATTCTACGATGCCACCTTCCTACCTTTTATGTGGCGCTACTTTGCCAGTAGACCACAAGGCTTTTTGTGTCACAATTTCCCCAACAATATTTTTAAGGCCTACATACTACACCCAGGGTTTGATTCCCCTTAAACCAAAATTTTTGCTAGAGTCCAGATTTGAACCCAGGACTTCTCCAACACTTCTTTGCACAGTTAACCACTAAAACAAGCCTTCATTAACGAAATTTACATGCAGAACAAAGTATTATAAGCTGCCTTCAACCGCTCCCATGCTCAAGGCCCAAAACTTCTAGGCCTAAATTTAGGGTGTTACAAATTAAAACTCTATCTAGAAGATTGGGACTTAAGCGGGACCATCTATGACCCCTCCAATCTTTCCTGGTAGTTTAATTTAATGTAAATTTTCAAAAAATATTTTTCTAAGCTGCCCCAAGAATTTAAGTATTTGTTTTGTTAAATAAAGGGTCAACTTTTAACCTAAACACTAATTTCTTTGATTTTTTTTAGTTTATTTTCAGTATAGGAGCTTAAGATCCAAAAACGAGCTGCCATTGGGCTTAAGACACTACTAAAAAGGGAAATATTCAACCTTTTTTCGCACAAACCTATAGCCCTTACTTGCTCCACCACCACTCTCAAGTAGCCCAAAAGTGTATCTCACTTAGCCCCTTAATGTTGTAGCCCTTAACTCCCTGAATCACCACCCGAAACACCTTTATTTGTAGTCACCAACTACCGCACCTAAACTATCCTTAAAATTGTCACCCTCTTCAACTCTAAACCTTACCCTCAGCTACTCACCCACCTGCCCAAAACTGAAACCATCCTTAACAGATTTCCTAAGTTCAACGCTGAAAGCCCCTTTATCTAGCACCATTCCATGAAGTGAACAATTTGGTATAATTGTTATGCTGCAACACATGTAGTTGCAGCAACAACATTACTGGAGATACTAAAAAATATGGGATGACTCAATCAGATATACATTTAATATATATTTCATAACCCGTTTATTTTTGTGCCTGAATTTCTGGACTTCATACTTGAACCATAGACTTCAATGTCGAGGAAGGAAAAAGATAAGTCAGATTCTGAAGGGTCTACAAATAAATAAAAAGGGGGGATCTTTACTTTATTTCATTTTCTTTCCTAGGTTATTTAATATTTTAGGATTAGGTTCTATTATGGTTTTTATTTTTCACATAATAAAACAAAACAAGTCGCAAATTATAAAGTTTGGCAATAGATATATACATGTCTAAGATTGGATTTAGAGAGAGCTTGGTACTTAAGCAGTCAAATTGACTCACCTCCTCTTTTCTAGACTCCTACTTAGTGTATAGTATCTATTCACTTCTAACAATGAGGACATTGTTCATCTTAAGTAGGGGGATCGAAAAATTGAAATTATTTCCACTCAGAATAAATTTTTCTTTCAGTTATGATTAAGATATATTTTATTCAATAATTTGAAATTTTGTTAAGTATGCTAAACTTCAGTATAAATAAAGTTTGATTATTTCAATAAATTGTTATGTTAGCTTAATAATTACATAAATGTATTTTTAATAAAGCATGCAAATCGTACCATAAAATTTTTAGTTCCTTAGGAAAGTTAGGTATGCATGAAAGATTAAGTCTCTAGAATTGACTTATTAGTTTCTTAAGGCGAAATCCTAGGAAACATGGGAAGTTGAAAATGATTTAGGCAACTTCTGTTTGGACCGTTTGAGCCTTTCAAGCCGGCCATGGTGAATTTTTATCTCTTGAAACCGAACTTTGAGACTATATGACCTAATTTTATTTGGATCCTTTCAATATTTAGCCATCACTTCTCTCTTAATTATCTTTAAATTATCCCACACACTAGACTCAGTAATATTCAGAACATTCTTTGAAAATAAGTTTGGGGAGTTGAAAAGAAGTATCGAATGCTTCAAAAAAAAGCATGTGTACTTGAAAATAAATGTGCAAAAGATCATGTGGAAGCAAAGCAAGTTGTTGTATTGAAGGTGAATATTCCAAAGGTTCGATTGAAGCTGAGTCTAGGGTTTTTCTTAGCCTAAAGTTATCTATCTTTTACCTACCCCTAGCCTAGCCACGTTACAACCTATTTAAAGACCTATTGATTCAAGTTTCTATGCTACCTACATTAGTGGAGAGAAATTGCTATGTTCAACATATGAAGGCTTAAGTTAAACTTAATGATTGCAGCTTAATCTTGAATAAGGAAATAAAATCAAATTGTTAGGGATTTAACATGTCTTTATTAGGAAGCATTTAGTCTATTTTGGCTATCATAATAATGATTGAGATTAATTTTAATGATATGTATACATAAGTAGCATAAATACCAAATTCATAATTTTGGGAAGAGTGTTGTTCTGAAGGAATTTTCAAAGGTGTTTCTGAGAAATTCTTTTCAATTTGTGCATTACACGGGACGAGCAATGAATTAAGTTTGGGGGTGTGGAAACACGAAAATATATAAACTTTTCTATGCCCTTTTTAACTAAGTTCATGCAGTTTCGGTAAAATTATTGTCGAAAAATATATAATTATTATAAAATAATTAGTTTGGACTTAAAATATTAACATAATGAATTTTAAATAATTTTATAATAAATTTTTATTAATTTTGATTATTTTCGACAGATTGGCACAAAGGGTGAGAATTGGCTCGACAGACACTATTAGAAGCGCAAAACCGAGAAGCGATTTTGAAGCATCGAGACAAAAGAATTTTTCAAGTAAAGATGGTCCAAATTATGTGTATTAATTTATAATATAATTAATTTTAATTTCAATCCAATTTAATTTGGGTTAAATAAATTATTTTTAATTAAATTATGAAAGGTGGCCCAGTTGAGCTGAACCGAGAGAACCGAACCGATCAAGCTTTGGGTAGCCCAAAACTGTGTAGCATGCTGACCCAATTAGCTTGCTTGGCTGATTAATTGTCTTGCAAAAAGGCCCTTGAAGACTTCGTCAAACTGCAAAAAACCCCTCAACTATTCTTTCCTTTCTTGATTTGCCCCAGCCTTAATATAGCAAGTTTGAAAACTTCAAACTTGCCACATGTGTGGCCGGCCATGGGAGGGCTCTTTGGCTGCTGATTTTGGTTATTTTTAGCAGCCCTCTCACCCTATAAAAACCCCCTTGGCTGTTCATTTCAACACATCTCAAGCATTCACATCTTTTCTCTCTTCTTTCCACTTTCTTTTTTCCATTCCAAATTCCCTTGCTCTCTTGCCGATTTCTCCTCTTGGAAAAGGGGCATTCATCAACCATTTGGAGCAGCAATTAAGTGTTCATGTGACAGCCCAAAACTGACCCTAGTCGGAATATGGTTTCGGGACCACAAAACCGAGGCATAAAAATAATTTAAAATTTATTTGATGCCTATAATATGTGTATGCTCATGTATGACATTTTTTGATGATTGATTTAGTGTTATAAAGGTGAATTTCACTAGAAAGGACTTAGTAGTGAACTTTGAAAGTACAATAGGGAAATGTGTGATGACTAATTAAAGCATGCATGCAAAACAATGGACTTGCATGTCAAATTCCCTTTTATAGGTGGTGGCGGCCATGACCAAGAATATGGGCTAAACATGTCATGAAACATGTTTTGTTGGGCATTAGGAGAAATAATAAACAAATAAGCATGGGTAAGAAAAGAATGAAAAAAAATGTGTGTGTGAGTGTGGTATCTCCCCATTGCCGTGAGTTGTAAAGGAAGAAAGAAAAAATTTGTTCATCCTTTCTTTGAGCCAAAACTAAGGGGAAGAAGAGATTTTTGCTTCATTTTATTTGTTTAGAAGAGATCTAGAAGGAGATTTGGCTAAACTTGCACCAAGATTAAGGTATGTATGAGGTTGTGTCATGAGATTCATGCATGTTTTAGTTGCCAACTTGATGTTCATGTTAGCCATGGTTCAAATCCTTGTTATGCCATGGAAGGGTATTTGGTCAAAGTTGATATTGTGATAAAGCCATTGCATGCTAAGTGTGAAGCTTGATGATGATGCATGCAATGATGGATTGTCTACTCTTGAAATTTCTTTGTAGCCACCTTGAGTAAGACATTGAGTTTTCTTTTTGTTTAACCATGATTGAAGTTGAAAGGGGCATGATTGTGATGTATTCGGCCATGATGCATGGTTCATGCTTCTTGCATGTTAGTTAAAATTTGTGTTTTGGATGGCTAGGGACACCTTGAAATTCGGCCATGCACATATATGTATATATATGTTTGCACATGATGTTTTGGTTATGAAGTAAGTGATGAATATGTTTGTTTAAAGAAGAAAATGTTGAAGAATGCTTGTGAAATTGCAAGTACATTCGGCCTAGTACACATATGATGTGGAAATCTTGGAATTTATTGTTGAATTGGTGCAAGTATGACTAAGTATAATCGGCCATATGAGTGCTTGATGATGTATTATAAGTATTGAGCCACAATATGTAAAGCATTAACTAGTAAAATGCATGCTGTTTTTGTGTGGTGTTAAGTGTATAATTAGCCTCAAATTGGACATGTATGTTCGGCCTTAGGTAGCCGATTGATGGCCTTAGCTTTTCCTTGATGCTTGAATGAATTGTATTGAATTGCTTGATGTAGTATAAAATGTGCATGACCATTGTGTACTCAAGCTAAAGGGTGGCCATATGACCATTTAAACTCCTTGTCATATTCGGCCATAAGCTAGCATAATGAGGTGTTAACAAATTAAATTTGTTTGAATTATCTCAAGAGCTTAGAGGGCCACAATTGGACAAGGGGAAGGAAAAAGTGATCGAATAGCCGTAAAAGCCGTTCGACAACATCCGAGGTAAGTCCTCAAGAAGTGACCCTACTTGAATTATGTGAAATGAAATATGGATGTGTAATGATTATCGATTTATGTGTGTATGAGTATTTGAATGATACCCGGGCTAAGTCCCGAAGGCGATTATGCTAGTGATTATATTTGTGTTTGAGCCTTAGTAACGAAAATGAAATATGAATGTCTAATGATTATTGATGTATGTGTGCATGAGCAATTGAATGATATCCGGCTAAGTCCCAAGACGTTATTGCTGGAAATTATATCCGGTTAAGACCCAAGGCATTCGTGCTAGCGGCTACATCCGGCTAAGACCAAGGCATTCGTGCGAAGTCGTTCTATCCGGGCTAAGACCAAGGCATTCGTGCACGTGGTTATATCCGGTTGTATTCCGAAGAAGCTTGGGCTGGAGGTGAGTGTTGGTTGCTGTAATGAATTCAATTGGTACGCTCGAAAAGCCCAAAGAATAAGGTATGTTTATACGTGCATTGGAAAGTCGACATGTTTGAGCAACATTCGCCGATCGACTAACAATTTCAGCTATTGAATTGGTTGATACCTTGTGAAAGTATATAATGATGAAGTGTGAAGTAAGAATGATTATGTGAATGTGTATTAATGAAATGATGCACTTGGCCATGTGAATGTATTGCTTTAATTAAAGCTGATTTTATTCCTTGAGACTTACTAAGCATAAAAATGCTTACCCGTTGCTTTGGCTCTCTGTTTTATAGATTGTGCTCGATAGCAATCGGATTCGGGATCATTACAGTCGAAGTCATCCACACTATCAAAGCCTCCATTTTGGTATAAATTTTGGTTGAACTTTGAAATGGCATGTATAGGACTACCCTTGCTGGTTTAAATATGTTGTGATGTATATGTGTACGGCCATGCGAAAATGGCTCGTAAAAGTGAAGTACTGAACTTAGACTATTTGCGGTTTGTATATATATATATATGGTGTCATGATGTGATTATGGATTGGAAATGGGAATGTTGGTCACATGATCAGCCATTGGTATGGTTAAAATGATCATATGTGAACCTATGTATGGCAAGACTAGTTGGTTCATGGAGACTACAAACTAGGTAAGACCTACCTTAAAACAGATGCTGCCAGCTGCAGTGACGTGAATGTGAAAAATCACCAAAATTTGTAGGAATGGTATTAAATAGTGAATAAGCTATGTAAATGAACCTTGATGAGTCTATTTTCATATGGAAGAAACGAAACAGGCATAGGAGTTACATGTTAAGAGATATTAAAGCTATTGTGAGACAGGGCCAGAACGGTTTCTGGGTCCCCTGTCGCAACTTTAAAAATTTACTATAAATTATCCAGAAATAATTAGGAGTCGTGCCTTATATGTACAGATTCCATTTTGAGTCTAGTTTCATTAGAAACAAACGGTACCAGTATTAAATCCCTGTGCAGAGAGATATTCAAGTTGTAACGTGCGAAGGTCAGAGCAGTCGATCCCTGTAACATGGGTGACTTTAACTAATAAACTGTACCAATTGGCCCGACCAAAAATTATAGAAATAAGTCCATGGATGGATATATGAGTCTAAATTCAGGGAAAATTTACAAAACCAGTTTCCGAGTTTTGAAACTCGAGATATGATTTTTAAGGCGACGGTGACGCAGTTTTCCAGCCTGACTGGAAATGTCAAATTGGTGGGCAAAATATGTGGACTTGGCTTGTTAACCCCTCGTGTCCGACACCGGCAATGGTCTCGGGTTCGGGGTGTTACAGTTCATAGCAGCCTTGCTTGACGAGGACAATGGAGAAGGAAGAACGGAGCAAACTAGTCAAGCCACGGAAAAACATCGAATTTGATTCTTGTTCCCTATCTATTTAATTTTTGTTGTTGTTATGATGAAAATATTTGTGAATATTTATGTTGTTGGAATGGTTAATTTAATCAATTTATCTTGAATTTAATTCGTGTTTGGTTGATTGCATTTCGTTTGTTAAATTTGTTAAAATTGTGTTGATGTTGTTATAGGACTCGGTAAGATGCTTGATTAAGTAAAATCATGACTAAGTTATTCTTGCATTACAATTGTGAGGTAGCTAATGAATTCATTATTTAAACGGATTGAAATTGTAATTAATAGACACAGTACTTAAATAGTGCATGTTTAATCATTCAAGGTAGCTGAGGGTTAAATTAGTAATGGTATCTGACGATACATTTGCCTTGCATAACTTGCAAGATTATTGTGATTAAACTGTTTCAAGGTAGGGATACTTTGTTACCTCACGTAGTCTTTTATGTGCTTATTAGATTTAATTAATCGTTTGAATTGACATAGGGATATGTACATGAAATTATTTCGATTTAATAAGTATGTATGTGCAATAACATATTTGCCTATTAAATATTTGTTTAATCGATTGAATTGACATAGAGATATAGTCAAGAGATGAATGAATTTTGGTAGGTGAGTATGTTCATAAGTTAGCAAATTACAGAGTTGTCGTGAATTCATTTGTAACAATATAAACATGAGTTTAATAATTCTAAGTTAAGAAATGTGATTAATCTAACACAATTATATCATCTTAATTAAAATTATATTTTAAAATTGTGCATTTAAGATTTATTTATTTAGTTTACTTAGTTTAAAATCTTATGTTTTTAATCACCCTCTTCAAACAAATATTTTTCTTCACCAAAATGTTTTAAATAGCATTCATAAATAATTCTTTTTACAGTCCTTGTGGGTACGATAACTCGACATTTACTTGTCCCTTTATTACTTGTTGGGATTGTGTACACTTGCACATTTCCGTCGTTCCAACAACTCTCCCCCCTTAGGGATTTTCGTCCCCGAAAATCTTACTAGTGAATAAGTTAGGGTACTGTTTTCTCATAGTTTCCTCAGGCTCCCGCGTAGCCTCTTCAACGCCGTGCTGTTGCCACGAAACTGTCACTAAACTATGCGTTTATTTCTTAATTCTTTAACCTCTTAAACTAGAATTCTAACCGGTTCTTCATTGTACGTCATATTAGGTTGAATTTCAATCTCAGACGGAGGAATCACATGTGATGGATCAGATCTATACTGACATAGCATTGATACATGAAACACGTTGTGGATTTTTTCTAACTCTAATGGCAGAGATAACCGATATGATACTGGCCCTATTCTTTCAATGATTTCATACGACCCGATGAATCTCGGGCTCAATTTATCTTTACGACCAAATCTAAGTATTTTCTTCCATGGAGATACTTTCAGAAACACTTTTTCACCAAAATGTCACGAATCACTTTCACTTTTTCTTCAGTTTCTCTAACCAAATCAACCCTGTGAATCTGTTTCTTGCTAAGTTCAGTCCAATACAATGGAGTTCGGCATTTGCGACCATACAAAGCTTCGTACGGTGCCATCTTTATGCTCGTTTGAAAGCTATTATTATACGCAAGTTCAACCCGCGGTATATATTTCTCCCAGTATTCTTCGAACTATAAAGCACAAGATCTGAGCATATTTTCGAGGATCTGTATTACTCGTTCAGACTGATCGTCAGTTTGTGGATGAAAAGCTGTACTGAAATTCAATTTCATACCCAGAGCTTCTTGCAATGTCTTCCAAATTCGCGATGTAAACCTCGAATCTCTATCCGAAATAATCAAAACTAGTACACTGTGCAATCTTACAATTTCGGACATGTATAATTCAGCCAATTTATCAAGTGAATAGTTTGTGCGTATGGGAATGAAATGTAATGATTTTGTTAATCTATTAATGACAACCCAAATTGCATCTTTCTTTTTTGGAGACAGGGGCAACCCCGATACGAAATCCATCGTAACTCTATCCCATTTCCACTCAGGTATCATCACTGGCTGAAGTAGTCCTAACGGTACTTGATGTTCGATTTTAACTTGTTGACAAACTAAACATCTTGATACAAACTCTGAAATGTCTCGTTTCATACCTGACCACCAATATAACAATTTCAAAGCGTTGTACATTTTAGTGCTTCCCAAATGTACGAATAAACATCCACTATGTACTTTGTTTAAAATCTTCTAAATAAGCTCGTGATTTCTGGGCATGAAAATTCTACCTCGAAACATCAAACAGTCATCAGATCCGATTTGGAACTCTGAATCAGGAGCCGACTCACACTAAACTCATTTAACTTGCAATTTTTTATCACATTTCTGAGCTTCACTGATTTGTTGAAGAAATAGCGGTCTCACTTTCAACTCAGCTACAATCGAACCGTCATCAAACAAGGCTAACTATGTATTCATTGCATTCAAAGCAAATAATGATTTTCTGCTCAAAGCATCAGAAACTACATTCGCTTTCCCGAGATGATAATCAATTACTAGCTCATAATCTTTTAGTAATTCAAGCCATCTTCGTTATTGTAAATTCATGTCTTTCTGAGTCATTAAATATTTTAAGCTCTTGTGATCTATATAAATGTGGCTTTCTCACTAAACAAGTGATGTCGCCAAATCTTTAATGCAAACACAATCACAACCAACTCTAAATCATGCATCGGATAATTCTTTTCATGTGGCTTCAACTGTCTAGAAGCATAAGCTATTACTTTGCCTTACTGCATCAATACACAACCTAAACTATTCAATGACGCATCACTGTAAATTCTGAATTCTTTACCCGACTCAAGCTATACTAACACTGGTGCCGCTGTTAATAACACTTTCAATTGTTCGAAACTTTATTGACACTTCTCAGACTATTCAAACTTTACATCTTTCTGAAGTAATCGAGTCATTGGTGTTGCAATCATAGAAAATCCTTTCACAAAACGTCGGTAATAGCCAACTAGTCCCAGAAAACTTCTAACCTCGGATACATCTCTAGGAGGTTTCTAGTCAATATCCCTAGATATCTTGCTTAGATCAACTCGAATGCCATCTACTGAGAAAATATGTCCCAAAAATCCGACTTCCCAAAGTCAAAACTCACATTTGCTGAATTTAGAAAACAATTGCTTATCTCTCAAGGTTTGCAACACAATTCTCAAATGCTCAGCATGCTCCGACTCATCTCGTGAATAAATCAGAATATTGTCAATAAAAACAATAACGAATCTGTCTAAATACGGTCTGAAAATTTGATTCCTCAAATCCATAAAAATGGCAAGAGCATTAGTCAATCCAAAAGGCATAACAAGGAATTCATAATGTCCATACCTCGTTGTGAACGCTTTCTTCGGCGCATCAGTATCTTTAACTCGCAACTAATAATAGCCAAATCTCAAATCAATCTTAGAAAACATTGTAGCTCCCTTTAACTGATCAAACAAATCATCAATTCTCGGTAGAGAATATTTATGCTTGGTTGTCACTTTGTTGAGCTGTCGATAGTCTATACACATTCTCATAGAACCATCAATTTTTTTTACAAACAACACTGGTGCACCCCAAGGCGAGAAACTCGGTCTTTTGAATCCTCTATCAGTTAATTCTTACAACAGAGCTGTCAACTCTTTTAACTCTGTCAGAGTCATTTTGTACGGAGCTATCGATATTGGTGAAGTTCCCAGTACTAAATTAATAGCAAATTCAACCTCTCTGATTTGTGGCAAACCCAGTAACTCTTTTGGAAACACATCTGGATACCCGCAAACAACTGGTATTGATTCAATCTTTGTTACTGACACTTTTGTATCAAGTACGTATGTAAGATACGCATTGCATCCCTTTTTCACATATTCCTAAGCTAACATCGACAAAATTACAGCTGGTAAACCCTTCAGATCATTTGATTCGATTCAGAGAATTTCATTATTCTGACATTTCAGCTCAATGGTCATTCATCTACAAGTTACTACTCAATCATGCAACGTTAACTAGTCCATACCTATAATAACATCAAACTCATCAAATGGAAACAACATCAAATCAACCATAAAATAGAAACCCCTGGTCATTAACGGACAATTCTTGCAAACTTTATAAACCAGGACATATTTGCCTAAGGGGTTCAACACTTTTATAACAAACTCAATAGAATTAGCAAGTAAATTCTTACTAAACACTAAGTTCAAACATATATATATATATATATGAATAAGTTGATCCTGGATCTATTAATGCAACTATATCAGTGTCATAAAGAGAGAATGTACCGGTAATAACATTTGGAGATGTCGCTTCTTTGCGAGCGCAAATAGCTTAAGTTCTGGCAGGTGCTCTAGCCTCTGATCTCACAGCAGCAGCTTGTGTTGCACCTCTACCACCACTCACATTTTGAACACTACAGAATAGTCTTCCTCTCGCAGTCGTGTTGCTTTGTCTTGCACTCTGAGATTTATCTTTCGTATCTAACTCAGGACAATCTCGAATGATGTTTTGGTACGAACCACATCTAAAATAGGCTTTATCATTCACTCTACACTCTTTGAAATGTCGTTTTCCACATTGTCCACATTCAGGTTTATTCGGTCTAACATTACCCACACTTGCCATTGATGTACTTAGAGTTTTTGAACTCGTAAATTGCTTCCTACGATCTCTATTAGAGTACTCCACTGATGCATTTGATCGACAATAGGAATCTTGAAATTTCTTTGATGAAGAGTGATAGGGTTTATTCATCAATCTCTTTCTCGAATCTCTAGTTTCAGAATCAGCCTTTCTCTTTTCTTTGCCCAATTCTTCAGCTTTGCAAGCACGCTAAACTAACACAACGAATTCTTTTAAATCTAATATCCCGACCAGAAGTTTAATATCTTTGTTCAACCCATCAACAAACCGCTTGCACATATCTCTTCGGTAGAAACATATTTACTTGTTTTCAAATTCAACACTAGGGGACACACGACTGTGTATCATTACCGTGTTTCACACACGGCTGAGACACACGCTCGTGTCTCTACCCTTGTGTACAAAAATAGGCCATTTACCAAGCCATTTTGCCACCCATTTTGTACACACTTATTCAAGCTCAAATGGTACCATTTCAAGACGCTAATATGATCAAAATACCATCAACCAATGTTCAAATCATACCATTTCTTTTCTCTTAATACCAATCACAAATATGCTACAATTTTCCATCTAATTTCATACCTAAATTCACATATACAATTCAACTAATTATACCTTTCCAATCATGCATTATCATGTACCAATTCACAAGCATAAAGCTTCCCAAATATCAATCCTTAACCATTCAAATTACCTAATATCATTAAGCATCATAAATCCAACTTCAAACACACAAATTAAGTCAATCACCACACCAAAACAAAACCATTTGCACATTTATAAACATCATTAAATTCATCATTACAAGCCAACTCATGTGGCCAAAATACATTTTCATCACCTACTAAAATGACTCAAGCCTATACATGCCATATACCATATATACACACTTCAAAAGTTCCAAAATAGATGTTCGATAGTGTGATGAAATCCTTGACGATCCCTGGATCTGAGCTAGCTTTGATATACTATAAAACATAGTAGAAAATAAACAAAGTAAGCTATAAAGCTTAGTAAGTTCGTATGTAAATATGAAATAATCTTATCATTCATTAACATTTCTAAATGGATAAAATAACTTGCATTAAAGACATTAATCACTAAGTTAACATAAAGTTCTCAACTTCGATTAGCTCATTATTCGAATAGTTTTCCATACATACATGTACTGATACATATCTATTCTCACCAATTCACTTATCAAATCTCTCCGAGTTTATAAATGCTTATGGTACGAGTACATCAATTTTCTGATGCCATAGTCCACTATGGTCTTACACATGCATTGCCAAGGCCCTACCGTGGTCTTACATTCACATGCCATAACCTGGATATGGTCTTTTTATCCAATTGCCATATCCCAGCTATGGTCTTATTTAGCAACTCGTCCACTTAAATCGTATATTTAAATTAAGTTCTACACATTTAACCATAGGATAAATACAATCTCAATACCATCCATCCATTGAATAAATACACATTTAAGTTCAAATATACGAACTTAACTTGTGTACTAAAATGACGAAACTGATCGACTATTCAATTACATTGCTTTTTCCCCGATCTTAGTCCGAATTCCTCTTTTCTTAATCTACAAGTAACCAAAATCAACTTATTTATTCTTCTATTTACTCAATTCAATCCAAAACACACATTAGGGCTATTTTACACATTTGTCCCTAAACTTTCACATTTTTACAATTTAGTCCTTATTTCACAAAATCACAAATTCATGAAATTCAAGACTGACCCATGCTAGCCGAGTTACCATTATACCTCTAGTAGCCCATATTTTTCATTTATTTCATATTTTAACCACTAACTTTACACATTTCTTAATTTAATCCCTATTTTGTATTTTCACTAAAAAAAACTTTACAAAACTTGTTTAACTAAGATCAAATATCCATAATCTATCATCAAACATCAAAATAGTTATATACTCATCAATGGAAATCCTCATAATCTTTAACAATTTTACAAATTAGTCCATTGGCTAGCTAGTACTAGATGCAACGATTACAAAAACATAAAAATCATTAAAAACTGAGCAAAAACGGACTTACAATTAGTTCATGAAGTGGACGAATTTCACAAACCCTAAAATGGTTTTCTTCCTCTCCAAAATTTGGAAATTGAAAGAAAGATGGACAACATTTTGATTTTTGTTTTGTTTTAATTAACCTTTATTAGCTAATTTACTAAACTAACCTTATTAATATAACTTAAAAATAATTTATTGGTTGTCCAAAATTGTCCACTCATCTTTCAAAGCTATTTGAGACCTTTAGCTAATAGAACAACACTTTTGCATTTTACGCGATTTAGTCATTTTTTTAAAATTGAGCAATTAAACGATAAAATTTCTTAACAAAATTTTCACACCAACATGATATCATACTGTAAACATTAAAATAATAATAAAATAATTATTTTGGCTTTGAATTTGTGGTTCCAAAACCACTTTTTTGATTTGACCAAAAACGGGTTGTTACACAATTCTGGGTGCAATCTAAAAACATTCATCAGTGACATCAGTACCAAAAGATGACAAAATTAAGGATAAATAGGTTGAGATCCACTGAGTTATAAAATGCAATTTACTAAACTAAAAATGCTAAAATATCTGCTAAAGATAACTAAATGTGTACAAGTTAACCAATAAGTAGGGAGAAAACATATGTTCTTTTTAGTACTATCAAGTAGCGTTGGGTAAGGGCACGTTGTGGAGCCAGAGTGTGACACCCCTAACCCTTATCTGTCATCAGAATAGGGTTTCAAATTATTACTGGAACATTCAGAACATTTTTCAATTAATTTACGTAAATTACTATTCATTTACTAAGATCATACATATTGTCCCTTATATGGACATTCAAGGATCAAAATGAGTGTTGGGATCAAATCGGGAAATCAGGGAATATTTCAAAAAATTCCAAAAATTTTCGTAGGTGCAGGGCTCATACGGCCGTGTGGTCTAGGGACACGCCCGTATGGTCAGGCCGTGTACTACACACGCCTGTGTCCCTAACCAAAATAACTCTCTGACTTTTAAAGCATGGAGAAATTGAAGTCATACGCCCGTGTGCTAGGCTGTGTGGCGAATTTTTATTTTCAAAATTTAGGTGTAGTTTTCACATGGTTGTGTAACACGCCTGTGTCCCAAGCCGTGTCAGCCACACGATTGAGACACACACCCGTGTCTCTGCCCATGTGCCCAGTTCTAAGCATTCTGTTTCTCATTTTTAAGATACAGGGGACACACGGCCAGACCACATGCCCATGAGACAAGCTGTGTGTCACATACGGCCAATACACATGCCTGTGTAGACAAAATAAGGCGATTTCCTAGCCTCATTTGTCACCCAAAACTCACCATTTTCTTGCACTAAAACTCACAAGGATATATCCACCAATCCAACATCATATTCACAAGAAATTTGACATCAATCATATAGTATTATCTCATGCATCAATAGATATAAACTTACTCATAATAAGCACTTATGTGATTATCAAAACATCACTTTAAAATAGCCAAAATTAGACCATCATTAGCCACTCCAATGGCTAGGTTACAAAACAACCATAACAAGCCATCACTGCACAACTAAGCTTATGCATCCCATTATACCAAAATGAGATAGTGGATAATATGATGACTGCTCCGACTGACTTCCAACCTTCGTGAGCTTTGAGCACTATAAAATAGGGAAAAATAAATGGAGTAAGCATTTTATGCTTAGTAAGTCCATATAACGGGAAATAAACTTACCAGTCTTATTTATGAACACAAGCACACATAAATACATATTCTGTAACAACTCATTTTTCAGTAAAATCGAAACAGTGGTTTCGGGACCACAAATCCGACCCAAAAATAAGGTTTATTTTTATTTTGTTATATGATCCATATTATAATAGGCATGTCATGTGAAAATTTTGAAACGGAAATTTTATCGATTAAGTGTTTAATTACGATAAGGACTAAATCGAATAAAATGCAAAAATTGAATTCTAGTAGCTATAAGGGTTAAATAGCTATGGAATTCAAATTTAGAGCTCCTTATATGGTAATTAGACCATTAAAGAAAAGTATGCAGATTTCTAGTGACTCATCCATGGAAAAATTAGAAAAGGTCATGGACTAAATTGAAATTTGAAATAATTAAATTAATTAAAAGATGATAAAAGAAAATATCATCTTATTTTCATCTTATTCAACCTAGAACACATGGAAACCCTAGGAGAGAGAAAAGAAAGTTTCAAGGCCTAATTGGGTAAGTTCTCTTGTCCCGTTTTTGGTAATTTTGGTATTTTTTAAACTGAGATAGCTTAATCTCTCTATTTGAGGGATTAATTTGAAAAGTTATCAAGGTATGAAAATGGGTCATGGATGTATATGCTGGAAATTATAAATTTATGGTAGGAAATGAAAGATTATTGATAGATAAACAACTTTTACAAAGTGATTTTTGATGAAAACATGATTTTGGGACTACAATGAAAAGTTGTAAAATTTGATGAAAAATTTTGAAATTTTATGAATACATGTGCTGGAAAATTTTTAATGGGGCTTTGGTTAGGCTTGAAATAGGGAGTAATTTGCATAAGTTTCATTTTCCGGGCCTAGGGACAAAATCTAAATTAATGAAAAAGTTAGGGGCAAAATGGTAATTTTGCCTAAGATGTAAATTCGGTCCATTTAAATATGAAATGTGTGAAATTGATGGTTAAATTCATTTATATAGATCCAGACAACACTAATTCGAGGTTAGATCGAGGAAAAGAAAAAAGTTTCGGATTGGTAGACTTTTTACGCGAACAAGTGTCGAGGGAAGTTTGTGTAACTTAACTGAACTTGTAAATATGTTTAATTGAATGTTGTGGTTGTATGTAATGTGATTTATAATGATATGATTTATTGGATTGTTGTGATGAACGTTTAAATACATGCTTAAATTGATGATAAAGGAGTAAGTCCCGATTAAATACTGAATTTCAATGATTATATGCGTTTTCCTAAAACTAGTAAGGTCCTGCATTTGTTGCGAATGAGATTTACCTCGGATGAGTAATCCCATTGACCTTGTTATAGAAAGGATTTAGCTCAGATGGGTAATCTCGATATAATACCTCTCGAGAATATGTTAGGATTAGGGTTTAGCCTGGACTGCTAATCCTAATCTAGCTCCTCTGAGCTTACGTTATATAAAGGATTTAGCCTGGACTGGTAATCCTGTTATACAATATGTGGCTCAAGAGAGTGTTTCTTGGTTAAATGCCCTAATAAGTACCTTTGAATGAGAAATTGAAATATTATTGAAGTGTACACTTCGAGTGTACTACTTGAGTATCCATCAGAATTCAATGATTCAATGGACATAAAACTCTTGGCATGGCATGAAAATATTGAGATGATAAGATAATGACTTGAAAGAATATTGCTTAATGAGCTCATCTATGTTACTTGATTGATATGAAGATTTTGGTGACTAACATGTTTGATTGAAAGTATGTGATTAGGCAATTTAGCTAAATGGATGGTAAAATAATATTGTATGGCTTCATTTAATAAGAAAGATTGGTAAGTTTAGTTTCTGTTATACGAACTTACTAAGCATGTAATGCCTACTCCGTTTATTTTTCCTTATTTTATAGTGCTCGAAAACTCGTGAAGGTTGGAAGATCGTTGGAGCATCGCCACACTATCAACTAGTCATTTTGGGTATACTTTGAAGAAATCATTTTGGTATAATGGCATGTATAGGACAACTTGACCAATAGTGACTTGAAAATGATGTTTTGTAACCTAGCCATTGGAATGACTAGTAATGGTTCATTTTGATATGACTAAGTAGATTATTATGATATACATATACACATGTGTTATGTTATGAATATGTTATGAAAGGTTGCTATTGCTTAAGTTAATCCAAGGTAAGTTTATAACCACCTATGCATGTAATGGTTGTGTGTTTCAAGTGCAGGTCTTGGGTGAAATTTTGGGTGAGAAATAAAGCTAGAAATGGCTTCATTTTTGTAACACCCCTCACCCGTATTCAATGCCGAAATAGGGTTACAGACTATTAGCGAACTTACAACATATTTAAACATACTTTTCTCAAATATTTAATCAATACATACAATCATCATTCAATCTCAAACAATTTGTCCCTAACACGAGCTTACGAGGTTCTAAACATATATTGGGAGTGATTTGGGACTAAACCAATAACTTAAGAAACTTTCACGAACTTTAATCTTTTTCTCAAAGTAGGGGTTACATGCCCGTGTGGCCAAGCTGTGTGAGAGACACGCCCGTGTCAAAGGCCGTGTGGACATTCAAAATGGGAGCACATGGCCGTGTCTCAGCTCGTGCCCAACCTCGTGTAACTCTCTGACTTGGGTCACAAGTCCAATACACACTCTTGTGCGGCTAGCCCGTCTACCCTAAGAATGGCCACACACGCTCATGTGCCAGGTCATGTATTAGGCCGTGACAAACTTGTAGGGTATACTGACTTATGCCACATGGCCAAGTCACACGCCCGTGTGTGAGGCCGTGTGGAGCATACTGACTTGATTTCAATTTCAACACCACGGGACACACAGTCGTGTACTTGACCATGTTTCGCATATGGCGAGACACACGCCCGTGTCTCTACCCGTGTAGACAAAAATAGGTTATTTACTAAGCCATTTTACCACCCAAATTGTGACACACCTACACTACAATTCAAAACATCAACTCAAAGCATAATAGGCATTAAATCCACCTCAACCAAGTATCATTTAAACCATTTCAATACCAACAATATACAAGAAACGCAATATTGCAATTTGACATTTAGTTCATACCAAATATCAACTACTTCAAACATCAAAATGACCAAACTCAAATATGCATTATTTGGCCTAATTTTACAAGCATAACAACATCCAAAAATCATCAATTTAACATTCATAATACCTATTATCATCAATCATCACACAACCATCAATCAACTCAATTCACAAGACATAATCATACCTATATGTACATGATTCAAACATACCAAATATACCAAAATAAGCCATCACTCATGGCTATTTATACATACCAAAACATATACATTTACAAGCCAATTCTTTTGGCCAAAATCATTATCAAGTCATAACCAAAATGGCCAAAATCCTTATACATGCCATATACTTAAAATACCAAGTTCATAGGTACCGAGAGATAGGTGGATAGTGTGACGATGTCTCTGACGATCCCCGAATTCGAGATAGCTTTGAATTCACTATAAAACATAGAAAAATAAACAAAGTAAGCTATTAAGCTTAGCAAGCTCGTATGACATAAATTCGTTATAATCATAACACATAATTCAACCAATGATCATAAGTATAAAAATTCACATCAACTAGCAAACCTTTCAATAACTCATTCACTAAACTATATACTTTCTCCACCATTTCTTCGATTCAAAGCTAATATGATTTATGCACATACCTGTACCATCTCGTACTAATCTCATAAACATTCTTGTCTTTCATTTACCCGTTGAACCATTCGAAATAGAAGTCAGATACTCAAGGGTCTCACACGATAAGTACATATACCATGGGCCGTAGCCAAATCAAGCTAACTTATATCTGAAATACTGATATCATGGCCTGAAGCCAAATTGGTTTATCTCACACCCGAAGTGCTATATCATGGCCCGAAGCCAACTCAAAGTATCCCTAATGACATGTCACTAGCATCCTAAACTATTCTTGAGGTTCAACCGGACTTCCAATTGTTGAATAGGTTCAACCGGACTTCCAATTGTTAAATCATCGTCGAATCATTCCCAAACTTGTTCGAAGTCACATAATCACAATTTATGCTCTATCAAAGTATATAGAATACATTTGAAATGAAATTATAACATACGAACTTACCTCGATTCAAAAACGATGATATTGTCGATTAATTGAGTACTTTATCTTTTCCCCGATCCAAGTCAGTATTTCTCCTTTCTTGATCTAAATGTATTAAAAATTAACTTATTTAATCATCTATTCATTCAATTTAGTCCAAAACACACTCTAAAACACATTTATACTTCTGGCCCACATATTTCACATATTTCACAATTTAGTCCTTATTTCATAAAATCACTATTTAATGAAATTCACAATAGACCTATGCTAGCCGAATTACTATTATGCCTCTAGCTGTCCATATTTTTCATTTATTTCACATTTTAACCACTAACTTTACACATTTCTCAATTTAATCCCTATTTTGCATTTTCACTAAAAATCACTTTACAAAACTTGTATAATTCATAATAAATATTCATAATCTATCATCAAACATAAAAAATCATACATATTCATCAATGGAAACTTTCAAAATCTTTAACAGTTTTGTAAAATAGTCCCCAGGCTAGTTAGTACTAGATGTAACGATCACAAAAACATAGAAATCATTAAAAACCAAGTAGAAACAGACTTACAATTGAGTGTCAAAGTGACCGAAACTTTCAAGCCCTAAAATGGATTTTCTCCATGCTTCATTCGACTATGGTAAAGATGATAGCCTTTAATTATTTGTTTGTTTAATTTATTTTATGTTATTTACCAAATTACGATTATACCCTTAATGAAAAACCATTTAAAACATCCATTTAATGTCCAGATATGTACACTCATGTGTCAAATGGTTAAATTACAATAGAAGGATCTCCAAATTAAGATTCCATAGCTATTGAATACCTTTAGCTAATGGAACTCCACTTTTACACTTCATGCGATTTAGTCCTTTTTAACAAATTGACCAATCAAACGGTAAAATTTCTTAATGAAATTTTCACACAATCACATTATCATATCGTAGACATTAAAATAATAGTTAAATAAATATTTTGACCTCATATTTGTGGTTTCAAAACCTCTATTTTGATTTAATCAAAAATGGGTTGTTACAACTCTCCCCCCTTAGGGATTTTCGTCCCCGAAAATCTTACCAGTGAATAGGTTAGGGTACTATTTTCTCATAGCTTCCTTCGGTTCCCACGTAACCTCTTCAACACCATGATATTTCCATAAGACTTTTATTAAATCTATGCATTTATTTTTTAGCTCTTTGATTATTAAATCTATGCATTTATTTTTTAGCTCTTTGATCTCTCGAGCTAAAATTCTGATCGGTTCTTCATTGTACGTCATATCGGGTTGAATTTCGATCTCAGTCGGAGAAATCACAGGTGATGGATCCGATCTATATCGACGCAACATTGATACATGAAAAACGTTATGGATCTTTTCTAGTTCAATTGGAAATGCTAATCGATATGCTACTGGCCCTATTCATTCAATAATCTCAGACGGCCTGATGAATCGTGGACTCAATTTGCCTTTGCGACCGAATCGAAGTATTTTATTCCACGAAGATACTTTCAAAAATGCTTTATCACCGATCTAAAATTCAATGTCTTTTCATTTCAAATCCGCATGCGATTTCTGATGATCTGAAGCTGCTCTCAAATAGTCGCGAATTACTTTCACTTTCTCTTTTGTTTCTCTAACCAAATCAACCTTGTGAATCTGTTTCTTGCTAAGCTCGATCCAGTACAATGGAGTTCGGCATTTATGACCATATAAAGCTTCGTACGGTGCCATTTTTATGCTCGTTCGAAAGCTGTTATTATACGTAAATTCAACCAAACGCAAATATTTCTACCAATTGCCTTTGAACTCTAAAACACAACATCTGAGCATATTTTCAAGAATTTGAATTACTCATTTAGACTGTCCGTTAGTTTGTGGATGAAAAGTTGTAATAAAGTTTAAGCTTCTTGTAATTTCTTCCAAAATCACGATGTAAACCTCGGATCTCTATCTGAAATAACCAAAACTGGTACCCCATGTAATCTAACAATCTCAGCAATGTACAACTCAGCTAGTTATTCAAGCGAATAGTCAGTACGTATCGGAATGAAATGTACAGATTTTGTCAATCGATCAACAACCCAAATTGAATTTTTCTTCTTCGAAGACAGGGGTAATCCGATACAAAATCTATAATCACTCTATCCCATTTCCACTCTGATATCATCACAGGCTGATGTAAACTCGAAGGTACTTGATGCTCAGCTTTCACTTGCTGAAAAATCAAACACTTCGATACACAATCAGAAATATCTCATTTCATACCTGACCACCAATAAAACTTTTTGAAATCATTGTACATTTTGGTACTCCCCGGGTGAATAGATAAGCAACCACTATGTGCCTCATGTAAAATTTTCTGAATTAACTATGAATTTTTTGGTACGTAGATTCTATCTTAGAACATCAAAAATCACCGAATCCGATTTGGTATTATGAATCACTAGTTGACTCGCATTGCACTCTTTTAGCTTGCAATTCACTATCACATTTCTGAGCTTCACAAATTTGCTAAAGAAATACTGGTTTAGCTTTTAACTAAGCCAAAATTGAACCACCATCAGATATTGTCAACCATGTATTCATTGATCTCAAAGCAAACAATGATTTTCTACTCAAAGCATTCGCGACTACATTAGCTTTCTCCAGATGATAATCGATTACTAACTCATAGTCTTTTAATAACTCGAGCCATCTTCATTTTTGCAAATTCAATTATTTCTGAGTCATAATATATTTTAATATTTTATGAGAAGTAAAGATGTGACATTTGACAACGTACAAATGATGACGCCAAATTTTCAATGCAAATACTATAACAACCCATTTTTCGTTAAATCAAAACAGTGGTTTCGGGACCACAAATATGAATTCAAAATATTTATTTTATTATTATTTAAATTTTTATAGTATGATAGCATGCATGTGTGAAAATTTCTTGATGTAATTTTATCGTTAAAATGGTCAATTTGAGAAAAAGGACTTAATCGCGTAAATTGGAAAACTTGGATTATAATAGTTAAAGGTATTAAATAGCTATTGATCATTAAAGTAGAGGTCCTTATGTTTTAATTATACCATTAATCGTATGAGTGTACATAGATGGACATTTAATGGATTTTTTAAATTATTTTTGAGTAAGGTTAAAATGGTAATTAGTATAGTTATTATATGTTAAATAAAACAAAAGCCAAATTAGCCATATATTCATCTTCCAAGCCAAAAAGTAAGGCTTAGAAAAGCCATACAAATTGCTTGAAGATTCAGCACACTCTTGGCTTGGTTAAGGTACAGTTGTAGCTCGATTTTGAATGATTTCTATGTTTTTGAGATCATTGCAACTTGGTCTAGCTAGCGTAGGGGTTATTTTGCAAAAATGTTAAAGATTTTGAATGATGCTATTGTTGAATACATGTGTATTTTGAAGTTTCTTGATAGATTATGAATGGTTGTTGATAGTTAAACAAGTTTTGTAAAGTGTTTTTTAGTGAAATTGCAGAAGAGGGATTAAATTGAGAAATGTGTAAAATTAGTGGTTAAAAGCGTGAATAAATGAAAATTATGGACTGCTAGGGGCATTATGGTAATTCGGCTAGCATGGGTTAGTCTTGAATTTGATTAACTTTTGATTTTGTGAAATAAGGACTAAATTGTGTTTTTGTATAGTAATGGATCCCAATCGAGCTATAGCAGATGAGGTTGAGAGTAATGCGCCTGCTCCTGCGCAAGGGACAGCCCCATCTAATTCTAGACCGGTGATGGACAGCAAGGGAGGAGAGGCTAAAGAAGCTTACTTCCAAATGATGAACGGATGGTTCATTCAATACATTCGTACAGACCCGGCTGCTCAACAACCTCTACCCCCTCCTAATCCCCAACCAGTAGCTGTAGCTCCTCAATGTTTTGAACTTTTAAGATTGAATAGACCTCCTATTGATAAGATCCATAAACATGGGGCTAAAGAGTTCAGAGCTAATGTTGATGATGATCCTGAGAGAGCCGAGTTTTGGCTTGAAAACATAATCCGAGTGTTTGATGAACTTTCATGCAAGCCAGTTGAATGTTTAAAGTGTGCTGGTTCACTGTTGAGAGACACAACATATCAATGGTGGAATACCTTGGTTTCTGTAGTACCGAGAGAATGAGTGACCTGGGAATTCTTTCAGACGGAGTTTTGAAAGAAATATATAAGTTAACGGTTCCTTGATCAAAAGCATAAAGAGTTTCTAGAGTTGAAACAGGGTCGAATGATCGTGACAGAGTATGAAAGGTTTTTTTTACTGTTGAACAAGTATGCTCGGGAATATGTTTTCACTAAAGAAATCATTTGCAAGCAATCTGTAGATGGATTGAATGAAGACATTAAACTTCTCGTTGGAATTCTAGAACTGAAGGAATTTGTTGTTTTAGTTGACAGAGCTTGCAAAGTTGAGGAACTTAGCAAAGAAAGAAAGGCTGATTCAGAGGCAAGAGATTCGAGGAAGAGATCGATGAGTAAGCCGTATCATTCTTCATCAAAGAAACCTGAGGTTATTTTAACCGACAGATCATTTCAACGGGATATTCCAATAGAAATTGTGGAAAGCAATATACCAGCCCTAAAGCTCAAGCTACATCAATATGAAGTGTTGGCAATGTAAAAGATGTTAAACCCGAATGTCAACTGTAACACCCCTTACCCGAGACCGTCGCCGGAGTCGGACACGAGGGGTTAACGGGCTTAATCCACTTACTTGCACAGTTCATTTTAAAAATTTCTAGACAGCCGGCTAACTGTGTCACTGTCACCTTAAAAATCATATCTTGAGTTCCACAACTCAAAAATCAGTTTCATGATTTTTCCCTGAAACTAGACTCATATATCCATCTACAAATTTCTTTCTAGAATTTTTGGTCGGGCCAATTAGTACAGTTTATTAGTTAAAGTCCCCCATGTTACAGGGATCGAATACACTGACCTTTGTGCATTACGACTTGGATACATCCCTGTACAGGGCTTCAATACTGATGCCGTTTGTTTCTACAGAATTTAGACTCGAAAAGGAATCTGTACATATATGGCATGACTTCTAATTATCTCTGGTAAATTTATAATCAATTTCCAAAGTCGGAACAGGGACTCCAGAATCCGTTCTGTCCCTGTCTCATGAAAACTTAAATATCTCTTAACATGCTGTTCATATGATCGTTTCGTTACTTTCCTATGAAAATAGACTCGTCAAGGTTCATTTAAATAATTTATTCACTATTTAATTCCATTCCTACTATTTTTAGTGATTTTTCACATCCACGTCACTGCAGCTGTCAGCATCTGTCTTTAAGGGAGGCTTTACCTATTTCATAGTTTCCATGATTCAACTAGCCCTTTAACATAAATAGCACAAAATATGATCATGATTAACCATCCCAATGGCTAATCGTTTCCAAACATTTTCATACCTCTTAATGAACAACATACAATGATTATAATACCATGCCCAAAGTATACTTAAGCCATTTTCGCATGGCTATCCAAATTTACACAAAACCGAAAGGTACATGACCTACAACAAAAGGGTAGTCCTATACATGCCATTTCAAAGTCCAACCAAAAATATACCGAAAGGAGCTTTGATAGTGTGGGCGACTTCGACTTCAAAATCCCGAGTCCGATAGCTGAAGAACCAAAATGTATAAAACAGAGAATCAAAGAAACGGAGTAAGCATTTAATGCTTAGTAAGTTTGAGTCATAAATTTAGACACAACCAAAGTATAGCATTTATGTAGCTAAACAGATAATTTCACATGCATAAATTCTCAATATCATACTTACTTCACATTACCAACCCTTACATTCATACACAAAGATCAACTTAGCCAAAGGCGGTAGCTCATTTATCAATCGGCGAATACTTATTTGTAAGGGCTCAACTAATTCAAAGCACATACAAAACATACCTCATTGTTGGGATTTCACAAGCGTATTAACTAAAATTTTTACAGCAAGTTCATTCATTCCCGAATCACGTACCTTCGGAGTTGAACCGGATATAGCTACTCGTTCAAATGCCTTCGGGACATAGCTCGGTTATAGTAACTCGCACAAATGCCTTCGGGACTTAACCCGGATTTAGTAACTCGCACAAATGCCTTCGGGACTTAACCTGGATTTAGTAATTCGCACAAATGCCTTCGGATCTTAGTCCGGATATAGTCACATAGCACAAAGCCTTCGGGACATAGCCCGGACATCATTCGAATAACCATGCACATTTATCAATAAATCATGACACATTTGTATTTCATTTTCATTAGCAAAACTCAAACACAAGGCACTTTTCACACTTGCAATTTCGGCTCAATAGCCACACACAAAAAGCATGATTTTAATTTGCTTAAAACATGATCTAATCAAAGCATGATCTAAGTTCTATTACTCAAGAACTTACCTCGGATGTTGTCGAACGGCTTCAACGGCTATTCGATCACTTTTTCCTTTCCCTTATCCAAGTGTGGTCCTCTAAGCTCTTGAGCTAAATCAAACAAATTTATCTTATTAAAGTCTCATTTTGCTAGCTTATGGCCGAATATGACAAGGAGTTTGATAGGTCATATGACCACCTTTTAGCTCAAATACACAATGATCATACGCATTTTTAATCACATCAAGCAATTTAATACAATTCATTCGAACATCAAAAGAGAAGCTCAAGGTATTAGCCCATATATACATTAGACATTAAAGTCCCATATGTACGAAATCACGAATCGAATTCAACATATTTGCTAATATTCCGCTTAGCCGAATTTTCTAAGTCAAGCTAAAGCCATCAATAGGCTACCTATGGCTGAACATACACATCAACTCATATACTCATTCATGTGGCCGAACATACACATCAACTCATATACTCATTCATGTGGCCGAACATACATGTCTATGTTGGGGCCGATTGCAACACTTAATACATTCTACAAGTATGGTCACTTGTATTGACTAAACACCATTTTGTTTCAAGTTCAAAACTTGTCTAATACACACATATACACTAGTAAATCAAACACTAGCATTTGCACTTCACCTTACTACCATTTCTCATCCAATAACGTGAACAACAACATATTTCTCTTCTACTTCCTACCATGGCCGAATGCATCACAACACCATACCATTTCGATTTTGGTCATGGTTAAACAAAGAACTTAATGTCTCACTCAAAAAAAAAATGCTAAAAAGAAGATTTAAGAGTCATCAATCCACCTTCACATGCATCATTTCAAAGCTTCATTTTTAGCATGTAAATGATATCAACACTAAGCAAGAATGATGCATCCATGGTCGAGTGTCATTTCCACCACCTAGCAAGATTTAGACCATGGGCTAGGTAGAACTCAAGCTACCAACTAAAACATGCAGGCATCTCATGGACAACATCAAACATACCTTAGTCTAGCAAATCACCATAGCCGATTGTTTCAAGCTCCTCCCCTTCCTTTCTTTCCTCTATTCGGCCAAGGATGAACCAAAGGACACAACTTGTTTTCTTTCTTCCTTAGAATTTTCAGCCAAAAGAAGTGAAAAATGATGGACACATTTTTTTTCTTCTTCTTCCCCTCAACTCACGGCAATGGGGGGGGGGAACACTCACACCATTCCTTTTTTTTTTCTTCCATTTCTTTATTACCCATGCTCCTTATTTATTTTTCCTAACATACACCATTGTCACAACATGTTTTATGACATGTTTTGCCCATCATCCTTTGTCATGGCCGGCCACTAGCAAATAAAAAGGGGGAAATTGACATGCAAGTCCACCCCTTTGATTACATGCACTAATAGATCCTTATAGATTTACCTATTACATTTCGAAAGTGTCACACATAAGTCCTATCGACTAATTTCACATGCAATTTACTAAATCGAAGCTTAAAACTTTCACACATTCATAATCACACATTTTAGACAATAGATATCATATTCAAATAATTAGGTAACTCGGTTTAGCGGTCCCGAAACCGCTTTTCGACTAGGGTCACTTTAGGGCTGTCACAACTCTCCCCCACTTAAGAAATTTTTGTCCCCAAAAATCTTACCGGTAAATAGGTTTGGGTATCGCTCACTCATAGAGTTCTCGGGTTCCCAAGTAGTTTCTTCTATCCCGTGTTTGAGCCATAACACTTTTACTAAAGGAAGCTTTTTGTTTCGTAACTCTTTCACTTCACGAGCTAGGATACGAATCGGTTCTTCTTCATAACTCATATCAGCTTGAACTTCGACCTCGGAGGGGTTTATTACGTGTGAAGGATCGGATCTGTAACGTTGAAGCATCGAAACATGAAAAACGTTGTGGATCCTTTCGAGTTCAGGGGGCAAAATCAATCTATACGCAACTGGACCAACTCGTTCGGAGATTTCGTACGGCCCAATGAATCTCGGACTTAATTTGCCCTTACGGCCAAATCTGAGTATCTTTTTCCAAGGCAACACCTTAAGAAACACTCTGTCTCCCACCTGATACTCAATATCTCTTCGTTTTAAATCCGCGTACGACTTCTGACAATCTGATGCTGCCTTCAGACTTTCACGAATTATTTTTACTTTCTGTTCAGCATCTTTAATCAAATCCACACCGAAAATTTTGCTTTCACCGAGCTCGGTCCAAAACAATGGTGTACGACATTTACGCCCGTACAAGGCCTCGTAAGGTGCCATCTTAATACTTGATTGAAAACTATTGTTGTAAGCAAATTAAACCAAAGGTAAATATCGTTCCCATGAACCACTAAACTCAAGGATGCAGCATCTCAACATATCCTCGAGTATTTGAATTATCCGCTCGGATTGACCATCGGTTTGGGGGTGAAAAGCGGTGCTAAAATGCAACTTGGTACCCAAAGCTTCTTGCAATTTCTTCCAAAATCGTGAGGTGAATCTCGGATCTCTATCCTACACAATAGAAATCGGTACCCCGTGTAATCTCACAATCTGAGAAACATATAATTCAGCTAGTTTATCCAATGAAAAATCCGTACGTACGGGGATAAAATGAGCCGACTTAGTCAGTCTATCCTAACAACCCAAATCGCATCTTTCTTACTTGCCGATACTGGCAACCCAGATACAAAATCCATCGTGACTCGTTCCCATTTCCATTCAGGTATCATGCTCGACTATAGCAAACCCATAGGCACTTGATGTTCCGCCTTCACTTGCTGACATACTAAGCACTTCGAAACAAAATCGGAAATGTCTCGTTTCATACCATGCCACCAAAACTGACGTCTTAGGTCGCGGTACATTTTCGTACTCCCGGTGAATTGACATTCGGCTACAATGAGCTTCGCTCGTAATCATCGAAATGAGTTCGAATTTCTAACACACAACCGATTTCGTACCTCAAACAATCGTCATCATCAATTTGAAACTCCGATTCCACATTCGGAACACATTCAGCCCGTTTTGCAACCAACTCATCGTCGACTTTCTAAGCTTCACGAATTTGATGAATCAATAATGGCTTAGCCTTTAATTCAGCTACTAACACAATGTCGGGTAGAATGCATAAGTGTACATTCATCGTCAGAAAAACAAAGTGATTTCGCTTAAGGCGTCCGCAACCACATTAGCCTTTCCCGTGATAATCAATGACCAGCTCATAATCTTTCAACAACTCAAGCCAACGCCTTTGTCGCAGATTCAAGTCTCTTTGGGTCATCAAATATTTGAGACTTTTGTGATCCGAAAATACATGACACTTCTCACCAAATAAGTAATGTCGCCATATTTTCAAGGCGAATACGATGGCAGCTAATTCGAGATCATGGGTCGGATAATTTTTCTCATGTGGCTTTAATTGTCTCGACGATAGGCCACAACTCGACCTTCTTGCATCAATACGCAACCTAGCCCAAGTAGGGAGGCGTCACTATAGATGAAAAACTCTTTGCCCGATTAAATTTGCACTAAAATTGAGCTTAGTCAAATAAGTTTTCAGTTGATCAAAACTTTTCGACATTTTTCCGTCCATTCGAACTTAACATCTTTTTGAAGTAGCTTCGTCGTGGGTGTGGCTATCATCGAGAAACCTTTTACAAACCATCGGTAGTAACCGCAAGTCCCAAAAAGCTCCGAACTTCAAGAATATTTCTGAGGCTTCCAGCTAAGTATGGCTGAAATTTTGCTCGGGTCAACTCGAATACCCGATCGCGGATACCACATGACCCAAGAAGCTAACCTCTCTTAACCGAACTCATACTTATCGAACTTAGCATATAACCGCTTATCCCGTAAAATTTGCAACACTAATCTCGGTGCTCAAAGATGTTCGGTCTCATCTCTTGAATAGACCAAGATGTCGTCAATGAACACAACTACGAACCGGTCCAAATCGTCTCAAGATCCAATTCATCAAATCCATAAATACCGTGGGGCATTAGTGAGCCCAAACGTCATCACTAAGAACTCGTAGTGGCCGATCTCGCTCGAAAGCGTTTGGGTATATCCGAATCTCGAATTCAAGAATCGGTAATAACCCGATCTCAAATCTATCTTTGAAAACACCGAGGCTCCCTTCAGTTGATCAAACAAATCATCAATACGCTGTGATAACGGATATTTATTCTTTATCGTCACTTTATTCAACCGATGATAGTCAATGCACAACCTCATGGTTCCGTCCTTCTTTTCACAAACATATCTTGGCGCACCCAAGGTGAGAAACTTGGTCGAGCGAAACCTCTATCCATCAACTCTTGCAATCGAAGCTTTCAACTCCTTTAACTTCGGTTGGTGCCATACGACACGGAGCTATCGAAATTGGCGTAGTCCCGGTACAAGCTCAATACCAAACTCTACTTCTCGAACAGGTGGTAAACCCGATAATTCTTCGGGAAAAACATCTGGGTATTCACAAACCACCGGCACATATTCGGGTTTCTTTTCCAATTCCTTGTCATCAAGTACATACGCAAGGTACGCTTCGCACCCCTTTCTTACATATTTCTGGGCCAACATTGCTGATATTACAGCTGGCAACCCCTTTAAGTCTGTAGACTCAACTCGGATTATCTCGTTATTTGCACATCTTAAATCAATAGTCTTGCTTTTGCAATTCACAACCGCATCATGCACGGTCAACCAATCTAAACCGAGGATAACATCAAATTCGTCAAACGGCAACAGATCAAGTCCGCGGAAAGCAGGAACCTCAAGTACTAGGGACATTTCTTACACACTTTGTTGACAAGCACGTAATGACCCAAGGGATTTGACACCCGAATTACGAACTCAGTAGACTCAATAGGTAAAGTCTTACTGGATGCTAAGGTTTCGCATATATAAGAATGAGTAGAACCAGGGTCAATCAAAGCAATCACGTTAGTATCAAATAGAGTAAAAGTACCGGTAATAACATCTGGCGAGGAAGCATCCTCGCGTGCGCGTATAGCATAAGCCCTAGCTGGAGCACGAGCCTCAGATCTGGTCGTAGCATCCCTAGATCCTCTCTGACCACCACTAGCATTGCCCGTATTTCTAGATGGTCTACCTCGAGCAGTGGTAGCACCCGGTTTCCCACTCTAATTTGCATTCTGTTCAGACAACCTCGGGCAATGTTTAATGAAGTGGTTAACTGACCCGCACTTGTAACAGGAGCGATCATGGAATCTACAACTCCCCGAGTGCCATTTACCACAATACTGACACTCCGTTCTGTCTCGACGATCATTTCCAACACTGGCGACCAAAGTGACTCGTGCACTCACAGGGGGTCGATCGCGATCTCGTCTAGATAAGCCCGAAGTGTCTCTCGACCGGCCTAAGCCATCTCTAAATTTCTTCGATGACTGTGGGAAGGGCTTCCCTGAAGACCTCTTACGGAACTCCTTTGCTCCCACCTCACTTTTCTTTTCTCCATATCTTGAGCTCCTCGGCTTTGCAAGCTCGCTCGACAAGTACCACAAATTCTCGGATTTCTAAAATGCCAACATACGACTTTATCTCATCATTTAGCCCATCCTCAAACGCGTTTACAATACGGCTTCCGAGGAAATGCATTCTTGTGCATACCGCTAAGCCTCACAAATTTCCGTTCATAGTCAGAACCGACATGGAACCTTGTTTGAGTTCAAGAAATTCCTTCCGCTTTTGGTCAATGAATCTCGATCGATATACTTCTTTCAAACTCGGTTTGGAAGAACTCCCAAGTTACTTGCTCTCTAGGCACAATGAAGTCAACGTATTCCACCAATAGTAGGCGTAATCACGTAGCAAGGAGATAGTACACTTTAGGCACTCATCGGTGTGCAAGATAGCTCATCGAGTACCGAATAGTGTTGTCCAACCAAAATTCAGCTTGCTCGGCATCATCGCTATCCGTAGCCTTAAATTCATAGCCCGTGTTTTGAATTCTATCAACGGGGCTTATTTGACCTTATTTGGTCGATTCACGGAGGCATTGTAAGTCGGGGTTGTGTTTGTTGGGAATGGAGGTTGTGGAACAGCCGATTAGTTCGAATGTATTGGTTGAACCAATCATTCATCACGCTATAGAAAGCTTGTCTAGCTTCATCATTCGGATTACTAGCATTAGGTTGAGAGTCCGCCGGCGCTGTCCCTTGTGCGGGAGCAGGCGCTACACTCTCAAGATCATTAGCTACCGCTCGATCGGGATCAGGATCCATTACTATAAATAAACACATTTGCAAATGTCAGAAATCACCACACTATCAAATAATCGCATGAAATGGCATGTATAGCTAGACCCAAACGCATTACGGTAGTCCTAGAATCGACTAAACCGTAGCTCTGATACCAATAAAACTGTAACACCCCTTACCCGAGACCGTCGCCGGAGTCGGACACGAGGGGTTAACGGGCTTAATCCACTTACTTGCACAGTTCATTTTAAAAATTTCCAGACAGCCGGCTAACTGCGTCACTGTCACCTTAAAAACCATATCTTGAGTTCCACAACTCGAAAATCAGTTTCGTGATTTTTCCCTGAAACTAGACTCATGTATGCATCTAAAAATTTTTTTCTAGAATTTTTGGTTGGGCCAATTAGTACAGTTTATTAGTTAAAGTACCCCATGTTACAGGGATCAACTACACTGACCTTTGTGCATTACTACTTGGATATATCCCTGTACAGGGCTTCAATACTGATGTTGTTTGTTTCTACAGAAACTAGACTCGAAAAGGAATCTTTACATATATGGCATGACTTCTAATTATTTCTGGTCAATTTATAATGAATTTCCAAAGTCAGAACAGGGACTCCAGAAGCCGTTCTGGCCCTGTCTCACGAAAACTTAAATATCTCTTAACATACTGTTCATATGATTGTTTCGTTACTTTCCTATGAAAATAGACTCGTCAAGGTTAATTTACATAATTTATTCACTATTTAATTCCATTCCTACTATTTTTAGTGATTTTTCACATCCACATCACTGCAGCTGTCAGCATCTGTCTTTAAGGGAGGCTTTACCTATTTCATAGTTTCCATGATTCAACTAGCCCTTTAACATAAATAGCACAAAATATGATCATGATTAACCATCCCAATGGCTAATCGTTTCCAAACATTTTCAGACCTCTTAATGAACAACATACAATGATTATAATACCATGCCCAAAGTATACTTAAGCCATTTTCGCATGGCTATCCAAATTTACACAAAACCGAAAGGTACATGACCTACAACAAAAGGGTAGTCCGATACATGCCATTTCAAAGTCCAACCAAAAATATACCGAAAGGAGATTTGATAGTGTGGGCGACTTCGACTTCAAAATCCCGAGTCCAATAGCTGAAGAACCAAAATCTATAAAACAGAGAATCAAAGAAACGGAGTAAGCATTTAATGCTTAGTAAGTTTGAGTCATAAATTTAGACACAACCAAAGTATAGCATTTATGTAGCTAAACAGATAATTTCACATGCACAAATTCTCAATATCATACTTACTTCACATTACCAACCCTTATATTCATACACAAAGATCAACTTAGCCAATGACCGGTAGCTCATTTATCAATCGGCGAATACTTATTTGTAAGGGCTCAACTAATTCAAAGCACATACAAAACATACCTCATTGTTGGGATTTCACAAGCGTATTAACTGAAATTTTACAGCATGTTCATTCATTCCCGAATCACGTACCTTGAGTTGAACCGGATATAGCTACTCGTTCAAATGCCTTGGGACATAGCCCGGTTATAGTAACTCGCACAAATGCCTTCGGACTTAACCCGGATTTAGTAACTCGCACAAATGCCTTGGGACTTAACCCGGATTTAGTAACTCGCACAAATGCCTTCGGATCTTAGTCCGGATATAGTCACTTAGCACAAAGCCTTGGGACTTAGCCGGACATCATTCAATAACCATGCACATTTATCAATAAATCATGACACATTCAGTATTTCATTTTCATTAGCAAAACTCAAACACAAGGCACTTTTCACACTTGCAATTTCGGTCAATAGCCACACACAAAAACATGATTTTAATTTGCTTAAAACATGATCTAATCAAAGCATGATCTAAGTTCTATTACTCAAGAACTTACCTCGGATGTTGTCGAGCGGCTTCAACGGCTATTCGATCACTTTTCCTTTCCCTTATCCAAGTGTGGTCCTCTAAGCTCTTGAGCTAAATCAAACAAATTTATCTTATTAAAGTCTCATTTGCTAGCTTATGGCGAATATGACAAGGAGTTTGATAGGTCATATGGCCACCTTTTAGCTCAAATACACAATGATCATACGCATTTTTAATCACATCAAGCAATTTAATACAATTCATTCGAACATCAAAAGAGAAGCTCAAGGTATTAGCCCATATATACATTAGACATTAAAGTCCCATATGTACGAAATCACGAATCGAATTCAACATATTTGCTAATATTCCGCTTAGCGAATTTTCTAAGTCAAGCTAAAGCCATCAATAGGCTACCTATGGCGAACATACACATCAACTCATATACTCATTCATGTGGCCGAACATACACATCAACTCATATACTCATTCATGTGGCCGAACATACATGTCTATGTTGGGGCTGATTGCAACACTTAATACATTCTACAAGTATGGTCACTTGTATTGACTAAACACCATTTTGTTTCAAGTTCAAAACTTGGCTAATACACACATATACACTAGTAAATCAAACACTAGCATTTGCACTTCACCTTACTACCATTTCTCATCCAATAACGCGAACAACAACATATTTCTCTTCTACTTCCTACCATGGCCGAATGCATCACAACACCATACCATTTCGATTTTGGTCATGGTTAAACAAAGAACTTAATGTCTCACTCAAAAAAAAAATGCTAAAAAGAACATTTAAGAGTCATCAATCCACCTTCACATGCATCATTTCAAAGCTTCATTTTTAGCATGTAAATGATATCAACACCAAGCAAGAATGATGCATCCATGGCCGAGTGTCATTTCCACCACCTAGCAAGATTTAGACCATGGGCTAGGTAGAACTCAAGCTACCAACTAAAACATGCATGCATCTCATGGACAACATCAAACATACCTTAGTCTAGCAAATCACCATAGCCGATTGTTTCAAGCTCCTCCCCTTCCTTTCTTTCCTCTATTCGGCCAAGGATGAACCAAAGGACACAACTTGTTTTCTTTCTTCCTTAGAATTTTCAGCCAAAAGAAGTGAAAAATGATGGACACATTTTTTTTCTTCTTCTTTCCTCAACTCACGGCAATGGGGGGAACACTCACACCATTCCTTTTTTTTTTCTTCCATTTCTTTATTACCCATACTCCTTATTTTATTTTTCCTAACATACACCATTGTCACAACATGTTTTATGACATGTTTTGCCCATCATCCTTTGTCATGGCCGGCCACTAGCAAATAAAAAGGGGGAAATTGACATGCAAGTCCACCCCTTTGATTACATGCACTAATAGATCCTTATAGATTTACCTATTACATTTCGAAAGTGTCACACATAAGTCCTATCGACTAATTTCACATGCAATTTACTAAATCGAAGCTTAAAACTTTCACACATTCATAATCACATATTTTAGACAATAGATATCATATTCAAATAATTTGGTGACTTGGTTTAGCGGTCCCGAAACCGCTTTCCGACTAGGGTCACTTTAGGGCTGTCACATCAATAGTGTGGAAGATGACATTTCAGAGATTGTTGGATGAAAAATAATAATAGAGCTTGTTTAAGTTGTCGTTCACAAGACCATTATATCAGAGATTGTCTCGAGCTAAATGAAAAAGATAAATCTCAGCATGCAAGATCAAGAAATATGACAACGAGAGGGAAACCACCAAGAAATATGAGAAATGTATCCAGTGGTAGGGGTGTGATGAGAGATTCTGCTGTGAGGTATGAGGCATGAGCACCTGCCTGAGCTTATGCTATTCATGCAAGGGAGGAAGCATCATCTCCAGATGTTATCACCGATACTTTTACTCTCTATGATCCTAATGTAATTGCATTGATAAATCTAGGATCAACTTATTCTTATATATGTATAAATTTAGTATCTAGTAAGACTTTTCCTGTAAGGTCTACTGAATATGTGATTAGAGTCTCGAACCCCTTAGGCAAATATGTTTTGGTTGAAAAAGTTTGCAAGAATTTTTTGTTAATGAATCAGTATTTTTGTTTTCCGTCTAATCTGATGTTATTGCCATTCGATGAATTTGATGTGATTTTAGGTATGGATTGGCTAACGATGCATGATGCAGTTGTGAATTGTAGATGAAAGATTATCGAATTGAAATGCCAGAATGATGAAATTCTTTGGATTTAGTTTGCTAATTTGAGTGAGTTACCTACTATGGTATAATCTATGTTAGCTCAGAAATGTATGAAAAAGGGCTGTGACGCATATCTTGCATACGTACTGGATACAAAAGTGTCTGAATCAAAGATTGAATCTGTACCTGTTGTGTGTGAATTTTTGGATGTATTTCTAGAAGAGTTACCGGGTTTACCACCTATCAAAGAAGTTGAGTTTGGTATTGAATTAGTACCGGGAACAATGCCGATATCGATAGCTCCATATAAAATGGCTCTAACAGAGTTAAAAGAATTGAAAGCTCAGTTGTAAGAGTTGACAGATGAGGTTTTGTTAGACTGAGTTTCTCTCCCTGGGGTGCATCGGTCTTATTTGTGAAAAAGAAAGACGGTATAATGAGAATATGTATAGGCTATCGACAGCTCAACAAAGTGACGATCAAGAATAAATACCCTTTGCCACGAATAGATGATTTGTTTGATCAGTTAAAAGAAGCAACAGTGTTTTCGAAAATTGATTTAAGATCAGGTTATTACTAGTTGCGAGTTAAAGACTCAGATGTGCCAAAGACTACATTTAGAACAAGGTACGGACACTACGAATTCCTTTTTATGCCTTTTGGACTAACAAATGCACCTGCTATTTTTATAGACTTGATGAACCGGATTTTCAGGCCATACTTAGACCGCTTTGTAGTTGTGTTTATTGATGATATTTTAATTTACTCTTGTGAGGAATCTAAGTGTACTGAGCATTTGAGAATAGTGCCACAAACTTTGAGAGATAAGCAGTTGTTTGCAAAGTTTAGCAAATGTGAGTTTTGGCTATGAGGGGTTGGTTTTCTAGGACATAGTTTCAACTGCGGGTATCCAAGTTGACCCGAGTAAATTTCTGTGATTATAGGTTGGAAGGCTCCGAGAAATGTATCTGAAGTCTGTAGTTTTCTGAGATAACTGGATATTATAAACAATTTGTGAAAGGCTTCTTGTTGATTATGACTCCAATGAAAAGATTACTTCAAAAAGATGCTAAATTTGAGTGGTAAGAAAAGTATCAGCAGAGCTTCGAACAGTTGAAAGCATTATTGACAGAGGCACCAATGTTAGTTCAACCTGAGTCGGGTAAAGAATTCTTAGTTTTCAGTGATGCATAGTTAAATAGCCTAGTTTGTGTTTTGATGCAGGAAGACAAAGTTGTAGCTTATGCCTCGAGACAGTTGAAGGCATACGAAAAGAATTATCCGATACACGATCTGGAGTTAGACGCGATAGTGTTTGCATTAAAAATTTGGCGTCAATACATGTTTGGTGAGAAATGCTATATTTATATCGACCACAAAAGCTTGAAATATCTGATGACTCAGAAAGATTTGCATTTGCGACAGCGAAGATGGTTAGAATTGCTAAAAGCCTATGAATTAGTGATTGACTATCATCCGAGGAAAGCAAACGTAGTTGTTGATGCTTTGAGTCGAAAGTCCTTATTTGCTTTGCGTGCTTTGAACACACAATTAGCTTTGTCTGACGATGGTCCATAGTAGCTGAGTTGAAAGCGAGACCATTATTTCTACAGCAGATTTGTGAGGCTCAAAAATTTAATAATGAATTGCAGGCAAAACGAGCTCAGTGTAAGTCGACTTCTGATTCAAAGTTTGAAATAGGGCCTAATGACTATTTGATATTTTGTGATAGAATATGTGTACCAAAAAATTCTGAACTCATTCAGAAGATTCTAAATGAAGAGCACAGTAGTTGTTTATCAGTACATCCTGGAAGCACACAGATGTATAATTATTTGAAACAACTTTATTAGTTGCACGACATGAAACTAGATATCTCAAAATTTGTTTCAAAATGTTTGATTTTTCAGGAAGTCAAAGATGAGCATCAGGTACCATCAAGTTTATTACAGCTTATTATGATTCCTGAGTGGAAGTGGGATAGAGTAGCAATGGATTTTGTATCATGTTTGCCCTTATCTCCAAAAAATAAAGATGCAATGTAATAGTCAAATTTTAATATTATAGCATGTAAATATATATGTGTGAAAATTTTATGTGCTAATTTTATCATTTAAGTGGTTAATTTGAAAAAAAGGAATAAATCGCGTAAAATGCAAAAGTGACATTCTATATGATAAAGGTGCCTATTTGTCATGACTTTTTAAATGGGAGGTCTTTATGATGAAATTAGACATGGATAGTGATATTGGCATGAATAGCCATCCATTATGTGTTTTTAAATGATTTTAAATAAGGTCAAATTGGTAATTAGTTAAATAAATCATAATTTAATAAACCAAAGCTAAAATTTTGTTCATCTTTTCCATTCTCAACCGAAAATAAAGAAGAAAAGAGAGCTTTAAGGAATTATAGGGTTCGACAATATAGATCCTTGATTAAGATCAAGAAAAGAGGAACTCAGACTTAGATCGAGGTAAGAACAAATTACTCGATTAATCGGCTAGTTTCGTTGTTCTAAGACTGAGGTATGTTCGTAGATGTTAATTTCATTATAAATGAATGTTATAGGCTTTGTTATTGCATAAAATGTGTTTATGAGATTGTGGATAATGTTAGAATTCTGAATATGATTATACATCAGTGTTAAATGATGAAATCGACAAGCAAAATTTCCTGGTTAAACCTTAAGAACAGTGGTGATGATAAAGTAATGTCATTAAGTTAATGCATTGGCTACGGCCCATGGGATCGGAACTTTGGGTGCGAATAATACCTTGGTTTGGCTACGGGCCATGGTATAGGTATTTTGAGAGGAGCTACCTGGATATGGCTCTGGGCCATGGTATAGGTACTTCGGCATAAGTTACCTTGATTTGGCTACGGGCCATTGTATAGGTATTTATCGATGTGATTCTTGAGTATTCAATTTCTATCCCTAATGGTTCAATTGATAAATGAATGCCGTGGTTGAGAAAGAGGTTAGTATAAGGTGATACGGGTATGTACTGAACTTATTCAAGTACTACATTGTGAAAGTTTAATGAAATGGTATTTAATCATGTTTGAGACATCAATAAGGTTCATATTAATATAAAGATGAATTAGTAATGTGCAAATGGTTAAATTATATTATTTGATGAATTGAATTGCTTAGTTAAGAACTTACTAAGCTATGAAGCTTATTGTGTGTTATTTGTTTATGTTTTATAGATAATCAAAGCTAGCTCAGACTCGGGGATCGTCGGGAAACATCGTCACACTATCGATCATTTTTTGGTACTTTTGAAGCTTGTATATGGTATATGGCATGTATAGGTTAGAGTTATTTTGATATGTTTTGAGCTATGATGTTTTTCATGTGATTTGGTGTAACACCCCAAACCCGGCCCATACGTTACGGCCAAGTTTGATGTGTCACATTGACTTACGGTTGATTGTGTTCTTTGTTTATGGTAATAAGGGTGATTTTGTAAAACAATGGTTAACTGTTGACTAAGGAAAAAAAACACCAATTAATTAAGTCTTTGGGTTATCCATTTGTTACGTTCGTTGTGTTTTGAAATCTTTTATTAATTTTTGAATAAAAACCCACACTGCCTAAATCTAACAGTTTAAATCGAGTATAAATAAAGCAATTAATAAAACCATAAAACTTACGAGCGGCCTTATTACAACTTAAAACCCAAAACAATTAAAGTAAGTAAATGCTGATCAAAACACATGAAGAAAACCAAATTCGCAGAACATGTGGCCACTCCGAATCCCACACAGCTCCAAGTTCACTATGGTTGGGGATTTCCTGCATGGATGAAATTAAGGGGTGAGTTTGGAAAACTCAGTGTGTAAAACAACCCAACCATAGTCCAAACAGATCAAACCACAGAAACAGATTAAGTTGGACGTTAGCCCTATACAAAATTCAGAATGAAGCCCATAGGCCGATAACAGCTACAGAACAAATATATCATGTATACAAAAAACCCAACCCATATCCATCCGTATACACCCCCGTACCCGCCTTACACCATGTGGGGAGACAACTCGACCCACCCATCCGCTACACACCACAGAATTTGTAGCATGGCTGCCAGAACAGATATTGTGACAGAGTCACCAGATACAGATATTGTGGGAGAGCCACCAGAACAGATATTTGTGGCATAGCCACCAGAAACAGATATTTGTGGCATAGCCACCAGAATGCTTCCTCCATCAATATAACCCATATCCCATGCAACAGATATACATATCATGGCATACAACATACAAAATCAGAATATCATGCATTTCAGTCAAAATTAACCCCAAGGGTATAACGATCACTTTGCACCTAGGGGTATAATGCTAATTTTCAGACTTAGGGGTATTTTAGTAAACTTACTATTTTAGGGTTTCATGCATATTATAGCCATTAATGTATTAACAGAAACACTTACTGAGCGTTTTTACCGAATTGGACCTGTTGGCCCATTAACCTGATTTCGGCCCGTTAAGCCCAAATATACCGAAGTGCACGAAATTGCGCACTCTGCAATCTTACCGCTTGAGATTACCAGGGTTAACAAACAGCTATCTCAGGAGCACTTGCACGCTCGCAAGTTCACAAAATGTAGGCTCTTCGGCATTTCGGCTTTTCGGCTTTTGCCGATCTAGTTTATGAGTGGGTGTTGTTTACACACCGGATCTGTAACGATACGTTGGCAAGATCCACACACAAGTTTCCTACAATCGAGTTACTAATACGTCATACTACATATCAAAACAAAAAACGTACTACTCTCCTTACCATATTCAGCCAACAATAGGCATCCTTAACCACTTACCTTTGTCAATCCACAACTACTAGATCTGGTCTTTCCAAAGATCTTAACCTCTAATTGCTCTTTGATTGACAGCCTTTAGTCGACCTTACTCATAACAGAACAATAAACAAAACCAATAACCCTTTAGTCTTAGTCGATAGGCACCCTATGTGAAAAGGGGTTTTCGGCTTTTCTTATTTCCCGAAATAATGAACAGAGAGATGAGATCTGAGCACTTACTAAAGATTTAATTGCCAGAAACATTCCCAAGTACCTTCCTATTCTCGATCTGATGTAGATCAAATCCCCAAAATATGAATAGAGAACAGATCTAATGATTCGACTTCTAGAACCTATTCTGAGGTATGCTTAATTCGGTTTAAGAAGAAAATAGAAAAATGGGTTACCAAAATAGAAGAGATTATCGGCAGATGAGAGGTTAAGGTTCAGCTTTAATATAAAAGAGATGAGAAGAGGTTTTATGAAAAAGAGGAAATAATCTGTAATAGATGAGAGAGCTGAGGGTTTTCGGCTCTTGAAAGATTGGAATAAAGAGGGTAAAAGATTCGGCCAAGAGGAACAATCGGCTTCCAAGGAAATTCAAGCTTTTAAGGGTAATAGGCTATCTTTAATCGAGAGAAAAGATGAGTAAAAAGAGAAGAGAAGAGTAGAAGAAGATAGGTTCAGTTTTTGATGAAGAAGAGATGAACAAGAAGGAAACAACTCATAAAAGCCCAAAATTAAAAGAACAGTTTCGACACAATTCCTTCCTGACTTAAATTCCATGTTTTGCTCCTTAATTCTTGGCCAAATTCAATGTTTGAATTTCATTCAAATTCCTAATCGATCAGCAGCCTTATCCACCGCTTCATCATGCTGCTAAGAAGAGTTTCGGTCCAAATCTACTACTCTCCATCACGCATGTAGCAAAAAGAGAGTCCTTCGCGCGCACAGCAGCTCGAACCTGGGTCCTCCAGGCACACCCCCACGCTGCTGGCCACTGGGACGCAACCTTGTTTTCGATATAATACTGCCACAATAATTTATAACCCTTACATGCTTCATTTCTGGCCTGCTTTAAAAAAAAAAAGCACAGAATTCACCCGCGCAAGGACTTGAACCTGCGCCCTCTCCTCGTGCCCAGCACGCTGCTGCCACTACGCCACAGGCACTCCTTGTGCTGGATTAGGCTCGCAACTCCTCTTAACTCCTATTTTAACCGCAACTTGAATACTAAAAAAAACAACCATTTGCGCGAGCCGTGCCTTGAACCCAGGCACCTCCCACGCCCTCCTAGCGTGCTTAGCCACCGGGCCAGGTGCTTGTTTCTGCTAAAACTCAGCCCAAATTATTAATAAGGCCTACTGCCCAGATTCCCTAAGGTAGCATAAAATTTAAATTTTTTTTTTTTGCTAGAGTCTTGAATCGAACCCAAGCCTTTTCCCACACTATAAATCCATCGTAATTCACTTAGATCCTACACTAAATAATTAGTGACAATATTGATAATAATTTCCCATAAAAAGTAACATCAATAATTGTATCTCAGGCCATCTTCTACGCAAACTCGGACTCCAAAACAAATATTTCTAGGCTCAATTTTTTGGGCGTTACATTTGGCTTGTTAATGATGTAAATGTTGGTATGTTTTTAGCCATTTATGTTGGCTTAAGTTTTGTACTTGATAAGTTATATATGTGATGCATATGATACCTTATATGTTAGCTTGTTTTGGTATGTTTGTTATAGTTAAATGGATGTTGATTTGGTTGGTTATCAATGTTTGAAAGTTTTGGTATATTTGTATATGGAATTTAGTAGTTTAATTGGTTGATGATATATATATATAACTTGATATATGACTGATTTGGCACATTTTTGGTTGCCTAAAAATGTAATGAAATGGTGCTATTTTGGGTTGATTTGTATGCTTGTGGATAGGGTGGCAAATTGGCTTTACAAATGGCCTATTTTTGTCCACACAGGTAAAGACACGGACGAGTGTCTTAGCCGTGTACGACACACGATTTTGATACACGGCCGTGTGTCCCTTAGGGTAGCCATACGAATTAAGTCAGCATACCTTACAGGTTTTACACAGTCTGGACACACGAGTGTGTCTACTGGTCGTGTGTATCACACGGGCTCACACACGGGCGTGTGACTGACTGTGTGGCATAAGTGAGTATACCCCCTAAATGGCACATGGCCTAGCACACGGGCGTGTGTGGCCATTTCAAAGGGTACACGAGCTAGACACACAAGCGTGTGGTCGGCCGTGTGACCCAAGTCAATAACTTTCCTATTTTTTCCACGACCATGGCTCACGGGCGTGTTTTCGTCCGTGTGTTACAAGTCAATATGTATGCCCTATTTTCACACAGCTTGTGCCACGAGCGTGTCTGGTGGTCGTGTGAGGCACATGGCCTATTCACACGGGCGTGTTCCCTTTGATATGATGAAGTTTTTCTATGTATTCAGAGATTTTTATATGCTATTGGTTTAGTCCCGAACCACTCTTAAGCATGTTTTAAGGTCTCGTAGACATATTTATGGGACTTTGTGTATGTGAATGACTGATATACGATATTGAATGTTTGATAAATATTATATCGTCTGATAATGCCTCGTAACCCTATTTCGACGATGGATACAGGTTAGGGGTGTTACATTTATTGGTATCAGAGTTACAGTTTAGTCGTTTCTAGGACTAACATAGTATGTGAGAGTCTAGCTATAGATGCCATAGATATAAATTGCGATAGTGTGATGATTCCTGACAATTAAAATGTGTTTTTATATAGCAAATGGATCCCGATCGAGCAATAGCTGACGATGTGGAAAGTAATACGCCCGCTCCCGCTCAAGGGGCAGCACCGACCAATTCTAGGCCTATTTCAAGTAGTCAAGGGGGAGAGGCTAAGTAAGCCTTCTTCCAAATAATGAGTGAGTGGTTCACGAAGTTCATTCAAACAAATCTGATTCCTCAACATCCTCCACCCCTACCTGTTCCTCAACAAGTCCCAATTGTGCCACAAGTGATTGATCTGTTTCGATTAAGTAAGCCACCAGTGGATAAGACTCGTAAGCACGATACTGAGGAGTTCCGAGATACAGTTGATAATGATGTTGAGATAGCTGAATTCTAGCTTGAGAACACTATCTGAGTATTCTATGAATTATCTTGTACTGTAGAGGAATGTATTAAATGTGTTTTATCCTTACTGACAGATAATGCGTATCATTAGTGGAAAATGTAGATATCTGTAGTTCTGAGGGAACGGGTCACCTGGGAGTTCTTTGAATTCGAGTTCTGAAAGAAGTATATAAGCCAGAGATTTCTCGATCAGAAACACAAAGAATTTTTGGAATTAAATAGGGTTGAATGACTGTGACTGAGTACGAAAGAGAATTCGTACGATTAAGCAAGTATGCTCAGGAATATGTTTCCACCGAAGAGATATGTGTAAACTATTCGTTGATGGACTGAACGAGGATATAAAGCTATTAGTTGGGATTCTGGAAATTAAAGAATTTGTTATTTTAGTTGAAAGGTCTTGTAAAGCTGAAGATCATAGCAAAGAAAAGAGGAGAGTAGATTCCAAGGGTAAAGACACCAGAAAGAGATTAATGAATAAGCCGTATTAGTCTTCGTCAAAGAAATCCAGAGATTCATATACTCATACAAATGCTTCGATTGGATATCCGAACAAGGATCGTGCTAAACAACACTCTGGTTATAAAGCTCAAGCTACATCAGTAGCTAGTGTTGGCAGCGTGAGAGACAACAAACCCGAATGTCAGCAGTGTAGGTGATGACTTTTTGAAGAATGCTAGAACAAAAGAAATAAAGCATGATACAAATGTGGATCGTTGGATCATTTTATGCAAGATTGCCTAGAGCTGATGGAAAAAGATGATGCAACACCCCTCGCTCGTATCCGATGCTAGGATAGGGTTCGTGGTGCTACCTAACTTAAACTCAACCAACTGTATAAAACTGGGCTGTAAAATTTTCAAACAAATTAAAAACTTCTCTTTTCACAAGTAATCTATCTCATATATGGGCTTACGAGGCCCAAAACATACATCCGGGTGATTTCGAACCCAACCGAGAACTCACGAGAAACTTAGAAAATTTCATGAATCAAGACCTCACATGCCCGTGTGGATATAAAACGCACGACCGTGTGATAGGGACATGCCCATGTCCCGAACCCGTGTCTGAAAACCTGGAGATTCTGCCAAAACCACATGGCCCAAGCACACACCCGTGCCCTATAACCATGTCCTTCACACGGCCGAGACACACAACTGTGTCTCTTGCCCGTGTACCACTAGCATGCATACTGACTTTATGACACAGCATGGGCACGCGCTCGTGTGGTCTATCCATGGACTAAAATGACTTTAAAATTTTAAGTGCAGGGGACGTACGGTCATGACGCACACCCATGGGTACAGCCATGTGTCATACACAGCCTAGACACACGCCCGTGTGTCTTACCAGCGTGGACAAACTAGGCTATTTGCCAAGCCATTTTGTCATCCATTTTGCACAACCTACTCGAGATCCTGTCAATATACAAATTTCATCACAATGGACACCAATTCATCCATATAAAAACCTTATATGCATTCATGAAAATGAATAATAACTATTATTCTAGACTTAATACAAGGTGAAAAGGCTTTTGACTGGAGCCAAAATACATATATAATCCTCTTAATACAACATCCTAGTCTAGCCTTATACTGCCACCTTCAAAAATATAAATCAAACTATACCGAGTGCTGCGGGTGATAGTGTAATCGATATCTCTAACTTTATGGGACCCTTAAGCTAGCCTGGCGATACTGAAAGAAGAGGGAAAGAAAAGAGAGTAAGCATGAAGCTTAGTAAGTTCCATATGAATAAATATACAACATCAATCCCACATTTGCCATCCTCCTTACAGCTCAAAAGTAAACATAACTTAACTTACTCATTATCATCTACTCGAATCTCATTTTCTAAATTATTCTTGTTACTCATGCTTATCATATAGGTACGTGGAACACTCACAATATGATCATCTTTTCTTTTTATCAAAATTGAACTATAAATTTCACCATCAAACTGTTTGGAATACTACTAGATATTCTATGAACCTTCAACATGGGATACATTGCCGATGCCATGTCCCAGACATGGTCTTACACTAGCTCTCATATAAGCATGCTGATGCATGTCCCAGACATGTCTTACACTAGCATAACTCTTAGCCGATGCGTGTCCCAAACACGTCTTACACTAGCTTTTTCTGTTGAGGACGATGCATGTCCCAGACATGTCTTACACTAGCACTACACTAGCACAACTCTTAGCCGATGCATGTCCCAGACACGTCGTACACTAGCTATCTCTGTTGAGGCCGATGCATGTCCTAGACATGTCCTACACTAGCTCTCAAATCACCCAATGTCTTGGCACGAATATCCATTTTATATCCTAAGGTTTCAACAGGATATTTCTACTATCTCAAATATTACAAGGCATTCTCAATTTATAACTTAACAACTCATACAATATCAATTCAATGACAATATGAATACAAGTATTAACAGTGTAGTTGTATTATTTACATACAACTTACCTTGGATTACAAAAAGTGCTTGACTAGACGGTTTAATCAGATTGCTTGGCTTTGCCTCGGTCTAGGCTCAATATTGGTAAATCTTGTGCTATATTAACAATATACATCCATTTAGTCACTAAACACAATTAAGCATTCATAAATTGACAACTTTTGTAAAATGACCATTTTGCCCCTAGGCCTTGGCAAAACGACCATTTTACCCCTATGCCCGAAAATCAATTTTTATCGAATGTCTTCGTATTTCTAGCCTAGCTAAACTCTTTTTACTACTAGAGTAATCCCAAATTCTCACTATTTCACCCACTTACTGTAACACCCCATACTCGTGACCGTCGCCGGTGTCGGACACGAGGGGTTAACGGGCCAAATCCTCTCAAGGTACCAACCAATTTGGCATTTCCAGACAGGCTGGAAAACTGCGTCACTGTCGCCTTAAAAACCATATCTCGAGTTCCAAAACTCGGAAACTGATTCCGTAAATTTTCCTTGAATTTAGACTCATATATCCATCCATGGATTTATTTCTAGAATTTTTGGTCGGGCCAATTGGTACAGTTTATTAGTTAAAGTCACCCATGTTACAGGGGTCGACTACACTGACCTTTGCGCGTTACAACTTGAATATCATCTCGTGCAGAGCTCTAATGCTCATGCCGTTTGTTTCTAATGAAACTAGACTCAAAGGGAAATCTATTAATATAAGGCATGACTTCTAATTGTTTCTGGATAATTTATGGTAAATTTGCAAAGTCGCGACAGGGGACCCAGAAACCGTTCTGGCCCTGTCTCACGAGAACTTTAATATTTCTCAGTATACTTCTCATATGGTCGTTTCGTTTCGTCCATATAAAAATAGATTCATCAAGGTTAAATTTCATAATTTACTCACTATTTAATTCTACTTCTACTATTTTTAGTGATTTTTCAATCTCATCTCACTGCTGCTGTCCGCAACAGTTACTGCAGTAGACTATGCCAATTTCATGAATCTTTCCTTGGCCTTAATCATCCATCATACATGACATAAATTATGGCCACCTTATCAAAATTTAAAGTTTCTAAGACTCGTGGCTATAGGTTCTAGCATCCCACTCGACGATCAGATAGGCCATTTTCATATGGCTTAAAGTTTACAACCCACAGTTCAACAAAATATAATAGCCTATACATGCCAAATGTTCTTCAACAACGAAGACAATACCAAAAGATTTCAGCCGGTGTGATGACTTCAACGACGGTTCCGATCATGCAAACAATACGAGTCCGAGAGACCTAAAATGGGTGACAAGAAAACACCGAGTGAGTTTATAACTCAGTAAGTCATAAGCATTCATCAATCCACTGATAAAGTTACTACAACATGAACAATAAACGAGGCTAGGTACTCATCCATGTCGAGTCTATACCATAATTCCTCGGACCTTTCGGTCCAATCTCATACCAAGTCATACATCCACATTTCATATTCTACACAACAAGATATTTGAAGCATTTTCACACACTAGCTCATTTCCACCACAATCATACAATTCCAATCATCACATAAATTTAAGGCTTACCAAATTCAACCCCGAGCATGAACGTATTTTCTATTCGTCATGAGCTCAAGGTACTTACCCGATCCGCTGTCCATACTCAATTCGATGGAGACACACCTCCATATATATAGAGTACGCACACAAAGTGCTTAATACTCAATTTCGCACACTTAGTGCCACGCGATTTAAGCCCGCACATAGTGCCATACCCTTCGAGCTCGCACACCCAAAGGTCAGTATTTTTTTTCCAGCATGCACACTTAGTGCCATATATTTCCAGCATGCACACTTAGTGCCATATATTTCCAGCACGCACACTTAGTGCCAATCTCGTCACCGTACACACGTATTGCCCGCACACTTAGTGCCGAAAGCAAACTTTCTACACATTTCACTATTTCTTTTACATTCAACAATTGTCAACCTCATTACCACCCTTTTATGTCTAATTGTCTAAATGAGATTATCAACATGCCTATCTATAGCCGAATGTGCTAAAATTGATCTAACATCACCTACACACTTGATTAAATGGCCGAATACCCATACTATCAATTATGGCATCATTTTTTTTTTTATTCTTTCAAACACTTAGTTTTCCTCCCATGAACACTTGGCCGAATTTCTTTTCTCTTCTAGCATAGCTTCACACCTATTTGTAACATCCTATGAATCCACATACATCACATTTCTACATAAATTTCTTTTACTTTTCTTCTACTTCCATTCACAACATCAAAGACACCATACACATATATCATTACTAAGCTTGACACTTAGCATGCAAATGACATCCACACAAACCCACCTTAGCGAAACTTAACTCATCTTCATGCCTCACCACCACAACATCAAATATCAAACATCAATGATACCAAGAAGACAACACCCATGGCGAATATCATCCCCATTTCATGGTAAAGGTTTAGACCATGGGTTAGGTGGGATTCAAACTATCAACTAAAACATGCATGAGTCTCATGGATAACATCAACATACCTTAGTCTAGCAAACTCCCATGGCTGATTTTCTCAAGCTTCCCCCTTTCTTCTTAGTACATTCGCCAAGCAAGGAGAAAATGAGAGAATGAACACTTTTTTTTCTTTTCTTTGTTTTTCTTCATATTCTCTTTTTTTTCATTTCTTTATTCTTCCTACATAATCCACTAACTAAACATGTTGGCAACATGTTTCCACTCATAGCATGGCCGCCATCATGCTTCATTTTGGCTAATTTGACATGCAAGGACAACACTTTCCCACATGTATTAATAGGCCACCTTACATTTGCCTAGCACATTTCTAAATTTTCTCACATAAGTCCTATTTGATAAAAATTCACTTACAATTAACAAAATCCAGACATGAAATTTTCACACATGCATATATGCATATAATGAGCATCAATTATGATGGTTAATTATTATTATGACTCGGTTTAGTGGTCCCGAAACCACTTTCCGACTAGGGTCAATTTTGGGCTGTCACACTTACCACCTATTTTGCAACTTATGCAAAATAGTCCCTTTAGGTGTTTCCATACTAACACCTTTCACAAAGGTTGTTCATAAGAAACCCAAGACTCATTTTCTTCCATTAAAACTCAGCAAACCTCATAAATATTTTCTTCCATTAAGGGTCTTAAAAATGCAAAAATCTTTAACAAAGGGTATGAAAATCACTTACTTCTAGAGATGATAAGTTGCTGCCAATTTCAAGCTTCAAAACCCTCCTATGGCTCGTAAAAATCGGTGAAAGAGAAGAAAAATAAAGAAGAAATGGCCTTTGTTTTGTTTAATATAAAACTAGTCAAAATTGATGACCTCACCCTCACCTAATTTTTACCTTCTCTCCAATGTGTCTCCCCATGGCCGGCCAAGCCAATGCACAAGGGTCTAGTTGCCCTTTAAATACTTCTAATTTCAATTCTTTAGCTACTTGGAACCATTGGGGTACTAAAATGTAACTTTTTCCTTTTATGCGATTTAGTCCTTTTTCGTAATCGGGCTTGAAAACATTAAAATTAACTCACCAAATTTTTCATGCAGAAATATAATCGTAGTATAACCTCATAAAAATAATAAAAATAATTTTTCTAACTTCAGATTTGTGGTCCCGAGACCACTGTTCTGACTAGGCCCTAAATCCGATTGTTACAGATGATGTTAAGAACACAAGGCTGAGTAACATTGTAAGCAAGGATAGACCACCTAGAAACACGGGAAATGTGAGTGGTAGTCAGAAAGTGACTAAAGACTCTGCTGTGAGGTCTGAGGTGAGAGCACCTACTAAAGGCCACGCTAGTTGCGCTCACAAAGAAGTGTCATCTCCAGATGTTATCACTGGTACTTTTACTCTCTATGATACTAAAGTTATTGCATTGATAGATCTAGGATCAATCTCATTCATATGTATGCGAAAATTTAGTATCCAATAAGACTTTGCTTGTGGAGTTTAATGAATTTGTAATTAGAGTATCGAACCTGTAACACCCCTAACCCGTATCCGTAGCCGAACTAGGGTTAAAGGCCATTTGCAAGGCCAAATTGCCACCCATTAAGGGTCCTCCCAACAAGCATAAAACCAAAAACATTTTATACCAAATTCTCAACCATTTCACAACCAAAACATATATCTTTCATGCCATAACATTATTCATCAATTTCATACTCAATATACAAACCAAAACATACCAATTGCTAAGCCAAAATAATACCAGAACATAGATTTCATAATCTCTAATCACATAACTAAATCTCATGCCAAAACCTTACCAAATTTTATAATAGGCACAAATCAAAACTTACCAAATTGACCAATTCTTTTGGCCATTCATGAACATATCATATTGATCATATTACATCACATGTATAGTTAGACTCACATACGCTATGTTAGTCCTAGAATCAACTAAACCGTAGCTCTGATAGCAACCAAATGTAACACCCTTAACTCATATCTGTTGCCAAACTAGGGTTAAAGGCGTTACCAGATAAATTGGAACATTTTACTAACAATTCATATACATCATCCACAGTTATATTCAAACATTACCATAAAGTCCCTTATATAGGTCATCGAGGCCTTAAGCATGCATTAAAATGGGGTCAGGATTAAACCGAGCTAATACAAAATTTTTCAAAACTTGAACATTTTTAAAGCTGTACAGGTCACACGCCCGTGTGAACAAGCCGCGCACTTTACACATGTAACACCCTGAACCCGAGACCATCGCCGGTGTCGGACACGAGGGGTTAACAAGCCAAGTTCACATGTTTTGCCCACCAATTTGACATTTCCAGTCAGGCTGGAAAACTGCGTCACCGTCGCCTTAAAAAATCATATCTCGAGTTTCAAAACTCGGAAACTGGTTTCATAAATTTTCCCTGCATTTAGACTCATATATCCATCCATGTATTTATTTCTAGAATTTTTGGTCGGGCCAATTAGTACAGTTTATTAGTTAAAGTCACCCATGTTACAGGGATCGACTGCTCTGACCTTCGCGCGTTATAACTTGAATATCTCTCTGTACAGGGATTTAATACTGGTACCGTTTATTTCTAATGAAACTAGACTCAAAATGGAATCTGTACATATAAGGCACGACTCCTAATTCTTTCTGGATAATTTATAGTAAATTTTTAAAGTTGCGACAGGGGACCCAGAAACCGTTCTGGCCCTGTCTCACAATAGCTTTAATATCTCTTAACATGTAACTCCTATGACCATTTCGTTTCTTCCATATGAAAATAGACTCATCAAGGTTCATTTACATAGCTTATTCACTATTTAATACCATTCCTACAAATTTTAGTGATTTTTCACATTCACGTCACTGCAGCTGGCAGCATCTGTCTTTAAGGTAGGTCTTACCTATTTTGTAGTCTCCATGAACCAACTAGTCTTGCCATACATAGGTTCATATATGATCATTTTAACCATACCAATGGCTGATCATGTGACCAACACTCCCATTTCCAATCCATAATCACATCATGACACCATATATATACATACAAACCAAAAATAGTCCAAGTTCATGCTTCCTTTTACGAGCCATTTTCGCATGGCCGTATACATATACATCACCACATTTTTAAACCAACAAGGGTAGTCCTATACATGCAATTTCAAAGTTCAACCAAAATTTATACCAAAATAGAGGCGTTGATAGTGTGGATGACTTTGACTTTATTGATCCCGAATCCGATTGCTATCGATAAATCTATAAAAAGAGAGCCAAAGCAACTGGGTAAGCATTTTATGCTTAGTAAGTCTCAAGGAATATAATCAACTCTAATTACAGCAATACATTCACATAGCCAAATGCATCATTTCATTAATACACATTCTTACTTCACACTTCATCATTATATACTTTCACAAAGTATCAATCAATTCAATAACTGAAATTCATTAGTTGATTGAGCGAATGTTGCTCAAACATGTCGACTTTCCAATGCACATATAAACGTACCTTATTCTTTGGGCTTCTCGAGTGTACTAATTGAATTTATTACAGCAACCAACACTCACCTCCAGCCCAAGATTCTTCGGAATATAACCGGATATAAGCATGTGCACAAATGCCTTCGGGTCTTAGCCCGGATAGAATGACTCGCACGAATGCCTTCGGGTCTTAGCCCGGATATAGCCACTAGCACAATTGCCTTCGGGTCTTAACCCGGATATAATTTCCAGCATTATTGTCTTCGGGGCTTAGCCCGGATATCATTCAATTTCTCATGCACACATACATCAATAATCATTGGACATACATATTTCATTTTCGTTACTAAGGCTCAAACACAATTATAATCACTAGCATAATCGCCTTCGGGACTTAGCCCGGGTATTATTCGGATACTCATACACACATAAATCAATAATCAATACATCCATATTTCATTCCACATAATTCAAGTAAGGTCACTTCTTGAGGACTTACCTCGGATGTTGTCGAACGGCTTTTACGGCTATTCGATCACTTTTTCCTTCCCCTTGTCCAATTGTGGCCCTCTTAGCTCTTGAGCTAATTCAAACAAATTCAATTTATTAAAACCTCATTGTGCTAGCTTATGGCCGAATATGACAAGGAGTTTAAATGGTCATATGGCCACTCTTTAGCTTGAATACACAATGGTCATGCACATTTTATACTACCTAAAGCAATTCAATACAATTTATTCGAGCATCAAGGAAAAGCTAAGGCCTTCAATAGGCTACCCAAGGCCGAATATTCATGTACATGTTGAGGCCATTTATGCACTTAATACCTCACAAAAACAGCATGCAATTTACTAGTTAATGCTTTGCATATTGTAGCTCAAAACTTATAATATAGCATCAAGCACTCATATGTGTGCTAGGCCGAATGTGCTTGCAATTTCACAATCATTCTTCAACATCTTCTTCTTTAAACAAACATATTCATCACTTAGTTCATAAACAAAACATCATGTGCAAACGTATATATACATATATGAGCATGGCCGAATTTCAAGGTGTCCATAGCCATCCAAAACACAAATTTTAACTAAATGCAAGAAGCATGAACCATGCTCATGAATGCATCATGGCCGAATATGACAATCATGCTCCTTTTCAACTTCAATCATGATTAAACAAAAAGAAAACTCAAAATCTTACTCAAGAGTAGACAATCCATCATTGCATGCATCATCATCAAGCTTCACACTTAGCATGCAATGGCTTTATCACCATAACAACTTTGGCCAAATACCATTTCCATGGCATAACAAAGATTTGAGCCATGGCTAACATGCACATCAAGTTAGCAACCAAAACATGCATGAAACTCCCAACACAACCTCGTACATACCTTAATCTTGATGCAATTTAGCCAAATCTCCTTCTAGATCTCTTCTAAACCAAGCATGAAGCAAAAATCCTCCCCCTTTTTCCTTAGTATTTTCGGCCAAGAAGTGAAAATGGATGAACAAAAATTTCTCCTCTCTTTTCCTCTACTCACGGCAACAAGGGGCATCCAAGCTCATCTTTCTCTTTTTTTTTTTTCATTTTTTATGCTTATTTTTATTATAATACTTCCTACATAACTCACTAGCCAAACATGTTGGAAATATGTTTTCCCTTGCCCATCATACCCACCTTGGCCGGCCATTATAGTCAAAATTGGGGAATTTGACATGCAAGGACAACATTTCCTAGTGTGCATCAATAGGCCACTTCAACATTTGCCTATCTCATTTCTAAGTTTTCTCACACAAGTCCTTTCTAGTGAAATTCACTTTTATATCACTAAATCAATCATCATAAAATGTCATACATGAGCACACACATATTATAGGTATCAAAATAAATTTTTAATTATTTTTATGCCTCGGTTTTGTGGTCCCGAAACCACATTCCGACTAGGGTCAATTTTGGGCTGTCACAACTCTCCCCCACTTAAGAAATTTTCGTCCCCGAAAATCTTACCGGTAAATAGGTTTGGATATCGCTCTTTCATAGAGTTCTCGGTCTCCCAAGTAGCTTCTTCTATCCGTGCTTGAGCCATAACACTTTCACCAGTGAACCCGCTTGTTTCGCAACTCTTTCACTTCTCGTGATAGGATACGAATCGGTTCTTCCTCATAAGTCATATTAGCTTGAATTTCAATTTCTGATGGACTAATCACGTGCGATGGATCGGATCTATAGCGTCGAAGCATCGAAACGTGAAAGACATCGTGAACCTTTTGAGTTCGGGGCAAAATCAAACGATATGCCATCGGACCGACTCGCTTCGGATATCTCATATGGCCCAATGAACCTCGGGCTCAGCTTGCCCTTACGGCCGAATCGAGTATCTTTTTCCAAGGCGATACCTTGAGAAACACTTTATCACCCACCGATACTCGATATCCTTACGCTTCAGATCCGCTGCACGACTTCTCGACGATCGGAGGCTATCTTCGACTTTCACGGATTACTTTCACTTTCATTCAGCATCTCTAATCAAATCCACCGAAAATCTTGCTTTCATCGAGCTCGGTCCAAAACAATGGTGTACGGCATTTACGACCGCATAAGGCCTCGTAGGGTGCCATCTTAATACTTGATTGAAAGTTGTTGTTGTAGCGAATTCAATCAATGGCAAATACCGTCCCATGAACCACTAAACTCGAGGACGCAACATCTTAACATATCCTCAAGTATCTCGAATTATCCGCTCGGATTGACCATCGGTTTGGGGTGAAAGGCGGTCTTTGAAATGCAACTTGGTACCCAAAGCTTCTTGCAACTTTTTCCAAAATCGCGAGGTAAATCTCGGATCTCTATCCGACACGATGGAAATAGGCACCCGTGGAATCTCACAATCGAGAACGTACAATTTGGCTAATTTGTCCATTGAAAAATCCGTGCGTCGACGGGGACAAAGTGAGCCGACTTAGTCAATCTATCTACCACGACCCAAACCGCATCCTTCTTACTTGCGACAATAGCGATCCGGATACAAAGTCCATTGTGACTCGATCCCATTTCCACTCGGGTATCGTGGATCGGTGAAGTAATCTCAAGGCACCGATGTTCGCTTTCACTTGTTGACATATTAAACATCTCAAACAAAGTCGAGATGTCTCGTTTCATACCATGCCACCAAAACCGACGTTTCAAATCGTTGTACATCTTCGTACTCCCCGGGTGGATTGCCATTCGGCTACAATGGGCTTCATTCAGAATTATTGAAATGAGTTCCGAATTCTTTGGAACACACAGACGACCTTTGAACCTCAAACAATCGTCATAATCGATTTGAAACTCCGAGTCCTTGTTCAGAACACACTCAGCCCGTTTTGCAGCCAACTCGTCGTCGACTTTCTGAGCTTCTCGAATTTGATGTGTCAATAAGGGTTTGGCTTTCAATTCAGCCACTAACACACTGTTGGATCGAACAGACAAGTGCACATTCATCGCTCGTAAAGTGAATAATGATTTACGACTCAAGGCATCCGCAACCACATTCGCCTTTCCCGGGTGATAGTCAATGACCAGCTCATAATCCTTTAACAGCTCGAGCCAACGTCTTTGTCGCAGATTTAAGTCTCTTTGGGTCATCAAATATTTGAGACTTTTGTGATCCGAGTACACATGGCACCTTTCACCAAATAAGTAATGTCACCAAATCTTTAAGGCGAATACGATGGCGGCCAATTCGAGATCATGGGTCGGATAATTTTTCTCGTGTGGCTTTAATTGCCTCGACGCATAGGCCACAACTCGACCTTCTTGCATCAATACACAACCTAACCCAAGTAGGGAGGCGTCGCTATAGATGACAAACTCTTTGCCGGACTCGGGTTGCACTAGAATTGGGGCTTCAGTCAAATAAGTTTTCATTGATCGAAACTTTTTGGCATTTCTCATCCATTCGAACTTAACATCCTTTTGGAGTAGCCGTCATCGGCGTGGCTATCGTTGAGAAGCCTTTTACAAATCGTCGGTAATAACAAGCAAGCCCCAAAAGCTCGAACCTCAATTAATATTTCTGAGGCTTCCAATTAAGTATGGCTGAAATTTTATTTGGTCGACTCGAATACCGATGCAGATACCACATGACCCAAGAAGCTAACCTCTTAACCGAACTCATACTTCTTGAACTTAGCATATAATTGCTTATCCCGTAAGATTTGCAAGACTAACCGCAGGTGTTCAAAGATGTTCGGTCTCATTTCTTGAATAGACCATAATGTCATCAATGAACACGACTACGAATCGATCCAAATATGGTCGAAGATCCGATTCATTAAATCCATAAATACCGAGGGCATTAGTGAGCCCAAACGGCATCACTAGGAACTCATAGTGACCATATCTCGCTCAAGGCGTCTTGGGTACGTCCGAATCTCGGATTCGCAATTGATAATAGCCCGATCTCAAATCTATTTTGAGAACACCGAGGCTCCCTTCATTGATCGAACAAGTCATCGATACGTGGTAACGGATATTTGTTCTTTATCGTCGCTTTATTAAGCTGACGATAGTCGATGCACAGCCGCATGGTTCCATCCTTCTTTTTCACAAACAACACTGGCGCACCCCAAGGCGAACAACTCGGGCGAGCAAAACCTCTATCCACCAATTCTTGCAACTGAGCTTTCAACTCCTTTAATTCCGTTGGTGCCATACGATACGGAGCTATCGAAATTGGAGTGGTACCAGGTACCAATTCGATGCCAAATTCTATTTCCCAAACAGTGGTAAACCCGGCAATTCTTCGGAAAACATCCGGTATTCACAAACCAACGACACTGATTCGGGTTTCTTTTTCGATTCCTTGTCATCGAAGCACGACGCAAGGTACGCCGCACCCTTTTCTTACATATTTTGGGCCAACATCGGCGATATTACAATTGGGAACCCTTTAAGTCCGTAGACTCAACCCGAATTATTTCATTATTCGCGCACCTCAAATCGATAGTCTTGCTCTTGCAATTTACAACCGCATCGTGCATGGTCAACCAATACAAACCGAGAATAATGTCGAACTCATCGAACGGCAAAAGCATCAAGTCCGCCATAAAACAAGAACCTCGGAACACTAGGGGACTTTTCTTGCACACTTTGTTGACAAGCACGTAATGACCCAAGGGGTTTGACACCCGAATTACAAACTCAGTAGACTCAATAGGCAAAGTCTTACTGGATGCTAAGGTTTCACATATATATGAATGAGTAGAACTAGGGTCAATCAAAGCAATCACATTTGTATTGAAAAGAGTGAAAGTACCGGTAATGACATCTGGAGAGGCAGCATCCTCACGTGCGCGTATGGCATAAGTCCTTGCAGGAGCACGAGCCTCAGATCTGATGGTAGCATCTCTAGATCCTCTCTGACCGCCACTGACATTGCCCATATTTCTAGGTGGCCTACCTCGAGCAGTGGTAGCACCCGGGTTTCCACTCTGACTTACATTCTGTTCATGCATCCTCGGGCAATCCTTCATAAAGTGGTCGGCCGACCCACACTTATAGCGAGGAGCGATCACGAAACCAACAGCTCCCGAATGCCATTTGCCACAATGTGGACACTCCGCCTCTCTCGCGATCATTTCCACCACTGGCGATCGAAGTGACTCGTGTGGTCACAGGGGGTCGATCGTGTCCTCGTCTAGAAAAGCCCGAAACACCTCTAGACCGGCTCGCATCATCTCGAAATCTCTTCGATGCTTGTTGAAGAGACTTTCCTGAGGACCTCTTTCGGAATTCTCCAGTTCCCACATCAGCTTTTTGTTTCTCCTTTCTAAGCTCTTTGCTTTACAAGCTCGCTCAACAAGTACTACGAACTCTCATATCTCGAGAATGCCAACGAACATCCTTATATCATCATTCAGCCCATCCTCGAGCGTTTACACATAATGGCTTGGACGAAATGCATTCTCGCGCATCGGCTAAGCCTCACAAATTTTCGTTCAGTAGTCGAGAATCGACATAGAACCTTGCTTAAGGTCAAGGAATTCCCTTCGCTTTTGGTCGATGAATCTCGATCGATATACTTTTTTGAACTCGGTTTGAAAGAATTCCCAAGTCACTTGCTCTCTAGGTACCACGAAGTCGAGTACTCCACCAATAGTAGGCGGACTCACGTAGCAAGGAGATGGTACACTTTAAGCACTCATCGGTGTACAGGATAGCTCATCGAGCACCGGATAGTGTTATCCAACCAAAATTCAGCTCGCTTCGGCATCATCATCATCCGTAGCCTTAAATTCAGTGGCCCCATGTTTTGAATCCTATCGATCGGGGCTTACTTGACCTTATTTGGTCGATCACGGAGGTATTGCAAAAGTCTTGGGGTTGCATTTGTCGGGAATGGAGGTTGTGGAATGTACCGTGTTAGTTCGAATGTATTGATTAAACCATTCGTTCATCACACTATAAAAGGCTTGCCTAGCCTCGTCATTCGGATTGTTGGCCATAGGTTGAGAGTCCCGGCGCTGTCCCTTGCACGGAGCAAGCGCCACACTCTCCACATCATCAGCTATCGCTTCGGTTGGGATCGGGATCCATTGCTATAAACAAACACAAAGTCAAATTGTCGAAATCACCACACTATCGAGTTATCATTTAATGGCAAGTATAGCTAGACCCCAAACACATCACGGTAGTCCTAGAATCGACTAAACCGTGGCTCGATACCAATAAAATTGTAACACCCCGAACTCGAGACCATCGCCGTGTTCGGACACGAGGGGTTAACAAGCCAAGTTCACATGTTTTGCCCACCAATTTGACATTTCCAGTCAGGGTGGAAAACTGCGTCACCATCGCCTTAAAAAATCATATCTCGAGTTTCAAAACTCGGAAACTGGTTTTGTAAATTTTCCCTGAATTTAGACTCATATATCCATCCATGGATTTATTTCTAGAATTTTTGGTCGGGCCAATTAGTACAGTTTATTAGTTAAAGTCACCATTGTTACAGGGATCGACTGCTCTGACATTCACGCGTTATAACTTGAATATCTCTCTGTACAGGGCTTTAATACTGGTGCTGTTTGTTTCTAATGAAACTAGACTCAAAATGGAATCTGTACATATAAGGTACGACTCCTAATTATTTCTGTATAATTTATAGTAAATTTTTAAAGTTGCGACAGGGGACCCAGAAACCATTCTGGCCCTGTCTCACAATAGCTTGAATATCTCTTAACATGTAACTCCTATGACCATTTCGTTTCTTCCATATGAAAATAGACTCATCAAGGTTCATTTAAATAGCTTATTCACTATTTAATACCATTCCTACAAATTTTGGTGATTTTTCACATTCACGTCACTGCAGCTGGCAGCATCTGTTCTTAAGGTAGGTCTTACCTATTTTGTAGTCTCCATGAACCAACTAGTCTTGCCATACATAGGTTCATATATGATCATTTTAACCATACCAATGGCTGATCATGTGACCAACACTCCCATTTCCAATCCATAATCACATCATGACACCATATATATACATACAAACCAAAAATAGTCCAAGTTCATGCTTCCTTTTACGAGCCATTTTCGCATGGCCGTATACATATACATCACCACATTTTTAAACCAACAAGGGGTAGTCCTATACATGCCATTTCAAAGTTCAACCAAAAATTTATACCAAAATAGATGCGTTGATAGTGTGTATGACTTTGACTTTATTGATCCCGAATCCGATTGCTATCGAGCGAAATCTATAAAACAGAGAGCCAAAGCAACTGGGTAAGCATTTTTATGCTTAGTAAGTCTCAAGGAATATAATCAACTCTAATTACAGCAATACATTCACATAGCCAAATGCATCATTTCATTAATACACATTCTTACTTCACACTTCATCATTATATACTTTCACAAAGTATCAATCAATTCAATAACTGAAATTCATTAGTCGATTGAGCGAATGTTGCTCAAACATGTCGACTTTCAATGCACATATAAACGTACCTTATTCTTTGGGCTTCTCGAGTGTACTAATTGAATTTATTACAGCAACCAACACTCACCTCCAGCCCAAGATTCTTGAATATAACCGGATATAAGCATGTGCACAAATGCCTTGGTCTTAGCCGGATAGAATGACTCGCACGAATGCCTTGGTCTTAGCCGGATATAGCCACTAGCACAATTGCCTTGGTCTTAACCCGGATATAATTTCAGCATTATTGTCTTGGGCTTAGCCGGATATCATTCAATTTCTCATGCACACATACATCAATAATCATTGGACATACATATTTCATTTTCGTTACTAAGGCTCAAACACAATTATAATCACTAGCATAATCGCCTTCGGGACTTAGCCCGGGTATTATTCGGATACTCATACACACATAAATCAATAATCAATACATCCATATTTCATTCCACATAATTCAAGTAAGGTCACTTCTTGAGGACTTACCTCGGATGTTGTCGAACGGCTTTTACGGCTATTCGATCACTTTTTCCTTCCCCTTGTCCAATTGTGGCCCTCTTAGCTCTTGAGCTAATTCAAACAAATTCAATTTATTAAAACCTCATTGTGCTAGCTTATGGCCGAATATGACAAGGAGTTTAAATGGTCATATGGCCACTCTTTAGCTTGAATACACAATGGTCATGCACATTTTATACTACCTAAAGCAATTCAATACAATTTATTCGAGCATCAAGGAAAAGCTAAGGCCTTCAATAGGCTACCCAAGGCCGAATATTCATGTACATGTTGAGGCCAATTATGCACTTAATACCTCACAAAAACAGCATGCAATTTACTAGTTAATGCTTTGCATATTGTAGCTCAAAACTTATAATATAGCATCAAGCACTCATATGTGTGCTAGGCCGAATGTGCTTGCAATTTCACAATCATTCTTCAACATCTTCTTCTTTAAACAAACATATTCATCACTTAGTTCATAACCAAAACATCATGTGCAAACGTATATATACATATATGAGCATGGCGAATTTCAAGGTGTCCATAGCCATCCAAAACACAAATTTTAACTAACATGCAAGAAGCATGAACCATGCTCATGAATGCATCATGGCCGAATATGACAATCATGCTCCTTTTCAACTTCAATCATGATTAAACAAAAAGAAAACTCAAAATCTTACTCAAGAGTAGACAATCCATCATTGCATGCATCATCATCAAGCTTCACACTTAGCATGCAATGGCTTTATCACCATAACAACTTTGGCCAAATACCATTTCCATGGCATAACAAAGATTTGAGCCATGGCTAACATGCACATCAAGTTAGCAACCAAAACATGCATGAAACTCCCAACACAACCTCATACATACCTTAATCTTGATGCAATTTAGCCAAATCTCCTTCTAGATCTCTTCTAAACCAAGCATGAAGCAAAAATCCTCCCCTTTTCCTTAGTATTTTCGGCCAAGAAGTGAAAATGGATGAACAAAATTTCTCCTCTCTTTTCCTCTACTCACGGCAACAAGGGCATCCAAGCTCATCTTTCTCTTTTTTTTTTCATTTTTTATGCTTATTTTTATTATAATACTTCCTACATAACTCACTAGCCAAACATGTTGGAAACATGTTTTCCCTTGCCCATCATACCCACCTTGGCCGGCCATTGTAGTCAAATTTGGGGAATTTGACATGCAAGGAGAACATTTCCCAGTGTGCATCAATAGGCCACTTCAACATTTGCCTATCTCATTTCTAAGTTTTCTCACACAAGTCCTTTCTAGTGAAATTCACTTTTATATCACTAAATCAATCATCATAAAATGTCATACATGAGCACACACATATTATAGGTATCAAAATAAATTTTTAATTATTTTTATGCCTCGGTTTTGTGGTCCCGAAACCACATTCCGACTAGGGTCAATTTTGGGCTGTCACAACACACCTTTAGACACGCCCATGTGTCTAGGCCATGTCAAAATAGGGCATACATACGGACTTGTCCACACGGCCACAAGACACGCTCGTGTGCCAGGCCATGTGAAAATTAGGGAGGCTATTGTCTTGGTCACTTGACCTAGCGCACGCAAGGCCCTCAAGCAACATGACTGAGACACACGGTTGTGTCCCTACTCGTGTGGAAAAAAATATGCCATTTGCAAGGCCAAATTGCCACCCATTAAGGGTCATCCCTATAAGCATAAAACCAAAGACATTTTATACCAAATTCTCAACTATTTCACAACCAAAACATGCATCTTTCATGCCATAACATTATTCATCAATTTCATACTCAATATACAAACCAAAACATACCAATTCCTAAGCCAAAATCATACCAAAATAGAGATTTCATAATCTCTAATCACACAATTAAATCTCAAGCCAAAACCTTACTAAATTCTATAATAGGCACAAATCAAAACTTACCAAATTGACCAATTCTTTTGGCCATTCATGAACATATCATATTGATCATATTACATCACATTTCATATACCAAAATCAAACCATATTCACAACCAAAACTTAGCCATATCACATGGAAAAATATACACATATCATAAAACATAATCTAAGTACTTCTAGCCTATACATGCCATACTTCAATATATATATTTTCAAAAGGTACCAAAGTATAATTCGATAGTGTGGTGATGATCCTCGATGATCTCTGAGCTTTTGGAAACTTCAATATCTATAAAACAGTTGAAAAACACACAGAGTAAGCTTTCAAAAGCTTAGTAAGCCATATACAAATAAACTTATCATTCACAACATGAAAGCATCATCAAATTACATATACTCCATGGCCAAATACTACCTCAAACTATATAGTTTATATACATTTCACATATATAACATATTTTCTCATATATATAACACATATCATCACTTGTACATATACTTACCTTTTATTCTCAAACATAGTATACATTTTGAACGTACCTGAATCAGATACGCATCTCATATTATCAATCATTTCTCAGAATGCCCATTGAACCATTTAGAATCACAAGGATACATGGATAGCTCAGAAAGCTCGTACAATGCCAATGTCTCAGACGTGGTTTTACATGTAATCAAATATCGATTCCACTGTCCCAGACACGGTCTTACATGAAATCAAATACGATGCTAACATCCCAAACGTGGTCTTACATGTAAATCATAAGTCGATGCCAATGTCCCAGACCTGGTCTTACACGAGAACACATATCGGATCGTATGTCATGACATATGTATCCTAACTATTCCTAAGGTTCGTATGGGGCTTTTTAGATGTCAGAACTTTGTCGATACTTTCTCGGATGTCTCATATTTCTCAAATCATATAACCATTCATCATAGTTCAATAGCATATAATCGATAGTAATTCAATTCAAAACACATTTCTTTTGTATATAGACTTAGCTCGTACTGATTCGAATAGATGGAATCGGCTACTCGATGACTTTCAACTTTCCCCGATCTAATTTCGTTTTATTTAGTTCCTGATCTATATAAATTCAAATTTAACTCTTTTATTCACCAAATCATTCAAATCAATCCAAAAACACATATTTAGGGCATTTTGCAAATTAACCTTCACATTTTCACATTTTTCCATCTTAGTCCCTAATTCACAAAATCACAAAATACACAAAATTTCCTTACACATATGCTTAGCCGAATTTTCATAGTATTCATATAAGCCCATATGTTTCATTTATTTCACATTTTAGTCCTTCAATTTCTCATTTTTATAATTTAACCTAAATTACTCAAATTCATCAAAAAATTCAAAGACAAAACATGTTAACCCAATACATATATTTCATTTTTCATCATTTAACAACACAAAACTCATAATGTCATCAATGGCTCAATTCAAAAAAATCAAAAAAATATGAAATTTAGACATGGGCTTTATAGAATATTAAACAACGATCACAAAAACATAAAATTATCAAAAACCGATCAAAACACATACTTTAATCAAAGGAAACAATGGCCGAACCCTAGCTTGAGTTTTCTCTTTTTTGCTTTGCTAATTTTGGCTATATGAAGACATAATGGCTTATTATCATACTTTGTTTTAATTATAATTCATTTAATAATTAGTTTACCATTTTTCCCTTACATTAAAACATTAATAAACCATTATATTAAGACCATTATTGTCCACTTACATGTTCAATGGTCAAATAACAACATAAGGACCTTACAAATATGAAGAAATAGCAATTTGACACTTTAACAAATAAAAGGCCACTTTTACATTTTACGCGATTAGGTCCTTTTATCAAATTAAGCACACAAACGATTAAATTTTCATGCGAAACTTTCACACCTATCAATTCACATATTATAAACACGAAAAATAATATTAAAATATTTTTTTGACTTGGATTTGTGGTCTCGAAACCACTATTCTGACTAGAGTCTAAACCAGACTATTACAACTCTCCCCTCTTAGGGATTTTCATCCCCGAAAATCTTACCGTTAAATAGATTTGGATATTGTTGTCTCATAGCATCTTCGGGCTCCCATGTAGCCTCTTCAACACCGTGTCGATGCCACATCACTTTTACTAACAAAATTTTATTATTTCTCAATTCTTTAATCTCACAAGCTAAGATATGGATCGATTCTTCTTCATAAGTCATATCAGACTGAATCTAAATCTCAGATCAAGAAATCACGTGTGATGGATCCGATCTACATCATTGAAGCATCGATACATGAAATACATTATGAATCTTTTCTAGTCCTGTTGGCAACAACAATCTATAAGCAACCGGTCAGTTATGTTCAGTAATCTCATACGACCCGGTGAACCTCGGACTCAATTTACCTTTTCTGCCAAATCGAAGTCCTTTCTTCCACGGAGATACTTTCAGAAACACTTTTTCACCGATCTCAAATTTAATTTCTTTCCGTTTCAGATCTGCATATGATTTCTGACGATCAGATGCTGCTTTCAGACTATATTGGATCACCTTTACTTTCTGTTCAGTCTCTTTTATCAAATCGACCCCGTGTATCTTATTCTCACTGAGCTCAGTCTAATACAAAGGTGTTTGACATCTACAACCATGTAAGACTTCGTATGGTGCCATTTTAATGCTCGATTGAAAACTGTTATTATAAGCGAATTCAATAAAAGGCAAATACTGTTCCCACGTACCTTCAAACTTAAGAATGCAAGATCTCAACATATCTTCTAAAATCTGAATAATTCGCTCGGATTGACCATCCGTTTGCGGGTGAAAAGCAGTACTGATGTGCAATTTCGTACCTAAAGTGTAATATCCTAAATTAGGACCTAATCAGAATAGTGGTTTCATGACCACAAATCTGAGGTAGAAAAATTTATTTTATTATCATTTTAAGGTCTATGGCATGATTGAATGATTGTGTGAAAATTTCGTTTAGAAATTTTATCGATAGAGGGTCCAATTTGATATTTAGGACTAAATTGCAAAAGTTGTAAAATATGTGTTCTAGTTCACAAAGGTATTAAGTACTTGTGAGTAATGGGTTTTTATTGTGGAGGTCCTTGTATAGTAATTAGACCATTATACTAGTTTGGACAAAAATACCTAAAGGAAGATAAAACACCATAGTTTTTAATTAAGGGCATTTTGGCCATTTAAGTTACTAAAATGAATTAAAAACAAAATTAAAAGCCAATTTTTGTCCATCTTCTTCATTAGGCCGAAATTTCAAGGGTTCTCCATAGCTAGGGTTTGTTTCAAGCTTCCAAGCTCCATAGTAAGTGATTCCAAGCCCCTGTTTTTAATGTTCTTTACGTTTTTAGAATCTCGGTAGCTCGATTTAGCTTATGCTAGCAATAATTCAACCTATGGTTCATATTTGGAAAAAACCCATAGGTGAAATTTGTGTATTTTGGTGTTTTATGATAGAATATGAGGTTTTAAATTATGCTAGACAACTTGTGCTACTCGATTTTAAGTTAAAATGAGTAAAAGGGCTTAATCGGTAAAAATACCTAATAGTCATAAGTACATGTTAGAGTGTGAATTTGATGTTTCTATAGAAGGGAAAAATGATCAGAAAATAGGAGGAGGTTTAATTTACGAGCCTTGGGGCAAAAGTGCAAATATGTAAAAATTTAGGGGCAAAATGGTAATTTTTCCAACATTCGTATTAGGGGCTATTTTGATGAAGGAACGTATTAAATAAATTAATTTGGCATTATAGATCAAGAGAAATGATATTCAAGTCGCAATCGAGGGAAAAACAAAGTTTACGAGGAATAGGCTCAATTGCTAATATTTTGTATCGAGGTAAGTTCATGTGTAAATAAGGTAACAAAATTTTTATTTTAAGTGATTTAATGTTATTTATATGACATGATACTTATTATTATGAAATATGATGTTTTGTAAATTATTATTTGGTGATATGCAAATTATGTGAACAACTTGATAAGTATGAGATGTTAGCAAGTATCGATTTCTATATCCCGGAGAAGGCGATTGAAATGTGTAATTGACAAGAATCCCATTTGAACCTTGAGAATAGATTAGGGGACAAGTGACATGTCACTAGGATGGTTGAGTTCCAAACTCGTTGAGTTGAGTCCAAGTTCGTGAGATGTAACTAGGCATCCAAACTCGTTGAGTTGAGTTCGAGTTCACTTATGGATGCGAACGCCCGAGCTCGTTGAGTTGAGTCCAAGTTCGTTTATGGGCGGGTTACATGGTAGCTTGGCTACATAAATTTCAAAAGCTATTGAACTTGTTTAGCTATGAGTATAGCACTTTTGTGCATATTATTTGTGTATCCAAAATCATATTTCGATGTGTTCAACGGGAGATCTCTAATAGAATAAGGAGAATGCCTAATATGAAGGTGACATGTTGGTAAGTGTGATGAATAAGAAAATTTGACAGGTATGTGTTTAAACCCTCGGGTTGAGAATTTAGTATGATGAAATTGTAGTAAGATATTAAATGCAAATGTAACATGAATGTCTTGGTGTTGTTTATGCAAGTAATGTTTATGTTGAATGGCATGATTATGTTACTTGTTATTTGCATGTGAACTTACTAAGCATTTATGCTTACTCCCTCCTTTTCCTTCATTGTAGTTTTGACAAGTTGGCTTGAGAATCGGGATAGGTCGAAGGCTCGTTCACACTATCCGAAGACCTAAATTGGTAAAATGGCTTGTATATTTTGAGTGTGGCATGTATAGCAATATACTCACTTTGTATAAATGATCATATGATATGGTTATGGTTTGGTAAGAAAAGGGTTTGTAAATGATTAGCTATTGGAATGGCTAATCAAGTTTCTATATGATAACATGTATGCTTTATGTCTTAACTAAACCATGAAAATCCTTGGAATGGTAAAATTGGCCATAAAATAGAGTCATACAGTAGCAGTGATGTAAATTTGAAAAATCACTAAAAATAGTAGAAATGGAATTAAATGATGAATAAGTTATGAAATTGAATCTTGATGAGTCTATTTTCATATAGATGGAACAAAATAGATAAATGAGTTATATTTTATGAGATATTTAAGTTTTAGTGGAATAGGGTCATAGTGGTCTCTGAATCCCCTGTTCTGAATTTAAAAGTTCACCAAAAATTGTAAAAAAATAATTAGAAGTTTTACTTTATATGTACAGATTCCTTATTGAGTCTGGTTTTATGAGAAACAAATGGTATAATCATTGAAACTCTGTACAGGGAGATATCTGATTCGTAATACACAGGGGTTAGAGTAGTTAAACCCTAAAATAGGGGAGACTTTAACTAATAAACTGTACTAATTGGCTCAACCAAAAATTCTAGAAAAAAATTAGTAGATAGATATATGAGTCTAGTTTCAGGGAAAATTTACGAATCTTAATATCAAGTTTCGGAACTCAAGATATGAATTTTGAAGCGACTATGACACAGTTAGCCAACTTGTTTGGAAATTTTTAATAATAAATTGTTCGAGCTGTTTAATTAATGAATTAAGTTTAGTAACACCTCAAGCTTGACTCTGGCGATGGTCTCGGGCGTGAGGGTGTTACATAAAGCATCTTGCAAACGCTTCCAAAATCACGATGTGAATCTCGAATCTCTATCTGACACAATAGATAATGGTACACCATGCAATCTCACACCATGCAATCTCACAATATCAGAAATGTATAACTTAGCTAACTTATCAAGTGATTAATCATATCGTACCAGAATAAAATGACCTAATTTCGTCAATCGGTCAACCACAACCCAAATAACATATTTCTTCTTCGGAGATAGGGGCAACCTCGAAATAAAATCTATTGTCACTCTATCCCATTTCCATTCCGGAGTCATAATCGGTTGTAACAAACCAGATCAGCTTTAACTTGCTGACAGATTAAACAATTAGAAACAAACTCAGAGATATCTCTTTTCATTCCAGACCACTAGTAATGCTGTTTCAAATCATTATACATTTTCGTATTACCCGGATAAATAGATAAACGACTATTGTGGGCTTTATTCAAAATCATCTGCATCAACGTTGGATTTCTCAGAACAAAAATTAGATCTTGGAATCTTAAACAATCATTATTATCAAAGCGAAATCCAGAATCAGAATTCAAATCACACTGAGCTCGTTCTGCTATTATCTCATTATCAACCTTTTTAGCATCAATAATCTGTTGTAAAAACAATGGTCTTATTTTCAATTTGGCTAATACCAGACCATCATCAGACAGAACCAAATGAGCATTCATCGCACGCAATGCAAACAATGATTTTTGACTCAAAGCATCAGCAACAACATTTGCTTTTCCTGGATGATAGTCAATAACAAGCTCGTAGTCTTTTAGTAACTCTAGCCATCTTCTCTATCGTAGATTCAAATATTTCTGAGTCATCAGATATTTCAAACTCTTATGATCAAAATATATGTGACATTTCTCGCCAAACAGATAGTGGCGCCAAATCTTCAAAGCAAATACAATTGCAGCTAACTCAAGGTCGTGCGTCGGATAGTTCTTTTCATGTGGCTTTAACTGTCTCGAAGCATAAGCAATGACTTTGCCTTTCTGCATCAAAACACATCCCAAACCTTTCAACGAAGCATCACTGTAGATTACAAGTTCTTTACCCAATTCAGGTTGTACTAACACTGGAGCTTCAGTCAATAGAGCTTTCAACTGATCAAAGGTTTTCTGGCACTTTTTAGACCAATCAAATTTCACATCTTTCTGAAGCAGTTTCATCAACGGAGTCGCAATCATCGAAAATCCTTTTACAAATCTCCTATAATAACCAACAAGTCCCAGAAAACTGCGGACTTTAGAAACATTTCTCGGAGGCTTCCAATACAGCATAGTTGAAATCTTGCTAGGATAAACTCAGATACCTGATCCTGACAAAATATGGCTAAAACACTGACTTCTCGTAACCAAAATTCACATTTGCTAAACTTCATGTACAATTGCGTATCTTGCAAAGTCTGTAGCACTATTCTTAGATGCTTGGCATGCTCGGATTTGTCACACGAATAAATCAATATGTCATCATTGAATACAACAACAAATCGAGCTAAAGAAAGTCTGAAAATCCTGTTCGTCTAATCCATAAAGATAGTAGGTGCATTCAATAATCCGAAAGGCATACCTAGAACTAATAGTGGTCGTACCTCGTTCTGAATGTAGTTTTCAAAATGTCTAAATCTTTTACTCGCAACTAATAGTAACTCGATCTCAGAACTATCTTCGAAAATACTGTAGCTCATTTCAATTGATCAGACAAATCATCAATTCGAGGCAGAGGATACTTGTTCTTGATAGTCACTTTGTTCAAATGACAATAATCAATCCACATTCTCATCGTATTGTCTTTCTTTTTCACAAAGAAAACTGGTGCACCCCAAGGTGAGAAACTCAGTCTAACAAACCCTCTATTAGTCAATTCTTGCAACTGAGGCTCTAATTCTTTTAGTTTGGTCGGAGCCATTCTATAAGGAGCTATCAAAATCGGAGTAGTTCCTGGTAATAAATGAATGACAAATTCTACTTCTCGAATCGGAGGTAATCTTAGAAGTTCTTCAGGAAACACATCAAGGAATTCGTAGACAACAGGCATTGATTCAACTTTCTTTTCTGATACTTTCGAATCAATCACATAGGTAAAATAAGCTTCACAACCTTTTCTCACAGTACTCAGAGCTTTCATTGATGAAATCATAGCTGGTAACCCATTCAAATTCAAATCATTAGATTCAATTTAGACTATTTCATCATTCTTGCATCTCAAATCAATAGTTTTCCATTTGCAATTCACAATAGCATCATGTAAAGTTAACCAATCCATACCCAAAATTATATCAAACTTATCAAAAGGTAATAACATCAGACCAGCCGAAAAACAAATGTGTCGAAACTTTAACAGACAATTCTTGCAGACTTTGTCAATTAAAACACTTTTACCTAGATGTTTCGTTACTCTAATCACGAATTCAGTAGACTCTACAAGAAAAGTCTTACTGGATACTAAATTCATGCATATATACGAATGTGTTGATCCTGGATCTATCAAAGCAATCACAGAAGTATCGTAAAGTGTAAAAGTACTCGTAATCTCATCTGAAGACGATGCTTCCTTACGAGCTCGAATGATACAGGCTTTCGCAGGTGCTCTAGCCTCAGATCGAATAGCAGTATCTTTAGTTCCCTTCTGGCTATCACTTACATTACTCGTATTTCTGAGAGGTCTACCATGAGATACATTGCCACTTGGCCTCAAATTTTGTACAATTTCTTGCTCGATAAACTCGGGGCAATCACGAATGAAATGGTCTAAAGATCCACATTTGAAACAAGCCCGATCATACAATCTACAAATGTTGGGATGTCTTTTACCACAGTGTTTGCACTCAGGGCAATCAGATCTGACATTTCCAACACTTGAAATAGAAGAAGTTGGAGCTGTGAAGCTCGAATGAGTTCTAGCGCGATCTCTACTTGAATGCCCCACATTAGCCTTTGAATGGCTAAAATCGTCTCAGAATTTCTTTGACATAGACTTAAATGATTTACTTGCAGATCTCTTTCTCATATCTCTAGCTTCAATATCAGCTTTTCTTTTTTCTTTCCCAAGTTCTTCAGCTTTACATGCTCATTCAATAAGTACTACAAATTCTTTTATCTCAAGAACCCTGACTAACAAACAGATATCATCATTCAAACCATCTTCGAATCTTTTAGACATTATTGCTTCACTCGAAACACATTCTCGTGCATATCGGCTCAATCTTATAAATTCTCGTTCGTATTCTATAACACACATAAAACCTTGCTTTAGTTCAAGAAACTCTTTACGTTTCTGATCTATGAATCTCTAACTGATGTATTTCTTCTGAGATTTAGCTTGGAAGAAATCCCAAGTGACTCGTTCCCTTGGAACCACAAATATTAAAGTCTTCTAAGAATGATCGGCCGTATATCTCAGAAGCAAAACGACACATTTTAGGCATTCATCGGGAGTCAATGATAATTCGTCAAATAGTCTTATCGTGTTCTCTAACCAGAACTCGACTCTTTCAGCATCATCATTCGTAGTAGCATGGAATTATTCGGCACCATATTTTCTAATCTTATCAGCCGGTGGCTTACTTAACTAAATTGATTCGCTTGTGGCATAACAGAGACTTGCGGAGGATTAGTCACAGTTGGGGGTTATTGAACAACCGGATTAGTTCTAATGTATTGGGTGAACCAATCATTTAGCATCTGATAGAAGACTTGTCTCACCTCTCCATCATGGCTACTCATAACCGGTTTAGAGTCAGATGGCGCTATCCCTTGCACGGGAGCATGAGCATTACTCTCGACATCGTCAGCTACGGCTCGTTCGGGATCCATTTGCTATAGAAAAATACATTTTGATTGTCAAGATTCATCACACTATCGTAGTTCATAAATATGGCATGTATAGCTAGACTCACATACACGACGATAGTCCTAGAATCGACTAAACCATAGCTCTGACACCAACCAAATGTAACACCCCTAACCTGTATCTGTCACCGGACTAGGGTTAAAGGCGTTACCGAAAAAACTAGAACATTTTACGAATAATTCATATACATCATCCACAGTTATATTCAAACATTACCATAGAGTCCCTTATATAAGTCATCGAGACCTTAAGCATGCATTAGAAAGGGGTCAGGACTAAACGAGCTAATACAAAATTTTTCAAAACTTAAACATTTTTTAAAGTTGTACAGGTCACACGCCCGTGTGAACAGGCCGTGTACCTCACACATCTTTAGACACGCCCGTGTGTCTAGGCCATGTCAAAATAGTGCATACATGCTGATTTGTCCACACGGCCACAAGACATGCCCGTGTGCCAGGCAGTGTGAAAATTAGGGAGGCTACTGACTTGGCCACACGACTGACCACATGCCCATGTGTCTTGCCTGTGGTCAAAACTGACTTGGCCACATGCCCTAGTACACATCTGTGTGTGCGACCGTATGGTCTGCCCAGGCTCATTTCAAAATAGCACTCAAGCAACACAGCTGAGACACACGCCTGTGTCCCTACTCGTGTGGGAAAAAAATTGCAATTTGCAAGGCCAAATTGCCATCTATTAAGGGTCCTCCCTACAAGCATAAAATCGAAGACATTTTATACCAAATTCTCAACCATTTCACAACCAAAACATACATCTTTCATGCCATAACATTACTCATCAATTTCATACTCAATAAAAAACCAAAACATACCAATTCCTAAGCCAAAATCATACCAAAACATAGATTTCGTAATCTCTAATCACACAATTAAATCTAATGCCAAAACCTTACCAAATTCTATAATAGGCACAAATTATAACTTACCAAATTGACCAAATCTTTTGGCCATTCATGAACATATCATATTGATCATATTACATCACATTTCATAGACCAAAATCAAACCATATTCACAACCAAAACTTAGCCATATCACATGGAAAAATATACACATATCACAAAACATAATTTAAATACTTCTAGCCTATACATGCCATGCTTCAATATATACATTTTCAAAAGGTACCAAAGTATAATTCGATAGTGTGGTGATGATCATCGAAAATCCTCGAGCTTTCGGTAACTTTGATATCTATAAAACAGTTGAAAAGCACACAGAGTAAGCTTTGAAAAGCTTAGTAAGGCATATACAAATAAACTTATCATTCACAACATGAAAGCATCATCAAATTACATATACTCTATGGCCAAATACTATCTCAAACTATATAGTTCATATACATTTCACATATTCCAATTCATTTACACATATAGGATATTTTCTCATACTTATAACACATATCATCACTTGTACATATACTTACCTTTTCTTCTCAAACATAGTATATATTTCGAACGTATCTGAATTGGATACATATCTCATATAATTAATCGTTTCTTGGAATGCCCGTTGAACTATTTGGAATCATAAGGATACGTGGATTGCCCAGAAAGCTTGTACAATGCCAACGTCCCAGACATGGTCTTACATGTAATCAAATATCAATGCCACTGTCCTAGACAGGGTCTTACATGAAATCAAATCTGATGCCAACGTCTTAGACTTGGTCTTACACGAGAACACATATCGGATCGTATGTCATGGCATATGTATCCTAACTATTCGTAAGGTTTGTACGGGGCCTTTTGGACGTCAGAACGTTGTTAATACTTTCTCAAATGTCTCATATTTCTCAACTCATATAATCATTCATCATAGTTCAATAGCATATAATCGATAGTAATTCAATTCAAAACACATTTATTTTTATATAGACTTACCTCGTACGGATTTGGATAGATGGTATCGGCTATTCGACGACTTTCGACTTTCCCCGATCTAATTCCGTTTTCTTTAGTTCTTGATCTATATAAATTCAAATTTAACTCTTTTATTCGCCAAATCATTCAAATCAATCCAAAAACACATATTTAGGGCATTTTACAAATTAGCCCTCATATTTTCACATTTTTGCACTTTAGTCCCTAATTCACAAAATCACAAAAATTCACAAAATTTCCTTACACATATGCTTAGCCAAATTTTCATAGTATTCACATAAGCCCATATGTTTCATTTATTTCACATTTTAGTCCTTCAATTTCTCATTTTTACAATTTAGCCCAAATTACTCAAATTCATCAAAAATTTAAAGACAAAACATGTTAACCCAATACATATCTTTCATTTTTCATCATTTAACAACACAAAGCTCATAATTTCATCAATGGCTCAATTCAAAATCATCAAAAAAATCAAAATTTTAGACATGGGCTTTATAGAATATCAAGCAACGATCAGAAAAATGTAAAAATTATCAAAAACCGATCAAAACACATACCTTAATCAAAGAAAACAATAGCCAAACCCTAGCTTAAGTATTCTCTCTTGTTCTTTGCTAATTTTGGCTATATGAACACATAATGGCTTATTTTCATACTTTGTTTTAATTATAATTCATTTAATAATTAGTTTACCATTTTCCCCTTACATTAAAACATTAATAAACCATTATATTAAGACCATTATTGTCCAATTTCATGTTCAATGGTCAAATAATAACATACAGACCTTACAAATATGAAGACATAGTAATTTGGCACTTTAACAAATAAAAGGCCACTTTTACATTTTACGCGATTAGGTCCTTTTATCAAATTAAGCACACAAACGATTAAATTTTCATACGAAACTTTCACACCTATCAATTCACATATTATAAGCACAAAAAATAATATTAAAATATTTTTTTGACTCAAATTTGTGGTGTCGAAACCACTATTCTGACTAGGGTCTAGACCGGACTGTTACAGATCCCCTTAAGCAAGTGCGTATTGGTTGCTAAAGTGTGCAAGAATTGTCCGTTAATGATTCAAGGATAATTACTTTCCGACTGATTTGATGTTGTTACCATTTGATGAATTTGATATATTCCTGGGTATGGGTTGGCTAACCTTGCGTGATGCTATTGTGAATTGAAAAAGAAAGATGGTATTTTTGAGATGTCAGAATAATGAGATTATCTGAATTAAGCCAGATGATATGAATGGCTTGCTAGCAGTTATTTCATCGATGTTAGCCCAGAAATATGTGAGAAAGGGTTGCGAAGCTTATTTTGCTTATGTGGTTGATACAAAAATGACTGAAAAGAAAATTGAATCAGTGTAAGTTGTGTGTCAGTATCCAGATATGTTTCCTGAAGAGTTATCAAGTTTACCACCAATTCGAGAAGTTGAATTTAGTATTGAATTAGTGCCGAGAACGACTTCGATATCAATAGCTCCGTAAAGAATGGCTCCTACAGAGTTAAAAGAATTAAAAGCTCAGTTGTAAGAGTTGATGGATAGAGGTTTTGCTAGACCAAGTTTCTCGCCCTAGGGCGCTCTTGTATTGTTTGTGAAAAAGAAAGATGGCACTATGAGAATGTGTATAGACTACCGACAGTTGAATAAAGTGACAATCAAGAATAAATACCTTCTGCCCAAAATAGATGATTTGTTTGATCAATTGAAATGGGCTTCAGTGTTTTCAAAGATAGATTTGAGATCAGGTTATTATTAGTTGTGAGTTAGTGATTCTGATGTGCCAAAGACAGCTTTTCGAACGAGGTACGGACACTATAAATTCTTAGTTATTCCTTTTAGACTAACAAATGCTCCTGTAGTCTTTATGGACTTAATGAACTGAATTTTTAAGCCGTGTCTAGATCGATTTGTTGTTGTGTTCATAAATGATATTTTGATATATTCACGAGATGAAACTGAGCATGCCGAGCATTCGAGAATTGTATTACATACTCTGTATGATAAGCAGTTATATGCAAAGTTCAGTAAATGTGAATTCTGGTTGTGTGATGTTGGTTTTCTGGGACATATTGTGTCAGCATCGGGTATTCGAGTCGATCCAAGCAAGATTTCTGCAATAATGGATCGGAATCCTCCGAGAAATGTATCTCAGGTCCACAGTTCTGGACAATTTATGAAAGGCTTTTCTATGATTGTGACTCCGTTGACGAGATTGCTTCAGAAAGATGTAAACTTTGAATGGGCCGAGAAATGTCAGAAAATTTTTAATTAGCTGAATGTTCTTTTGACTGAAGCTCTAGTGTTAGTACAGCCAGAATTGGGTAAAGAATTTGTGATTTATAGCGATGCATCGTTGAATGGCCTGGGTTGCATTTTAATGTAAGAAGGAAAAGTCATAGCTTATGCCTCGAGACAGTTGAAGACGCATGAAAATAATTACCCGACGCAAGATTTAAAGTTAGTAGCCATTATGTTTGCATTAAAGATTTGGCGTTATTATCTATTTGGTGAGAAATGTCATCTTTATTCAGATCAGAAGAGCCTGAAATATCTGATGACTCAAAAATATTTGAATTTGCGACAACAGAAATGGCAAGAATTGCTAAAAGACTACGAGTTAGTGATCGATTATCATCTGGGAAAGGCTAATGTTGTTGTTGATGCATTAAGCTTGAAATCTTTATTTACTCTACGTGAAATGAATACTTAGTTGGCTCTATCTGAAGACGGCTCGATTGTAGTTGAGTTGAAAGCAAGAGGCTCAAAAAGTTATAATGAAATGTTATCCAAATGAGCTCAATGTGATTCGAACCTTGATTCAAAATTTCAAGTTGATTTTGGTGATTGTTTAAGATTCAGAGTCCGTATTTATGTTCTGAGAAATTTAGAATTAATTCAGATGATTTTAAATAAAGCACATAGTAGTTATTTATCTGTTCATTCAGGAAGTACGAAAATGTATAACGACTTGAAACAACTCTATTGGTGGCATGGTATGAACCAGGATATTTTAGAATTCATTTCTAAATGTTTGATTTATCAGCAAGTTAAAGCTGAGCATCAGGTACCGTTTGGTTTATTGCAGCCGATTTTGATACTCGAGTGGAAATGGGATAGAGTAACCATGGATTTTGTTTCAGGTTTACCCCTATCTCCAAGGAAAAAAGATGCAATCTGGGTTGTTTTTGATCGATTGACAAAATTGGCTTAGTTCATTCTTGTGCATACGGATTATTCACTTGACAAGTTTGCTGAGTTGTATATCTTCGAGATTGTGACATTACACAGAGTACCTGTTTCTATTGTTTCAGATAGAGATCTGAGATTCACATCGAGGTTTTGGAAGAAATTGCAAGATGCATTGGATAAAAAATTACATTTTAGTACCGAGTTTCACCTACATACGGATGGTCAATCTGAGCGAGTTATTCAAATACTTGAGGATATGTTACATTGTTGCATTCTTGAGTTCGAAGGTAGGTGGGAAAAGTATTTCCCGTTGATTTAATTTGTGTATAATAATAGTTTTCAATCGAGTATTAAAATGGCACCATATGAAGCTTTATGTGGTTGTAAATGTCGAACACTGCTGTACTGGATTGAGCTAAGTGAGAATAAGATTGACAGGGTTGACTTGATTAGGGAGACTGAAGGAAAAGTGAAAATGATTTGTGATAGTTTGAAAGCAGCGCCAGATCATCAGAAATCTTATACAGACTTGAAATAGAAAGATGTTGAGTTTCAGATCGGAGATAGAGTGTTTTTGAAAGTATCTCCGTGGAAGAAAATACTTTAATTTGGTAGTAAAGACAAATTGAGCCCGAGATTCATCAGGCCGTATGAGATTATCGAGTGGGTTGGACTAGTGGTTTATCAGTTAGCATTTTCGTCTGAGTTAGAAAAGATTCATAAAGTATTTCATGTATCGATGGTTTGAAGATACCGATCTGGTACGTCGCATATCATTTCCCCGACTAAAGTTGAGATTCAGTCTGATTTATCATATAATGAATAACTGATTTGAATTGTTGCTCGCGAGATCAAAGAGCTGAGAAATAAAAGAATAGGGTTATTAAAAATATTGTGGCATCGACACGGGGTAGAAGAAGCTATGTGGGAACCCGAGGATGCTATGAGAAAGCAATATCCAAACATATTCTCTAGTATGATTTTCGGGGACGAAAATCCCTAATGGGGGAGAGTTGTAACAGTCTGGTTTTAGCTAAATCAGAACAGTAGTTTCAAAACCACAAACTCAGGGTCGTAAAATTATTTTAATATTATTTTTGTTATTTGTAGCATGTGAATATATATCTGTGAAAATTTTGTGTGCTAATTTTTTCATTTAAGTGGTTAATTTGAAAAAAAGGACTAAATCGCGTAAAATGCAAAAGTGGCATTCTATATGATAAAGGTGCCTATTTGTCATGGATTTTTAAATGGGAATCCCTTATGATGAAATTAGACCATGGATAATGTATATTGACATAAATAGTCATCCATTATGCGTTTTTAAATGATTTTAAATAAGGTCAAATTGGTAATTAGTTAAATAAATCATAATTTAATAAAACCAAAGTTAAAATTTTGTTTAGCTTTTACATTCTCAACAAAAAATAAAGAAGAAAAGAGAGCTTTAAGGCATTCTAGGGCTCGGCAATATAGATCCTTGATTAAGATCAAGAAAAGAGGAACTCAGACTTAAATCGAGGCAAGAACAAAGTACTCGATTAATCGGCTAGTTTCGTTGTTCTACGACCAAGGTAAGTTTGTAGATGTTAATATCATTATAAATGAATGTTATATGCTTTATTATTGCATAAAATGTGTTTATGAGATTGTGGATAATGTTTGAATTATGAATACGACTATACGGAAGTGTTCAACGATTAAATCAACAAGCAAAATTTCTCTATTAAACCTTAAGAACAGTGGTGATGATAATGTAATGTCATTAAGTTAATGCATTGGCTTCGGGCCATGATATCGGAACTTTGGGTGCGAATAATACCTTGGTTTGGCTACGGGCCATGGTATAGGTATTTTGAGAGGAGCTACCTGATATGGCTCTGGGCCATGGTATAGGTATTCCGACATAAGTTACCTTGATTTGGCTATGGGCCATGGTATTTATCGATTGTGATTCTTGAGTATTCAATTTCTATCCCTAATGGTTCAATGGATAAATGAATGCCATGGTTGAGAAAGAGGTTAGTACAAGGTGATACGGGTATGTACTGAACTTATTCACGTACTACATTGTGAAAGTTTAATGAAATGGTATTTAATCATGTTTGAGACATCAATAAGGTTCGTATTAATATAAAGATGAATTAGTAATGTGCAAATGGTTAAATTATATTATTTGATGAATTGAATTGCTTAATTACGAACTTACTAAGCTATGAAGCTTACTGTGTGTTATTTGTTTATGTTTTATAGATAATCAAAGCTAGCTCGGACTCGGGGATCGTCGGGAAATGTCGTCACACTATCAATCATTTGTTGGTACTTTTGAAGCTTGTATATATGGTATATAGCATTTATAGGTTAGAGTTATTTTGATATGTTTTGAGCTATGATGTTTTTCATGTGATTTGGTGTAACACCCTAAACCTGGCCCATACGTTACGGCCAAGTTTGACGTATCACATTGACTTACGGTTGATTGTGTTCTTTGTTTATAGTAATAAGGGTGATTTTGTAAAATAATGGTTAATTATTGACTAAGGAAAAAAAACCGATTAATTAAGTCTTTAGGTTATTCATTTGTTGCGCTCGTTGTGTTTTGAAATCGTTTATTAAGTTTTGAACAAAAACCCACACTGCCTAAATCTAATAGTTTAAATCGAGTATAAATAAAACAATTAATAAAACCATAAAAATTACGAGTGGCCTTATTACAACTTAAAACCCAAAACAATTAAAGTAAGTAAATGCTAATCAAAACACATGAAGAAAACCAAATTCGCAGAACATGTGGCCACTCCGAATCCCACACAACTCCAAGTCCACTATGGTTGGGGATTTCCTGCATGGATAAAATTAAGGGGTGAGTTTGGAAAACTCAGTGTGTAAAACAACCCAACCATAGTCCAAATCAGATCAAACCACAGAAACAGATTAAGTTGGGCCTTAGCCCTATACAAAATTCAGAATGAAGCCAATAGGCCCATAACAGCTACAAAACAAATATATCATGTATGTAGAAAACCCAACCCATATCCATCCGTATACACCCCCGTACCCACCTTACACCATGTGGGGAGACAACTCGACCCACCCATCCGCTACACACCACAGAATTTGCAGCATGGCTGCCAGAACAGATATTGTGACAGAGTCACCAGATACAGGTATTGTGGCAGAGCCACCAGAACAGATATTTGTGGCATAGCCACCAGAAACAGATATTTGTGGCATAGCCACCATAACGCTTCCTCCATCAATATAACCCATATCCCATGTAACAAATATACATATCATGGCATAGAACATACATAATCAGAATATCATGCATTTCAGTCAAATTAACCCTAGGGGTATAACGGTCACTTTGCACCTAAGGGTATAATGGTAATTTTCATACTTAGGGGTATTTTAGTAAACTTACTATTTTAGGGTTTTCATGCATATTACAGCCATTAACGTATTAACAGAAACACTTACCGAGCGTTTTTGCCGAATTGGACCTGTTGGCCCAATTTGGCTACGTGCCATGATTTGGCTATAGCCAATGGTATAGGTACTCTGGGATAAGTTACCTTGATTTAGCTATAGGCCATGGTATAGGTACTTATCGATTGTGATTCTTGAGTATCCTATTTCTATCCCTAATGGTCAACAGATAACTGAATGTCGTGGTTGAGAAAAAGGTTAGTACAAGGTGATACGGTAATGTACTGAACTTATTCAAGTACTACATGGAGAAAGTTTAATGAAATGATATTTAATCATGTTTGAGAGATGAATAAGGTTTGTATTAATGTAAAGATAAATTAGTAATGTGCAAATGGTTGAATTATATTATTTGATGAATTGAATTGCTTAATTACAAACTTACTAAGCTATGAAACTTACTGTGTGTTATTTGTTTATGTTTGATAGATAATCAAAGCTAGCTCGGACTCGGGGATCGTCTGGAAATGTCGTCACACTATCGATCATTTGTTGGTACTTTTGAAGCTTGTATATATGGTATATGACATGCATAGGTTAGAGTTATTTTGATATGTTTTAAGCTATGATGTTAGTCATGTGATTTGGCTTGTTAATGATGTAAATGTTGGTATGATTTTAGCCATTTAAGTTGGCTTACGTTCTGTACTTGATAAGTGATATATGTGATGCATATAATACCTTATATGTTAGCTTGTTTTAGTATGTTTGTTATAGTTAAATGGATGTTGATTTGGTTAGTTATCAATGTTTGAAAGTTTTGGTATATGGATTTGGTATATTTGTATATGGAATTTAGTAGTTGAATTGGTTGATGATATATATAGCTTGATATATGATTGATTTGGCATATTTTTGGTTGCCTAAATGTAATGAAATGGTGCTATTTTGGGTTGATTTGTATGCTTGTGGATAAGGTGGTAAATTGGCTATACAAATGGCCTATTTTTTTCCACATGGGTAAAGACACGGGTGTGTGTCTCAGCCGTGTGCTACACATGGTCATGATACATGGCCGTGTGTCCCTTGGGGTAGCCCTACGAAGTAAGTCAGTATACCCTACAGGTTTGACACGGTCTGGACACACAGGCAAGTCTGCTGATCATGTGTGTCACACGGACTCACACATGGGCGTGTGACTAACCGTGTGAGATAAGTTAGTATACCCCCCTAAATGGCACAGTCCTAGCACAAGGGCGTGTGTGGCCATTTCGAAGGCTACACGAGCTAGACACACAGGCATGTGGTCGGCTGTGTGACCCAAGTCAGTAACCTTCCTAGTTTTCCCACAGCCATGGCACACGAGTGTGTCTTCAGCCGTGTGGTACAAGTTTGTATGTATGCCCTATTTTCACACTGCTTGCGCCACAGAGGTGTCTGGTGGTCATGTGAGGCACACAGCCTGTTCACATGGGCGTGTGACCTATGATATCATGAAATTTTTCTAAGTATTAAAATTTTTTTATATGTCATCGGTTTAGTCCCGCACCATTCTTAAGCATGTTTTAAGGTCTCGTAGAGCTATTTAAGGGACTTTGGGTATGTGAATGAATGATATACGATATTGAATGTTTGATAAATTTTATATTGTCCGGTAAAGCCTTGTAACCCTATTTTGGCGACGGATACGGGTTAGGGGTGTTACATGCGATCTGGGTTATTGTTGACAAATTGACAAAATCAACTCATTTCATTTCAGTACATATACATTTCTTGCTTGATAAATTAGTTGAGTTATATATTTTTGAAATTGTGAGATTACATGGTGTTCACCTATCTATTATTTCGTATAGAGATCCAAGATTTACTTCGCGATTTTGGAAGAAATTGCAAGAAGCTTTGGGTTCAAAGCTACATTTTAGCACTACATTTAACCCCTAAATGGATGGTCAATTTGAACGAGTTATTTAGATACTTGAGGTGTAACACCCCAAACCCGGCCTAGATGTTATGACCAGATCCGGTGTGCCATATCGATGCGTTCAAAACGCTCCGTTTTACTTAGTTTGGAAAACTTAGTTGGGGTTGTAAAAGATACTTTTTAAAGCAGGTTAAGGTGAATAGAAGCTGTGCACCAGGTAGGAAACCAGGAAGAAGAGGAGGTGAGTCTGCTTGACCGCTAAGTACCAAGCTCCTTCGGATCCAATCCTAGATATGCACACCACCATTGCCACACCCTAACGACTCGTATAATTTTGAGAAAACCGTTTGGTTATGTCTATCTTAAGAAAATGATTAAGTTTGAAAAGCGTTTGTTTAGCGGAAGTCTTACTTGTAAACGTGTTATTTTGAAATCCCTTAATGTTTTTGAAAGCGAGTCCTAAAGCTAACCCATTTTCCTTAGTCATCATAGTTTTTCATCATAGTAAAATAAAATAATAAAAGTAAAACAAAACCATAAAAATAATTAAAAGGCCTTATTACACTTAAAACCCAAAACCATAGATGAAATTAAAAGGACGTCCAGTTCACGAGAAAGAAACCAGTTCAGAGAAACATGTGGCGATCCAAATCTCTCATGACTCTAAGCCCACTATGGTTGAGGATTACTGCGAGGTGAAAATAAGGGGTGAGTTTTGGAAAACTCAGTGTGTAATTCAACCCAACCATAGCCTAAATCAGTTCAAACCATAGAGACAGAATAAGTTGGCCTCGGCCTGCAAGCAGATATCGAATGAAGCCCGTAGGCCCGCAATGCACTGAATAGATATATCATGCTTATGCAGAAACCCAACCATATCCAACCACATACACCCCCATACCATCCTTTCACCATGTGGGGAGACTACTCGACCCACCCAACCGCTACACGCCACAGAAATATGCAGCATGGCTGCCAGATACAGAAAATGTGACAGAGTCACCAGATACAGATATTTTGTGGCAGTGCCATCAGAACAGATATATGTGGCAGGGCCACCAGAACAGATAATTTGTGGCATAGCCACCAGAACGCTTCCTCCATAATATAACCCATGTCCTCATGCAATAGATATACATTCATGGCATGCATCATACAGATTTAATTCATCATGCTTTTCAGACAAAATTAACCCTAGGGGTATAAAGGTCATTTAGCATACATAGGGGTATAATGGTAATTTTGCATACATAGGGGTATTCTAGTAAATCTAACTATTTCTAAGGTTTTCATGCATATCGTAGCTATTACGTTTAGCCAGAAACACTTACCGAGCGTTCTTACCGAATTGGGCCCGTTGGCCCATTAACCCAGTTTTGGCCCATTAAGCCTAAAATATCAAAACGCACGAAATCACGCGTACTACAGTTTTATCACTTCCTATTACCAGTAATAATTACCCATACGTCTCACGAGTAGTCGCACACTCGCAAGTGCCCAAAATACCAGTTTTTCGGTATTTCGGCTTTTCGACTTTTGCCGATCTAGCCTATGAAAGGGTGTCAGTTACACACCTGTTTTCGGGATTTCCTCGTCGAGATCTACACCCGAACTGCCTACAATTGAATCACTTACTATTACTCCAAATATCAAAAATACAGTTGAGTATCTAGTCCCTTACCACATTCGGCCAACCATGCCAAAAACCCTTATTGCTCTTACCTTACTGCCGAAAGATGGTTAACTCCAAAGATCCGATCGTTCCACATGTCCAAGCCCTTGATCAACCGCCTCTAAATCACGCTATTACCAAAACAAAATAGTTATTACAACCCCTCAGGGTTACAAGTCCAAATCGACAACCTCCCTAACTTTTAGGGATTTTGACTTTTCCTAAAATATGTAAGAAGACTAAGTTTTGGCGAAGACTTACCACCAATTCCTTAGTGATTGATTCCCATGAGTTTCCCACTCAATCCCGATGTAGATCTAAGCCCTCAGATGATAACAAAAGTCGATATTTCAGTGACTTCAGTATTCGGCCAAGTCCCTTCTAATGTGGGGTTTTTCGGCTTTTTTGCAACTTGTGTTTAGAAAGGTAAAACGAGAGGGTTTTGCTATGGTCTTGTCGTCAAAAATTGAGGTTTTAGAGGGCTGGTGAATCGGCCACAAATGATGAAGGGAAAAGATGTGGTTTGGGTTATAAGAAATTGGCACAAAAAGAATAAGCTTTCGGGATTTCGGCTTTTTATGATGTTCGGCTTATAAGGCTAAAAATAAAAAGATTAAGGATGTCATGAAGAGTAAAGAGATAGAAGGGTTCGGCTATGGAGAAGGAAGAGGAAAAGGTAGATGGAGAAAAAGAAATAAAGAAAAGAGGAGAAGAAAAGATGATCAGAATTTCGGCACAACACATCCCAAATGCCGAAATTCCCACTACTACAATACCTAGCCGAATTTCCCATGCTAGAGTCCCTTGGCCGGCCACCTCTTGCTCCTTGATCAGCTCCTAGATTTCCTCCCTTATCTTTATCCTTATTTAATCCCTTACCTTCTTAAACTCTTCTGATGGACTTTTATTTCAGTTCCATTACTTCCCTTTCTGTACATAAAATTAATCACTTAATTTTTGTCATTGTGACTTGAACCTTGGTCCTCCCAGGGCTTCCACACGCCACTACATCCTTCCCAAGTGGCGTCACATGCCACTTACCACTTGCTTCCTTGTGATCCATTTTTCACAAATAATTCCTAAAAGCCTAATTTATCGAACCCTTTCTCTTATAGAATTAAATTTAATTAAAACTACGGGTTTTATCCTAATCTTGGGCCTTCTAGAGGCCCACCAACATGATTAATCCTACACATAACAAAATGAACACAGAATTTTAAATTTTACAACTTTTACAGAATTCCCGAAAATTGGGGCATTACATGAGGATATGTTACGTTGTTGCATTCTTGAGTTTGAAGGTAGCTGAGAAAAATATCCACCACTGATTGAATTTGCTTATAATAATAGTTTCCAATCAAGTATAAAGATGGCACCGTACGAAGCTCTATACGATCGTAAATGTCGAACACCATTGTACTGGAGTGAGCTCAATGAAAATAAGATTCACGGGGTTGATCTAATTAGAGAGACTGAAGAAAAAGTGAACGTAATTCGTGATAGTTTGAAAGCAATGTTAGATCGACAGAAATCGTACGTGGATTTGAAACGGAAAGATATTGAGTTTCAGATTGGAGATAAAGTATATCTAAAAATTTCACCATGGAAGAAAATACTCAGATTCAGCAGAAAAGAAAAATTGAGTCCTAGATTCATCGGACCATATGAGATGATCGAGAAAATTGGGCTAGTGGCATATCGACTATCTTTACTGTCTTAGTTAGAGAAAATACTTAATGTGTTTCATGTGTATATGCTGAAGAACCGATTCGAATTTTAGTTTGTGAGATAAAAGAACTGAGAAATAGGAGAGTCGCATTAGTGAAAGATTATAGCATCAATATGGGGTTGAAGAAGCTACATGGGAACTCGAGGATGCTATGAGAAAACAGTACCCGAACCTATTCCCTAGTAAGATTTTTGGGGACGAAAATCCCTAAGGGAGGAGAGTTGTAACATCCCATTTTTAGTCAAATCAGAATAGTGGTTTTGGGACCACAAACCCAAAGCCGAAATATTTGTTTTATTATTATTTTAATGTTTACAGCATGATAGCTTATGCGTGCAAATTTCGTGAAGTAATTTTATCATTTAAATGATCAATTTGAGAAAAAGGACTTAATCGTGTAAATTACAAAACTTGGATTCTAATAGCTAAAGATATTAAATAGCTATGGATCATTAAAGTAGAGGTCCTTATGTTGTAATTAGACCATTAATAGTATGAGTGGACATATATGGACCTTTAATGGATGTTTTAAATGGTTTTTCATTAAGGTTAAAATGGTAATTAGCATAATTATTATATGTTAAATAAAACAAAAGCCAAATTAGCCATATATTCATCTTGCTAGTAAAAAATTAGGGCTTAGAAAAGCCACAAAAATTGCTTGAAGATTTGGCACACTCCCAGCTTGATTAAGGTACAGTTTTAGCTCGGTTTTTAATTATTTCTATGTTCTTGAGATCATTGCAACTAGCTCTAGCTAGCCCAGGGACTATTTTGCAAAATTGTTAGATTTTGAATGATGCCATTATTGAATACATGTGTGTTTTGAAATTTCTTGATAGATTATGAATGGTTTTGGATAGTTAAGCAAGTTTTGTAAAGTGATTTTTAGTGAAATTGCAAAATAGGGATTAAATTGAGAAATGTGTAAAGTTAGTGGTTAAAAGTGTGAATAAATGAAAATTATGGGCTACTAGGGGCATTGTGGTAATTTGGCTAGAATGGATTAGTCTTGAATTTCATTAGTTTGTGATTTTGTGAAATAAGGACTACATTGTGAAAAATGTGAAATTTGTGGCGCAAAAGTATAAATGTGTTTAAAGTGTAATTTGGACTAAATTGAATGGATAAATGATTCAATAAGTCAGTTTTGAATATAATTAGATCAAGAGAAGCAAAATACGAACTTGGATCGGGGAAAAGATAAGTTATTGACTAATTGACTCAACTTGTTGTTTTAGCATCCGAGATAAGTTTGTTGAATTAAGCATTGTAATAATTTTACTTTCAGTGCTTTGATATTGCATAAATTATATATACGGGACTAAAGATAAGTTATTTTTGGCACTTTGTGTGTGATACGACATAGCTTCAGCTATATATGGCACTTAGTGTGCGGTTCGACATAGCTTCGGCTATATATGGCACTTAGTGTGCGATTTGAGATAGCTTCAGCCATGTACGACACTTTGTGTGCGAGATATCGATTGTGGCACTTAGTGTACAAGATATTGAGTATGACACTTAGTGTGCGAGGCATTGAGTAATCAACGACATTCCATGTATGTATGAACTTGTTATGGATTGGTACAGGTATGTACATGTATATTATGAGCTTAAAATCGAACAAGTTACCAAGTTTATATATAAGCTTATGAATAAGAAGTTGAAAGCTTTGTTACTAATCATAACATATATGATAATATGTTTAGATTGATGAATGTTGTATTTGTGATTAGTTAAGTTTATATCATAGGAGCTTACTAAGCTATGAAGCTTAATTTGTGTTATTTCTCTATGTTTTAGAGTGAATCAAGGCTAGCTCAAATCCGGGAGTCGTCAGGAACATCATCACACTATCAAACATCTAAGTTGGTACTTTTGGATTATAAATTTTTGGCATATGGCATGTATAGGCTATATGTGGTATTTTGGTTGTGATTATAGCCATGAAATTTGGCTTGTAAATTGTATATGTTTTGGTTTGTATATATAGCCATGAGTGATGGTTTATTTTGGTATGTTAGGTATGAATGTGGTTATGGTTTTATAGTTGTTCAAATGGTTAATTGATTTGTGGAGTATAAAATGCTTGAGAAATGCCTTGATGAGGTATGATTTTAGATGTTGTGTGGTTATTTATAAGGAAATTATGTGGGTATGAATTATGGTAAATGAACTATGTGACAGCCTTAAAACGACCCTAGTCGAAATGTGGTTTCGGGACCACAAAACCAAGGCATAAAAATAATTTAATATTTATTTTATTGCCTATAATGTGTGTTAACTCATGTGTGATATTTTTTATGCTTTGATTTAGAATTATAGATGTGAATTTCACTAGAAAGGACCTAGTAATAAACTTTGAAAGTATGAGGGAAATGTGTGATGACTAATTAAAGGATGCATGCAAAACAATGGACTTGCATGTCAAATTTCCCCATAGCTAGTGGCCGGCCATGACAAGGATTTATGGGCAAAAATCATGTCATGAAACATGTTTGGTAAATGGGTTATGATGGAAAGAATAAAATAAGGGTATGGAATAAACAATTAATGTTAGTAGATGAGAAACAAAAAAAAAGTGTCCATCTTCCTCCATAGCTTGGCCGAATGTCCTAAAGGAAGAAAGAAAAATTTTGTTCATCTCTTTTCACTCTCTTGTTGGCCGAAAATACTAAGGTTAAGGAAGGAGTTTTGCTTCATACTTGGTTTGGAAGAGGATTAGGAAGAGGTTGGCTAAACTTGCATCAAGATTAAGGTATGTTTGAGGTTCATGCATGTTTTTAGTTGCTAGCTTAATGTTCTTGTTAGCCCATGGTTCAAATCCTTGTTATGTCATGGGAATGAAATTCGCCAAAGTGAATGTGGTGTTAATGCCATTGCATGTTAAATAACAAGCTTGAAAGTGATACATGTGATGGAGGATTGAAGATTCTTAGATTTTCTTTTAGCATTTTTTTGAATGAGATACTAAGTTCTTTGTTTCACCATGACCAAATTGAAATGGTGTGGTGTTGTGGTATTCGCCATGATATATCCATAAGTATAATTCATGCATGTTGCATGGTAAGTAAGATTTAAGCTTTGGAAATGTGTATATATTTGGATATAAGCCACTTGAGAATTCGCCCTTGCACCTACATGAATATATGTTTGCACATGATGGATTGGTATGACATATATACTAATTCAAAGTGTATATTTGCTTGTGATGATGTGTTGATTATGAAGTAAATAAGAGATGTGCAATGAATTACGATATGTAATGTGTTAGTAGTAAAATGTATGCTGTTTTTTTTTGTGTGGTATTAAGTGTATATTCGCCACATGAGGGGTAATTAGTGTGCATGCATTCGGTTTGAGGCAAGCATATTGATGCCTATTCTTGGCTTAGAAAATTCGCTAAGAGGAATATTAACTAATGTGTTGAGTTCGATTTATGATTTCGTACATATACAACTTTGATGCCTAATGTATATAAGGGCCAAGTACTTTGAACTTCACGTTGATGTTTGAATGTATTGAATTGCTTGTTGTGATGTAAAATGTGCATGACCATTGTGTATTTGAGCTAAAGGATGGCCATATGACCATTTACACTCCTTGTCATATTCGCCATAAGCTATCATGATGAGATTTTAATAAGTTAAATTTGTGTAAATTAGCTCAAGAGCAAAGGGAGCTAAATCCGATAAAGGGAAGGAAAAAGTAGTTGAATAGCCGTTAAATCGCTCGACAACATCCAAGGTAAGTCTTCGAGTGATGACCCTACTTGAATTATATCAAAATTATGCTCCTTGTTTGTGTGGCCATTGAGCGAAATAGTAAAGGTTGATAGATATTTTGTGTTAGAGCTTTAGTAACGAAAATGAACTATGGACGTGTCTTGAATATTGATATATATGTAAGTGAACATTGGAAATATATCCGGCTAAGACCAAGGCATTCGTGATGAGTTGATATATCCGGCTAAGACCAAGGCCTTTGTGCAAGTCACCAAATCCGGGTTATGACCGAAGGCAATCGTCTTGAGTCGCTATATCCGGTTAAATCCGAAAGTATGTGATTCGAAGTGAGCAATCTTGCTGTGAAAATTTCAGCTTATACACTTGTGAAAATTCCAGCAATGAGGTATGTTTGTATGTGCTTGTACTAATTGAATTCTTACAAGTAAGTATCGCTAAGTTGATAAACGAGCTACCGGCCTTGGGCTAAGTTGTTCTTTTGTGTATGAACATAAGGGTCGGTGATGTGAAATAAGTATGAGTATGGGAATGTGAATTAGTAAAGTGGTTTAATTAGCCATGTGAATAAAATACCTTAGTCAAAGCTGATTTCATTGCTTGAGACTTACTAAGCATTAAAATGCTTACCCGTTGCTTTGGCTCTCTGTTTTATAGGTTTCGCTCGTTAGCTATCGGATTCGGGATCAAAGAAGTCGAAGTCATCCACACTATCGAAGCCCCATTTTGGTACAAATTTTGGTTGAACTTTGAAATGGCATGTATAGGACCATCCTTTGTTGAAGGTCATGTACCTTCCGGTTAGTGTAAACTTGGATAGCCATGCGAAAATGGCTTATATATCGTTTTAGCATAGAACTATAATCGCTTGTATGTTGACCCTTATGAGGTATGGAATTATTTTGAAACGATTAGCCATTGGAATGGTTAATCATGATCACGCTTTGTGCTATGTATGTAAAAGGGCCAATTGAATCATGGAAAGTATGAAATAGGTAAAGCCTACTAAAGGCAGATGCTGACAGCAGCAGTGACGTGGATGTGAAAAATCACTAAAAATAGTAGGAATGGTATTAAATAGCAAATAAATTATGTAAGTGTACCTTGATGAATCTACTTTCATATGGAAGAAACGAAATGGTCATATGAGTTATAAGTTAACAGATTTTAAAGTTCTTGTGAAATAGGGCCAGAACGGTTTCTGGATCCCCTGTTCCAACTTTGGAAAATCATTGTAAATTTACCAGAGATAATTAGGAGTCATTCCATATATGTGTAGATTCCTCTCTGAGTCTAGTTTCTATAGAAACAAACGGCATTAGTATTGAAGCCCTGTACAGGAGATATCCAATTCGTAACGCACAAAGGTCAGTGTAGTCGATCCCTACAACAGGCGAGACTTTAACTAATAAACTGTACTAATTGGCTCGACCAAAATTCTAGAAAAAATATGTAGATGGACATATGAGTCTAGTTTCAGGAAAAATTTACGGAACTGATTTTCGAGTTGTAAAACTCAAGTTATGAATTTTGGAGCGACTAGTACTCAGATTGGCAGCTTGTCTGAAAATTGTCAAAAGTGGGTTGAAGTTCGTTAACACCTCGCGTTCGACTCGTGACGGTCTCGGGTTCGGGTGTTACAATTTTATTGGTATCAGAGCTACGGTTTAGTCGATTCTAGGACTACCGTAATGCGTTTGGGGTCTAGCTATACATGCCATTTTATGTGATTATATGATAGTGTGGTGATTTCGACGTTTGAACTTGTGTTTATTTATAGTAATGGATCCCGATCCCAACCGAGCGATAGTGATGATGTGGAGAGTGTGGCGCTGCTCCGCAAGACAAGGGACAGCGCGGCGGACTCTCAACCTGTTGCTAGCAATCCGAATGACGAGGCTAGACAAGCCTTTTATAGCGTGATGAATGATTGGTTCAACCAATACATTCGAACTAATACTACTGTTCCACAACCTCCATTCCCAACAAACACACACCCCGCACCTACAATGCCTCCGGTAATTGACCAAATAAGGTCGAATAAGCCCCAGTTGATAGAATCCGAAAACATGGGGCTACTGAATTTAAAGCTACGGATAGTGATGATGCCGAGCAAGCGAATTTTGGTTGGACAACACGATCCGGTACTCGATGAGCTATCTTGTACACCGATGAATGCCTAAAGTGTACCATCTCCTTGCTACGTGATTACGCCTACTATTGGTGGAGTACTCGACTTACAGTTGTGCCCGCGAACAAGTAACTTGGGAGTTCTTCCAAACCGAAGTTTGGAAAAAGTATATCGGTCGAGATTTATGGACCAAAACGAAAGGAATTTCTCGAACTTAAACATGGTTCCATGTGGTTACCGACTATGAACGAAAATTCGTGAGGCTTAGCGATGCAGCGAGAATGCATTTCTTGAAGTCGTGATGTGTAAACGCTCAAGATGGACTGAATGATGAGATAAAGCGTATGTTGGCATTTTGGAAATCCGAGAGTTTGTGACTCTCGTCGAGCGGCGTGCAAAGCCGAGGAGTTTAGTATGGAGAAAAGGAAAGCGAGCGGGAGCAAGGGAGTTTCAGAAGAGGTATTCGGGAAGCCCTTCCAACATCATCAAAGAAACTTAGAGATGGCTTAGGCCGATCTAGAGACACTTCGGGCTTTTCTAGACGAGATCGCGATCGACCCCCTGTGACCACACGAATCACTTCGATCGCCAGTAGTGGGAATGATCGACGAGAGAGGACGGAGTGCCAGTATTGTGGCAAATGGCATTTTGGAAGCTGTAGATTCCGTGACCGCTCCTGTTACAAGTGTGGATCAGTTGACCACTTCATTAAAGATTGCCCGAGGTTGTCTGAACAGAATGTAGATCGGAGTGGGAAACCGGGTACTACCACTGCTCGAGGTAGACCATCTGGAAATACGGGCAAGGCTAGTGGTGGTCAGAGAGGATCTAGAGATGCTGCGACCAGATCCGAGGCTCGCGCTCCAGCTAGGACTTATGCTATACGCGCACGCGAGGATGCCTCCTCGCCAGATGTTATTACGGGTACTTTCACTCTCTTTGATACTAATGTGATTGCTTTGATTGACCCTGGTTCTACTCATTCTTATATATGCGAAACCTTAGCATCCAGTAAGACTTTGCCTATTGAGTCTACTGAGTTCGTAATTCGGGTGTCAAATCCTTTGGGTCGTTATGTGCTGGTCGACAAAGTGTGTAAGAAATGCCCCCTAGTAATTCGAGGTACCTGTTTTCCGGCGGACTTGATGCTTTTGCCGTTCGATGAATTTGATGTTATTCTTGGATTGGATTGGTTGACCGTGCATGATGCGGTTGTGAATTGCAAAAGCAAGACTATTGATTTGAGATCGCAAACAACGAGATGATCCGAGTTGAGTCTACGAACTTGAAGGGGTTGCCAGCTGTAATATCATCAATGTTGGCCCAGAAATATGTAAGAAAAGGGTGTGAAGCATACCTTGCGTATGTACTTGATGATAAGGAGTTAGGAATAGAACCCAAATCTGTCTTGGGTGGTTTGTGAATACCGGACGTTTTTCCGAAGAATTGCGGGTTTGCCACTGTTCGGGAGATAGAGTTTGGCATTGAGCTTGTACACAGGACCACACCGATTTCGATAGCTCCATATCGTATGGCACCAATGTAATTAAAGGAGTTGAAAGCTCGGTTGCAAGAGTTGATGGATAGAGGTTTTGCTCGCCTTGAGTTTTTCACCTTGGGGTGCACCGGTGTTGTTTGTGAAAAGAAGGACGGAACCATGAGGTTGTGCATCGACTATCGTCGCCTTAATAAAGTGACAATAAAGAACAAGTATCCGTTACCACGTATCGATGATTTGTTCGATCAACTGAAGGAGCCTCGGTGTTCTCAAAATAGATTTGAGATCGGGCTATTATCGATGTGCGAATCCGAGATTCGGACATACCCAAAACCGCCTTGAGCGAGATATGGTCACTACGAGTTCTTAGTGATGCCGTTTGGGCTCACTAATGCCCTGCGGTATTTATGGATTTGATGAATCGGATCTTGGATCATATTTGGATCGGTTCGTAGTTGTGTTCATCGACGACATCTTGGTCTATTCAAGAGATGAGACCGAACATGCGAGCACCGAGATTAGTGTTGCAAATTTTACGGGATAAGCGGTTATATGCTAAGTTTAGCAAGTGTGAGTTCGGTTAAGAGGTTAGCTTCTTGGGTCACGTGGTATCCGTGATCGGGTATTCGAGTCGACCCAAGCAAAATTTCAGCCATACTTAAGCTGAAACCTCCAAGAAATATTACCGAGGTTCGAGCTTTTGGGACTTGCGGTTACTACCGACGGTTTGTAAAGGATTCTCGATGATAGCCACACCCATGACGTAAACCGCTTTGAAAGATGTCAAGTTTGAATGGACGGAAAAGTGTCGAAAAGTTTTGACCAATTGAAAACTCATTTGACGGAAGCTCGATTACTAATACGGCCGAATCGGCAAAGAGTTTGTCATCTATAGTGACGCCTCCCTACTTGGGTTAGGTTGCGTATTGATGCAAGAAGGTCGAGTTGTGGCCTATCGTCGAGACAATTAAAGCCACATGAGAAAAATTATCCGACCCATGATCTCGAATTGGTCGCCATCGTATTCGCTTTAAAGATATGGCGACATTACTTATTTGGTGAGAAGTGCCATGTGTATTCGGATCACAAAAGTCTCAAATATTTGATGACTCAAAGAGACTTAAATCTGCGACAAAGACGTTGGCTCGAGCTGTTAAAGGATTATGAGCTGGTCATTGACTATCACCCGGAAAGGCTAATGTGGTTGCGGATGCCTTAAGCGGAAATCCTTTGTTTGCTTCTGACGATGAATGTACACTTGTCTATCCTACCCGACAATGTGTTAGTAGCCAATTAACACCAAACCATTGTTGACTCATCAAATTCGTGAAGCTCGAGAAAGTTGATGAGGAGTTGCGTGCAAAAGCGGGTGAGTGTGTTCGAACAAGGAATCGGAGTTTCAAATTGATGATGACGATTGTTTGAGGTTCGAAGTCGTTTGTGTGTTCCAAAGAATTGAACTTATTTCGATAATTCGAACGAAGCTCATTGTAGCCGAATGGCAATCCACCCGGGAGTACGAAGATGTACAATGAGTTGAAACGTCGGTTTTGGTGGCATGGTATGAAGCGAGACATCTCCGACTTTGTTGCAAGATGTTTAATATGTCAACAAGTGAAAGCGGAGCATCAAGTGCCTTGAGGTTACTTCACCGATCACGATACCCGAGTGGAAATGGGATCGAGTCACAATGGACTTTGTGTCCGGGATTTGCCGTTGTCGACAAGTAAGAAGGATGCAATTTGGGTTATTATTGATAGACCGACTAAGTCGGCTCACTTTATCCCCGTGCGTATGGATTTTCATTGGATAAACTAGCTGAATTGTACGTTTCTCAGATTGTGAGATTACACGGGTACCGATTTACATTGTGTCGGATAGAGATCCGAGGTTCACCTCGCGATTTTGGAAGAAATTACAAGAAGCATTGGGCACCAAGTTGCATTTCAAGACCGCCTTTCACCCCCAAACCGATGGTCAATCCGGCGTATAATTCGGATACTTGAGGATATGTTGAGATGTTGCATCCTCGAGTTCGATTGGTTCGTGGGAGCGGTACCTACCTTTGATTGAATTCGCCACAACAATAGTTTTCAATCAAGTATTAAGATGGCGCCTTACGAGGCTTTGTGCGAGGCGTAAATGCCGTACACCATTGTTTTGGACCGAGCTCGGTGAGAACAAAATTTTGGAGTGGATTTGATTAAAGATGCTTTGAAGAAAGTAAAAGTAATCCGTGAAAATCGAAGATAGCCTCCGATCGTCAGAAATCGTATGCGGATTTGAAACGAAAGGACATTGAGTATCAGGTGGGAGATAAAGTGTTTCTTAAAGTTTCGCCGTGGAAAAAGATACTCAGATTCGGCCGTAAGGGCAAGTTGAGCCCGAGATTCATTGGGCCGTACGAAATCTCCGAACGAGTTGGCCCAGTTGCGTATCGTTTGATCTTGCCCCCTGAACTTGAAAAGATTCAACGTCTTCCATGTTTCAATGCTTCGACGCTATAGATCTGATCCGTCGCACGTAATTAGTCCATCAGAGGTTGAAATTCAAGCCGATATGAGTTATGAAGAAGAACCGATTCGTATCCTAGCTCGTGAAATGAAAGAGTTGCGAAACAAAAGGGTTCCGCTAGTGAAAGTGTTATGGCTCAAACACGGGATAGAAGAAGCTACTTGGGAACCCGAGAACTCTATGAAAGAGCAATATCCAAACCTATTTACCGGTAAGATTTTGGGACGAAAATTTCTAAAGTGGGGAGAGTTGTGAGCCTTAAAACGACCCTAGTCGAAATGTGGTTTCGGGACCACAAAACCAAGGCATAAAAATAATTTAATATTTATTTTATTGCCTATAATGTGTGTTAACTCATGTGTGATATTTTTATGCTTTGATTTAGAATTATAGATGTGAATTTCACTAGAAAGGACCTAGTAATAAACTTTGAAAGTATGAGGGAAATGTGTGATGACTAATTAAAGGATGCATGCAAAACAATGGACTTGCATGTCAAATTTCCCCCATAGCTAGTGGCCGCCATGACAAGGATTTATGGGCAAAAATCATGTCATGAAACATGTTTGGTAAATGGGTTATGATGGAAAGAATAAAATAAGGGTATGGAATAAACAATTAATGTTAGTAGATGAGAAACAAAAAAAAAGTGTCCATCTTCCTCCATAGCTTGGCCGAATGTCCTAAAGGAAGAAAGAAAAATTTTGTTCATCTCTTTTCACTCTCTTGTTGGCGAAAATACTAAGGTTAAGGAAGGAGTTTTGCTTCATACTTGGTTTGGAAGAGGATTAGGAAGAGGTTGGCTAAACTTGCATCAAGATTAAGGTATGTTTGAGGTTCATGCATGTTTTAGTTGCTAGCTTAATGTTCTTGTTAGCCCATGGTTCAAATCCTTGTTATGTCATGGGAATGAAATTCGCCAAAGTGAATGTGGTGTTAATGCCATTGCATGTTAAATAACAAGCTTGAAAGTGATACATGTGATGGAGGATTGAAGATTCTTAGATTTTCTTTTAGCATTTTTTTGAATGAGATACTAAGTTCTTTGTTTCACCATGACCAAATTGAAATGGTGTGGTGTTGTGGTATTCGCCATGATATATCCATAAGTATAATTCATGCATGTTGCATGGTAAGTAAGATTTAAGCTTTGGAAATGTGTATATATTTGGATATAAGCCACTTGAGAATTGGCCCTTGCACCTACATGAATATATGTTTGCACATGATGGATTGGTATGACATATATACTAATTCAAAGTGTATATTTGCTTGTGATGATGTGTTGATTATGAAGTAAATAAGAGATGTGCAATGAATTACGATATGTAATGTGTTAGTAGTAAAATGTATGCTGTTTTTTTTTTGTGTGGTATTAAGTGTATATTCGCCACATGAGGGGTAATTAGTGTGCATGCATTCGGTTTGAGGCAAGCATATTGATGCCTATTCTTGGCTTAGAAAATTCGCTAAGAGGAATATTAACTAATGTGTTGAGTTCGATTTATGATTTCGTACATATACAACTTTGATGCCTAATGTATATAAGGGCCAAGTACTTTGAACTTCACGTTGATGTTTGAATGTATTGAATTGCTTGTTGTGATGTAAAATGTGCATGACCATTGTGTATTTGAGCTAAAGGATGGCCATATGACCATTTACACTCCTTGTCATATTCGCCATAAGCTATCATGATGAGATTTTAATAAGTTAAATTTGTGTAAATTAGCTCAAGAGCAAAGGGAGCTAAATCCGATAAAGGGAAGGAAAAAGTAGTTGAATAGCCGTCGAAATCGCTCGACAACATCCAAGGTAAGTCTTGAGTGATGACCCTACTTGAATTATATCAAAATTATGCTCCTTGTTTGTGTGGCCATTGAGCCGAAATAGTAAAGGTTGATAGATATTTTGTGTTAGAGCTTTAGTAACGAAAATGAACTATGGACGTGTCTTGAATATTGATATATATGTAAGTGAACATTGGAAATATATCCGGCTAAGACCGAAGGCATTCGTGCGAGTTGATATATCGAGCTAAGACCAAGGCATTCGATGCGAGTTGATATATCCGGGCTAAGACCGAAGGCATTCGATGCGAGTTGATATATCCGGCTAAGACCGAAGGCCTTTGTGCAAGTCACCAAATCCGGGTTATGACCAAGGCAATCGTCTGAGTCGCTATATCCGGTTAAATCCGAAAGTATGTGATTCGAAGTGAGCAATCTTGCTGTGAAAATTTCAGCTTATACACTTGTGAAAATTCCAGCAATGAGGTATGTTTGTATGTGCTTGTACTAATTGAATTCTTACAAGTAAGTATGCGCTAAGTTGATAAACGAGCTACCGGCCTTGGGCTAAGTTGTTCTTTTGTGTATGAACATAAGGGTCGGTGATGTGAAATAAGTATGAGTATGGGAATGTGAATTAGTAAAGTGGTTTAATTAGCCATGTGAATAAAATACCTTAGTCAAAGCTGATTTCATTGCTTGAGACTTACTAAGCATTAAAATGCTTACCCGTTGCTTTGGCTCTCTGTTTTATAGGTTTCGCTCGTTAGCTATCGGATTCGGGATCAAAGAAGTCGAAGTCATCCACACTATCGAAGCCCCATTTTGGTACAAATTTTGGTTGAACTTTGAAATGGCATGTATAGGACCATCCTTTGTTGAAGGTCATGTACCTTCCGGTTCGTGTAAACTTGGATAGCCATGCGAAAATGGCTTATATCGTTTTAGCATAGAACTATAATCGTTTGTATGTTGACCCTTATGAGGTATGGAATTATTTTGAAACGATTAGCCATTGGAATGGTTAATCATGATCACGCTTTGTGCTATGTATGTAAAAGGGCCAATTGAATCATGGAAAGTATGAAATAGGTAAAGCCTACTAAAGGCAGATGCTGACAGCAGCAGTGACGTGGATGTGAAAAATCACTAAAAATAGTAGGAATGGTATTAAATAGCAAATAAATTATGTAAGTGTACCTTGATGAATCTACTTTCATATGGAAGAAACGAAATGGTCATATGAGTTATAAGTTAACAGATTTTAAAGTTCTTGTGAAATAGGGCCAGAACGGTTTCTGGATCCCCTGTTCCAACTTTGGAAAATCATTGTAAATTTACCAGAGATAATTAGGAGTCATTCCATATATGTGTAGATTCCTCTCTGAGTCTAGTTTCTATAGAAACAAACGGCATTAGTATTGAAGCCCTGTACAGGGAGATATCCAATTCGTAACGCACAAAGGTCAGTGTAGTCGATCCCTACAACAGGCGAGACTTTAACTAATAAACTGTACTAATTGGCTCGACCAAAATTCTAGAAAAAATATGTAGATGGACATATGAGTCTAGTTTCAGGAAAAATTTACGGAACTGATTTTTGAGTTGTAAAACTCAAGTTATGAATTTTGGAGCGACTAGTACTCAGATTGGCAGCTTGTCTGAAAATTGTCAAAAAGTGGGTTGAAGTCTGTTAACACCTCGCGTTCGACTCCGGCGACGGTCTCGGGTTCGGGGTGTTACAAACTATATAGATTGATATTGTCTTGGACATGTATTTGGCTAAGTAAATGGTGGTGATTTGAGATTTGGAATAGATGAAATTATAATAGCATGAATTGTGCATTTGGTTGATGATTTTGGCTGCCTAATTTTATGATGAAATGGTACCATTTTGGTTGTTTAGGTGAGCATGAGTAAGGGTGGCAAATTGGCCTTGCAAATGTCCTATTTTTGTCCACACGATAGAGAAATGGGCGTGTGTCTCAGCCATGTGTGACACACGGTCATGATACACGGCCGTGTGTCCTTTGGTTATAAAATCAAATTGAAGTCAGTATGCTCTACATGGTCTCATACATGGGCATGTGACTGGCCGTGTGGTACAAGTCAGTATATTACCTAATTGGCACATGGCCTAGCATACAGGCGTGTGATTTGGTCATGTTGCATAAGTCAGTATACTGTACAGTTTTGGCAAGGCCTAGCACATGGGTGTGTGTGGCCTCTTCGAAGGGTACACGGGCTAAATACACGGGCGTGTGATTGGCCGTGTGACCCAAATCAGTATGTATACCCTGTTTTCACAGGGCCTGAGACACGGGCGTGCCTGGTGTCATGTGAGGCACATGGCCTGTTCACACGGGCGTGTGACCCCTATATAGTTGAAATTTTTCTAAGTTTCCAAAATTTTCATATGTTATCGGTTCAGTCCTGAACCACTTCTGAAGCATGTTTAAGGCCTCGTACGCCTTTATAAGGGATAATATGATTGTGTTGTATGATTTATGAGAATGAAAGCTTTACATTTGATAAATGTATGCTACATGTTGGGAATTCATTGGTAATACCTTGTAACCCTACTCCGACGATGGATATGGGTTAAGGGTGTTACAAATACAATAGCAGCCAATTCTAAATCATGTGTCAGATAATTCTTTTCATGCGGTTTCAACTGTCTGGAGGCATAAACTAAAACTTTTTCCTCGTGCATCAATATGCAACCTAAATCGTTTGTAAATCACAAATTCTTTACCCGATTCAGGTTGAACCAACACTTGTGCCTCAGTTAACAATGTTTTCAATTGATCAAAACATTGTTGACATTTCTTGGACCATTCAAACTTTACATCTTTCTATAGCAGTTTGGTTATCGTGTAGCAATCATCGAGAACCCTTTAACGAAACGTCGAGAGTCACCAGCCAATCCCAGAAACTTCTGACCTCGAATACATTTCTAGGTGGTTTCCAGTCAATAACTGTAGAAATCTTTCTTAGATCAATCAAATGCCATCCGCCAAGACAATATGTTCCAAAAATCTGACTTCCCGGAGCCAAAACTCACACTTACTGAAATTAGAATACAATTGCTTATCTCTCAATGTTTGCAACACAATCCTCAAGTGTTCGGCATGCTTGGACTCATCATGTGAATAGATCAGAATGTCATCAATGAACATGGCAACAAATCTGTCTAAATACGGTCTAAATATCTGATTCATCAAATCCATAAAAATGGCAGGAGCATTAGTCAATCCAAAAGGCATAACAAGGAATTCATAATGTCCATACCTCATTCTGAACACAGTTTTCGACACATCTGAGTCTTTAACTCGCAAATGATAATAACCAGATCTCAAATCAATCTCTGAAAACACTATTACACCTTTCAACTGATCAAAGAAATCGTCTATTCTCGGTAACAAATACTTGTTCTTTATGGTAACCTAGTTGAGCTGTCTATAGTCAATACACATTCTCATCGACCCGTCTTTCTTCTTTACAAGCAATACTGGTGCACCCCAGGGCGAAAAACTTGGTTGTTCAAAACCTCTATCTATTAACTCTCATTCTGTACGAAGTTATAGATATCGATGAAGTGCTCGATACTAACTCAATAGCAAACTCAACCTCTCTAACTGGTGGCAACCCAGGCAATTCTTCTGGAAATACATCCGGGTATTCACAAACTATAGGCACCGATTCAATCTTCTTTTCAGACACCTTGGCATTTCAAACATATGCTAGGTGCGCATCACAACCTTTTCTCAGATATCTTTGAGCCGACATCAATGAAATCACTATAGGCAATCCACTCGACTCATTAGATTCAATGTAACACCCGTAACCCATACCCGTCGCCGGAACAAGGTTGCAGAGCATTGCCAGAACAATCAAAATATTTTTCCATTAATCTACGTAAATTACTATTTATTTATCGAAATCAACCATAACGTCCCTTGATCGGGCCCTTAAGGCCCAATACGAGCATTAGAATCGAGTTGGGACTTAATTGGGACCTCTAAGAATTTATCGCAAAATTTCAAAATTTTTCCAAGGTGCAGTGTAACACCCCTAATCCGTATCCGTCGCCGGACCAGGGTTAAAGACGTTACCGGACAAATTGGAACATTTCACAAATAATTCACAAATATCATTCAAAAATAATCATACATCATTACGGAGTCCCTTACATATGTCAATGAGACCTTAAACATGTGTTAGAAAGGGGTCAGGACTAAACCAAGCTCATACAAAATTTTTCAAAACTTAAACATTTTTCAAAGTTGTACAGGTCACATGCCCGTGTGAACAGGTCATGTCCATCACATTGCTTTAGACACGCCCGTGTGTCTAGGCTGTGTCCAAGTCAATTTTTGTCGACATGCGTGTGCCAGGCCATCTGAAAATTAGGGAGGCTATAGACTTGGGTCACACTGTAACACCCTGTACCCGAGACCGTTGCGGAGTCGAACACGAGGTGTTAACGGGCTTAATTCATTACTTAAACGGCTCATACAATTCGTTTTAAAATTTTCTAGACAAGCTGGCTAACTGCATCCCAGTTGCTTTAAAAATCATATGTTGAGTTCCAAAACTCGAAATCCAATTCCATAAATTTTTGCTGAAACTAGACTCATATATCTATCTAGTAAAATTTTTGTAAAATTTTTGGTCAGGCCAATTAGTACAGTTTATTAGTTAAAGTCTCCCCTGTTTTAGGGTTTGACTACTCTGACCTCTGTGCATTACAAATTAGATATCTTCCTGTACAAGGATTCAATGCCTATGCCGTTTGTCTCTAATAAAACTAGACTAAATAATGAATCCGTACATATAAAGCATGACTTCTAATTATCTTTGTAAAATTTATGGTGAATTTCCAAAGTCAGAACAGGGGATACAGAAATCGCTCTGGCCCTGTTTCACAAAAATTTAAACATCTCATAAAATATAGCTCATATAGTCGTTTCGTTTCTTCCATATAAAAATAGACTTATCAAGCTTCGATTACATAATTTATTAATTATTTAATTCAATTTTATACTATTTTTAGCGATTTTTCAAATTCACATCACTACTGCTGTCTGAATCTATTTTATGGTAAATTTTACCTATTTCATGGTTTTCCATGGATTAACTAGTAATTTGACATACATATCACCAAATATGATCATGATTAGCCATTCCAATGGCTAATCATTACGAAGCATTTCCATACTACTCAATAACCATATCATAAGTGTAACACCAAAAATGATCAGCCATGACATACGGCATAATAATCAAATAGACTTAGACTATTACTCAACCAAAACCGAAATCGAACCTAAGATTAAAGTCATTCTCAATGCATGAAATGCTTACCACAAACATCATCCATTCATAGTACTGATCACTTTAGCTAAAACGAATTTAAACCACTATAAATCATAACCAAATTATCAAGACCAAACTTACTAAAACTTATAACTAAGCACCCATAAGACCAAATCCAAACTTAACATTTAAGCCATATTCGCATGGCTAAAAGTATACATATCAAAGTTCAAACAAAACATAATAGCCTATACATGCCGAAATGTTCTCTTAGACCAACTAAGAAGAAGGTACCAAAAGTTGCAAGCTGGCGTGATGACTTCGACGATGGTCCCGAGCACACAAAATGGGTCAAAGAAACCTAAATAAGTAACAAGTAAACACACCGAATGAGTATATAACTCAGTAAGTCATAAGCATTACACTACCGTCCATTAATGAAAGATCATAAGAGAAAACGAATAATGCAAAATCAATTACTCCATCCATACCGAACTATGCTATAATTTCTTAGATTTTTGGTTCAATCTCATGCCAAGTCCTACAATCACACCAAATACCAAAACAACCCAATTGATTCAGATTCATTTCCTCACAGCATGGAACAATGATGCACTAGGTAAATTTATACATACACATCACAAGTCTCAAATTCCATATTTTAGTTAATAGTTCTATCACTTAGTTCTTTCATGCACCTTTTATATTATCAACCGTATTTGCACACATAGTGCTAATTACACTCGCACACATAGTGCCATGGTAAACCGCACACATAGTGCATTGGATTTTCTCTCATGCTTCAACATCCAAATCGGCACACCCAGTGCCACTTAATTCCACACACATAGTGCCATATGTCAACTCATTATGATAAGGCAATTTACTTAATTCAAATAGCACATATGGTTACATTAATAAATAGGAAAATCACTTCAAAAGAATACCTAACAAAAGTAATTCTTTTATGATTCACTAATATTATTTATATACAAGCTAATCAACCTTACAAAAATGCTTAAGGACTTACTTTATGTCGGATGGAATGATTCCCAATCGACTACTCAATATTCTTTGCGTTGCCTTTGCTTGGTTCCCTTCCTTTGGATTCTTGAGCTAGAATAAATAAGTTAATAGTTTAATTTACCTTGCAAGATATTCATAAATATGTAAATTTAATGATTCCACTTCTTCTTACAACCCTCCTTGTTCCAAATATCAAAATTTCAACTAATGTTTATATTATATCTCAAAGCCGAATGTATTATCATTATCAAAATAACATTTGGTCATCATTTTGTCATTCAACACATATTTTCACTTCATAAACATTTTGACTGTATACTTCTAAACTAGCAAAAGCTCCCCATTTATTCGTACTATCTTTTAAATACTATCAAGTTCATATACTTCTAATTTCTTAAGTTCAACATCTTAATGCCCATTATAGCCACTCCCATAATCTAGATTTAAAAATCGGCAACACCCACATTTCAACTATCTTAGCCGAATACTCCTCAACACTTAGACTAAAGTATGCACATTAAACTTAATACAACTTTCATTATACCTTTCACCCTAAAACATAATTTATAAATCTCACCCTTCCTTCCATGTTTCGGTCAATTATTCAAATTACCTCATAACATGAACATTTTTTTCAACTAATCAAGCATGACTCATTCGGCCTTAACAATGAACCACTTTTCATACAAGGACAAAAATAAATCAAATGAACCTTCCATTTAAACCCCATTCTATCGTCTATTTATTCAATAATACATGTAAACAACTACTAATTCTAGTACTTTGATACACGGTTTAGTGCCCAACCATCATAAAGGTTTGAATTTTTCTTAATATTGTCAAAATATATTCACAAATTAACTTAAACATATAAGAAGATTTAACTAACACTTCAAAACTTACCTCCTACTAGCAAGAAGTAGTGCCGAATTGCCTTAATGAGAATTTTCCTTTTTCTTTTCTTTGGTTTCAGTTTTTGGAGGAAGAAGGAGATGAACACTCTCTCTCCTTGAATTTCTTCTTTATTCATCTATTTTTCTTATTAAATCATTTTATTTTAAATATTTTAATCATTTTCTAACCAAATATTATAATTAATTGAATTTAGTGGAGGGTCATCACCACTTGGCGGCCACTTATTGAATTTTGGGTATTTTGACATGCAAACCCAAGCTTTCACACTTTGTAGTTATTTGGTCCTTACAATTTGCCTATCATATTTTCTAAGTTTCTCAACTAAGACCTTTCAAGAAAAATTCACATTCATAAGTCTAAATTAAAACATCAAATTTTCACACATGCACTAATACACATAGAGGATATGCAACTAAATTTTAAATAAATTTTATGACTCGATTTTGTGGTCCCGAAACCACATTCCGACTAGGGTCAAATTAGGGCTGTCACAACTCTCCCTCACTTAAAAATTTTCGTCCCCGAAAATCTTACCAGCGAATAAATTTGGATAATGTTCTTTCACCGAATCCTCAAGCTCCCAAGTAGCTTCTTCGACTCCATGTTTACGCCATAGTATTTTCACTAATGAGATTTTCTTATTTCGTAGTTCTTTTACCTCACGGGCCAAAATACGAACTGGTTCTTCTTCATAACTCAAATCAGATTGAATCTCCACCTCAGATAAATTAATTATATGCGATGGATCAGATCTATAACGTCGAAGCATCGAGACATGAAAAACGTTGTGAATCTTTTCAAGTTCTGGGGGTAAAATCAATCGGTATGCAACTGGCCCAATTCGTTCAGTTATTTCATACGGCCCGATGAACCTTGGACTCAATTTGCCCTTACGGCCAAATCTCAGCACCTTTTTCCAAGGTGAGACTTTAAGAAACACTTTGTCTCCAACTTGATATTCAATGTCCTTTCTTTTTTAAATCTGCATACGACTTCTGATGATCCGAAGCGGCTTTCAAACTTTCACGAATCACTTGAACTTTCTGCTCAGCATCCCTAATCAAATCAACCCCGAAGATTTTACTTTCACTAAGTTCGGTCCAAAACAACGGTGTACGGCTTTTACGACCGTACAAAGCCTCGTAAGGTGCCATCTTAATGCTTGATTGAAAACTATTGTTGTAAGCGAATTCAATCAAAGGTAAATACGGTTCCCATGAACTACTAAACTCAAGGATGCAACATCTCAACATATCCTCGAGTATCTGAATTACCCGTTCGGATTGACCATCGGTTTGGGGATGAAAAGCGGTGCTAAAATGCAACCTGGTACCCAATGCTTCTTGCAATTTCAACCAAAATCGCGATGTGAATCTCGGATCTCTATCCGACACAATAGAAATAGGTACTCCATGTAACCTTACAATCTGAGAAACATACATTTCAGCTAGCTTGTCAAGGGAATAATCCGTACGTCAGGAATAAAATGAGCCGATTTTGTCAGTCTATCAACAACAAGCCAGATCGCATCTTTCTTGCTTGACGACAATGGCAACCCAGATACAAAATCCATCGTGACTCGATCCCATTTCCATTCGGGTATCATGATCGGCTGAAGTAACCCTGAAGGCACTTGATGTTCCGCTTTCACTTGTTGACATATCAAACACTTCGAAACAAAGTCAGAAATATCTCGTTTCATACCAGGCCACCAAAACTGACGTTTCAGATCATTGTACATTTTCGTACTACCCGGGTGGATTGACATACGGCTACTATGAGCCTCGCTTAAAATCAAAGAAATAAGTTCTGAATTTCTTGGGACACACAGTCGACGTCTGAACCTCAAACAATCGTCATCATCAATTTTAAACTCTAATTCCACATTTGAAACACATTCAACTCGTTTAGCAACCAATTCATCGTCAACTTTCTAGGATTCACGTATTTGATGAATCAATAATGGTTTGGCCTTTAATTCTGCTACCAACACATTATCGGGTGAAACGGATAGGTGTACATTCATTGCTCACAAAACAAACAGTGATTTGCGACTTAAGGCATCGGCAACCAAGTTAGCCTTTCCCGGGTGATAGTCGATGACAAGCTCATAATCTTTCAACAACTCAAGCCAACGTCTTTGCCGTAGATTTAAATCTCTTTGAGTCATCAAGTATTTGAGGCTTTTATGATCCAAATATATATGACACCTCTCTCCAAACAAGTAGTGTCGCCAAATTTTCAAAGCGAAAACAATGGCAGCTAATTCAAGATCATGGGTTGGATAGTTTTTCTCATGTGGTTTCAATTGTCTCGACGCGTAAGCTACTACTCGACCTTCTTGCATCAACACGCAACCCAGCCCAAGCAAAGATGCATCACTATAAATGACAAACTATTTACCGGATTCAGGCTGCACAAGCACTAGAGCTTCAGTCAAATAAGTTTTCAACTGATCGAAACTTTTCTGACATTTTTCTGACCATTCAAACCTAACATCTTTCTGAAGTAGTCTCGTTATTGGTATGGCTATCATCCACAAACACTTTACAAACCGTCTGTAGTAACCAGCAAGCCCCAAAAAGCTTCGAACTTCAGTAACATTTCTCGGGGGTTTCCAATTAAGTATGGCTGAAATTTTGCTCGGATCAACTCGAATTCCCGATGCAGATACTACATGTCCTAAAAAGCTAACTTCTCTCAACCAGAACTCACATTTACTGAACTTAGCATACAACTGCTTATCCCGTAAAATCTGTAACACTAATCTCAAGTGCTCAGCGTGTTCAGTTTCATCATGTGAATAAATCAAGATGTCATCTATAAACACAACTACAAACCGGTCCAAATACTGCCTGAAAATTCAGTTCATCAAATCCATAAATATCGCAGGGGCATTAGTGAGCCCAAACGGCATCACTAAAAACTCGTAGTGACCGTATCTCATCCTGAAAGCAGTTTTAGGTATATCTGAGTCTCGAACTCGCAACTGATAATAACCCGATCTCAAATCTATCTTTGAAAATACTGAGGCTCCCTTCAATTGATCAAACAAATCATCAATACGTGGTAACGAATATTTATTCTTTATTGTCACTTTATTCAACTGACGATAGTCGATGCACAACCTCATGGTTCCATCCTTCTTTTTCACAAACAATACTGGTGCACCCCATGGTGAAAAACTCGGTCGAGCGAAACCTCTATCTATCAACTCTTGCAACTGAGCTTTCAATTCCTTTAATTTGGTTGGTGCCATACGGTACGGCGCTATCGAAATTGGTGTAGTCCCAGGTACAAGTTCGATGCCAAATTCTACTTCTCGAGCGGGTGGTAATCCGATAACTCCTCGGGAAAAACATCGGATACTCACGAACCATCGGTACCGTTTCAAGTTTCTTTTCCGACTCTTTGCGATCAAGTACATACGCAAGATATGCTTCACTCCCTTTCTCATATATCTACGGCGATCATCGAGGATATTATTTCGGCACTCCGTTCAAGTCGATGAGACTCAACTTGGACTATCTCATTATTTGCACACCTCAAATCAATGGTCTTTCTTTTGCAATTCACCTTTGCATCATGCACGGTCAACCAATCCATCGAGAATAACATCAAATTCATCAAGCGGTAAAAGCATCAAATCATTTGGAAAAGCAGAATCTCGGATTATCAGAGGACATTTCTTACACACTTTGTCAACAAGTACATATCGACCCAAGGGATTTGACACTCGAATTACAAACTCAGTAGACTCAATAGGTAGAGTCTTACTGGATGCTAAAGTCTCACATACATATGAATGAGTAGAGCCAGGGTCAATCAATGCAATCACATCAGTATCAAAGAGAGTGAAAGTACCAGTGATAACATCAGGGGAGGATGCCTCCTCTCGTGCGCGGATGGCATAAGCTCTAGCAAGAGCACGAGTCTCAGATCAAACAGCCGTATCAGAAGTCCCTCTCTGACTACCACCCCTACGTCCTGAAATTCTCGGTGGTCTACCTCTAGTCGTTGTTCTACTAGGTCTTGCACCTTGCATCTTATTTTTCTCATCAAGTTCCGTGCAATCTCTAATGAAGTGATCCTTCGAACCGCATCTGTAACAGACCCTGTTAGTAGACTTACCCCAACATTCACCTACGTGTCGTCTTCCACATTGTGGACATTCATGTTTTTCTTGGCGATTGTTACCCACACTAGCAACCGAAGTAGCTCGAGAGTCCGTTGATGGTCGCTCTCTGATAGAAATTCCTGCAGTTGTCTTCAATTTATTAGTATCTTCCCTGAACTTCTTTACAGCCGAGAATGAAGTTTTACCCGCCAATCTTTTACGAAAGTCTCTAGCTTCAAATTCAACCTTCTTTTTCTCCTTTCCAAGTTCTTCTGCCTTGCAAGCTCGTTCAACTAGTGTTACAAATTCTTTTATCTCTAAAATACCCACTAGTAGCTTTAAATCTTCATTCAATCCTTCTTCAAATCTTTTACACATAGTAATTTCATCAGCTACACACTCCCGAGCATATCGACTGAGTCTTACAAACTCACCTTTGTATTCAGATACTGTCATACGGCCTTGCTTAAGTTCCAAAAATTCTTTACGCTTTTGATCGACGAACCGTTGACTAATATACTTTTTTCAAAATTTCGTCTGGAAGAAATCCCAAGTAACTTGTTCCTTCGGGACTATAGTAATCAAGGTTCTCCACCAATAGTAGGCTGAGTCTCGTAACAAAGATATGACACACTTTAAACACTCATCAGGTTTGCAAGACAGCTCATCAAAAACCCGGATGGTGTTATCAAGCCAAAACTCGGCCCTTTCAGCATCATCAGTAGCTATGGCTCGGAATTCCTCAGCCCCGCGCTTCCTAATCAAATCCACAGGAGGTTTACTCGGCCTTACAGGATCAGTATCTGGTGGTATTATAGGCACCTGAGGCGAATTATTTAAATTCGAAAATGGTTGAGCAGCCGGGTTAGTTCGGGCATATTGTGCGACCCACTCATTCATCATGGTAAAGAAGGCTTGTTTTGCCCCATCATCTTGATTATTCGAGGATGATTGAGGTTCAACAGGCGGTGTCCCTTGCACAGGAGCAGCCGCTACACTTTCAACATCATCCGCTAAGGTTCTCTCTAGATTGGGTTCCATTTACTAATCAAAACAATAATTTCGACCGTCAGAAGTCATCACACTATCAAATACTAACATTAAGGCATGTATAGCTAGACTCATACGCGCTATGGTAGTCCTAGAACCGACTAAACCATAGCTCTGATACCAATAAAATGTAACACCCCGTACCCGAGACCGTTTTCGGAGTCGAACACGAGGTGTTAACAGGCTTAATTCATTACTTAAACGGCTCATACAATTCGTTTTAAAATTTTCTAGACAAGCTGGCTAACTGCATCGTAGTTTCTTTAAAAATCATATCTCGAGTTCCGAAACTCGAAATCCAATTCCGTAAATTTTTCCTAAAACTAGACTCATATATCTATCTAGTAAAATTTTTGTAAAATTTTTGGTTGGGCCAATTAGTACAGTTTATTAGTTAAATTCTCCCCTGTTTCAGGGTTCGATTACTCTGACCTCTGTACATTACGAATTAGATATCTCCCTGTACAGGGCTTCAATGCCTATGCCGTTTGTCTCTAATAAAACTATACTCAATAATGAATCTTTAAATCAAAAGAATGACTTCTAATTATCTTTGTAAAATTTATGGTGAATTTCTAAAGTCAGAACAGGGGATACAGAAATCGCTCTGGCCCTGTTTCACAAAAATTTAAACATCTCATAAAATAGAGCTCATATAGTTGTTTCGTTTCTTCCATATGAAAATAGACTCATCAAGCTTCGATTACATAATTTATTAATTATTTAATTCCATTTTTTACTATTTTTAATGATTTTTCAAATTCACATCACTACTGCTGTCTGAATCTATTTTATGGTAAATTTTACCTATTTCATGGTTTTCCATGGATTAACTAGTAATTTGACATACATATCACCAAATATGATCATGATTAGCCATTCCAATGGCTAATCATTACGAAGCATTTCCATACTACTCAATAACCATATCATAAGTGTAACACCAAAAATGATCAGCCATGACATACGGCATAATAATCAAATAGACTTAGACTATTACTCAACCAAAACCGAAATTGAACCTAAGATTAAAGTCATTCTCAATGCATGAAATGCTTACCACAAACATCATCCATTCATAGTACTGATCACTTTAGCTAAAACGAATTTAAACCACTATCAATCATAACCAACTTATCAAGACCAAACTTTTAAGCCATATTCGTATGGCTAAAAGTATACATATCAAAGTTCAAACAAAACATAATAGCCTATACATGCCGAAATGTTCTCTTAGACCAACTAAGAAGAAGGTACCAAAAAGTTGCAAGCTGGGTTGATGACTTCGACAATGGTCCCGAGCACACAAAATGGGTCAAAGAAACCTAAATAAGTAACAAGTAAACACACCAAATGAGTGTATAACTCAGTAAGTCATAAGCATTACACTACCGTCCATTAAAAAAAGATCATAAGAGAAAACGAATAATGCAAAATCAATTACTCCATCTGTAACGCTCCCACGCCCGAAACAGTCGCCGTAGTCGAGCTTGAGGAGTTACCAAACATAACTTATCAAATTAAGAACTTCAAATCATTTGTTTCTACATTCACAGCTTTCTAGCTACCCGCGTCACAGTTACAAGAAAAATCATATCTCAAGTTACAAAACTCGAAATCAAAATCCGTAAATTTTCCATAAATCTAGACTCATATATCTATTTACTAATTGTTTTATAGAATTTTTGGTTGGGCCAATTAGTACAGTTTATTAGTTAAAGTCTCCCCTGTTTCAGAGTTTGACTGCTCTGACCTCTGTGTATTACGAATCAGATATCTCTCTATACATAATTTCAATGACTATGAGGTTTGTTTCTATTAAAACTAGACTCAATAAGGAATCTGTAAATATAAATAAAAACTTCTAATTATTTTTTTCAAATTTATTATGAATTTTTAAAGTCAGAACAGGGGATCCAGAAATCACTCTGATCCTATTTCACAAAAGTTTAAATATCTCATAAAATATAATTTATATGCCTGTTTTGTTCAATCCACATGAAAATAGACTCATTAATCTTCAATTTCATAACTTACTCATCATTTATTTCCATTTATACTATTTTTAGTGATTTTTCAAATTCATGTCATTGTTGCAGCAATATTCTGTTTTAAGGCAAATTTCATCTTTTCATGAGTTGTTATGAACTAGATAACCTATTAAACTTCCATTATATCAAACATGATCTAAATTTAACCATCACCATGACTTATCAATATCAAACATTTTCTCAACCAATCATGGCATATCATAAAATTATTTACACAAAATAAGTATATTGCTATACATGCCATACTTAAGTAGTTGTACAAGCCATTTACCAAGATAAAAGTCCTTTGGATAGCGTGATCGAACTATCGACCTGTCCAGATTCCTGAGCCGGCTTGTTCAAAACTACAGTGAATGAAAAGGAAGGAGTAAGCATAAATGCTTAGTAAGTTCATATGTAAATAACAAGTAACATAACATTACAAATATACCAAACAACTTTAGCATGGTATCACCAAAACATATGCCATATTTCTAAACATGATTCATCATCTTACCACCTTATCGTTGTTGTATCTATTATCGACCCGAGGGTTAAGAACATACCTGTCCAAAGTGTCCATTTCACAACACTTACCAATACGTCACTTGCATCTTAAGTGTTCTTTCATTTCACTAGAAATTTCACCCGTTGAACACATCGGAATACAACTCGGATACACGGATAATTTGCACATAAGTGCCTCATGTGTAATCAAGAAATCATGTAACCCGCCCCTAAGTGAACTCGGACTCAACTCAATGAGCTCGGGTGTTCGCATCCATAAGTGAACTCAGACTCAACTCAACGAGTTCGGATGCCTAGTTACATTTCACGAACTCGGACTCAACGAAAACGAGTTCGGACATTCGCATCCATAAGTGAACTCGAACTCAACTCAACGAGTTCGGATGCTCAACCATCCTAGTGACATGTCACTTGTATCCTAATCTATTCCTAAGGTTCAAACGGGATTTTCCTCGAACACATATCCTTGCCATCTTCCGTAAAATACCAAAACCAATACTCGGTAGGACTTTATATTTAACAATTAATACACATAATTTGCATTTTATTCGAAAATAACCACAAAGCATATATTTCATAATAAAAATCAGCATATCATATAATTAACATCAATAACTTAAAAATAACAATTATGCTACATTATTTACACATGAACTTACCTTGGTACCAAAATATAAAGATTTTGCAATTTAGTCCACAATCTTTTCTTTTCCTCGATCACGACTTGAATCTTGTTTTTCATGATCTATAATACCAAATTAATCTTATTTAATACATACATTTATCAAAACAGCATTTAATACGAACTTTAAAAAAATTACACTTTTACCCCTAAACTTTTGCATAATTACACTTTTTCCCCTAGGCTCGGGAATTAAAATTTATTCCTTATTCTTATGTTTTATAACATGCTGATCACTTTTCCCTTCTATGGAAACATCAAATTCTCTCTCTAACATATACTTGTGACTATTAGGTATTTTTGCCGATTAAGCCCTTTTACTCGTTTTCACTAAAAACTGAGTAGCACAAGTTGTCTAACATAATTTAAAACCCCATATTCTGTCATAAAACATCAAAATACACAAATTTCACCTATGGGTATTTTTCCAAATACAAACCCTAGGTTGAATTATTGCTAGCATAAGCTTAATCGAGCTTCCAGGATTCCAAAAACGTAAAGAACATTAAAAACGGGGCTTGGAATCACTTACTATGCAGCTTGGAAGCTTGAAACAAACCCTAGCTGTGGAGAACCCTTGAAATTTCGGCCTAATGAAGAAGATGGACAAAAATTGGCTTTTAATTTTGTTTTTAATTCATTTTAATAACTAAATGACCAAAATACCCTTACTACTAAACTTTCCAAAAATTCCTTCCATGTCCTAATTTTGTCCATGAACTTAAAATTGGTCAAATTGCTATTTAAGACCTCCTCATTAATATTCCAAAACAATTTCATACTAAAAACTTCTAGAATGCAAGTTTTGCAACTTATTCGATTTAGTCCCTACTTTCAATTTAAGCACTTTAGGCATAGAATTTCATCACGAAATTTTCACACGATCATGCAATCATATCATAAACATCAAAATCATTGTAAAATATTTATTTCTATCTCGGATTTGTGGTCACGAAACCACTATTCCGATTAAGCCCTAATTCAGGATATTACACCATCCATACCGAACTATGCTATAATTTCTTAGATTTTCAGTTCAATCTCATGCCAAGTCCTACAATCATACCAAATACCAAAACAACCCAATTGATTCCGATTCATTTCCTCACAGCATGGAACAATGATGCACTAGGTAAATTTATACATACACATCACAAGTCTCAAATTCGATATTTTAGTTAATAGTTCTATCACTTAGTTCTTTCATGCACCTTTTATATTATCAACCGTATTTGCACACATAGTGCTAATTACACTCGCACACATAGTGCCATGGTAAACCTCACACATAGTGCATTGGATTTTCTCTCATGCTTCAACATCCAAATCGGCACACCCAGTGCCACTTAATTCCGCACACATAGTGCCATATGTCAACTCATTATGATAAGGCAATTTACTTAATTCAAATAGCACATATGGTTACATTAATAAATAGGAAAATCACTCCAAAAGAATACCTAGCAAAAGTAATTCTTTTATGATTCACTAATATTATTTATATACAAGCTAATCAACCTTACAAAAATGCTTAAGGACTTACTTTATGTCGGATGGAATGATTCCCAATCGACTACTCAATATTTTTTGCTTTGCCTTTGCTTGGTTCCCCTCCTTTGGATTCTTGAGCTAGAATAAATAAGTTAATAGTTTAATTTACCTTGCAAGATATTCATAAATATGTAAATTTAATGATTCCACTTCTTCTTACAACCCTCTTGTTCCAAATATCAAAATTTCAAATAATGTTTATATTATATCTCAAAGCCGAATGTATTATCATTATCAAAATAACATTTGGTCATCATTTTGTCATTCAACACATATTTTCACTTCATAAACATTTTGACCGTATACTTCTAAACTAGCAAAAGCTCCCCATTTATTCGTACTATCTTTTAATTACTATCAAGTTCATATACTTCTAATTTCTTAAGTTCAACATCTTAATGCCCATTATAGCCACTTCCATAATCTAGATTTAAAAATTGGCAACACCCACATTTCAACTATCTTAGCCGAATACTCCTCAACACTTAAACTAAAGTATGCACATTAAACTTAATACAACTTTCATTATACCTTTCACCCTAAAACATAATTTATAAATCTCACCCTTCCTTCAATGTTTCGGTCAATTATTCAAATTACCTCATAACATGAACATTTTTTTCAACTAATCTAGCATGACTCATTCGGCCTTAACAATGAACCACTTTTCATACAAGGAAAAAAATAAATCAAATGAACCTTCCATTTAAACCCCATTCTATCGTCTATTTATTCAATAATACATGTAAACAACTACTAATTCTAGTACTTTGATACAACGTTTAGTGCCCAACCATCATAAAAGTTTGAATTTTTCTTAATATTGTCAAAATACATTCACAAATTAACTTAAACATATAAGAAGATTTAACTAACACTTCAAAACTTACCTCCTACTAGCAACAAGTAGTGCCGAATTGCCTTAATGAGAATATTCCTTTTTCTTTTCTTTGGTTTCGGTTTTTGGAGGAAGAAGGAGATGAACACACTCTCTCTCCTTGAAATTCTTATTTATTCATCTATTTTCTTATTAAATCATTTTATTTTAAATATTTTAATCATTTTCTAACCAAATATTATAATTAATTGAATTTAGTAGAGGTCATCACCACTTGGCGGCCACTTATTGAATTTTGGGTATTTTGAGATGCAAACCCAAGCTTTCACACTTTGTAGTTATTTGGTCCTTACAATTTGCCTATCATATTTTCTAAGTTTCTCAACTAAGACCTTTCAAGAAAAATTCACATTCATAAGTCTAAATTAAAACATCAAATTTTCACACATGCACTAATACACATAGAGGATATGCAACTAAATTTTAAATAAATTTTATGACTCGGTTTTGTGGTCCCAAAACCACATTCCGACTAGGGTCGAATTAGGGCTATGACACACACGGCCAGTCACAAGCATGCGTGTCTAACCCATGCTCGAAATTGACTTGGCCACACAATCTAGCACATGCTCGTGTGTGTGAACGTGTGGTCTACTCAGGCTCATTTTGAAATGGCCCTTAAGCAACACAGATGAGACACATGCCCATGTAGACAAAAATAGGCCATTTACAAGGCCAAAATGCCACCCATTAAGGGTCCCCCCTACAAGCAACAAATAAACATCAATTGCATACCAAATGCTCAACCATTTGACAACCAATACATATACCAATCATGTCATATCATTATCAACCAATCTCATGTTCATAACACATAGCAATTCATGTCATTCCATAAGCTAAAACATACCAAAACATATGGTTTATAACATTGATACATTCCATTCATTCTCATACTGTGACAGCCTCAAATTGACCCTAGTCGGAAAGTGGTTTCAGGACCACAAAACCGAGTCATAAAAATAATTAATTGCTATATTCTATGCTTATTGTGGGTGTGCATGCACATGTGGAAGTTTCATTCTCTAATTTTACCAATTGTATGAGAAGTTATAAAATAGGGATCAATGCGAGACGTGGTGAAATATGATAGGCTAATTTTAAATGGCCTATTAATACATGTGGAAAAGTGTTTGTCCTTGCATGTCAAATTAGCCAAATTGGAGCATGATGGCCGGCCATGCTATGGGTGGAAACATGTCTCCAACATGTTAGACTAGTGATGCATGTAGGAAACAATAAAATAAGAAAGTTAGTATTAAAGAAATGGAAAAAGAAAATGATGATAACAAAAAATAATAATAATGTGTAGATGCCCCTTGCGTGACCAAAAACAAAGAAAGAAAGAAAAGAAAATAGTTGTTCATCCTTTGGTAGTCTTGGCGAATAGAAGCAAGGGAAGAAGGGGAAGAGCTTGAGAAAAATCGGCTATGGTGTTTGCTAGACTAAGGTATGTTTGATGATATTCCATGAGATGCATGCATGCTTTAGTTGTTAGTTTAAGTTCTACCTAGCCCATGGTTTAGATTTCTTTTGCTATTTGATGGAGATGAAATTCGGCCATGGATGTTGTCTTTCTTGGTTGGTGTTTTGATGTTGTTGTAATGAAGCATGAAGAGGAGTGAGTTCAAATGTTTAATAAAAGGAGATTTTTAGGTCATTGAGTTCATGTTGTTGTGTGTGTATGTGCATGAGTATTCGGCCATGCTATAGAATTCATGTTGCAAAATGATAAATGCTTGGTACATTCGGCTATAATGGGCATTAAGAGGGTGAAGTTTGAATTAGTTAAAGGTTCATATAGGTTGTCTTGATGAAAAGAGAAAGAGAAGAATTAGATATCATATTTGGTGCTAGTGTGGTATATAAGGGTGTTGAACTTAAATAAGTAATATTCGGCTAGCATGATAAGTATGAAATATTAAGTAGATGAGATAATGGATGGTGAAGTGGCTAATAGGGACTTTTAATGAAATCTATGCTAAGGCCAAATGTATCAAATGCTAAATGTGCTTATGTATATTCGGCCACCTAATTAAGCACATAGGTGGTGTTGAATTTAATCTTGCACATTCGCCATATGGGTGTACACACTTGTGATACTATCCTTGATTAGGATAGTTGGCAATAGGGTGATAGCCTAAGGTTGTGAACCAAATAGTTCAAAAGCATGGGGTAGAAGGATAAGAATTTGTCATGTGTATCCTATGAAATGAAATTTTAATGTGTGATACAAATATTTTACAAAGTGGTTGAATGGGTTGATTTAATTGTTTAAGCTCAAGATCCTAAAGGAGAGGCGTCCAACAAGGGGAAATCGAAGGTCATCGAGTAGCCGACTTGGGATTATTTGCCCAACACAAGGTAAGTCATTAAGCATATATTTGGTGTTGATGTAAATGAACATAATATATCATAATTGTGTTTAAATGAGTTGATGTGTAAATGAAAATGTATGTGTATGGAATGATGCCATTGTTGAATGTATAAAGGCAGCAACATGCATAAGGTATTGGTCTCGGCACTAAGTGTTCGGGTATAAATGGACACGGTGAAAAGATTGGCACTAAGTGTGCGGGTTTAAAAATTGTACAGCACTAAGTGTGCGAACTGAAAATATATAGCACTAAGTGTGCGAGCTGAAAATTATATAGCACTAAGTGTGCGAGCTGAAAATATATAGCACTAAGTGTGCGGATTCACTATATACTCTTGCGTTACAATTGGCACTAAGTGTGCGACATTATCGAGTTAATCCCGGACAGCGGATCGGGTAAGTACCTTGAGCTCATGGCGAATGGGCACTATGGTCATGCTCGGGGTTGAGCTTGGTAAGCTTTAAATCTATGTGATGATTACAATTGTATGATTGTGGTGAAAATGAGTTGGTGTATAAAATGACTCAAATATCTTATTGAATAGAATATGAAATGTGAATGTATGACTTGGTACGAGATTGAACCGAAGGTCTAAGGAACTATGGTATAGTTCGATATGGATGGAACAATTAGCCTTGTTTCATTGTTTCACTTTGTGATGAATTTAGCTAATGGATAATTGTAAAGTGCTTATGACTTACTGAGTTATAAACTCACTCGGTGTTTTCTTGTCACCCATTTTAGGTCTCGTGGACTCGTCTCTTTTGTATGCTCGGAACCGTCAACGAAGTCATCACACCGGCAAGCAATCTTTGGTATTGTCTTCTTAGTCGATCTAGGAGAACATTTGGCATGTATAGGCTATTTTGTTTTGTTGAAATTTGGGTTGTAAACTTTAGCCATGCGAAAATGGCCCATATGGTTGGATGGATTTGGTTCCAAAACACTTATTCATGAGTCTTAAAATCTCAATTTTGATAAGGTGGTCATAATTTGTGATATGAATGATGGATGATTAGTTGGGTCATGGAGGAATTATGAAATAGGCATTATTTGCCTTAGTAACAGATGCTGACAGCAGCAGTGATGTGAGATTGAAAAATCACTAAAAATAGTAGAAGTAGAATTAAATAGTGAATAAATTATGAAATTTAACCCTGATGAATCTACTTTCATATGGAAGAAACGAAACGGTCATATGAGTCGGATTTTAAGAGATAATCAGGTTTTCGTGAAACAGGGCCAGAACGGTTTCTGGATCCCCTACTCCGACTTTGAAAATTCACTATAAATTAACCAGAGAGAATTAGAAGTCATACGCTATATGTACAGATTTCTTTGTGAGTCTAGTTTCTTTAGAAACAAACGTCATGAGTTTTGGAGCCCTGTACAGGAAGATATCCAAGTCGTAGTGCGAAAAGGTCAGTGTAGTCGAACCCTGAAACAGGGGAGACTTTAACTAATAAACTGTACTAATTTGCTCGACCAAAAATTCTAGAAAAAAATTTGTAGATGGAATTATGAGTCTAGTTTCAGGAAAAATTTACGAAACTGATTTTCAAGTTCTGGAACTCGAGATATGATTTTTAAGGTAACAGTGACGCAGTAAGCCAGCCTGCCCGGAACAGAAATTAATTATTTCCAAGAGAGAAATAAGGGAAGTAAGCCCGGTAACACCTTGTGGTCAAATCCGGTGACGGTCACGGGTTTGGGGTGTTACACATACCAAATTCTTACCCAATTCTAAAATATGCACATACCAGAACTTCCCAAATTGATCATTTCTTTTGGCCAACCAAATATACATCCTAATGGCACATTTGCATCACATATCATATATCGAAATCAAACGATAAGTTCAAACACAAACTATCCATATCACATCACAAACGTCTGTGTGGCTTGGGACACGCCCGTGTCCTCAGCTTGTGTAACTCTCTATTTCTGATGTCAGCAACCGTTTAAGGGCACGCGCCCAAGGCCCGAGGCCGTGTCCTCCACACTGCTGAGACACACGGCCATGTCTCTACCCATGTGGTCAAGACTTGGGCTAATTTCCAAGCCTTTTTGTCATCATTACATGCACACACATACATGATTTCAATGGCATTCATCATTAGCTCATTATTATGCATTAGTTCCACCTACTCATGATAAACTAGTCTAGCTACATCCCAAGACATTAACACATATCATGGATAAAAAGGCTTACAAGTCAAATCATTAGAAGCCACATCTCATGGCTATAATCAACAAATCCACATAAGCCAATCACAACAACATCCATCATAGAAAAACTAAGTCCCTATACATGGTACTCATAAGAAAACATTTAACATACACATGTCAATACTCCACGGATAATGGCTCAACAGTGTGATGCTGCCTCCGACGGTCTCCAACCCCGAGCTGACCTAACAAAACTAAAAGAAATGAAAAGGAGGGAGTATGCTTTACGCTTAATAAGCTCGCATGTAAATAATAAACAATGCGACAACATGCTATTTTCATATTCTTTCTATTTATTCAAATTCTAGCTAAGCTGTTTTCTAGAGTCATAGTCATTAAATTATTTTATATCCAGAGCTACAGAGCTCCAAATTAAGATCTGTTAATTTTCCCTAAAACTAGAATCGTATATATTCTTGCCATAAAATTTCCAGAATTTTTGGTCTAGCCAATAAGTACAGTTTATTATTCAAATTCTCCCCTGTTTTGTTGTTTGACAGCTTCGACCCTTCTTCACTAAACTTTATTTATCTCATAGTCCGAGACTCGGATAATGTTTCTATCTCTTTCTCTTGAAAGTAGACTCATTAAGGATTTCATTCATATGATTCCTAACTCATAAATATTTTTTTACAATTTCTAGTGATTTTCTAAAGTTGAGCATAGGAGTTTGAGATCACTTTGACCCTCTTTCACAAAATTTCTAATATCTCATCATATGATATTCCTTTACTTACATCATTTCTTTATCAGAAACTAGACTCGATAAGTTTTAATTTCATATTTTACTAAAATTCTAAATCAATTTTCACTATTTTTTGTGGATTTTCAAAGTAGGACCAATGCCGCTGTCCAAATCTGTTTTGGTACAATGTAATGGTCACTATCATAAGATCATTTCCAACTAATCATGAACTTACCATTTCATGGATCCCTTAGTTATTTTTCACAATAGAGCTCAATATAAAAGTTATTATTTATCATGGGCACACTTAGCCATACATTCCAAGTTAGGATAAATCCCTATCACATGCACTCAATCATCAAATTAGTCTCATGACAGAGCATCATAGCATTAATCTTAGTTGAGCTCAATGATTCTAGAATTTCCATTCTTATTTATCATTTAGATCTCGCTAAATTTCTCAAGAATCTCGATGGATAGCCCATTTACCGTCAAATCATACAGGTGATCATTTTCAAGCACGCACTCCCACGAACCTCACATCTTAGGTGGGATTACCAGTCCAGGCTAAATCCCCCGAAATATAAACTCATAGAGTGATGTCGGGATTACTAGTCCAGGCTAAATCCCTTATAGAAACAAACACCCTCAATGAGCTCGGATCTGAATTACCAGTCCAGGCTAAATTCAGACCCTAATCGGATTACCCGTCCGGGCTAAGTCCATAATGCACACATATTCTTCGGGAGGTCAGATCACTGTCGTCCGGGCTAGATCCTTTCTATATTTGAGATCAACGGATTACCCGTCAGGGCTAAATCCTTTTCTGCAACACATGCAGGATCTCAAGTCTCATGTAAGTCATGGTTTATCCATCGAACTTCCTTTTTACCTCAACCGGCACATTTATCATTTTGTCATATTTATTACTAACACATTTCATGGATTTTCTTGCCATGATTATATACAACCATCACACATTCATAGAACATGCATTTAGGCGTATTAGAGGTTTACTTTGAGTTATTCGAACTTACTTGTCGAAATCTCGTCAGGTACAACCATGTAGCAATTCGTACAACCCATGTAATAGTAATTTAATATTCAATTCATGTAATAATAATTTCCCATTCAATTTCACATGACACAACAAGCATCACATTTTCCAAATCATACACACCATCCATCAACTTCTCTAAACATATTAAATCATACAATTTATGCCATATCAATAGAGAATTACAATTCAAGCATGATATTGCATTATTATTAACACACGAACTTACCTCGGATCCAGAAACGACAATTTACCATTTTAGTCCATAACCTTGTATTTTCTCGATTTAAGCCCGAATCTAGATTTCCTTGATCTATAATATCACATTTAGCCTACTAATTAGTCAAATTATTCATATGGGTCCAAAAATCATATTTTTACAAATTTGTATTTTGACCTTTAAACTTTTACATATTTGCACTTTTGCGTCAATTCTCGTAAAATGATTTTTATTCAATTTCCTTACATTTTAAGCCTAGCTAAATCATTTTCATAACTATGGCAGCCCCCAATTTCCACTAAATCACCCTTTTATGACCAATTTTATAATTTTTACAAAACGGTCCTTTCGGACGATTTCATCGAAAACAGCTTAGTAAAAGTCATTTATTTAAGACCCAACACTCATTTTCTACCACTAGACATAAAAATACAAGCATGTCACTCATGGGTAAATTTTTAAACATAAACCCTAACTCAAAATAATGGTAGAAATAAGTAGATCATGTTACCGAGATTTTAAAAATGTAAAGAACATTAAAAACGAGGCTCGGGATCACTTACAAATGAGCTTGGAAGCTTGAACCAAACCCTAACCATGGCTTCCATGGGGGTTCCAACTGGTACATGGAGAAGATGACCAAATTTTGGCTATTTTGGCTTTTTAATTCTTTTAATTATTAGATTACCAAACTGTGCCTAACTTAAAATATTTTATTACACCCATTTCATGTCTATGTTTGTCCAACAACTAACCAGTGGTCTAATTACCATTTAAGGACCTCCAATTTAAAAACTCATAACAATTAGACGCCTCTAACATGTAGAACTCAACTTTTGCACTTTTTACAATTTAGACCTTTTGACCAAATTAAGTGCCTAAACGTCGAAATCATTCCGTGAAATCGTAGACCATAAAAATATAATAAAAATAAAATTTTCCTCATCGGATTTGTGGTCCCAAAACCACTATTCCAACTAGGCTCAAAATCGGGATGTTACATTTCTCCCCCCTTTAGGTTTAGGGATTTTCGTCCCCTAAAATCTTACCAGGAAAGTGGTTTTGGTTTTCATTTAGATTCTTCAATCCTATAAGTGATGTCAAAGAACTTTCACTCAAGCCGAGCTTTTACTTCCTATCTATATAATTTCCACATACAAAAATCATAAATGGTATTCACTTTACAATACTTTCGCTGAAACTTAATCTCTACCAGAAAGCTCATGTACTCAAAAGTCTGATCCGTACCATCATGCTACATATACATTCGCATCCGAATCTTTTCGGATTCGAATAGTGAAACTAGTCAATTCATCTTGGCCTCATACTCTTTATAATTCCATATAGTCTGATTATTTTCCAAATCACATTTACCTTTCATTTCAAAGCCTCCTCTGGCTTTCCCAAGAAATCATGCCATGAATCCTGGATCTCAATCTAATTAGTGGAGATTAAAATTCCATGGTATACAACATTCATAAAGACACAAATATCCAAATACTTCTAGCCTATACATGCCATACTTTTATATTCATAATGTCAAAAGATACCAAAATAACGTTCGATAGTGTGGTGACGATCCTCGACGATGCCCAAGCTTCCAGTAGCTTTGATATATATAAAACAGTTGAAAAACACAAAAATTAAGCTTTCAAAAGTTTAGTAAGTCATATACAAATAAACTTAAAATTTAAAACATGAAAGCATCATCAAATTACATTTACTCCATGGCCAAATACTATCTCAAACCACATAGTTCATATACGTTTAACATATTACCAATTCATTTACACATATAGCATATAATCTCCTACTTATAACATATATCATCACTTGTACATGTACTTACCTTTTATTCTCAAACATAATATACATTTCAAACGTACCTGAATCGGATACACATCATAGATAACCATTCGTTTCTCGGAATGCCCGTTGAACTGTTTGGAATCATAAGGATACGCGAATAACTTAGAAAGCTCATACAATGCCAACGTCCCAGAGGTGGTCTTACATGTAATCAAATATCGATGCCACTGTCCTAGACAGGGTCTTACATGAAATCAAATACGATGCCAACGTCCCAGACGTGGTCTTACACGAAAACACATATTGGATCCTATGTCATGACACATGTATCTTAACATTTCTATGGTTCGTACGGGGCTTTCCGGACATCGAAACTTTGTCGATACTCTCTCAGATATCTCACATTCAATGCATTAAGCTATTCATCATTATTCAATAGCATATAAGCATAAATAAATCATTTCAAACACATTTGTTTGTATATAGACTTGCCTCGTATGGATTCGGATAGACGAAATCGGCTACTCGACGACTTTCGACTTTCTCTGATCTAATTTCATTTTCTTTAGTTCTTGATCTATATAAATTCAAATTTAACTCTTTTATTCACCAAATCATTCAAATCAATTCAAAAACAAATATTTAGGGTATTTTATAAATTAGCCCTCACATTTTCATATTTTTGCACTTTAGTCCCTAATCACAAAAATCACAAAATATACAAAATTTCCATATACTCATGTTAGGAAGAATTGTCATAGTATTCATATAAGCCCATAGGTTTCATTTATTTCACATTTTAGTCCCTCAAAGTCTCATTTTTACAATTTACTCCAAATTACTGAAATTCATCAAAAATTCAAAGACAAAACTTAGTAATCTAACACATATCTTTAATTTACTATCATCAAACTTCATAAAGCTCACATTATCAATGATGGCATAAATCAAAATCATCATCAAAACCAGAAATTAAAACATAGGCTTAGTAAATCAGAAAACAACGATTACAAAAACGTGGAAATTATCAAAACCGAACAAAATCCATACCTTAATCACCGAATCAATGTGCCGAACCTTAAAACTCTTTTTCTTTCTCTTTTGTTTGGTATTTTTTGACAAAGATGAGTAAAATGAAGCAAAATTCATATTTTTTTAATTAACTATCATTAATTTAACAAATTACTTAAGTAACCATTTTATTTTCATTTAAAATCCACTAACTCATGACTAAATATGTCCATTCATAAATTAAATGGTATAATTGCATCATAAGGACCCCACACATATAAAAACAAAGCAATTAGCCACTTAATCAGATAGAAGGCCACTTTTGCATTTTCTACAATTAAGTCCTTTTATCAAGTTAAGCACACAAACGATCAAATTTTCATATGGAACTTTCACACATGCTTAACCACATACTGTAAACAGGGAAAATAATATTTAAATATTTTTTAGACTCAGATTTGTGGTCCCAAAACTACAATACTGATTAGGGTCTAAACCTAACTGTTATAATTCTCCCCCCTTAGGGATTTTTGTCCCCGAAAATCTTACCATTGAACAGATTCAGATATTTTTATCTTATAGTATCTTCGGGCTCCCACGTAGCCTCCTCATTACCGTTTCGAAGCCACATCACTTTTACTAATGGAATTTTCTTATTTTCACAGGTGTAACACCCATTACCCATGTCCTACGCCGAGACAGGGTACGAGGCAGTGCTAGACTTAAACACAAACAATCATGCAAACCAGGCCATAAAATTTCATTCATATTTTAGATCATTCTATCACATGCAATAGCCCCTTATTTGGGTTTGCGAATCCCAAAACATAATTTAGAAAGGGTTAGGGAATAAACTGAGAACTTTGGAAAGCTTTGGGAAAAACTTAGAAATTTTTCTCATGAAATAGGATCACACGCCCGTGTGGGCACTGGAGCACGCCCGTGTCCTCAGGCCGTGTAACTATTTGTTTATGACGTCAGTAAATAAATTGAACCACATGTCCAGGCCACACGCCCGTGTCCCCAGGCCATGTCCCTAACACGGTGGAGACACACGGCCGTGTCTCATCCCGTGTAGTTAACTCTTAGGCTATTTTCCAAGCCTTTTTGTTACCCTTATATGGACACATATATACATGGATCCAATGGCATTCAACATCCTCAATTATGATACAAACATATCATTTACCTATCAACATGCATGTGTTACACATTCCCACTTTAAAGCATGACTAGACATACCATAGTTATCTTTGTGCCAATTTATTTTGACTTATCATCAAACTTTCATGTTCAAAGCATTATTATTTTATCTCCATATTACACATTTAATTCATGGTCATAAAACATGCATTCAACATACATGACATATTGCCAACCATGCATGACAAACAAAAATAATCATATCGTCACATCATAAGCAATAAATCATAACATGACTAGCTAGACTTACAAGCCATAATCAATATGAGCCACATCTCATGGCCATATACAATAGCTCAAAATGGGTCAATAAATTTTGCCAAATCATAATAACACATGTCATAGAACTAGGTCCCAATACATGCCACTCACTTGATAATTCTAACATATGTAACAATATTCCAAAGGTATTGGCTTGGTAGTGTGATGCTGCCTCCGACAATCTCCAACCCCGAGCCGACCTGACAACACTAAAAGAAATTAAAAGGATGGAGTAAGCTTTACGCTTAGTAAGCTTGCATGAAAAATAATAAGCAATGTAGTAACATGCTAATTTTCAATTCCTCTCTATTATTCGAAGTCCAGTTAATCTATTTTCTCGAGTCACAGTCACTAAATTATTTATATCTAGAGCTACAGGACTCTAAATTGAGAAAAACTAATTTTCTTAGAAAACAAACTCACATATCTTGTTACCATAATACTTTTAGAATTTTTGGTGGAGCCAATAAGTACATTTTATTATTCAAAATCTCCCATGTTTCACTGTTTGACAGCTTCGACCTTTCTTCACTAAATATTATTTATCTCATTGTAAGAGAATCGAATGATTCTTCCATCTATTTCTCTAGAAAATAAACTCATTAAGCATTTTAATAATGTAATTTATAATAGATGATTATTTTTATACAATTTTTAATGATTTTTCAAAATTAAAATAGGGGAGCCCTAAATCAGTCTGACCCTATCTCACAAAAATTCAAATATCTCATAATTTGAAATTCTTTTACTTACACCGTTTCCTCTACGTAAAACTAGACTCAATAAGGTTTAATTTCATTTCTTATTCAGTCGCTAATTCAATTTACACAATTTTTTGTGGATTTTCAAAATAGGACTACTATGACTATCCAAATTGTTTTAGTACAATATAATGAACCCATCACAAGATTTTCATGAAATTACTCTCATAAGTATCAGTCATTCATTTTCATTCGTATCACAAGTCCATGGGTTTCAAGTACTTACCTTTGCTATCACTTAGCACAACACTTCTCCAAACATGACAATTCATATGCATCATAATAGTATCATATAATATAAATGATTTTATCATGGTAAGAACCCTTTTATTTCATTTCTCATATTAATCTAGTTGAATTTTCTCATAATCTCGATGGATATTCCATTAACCGTTAATTCATACAAGTGATCAATTCAAGTACACACTCCCACGACCCTCACTCTTACGGCCGGATTACCAGTCTAGGCTAAATCCCCTGCAACGACATATACTCTAATGAGCTCAGATCTAAGTTACCAGTCCAGGCTAAATTCAGATCCTAATCGGATTACCCATCCGAGCAAAATCCATTTCAGCACACATATTCTTTAGGAGGGTAGATCACTTTGCAAGTTCATATCTTTCAATTCGTATTTTTCCTTTTTAAAGAGCACACTCCCATGAACCTTTCTTATAGCGGGATTACCAGTTCAGGCTAAATCCCCCATAATATAAACTCATAGAGTATCGTCGGGATTACCAATCCAGGCTAAATCCCCTACAACGACATATACTTTAATGAGTTCAGACCTGAATTACTAGTCCAGGCTAAATTCATATCCTAATCAAATTACCTGTCTGAGCTAAATCCGTTTACACGTATTCTTCGGGAGGGCTATATAGGGAGTGGATCACCTATCCGGGCTAGATCCTTTTTACCATCAATTCCTTTTCAAGAATCCATCGAATATCCTATTTCATTCAACTGAGATTTTTCTTCCTCTTATTATCAATCAAGTCAATGTTTCATAAATTTTCATACATTGAGCACTCAAATCATATTCTTATCAAGAGCATACATTTATCATATAATCGTCATTTAAGCAATTAACATACCTCACACATTGTATTTACTTGTAAACAGACTTATCTTCCTTTTCACTCTTTCACAAGTAATCCAACTTAATAAAACATCATGTTATATCAATTTCTCAATATATTCAGCTATTATATAGCAAGCCATTAATGATTGAACCATCAAACATTTCATGTGCTACTAGTCATATATCATTGTTCTCACAAATTTTATGTACCATTCTTTCATCATTTTTCAATATATTAAATCATGCCATTCGTGCAATAATAATATAGAATTTTCAATTCAAATACATCATTGCAATATTATTGACACACGAGCTTACCCCGTCACCAAAATGCAAAAAATGAACCTAACCGTCGATTTTCCATTTTTCACCCGATCTAGGTCCAATCCTCGTTTTCCTTGATCTAAATATCACATTTAGTCTAATTATTAGTCACATTATTTAATGTGATCCAAAAATAATATTTTGGAAAATTTATGTTTTTGCCCCTAAACTTTGTCAAAATTACACCTTTGTCTCTAGGCTCGTAAAATAATTTTTATTCAATTTCCTCACTCTTTAAGCTTAGGCGAACCATTTTCATAGCTATAGAAAATCACAATTCTCATCAAAACACACTTTTATACTATTTTTACAACTTTTACAAAATGGTCCTTTCGGACGTTTTCATCGAAAATCGCTTAGTAAAAGTCATTTATTTAACATCCAACACTCATTTTATACCATTATACATCAAAATGCATGCATGTCGCACATGGGTCAATTTTTAAACATGAACCCTAGCTCAAATTTATGGTAGAAATAGATAGATCTTGTTACGGGAATCGCAAAAACGTAAAAATCATTAAAAAAGGGGCTAGAACGGACTTACAATCAAGCTTGGAAGCTTGAAAAACCCTAGCCATGGTTTCTCCATGTATGTTTTGGCCAAGAGGTTGAAGATGGACAAAAATTGGCTTTTAATTTTGTTTTTAATTCATTTTAATAACTAAATAACCAAAATGCCCTTAATGAAAACTTTGGAAACATGCCTAACCATGTCCATTTTTGTCCACCAACTGAACCAATGGTCTAATTACCATATAAGAACCTCAAATTTAAAATTTCATAACAATTTAACACTTTAGCATGTAGAACTCAACTTTTGCACTTTTTACGATTTAGTTCTTTTGACTAAATTGAGTGCCCAAACGTCAAAATTTTCAAACGAAATTTTCATGAAATCATTTCATGAAATTGTAGACAATAAAAAATTAATAAAAATAAAATTTTCCTCATCATATTTGTGTCCCAAAACCACTATTCTGACTAGGCCCAAAATTGGGATGTTACATTTCTCCCCCTTTAGGGAGTTTCGTCCCCGAAAATCTTACCAGAAAAGTGGTTTTGGTTTTTCACTTATTTTTCTCAATCTTATAATCGATGTCAAAAAAAAAAAAACTTTCATTCAAGCTGAGCTTTTACTACCTATCTCTTTAAATTTCATATACAAGAATCATTAGTGGTTTTCGCTTTACAACACTTTCACTGAAACTTAAGCTCTATTAGAAAGTTCGTGTATTGAAAGGTCCGATCCATACTCTCATGTTACATATACATTCATACCTGAATCTTTTTCAAATTCGAGTAGTGAAACTAGCCAGTTCATCTCGGCCTCATACACCTTATAGTTCTACATAGTCCGATTATTTGCCAATTCAACTCTTAGTTACCTTTCATTTCAAAGCCTCCTCTGGCTTTCCCAAAAAATCATGATATGAAACCCGGATCTCAATCCGATTAGTGGAGACTAGAATCTTAAGATGTCCAACATTTATAAAGACACGAAATTTCTTAAACCTGATGAGCAAAAATTCAGTACATACCAGCATGATTTACATATCTTGTCAAATATTTAACAATAAGCTACATGACATTTTTCTCTTTCAAAGACAGGGATGATCCTGATAGGGCCTTTAGGATAATCCTTTCTTATTTTCCATCCTAATATCAATACTAGCAGAGATAACTCTGGTAGAACCTGATGCTCAGCTTTAACCCCATTAACATTTCAAATATTCTTACACAAGGATCATACAATAACCATCTCATCATCTTTTATTACCCAAGTCATTTACACTATAACAAACTCAGGTCTTTCTATGACATCAGATACTTAAGCTATCACTTGTCTTGTTGTCTTAAAGCACATCACCAATCAAACAATAATACATCACTGAAAATCAGGAAGTCTTTGCTCAACACAGACTAGACTAGTTCAAAGGCTTCAGTTAACAATGTTCTCATCTATTGAAACTTTGTCAATCATGAATTAAGCCATTAATTTCACAAGACGAAAATTTTACCACTTAATCCTTTTCCAATGTTAAATCCTTATATAGAAATTTAGAGACATCCAAATATTAAGATCACCAGATTACCATGATCAGATCAAAAGCATAATCATACTTGATATATATATCGCAAGCTAAAGGTCATACTTTAACTATAAGCCAAATTCAACAAGTTACAAGATAAAGATGACCAAGAATTCAAAATAAGGAGATCCATAACAGAGAAATCCAGAATATAGAAATCCAACATAAAAAAATCCAGAACAAGAAAATCCAATCATGATACCTATCCAAAGACTGAGAACTAAGTTCATAAGAAAATATGAAAGACCTCAATGGTTCCTTAGAGAAAAGAAATCCAGAAGAAAATATCATTCTGACCACCAAAAATAGATGTAACAAGAATAATATACCTTCCCATATACATATCGGACAAATCAACTATTAGAAGAAACAGAATCATAGCATCATACACACCTTTTTCATCAGTTCCCAATAGACGGAAGGTAACAAAATACCAGAAAGAAATAGGATCATGTAGATTATGTACCAATCAGACTGACAATGCCTTTGTCTATCATTAAGAACAAGGAACATTTCCATATTACAAAAATCCATCAGAGAATATACAACCACTACAACAAATTTCTAGAAATAAATTGACTCATAGAGTGCCTTAAGAGAGACTGCCATCATCTGCTCACTGTAATTATCATACCCAAACATCTCACATTCGAACATTATTCCTTTAACTATTTTCGGCATCACTAATCCCGTATTATTCCTTTCACTAAAGAAAAAAAGTTCAGAAGGAAATTTGAAGAAGCATACGTGGACATTTATTTAAGCTATGTGAGTTTGCCAATCATACTTATTCAAAGAAGCATACGTAGACATTTATTCCATCAACATTTTTGATAAGTTACTTAAACACATGCATTCGTTCAAATAAATCAATCATATACATCATGGAAATATCGATTAAACATAGGTAAGCTCATCATAATATAATCCTTTATTCATACCTTTGTGGATTTCTATTTATCACATTCACTTAATCAAGTAAGTCAAGTGTACAACATCATATGAGCATCAAACCAGCATGGGTATTCATCGCAACATGAATTTCCATCTCACATGTTATCATGTATATCATGAATTTTTTTGTCATAATTTTTTGAATTGAGGCTTATCATGACTATACTTCACCCGAATACCTTAGCATCACATTTAACATGGCTAGTGTAGCTCGGTTGGAGAGTACCTCTATCTAAAGAAGATGGTTCTAATTCGCATCGGGAGACATCACACTATCATAGATAGGTAGCATGTATAGCTAAAATCTCATTCACGCTAGGTTAGTCTGGGAACTGACTAAACCATAGCTCTGATACCAATAAATATAACACCTCTTACCCGTGTTCTACGCCGGGATAGGGTACGAGGCATTACATGCAACACCCCTTACCCTATCCAAGGCCGGAACAGCGTACGAGGCATTACCAAACTTAACAATACACATAGACGAAAACAGGGCCATAAAATTTCATTTAATTCAAAACTTTTTAAACACATGCATAACAAACAAAGCTAACTATATCATCACATCAAAACGTAGGACATGGCACGATTAATTAAACTTATAAACCATAATGGATAAGGACCACATCTCATGATCATATACGATAACTCAATGCGATCGACACGTAAGGTCAAAATCATAATAAAATACATATCACAAACCAACTTCTTATACATGCCACTCACTTGATATTTCTAATATTTGAATTAATTTTCCCAAAAATAATAGTTTGATAGTGTGATTTTCCCTCCGACGATCTCCAACCCCGAGCCGACCTGCCAATACTAAAGAAATGGAGAGGATGGGTAAGCTCTTAGTAAGTTCATATGAAAATAATAATGTAACACCCCGAACCCGAGACTGTCGCCGGAGTCGAATACGAGGTGTTAACAGACTTCAAGCCACTTATTAGAAATTTCCCAGACAGGCTGCCAATCTGCATATGGGTCACATTAAAAATCATATCTTGAGTTCTGAAACTCGAAATCCAGATCCGTAAATTTTCCCCGAAACTAGACTCATATATGCATCTACAAATTTTTTTCTAGAATTTTTTGTCGGGCCAATTAGTACAGTATATTAGTTGAAGTCCCCCATGTTACAGGGATCGACTACACTGACCTTTGCGCATTACGACTTGGATATCTCCCTGTACAGGGCTTCAATACTGATGCTGTTTATTTCTATAGAAACTAGACTCGAAAAGGAATCTGTAAATATATGGCATGGATTCTAATTATCTCTGGTCAATTCATGATGAATTCCCAAAGTCAGGACAGGGACTCCAGTAACCGTTCTGGCCCTGTCCCGCGAGAACTTAAATATCTCTTAACATACAGCTCATATGGTTGCTTCGTTTCTTCTATATGAAAATAGACTCATCGGGCTTCGATTCCATAATTCATTTATTATTTAATTCCATTTCCCCTATTTTTAGTGATTTTTCAATCTCACGTCACTGCTGCTGCCAGCACCTGTTACTAAAGCAACTATGCCTATTTCATGATTTCCCTTTGATCTAACTAGTGATTCATCATACATGTCACAAATTATGATCATGACTAGCCATACCAAAGGCTAATCATTGTCAAACATCTCCCTACTACACTATTGCCATATCATGAATTTTAACACCAAAATAATCAACCATGGCATATGGCATAAAACTCGAATTACCAAGACTTGCAACTTAACATTTGAGAACTAAATCCAACCGAACATTTATGCCATTTTCGCATGGCTAAAAGTTTACATACCAAAGTTCAACAGAGCATATTAGCCTATACATGCCAAAATGTTCTCCTAGACCGACTACAAAAAAAAGATACCAAAAGTTGCTAGCCGGTGTGATGACTTCGATGACGATCACGAGCACGCAAAAGGACGAGTCCAAGAAACCTAAAATAGGAGACAAGCAAACACCGAGTGAGTATATAACTCAGTAAGCCATAAGCATTATATTGCCGTTCAGTAATAATATATCATAAGAGAAAATAATTAATGCGGATTAAAATCCTCCATCCACACCCAAAGCGTGCTATAATTCCTTAGGCATTTCGGTTTGATCTCATACCAAGCCCTACTTTGATATTTCATACATTACACCATATGACATTGCATGCATTTATCTTCAAGTATAATCACCACATAGGTCAAGACTTACCAAGCTAAATTCCAAATATAAATAAAATGTCTATTCCTCATGAGCTCAAGGTGTTTACTCGCATCGCTGTCCATGATTGACTCGAAGGCCGCATACGTAGAGCATGTATGTTCATTTGAGGATGTGTAATAAGCCCGCACACTTAGTGCTTAATAGTCGAACTCGCACACTTAGTGCTATATAATCAAAATTGCACACTTAGTGCTATACAATTTGAACCCGCACACTTAGTGCCAATTTGTGATCATAAATGTTTACACCCGCATACTTAGTGCCGAAACCAATAACTCAATACATCTCACCTCTTTTCTTTCCATTCAATACTTTCATCACCACATACATACATGTATATATATATATATTTATCATTCCATTCAGCATCATTACTTGGACATTACGACCATTTAAATTAGTACAAAATAAGTGCTTAATGACTTACCTTATATTGGATGAAATGATTCCCAATCGACTACTCGATTATCTTTGCTTTGCCTTTGCTTGATTCTCCCTCTTTGATGTCTTGATCTAAAATGAATACATTTAGTAGTTTAATCTTCTTGCTGGATTTTTATGTGTATAATTTAATGGTTTTCACCCCATTTCACAACTATCCTTGTTCAAAATATCAAAACCTCAACCAATATTCGATTAATGCTTCAAGGTCGAATGTATTGTCACCATTAAGTTAATCTAGTCTCAAGTATTTTTAATCCTAATATACAACATCATGAATCAACTCAACCTTATAAGCCAATATTACTCCTACAATCGATTGTAAAGAGTTAACAAAGAAAATATATTTTCACAAACATATACACCCATATGGCCGATTATACCAAATCAAGTTTAACCTTACTTATCTCAAAATTTTCATTCCATACTATCATCCCCATGACATAGCAAAGTTTTGAACCATGGACTAATTAGAACTAAAACTAGCAACTAAAAACATGCATGAATCTCATGGCACAACATCAAACATACCTTAATCTAGATGCAAGGATAGCCAACCTCTTCCTAATCCTCTTCCAAACCAACCATGAGCAAGAACCCTTTCTTCTCCTTGGGATTTTCGGCCAAAAGGATGAAAAAAGATGAGCAATTTTTTGTTTTCTTTCTCACCTTCACGACAATGGGGAGGGGGAGAAGCCTTCACACACACATTTTTTTCTCATTTTTTATTGCTCATGCACCTTATTTTATTTATTCCAACATAAAACACTCACCCAACATGTTTCATGACATGTTTTGCCCATGATTCCTTGTCATGGCCGGCCACTAGCACTTGGGGGAAATTTGACATGCAAGTCCTCCCTTTTGACTACATGTACTATTAGGTCCTTATAGATTAGCCTATCATTTTTCAAAAGTGTCATACAAGTCCTACTAACTGAATTCACATGCAATCGACTAAACCGAAGCTTGAAATTTTCACACATTCATAAATACATATTCTAGACAATAAATATTACATTCAAACATTTCAGTGACTTGGTTTAGCGGTCCCGAAACCACTTCCCGACTAGGGTCAATTTTGGGCTGTCACAAATAAGCAATTACTACCATGCTTTTCAAGATAAAACACTATAATTGTACAATTACACATATTCAGGTTAAGATGTGTTATCGAGTTACAGTTACTAAATCATTCATATATGAAGCTACAAAACTCCAAATTTAGTTTCGTTAATTTTCCTTGAAACTAGATTCATATATATTTCTCACATAAAATTTCCAGAATTTTTGGTTTAGCAAATTAGTACAGTTTATTAGTTAAAGTCTCCCCTGTTTCAGAGTACGACTACTCTAACCTCTGTGCACTACGAACCAAATTTCTCCCTGTACAGAATTCCAACGACCATGCAGTTTGTTTCCCTTAAAAATAGAAATCCATCCATGTAAGGTATGACTCTTAATAATTTTTTTACAATTTATGGTGAATTTCTAAAGTCAGAATAGGGAATCTCGAATTCATTCAAACCTTGTTTCACAAGAATTCAAATATCACACAATGTAGAATTATTTTGCTTCCCTTGTTTCTTTCATGTAAAAATAGACTCATTAAGATTTATTTTCATATATCATTTGCATTTTGATTCAACTTCCACAATTTTTAGTGAATTTTCAAAGTCATGCAACTGCTGCTGTCCAACACTGTTTTACCACTAAAATTCATTCTTACATAATTCCACTTAATCCATTTTGTCTTATCAAAATTCACCCAATTATCGAGCACATTGCTCATAATTTTTCATAAACATATACCTACACTTATTCATCCTATAATCATGTTCAATTGTATTTTTACTTAATCTATTTTCCCGTTGAACTCTTCGGAATAATAACTGATACTCAATTGCCTGCACATATTTTCACACTTGTAGCCGAAGCTATCTGGTACGCATAGTAGCCTGCCCATAGTACTACACATGCGACCAATTATCCAGTACATGTAGTAGCCTGCACTTAGTACTACACACGTGACCAATTATCTGGTACACGTAGTAGCCTGCACTTAGTACTACACACGTGACCTAACCATCTGATACACGTAGTAGCCCGCACTTAGTACTACACACGTGATCACAGTTTTCGGGTATGCATAGTAGCTTGCACTTAGTACTACACATGCGACCTCACAATAGATCATTCATATCGTTTTTATTCCGAAGGTTCAATCGGGAAATTCCTCACTTTTCAACATTTTACTAAATTGTCCGTAATCAATTTAAATTCATAATTTACATCAAATAACCATTTGATAGGCACCACATTTCATATGATATCAAAATATAATAACATAAAAAGAATCGATAGATTATTTATGTACGAATTTACTCAAGTGTCGATCTCACTATCCATAGTACCAATTGTCCATTCATAGTATAATAAGACACAACTCAAATATCAAATCACTTTTAAGAATTTACATAACATATATCACAAATTTCATATATCACTTGTCATGTATCTTCATTCTCTTGCATTTCATGTAACATTCTTTCATGTCATATTTCCACATCATAAACACCATTCCATCAACTTTTCCAATATATTAAATCATAAAATATATGCAATAATAGTAAGAAATATAATTCAAACATAACATTGCATTATTATTATCATACGAACTTACCTCGATCCGAAAGCATTAATTTACCATTTTAGTCCATAACCTTGTATTTTCCGATTTAAGCCCGAATCTCGATTTCCTTCATCTATAATATCACATTTAGCCTAATAATTAGTCACACTATTCATACGGGTCCAAAAATCATATTTTTAAAATTTTCATTTTGACCCCAAAACATTTGCATATTTGCACTTTTGCTCCAAGGTTCGGAAATTAAACTTCATCCTATTTTCTTATGTTTTATGAAATGCTGGTCATTTTTCCCTTTTATGGAAACATCAAATTCTCACTCTAACATGTACTTATGACTATTAGGTATTTTTACCGATTAAGCCTTTCTGTTCGTTTTCACTTAAAATTGAGTAACACAAGTTGTCTAACATAATTTAAAACCTCATATTCTATCATAAAACACCAAAATACACAAATTTCACCTATGGGTATTTTTCCAAATATGAACCCTAGGTTGAATTATTGCTATCATAAGCTAAATCAAGTTACCGAGACTCCAAAAACGTAAAAATCATTAAAAACGAGGCTAGAACGGACTTACAATCGAGCTTGGAAGCTTGGAAACCCTAGCCATGGAGTCTCCCTTGGTATACACGTCCATGGTGAAGAAGATGAGCAAAATTGGCTTTTAATTTTGTATTTTAATTCATTTTACCCGTAAATGACCAAAATGCCCTTACTACTAAACTTTCCAAAAATTCCATTCATGTCCAATATTTGTCCATAAACTTTTAAATTGGTCAAATTGCTATTTAAGACCTCCTAATTAATATTTCAACGCAATTTCATACTAGAAACTTCTAGAATGCAAGTTTTGTAACTCATTCAATTTAGTCCCCAACTTCAAATTAAGCACTTTATGCATAGAATTTCTTCACGAAATTTTCACACAATCATGAAATCATATCATAGACCTCAAAATAATCATAAAATAATTATTTCTATCTCATATTTATGGTCACAAAACCACTATTTCGATAAGGCCTAATTCGGGATATTACATTACTAGACTTAAACACAAACAATCATGCAAATCGGGCTATAAAATTTCATTCATATTTTAAATCATTCTATAACATGCACATAGTCCCTTTTTTGGGTTTACAAAGCCCAAAACATACTTTAGAAAGGGTTCAGGACTAAACCGAGAACTTTGGAAAACTCTCGGAAAAACTTAAAAGTTTTTCTCATGAAATAGGGTCACACGCCTGTGTGGACACAGGGGCACGCCCGTGTCCTCAGGCCTTGTAACTCTCTGTTTATAACGTCATCAAATAAATTGAACCACACGGCCAGGCCACACGCCCGTGTCGCCAGGCTGTGTCCCTCACATAATGGAGACACACGGTCGTGTCTCATCCCGTATAGTTAACTTTAGGCTATTTTCCAAGCCTTTTTGTTACCCTTACATGCACACACGCATACATGGATCCAATGGCATTCAACATTCTCAATTATAATACAAACATATCATTCACCTATCAACATGTATGTATTACACATTCCCACATTAAAACAAGACTAGTCATACCATAGTTATCTTTGTGCCAATTTATTTTGACTTATCATCAACCTTTCATGTTCAAAGCATTATTATTTTATCTCCATATTACACATTTAATTCATGGTCATAAAACATGCATTCAACATACATGACATATTGCCAACCATGCATGACAAACAAACATAATCATATCTTCACATTATAAGTAATAAATCATAACATGACTAGCTAGACTTACAAGCCATAATCAATATGAGCCACATCTCATGGCCATATACAATAGCTAAAAATGGGTCAATACATATGGCCAAATCATAATAACACATGTCATAGAACTAGGTCCCTATACATGCCACTCACTTGATAATTCTAACATATGTAACAATATTCCAAAGGTATTGGCTTGGTAGTGTGATGCTGCCTTCGACGATCTCCAACCCCGAGCCGACCTGACAACACTAAAAGAAATGAAAAGGAGAAAGTAAGCTTTACTCTTAGTAAGCTCGCATATAAAATAATAAGTAATGTATTAGCATGCTATTTTTCAATTCCTCTCTATTTATTCTAAGTCCAGTTAAGCTATTTTCTTGAGTCACGGTCACTAAATTACTTATATTTGGAGCTACGAGACTCCAAATTTAGAACCACTAATTTTATCAGAAACTAGAGTCACATATATTCTTACCATAAAATTGTGACAGCCCAAAATAGACCCTAGCCGGAATGTGGTTTCGGGACCACTAAACCGAGTCATAAAAATAATTAATTGTTATATTCCATGCTTACTATGTGTGTGCATGCATATGTGGAAATTTCATTCTCTAATTTTACCCATTTGTATGAGAAAGTATTAAATAGGGATCAAAGTGAAACATGGTGAAATATGATAGGCTAATTTTAAATGGCTTGTTAGTACATGTTAACAAAAGGTGGAGTTGCATGTCAAATAATCCCTTCCTAAGGAGGAGTGGCCGGCCATGACAAGGTTATGGGCAAGGGAACATGTTTCCAACATGTTTTGCTAGTGGTGTATGTAGGAAGTCATAAAATAAAGACTAGCATTAAAAAAAAAATTGTTCATCCATTCTAAACACTTTGGCGAATGTCCTAAAGAAAGAAAAGAAAATTTGTTCATCCTTTCTCATCTTCTTGGCCGAAAATACTAAGGGAAAAGGGGAGGACTTTTGCTTCATGCTTGGGTTGGAAGAGACCTAGAAGGAGATTTGGCTAAGTTTGCATCAAGATTAAGGTATGTATGAGGTTGTGTTGGGAGTTTCATGCATGGTTTGGTTGCTAATTTGATGTGCATGTTAGCCATGGCTCAAATCCTTGTTATGCCATGGAAATGGTATTTGGCCAAAGTTGTTATGGTGATAAAGCCATTGCATGCTAAGTGTGAAGCTTGATGATGATGCATGCAATGATGGATTGTCTACTCTTGAGTAAGATTTTGAGTTTTCTTTTGTGTTTAACCATGATTGAAGTTGAATGGAGCATGATTGTCATATTCGGCCATGATGCATTCATGAGCATGGTTCATGCTTCTTGCATGTTAGTTAAAATTTGTATTTTGGATGGCTATGGACACCTTGAAATTCGCCATGCTCATATTGTATATATATGTTTGCACATGATGTTTTGGCTATGAAGTAAGTGATGAATATATTGGTTTAAAGAAGAAGATGTGGAAGAATGCTTGTGAAATTGCAAGCACAATTGACCTAGCACACATATAAGTGCTTGATGCTATATTATAAGTTTTGGGCCACAATGTGCAAAGCAATAACTAGTAAAATGCATGCTGTTTTTGTGAGGTATTAAGTGCAAAATTGGCCTCAACATGTACATGAATATTCGCCTTGGGTAGCCTATTGAAGGCCTTAGCTTTTCCTTGATGCTCAAATAAATTGTATTGAATTGCTTGATGTAGTATAAAATGTGCATGACCATTGTGTATTCAAGCTAAAGAGTAGCCATATGACCATTTAAACTCCTTGTCATATTCGCCATAAGCAAGCACAATGAGGTTTTAATAAATTGAATTTGTTTGAATTAGCTCAAGAGCTAAGAGGGCCACAATTGGACAAGGGGAAGGAAAAGGTGATCGAATAGCCGAAAAAGCCGTTCGACAACATCCGAGGTAAGTCCTCAAGAAGTGACCTTACTTGACTTATGTGAGATGAAGTATGGATGTGTATGATTATTGATTTATGTGTGTATGAGAAATTGAATGATACCGGGCTAAGTCCCAAAGGCGAATATGCTTGTGAATATATGTGCGTTTGAGCCTTAGTAACTGAAAATGAAATATGTATGTCCAATGATTATTGATGTATGTGTACATGAGAAATTGAATGATATCCGGCTAAGCCCGAAGACAATTATGCTGGAAATTATATCCGGTTAAGACCAAGGCAATTGTGCTAGTGGCTATATCCGGGCTAAGACCCGAAGGCATTTGTGCGAGTTATTCTATCCGGGCTAAGACCCGAAGGCATTTGTGCACGTGATTATATCCGGTTATATTCTGAAGAATCTTGGGCTGGAGGTGAGTGTTGGTTGCTGTAATGAATTCAATTAGTACACTCGAAAAGCCCAAAGGATAAGGTACGTTATATGTGCATTGAAAGTCGACATGTTTGAGCAACATTCGCTCAATCGACTAATGAATTTCAGTTATTGAATTGATTGATACTTTGTGAAAGTATATAATGATGAAGTGTGAAGTAAGAATGTGTATTAATGAAATGATGCATTTGGCTATGTGAATGTATTGCTGTAATTAGAGTTGATTATATTCCTTGAGACTTACTAAGCATAAAAAAAATGCTTACCCCGTTACTTTGGCTCTCTCTTTTATAGATTTCGCTCGATAGCAATCGGATTCGGGATCAATAAAGTCGAAGTCATCCACACTATCCACGCCTCTATTTTGGTATAAATTTTGGTTGAACTTTGAAATGGCATGTATAGGACTACCCCTTGTTGGTTGAATATGTTGTGATGTATATATGTACGGCCATGCGAAAATGGCTCGTAAAAGTGAAGTATCGACTTAGACTAATTGTGGGTTGTATGTATATATTTGGTGTCATGATGTGGCTATGGCTTGAAATGGGAATGTTGGTCATATGATCAGCCATTGGCATGGTTAAAATGATCATATATGAACCTATGTATGGCAAGACTAGTTGGTTCATGGAGACTACCAAATAGGTAAGACCTACCTTAAAACAGATGCTGCCAGCTGCAGTGACGTGAATGTGAAAATCACCAAAATTCGTAGGAATGGAATTAAATAGTGAATAAGCTATGTAAATGAACCTTGATGAGTCTATTTTCATATGGAAGAAACGAAATGGTCATAGGAGTTACATGTTAAGAGATATTAAAGCTATTGTGAGACAGGGCCAGAACGGTTTCTGGGTTCCCTGTCGCAACTTTAAAAATTTACTATAAATTATCCAAAAATAATTAGGAGACATACCTTATATGTACAGATTCCATTTTGAGTCTAGTTTCATTAGAAACAAACAGAACCAGCATTAAAGCCCTGTACAGAGAGATATTCAAGTTATACCGCGCAAAGGTCAGAGCAGTCGATCCCTGTAACATGGGTGACTTTAACTAATAAACTGTACCAATTGGCCCGACCAAAAATTCCAGAAATAAATACATGGATGGATATATGAGTCTAAATTCAGGGAAAATTTACGAAACCAGTTTCCGAGTTTTGAAACTCGAGATATGGTTTTTAAGGAGACAGTGACGCAGATTTCCAGCCTGACTGGAAATGTCAAATGGATGGGCAAAACAAGTGAACTTGGCTTGTTAACCCCTCGTGTCCGACACCGGCGATGGTCTCGGGTTCGGGGTGTTACAATTTTATTGGTATCAGAGCCAGGTTTAGTCGATTCTAGGACTACCGTGATGTGTTTGGGGTCTAGCTATACATGCCATTAAATGATGAATCGATAGTGTGGTGATTTCTGACAATTTGACTTTGTGTTTGTTTATAGCAATGGATCCCGATCCCAACCGAGCGATAGCTGATGATGTGGAGAGTGTGGCGCCTGCTCTCGCGCAAGGGACAACGCCGGCGGACTCTCAACCTATGGCCAGCAATCCTAATGACGAGGCTAGGCAAGCCTTTTATAGTGTGATGAACGAATGGTTTAATCAATACATTCGAACCAACACGGCTGTTCCACAACCTCCAATCCCGACAAATGCAACCCCCGCACCTACAATACCTCCGGTGACTGACCAAATAAGGTCAAGTAAGCCCCCAGTCGATAGGATTCGAAAACATGGGGCCACTGAATTTAAGGCTACGGATGATGATGATGCCGAGCAAGCTGAATTTTGGTTAGATAACACTATCCGGGTGCTTGATGAGCTATCCTGTACACCCGATGAGTGCTTAAAGTGTACCATCTCCTTGCTACGCGAGTCCGCCTACTATTGGTGGAGTACTCGACTTGTGGTGCCTAGAGAAAGTGACTTGGGAATTCTTTCAAACCGAGTTCGAAAAAAGTATATCGATCGAGATTCATCGACCAAAAGCGGAGGGAATTCCTTGATCTTAAGCAAGGTTCGATGTCGATTCGACTACTGAACGAAAATTTGTGAGGCTTAGCCGATGCAGCGAGAATGCATTTCGTCTGAAGCTATTATGTGTAAACGCTTCGAGGATGGGCTGAATGATGATATAAGGATGTTTGTTGGCATCCTCGAGATAAGAGAGTTCGTAGTACTTGTTGAGCGAGCTTGTAAAGCCGAAGAGCTTAGAAAGGAGAAACAAAAAGCTGATGTGGGAACCGGAGAATTCGAAAGAGGTCCTCGGAAAGTCTCTTCAACAAGCATCGAAGAGATTTCGAGATGATGTGAGCCGGTCTAGAGGCGTTTCGGGCTTTTCTAGACGAGGACGCGATCGACCCCCTGTGACCACACGAGTCACCTCGATCGCCGGTGGTGGAAATGATCGCCGAGAGAGGGCGGAGTGTCCACATTGTGGAAAATGGCATTCGGGGAGCTGTTGGTTTCGTGATCGCTCTGCTATAAGTGTGGATCGACCGACCACTTTATGAAGGATTGCCCGAGGATGCATGAGCAGAATGTAAGTCGAGTGCAAACCGGGTGCTACCATCGCCGAGGTAGGCCACCTAGAAATATGGGCAATGTCGATGGCGGTCGAGAGGATCTAGAGATGCTACCATCGATCCGAGGCTCGTGCTCTGATAGGACTTATGCCATACGCGCACGCGAGGATCTTGCCTCTCCGGATGTTATTACGGTACTTTTACTCTTTTCAATACAAATGTGATTGCTTTGATTGACCCCGGTTCTACTCATTCATATATATGTGAAACCTTAGCATCTAGTAAGACTTTTCCCATTGAGTCTCATCGAGTTTGTAATTGGTGTCAAACCCTTGGGTCATTACGTGCTTGTCAACAAAGTGTGCAAGAAAAGTCCCCTAGTGTTCGAGGTTCTTGTTTTCCGGCGGACTTGATGCTTTTGCCGTTCGATGAGTTCGACGTTATTCTTGGTTTGGATTGGTTGACCATGCACGATGCGGTTGTAAATTGCAAGAGCAAGACTATCGATTTGAGGTCGCGAATAATGAAATAATTCGGGTTGAGTCTACGGACTTAAAGGGGTTGCCACCGTAATATCGCGATGTTGGCCCGAAATATGTAAGAAAAGGGTGCGGCGTACCTTGCGACGTGCTTTCGATGACAAGGAATCGAAAAGAAACCCGAATCTGTGCCGTGGTTTGTGAATACCGGATGTTTTCCCGAAGAATTGCGGGTTTACCACTGTTCGGAAATAGAATTTGGCATCGAATTGGTACTGGTACCACTCCAATTTCGATAGCTCAGATCGTATGGCACCAACGAATTAAAGGAGTTGAAAGCTCGATTGCAAGAATTGGTGGATAGAGGTTTTGCTCGCCCAAGTTTTTCGCCTTGGGTGCGCCAAGATTGTTCGTGAAGAAGAAGGATGGAACCATGCGGTTGCAGATCGACTATCGTCGACTTAATAAAGCGGCGATAAAGAACAAATATTCGTTGCCACGTATTGATGACTTGTTCGATCAACTGAAGGAGCCTCGGTGTTCTCGAAAATAGATTTGAGATCGGGCTATTATCAATTGCGAATCCGAGATTCGGACGTACCAAGACTACCTTCAGAACGAGATATGGTCACTATGAGTTCCTAGTGATGCCGTTTGGGCTCACTAATGCCCTCGCGGTATTTATGGATTTAATGAATCGGATCTTTAGACCATATTTGGATCGATTCGTAGTCGTGTTCATTGATGACATTTTGGTCTATTCAAGAAATGAGACCGAACATCTTGAACACTGCGGTTAGTCTTTGTAAATTTTACGGGATAAGCAATTATATGCTAAGTTCAGCAAGTGTGAGTTACGGTTAAGAGAGGTTAGCTTCTTGGGTCATGTGGTATCTCAGATCGGGTATTCGAGTCGATTCAATAAAATTTCAGCCATACTTAATTGGAAGCCTCAGAAATATTCTTGAGGTTCGAAGCTTTTTGGGGCTTCTTAGGTTATTACCGACGATTTGTAAAGGCTTCTCAACGATAGCCACGCCGATGACGGCTACTTCAAAAGGATGTTAAGTTCGAATGGACGGAGAAATGCCAAAAAGTTTCGATCAACTGAAAACTTATTTGATTGAAGCCCCAATTCTAGTGCAACCCGAGTCAAGCAAGGAGTTTGTCATCTATAGCGACGCCTCTCTACTTGGGTTAGGTTGCGTATTAATGCAAGAAGGTCGAGTTGTGGCCTGTCGTCGAGGCAATTAAAGCCACATGAGAAAAATTATCCGACTCATGATCTCGAATTGGCCGCCATCGTATTCGCCTTAAAGATTTGGCGACATTACTTATTTGGTGAAAGGTGCCATGTATACTCGGATCACAAAAGTCTCAAATATTTGATGACCCAAAGAGACTTAAATCTGCGACAAAGACATTGGCTCGAGCTGTTAAAGGATTATGAGTGATCATTGACTATCACCGGGAAAGGCGAATGTGGTTGCGGATGCCTTGAGTCGTAAATCGTTATTCACTTTACGAGCGATGAATGTGCACTTGTCGTCCGATCCGGCGGTGTGTTAGTGGCTGAATTGAAAGCCAAACCATTATTGACACACCAAATTCCGAAGCTCGGAAAGTCGACGACGAGTTGGTTGCAAAACGGCTGCGTGTGTTCGAACAAGGACTCGGAGTTTCAAATCGACGATGACGATTGTTTGAGGTTCAAAAGTCGTCGTGTGTCCCAAAGAATTTGAACTCATTTCGATAATTCGAATGAAGCCCATTGTAGCCGAATGGCAATCCACCCGGGAGTAACGAAGATGTACAATGATTTGAAACGTCAATTTTGGTGGCATGGTATGAAGCGAGACATCTCCGACTTTGTTTGAGATGTTTAATATGTCAACAAGTGAAAGCGGAACATCGGTGCCTTGAGATTACTTCACCAATCACGATACCCGAGTGGAAATGGGATCGAGTCACAATGGACTTTGTATCCGATCGCCATTGTCGACAAGTAAGAAGGATGCGGTTTGGGTCGTGGTAGATCGATTGACTAAGTCGGCCCACTTTGTCCCCGTGACGACGGATTTTTCAATGGACAAATTAGCGGAATTGTACGTTTCTCAGATTGTGAGATTACACGGGGTTCCTATTTCCATCGTGTCGGATAGAGATTCGAGATTTACCTCGCGATTTTGGAAAAAGTTGCAAGAAGCTTTGGGTACCAAGTTGCATTTCAGCACCACCTTTCACCCCCAAACCGATGGTCAATCCGGCGGATAATTCGGATACTTGAGGATATGTTAAGATGTTGCGTCCTCGAGTTTAGTGGTTCATGGGAGCGGTATTTGCCGTTGATTGAATTCGCTTAGAACAACAACTTTCAATCAAGTATTAAGATGGCACCTACGAGGCCTTGTACGGTTGTAAATGCCGTACACCATTGTTTTGATTGAGCTCGGTGAAAGCAAGATTTTCGGGTGGATTTGATTAGGGATCTGAGCGAAAGTGAAAGTAATCCGTGAAAGTCGAAGATAGCCTCAATTGTCGAAGTCATACGCGGATCTGAAGCGTAAGGATATCGAGTATCGTGGGTGATAAAGTGTTTCTCAAGGTATCGCCTTGGAAAAAGATACTCGAGTTCGGTAGTAAGGGCAAGTTGAGCCCGAGGTTCATTGGGCCATATGAGATATCGAGCGAGTCGGTCCGATGGCATATCGCTTGATTTTGCCCCCGAACTCAAAAAGGTTCACGATGTTTTCACGTTTGATGCTTGACGCTATAGATCCGATCCATTGCACGTGATTAGTCCATCGAAATTGAAATTCAAGCTAATATGAGTTATGAGGAAGAACCGATTCGTATCCTACCACGAGAAGTGAAAGAGTTATGAAACAAGCGGGTTCCGCTAGTGAAAGTGTTATGGCTCAAGCACGGGATAGAAGAAGCTACTTGGGAGACCGAGAACTCTATGAAAGAGCGATATCCAAACCTATTTACCGGTAAGATTTTCGGGATGAAAATTTCTTAAGTGGGGAGAGTTGTGACAGCCCAAAATAGACCCTAGCGAATGTGGTTTGGGACCACTAAACCGAGTCATAAAATAATTAATTGTTATATTCCATGCTTACTATGTGTGTGCATGCATATGTGGAAATTTCATTCTCTAATTTTACCCATTTGTATGAGAAAGTATTAAATAGGGATCAAAGTGAAACATGGTGAAATATGATAGGCTAATTTTAAATGGCTTGTTAGTACATGTTAACAAAAGGTGGAGTTGCATGTCAAATAATCCCTTCCTAAGGAGGAGTGGCGGCCATGACAAGGTTATGGGCAAGGGAACATGTTTCCAACATGTTTTGCTAGTGGTGTATGTAGGAAGTCATAAAATAAAGACTAGCATTAAAAAAAAAATTGTTCATCCATTCTAAACACTTTGGCGAATGTCCTAAAGAAAGAAAAGAAAAATTTGTTCATCCTTTCTCATCTTCTTGGCGAAAATACTAAGGGAAAAGGGGAGGATTTTTGCTTCATGCTTGGGTTGGAAGAGACCTAGAAGGAGATTTGGCTAAGTTTGCATCAAGATTAAGGTATGTATGAGGTTGTGTTGGGAGTTTCATGCATGGTTTGGTTGCTAATTTGATGTGCATGTTAGCCATGGCTCAAATCCTTGTTATGCCATGGAAATGGTATTTGGCCAAAGTTGTTATGGTGATAAAGCCATTGCATGCTAAGTGTGAAGCTTGATGATGATGCATGCAATGATGGATTGTCTACTCTTGAGTAAGATTTTGAGTTTTCTTTTGTGTTTAACCATGATTGAAGTTGAATGGAGCATGATTGTCATATTCGCCATGATGCATTCATGAGCATGGTTCATGCTTCCGCATGTTAGTTAAAGTTTGTATTTTGGATGGCTATGGACACCTTGAAATTGGCCATGCTCATATTGTATATATATGTTTGCACATGATGTTTTGGCTATGAAGTAAGTGATGAATATATTGGTTTAAAGAAGAAGATGTGGAAGAATGCTTGTGAAATTGCAAGCACAATTGACCTAGCACACATATAAGTGCTTGATGCTATATTATAAGTTTTGGGCCACAATGTGCAAAGCATTAACTAGTAAAATGCATGCTGTTTTGTGAGGTATTAAGTGCAAAATTGGCCTCAACATGTACATGAATATTCGGCCTTGGGTAGCCTATTGAAGGCCTTAGCTTTTCCTTGATGCTCAAATAAATTGTATTGAATTGCTTGATGTAGTATAAAATGTGCATGACCATTGTGTATTCAAGCTAAAGAGTGGCCATATGACCATTTAAACTCCTTGTCATATTCGCCATAAGCAAGCACAATGAGGTTTTAATAAATTGAATTTGTTTGAATTAGCTCAAGAGCTAAGAGGGCCACAATTGGACAAGGGAAGGAAAAGGTGATCGAATAGCCGAAAAAGCCGTTCGACAACATCCGAGTAAGTCCTCAAGAAGTGACCTTACTTGAATTATGTGAGATGAAGTATGGATGTGTATGATTATTGATTTATGTGTATGAGAAATTGAATGATACCGGGCTAAGTCCCAAAGGCGAATATGCTTGTGAATATATGTGCGTTTGAGCCTTAGTAACGAAAATGAAATATGTATGTCCAATGATTATTGATGTATGTGTACATGAGAAATTGAATGATATCCGGGCTAAGCCCAAGACAATTATGCTGGAAATTATATCCGGTTAAGACCCAAGGCAATTGTGCTAGTGGCTATATCCGGGCTAAGACCAAGGCATTCGTATGCGAGTTATTCTATCCGGGCTAAGACCGAAGGCATTTGTGCGTGATTATATCCGATTATATTCGAAGAATCTTGGGCTGGAGGTGAGTGTTGGTTGCTGTAATGAATTCAATTAGTACACTCGAAAAGCCCAAAGGATAAGGTACGTTATATGTGCATTGGAAAGTCGACATGTTTGAGCAACATTCGCTCAATCGACTAATGAATTTCAGTTATTGAATTGATTGATACTTTGTGAAAGTATATAATGATGAAGTGTGAAGTAAGAATGTGTATTAATGAAATGATGCATTTGGCTATGTGAATGTATTGCTGTAATTAGAGTTGATTATATTCCTTGAGACTTACTAAGCATAAAAAAAATGCTTACCCCGTTACTTTGGCTCTCTGTTTTATAGATTTCGCTCAATAGCAATCGGATTCGGGATCAATAAAGTCGAAGTCATCCACACTATCCACGCCTCTATTTTGGTATAAATTTTGGTTGAACTTTGAAATGGCATGTATAGGACTACCCCTTGTTGGTTGAATATGTTGTGATGTATATATGTACGGCCATGCGAAAATGGCTCGTAAAAGTGAAGTATCGACTTAGACTAATTGTGGGTTGTATGTATATATTTGGTGTCATGATGTGGCTATGGCTTGGAAATGGGAATGTTGGTCATATGATCAGCCATTGGCATGGTTAAAATGATCATATATGAACCTATGTATGGCAAGACTAGTTGGTTCATGGAGACTACCAAATAGGTAAGACCTACCTTAAAAACAGATGCTGCCAGCTGCAGTGACGTGAATGTGAAAAATCACCAAAATTCGTAGGAATGGAATTAAATAGTGAATAAGCTATGTAAATGAACCTTGATGAGTCTATTTTCATATGGAAGAAACGAAATGGTCATAGGAGTTACATGTTAAGAGATATTAAAGCTATTGTGAGACAGGGCCAGAACGGTTTCTGGGTTCCCTGTTGCAACTTTAAAAATTTACTATAAATTATCCAAAACGAATTAGGAGACATACCTTATATTTAAAGATTTCATTTTGAGTCTCGTTTCATTAGAAGCAAACGGCACCAGCATTAAAGCCCTGTACAGAGAGATATTCAAGTTATACCGCGCGAAGGTCAGAGCAGTCGATCCCTGTAACATGGGTGACTTTAACTAATAAACTGTACCAATTGGACCGACCAAAAATTCTAGAAATAAATCCATGGATGGATATTTGAGTCTAAATTCAGGGAAAATTTACGAAACCAGTTTCTGAGTTTTGAAACTCGAGATATGATTTTTAAGGCGACAGTGACGCAGATTTCCAGCCTGACTGGAAATGTCAAATGGATGGGCAAAACAAGTGAACTTGGCTTGTTAACCCCTCGTGTCCGACACCGGCGATGGTCTCGGGTTCGGGGTGTTACAAAAATTTTTAGAATTTTTGGTCTAGCCAATAAATACAGGTTATTATTCAAAGTCTCCATTGTTTCACTATTTGAGAGCTTCGACCTTTCTTCACTAAAATTTATTTATCTCATAATAAGAGATTTGGATGATGCTTATGTCTATTTAACATACTCATTTAGGATTTTAAGCATGTAATTTATAACCCATGAATATTTTCATACAAGTTTTAATGATTTTCCAAAATTAAGACAGGGGAGCCCGGAATCACTCTGACCCTGTCTCACAAAAATTAAAATATCTCATTAGGTAAAACTCTTTTACTTACACCGTTTCCTCTTTGTAAAACTAGACTCAATAAGCTTTAATTTCATCTCTTATTCAGTCTCTAATTTGGTTTCCATAATTTTTGGTGGATTTTCAAAGTAGGACTACTGCGGCTGTCCAAACAATTTTAGTACAATATAATGATACCATCACAAGATTTTCATGAAATTACACTCATAAGTATCACTCATTCATTTTCATTCTTATCACAAGTCCATGGGTTTCGAGTACTTACCTGTGCTATCATTTAGCACAACACTCGTCCAAACATGACAATTCATATGCATCATAATAGTATCATATAATATAAATGAGTTTATCATGGCAAGAACCCTTTTATTTCATTTCTCATATTAATCTCGTTGAATTTCTCGTAATCTCACTGGATATCCCATTCACCGTCAATTCATACAAGTGATCATTTCAATACACACTCCCGCGATCCTCAATCTTACAGCTGGATTACCAGTCCAGGCTAAATCCCCTGTAACGACATATACTCTAATGAGCTCAGATCTAAGTTACCAGTCCAGGCTAAATTCATATCCTAATCAGATTACCCGTCCGAGAAAAATCCATTTCAGCACACATATTCTTGAGAAGGGTAGATCACTTTACAAGCTCATGTCCGTCAATTCGTATTTTTCCTTTTTAAAGAGCACACTCCCATGAACCTTTCTTATAGCGGGATTACCAGTTCAGGCTAAATCCCCCATAATATAAACTCATAGAGTATCGTCGGGATTACCAGTCCAAGCTAAATCCCCTACAATGACATATACTCTAATGAGCTCAGACTTGAATTACTAGTCTAGGCTAAATTCATATCCTAATCAAATTACCTGTCCGAGCTAAATCTGTTTACACATATTCTTCGGGAGGGCTATATAGGGAGTGGATCACCTGTCTGGGCTAGATCCTTTTTACCATCAATTCCTTTTCAAGAATCCATCGAATATCCTATTTCATTCAACTGAGATTTTTCTTCCTCTTATTATCAATCAAGTCAATGTTTCACAAATTTTCATACATTGAGCACTCAAATCATATTCTTATCAAGAGCATACATTTATCATATAATCGTCATTTAAGCAATTAACATACCTCACACATTGTATTTACTTGTAAACAGACTTATCTTCCTTTTCCCTCTTTCACAAGTAGTCCAACTTAATAAAGCATCATGTTATATCAAATTCTCAATATATTCAGCTATTATATTGCAAGCCATCAATGATTGAACCATCAAACATTTCATGTGCTACTAGTCATATATCATTGTTCTCACAAATTTTATTTACCATTCTTTCATCACTTTTCAATATATTCAATCATGCCATTCGTGCAATAATAATATAGAATTTTCAACTCAAATATATCATTGCAATATTATTGACACACGAACTTACCTCGGCACCGAAACAGCGAAAAGGAACCTAACCATCATTTTTCACCCGATCTAGGTCCAATCCTCGTTTTCCTTGATCTATAATATCACATGTAGTCTAATTATTAGTCACATTATTTAATGTGATCCAAAAATAATATTTTGGAAAATTTATGTTTTTGCCCCTAAACATTGTCAAAATTACACCTTTGCCCCTAGGTTCATAAAATAATTTTTATTCAATTTCCTCACTCTTTAAGCCTAGCCGAACCATTTTCATAGCTATAGCAAACCACAATTCTCATAAAAAGATACTTTTATACCATTTTTACAACTTTTACAAAATGGTCCTTTCAGACGTTTTCATCGAAAATCGCTTAGTAAAAGTCGTTTATTTAACGTCCAACACTCATTTTCTACCATTAGAAATCAAAATGCATGGATGTTACACATGGGTCAATTTTTAATCATGAACCCTAGCTCAAATTAATGGTAGAAATAGAAAGATCTTGTTCCGGGGATTGCAAAAACGTAAAAATCATTAAAAACGGGGCTAGAACGGACTTACAATTGAGCTTGGAAGCTTGAAAAACCCTAGCCATGGTTTATTCAAGCAAGTTTCAGCCAAGAGGTTGAAAATGGACAAAAATTGGCTTTTAATTTTGTTTTTAATTCATCAAAAATTGGCTTTTAATTTTGTTTTTAATTCATTTTAATAACTAAATGACCAAAATGCCCTTAATGACAATTTTGGAAACATGCCTAACTATGTCCATTTTTGTTCCCCAACTTAACCAGTGGTATAATTACCACATAAGGACCTCCAATTTAAAATTTCATAACAATTGGACACCTCTAGCATGTAGAACTTAACTTTTGCACTTTTTACGATTTAATCCTTTTGACTAAATTGAGTGCCGAAACGTCAAAATTTTAGAACGAATTTTTCACAAAATCATTCCATTAAATTGTAGACAATAAAAATATAATAAAAATAAAATTTTCCTCATCGAATTTGTGGTCCCGAAACCAATATTCTGACTAGGCCTAAAATCAGGATGTTACAACAGTTCTTTAACTTCGCGAGTTGAAATACGGATTTGTTCTTCTTCCTAAGTCATATAGGACTGAATCTCAACCTCAGACGGAGAAATCACATGCGAAGGATCAAATCTGTATCGTTGAGGCATCGATACGTGAAACACGTTATGAATCTTTTCTAACGCTGGTGGAAACAACAATCGATAAGCAACCGGCCCGATACGCTCAATAATCTCATACAGCCCAATACGCTGAAGAATCTCATACAACCTCGAACTCAATTTTTCTTTTCTGCCAAATTGGAGTACTTTCTTCCATGGTGAGAATTTCAAAAACACTTTGTCTCTGATCTCAAATTCAATATATTTTCATTTCAAATCTACATATGATTTCTGACGATCAGAAGCTGCTTTCAGACTATCTCGGATCACTTTTACTTTCTGTTTAGTCTCTTTTATCAAGTCAGTCCCGTGAATCTTATTCTCTCTGAGTTCAGTCCAATACAAAGGTGTACGGCATTTACGACCATATAAGGCTTCGTATGGTGCCATTTTGATTCTCGATTGAAAACTGTTATTATAAGCGAATTCAATCAAAGGAAAATACTGTTCCCACGTACCTTTAAAATCAAGAATGCAACATCTCAACGTATTCTTGAGTATTTGAATAATCGGCTCAAATTGACCATCCATCTACGGGTGAAAAGCAGTCGTCAAGTGCAATTTCTTACCCAAAGCGTCTTGCAATTTCTTCCAAAATCGTGACGTGAATCTCGGATCTCTGTCTGAAACAATAGTTAATGGCACACCATGCAATCTCACAATATAAAAAATGTATAACTTAGCTAACTTATCAAGTTAGTAATCAGATAGTACCAGAATAAAGTGGGCTGATTTCATCAATCGATCAACTACAACCCAGATTGCATCTTTCTTTCTCGGAGATAGGGGCAAACCCGAAACAAAGTCCATTGTCACTCTATCCCATTTCCATTTCTGAATCATAATTGGGTAACAAACTAGAGGGCACTTGATATTCAGCTTTAACTTGCTGACAGATTAAGCATTTCGCAACAAATTTAGAGGTATCACGCTTCATACCAGGCCACCAATAAAGCTATTTCAGATCATTATACATTTTCGTACTACTCGGATGAATTGAAAAATGACTATTGTAAGCTTCATTCAAAATCATCTGAATCAATTATGGATTTCTTGAAACAAAAATCCGATTTTGAAATCTCAGACAATCATCTTTATCAACTCTAAATTCAGAATCAGAATTCAAATCATACTGAGCTCGTTTTGAGATTATCTCATTATCAACCTTTTGAGCATCAATAACTTGTTGTAAAAACAATTGTCTTGCTTTCAATTCAGCTAACACCGAGCCATTATCAGATAGAACTAAATGAGTATTTATGGCACGTAATGCAAACAATGAGTTTTGACTTAGAGCATGAGCAACAACATTAGCCTTTCCTAGATGATAATCAATAACAAGCTCGTAGTCTTTCAATAACTCTAGCTATCTTCTCTGTCGCAGATTCAAATATTTCTGAGTCATCAGATATTTCAGACTCTTATGATCAGAATATACGTGAAATTTCTCACCAAACAGAGAGTGGCACCAAATTTGGTAGCTAATTCCAGATTGTGCGTTGGATAGTTCTTTTCATGCGGCTTTAACTGTCTCGAAGCATAAGCAATGACTTTGCCTTCCTGCATCAAAACACATCCTAGACCGTTCAACAAAGCATCACTATAGATCACAAATTCTTTACCCGATTCGGGTTGTACTAACACTGGAGCTTCAGTGAATAGGGCTTTCAATTGATCAAAGCTTTTTTGACACTTTTCAGACCATTCAAACTTCACATATTTCTAAAGCAGTTTAGTTAACGGAGTTGCAATCATAGAAAAGCCTTTTACGAACCGTCTATAATAATCGAGAAGTCCCAGAAAACTATAGACTTCAGAGACATTTCTCGGAGGCTTCCAATCCATTATAGCTAAAATTTAACTCGAATACCTGATGCTGATACAATATGGCCCAGAAAACCGACCTCTCATACCCAGAATTCACATTTCCTAAACTTCGCATACAATTGCTTATCTTACAAGGTCTGTAGCACTATTCTCAGATGCTCGACATGCTCAGATTCGTGACACGAATAAATCAACATGTCATCAATGAATACGACAACAAATCAATATAAATACGGTCTAAAAAATCTGTTCATTAAATCCATGAAGATAGTAGGTGCACTAGTTAATCCGACAAGCATAACTAAGAACTCATAGTGTCCATACCTTGTTCTGAATACGATTTTTGGAATGTCTGAGTCTTTTACTCGCAATTGATAATAACCGGATCTTAAATCTATCTTCGAAAATATGGTAGCTCCTTTCTACTGATCAAACAAATCATCAATTCGAGGCAGAGGGTATTTATTCTTGATAGTCACTTTATTCAACTGACGATAATTAATACACATTCTCAACGTGTGGTCTTTCTTTTTCACAAACAAAACAGGAGCATCCCAAGGTGAAAATCTCGGTCTAGCAAACCCTCTATCAGTCAATTCTTGCAACTGAGACTTTAATTCTTTTAATTTAGTTGAGCTATCGAAATCGGAGTAGTTCCCGATACTAACTTAATGCCAAATTCAACTTCTCGTGTCGCAGGTAATCCCAGAAGTTCTTCAAGAAACACATCAGGGAATTCACAAACAACAGACACTGATTCAACTCTCTTTTTTGACACTTTCGAATCAATCACATAGGCAAAGTAAGCTTCACAAGCTTCTCTCACAACACTCAAAGCTTTCATTGACAAAATCACAGCCGGTAACCCATTTAAATCACTGGATACAATTCAAACTATTTCATCATTCTTGCATCTCAAATAAATAGTTTTCTATTTGCAATTTACAATAGCATCATGCAAAGTTAACCAATCCATACCCAGAATTTTTTCAAACTCATCAAAGGGTAATAACATCAGATCAGCCAGAAAACAAATGTCTCAAAACATTAACGGAAAATTCTTGCATACTTTATCAACCAAAACAGATCTGCCTAACGTGTTCGATACTCTAATCACAAATTCAGTAGACTCTATAGGCAAACTCTTACTGGATACTAAATTCATGCATATATACGAATGTGCTGATCCAGGATCTATCAAAGCAATCACAGAAGTATTATAAAGTGTGAAAGTACCAGTTATAACATCTGGAGACGAAGATTCCTCACGAGCTCGAATGATGTAGGCTTTGGCAGGTGCTCTAGCCTCAGATTGAACAACAGTGACTTTAGTCCCTCTTTGACTACCACTCACATTTCCCGTATTTCTGAGAGGTCTACCTCGGGTTAAAGTTTTACCAGGTCTTGGATTTTGCACAATTTTTTACTCAACAGACTCGGGGTAATCACGAATAAAGTGATCTAGTGATCCACATTTGAAACAAGCCCAATCGTACATTCCACAATTTTCGGGATGTCTTTTACCATAGTGTTTACACTCAGCTCGATCGAATCAGACATTTTCGAGACTAGCAACAGAAGTAGGTGAAGCTCTGAAGCTCGAATGTGATCTAGCACGATCTCTACTCGAATGTCCCACATTAGCCTTTGAACGGATATAATCATCTTGAAACTTCTTTGATGTAGATTGAAATGGCTTGCTCAAGGATCTCTTTCGCACTTCTCTAGTTTTTGAATCGACTTTTCTTTTCTCTTTCCCGAGCTCTTCAACTTTACATGCTCGTTCAACAAGCACTACAAATTCTTTGATCTCAAGAATCCTGACTAACAAACAAATATCTTTATTCAGATCATCTTCAAATCTTTTGCACATTATTGCCTCAGTAGATACACATTCTCGAGCATACTGATTCAGTCTTATAAATTCTCGCTCGTATTTTTTAACAGACATATGGCATTGTTTAAGCTCAAAAAACTCTTTACGTTTCTGGTCGATAAATCTCTGACTGATATATTTCTTTTGAAATTCAGTTTGAAAGAAATCCCAGGTGATTCACTCTCTCGGAATCAATGATATCAAAGAATGGATTCATCCGGATTCAAAGACAATTCATCGAATACTCGTATTGTATTTTCTAACCAGAACTCGGTTCTCTCAGCATCATCGCTAGTTGTAGCACGGAATTCTTTTGCCCCGTATTTTCTAATTTTATCAACTGAAGGCTTATTTAACTGAGTCGGATTAGCTTGTGGCATAATAGGGACTTGTGAAGGATTAGCCGGGATTGGGGGTTGTTGAATAGCCAGATTAGTTCTAATGTATTGGGTGAACCAATCATTCATCTTCTGATAGAAGGCTTGTCTAGCTTCTCTATCATGGCTACTCATAGCCAGTCTAGAACTGGATAGTGCTGTCCCTTGCACGAGAGCAATTGCATTACTTTTGACATCATCAGCTACGACTCGTTCGGGATCCATTTGCTATATAAAAACACATTTTCATTGTTATGATTTATCACACTATCGTAGTTCATAAATTTGGCATGTATAGCTAGACTTACATATGCTACGTTAGTCCTATAATCAACTAAACCGTAGCTCTGATACCAACTAAATGTAACACCCCTAACCCGTATCCATCGCCGGACTAGTGTTAAAGGCGTTACCGGAACAATCGAAACAATTCATAAATAATTCACAAACATCATTCACACATAATCATACATCATTACAAAGACCCTTACATAGGTCAACGAGAACTTAAACATGCTTTAGAAAGGGGTTTGTACTAAACCGAGCTCATACAAAATTTATCAAAACTTAAACATTTTGCAAAGTTGTATAGGTCACACGCTCGTGTGAACAGGCCGTGTGCCTCACACGACGTTAGACATGCCTCTGTTTCCAGGCCGTGTCAAAACAGGGCATACCTACTGGCTTGTCCACACAGCCACGAGACACGCCCATGTGCCAAGCCGTGTGAAAATTAGGGAGGCTACAAACTTGGGTCACACAGCTAGTCACACGTCCGTGTGTCTAGCCCGTGCTCGAAACTAACTTGGCCACACTACCTAGCACACGCCTGTGTGTTTAATCGTGTGGTCTGCTCATGCTCATTTTGAAATGGCCCTCAAGCAACAAGGCTGAGACACATGACCGTGTGGGAAAAAATAGGCCATTTACAAGGCCAAAATGCCACCCATTAAGGGTCCTCCCTACAAGCAACAAATAAACATCAATTGCATACCAAATGCTCAACCATTTCACAACCAATACATACACCAATCATGTTATATCATTATCGACCATTATCATGTTCATAAGACATACCAATTCATGTCATTCCATAAGCTAAAACATACCAAAACATATGGTTTATAACCTTGATACATTCCATTCATTCTCAGACCAAATTCTTACCCAATTCTAAAATATGCACATACCAGAATTTACCAAATTGATCATTTCTTTTGGCCAACCAAATGCACATCCTAATGGCACATTTGCATCACATATCATATATCAAAATCAAACCATAAGTTCAAACACAATCTAGCCATATCACATGGCATGATATATATATTACAAAACATATCCAAATACTTCTAGCATATACACGCCATACTTTTATATTCACAATGTCAAAAGATACCAAAATAAGGTTCGATAGTGTGGTGATGATCCTTGACGATCCCTGAGCTTCTGGTAGCTTTGATATCTATAAAATAGTTGAAAAACACACAAAGTAAGCTTTCAAAAGCTTAGTAAGCCATATATAAATAAACTTAACATTCAAAACATGAAAGCATCATCAAATTACATATACTCCATGGCCAAATACTATCTCAAACACATAGCTCATATACATTTAGCATATTCCCAATTCATTTACACATATAGCATATTTTCTCATACTTATAACATATATCATCACTTGTACATATACTTACCTTTTATTCTCAAACATAGCATACATTTCAAACATACCTGAATCAGATACACATCACATATAATCATTCGTTTCTCAAAATGCCTGTTGAACCGTTCGGAATCATAAGGATACGTGAATAACTCGAAAAGCTCATATAATGCCAACGTCCCAGATGTGGTCTTACATGTAATCAAATATTGATGCCACTGTCCCAGACAGGATCTTACACGAAATCAAATACGATACCAACGTCCCAAACATGGTCTTACACATAAATCATAAGCCGATGCCAACGTACTGGATGTGGTTTTACACGTAAACACATATCGGATCCTATGTCATTACATATGTATCCTAACTATTCCTATGGTTCGTACAGGGCTTTTCGAAAATCGAAACTTTGTCGATACTTTCTCGAATATCTCATATTCAATGCATTAAGCTATTCATCATTATTCAATAGAATATGAGCACAAATAAATCATTTCAAACACATTTATTTGTATATAGACTTACCTCGTATGGATTTGGATAGACGAAATCGGCTACTCGACGACTTTCGATTTTCCCTGATCTAATTTTGTTTTCTTTAGTTTTTGATCTATATAAATTCAAAATTAACTCTTTTATTCGCCAAATCATTCAAATAAATTCAAAACACATATTTAGGGCATTTTACAAATTAGCCCTCATATTTTCACATTTTTTCACTTTAGTCCCTAATCACAAAATCACAAAATATACAAATTTCTATATACTCATGTTATGCCGAATTCTCATAGCGACGACTTTTGACTTTCCCCGATCTAATTCTGTTTTCTTTAGTTCATGATCTATATAAATTCAAATTTAAATCTTTTATTCACCAAATCATTCAAATCAATTCAAAACACATATTTAGGGCATTTTACAAATTAGCCCTCACATTTTCACATTTTTGCACTTTAGTCCCTAATCCCAAAAATCACAAAATATACAAAATTTCCATATACTCATGTTATGCCGAATTCTCATAGTATTCATATAAGCCCATAGGTTTGATTTATTTCACGTTTTAGTGCCTCAAAATCTCCTTTTTACAATTTAGTCCAAATTACTCAAATTCATCGAAAATTCAAAGACAAAACTTAGTAATCTAACACATATCTTTAATTTACTATCATCAAACTTCATAAAAATCACATTATCAACAATGACATAACTCAAAATCATCATCAAAATCAGAAATTGAAATATGGGCTTAGTAAAACACAAAGCAACGATTAGGAAATCGTAGAAATTATCAAAAACTGAACAAAATCCATACCTTAATCACCAAATCAATGTGCCGAACCTTATAACACTTTTTGTTGATCTTTTCTTTGGTTTTTTTGTCAAGTATGAGTAAAATGAAGCAAAATTCATATTTTGTTTAATTAACTATCATTAATTTAACAAATTACTTAAGTAACCTTTTTATTTTCATTTAAAATCCACTAACTCATGACTAAATATGTCCATTCATAACTTCAATGGTATAATTGCATCATAAGGACCCGACATATATAAAGACAAATCAATTAGGCGCTTAATCAAATAGAAGGCCACTTTTGCATTTTCTGCGATTAAGTCCTTTTATCAAATTAAGTACACAAACGATCAAATTTTCATACGAAACTTTCACACATGCTTAACAATATACTATAAACACGAAAAATAATATTTAATTATTTTTCTAACTAGAAAATGTGGTCCTGAAACCACTATTTTGACTAGGTTCTGAACCAGACTGTTACATACAAGGCTCACATGCCCATGTTAGAAGTAGTGTTCAACCCCGTGTAACTCTCTAACTTGTACACAGGGCCGTGCCACACACCCGTATGCTAGGACATATGGATAATTAATTTAATTCAAAATTAGGTGCAGGTTTTGTAACACCTCTAACCTGTATTCGTTGCCGGACTAGGGTTATGAGGCATTACCGGACATGTCGGAACATTTCATAATCATTTCATAATAAAAAATCATACATCGTCATATTATAGTCAAATATCAACATAAAATCCCTTTCTTAGGTCAACGAGACCTTAAACGTGCATTAGGAAAACGTCGAGACTAAACCAAACACATACAAAATTTTTCGAAGCTAAACAAATTTTCTAAGTAACAAAGGTCACACGCCCGTGTGAACAGGTCGTGTGCCTCACACGGCGCTAGACATGCCCGTGTGTCTAGGCCATGGCAAAACAAGGCATATATACTGACTTATCTACACAGCCACAAGACACGCCCGTGTTCCAGGTCGTGTAAAAATTAGAGAGGCTACTGACTTGGGTTACACGGCCAGTTACACACCCGTGTGTCTAGCCTATGCTTGAAACTGACTTACCCACACGGCTTGGCACACGCCCGTGTGTGCGACCGTGTGGTCTACCCAAGCTTATTTCGAAATGGCCATCGAGCAATATGGCAGAGACACATACCCATGTCCCTGCCCGTGTGGGCAAAAATAGGCCATTTACAAGGCCAATATACCACCCATTTTGGGTCCTCCCTGCAAGTATCAATTGCACCATAATTTCAACCAACTTCAATCCCAAAACATACATTATTCATGTCATATTATTATCAACCTATTTCATGCTTATAATCCATACCAAATCATGCCAAATGATAAACCAAAGTCATACTAAAACATATGTTTCATAACCTCAATTTAGTTCATTCAATCTCATACCATAATCTTACCAATTCTTTAAATAAACACATACCAAAATCTTACCAAATTGACCAATTCTCTTTGGCCATCCATGAACACATCACATTGGAAATATTACATCACATAGTTTATACTCAAAAGTTATTCATAATCACAACCAAAACCAAGCCATATCACATGGCTAAGTATTCATAACTCAAAAACATATCTCAATTTAACTAGACTATACATGCCATACTTAAATATTTACACTTTTAAAAGGTACCAAATATAAGTTTGATTGTGTGGTAATAATCCTCGACGATCCCCAAGCTCTCGATAGCTTCGATATCTATAGAACAACTGAAAAACACACAAAGTAAGCTTTCAAAAGCTTAGTAAGCCATATACAAATAAACTAGTAGTATAACACAATTTTAAGTCAATTTATTCATGTAACTCATGGCAAAATATAATCACCAATCCATATATCTCATATGACTCATTTGACCATAACTCACTTTTATATAACATATTTCATTCTCATATAATTCATACATATTTCATATGTCCACAAATGTTCATATACTTATCTTTCATTTTCAACCTTGATATACATTTCAAACATACCTGAATTGGATACACAATCACATAGTTATTCGTTTCTCAAAATGCCCATTGAACCGTAAGGAATAATATAGAATACGTGGATAACTCGAAAAGTTTGTATAATGCCAACGTCCCAGACGTGGTCTTACATGTAATCAAACATCTATGCCACTGTCCCAGACAGGGTCTTACACGAAATCAAATACGATGCTGATGTCCTAGACATGGTCTTACACGTAAATCTCAAATTGATGCCAACGTCCTAGATGTGGTCTTACACGAAATCACATATTGAAATCTTATGTCATGACATATATATCCTAACTGTTCCTATGGTTCGTACAGGGATTTCAGATGTCGTTACATTATCGAAACTTTCTCAATTTCACATATTCAACATCTATAACCATTCATCACAATTCATGTAACACCCCAAACCCGGCCTAGAAGTTAAGCCCGAATCTGACGTTTCACATTGAAGTGTTTTTCAAAAACCATGTTTTCATTGAAAACCCTTCTTATTTAAAAACTTGAGTAAAATCCCATTTACGTTAGTTTATTTTATAAAGTGGTACATTGAAAAGTTATTAATTCTATTCCCAAAATTTCTTTTAAGTTGCGGAAGCTAATTTTAAAAGTAACTGATTTACGAAAACGTGATGTTAAAAGAACTAAGTTGCAAAATCATTTCGAGAATGTTGAGGAAACGTAGTGTTGTTTAAGAATAGTTATAAATCGAAGTAAATAAAACCCAAAGTTAAATTCCAAAAACTTTAAGAGGCCTTATTACAAAAGTTGAAAACCCAAAAAGAAATCTAAAACATAAATAAAGTCCAAAGGCAGTCGTGTGGCCATCTCCGAGTCCCTCGTAGCACCGATCCTTCTAATGGTGGGGATTACCTGCAGAGTCAATAAACGGGGTGAGTTTATGAAAACTCAGTGTGTAATCCCTTTACTAGTGTAACAGTCAGTGTACCCAAATAGAAATAGAAACAGTCTCGGCCAGAGCCCTTTAACAGTAACAGTACAGTCCAGTTCAGAGCATACGTGGGCCAAAGCCCAATACAATATCATTTGGGTCACAGCCCATAACAGAAACCAATAATAGAACAAGTGGGCCTAAGCCCAATACGGTGACAGATCTCATAAGTAGATATTCAATAGTATGAGGATGCATCCCACCTCGATCCAGCCAACACACCACCCGTACCAACCCTACACTTACGTGGGGATAAAATCGACCCACCCACCCAGCACGCCAATGTGAGCATCGGTTGAGGCACTAACCTAAATTGCAGCAAAGCTGCTAGTATATATGCGGCTCTAAGCCTTAAGTAGCGGTATTATAATTGGCACAAAGGCATCAGTAATTGTACTATGTTTAGCACATAGCCATTAGCGACGGTAATATAATCGCATACAGCCTTGGGTGAATATTATCGACACAGAGTCATCAATAAGTATGTTAGGCACATAGCCACGGGTAAATACGTTTAGCACAAAGCCATTGTCAAGATGGCACAGAGCCATTTTTAGGTTGGCACAGAGTCATAATTAGATTAAGCAGCACTAAACCATCCATCAGTCTACTGTCGTCTCGTGCGACCTGTGTGACCTTAACAGATCAATACTGGATCTACAGTTGCCTCGTGCTACCCGTGCAATCCTATCAGAACTTCCTCCGTATCAATGTCTCAACCCCATGCAATATGTCGTGTATGTCATGCTCAATCATCACACGTGTATGCAGAATGGCCATGCTCAGTAACAGTCATTTAAACATATATTAAAAGTGTATAAGTTTTACAACCACAGGCAAGTCAGTTAAAACACAGTTATACAATCACAGTCAAATCATTCAAATTCATAGTTTAGGCTGGTCATTTACCCACAAGGGCAAAATAGTCATTTTGCCCTATAGAGGTATTTCAGTAATTTTACACTACAGGGGTATTTTGGTAATTTTAAAAATTAGGGGTATTTTGGTAATTTTACAAACTAGGGGTATTTCAGTAAATTTACAAATCGAGGGTATTTCGGTAATTTTACAAATCAGGGGTATTTTGGTAATTTTACAAACCGAGAGTATTTCGGTAATTTTACAAATCGAGGTATTAACGACCAAACAGAAGGTCCACAGTCGCCTCGAGCGATTAAGTAACCTAAACAGACCTAACAGTGTAAACGGGCCTAAAATCCATACTCGGCCCAAGTGGGTCCACACACTCGTGTAGCCCATTTAGCCCAAATTTAGATACGGCTATGTGTACACCATAGCCCGATTCATTAATAGCCACTTACCGCAAATTTTATCCGTGTGGGCCCATGAAACCATTGGGCCCACACGACCTATCGAGGCCCAAAACAACCTAAGTCATGTGCGTGACATGACAAGTCTATCTACTTCCCGCTTAACAGCGAAACTTACCCACGCAAGCCTACGGGCCCATCGTGCCCATCGTGCCCATATGACCCATTTAACCCAAAACTATTCACGGCTGTACGAACGACGTAGCCCAGTCCAAAACTTACCACATAACATACATTTTATTGCTGTGGGCCCACAAGCCCATTAGGCCCACATAGCCCAGTTTGGCCCAATGTGACCTAGAATGGCCTATGCCGTGTACGCGACATGACAAGCCCAACCCTATTCCACCTAACAGCTAATTGACACAAGCGGGCCCATAGGCCCATTTCGTGGCCCAAGAGGCCCACTACGGACTAAGCCCACGAATTTACTCATGGTGGCCTTCCTCGTCGTACACCCACGTTCCGTGAGCTCAGTTCACCACATGCGCGATCGTATGCTCGTGTGGCATCATACGCCATATTTCTGGCTTTTCGGCATTTTACTGATCTACAGTCATAGTAGAGTAAACAACAAACATTTTCGGCTTTTCAACTGATTATCAAAACAAGGCATACGGTTACACACATATTTACGACCTTTATGCCTATTACCACTTACAGAGTACGGATACACACCTGTTTGTGATAAGTGAGCAAATCCTATGACGCTAAACCTAGATTCAATCATAACCCCACATTAGTCCTTCAAACGTTAAAATTAACACCCTTACATAGCACATGATTCCAAAATGGTACTGACTACCTACCTTGAATAGCAACGATTCCTCTCTTTAACCACCAATCAAAGACGCCTTCCAAAACTTGACAAAATCTATATAGCATTACCACCTTGTTAACTAAGACCATGAATGAAAAAGATTAGAAACAAAAGAACAACAACTTACCACTAATTAAGAGTATTCGGCCTCCTAAGGTACACTCTAGGATATGAGTCCCACGAAAAATAGTCACAATCCTATTGAAAATGGTGGATGAAGATAGTGTTAAGTAAGAAAATTATATCGACAAAGAGAGAAAGAGGGAGAAGAGTAGCTGTGAACCCAAACAAAATCAATTTCCTTACACAAATGTAAAGGGATTCGGCTCTAAACAGAAAGAGAATCGACTAGCCAAGAAAAACCAAATGAGTGGCGAGGGAGAGGAGGCAAGTGCTATTCGACTAAACCACAAAGAAGGAAAACGCAATTGAGAGAAGGAAGAAAAGAGGAGAAGAGACCAAAAGCTATTCGGTCACGCAAAACAAATGAGAGAGGGAGAGGGTGGAGAAGTTCGGTTCAAAAATGAAAGAAAAGAATAGCCACAAACACGTAAGAACAACTCTTATATTTGGCCTTTCAATTCTATACTAAAACGGTAAAGAGGTAGAAAGGTTACACGAACGGTAAAATTCCAGAATATGCACGGCAATACAGAGAAAAGAGAAAAAAAACTGAAAACAAAGAAAATCAATTGTGATATTTCTTCCACACATAAACTTTTATGTGTTGTCTCCTAGCGGCTCCCACGTACAAGGCCCAATACTTTTAGGCCCAGAAATTCGGGGGGTTACAATTCAATATCATATAAACATGAATAAATCAATTCAAACACAATTATTTGTACATAGACTTATCTCGTACGGAAATGATCGAAAACGAACGGCTATTCAACGACTTTCTACTTTCCTCGATCTAATTTCAGTTTCTTTGGTTCTTGATCTATATAGATTCAAATTTAACTCTTTTATTCAACAAATCATTCAATTTAATCCATATACACATATTTAAGGCATCTTACAAATTAGCCCTCACATTTTCACATTTTAACACTTAAGTCCCTAATTCATAAAATCACAAAATACACAAAATTTCTTTTCACACATGCCTAACCGAATTTTCCTTTAGCTCATATAAGCCCACATATTTCATTTATTTAACATTTTAGTCCCTCAATTTCTCATTTTCACAAATTAGTCCAAAATACTCAAATTCATCAAAAATCACAATACAAAACATGTTTATCTATCACCAAGCTTCCTTATTTTGTCAATTAACATCTCAAAACTCACATATTCAACAATGGAATATCTCAAAATCATCATAATTTTCAAAAATTTGAGCATGGGCTTAATGAAACACAAATCAACAATCACAAAAATGTAGAAATTATAAAAAACCGAGTCAAAACCGTTACCTTAATCAAGTAATCAAAGTGCTGAACCCTAGCATGCTTATTTTCTTTTATTTTTCTTTCAATTTTCGGCAAAGATGATGAATATAACACTAAATTCATGTTTTTTTTTGTATTTAATCAACATTATTGCATAATTTACCATTTTAACCTTTGTTTAAAAAATTAAAATTCATCCATTTTAAGGTCATTTATGACCGATCCCATTAACCATGGTAAAATTACAACATAAAGACCTTTGCTTTAATAAGCCATAACAAATAGGCACACTTAACAAATAGAACACATCTTTTGCATTTTCTGCGATTAGGTCCTTTTATCGAATTAAGCACACAAACGATCAAATTTTTATATGAAACTTTCACACATATTAATTCACATATTTTAAGCACAAAAAATAATATTAAAATATTTTTCTGACTTGGATTTGTGATCCCAAAATCATTAATCCTATTAGGGTCTATGTGACTGCCCTAATTTGACTCTAGTCGAGAAGTGGTTTCGGGACCACAAAATTGAGTCACAAGAATAATTAAATGTTATATTTTATGCCTATTATAAGTGAAAGTGTGTGTGTGAAAATTTCATGTTTTGATTTTGTCTTTTATATGTGAAATTAATTAGAAAGGACTTATGTGTGAAACTTTGGAAATGTGATAGGTTAAATGGTAGTGGGCAAATAATGCATGGTGGAAAAAAATGTAGACTTGCATGTCAAATTCCCCACTTTAGAGGAAGTGGCCGCCCATGATGGTATAGGATACAAAATATATGCATTTTGTATTAATATTATAATGACTACATGGTTTTATAATAGGAAATAAGTATTAGAAAAAAAAGAAGGCCATACATCCTTGCCTTGTTCATGTGAATGTTTGAGAAAGAATGGAGAAAAATGCTTTGAGGATTTCGGCAATGGAGCAAGCTCAAAATCTAAGGTAGAACAAAAGGGCTCTTTGATATTTTTCCTTGGTGATTCTAATTGGAGGTATGTTTAATTTTATTTCTTGATAATTTATGTGAAATTGAGTTAATTGCTAAGCTCCTTTCATAGCCCATGACTCAATTTTTGTTATTGGTTTGAAGTGATGCATTCGGCTATTGTGTTTATGTGAATATATATATGCTGAATGTAGTCTTGGATAAGTAAATTTTGATGTATTAGATTGGTAACATGGTTATGCCGATTGTGAAAATGTGATAAAGGTGCCAAGAAATATTTGTAAACATGCATAGTACCGAATGTGTTCATGAATGAATAAGTTATGTGGGTTGTTTAAATGAAAGAAATGGATAAGTTAAGGTATAATTGAGTGTTCGAATATGAATTTAAGAAGAATGATACATTTGACTATGCTTTGATGTGCTTGGATTGTTGTTCATTGAGTAAGTGATTGAGGAATGGTTAGAAGAATTTGAATGAGCATTCTAGTTGATTTGTTTATAATGTCCGATTATGATCATTTATAGAGATGCGAATGAATTGTTGTTATGTGAATAAATATTTGTTTGATGATATATATATGTATTCGGCAATGGGATAAAATGTGTATTAAGGTAAGTTTCATGGTGATTATGCTTGTGATGTTGGGTTAATATTCGGCATTGAGTAATGTGGGGTAAGGTGATTAATCGGCTATGAAATTAGCTAAATTGAATAGGTATGTTTAATGATATGCTTAGTGTAATGTATAATCTTGTAACTCGGTTTAGTATTGAGATAAAGGTTAGATGTATGATTGGATTTTGGTATGTGTTAAATTGGTTAATCAAAGATTTAATATGACGAAATGTTAATGAATAACATAATTGGTTTGCACCTTAAATAGTTGAAATAAAGCTTGCCGATTATGATTAAATGTTTAAATTGTAATGGTCATATATAGGTATATATATATATGGCTTATGTATGTACCATGTACACATAAGGACATTCGGCAATATGATTAAATTCATGTATAAGGAAGCATGATAAATTAAGTGACTCCTTGCTTGTGAATGTGAATTAGATATAAATTAAATAAGCATGAAATCGAGTCATGGCATGTTTTATTAAATATGATACATATTGAAATCTATTGTTTTAGATATAGATTAAATGATATGTGATTGCCAAATGTGATTATTAAGTGAATAATATTAGTTAAGTACTTAAGCAAATCTATTGTTTTACTTAAGCTTAAGAGCAAAGAGGATCAAAGTCGGATAGGGGAAAAGAGAAAGTAAACGAATAGCCGTGGATATCTAGTCGTCAACCACTTCTGAGGTAAGTTTTAAGTGATTAAACGTTGAGTAAATTCAATCATAATAGGACATAATGAGTTGATTTAATAAGATATGATGTGGCCATGATATGTCTCAAACTCAAATGGGAAGTTCATAATTGTTTGGACTTGGAAATTTAAGAGCAAATTGTAATAATTTGCTTAGGACAGCAGCAGTAACGTGATTTTAGAAAATCACTATAAATTATTGGTGTGGAATTATAGGCTGAATAAAATATGTAATCAAATCTTAATTAGTCTAGTTTCTTATAAAAGAGACTGTGTAAGCAAAGAAATTTCCTATAAAGAGATATTTAAAGTTGTGTGAGACGATTGTCAGAATGACTCAAAATCCCTGTTCTGTTTTTAAAAATCATTATAATTTGTACAAAAATGTTTATAAGATAAAATTTATATGCTTAGACTCCTTAATGAGTCTAGTTTCAAATGAAATCAAATATAACATATTTTTAATTCTGTACAATGAGAAATTTGATTCGTAGTGAAGAGTGGTCAGATTAGTCAAACAGTGAAACAGGGGAAATTTTAAGAAAAATCTGGTATTGATTGACCAAACCTAAAATTCTGAAAATTTTATGGATGCAATATATATGAGTCTATATTCAGGGAAAATTAACGTCAATTGATTTTGAGTTTTGTAGATCCATTTATAAATAATTTAGTGACTATTGCTCAGGAAAACAGCTTGTAGTGAATATGTGAATTTGTTGTAAACATTGATGAAACTATTTGAGTTGCTTATAAGCTATTGCTGAAATTGATGTACAAGATAAATATATATATGTGTGGTAAAGCCGAATGGCTAGTGTGAAATATGTATGAGATATGTATATGTGGTAAAGCCGAATGGCTAGTGTGAAATATGTATGAGATATGTATATGTGGTAAAGCCGAATGGCTAATGGGAAATATGTATGAGATATGTATATGTGGTAAAGCCGAATGACTAATGTGAAATATATGAGATATGTATATGTGGTAAAGCCGAATGGCTAGTGTGAAATATGTATGAGATATGTATATGTGGTAAAGCCGAATGGCTAGTGTGAAATATGTAGGAGATGTGTGTATATTGTGGTCGAATGACCAAATGTGAAAGGTGTGTATTATTAGATATTTGATGAGGCAAATGAATTACAAATATGACAGTCGATGTGAATGTTGTAACATGTGATTAAATGTACATGAAACTTGGAAATATATTCCGGGTAAGACCCGATGACTACGTGTGGAGATTATGTCCGGGTACGACCCGATGACTACGTGTGGAGATTATGTCCGGGTAAGACCCGAAGACTACGTGTGGAGATTTTGTCCGGGTAAGACCTGATAATTACGTGTGGGGACTATTCGAGCTAAAGGTTTTGCTGAAGATTCGAGTAAAGCATAAGATTATACGACTTCACAGTAACAATTGGTAATAAATACGTTCAATGCGTTAAGTTGGTCAGGTATGTATTTTGAGATTATATTTAAGCTTGATTTGAACTAAATCACAAGGTCATTATGTGATGCATATGTGAGTAAAGCAATAAGACTGTTCTATGATTATTGTGCGTTTAGTCAATGTGGAAAGTTAGGTGAAAATATGTAATGTACCTATGTTTAAAAGAGATCACTATCAAGTGCGAATTTATCTGCCTATTATATATGATGAGATGTGCATATTCGGTAAAGGGATGGTATGCCCGAAGGAAGAGTGAAATAAAAATACGAACAACTATGTTATAATTTGATTGTTATCTGTTGACACTACTTAAAACTTACTAAGCATTGTAATGCTTACTCCGTTTACTTTGTTTCCTCTGTTTTATAGATCTCATTTGGAAGCTACAGGCTCGGGATCGTCAGCAACTAGTCACACTATCACTATCCACTGTTTGGTACTGCTACGTTTTGGATTATCTTATGGCATGTATAGAATAGACTAGTAGTGGGAGGATATTTTGGTTAATGTATATAAGCTATGCGAATATGACATCTTTTGAATGTTTACTTTTATAAGTTTTTTTTTTTTAAATTTTATCCCTGGTTGTGTCTAGCAATTACCCAATTGAATGATCTTTACTTCAAGAAAATGTTCAAAATTTTACTGATATGGCATGAGTTACAAGTCTGATAATGCCCCTTACCTATTCCGGCGACGGTTACAGGATAGGGGTGTTACAGTCTAAACCGGGCTGTTATAACTCTCCCCCTTTAGGGATTTTTGTCCTAAAAAATCTTACCGTTGAACAGATTCGAATATTGTTGTCTCATAGCATCTTTAGGCTCTCACGTAGCCTCTTCAACATCATGTCGATTGCACATTATTTTTACTAACGAAATTTTTTTATTTCACAGTTCTTTAACCTCGTGAGCTAAAATACAGACCAGTTCCTCTTCATAAATCATATCAGACTTAATTTCTATCTCAGATGGGGAAATCACATGCGAGGGATCAGATCTGTATTGTCGAAGCATCAATACGTGAAATACATTACGAATCATTTCTAACTCAGGTGGCAATAACAATCTATATGTAGTTGGTCCGATATGCTCTATAATCTCACACGGCTCGATGAACCTCAGACTCAATTTACCTTTACGACCGAACCGAAATACTTTCTTCAATGGAGGCACTTTCAATAACACTTTATCACTGATCTCAAATTCAATATCTTTTCGTTTCAAATCTGTATATGATTTCTGATGATCGGAAGCTGCTTTCAGACTTTCTCGAATTGTTTTTACTTTATGTTCAGTCTATTTTATCAAGTCAATCCCATGTATCTTACTTTCACTCAGCTCTGACCTATACAATGGCGTACGGCATTTTCTACCATACAAGGCTTCGTATGGTGCCATCTTAATGCTCAATTGAAAACTATTATTATAAGCAAATTCAATCAATGGAAAACACTGTTCCCACGTAGTTTCAAACTCAAGAATGCAACATCTCAACATATCCTTGAGAATTTGAATAATCCGCTCAGATTAACGATCCGTCTGTGCGTGAAAAGTAGTATTGAAGTGTAATTTCATACCTAAAGCCTCTTGTAGTTTCTTCCAAAACTGCAAAGTGGATCTAGGATCTCTACCTAACACAATAGACAATGGCACCCCGTGCAATCTTACAATATCGAAAATGTATAACTCAGCTAATTTATCAAGCAAGTAATCAGATCTAACGAAATAAAATGAGCTGATTTCATCAATCGATCAACCAAAACCCAAATTACATATTTCTTTTTCGAAGATAGGGGCAAACCTGAAACAAAATCCATCGTTACTCTATCCCATTTCCATTCAGGAATTATAATCGGTTGTAACAAACCGGATGGCACCTGATGTTCAACTTTAACTTGCTGACAGATCAAACATTTCGAAACAAAGTCATAGATATCTTTTTTCATTCCAGACTACTAGTAATGATGTTTCAGATCATTATACATTTTCGTACTACCCGGATGTATAGATAAACGACTGTTGTGATATTCATTCAAAATCACCTGAATTAACTCTAAATTTCTCGAAACACAAATCTAACATCAAAATCTCAAACAATTTTCATTATCAATTTTATATTCAGAATCAGAATCCAAATCACAATGAGCTCGTTTTGCTTTTATCTCATTATCAGCTTTTTGAGCATCAATAATCTATTGTAAAAACAACAGTCTCGCTTTCAATTAAGCTAAAATCGGACCACCATCGGACGAAACTAAATGAGTATTCAGCGTACGCAATGCAAATAATGATTTTCGACTCAAAGCATTAGCAACAACATTTGCATTTCCTAGATGATAATCGACAACAAGCTCATAATCCTTTAGTAGTTCTAGCCATCTTCTTTGTCGTAGGTTCAAATCTTTCTGAGTCATCAGATATTTCAAACTGTTATGATCAGAACAAACATGACATTTCTAACCAAACAGATAGGGACGCCAAATCTTCAAAGCAAACACAATAGTCGCCAATTCCAGCTCGTGTGTCAGATAATTCTTTTCGTGCGACTTTAACTGTCTCGGGGCATAAGATATGACTTTGCCTTCCTACATCAAAACACAGCCCAGTCCATTGAACGATGCATCACTGTATATCGCAAATTCTTTACCAAATTCTGACACTTTTCAGACCATTCAAATTTCACATCTTTCTGAAGCAATTTCGTCAACGGAGTAGCAATCATAGAAAAGCCTTTCAGAAATCGTCTATAATAACCGGGAAGTCCCAAAAAACTGTGGACTTCAGAAACATTTCTTAGAGGCTTCCAATCTAAAATAGCTAAAATTTTGCTCGAATCAACTCGGATACCTGATGCTGACACAATATGTCCCAGAAAACCAACTTCTCATAAATAGAATTCACATTTACTGAACTTCGCAAATAATTGCTTATCACGCAAAGTCTGTAACACTATTCTCAAATGCCCATCATGTTCGGTTTCATCATGCAAATAAATCAAAATTTCATCAATAAATGCAACAACAAATTGATCTAAATACAGTCTGAAAATTCTGTTCATCAAATCCATAAAAATAATTGGTACATTTGTTAATCTGAAAGGATAACTAAAAACTTATAGTGTCCGTACCTTGTTCTGAATGCAGTTTTCAGAATGTCTAAGTCTTTTACTCTCAATTGATAATAACCTAATCTCAAGTCTATTTTTCAAAACACGGTTGCTCCTTTCAACTAATCAAACAAATCATCAATTATTTTTATGGATTTGATGAACAGAAGATATTTATTCTTGATAGTCACTTTGTTCAACTGATGATAATCAATACACATTCTCATCGTACCATCTTTCTTTTTCACAAACAGAACAGGAGCACACCAAGTTAATAAACTCAATCTTGTGAATCCTCTATCAGTCAACTCTTACAACTGAGACTTTAATTCTTTTAACTCTGTTGGAGCCATTCTATACGGAGCTATCAAAATAGGAATAGTCCCTGGCACTAATTCAATGCCAAACTCAACTTCTAGAATCAGAGGTAATCTCAGAAGTTCTTTAGGAAACACATCAAGGAATTCACAGAAAACAGACACTGATTCAATTTTCTTTTCTGTTACTTTCGAATCAATCACATAAGCAAAGTAGGCTTCACAACCCTTTCTCATATATTTATGAGTTAACATCGAAGAAATCACTGCAGATAAACCATTCGGATAATTAGACTTAATTCGAATAGTCTCATATTCTAACATCGCAAATCGATAGTCTTCTATTTTCCATTTACAATAGCATCGTGCAAAGTTAGCCAATCCATACCCATAATTATATCAAATTCATCAAATGGTAATAACATCAAATCAGCCAAAAGACATGAATTTCGAATCAACAATGGACAATTCTTACACACTTTGCCAACCAAAACACACCGGCCTAAGGGGTTCGATACTCTAATTACAAATTTAGTAGACTCTACAGGCAAAGTCTTACTACTCCCTAAGTTCATGCATATATAAGAATGTGTTGATCCCAGATCTATTAATGCAATCACAGAAGTATCATAAAGAGTGAAAGTATTGGTAATAACATTTGGTGGTGAAACTTCTTTGCATGCACAAATAGCATAGGCTCTGGTACGTGCGCTAGCCTCAGATCTAACAATCGTATCTTTAGTTCCCCTCTGGCTGCCACTCACATTACCCGTATTTCTAGGCAGTCTATATCAAGCTTTATTACCACTCGGCATTAGATTTTGCACAATCTCTTACTCTATAGACGCAGGACATTCACAGATAAAGTAATCTAAGGATCCATATCTAAAGCAAGCTTGATCATTCAATCTACAACTTCTCGGATGTCTTTTACCACAGTGTTTACACTCGGGTCGACTGGGTTAGAAATTTCTAACACTTGCAACAAAAATAGCTGGAGCTCTGAAACTTGAATGCAATCTAGTACAAATCTCTACTCGAATGTCCCACATTATCCTTTGAACGGCTAAAATCATCTCAAAATTTCTTTGATGCCAAATGAAATGACTTGCTCGATGATCTTTTTCACACCTCTCTAGCTTCTGAGTCAGCTTTTCTTTTCTCTTTCCCAAGTTCTTTAGCTGTACATGCTCTTTCAACAAGCACAATGAACTCTTTTATCTCCAGAATTCTGACTAACAAACAGATTTCTTCATTTAAGCCGTCTTCAAACCTTTTACACATTATTGCTTCGGTCGAGACATATTCCTGTGCATATTAGCTCAATCTCACCAATTCTCGCTCGTATTCTACAATAGATATACGGCCCTGTTTCAACTCAAGAAACTCTTTGCGTTTCTGATAGATGAATCACTGACTAATGTATTTCTTTTAGAATTCAGCTTGAAAGAAATCCCAAGTGACTCATTCTTTCAGAACCACTGATATCAACGTCTTCCACCAATGATACGACGTATCTCTCAAAAGTGAAATGGCACATTTAAGACATTCATCAGGAGTACAAGACAGTTCATCGAACACTCGTATCGTATTATCTAGCCAAAATTCAACTCTCTCAGCATCATCATTAGTAGCAACATAGAACTCTTCGGCCCCATATTTTCTAATTTTATCAACAAGTGGCTTACTTAACTGAATCAGATTAGCTTGTGGCATGACAGGAACTTGTGAAGGATTAGACGGGGGTAAAGGTTGTGGCATAGCCGGATTAGTTCTCATATACTGAATGATCCAATCATTCATCATTTAGTAAAAGGCTTGGTTAGCCTCTCCCTCGTGGCTACTAGTAGCAGGTTTAGAATCAGATGGCGTTGTCCCTTGAGTGGGAGCAGGTGCATTACTTTCAACATCGTCAGCTACTGCTCATTCAGGATCCATTTATTATATAAAAACACATTTTAATTGTCAAGAATCATCACACTATCACAGTTCATATATGTGGCATGTATAGCTAGACTTACATACACTACGTTAGTCTTCGAATGGACTAAACCGTAGTTTTGATACCAACCAAATGTAACACCCCTAACCCGTATCTGTCGCTAGACTAGGGTTATGAGGCATTACCGGATATATCAAAACATTTCGTAATCATTTCACAATAAAAAGTCATACACTGTCATATCATAGTCAAATATCAACATAAAATCCCTTTCTTAGGTCAACGTGACCTTCAACATGCATTAGGAAGAGGTTGGGACTAAACCAAACATATAAAAAAATTTTCAAAGCTAAACAATTTTTCTAAGTTATAAAGGTCACAGGCCCGTGTGAACTGACCATGTGCCTCACACGGCATTAGACACGCCCGTGTGTCTAGGCCATCGCAAAACGGGCATATATACTAAGTTTTCCACATGGCCACAAGACTTGCCCATGTGCTAGGCAGTGTGAAAATTAGGGAGGCTACTGACTTGGGTTACACAGCCAGTCACACACCTGTGTGTCTAGCCCGTGCTCGAAACTAACTTAGCCACATTGCTTGGCACACACTCGTGTCTGCTGTAACACCCCTAACCCGTATCCGTCGCTGGACTAGGGTTAAAGGCTGTAACAGCCCGATTTAGACCCTAGTCAAAACGGTGGTTTCGGGACAATGAATCTGAGTCAAAAAAATATTTAAAAATTATTTTCTATGTTTATTATGTGTGAATTTGTATGTGTGAATTTTTTGTGATTTAATTTTTTCGTTTGAGTGTCCGATTAAATAATAGGAATTAATCGCGTAAAATGAAAATTTGGTGGTTAATTGTAAAAGGGCCAAATTGTTGTTGTCTTTCTTATATGAGGTATTTATGTTGCAATTTGACAAAATGGTTATAGCATGGACGGTAATGACCATGAATTATGGAGGTTAATTTAGTAAAATGTGTAATAATATATGTTATAATAAAACTTAAAAATTAAGAAGCCATGTTAAAGTGTTCATTATTTGACCGAAATAAAAGAAGAAAGAAAAGAAAAGGAAGCTAGGGCATTCGACCATTGTTGAGTTTGATTTAAGGTAAGTTCAAGCTTAGTTTTTGATAACTTTTACGTTTTTGAGATCGTTGCTTCGAATACTATCCGACCCATGCTAAAATTTCTGATTTTGATGAATATTTTGAATTATGCCATTGATGAATATTTGTGTTTTATGATTTTTGATGATGAATTATGAAATATAAGTTTTGGATTAATATGTTTTGTATTGGAAGTTTTGATGAATTTGAGTAATTTGGGCTAAATTGCAAAAATAATAAATTAAGGAACTAAATTGTGAAATAAATGCAATAGATGGACTAGTATGAGTATAAGGAAGATTCGACCTAACTATGTTGTTGTGAGATTTTGTGTATTTTGTGTTTTATGCAATTGGGACTAATTTGTAAAAATATGAAATATCAGGGCCCATGTATGTGTTGTTGGAGTAAATTGAATGAAATTTTGTTTGAATGAGATTAATTTGAAATTGTATAGATCATGAACAAAAGAAATCAGACTTGGATCGGGGAAAAACAAAAATAGTCGAATAGTAGATTTACATCATTCGTCGATATCCGAGGTAAGTCTTTAAGCAATTAAACATTGTTAATTTTGAATGTAACTTAATTTAATAAGCTGATTTGGAATTCATAGATTTATAGTAAAGTTAGCCAAATATGATTAAGCATGGAAATAATGTATTTGAGTTTAATTCGACTGAGTTGTAACATTTGAAAGTTCGTATGAAGTATATGGAATATCTAGAATTTTTGATATATGAATTGTTATGAGACAACTTTATAATAGTGATATTCGAGCTTTTAGCCTAGCAAGCCTTGTGCTGGCGAATTTAATCGAGCTTTATACCTAACAGGCTTATTGCTGGTGTATAAAAATCAGACCTTGATTTTAGCAGGCCTTGTGCCAGTGTGAGATACAGGCTTAGCCCTGACAGGCTTTATGCCGGTGAATTATTATAAGTTTATGCCTAAAAGACTTTATGCTGATGTGGTAATTGAAAAAGTTAAACAAGCTAAAAGATCAAGTATGAGTTAGCTTGTTGTTTTCTTGAGATAAGGTAAATAAGTAACTTGATATTTGTTACTAATTATGTGTGATACAAATGAGGATTACATGTGAATTTAGTATGTGTATTCGGCTTTGTAAATAAAAGGTATTAATATTGTAGAATTGATTCTTGGATATGTGCATATATGTGATTATGTATATTCAGCCATATAAGTGGTATATGTATATGATGTTATATTACGGTTCTTGAGCTTATATAAATGCGTGTGTGTATGTTTGATTATATTAAGACATTGTGGCTTTGAAAGTTGAATACTATTAGGTTAAATTAATTAAGTAAGCATTCGACCAAGGTAGATTTTTTGTATGAAAATGTGTTATTTATATCATTTGTAGGTTTGAGGTTAAGCTCGATAATGATAATGAAATTTGGATTAGCTTAAAATAAGTTGATTATATCATTGGGATGTTTATTTGCTTAGGACTTACTAAGCTATTATAGCTTACTTTGTGTTTTCATGTTCATTCTGTTTTATAGATTTTGGATTTAAGTTACAAGCTCAGGGATCGTCAGTAAAATTCATCACACTATCCACTATTTTGGTACTTAATAGTTAAACTCTGGTTATGGCATGTATAGGATGGAAAATAATTTTTGAAATGTTGACTATGGTTTGTTTAAGACCATGCGAAAATGGCTAAATTTTCATGTTTGATTTTGATTTAGTTTGCTTATGGATTGAGTTCATTTTGGTTTAAATGATATGTGATTTAAATAAGTGTTGTTTGAGTTATGTGTTATATGATTTGAAATAAACTTGTTTAGGGTATATTTAAATGTACATGATATAGGTTATGTTATGTTTTAATGAATGAAACTTGGTTTTGGTTATCAAGGGATTAAAAATCTTAATGATGTATGTGTATGTTCGAATATGTTGGTTCGGTTTGCATAAGAAAATGTATGTGTTCTTAAATTGTTTAAATGGTTTAATAGATAAGGATGGTTAATGAAGTTAAATAATGATTATATATTGAGATTGTTTTGTTTAATATGGTATGTAAGTGAGACGATAATAAATAACCAAATGAATAGTGATTTGAGCAATAATAAACCATGGGAATTATATGAGTTTTAGTGTGATGTATAAGTGACCTACTTGATGTTAGATGAAAGTTGTATAATGTATAAGTTAGTACTTTAATTATGATTATAAAATTGATTGTACATGTTATAAAGTACAAATGTTGAATATAAGTTGATCAAATTGAGTGATTATGTGTATTTGGTTTTGTGGGTTCTATTAATGTATAATTTTGGTTTGTTTTTGAAGTGTAATGTAATTTGCATGTTTTGCATATAATTTAAGTTGACATTAAAATTATATTCGCTATTTTATATATATATATATATATAAGGATTGGATTGGTTCCAAAGTTTGTACAAATGCATAATTATGAATGTTTGAAAATTTTATCTTGTCTGGTAATACCTCATAACCTTATTCAGGCGACAGATATGAGTTTGGGGTGTTACAAAGGCGTTACCGGACAAATCAGAATAATTCAAAAACATTTCATAATCATTATATTAACATAAGCACACATCATTACAGAGTCCCTTATATAGGTCATCGAGACCTTAAGCATGCATTAGAAAGGGATCAGGACTAAACCCAATACATACAAAAAATTTTCCGAAACTTAACATTTTTCAAAGCCACAAAGGCCACAAGCCCATGTGAACAGGCCGTGTGCTCGCACGGCATTAGATACGCCCGTGTGTCTAGGCCGTGGTCGAAACAGACTTGGCCATACGACCTAGCACACATCTGTGTGTATAGGACTGTGTGGTCTGCCAAGGCTCATTTTGAAATGGCCCTAGGGCAACATGGCAGAAACACACGCCTATATCTCTGCCCATGTGGGCAAAAATTAGACCATTTACAAAGCCAAAATGCCACCCAGTTTGAGTCCTTCCTACAAGCATCATTCAATCATTAATATACCACATTTTCAGCCAATTAATAGGCAGCCATTCATACATTTCCCAAAGTAATATTCAAACATTATATACAATGAATCATGACTATCTAATGCTTAACTTATAACTGAGCAATTATCATACATATATTTCATAAGCTGATTATCGAACTTATTACTTCAATTCATGCACATATCAAATAGAATAATCCATATCACATGGCTTATGGTCCTTTAGCGTGTTTGGCAAAACCAACTTCACAAAATATTCAAGTACAGATATCCTTAGACTTCCAACCTGAGCAAGTCTCTGAAACTCTATAAACATAGGAAAAATGCACACTGAGTAAGCTTTAAAGCTTAGTAAGCTCATATCTTAACAAACTTAATATAAGAAATAATTTCATTACAAAGTCACATGCATGATATGCTATCTCATACAACTTTTCAATCAAATAAATCGAATTATCATCATTAAATATTATACTTGCCTACTTCAATAACTTTAGCTTTCACAAGCTTATTCAACTCAATTCTCCTATATCTTTCAATTCACACTTTCATAAAGCCAAATGAGCACATTATGGAAATAACACATCTAATCATATATATATACATAAATCTCATATCATCATTTATACTCAATTTCACCTTTCTTACATATAACATCTGACAATTTCACGTATGCCACTTTATAAACCATATCTTATTCATTTATTCATGTTTCATTTACACTATTCACATTTCATTTCCATATACATCACATAACATTCTTTGCACATATATACTGTAACACCCCTAACCCGTATCTGTCGTCGGAATGGGGTTACGAGGCATTACCGAACATAAAGCAATTCAGAACAGACTTTCATTACAAAGTTAATCATCTAGTAAATTTTTTTTAACAAGCAACTAACATGCTTCAATTCTATAATTCATATAATTTCCAAGATTACATTTAATCAATACAACAAAGAATCATGAAAATCGGATGTTAAAATTCATAACCAAGCATATGTCATTCCACATACCAATCATATATGTATACTGTAGCAATTATGGCACTCAACTAATTTAAATATAAAATATCTTATTATCTTACTAATTTTATATACATACTAATTAGTAAACAAACATACATCATTTCATCTTATAAAATGATATATTCCATTTTAGCATTTTTTACTTAAATACAACATTTGCATATCATAAATACATATAAGTAAAAATCCACTTAGCATATGCCAAAATATATCATCAACTTAACTAATTAAACCACTCAAATAGATTATCCAAAATGTTCAAATAATGTGCCATTTGAAAAGATACATAATCTTATTCATCTCATGTCTATTCGACAACCAAGATCTATTTGTGCATGTTAATCGATTTTCAGATAATTATCAAATCCATATAGTCATACCTATCATTATTTTATAACATAAGCATACTCCAATGTACCCCATATAATTGACATACATTTTACTAATTAATGCATTACATATTATAACTCAAACACAAACATCATTTACTCCATAACCAAACACCACCTTATATCCTTATACATATATACTACGAAAGTTAATATATATGTCATACCATTTCATCTTGTGCAAAAATATATACATATACATATATATATATACAGGTATCAAATTACTAAGTTGACCATAACCCTTTTATATATTTTCACCAAATAACCAAGTACACAAGTACATTATACTAACTTCCAAAACAATTCATGTTACAATTTATACTTCACAAAATAAATCAATAACCAAATATAGACATATATCCCATACGTAAATCTTATCTACCATGTAATAAACAAAATAAACTTTTTCTATATTTGAATGTAACCTATCATCCTTTAATACCAAATCATGAATAACACCTTAACCAAATTAACAACCAAATTCACTTATACTTTTATCTATCTACATGTCATAATCGAATCGACCAAATGCATAGATCCAAAATCATCTGTAACATCCTGATTTTCGGATTTATTCGCGGTTTTCAATATTTTGTAAAGATTTTAAAATTTTGTATTTGGATGTGAAATTAATGTTTTGAGTAGGTAAATGGGCTTATAGAAGGCCCATGTGTTGGCCAAAAACTCGGTTGAATTTTTGAATTTTTGGACTTAGGAGTTAGGGGTTCTGGCTAGATGGTCCTTGTATAGAGTTATGGGTAAATTGCATCACAAAAAGAGCCTTAGTAAAGTGGCAAGGGTGACGCCACTAGGCTCCTAAAAAGGTGGCTTGTGGAGCATTGGGGAAGGCATGGGATCGATTCCCTGTGTTGACAAATAGATGCATTTATTTTTAAGTGCAGGAGGGGTAGTGTTGGAGTCCAGGTGGAGTCTGCTAAAGGAGAGTTTGAATCTGTCCAAACGCTTGGATTAAGGAGTGATAAGGGGAGAGATTTAAGGGATTTGAAGAGACGCTAAGAGTTGGCGAATTAGGGAATTAGAAAGGGATTTGGCAGAGGGTATTAGGTTAGTATTTCGGCACTTAGGGTATTGAGTGGTGCCGTTTTCTTCTGCTTAAACACCTTAGGGTTGTTCTTTTCTCTCTTTTTCCTCTCTAGCTGAAACCACCATTCTTTCTATTCTTCTTTCTTCATTTTTCTTCTTCAAAACCGTTCATCAAACCTGCTGTTCATCAATACTTTTTTTGAATCCATAAAAGCCGAAATCTGTGATCCTTGCTTGTGCCGATTTCTTCAAAGCCGTGTCCTTCTATGTTCTTTCATTTTTTCTACGATTATCTTTTCTTAATCCTAGATACCTGACGGCAATTCTACTTCAAGGTCATAGCCTCATATCGTCATCTCCTTCACCACCCAAAAGTCGAAAGTACTATTGGTTTAGGGTCTTATAGCCGAAACTTCTTTAACCCTTGGATTCGGGTTTTACCATTGTTCTAAGGATAAATCTGCACCGGATTGCATGTAAATCTAGTAGGAGTAAGGGGTAAGTACTTATCATCTCAGATCTGTTCTTATTTTACGATGTTAGGAAAAGCCGAAATCCCTAAAAATTAGGGAGGCTGTCGATTTGAGCATAAGGCTTTAAGGGTTTGTAACTGATGTTTTCTTTCGGTGTTTAGAGTCTTCTTAAGCGTTGGATCAAAAGCGTGAATCATTGGAACAATCGGATTCGGAGCTAGCTATCGATTTTGGCAAAAGGTAAGGGTTCGAAGGCTTTTTAAGAACATGGTTCGACTTTGGTTGAGCAAGTTTTGGGTTTAGTGATTACGGTTTGTAAATAAGAACTATACTAATCAATTGTAGGACATCGAGAGGGATCTTGGTAGCAGTCGTCGTGAATCAGGTGTGTACCGAACACCATTTCTTAGTTCAATGCGGCAAAAGCCGAAATGCTGAAATTTTCGGCATTTCATGGGCTTGTGAGTATGCGAATGCTCTCAAGATGTAGAGTAAATGTTAGATCTAGCACCGCAAGGTGGTAAGTAAGTTTGTGTGACGTCTTAACGTACTTTGGAAAAAGAGGGCCTCGATGGGCCAAAACTGGGCCCAATGGGCTTACGGACCAATATGGGTAAGAGATGGGCAAATTAGCCTGTTAGTTAGATGGTGGAACCAAACTACATAAAACTGTTGAAAATTGCTGAAGTAGCTTGTGTAGTTGCTAAGTTACGAGAATTACCCCTAAGGAGTAAAATTACCGATATACCCCTAGGGTTTAAATTAGCTAAATTGCATGATTGATTAATACTGTATTGTACATGATATGCTTTATTAATATCTGTTGCATGGGATTGGGGTCTTGATGGAGGAAGTGTTGAAAGTGGTTCATCCACGTCTTGGAGGCTTTGCCTTAACTTATCGATATTTGAGCGGCGTTCTTTGCAAGCTGTGGAGTGTAGAAATTTGGGTGGGTTGAGATATTCCCACATGGAGTGTAGGGTTTGGTACGAGGAAAGTGTAGCGGTTGGTGGGTTGAGTAGTCTCCCAGATGGGTTTGCATGCATTACTACTATTGTTACCTATATTCTTGAAGCGGGCCTATGGGCCACATTGTTATGTAAAAAGGGGCTAAGACCTTGGTACTATGTTCGAAAAGGGCTTTGGTCCTTGTGTAATCGTTATCTGAATGGGGCTTAGGCCCAATGGGCTCGGTGATTTGGGTTTTGGATGGGTTTCTGTATACACCGAGTTTTCCCAAACTCACCCCTCTTTCCTTCCATCCTTGCAGGTGAGCACTAGTTGGTGGACTTGGAGCTGGGTGGGATTCGGAATGGCCACACGTTTTCTGCAAATTCGTTTTCTTCTGGTGAACTAGATTTTCCATATTTTCATTTCTGGTTTTGGGTTTTTTTTTGTAATAAGGCCGCTAATTATTTTATGGTTTGGGTTGTTTCTTTATTATTTAACTCTATTATGATAAAACAGATCTATGATAACTAACGAAATAGATTAGCTCTAGGACGCATTTTCAAAAACATTAAGTGATTTCAAAATAACACGAATACGAGTAGGACTTCCACTAAGCAAACGTTTTCAACCTTAATCATTTTCTTAAGATGGACATAACCAAACGGTTTTCTCAAAATTATACGAGATGTTAGAGTGTGGCAATAGCGGTGCGCATGTCTAGGATTGGATCCGAAGGGAGCTTGGTACTTATGCAGTCCGACGGACTCACCTCCTCTTCTTCCTGGTTTCCTACCTGGTGCACAGCTTCCATTCACTTTAACCTACTTTTAAAAATGTCTTTTACAACACCAACTAAGTTTTCCAAACTAAGTAATACGGAATGTTTTGAACGCTTCGATGTGGCGCATCAGATCCGGTCATAACGTCTAGGCCTAGTTTGGGGTGTTACATTTAGTGGTATCAGAGCCTAGTTGCAACAACTCAGCTGTGGATCGGGTCCGAAAATCTTTTCAAAAAAAAAAGGTTTTTTCTATAAGTTTTCGAAGATGTTCAAAGTTTTTCTATTGTTAAACGGGATTAAATCAATAGTTTTAAAATAAAAGTGTTTTCAAATCAAATCTTTTTATTTTCGGTAAACAAAAACATGAGTTTTTTTTATGGACTGATAAAGAAGTGGCACACTGAATCCCCGGCACCAAGCCTGTAAGTGTTTTTTTTCTACTTTAAATATTTATATGGAACTGGACTGGAAATAATACTGTAGATAGTAATAAGCCTTAGAGATAGTGCTATTGATAATGTAGTATTAGGGCTACAAAACTGGGACCTTAGCTAAATTGTGATTGTGAGAAAATAACTCTAAAACTCTATCTGTTCATAAGACATTCTGTAATAAACAGTGAAACCAGTAAACTAATGTCATAAAATTCGTAATCAGATAAATTGTTATGACCACAAGGGCTACTCGGGGAAGAGGCCGTGGTCGAGGCCGAGGTAGCACTCAAGCTGGATCTGCGTCATCTAAACACATGCCAGCTGGCGAGGTACGTCCACCACCGGTTAATGAAAATGGGCGTATGATCGGGCGCGAGGGATGACTCTGTCGCAGCCATGTTGAGGGTTTTGGAAAGGGTGGCGGAGCTAACATCGGGCCAATGAATGGGGATCCATTTCGAGCGCCCAGCCAACGGAGTGAGATTTTTAAGGCGATCTGCGGTGGCCCCAAATGTGGTGAATCTTGGTTGGAAGCCACAGAGCGGATCATGGATGACCGGACCGCTCGAGAGAATAGAAGTTGAAAGGCGGTGTCGTTCTTGCGGGGTGAAGCGTGTCGGTGGTGGATTCTTGTGAGAGAGGTACCCCGGTGAGAGGGTAACATGGGAGCTGTTCAAAGCAGACCTTTAAGGAAAAATATGTTGGAGCTAGCTATGTGGATGCACGCAGAAAGGAGTTCTTGAATCTGACTCAGGGAAATAAGACCATTGTGGAATATGAGGCGGAGTTTCTACGATTGAGTCGGTATGCTAATGGCATCGTTTCCACCGAATACGAGCGCAGTGTTCATTTTGAGGATGGTGTCAGAGATGAGTTAAGGGTGCTCATAGCTCCGCAGAGAGAGTGAGATTTCGCTGCACTGGTGGAGAAGGCTAAGATAGCCGAGGAGGTGAAACAAACTGAACGGAAGAATCGTGATAGGGATCAGAATCGGTTCAGGAGGGATCTTGGACCGTGGTCTTGCAAATCGAAATGCTAAGAGAGCTAGGATGGAGGAACCGGTTCGAGCAGTTCCGGTGAACACAGGTAGACCACAAGCATGTGGGGATTGCGGCAAAACGCATCAAGGAGAGTGCTAGAAGCATTCTGGGGCTTGTCTTCATTGTGGGTCTAAGGAGCATAGGATTAAGGATTGTCCTAGGAGGGCCACTCAGGCTCAGGGGGCCAAACAAGGGGCTGTGCGACCTGCTCAACCTGTGAGGGATGGACCGCCGCTGCCAAGAGGTCGTGGACAAGGTCGCGGTGGTAATGGCCGTGGACGTGGGGCACTCGGCAGGGGTATTGGTAACGCGGATGCTCGTCAGCCAGCTTTGGTGTATGCTGCTCGTCGCCGCGAGGAGGGTGGCCTTTTGATGTCATAATCTGTACGTTTTTATCTATGGTGTACCTTATACTGCTCTGATTGATGTTGGATCAACCCATTCATATGTGGCATATAACATTTCTAGGGCACTGGGTGTGCACTTCGAGGAGACTGTGTGTGGGGTGTCTGTGATAAGTCCTTTAGGTCATTCGGTTAAGGTAGAGAAACTCTTCAAGGAGGTGCCTTTGGAGATTCAAGGCGGGGTTTTCTGTGGGGATTTGATGGAGTTACCGCTTGAAGAATTTGATTTGATACTAGGGATGGATTGGTTGACCAAGCATAAGGCAACTTTGGATTGTGCAGCTAAGAGGATTGTGTTAAGGATATCAATGATGAAGAGGTAATGATTATTGGAGAACGGAGGATTACTTATCCAATGTAGCATCGGCGCTGAGGGCCGAGAAACCGATCTAAAGGGTGCGAGGCATATCGGCTTTGGTAAGCCAAGTTGAAAGCGAGGATCATTGTGGAGACCATCGAGGCTGTTAGGGAATTTCGGGTTGTTTTTCGGAAGAGCTTCCTAGATTACCTCGAATCGGAAGTTGAGTTTGGAATCGATTTGTTGCTCGGAACAACTCCATTATCTATTGCACCTTATAGGATGGCAAGAAGGAGTTAGTGGAGCTGAAGGCTCAAATTCAAGAGTTGTTAGATAGAGGCTTCATTAGGCCTAGTGTGTCTCCTTGGGGAGCACCGGTCCTGTTTGTGAAGAAAAATGACGGAACGATGCGCATGTGCATCGATTATCGCCATTGAACAAAGCGGCGATTAAGAATAAGTATCCACTACCAAGGATTGACGATCTGTTCGATCAACTGAGGGGAGCTTCGGTATTCTCCAAAATCGATCTTCGTTCTGGATACCATCAACTAAGGGTAAAAGAAGGGGATATTCATAAGACAAGCATTCGAACTCGATATGGACATTATGAGTTTGTGGTCATGCCGTTTGGGTGACGTAACGCACTGCTGACTTTTATGGATCGATGAACCGAGTATTCCAACCTTACTTGGATCGGTTCGTAGTCGTCTTTATCGCGATATCTGGTATACTCAAACGGAGGCGAAGCATGATTAGCATCTCCGTATTGTGTTGCAAGTGTTAAGGAAAAGGAGCTCTACGAAATTCGGGAAGTGTGAATTACGGTTGAGGAGGTAACCTTCCTAGGGCATGTGGTCTCTGAGGGGATTAAGGTGGATCCTCGTAAAATTGAAGCGATTCGGAATGGAAGCCACCTAGGTCGATGTCGAAAATTCAAGTTTCCTAGGGTTGGCGGGTTACTCTGAAGGTTTGTGGAGGTTTTTGGTAATGGCGGCACCCTTGACAAAACTCATAAGGAAAGGAGTACCATTTGTGCGGACCGAGAAACAGCAAAAAGCTTTTGATCGGTTGAAAAGGTATTGACCGAAGCGCCGGTGTTGATTCAACCGGTGTCAGGAAGGACTTTATTGTATACAACGATCGTCGATCGCATGTGGGGTTAGGTTACGTCTTGATGCAAGAGGGCAAGGTGGTCGCTATGCATCCCGGCGACTTAAGGCTCATGAGGTGAATTACCTACGCATGATTTGGAGCTAGCGGTGATTTTTGCGTTAAAATTTGGAGACACTACTTATATAGGGAAAAGTGCATCATATACACGGATCGTAAGAGCCTAAAGTATTTGTTGACTCGAAGGAGATGAACCTTAGGCAACGAAGATGGGTGGAGTTGCTTAAAGACTACGACATTCGATAGAGTACCACCGGGAAAGGTTAATGTGGTGGCGGATGCGTTGAGTCGAAGGGTTGTTCTTGATTTGAGAGCCTTGTTCGCACGATTAAGTCTGCATCTGACGATGGAAGCTTGTTGGCGTAAGCGCAAGTAAGGCCTACTTGGACTGAGTAGATTAAGGAAAAACAGTTGAAGGACTATTCATTAGCTCTTCGGTTCCAGCAAGTTAAGAATGGTGAGAACGAGGATTTTGGGTTGAACACTGAAGGAGTTCTTTGCTTTCGTGGAAGGGTTTGTATTCCAATAGACCCTGAATTGAGGCAGTTAATTCTGAAAGAGGCTCATGGTGGACTCTGTGCCATGCATCTGGAGGGAATAAGTTATATCGAGACTTGCGAGAGGTGTCTTGTGTGGCGAATTAAAAGAGAGGTGGTGAATTTGTTGGGAAATGTCGGCGTGGCGGCGAAAGTTAAGGTGAGCACCAATTGCCTTGGGATTATTGTAACTGTGAAAATTTTGCTATGGAAGTGGGAAAGAGTAACAATGGACTTTGTGAGTGGGTTACCTTTGACACCCACCAAGAAAGATTCGGTGTGGGTAGTTGTGGATAGGTTAACAAAGTCTGCTCATTCCATACCTGTTCGTACTGACTACTCACTGCAAAAGTTGGCCAAGCTATATGTGGCGGAGGTAGTGCGACTACATGGGGTGCCAGTGTCGATAATTTCTGATCGAGACCCCAGGTTTACATCTCGGTTTTGGCGGAAGTTGCAGGAAGCGTTGGGTACACGATTGGATTTTAGCACCGCTTTTCACCCAAGACAGATGGACAGTCAGAAAGGGTTATTCAGGTTCTGGAAGATATGTTGAGAGGTTGTGTGACAGCCTTAAAACGACCCTAGTCGGAATGTGGTTTCAGGACCACAAAACCGAGGCATAAAAATAATTTGATATTTATTTTGATGCCTATAATATGTGTTAACTCATGTGTGACATTTTGATGCTTTAATTTAGAGTTATAAATGTGAATTTCACTAGAAAGGACCTAGTAGAAAACTTTGAAAGTATGATGGGGAAATGTATGATGACTAATTAAAGCATGCATGCAAAACAATGGCCTTGCATGTCAAATACCCCCTTTTTACAAGTGATGGCCGGCCATGACAAGGGAGTATGGGCTAAACATGTCATGAAACATGTTTTGTTGGTGCATTAGGGGGAAATAATAAACAAATAAGCATGGGTAGTAAAGAAAGGAAAAAAAAAATGTGTGTGTGAGTGAAACCCCCCCCATTGCCGTACATGGAAGAAAAGAAAAGAAAAAAATTTTGCTCATCCATTTCATTCTCTCTTGACCGAAAATACTAGAGGGGAAGGGAGGAATTTTGCTTCATGCTTGGGTTGGAAGAGGATTAGGAAGAGGTTTGGCTATATTTGCATCAAGATTAAGGTATGTTTGATGTTGTGCCATGAGATTCATGCATGTTTTTGGTTGCTAACTTGATGTTCTTATTAGCCCATGGTTCAAATCTTTGTTATATCATGGGGATGGTATTTGGCCAAGGTGGATTTTGAGTTAATGCCATTGCATGTTAAATATGAAGCTTGATGATGATACATGTGATGGTGGATTGAGGACTCTTAGATTTTCTTTGAGCATTTTTGAATGATATACTAAGTTCTTTGTGTAATCATGACCAAAATTATGGTGTGTGATGTATTCGCCATGGTACATCCCCAAGTGTGATTTATGCTCTTTGCATGGAGAGTAAGATTTGTGTTTCGAAATCATGTTCATGTTTAGTTACAATCAACTTGAGATTCGGCTCTAGCATACATATATGTATATATGTTTGAGCATGATGTATTGGCATGACATATATACTATCTTAAGGTATATACTTACTTATGATGATGTTTGGTTATGAAGGAAATGATAGATGTGTATTGAGTTACAATATGGAAAGGTATTAGTTAGTAAAATGTATGTTGTTTTTGTATGGTAATAAGTGCATAAATGGCCTCAACATGGACATGCATATTCGGTCACATGAGGGGAAATTGGTGTGCATGTATTCGGTTAGAGGCAACCATATTGAAGCCTTATCTTGGCTTAGATTGTTGACCTGAATGGGTAATAAGTGAGGATGGTTGCGAATATACAAACATACATATGCATGTGTAATTGAATTATGAATGTTTAGCAAGATGGTTAAACTAGTTGATTTATTGATTAAGCTCAAGGAGTTAAAGAATGAGAATCAAGCAAGGGAAAGACGAAGGTCATCGAGTAGCCGACTTGGACTATTTTACCCAACACAAGGTAAGTCATTAAGCATATATTTGATATTGCTTAAGTGATTGTAATATCTATGCAATTGTGTTTAATGAGATGAAATATATACAAATGTATGTGTATGAAAAGATGATAATGTTGAACGTAAAAGAGATAGTGAAATGTGTAGGAAGTTTGCTTCGGCACTAAGTGTGTGAGAAATAGATGTGTACGGTGACGAGATTGGCACTGAGTGTGCGAGCTTGTAATGTATGGCACTAAGTGTGCGAGTTTGGACTATATGGCACTATGTGTGCGGGCTTGAATCACATGGCACTAAGTGTGCGTGATTGAGTATCAAGCACTATGTGTGCGAACTCTACATATATCTCCGATTGAATATCTATATGGAGGTGTGACTCTATCGAGATGAGTATGGACAGCGGAAAGAGTAAGTACCTTGAGTTCATGGCTAATAGATGCTATGTTTATGCTCGGGGTGGAGTTGGTAAGATTTAAATCTATGTGATGATTTCAATTGCATGATTGTTGCGGAAATGAAATGATGTATGGAAATTGCTTCAAATATCCTATTGAATAGTATATGAAATGTAAATGTATGACTTGGTATGAGATTGATCCGAAGGATCTAAGGAACTATGGTATAGTTCGGTATGGCTAGAACACTTGGCCTTGTTTCATTATTTCATTTTATGATAATGTTATTAATGGATGGTTGTGGAATGCTTATGACTTCTTGAGTTATAAACTCACTCGGTGTTTTCTTGTCACCCATTTTAGGTTTCTTGGACTCGTCTCCTTTTGGGTGTTCAGAATCACAACGAAGTCATCACACCGTGAGCAATTTTTGTATTGTCTTCTTAGTCGACTTAGGAGAACATTTGGCATGTATGGGCTATTTTGTTTTGTTAAATTTTGGGGTTGTAAACTTTAAGCCATGTGAAAATGGCCTATGTGGTCGTTTGAGTGGGATGCTAGAATCTATAGCCACGAGTCTTAGAAACCTTAATTTTGATAAGGTGGCCATAATTTGTGTCACGTATGATGGATGATTAGTAAGGCTAAGGAAGGATTCATGAAATTGGCATAGTTCATGCGCAAAGAATATTGCGGACAAAGAAAGTGATATGAGATCGAAAAATCACTAAAAATAGTAGAAGTGGAATTAATAGCTAAAAAAATTTTCGTACTCGAAGCTTGATGGGTATATTTTCATATGGATGATCTGAAACGACCATATGAGCTGTATTTTAAGAGATATTAAAGTTCTCGTGAAGCAGGGCGAACGGTTTCGGATCCCTATTCCAACTTTGGAAAATCATTGTAAATTAACCAGAGATAATTAGAAGTCGTTCCATATATGTGTAGATTCCTCTCGAGTGTAGTTTCTATAGAAACAAACGGCATCGAGATTGAAGCCCGACAGGAGATATCCAATTCGTAACGCACAAAGGTCGGTGTAGTCGATCCCCGCAACAGGGGAGACTTTAACTAATAAACTGTACTAATTGGCTCAACAAAAATTCTAGAAAAAATCTGTAGATGGACATACGAGTCTAGTTTCAGGGAAAAATTATGAAACTCATTTTCGAGTTGCAAAACTCAAGTTATTATTTTTGAAGCGACTAGTACAGATTGGCGACTTATGCGGGAAATTCTCAATAAGTGGTTTGAAGTCCGTTAACACCTCGTGTTCGACTCGTGACGGTCTCGGGTTCGGGTGTTACAATTTTATTAGTATCGAGCTATGGTTTAGTCGGTTCTAGGACTCATTGAAGCGTGTGAGTCTAGCTATACATGCCAATGTGTTAGTGCTTAAAATGTGATGACTTCGACGGTTGAAATTTTTGTTTTGATTAGCAAATGGAACCCGGGTAGAGACCCTTGGCGGATGACGTTGAAAGTGTAGCAGCTGCTCTGTGCAAGGAACACCGCTGTTGAGCCTCGATCATCCGCGAATAATCAAGATGAAGGGCGAAACAAGCCTTCTTCACCATGATGAACGAGTGGGTCGCGAATATGCCCGAACCAATCCAAATTGTCCAACCATTCCCGAATGTACATAATCCACCCCAAGAGCCCGTAATGCCATCGGTTGCTAGTCCCGTGAGGTGAGTAAACCACCGTGGACTTGATTAGGAAGCGTGGGGCGAGGAGTTTAAGGCCATAGTTCTTGATGATGCCGAAAGGGTGAGTTCGCTTGATAACACAATTAGAGTGTTTGATGAACTGTCATGCACACCCGATGAATGTCTTAAGTGTGCTATATCCTTGTTGTGAGACTCACCTACTATTGGTGGAGGACCTTAATTCCCATAGTGCCAAAGGAACAAGTTACTTGGGATTTCTTCCAAACGAATTTCAAAGAAATACATTAGTCAACGGTTCATCGATCAAAAGCGTAAGGAATTCTTGGAGCTCAAGCAAGGTCGATGATTGGTATCTAAATACTGAACATGAGTTCGTAAGACTTAGTCAAGATGCTCGAGGAGTGTGTGGCTGATGAGGTTGCTATGTGCAAAAGATTTGAAGAGGATTGAATGAAGAGTTAAAGCTCTTGGTGGGTATTTTGGAGATAAAAGAATTTGTAACACTAGTTGAACGAGCACGCAAGGCGGAAGAGCTCGGAAGGAGAAGAGGAAGGCTGAATTTGAAGCTAGAGATTATCGTAAAAGATCGACGGGCAAGGCTCCATTTTCGGCTGTAAAGAAGTTTAGAGAGGACACAAATAAGTCGAGGGCGACTTCGGGGATTTCCATGAGAACACGACCATCGATGGACTCACGAGCTACATCGATAGCTAGTGTGGGCAATAATCGTCAAGAAAAGCCCGAATGCCCCCAATGTGGAAGACGACACATAGGTGAATGTTGGGGTAAGTCATTAATAGGGCTGTTATGGATGCGATTCGAAGGACCACTTCATTAGAGATTGCAGAGCTAGATGAGAAGAATAAGATGCAAGGTGCGAGATCTAGTGGGACGACGGCTAGAGGTAGACCCCGAGGATTTCGGGAGGTAGGGGTGGTAATCGAGAGAGGGTCTCGATACGGTTGTTCGATCCGAGACTCGTGCTCTGCTAGAGCATATGCTATCCGCAAGACGAGAGGAGGCATCCTCCCCGACGTTATCACCGGTACTTTCACTCTCTTTGATACTAGTGTGATTGCATTGATTGACCCCGGCTCTACTCATTCATATGTATGTGAAACCTTAGCATCCAAAGAAGACTCTACCTGTTGAGTCTCATCGAGTTCGTAATTCGGTGTCAAATCCTTGGGTCGTTACGTCTGGTCGACAAAGTGTGTAAGAAATGTACCCTAGTAATTCGAGGTTCCTATTTTCCGGCGGACTTGATGCTTTTGCCGTTCGATGAATTTGATGTTATTCTTGGGTTGGATTGGTTGACCGTGCATGATGCGGTTGTGAATTGCAAAAGCAAGACTATTGATTTGAGATGCTCAAATAACGAGATGATCCGAGTTGAGTCTACGGACTTGAAGGGGTTGCCAGCTGTAATATCATCAATGTTGGCCCAGAAATATGTAAGAAAAGGGTGCGAAGCATACCTTGCGTATGTACTTGATGATAAGGAGTTAGAAATAAAACCCGAATCTGTGCCGGTGGTTTGTGAATACCCGGATGTTTTTCCTGAAGAATTACCGGGTTTGCCACCTGTTTGGGAGATAGAGTTTGGTATTGAGCTTGTACCTGGGACCACACCGATTTCGATAGCTCCGTATCGTATGGCACCAACGAATTAAAGGAGTTGAAAGCTCGGTTGCAAGAGTTGGTGGATAGAGGTTTTGCTCGCCCGAGTTTTTCACCTTGGGGTGCACCGGTGTTGTTTGTGAAAAGAAGGACGGAACCATGAGGTTGTGCATCGACTATCGTCGACTTAATAAAGTGACAATAAAGAACAAATATCCGTTACAGCAGATCGATGATTTGTTCGATCAACTGAAGGAGCCTCGGTGTTTTCAAAAATAGATTTGAGATCGGGCTATTATCAGTTGCGAATCCGAGATTCGGATATACCCAAAACTGCCTTCAGAATGAGATATGGTCACTACAAGTTCTTAGTGATGCCGTTTGGGCTCACTAATGCCTCGCGGTATTTATGGATTTGATGAATCGGATCTTGGATCATATTTGGATCGGTTCAGTAGTTGTGTTCATTGACGACATCTTGGTCTATTCAAGAGATGAGACCGAACATGCGGAGCACCTAAGATTAGTGTTGCAAATTTTACGGGATAAGCATTATATGCTAAGTTCAGCAAGTGTGAGTTCTGGTTAAGAGAGGTTAGCTTCTTGGGTCATGTGGTATCTACATCGGGTATTCGAGTCGACCCGAGTAAAATTTCAGCTATAATTAACTGGAAGCCTCCGAGAAATATTACTGAGGTTCGGAGCTTTTTGGGACTTGCCGGTTACTACCGACGGTTTGTAAAAGGATTCTCGATGATAGCCACACCCATGACGAAACTGCTTCAGAAAGATGTCAAGTTTGAATGGACGGAAAAGTGTCAGAAAAGTTTCGACCAATTGAAAACTCATTTGACGAAAGCTCCAGTGCTAGTACAGCCCGAATCTGGCAAAGAGTTTGTCATCTATAGTGATGCCTCCCTACTTGGGTTAGGGTGCGTATTGATGCAAGAAGGTCGAGTTGTGGCCTACGCGTCGAGACAATTAAAGCCACATGAGAAAAATTATCCGACCCATGATCTCGAATTGGTCGCCATCGATTCGCCTTTAAAGATATGGCGACATTACTTATTTGGTGAGAAGTGCCATGTGTATTCGGATCACAAAAGTCTCAAATATTTAATGACTCAAAGAGACTTAAATCTGCGACAAAGACGTTGGCTCGAGTTGTTAAAAGATTATGAGCTTGTCATTGATTATCATCTGGGAAAGGCTAATGTGGTTGCGGACGTCTTAAGCCGGAAATCACTGTTTGCTTTACAAGCAATGAATGTGCACTTGTCTATTCTATCCGACAATGTGTTAGTAGCCGAATTAAAGGCCAAACCATTGTTGACTCATCAAATTCGTAAAGCTCAGAAAGTTGATGATAAGTTGGTTGCAAAACGGGCTGAGTGTGTTCCGAACAAGGAATCGGAGTTTCATATTGGTGATGACGATTGCTTGAGGTTCAGAGGTCGTCTGTGTATTCCAAAGAATTCGGAACTTATTTCAATGATTCTGAACGAAGCCCATTGTAGCCGAATGGCAATCCACCCGGGGAGTACAAAGATGTACAACGATTTGAAACGTCGGTTTTGGTGGCATGGTATGAAACGAGACATCTCCGACTTTGTTTCGAGATGTTTAATATGTCAACAAGTGAAAGGGGAACATCAAGTGCCTTCAGGATTACTTCAGCCAATTACGATACCCAAGTGGAAATGGGATCGAGTCACAATGGACTTTATGTCCGGACTGCCATTGTCAGCGAGCAAAAAGGATACGATTTGGGTTGTTGTTGATAGACTGACTAAGTCGGCTCACTTTATCCCCGTGCGTACGGATTTTTCATTGGATAAACTAGCTGAATTGTACGTTTCTCAGATTGTGAGATTACACGGGGTACCGATTTCTGTGGTGTCGGATAGAGATCTGAGGTTCACCTCGCGATTTTGGAAGAAATTGCAAGAAGCTTTAGGTACCAAGTTGCATTTCAGCACCGCCTTTCACCCCCAAACCGATGGTCAATCCGAGTGGATAATTCAGATACTTGAGGATATGTTGAGATGTTGCATCCTCGAGTTCAGTGGTTCATGGGAACGGTACTTACCTTTGATTGAATTCGCTTACAACAATAGTTTTCAATCAAGTATTAAGATGGCGCCTTACGAGGCCTTGTACGGGCGTAAATGCCGTACACCATTGTTTTGGACCGAGCTCGGTGAGAACAAAATTTTGGAGTGGATTTGATTAAAGATCTGAGCAGAAAGTAAAAGTAATCCGTGAAAATCAAGATAGCCTCCGATCGTTAGAAGTCGACGCGGATCTCAAACGAAAAGACATTGAGTATCAAGTGGGAGATAAAGTGTTTCTTAAAGTTTTGCCTTGGAAAAAGATACTCGATTTGGTCAGAAGGCAAATTGAGCCCAAGGTTCATCGGGCCATATGAGATATCCGAACGAGTCGGTCCGATTGCGTATCGTTTGATTTTGCCCCGAACTTGAAAAGATTCACGACGTCTTTCATGTTTCGATGCTTCGACGCTATAGGTCGATCCGTCGCACGTAATTAGTCCATCGAGGTTAAAATTCAAGCCGATATGAGTTATGAAGAAGAACCGATTCGTATCCTAGCTCGTGAAGTGAAGGAGTTGCGAAACAAAAGGGTTCCGTTAGTAAAAGTGTTATGGCTCAAACACGGGATGGAAGAAGCTACTTGGGAACCCGAGAACTCTATGAAAGAGCGTTACCCAAACCTATTTACGGTAAGATTTTCGGGACGAAAATTTCTTAAGTGGGGAGAGTTGTGACAGCCTTAAAACGACCCTAGTCGAATGTGGTTTCGGGACCACAAAACCGAGGCATAAAAATAATTTGATATTTATTTTGATGCCTATAATATGTTAACTCATGTGTGACATTTTGATGCTTTAATTTAGAGTTATAAATGTGAATTTCACTAGAAAGGACCTAGTAGAAAACTTTGAAAGTATGATGGGGAAATGTATGATGACTAATTAAAGCATGCATGCAAAACAATGGCCTTGCATGTCAAATACCCCTTTTTACAAGTGATGGCCGCCATGACAAGGAGTATGGGCTAAACATGTCATGAAACATGTTTTGTTGGTGCATTAGGGGGAAATAATAAACAAATAAGCATGGGTAGTAAAGAAAGGAAAAAAAAATGTGTGTGTGAGTGAAACCCCCCCATTGCCGTACATGGAAGAAAAGAAAAGAAAAAAAAATGTTGCTCTTCCATTTCATTCTCTCTTGACCGAAAATACTAGAGGGGAAGGGAGGAATTTTGCTTCATGCTTGGGTTGGAAGAGGATTAGGAAGAGGTTTGGCTATATTTGCATCAAGATTAAGGTATGTTTGATGTTGTGCCATGAGATTCATGCATGTTTTTGGTTGCTAACTTGATGTTCTTATTAGCCCATGGTTCAAATCTTTGTTATATCATGGGGATGGTATTTGGCCAAGGTGGATTTTGAGTTAATGCCATTGCATGTTAAATATGAAGCTTGATGATGATACATGTGATGGTGGATTGAGGACTCTTAGATTTTCTTTGAGCATTTTTAATGATATACTAAGTTCTTTGTGTAATCATGACCAAAATTATGGTGTGTGATGTATTCGCCATGGTACATCCCCAAGTGTGATTTATGCTCTTTGCATGGAGAGTAAGATTTGTGTTTCAAATCATGTTCATGTTTAGTTACAATCAACTTGAGATTCGGCTCTAGCATACATATATGTATATATGTTTGAGCATGATGTATTGGCATGACATATATACTATCTTAAGGTATATACTTACTTATGATGATGTTTTGGTTATGAAGGAAATGATAGATGTGTATTGAGTTACAATATGGAAAGGTATTAGTTAGTAAAATGTATGCTGTTTTTGTGTGGTAATAAGTGCATAAATGGCCTCAACATGGACATGCATATTCGCCACATGAGGGAAATTGGTGTGCATGTATTCGGTTAGAGGCAACCATATTGAAGCCTTATCTTGGCTTAGATTGTTGACCTGAATGGGTAATAAGTGAGGATGGTTGCGAATATACAAACATACATATGCATGTGTAATTGAATTATGAATGTTTAGCAAGATGGTTAAACTAGTTGATTTATTGATTAAGCTCAAGGAGTTAAAGAAGGAGAATCAAGCAAGGGAAAGACGAAGGTCATCGAGTAGCCGACTTGGACTATTTTACCCAACACAAGGTAAGTCATTAAGCATATATTTGATATTGCTTAAGTGATTGTAATATCTATGCAATTGTGTTTAATGAGATGAAATGTATACAAATGTATGTGTATGAAAAGTTGATAATGTTGAACGTAAAAGAGATACTGAAATGTGTAGGAAGTTTGCTTCGGCACTAAGTGTGTGAGAAATAGATGTGTACGGTGACGAGATTGGCACTGAGTGTGCGAGCTTGTAATGTATGGCACTAAGTGTGCGAGTTTGGACTATATGGCACTATGTGTGCGGGCTTGAATCACATGGCACTAAGTGTGCGTGATTGAGTATCAAGCACTATGTGTGCGAACTCTACATATATCTCCGATTGAATATCTATATGGAGGTGTGACTCTATCGAGATGAGTATGGACAGCGGAAAGAGTAAGTACCTTGAGTTCATGGCTAATAGATGCTATGTTCATGCTCGGGGTGGAGTTGGTAAGATTTAAATCTATGTGATGATTTCAATTGCATGATTGTTGCGGAAATGAAATGATGTATGGAAATTGCTTCAAATATCCTATTGAATAGTATATGAAATGTAAATGTATGACTTGGTATGAGATTGATCCGAAGGATCTAAGGAACTATGGTATAGTTCGGTATGGCTAGAACACTTGGCCTTGTTTCATTATTTCATTTTATGATAATGTTATTAATGGATGGTTGTGGAATGCTTATGACTTCTTGAGTTATAAACTCACTCGGTGTTTTCTTGTCACCCATTTTAGGTTTCTTGGACTCGTCTCCTTTTGGGTGTTTCAGAATCAACGAAGTCATCACACCGTGAGCAATTTTTGTATTGTCTTCTTAGTCGACTTAGGAGAACATTTGGCATGTATGGGCTATTTTGTTTTGTTAAATTTTGGGGTTGTAAACTTTAAGCCATGTGAAAATGGCCTATGTGGTCGTTTGAGTGGGATGCTAAAATCTATAGCCACGAGTCTTAGAAACCTTGATTTTGATAAGGTGGCCATAATTTGTGTCACGTATGATGGATGATTAGTAAGGCTAAGGAAGGATTCATGAAATTGGCATAGTCTCTGCGAAAGAATTGCGGACAGCGAAGTGATATGAGATCGAAAAATCACAAAAAATAGTAGAAGTGGAATTAATAGCTAAAAAAAATTTTCGTACTCGAAGCTTGATGGGTCTATTTTCATATGGATGAAACGAAACGACCATATGAGCTGTATTTTAAGAGATATTAAAGTTCTCGTGAAACAGGGCCAGAACGGTTTCTGGATCCCCTGTTCCGACTTTGGAAAATCATTGTAAATTAACCAGAGATAATTAGAAGTCGTGCCATATATTTGTAGATTCCTCTCTGAGTCTAGTTTCTATAGAAAGAAACGGCATCAGTATTGAAGCCCTGTACAGGGAGATATACAATTCGTAACGCACAAAGGTCAGTGTAGTCGATCCCTGCAACAGGGGAGACTTTAACTAATAAACTGTACTAATTGGCTCGACCAGAAATTCTAGAAAAAAATCTGTAGATGGACATATGAGTCTAGTTTCAGGGAAAAATTATGAAACTCATTTTAGAGTTTCAAAACTCAAGTTATGATTTTTGAAGCGACTAGTACACAGATTGGCAGCTTGTCTGGGAAATTCTCAATAAGTGGTTTGAAGTCTGTTAACACCTCGTGTTCGACTCCGGCGACGGTCTCGGGTTCGGGGTGTTACAGGTTGTATCATTGATTTTCGTGGAAGTTGGGAGGACTACTTGCCATTGGCAGAGTTTGCTTACAATAACAGCTATCAAGCAAGTATTCAGATGGCACCATATGAAGCGCTCTATGGGCGAAGATGTCGTACGCCGACGTGTTGGACAGAGTTGGGTGAACGACGAGTGCTTGGACCAAAATTGGTGGCAGACACTGAAAGTAAGGTTAGGCTGATAAGGGATCGGTTAAAGGAGGCATCCGATAGACAGAAGTCGTATGCGGATCTGAAGCGCAAAGAGATTGAGTTCGCTGTTGGGGATATGGTTTTCTTGAAGGTTTCCCCTTGGAAGAAAATTTTGAGATTTGGTAAGAAGGGTAAGTTGAGCCCACAGTTTATTGGGCCTTACCGAAATTGTTAAGCAGGTTGGACCAGTGGCTTATCAGCTAGAGTTACCACCAAAACTGTATTGTATCCATGACGTTTTTCATGTATCCATGTTGAGGCGGTATCGATCTGACCCAACTAATATCATACCAGTTGCAGAAATCGAGGTACAATCAGATTTAACTTTCGAAGAGGAACCTGTGCAAAAACTTGATCGTGACGTCAAGGTGTTGAGAAGGAAATCAGTTCCACTAGTGAAAGTACTTTGGAGAAACCATGGCAAAGAAGAAGCTACTTGGGAGATCGAGGAGGCTATCGTCAACAAGACCCTCAACTGTTCTAATAAGGTAAAATTTCGAGGTCGAAATTTCTTTAAGGAGGGTAGAGTTGTAACATCCTGATTTTCAGATTTATTCGCGGTTTTCAATATTTTGTAAAGATTTTAAAATTTTGTATTTGGATGTGAAATTAATGTTTTGAGTAGGTAAATGGGCTTATAGAAGGCCCATGTGTTGGCCAAAAACCCAGTTGAATTTTTGAATTTTTGGACTTAGGAGTTAGGGGTTCTGCCTAGATGGTCCTTGTATAGAGTTATGGGTAAATTGCATCACAAAAAGAGCCTTGGTAAAGTGGCAAGGGTGACGCCACTAGGCTCCTAAAAAGGTGGCTTGTGGAGCATTGGGGAAGGCATGGGATCGATTCCCTGTGTTGACAAATAGATGCATTTATTTTTAAGTGCAGGAGGGGTAGTGTTGGAGTCCAGGTGGAGTCTTCTAAAGGAGAGTTTGAATCTGTCCAAACGCTTGGATTAAGGAGTGATAAGGGGAGAGATTTAAGGGATTTGGAGAGAGGCTAAGAGTTGGCCGAATTAGGGGAATTAGAAAGGGGATTTCGGTAGAGGGGTATTAGGTTAGTATTTCGGCACTTAGGGTATTGAGTGGTGCCGTTTTCTTCTGCTTAAACACCTTAGGGTTGTTCTTTTCTCTCTTTTTCCTCTCTAGCCGAAACCACCATTCTTTCTATTCTTCTTTCTTCATTTTTCTTCTTCAAAACCGTTCATCAAACCTGCTGTTCATCAATACTTTTGCCGAATCCATAAAAGCCGAAATCCTGTGATCACTGCTTGTGCCGATTTCTTCAAAGCCAGGTCCTTCTATGTTCCTTTGTTTTTTCTACGATTATCTTTTCTTAATCCTAGATACCTGACGGCAATTCTACTTCAAGGTCATAGCTTTATATCGTCATCTCCTTCACCACCCAAAAGCCGAAAGTACCATTGGTTTAGGGGCTTATAGCCGAAACTTCTTCAACCCTTGGATTCAGGTTTTACCATTGTTCTAAGGATAAATCTGCACAGGATTGCATGTAAATCAAGTAGGAGTAAGGGGTAAGTACTTATCATATTAGATCTGTTCTTATTTTACGATGTTAGGAAAAGCCGAAATCCCTAAAAATTAGGGAGACTGTCGATTTGAGCATAAGGCTTTAAGGGTTTGTAACTGATGTTTTCTTTCGGTGATTAGAGTCTTCTTAAGCGTTGGATCAAAAGCGTGAATCATTGGAACAATCGGATTCGGAGCTAGCTATCGATTTTGGCAAAAGGTAAAGGTTCGAAGGCTTTTTAGGAACAAGTTTCGACTTTGGTTGAGCAAGTTTTGGGTTTAGTGATTACGGTTTGTAAATAAGAACTATACTAATCAATTGTAGGACATCGAAAGGGATCTCGGTAGCAGTCGTCGCGAATCAGGTGTGTACTAAACACCCTTTCTTAGTTCAATTCGGCAATAGTTGAAATGCCGAAATTTCCGGCATTTCATGGGCTTGTGAGTATGCGAATGCTCTCAAGATGTAGAGTAAATGTTAGATCTAGCACCGTAAGGTGGTAAGTAAGTTTGTGTGACGTCTTAACGTACTTTGGAAAAAGAGGGCCTCGACAGGCCAAAACTGGGCCCAATGGGCTTACGGACCAATATGGGTAAGAGATGGGCAAATTAGCCTGTTAGTTAGATGGTGGAACCAAACTGCATAAAACTGTTGAAAATTGCTGAAGTAGCTTGTGTAGTTGCTTAGTTACGAGAATTACCCCTAAGGAGTAAAATTACCGACGTACCCCTAGGGTTTAAATTAGCTAAACTGCATGATTGATTAATACTGTATTGTACATGATATGCTTTATTAATATCTGTTGCGTGGGATTGGGGTCTTGATGGAGGAAGTATTGAAAGTGGTTCATCCACGTACTGGAGGCTTTGCCTCAACTTACTGATATTTGAGTGCGTTCTGTTGCAAGCTGTAGAAGTGTAGGGTTGGGTGGGTTGAGATATTCCCCACATGGAGTGTAGGGCTGATGCAGGCGGTGTAGCGGTTGGTGGGTTGAGTAGTCTCCCAGATGGGTTTGCATGCATTACTACTATTGTTACCTATGTTACTGAACTGGGCCTATGGGCCACACTATTATGTAAAAAGGGCTAAGGCCTTGCTCATCGTGTTCGAAAAGGGCTTTGGTCCATTGTGTAATCGTTATCTGAATGGGGCTTAGGCCCAATGGGCTCGAGTGATTTGGGTTTTGGATGGGTTTCAGATACATCGAGTTTTCCCAAACTCACCCTCGTTCCTTCCATCCTTGCAGGTGAGCCCTAGTTGGTGGACTTGGAGCTGGGCGGGATTCGGAGTGGCCACACGTTTTCTGCAAATTCGTTTTCTTCTGGTGAACTAGATTTTCCATATTTTTCGTTTCTGGTTTTGGGTTTTTTTTTTGTAATAGGGCCGCTAATTATTTTATGGTTTGGGTTGTTTCTTTATTATTTAACTCTATTATGATAAAACTGATCTATGATAACTAACGAAATAGATTAGCTCTAGGACGCGTTTTCAAAAACATTAAGTGATTTCAAAATAACACGAATACGAGTAGGACTTCCGCTAAGCAAACGTTTTCAACCTTAATCATTTTCTTAAGATGGACATAACCAAACGGTTTTCTCAAAATTATACGAGATGTTAGAGTGTGGCAATGGCGGTGCGCATGTCTAGGATTGGATCAGAAGGGAGCTTGGTACTTAAGCAGTCCGACGGATTCACCTCCTCTTCTTCCTGGTTTCCTACCTGGTGCACAGCTTTCATTCACTTTAACCTACTTTTAAAAGTGTCTTTTACAACACCAACTAAGTTTTCCAAACTAAGTAATACGAAATGTTTTGAACGCTTCGATGTGGCGCATCAGATCTAGTCATAACGTCTAGGCCGGGTTTGGGGTGTTACATTTAGTGATATCAGAGCCTGGTTGCAACAACTCGGCTGTGGATCAGGTCCGAAAATCTTTTCAAAAAAAAAAGGTTTTTTCTATAAGTTTTCAAAGATGTTCAAAGTTTTTCTATTGTTAAACGGGATTAAATCAATAGTTTTAAAATAAAAGTGTTTTCAAATCAAATCTTTTTATTTTCGGTAAACAAAAACATGGGTTTTTTTTATGGACTGATAAAGAAGTGGCACACTGAATCCCCGGCACCAAGTCTGTAAGTGTTCTTTTTCTGCTTTAAATATTTATATGGAACTGGACTGGAAATAATACTGTAGATAGTACTAAGCCTTAAAGATAGTGCTATTGATAATGTAGTATTAGGGCTACAAAACTGGGACCGTAGCTAAATTGTGATTGCGCGAAAATAACTCTGAAACTCTATCTGTTCATAAGACATTCTGTAATAAACAGTGAAACCAGTAAACTAATGTCATAAAATTCGTAATCAGATAAATCGTTATGAGTACAAGGGCTACTCGGGGAAGAGGCCGTGGTCGAGGCCGAGGTAGCACTCAAGCTGGATCTGCGTCATCTGAACACATGCCAGCTGGCGAGGTACGTCCACCACCGGTTAATGAAAATGGGCCATATGATCGGGCCGCAGGGGATGGCGCTCTGTCGTAGGCCATGTTGAGGGTTTTGGAAAGGGTGGCCGGAGCTAACATTAGGCCAATGAATAGGGGGTCCATTTCTGAACGCCTTCAGGCCAACGGAGCTGAGATTTTTAGGGGCGTATCTGGAGTGGCCCCAAATGTGGCTGAGTACTGGTTGGAAGCCACAGAGCGGATCATGGATGACCTGGACTGCTCAGTAGAACAAAAGTTGAAAGGGGCAGTGTCGTTGCTGCGGGATGAAGCGTATACGTATATATAAGCAAAATATCCTTCAATTTCAAAGCTAAATATCCTTGTGTGAACACATATACGTATACTCATGAATCAAAATATGATATCATATGCATATACATAGCAAAGGCCGAATATACATCACAAGATACACATGTTCACATTAATGACTTACTTACCTTGTTTCAATTAGGTAATAAACCAATTCATACCTGATTATTTTAGCACATTTTGCACATTCGATCACAACCTATCGATGCTTGATGAACCATTTTGAATTGGATAAGACACTCGAATAATTACACATATATCGTACAATGCCAACGTCCCAAACGTGGTCTTACATGTAATGACATATCGATGCCATGGTCTTACTCACACATCACATAACAAAATCCTATGTCATGACATATGTATCCTAGCTACTCCTAAGGTTCATATGTGGCTTCCGGAAGTCGTAACTCGGTCGAAACGAATTCATAAACATAGTTCCCAAGCATAATCACATTCGACATTCACATATAAAATCTCATATAATTTAATTTTAGCTTATAAACTCATAAATAATTAGAATTAACAATATTTATTTGCTTATAAACGTATCTCGAATGATGAAAAACGAAACGGGACAACTAGTCGACAATTTTAGTTTTCCCTCGATCCAAATCCATTTTCTTTGGTTCTTAATCTAAACATATTAAACTCATTCAAACATATTTTCATTCAATTTAGTCCAAAAACAAATAAATGAACAAATTACCATTTTACCCTGACATTTCACAATTTTTACAATTTAGTCCCTATTACACAAAACACAAAATATGCAAAATTTCAATACACTCATGCTAGGCCAAATTTTACCCATGTTCATACAGGCCCATATATTTCATTTATTTCATATTTTAGTCCCTCAAATTATTATCTTTGCAATTTAGTCCTAATTACTCAAAATCATCAAAAACTCCAGTACAAAACATGTTAATCCAAAACATACCTTTCATATTTCATCATCAAACAACAAAAATCACAAGCTTTCAACAATGGCATAACTTAAAATATTCACCAAAATCAAAAATTGAAGCATGGGTCTTGTAGATAACTTAGCAACGATCTCAAAAACGTAAAAATTATCAAAAACCGGGCTAACTACATACTTTAATCAAGATCAACCATGGCCGAACAACCCAATCTTTTTATTTTTCTTTCTTATTTTGATATTCGGTGATGAAAGAATAATATAAGCTATGGCCATTAATTTTTATGTTATATACTATTATTACTAATTAACCAAATTACAAATATAACCTTTATATTAAAATATAAAACCATTATAATTCATGGTTTCTTCTGTCCATCACTTATTCAATGGCATAATTGCAACATAAATGCTCCAAATTATAAAGATACATTCAATTTGGTCATCGCACATTAAACTATCAAATTTTCATTTTACGCGATTAAGCCCTTTTATTAAATCGGACACTCAAACAACAAAATTAAATCACGAAAATTCACGGATATTAATTCACACATAATAAACACAGAAAACAAATTTTAAAATATTTTTCTGACTCGAATTCGTGGTCCTGAAACCACCTTTCCGATTAGGGTCTAAATTGGGCTGTTACATATACTTACCTTTCGTTTTCAAATATTGTATACATTTCAACGTACTTGAATCGAAATGTCTTTCACTTAATCATATATTTCTCGAAATGCCCGTTGAACCGTTCAGAATCAATAAGGATACTCGGACAACTCATAAGCTTGTACAATGCCAACGTCCCAGATGTGGTCTTACATGTAATCAAATATCGATGCCACTGTCCTAGACAGAGTCTTACATGAAATCATATACGATGCCAATGTCCCAGACATGGTCTTACACGTAAATCACAAATCGATGCCAACGTCCCAGATGTGGTCTTACATGATAACACATATCGGAATCCTATGTCATGACATATGTATCCTAACTATTCCTATGGTTCGTACGGGGCTTTTCGGATGTCGCTACATTATTGGAACTTTCTCGTATTCATATATTCTACTTCTCGAACAATTCAATATCATAATAACATATATATAATGTATTCAAAATACATATATTTGTATTACCATTCGGCATTCAATTCAATCATACAAATAGTAAGAATTTATAATATGATTTCATAACGTTTATTAAAATACGAACTTACCTTGTTCGTAGTAATGACAAATTAAGTCGACTAATCCAATACTTTGATTTTCCCTCGATTTAGATCCGAATTCTGCTTTTGCCAATCTAATTAATATCAAAATCAACTTACTTGTTCAACATTTCATTAAATTTTATCCAAGAACACATAATTTGGGCATTTTGAATTTTAGCCCATAACATTTTACATTTTCACAATTTAGTCCCTATTTCAAAATAACACAAAATACACAAAATCTCATCAAACCCATATTAGGCCGAATTTACCTTAGGTCTCTAGCAACCCATTTCTTTCATTTATTTCACATTTTAACCCCACAATTTACAAATTTCTCAATTTTGTCCTTAATACACATTTTTATCAAAAATCACTTAATTAAACATGAAAATCAAGCATCAAAGATTTATTCTTCATTATCAGACAACAATTTCATCACTTTATTAACAATGACAAATCTCAAATTCATCATCAATTTTCAAAATTAAAGCATGGGTTTACTAGTACTCGAAGCAACGATCTCAAAAACGTAAAAATTAACAAAAACTGAACAAAATTCATACCTTAATCAAGCTCCCAAGTGTTCCGAACCTTAAAGCCTTCAAATCTTTTCTTTTTCTTTGAGTTTCAACCAAAATAAAATGAACATGCATGATTTTTACTTTATGTTTTATTTTATTAACATTTATTAATCATTTACCAAATTAACCTTTATAATTTAATTATAAAACCATATAATGCATGCCATTACCGTCCATTAACTTTAATAATGGCCTAATTTCATTTTAAGGACTTAACAATTAATAAACCATAGCAAATTAGTACTTTAACAAATAGAATGCCACTTTTACATTTTACGCGATTAAGTCCTTTTTCACAAATCGACACTCAAATGATGAAATTTTCGTACGAAAATTTCACACATATCAATTCACATATTTTAAGCTTATAATATAATATTAAAATATTTTTCTAACTCGGATACGTGGTCCCAAAACCACTGTTTCGACTAGGGTCAAAATCAGGCTGTTACATGTGCGACTATATGGTCTACCCAGGCTCATTTCGAAATGGCCCTCGAGCAACACGACAGAGACACACACCAGTGTCCTTGCTCGTGTGGGCAAAAATAGGCCATTAACAAGGCCAATATGCCACCCATTTTGGGTCCTCCCGACAAGTATCAATTGCACCATAATTTCAACCAAATTCAATCCCAAAACATAAATCATTCATGTCATATTGTTATCAACCTATTTCATGCTTATAATCCATACCAAATCATGCCAAATCATAAACCAAAGTCATACTAAAACATATGTTCCATAACCTCAATTTACTTCATTCAATCTCATGCCATAATCATAGCAATTCCTCAAATAAGCACATACCAAAATCTTACCAAATTGACCAATTCTCTTTGGCCATCCATGAACACATCACATTGGCAATATTGCATCACATAGTTTATACTCAAAAGTCATTCATAAACATAACCAAAACCAAGCCATATCACATGGCTAAATACTCTTAACTCAAAAACATATCTCAATTTAACTAGACTATACATGCCATACTTAAATATTTACACTTTCAAATGGTACCAAAGATAAGTTTGATAGTGCAGTGATGATCCTCGACGATCCCCGAGCTCTAGATAGCTTTGATATCTATAGAACAGTTGAAAAACACACAAAGTAAGCTTTCAAAAGCTTGGTAAGCCATATACAAATAAAATTGTCATATAACACAATTTTTAGTCAATTTATTCATGTAACTCATAGAAAAATACAATCACCAATCCATATGTCTCATATGACTCATTTTACCATAACTCACTTTTATATAACACATCTCATTATCATATAATTCATACATATTTCATATGTCCACATATGTTCATATACATATCTTTTATTCTCAACCTTGATATACATTTCAAACGTGCCTAAATTGGATACACATTCACATAGTTATTCGTTTCTCAGAATGCCCGTTGAACCGTATGGAATCATATAGGATACGCTTATAACTTAAAAATTTTGTTCAATGCTAACGTTTTAGATGTGGTCTTACATGTAATCAAATATCGATGCCACTGTCTCCGACATGATTTTACACGTAAATCTCAAATCGATGCCAACGTCCCAGACGTGGTCTTACATGAAATCACATATCGAAATCCTATGTCATGACATATGTCTCCTAACTATTCCTATGATTCATACGGGGCTTTCAAACATCGTTACATTATTGAAAGTTTCTTAATTTCACATATTCAACTTCTATAACCATTCATCACAATTCAATATCATATAAACATGAATAAATCAATTCAAACATATTTATTTGTATATAGGCTTACCTCGTATGGAAATGATTCAAATTTAACTCTTTTATTCAAAAAATTATTCAATTTAATCCATATGCACATATTTAAGGCATCTTACAAATTAGCCCTCACATTTTCACACTTTAACATTTTAGTCCCTAATTCATAAAATCACAAAATACACATAATTTCTTTTCACACATGCCTAACCGAATTTTCCTGTAGCTCATATAAGCCCACATATTTCATTTATTTCACATTTTAGTCCCTCAATTTCTCATTTTCACAAATTAGTCCAAAATACTCAAATTCATCAAAAATCACAACACAAAACATGTTTATCTATCACCAAGCTTCCATATTTCATCAATTAACATCTCGAAACTCACATATTCAAACAATGGCATATCTCAAAATCATCATAAATTTTAGAAATTTGCAACGATCACAAAAACATAGAAATTATCAAAAATCGAGTCAAAATCGTACCTTAATCAAGTAATCAAAATGTCAACCCCTAGCAAGCTTATTTTCTTTTTTTCTTCTTTCAATTTTCAGCAAAGAAGATGAATATAACACTAAATTCATGTTTTGGTTTATTTAATCAACATTATTACACAAGTCACCATTTTAACCTTTTTTTAAAACATTAAAATTCATCCATTTTAAGGTCATTTATGACCAATCCCACTAACCATGGTCAAATTACAATGTTAGAACCTTTGCTTTAACAAGCCATAACAAATAGGCACACTTAACAAATAAAACACATCTTTTGCAGTTTTTGCGATTCGGTCTTTTTATTGAATTAAGCACACAAACGATCAAATTTTTATACAAAACTTTCAAACATATTAATTCGCATATTGTAAGCACGGAAAATAATATTAAAATATTTTTTGACTCGGATTTGTGGTCTTGAATCCACTATTCTGACTAAAGTCTAAACCGGGCTATTACAGGTTTTATAAGGCCAAGACACACGTCCGTGTGGCACATACGACTGAGACACATGCCCGTGTCTCTACCCGTGTGTCTGATTCTAAGCATTCTATTTCTCAAAATTAAGGTGCAAGGGACACATGGCCTAACCACATTCCCATGTTACCAGGCTGTGTGTCACGCATGGTCTAGAGACATGCCCGATGTGTCTTTCCGTGGAAAAAATGAAGGCATTTCTAACTTAATTTCTCACTCAAAATTTCACCCAATACATGCACTTGAAACACACATCCAATACCAACCAATCCAAGCATTCAAAATAGACAATTCCATCATTCAACAAGGCATACTACTACATGCATATGTATTCACAACCTTACCTTAGTTTAACTTAAGCATTCATAACATTGATCACATATTCTTAACATAACACATGCGTATATATATATATATATATGTCATAATAATCTACTTAGTCATACCAAAATGAACCATTACTAGCCATTCCAAAGGCTAGGTTACAAAATAACATTTCAAGCCACTATTGGCCAAGTTGTCCTATACATGCCATTATACCAAAATGATTTTACTAAGTATACCCAAAATGACTAGTTGATAGTGTGATGATGCTCCAGTGATCTCCAACCCTCGCGAGCTTCTGAGCACTATAAAGCAAGGAAAAATAAACGGAGTAAGTATTACATGCTTAGTAAGTTCATATAATAAAAACTAAACTTACCAATCCCGTTTATTAAATCTAAGCATACAATAAGAAGTTTTCCATCCATTTGGCTAAATTACCTAAACACATACATCCAATCAAACATGTTAGTAAAAAAGTTTACATTTACATCAAGTAAGAATAGATGAGCTCATCATGCAATACTCTTTCAAGACATTATGATTTCATCTCATAATTCTCATGCCATGTCTAGAGTTATATGTCTGTTGAATCATTAAATTTTGATGGATGCTTAAGTAGTACACTTGAACTATACGATTCAATAATCCGTTAATTTCTTATTCAAGAGTACTGATTAGGGCACTTAACTAAGAAACACTCTCTTGAGCCATATATCATAGAACAGGATTACTAGTCCAAGCTAAATTCTTTATAATATAACCCTAGACACTCAACCATTTTGTAAAATAGTCCCCTCATTAGTTAGCTCATGCTATAAGGGTCTTAAAAATTCAAAAATCATCAAGAAAGGCTATCAAATCACTTACTTGCAAGGAATATAAGTGGTTGATATTTTTGAGCTTTCAAAACCCCCTCGCTTCCATTTTCGGTGCATGAAGAAGAAAGATGAAAAGATGACAACTTTTTTTTTTGTTTTATTTTAATACCAAATAAGTCACCTAATACCCACCAATTTTGACTTTTCAATTTCTTTGTCTCTATGGCCGGCCAAGTCTTTTCAAAAGGTCTATTTGCTCTTTAAAGACCCCCAATTATGGTTCTCTAGCTATTTATCACATTTAGCCTGCAAAACAAAACTTTTGCTCTTTATGCGATTTAGTCATTTTTCTCAATTAAGCTAGCAATCGCTAAAATTATTTCACCAAAATTTTCATGCACTCATATAATCATGCTATAACACATAAAATAACATTAAAAATAATTTCTCCAGCCTCAGAATAGTGGTTTCAAAACCACTGTTTCGACTAGGCCCAAAATTGGGTTATTACAATTACAACCCATATTTATTAAATATCCCAAAATTTCATGGCAAGTTTATTATTTTATCAATTTAGTCCTTCAATTTAAAACTAACCAAAATCACTTTACAAAATAATTCCATTTAACCATCAAGCTTAATAATCTATCATCAAACTTCAAAAACATCACAAATTCATCAATGAGAAAATTTAAAATTTTTAACAGTTTTACGAATTAGTCCCCAGGTTAGCTAGATTAAACTAAAATGATCTCAAAAAACATAAAACAATGAAAAAAACAGATGAAAATTACACTTACATGCATATACATAAACAAGGTCGAAACTTCAAATTTGATGACCATGGAAGTTTGATGGAAGAAAGGCCAAATAATGAAGATGATAAATGTTTCCTTTTTGTTTTATTATTTTATCTTTTGTTTAATTTAATAATAATATATAAACATATAATTTTTAATTCAATTCTTCCACTAAATGTACATACTTTATCATTATGGTTTAATTACCATATAAGTCCTCTTCCATTAACTAAATAAGCCATTTAATTAATAAAAATCAATAGTGAGTGAATTTTACAATTTTTACTTAATTAACTATCCAAATGTTAAAATTTCCAACCTATTTTCAATACACCTATATAGTAACTCTGTAAATATTTGAGCTCGGTTTATAGAAACAAGGTAATGATACCTCATTTTCCAAAACAGTTTGACTTTAGGGACAAACCACTTGAACTTAACTATTCGTCCAATTAAGAAAATTTATCAAATCAAAATTTAATATAATATTATATTTGATTCGTAAATATTAAATAAAAATATTTTCAGACTCACTTGTAGGATTTGTCTTCTCAAAACCACTATTTTTGACACCACTGAAAATGGGTTATTACATAGAGGGTCCCTAACGAATATATGTGAAATCAAATTTTAAACAGAGGTTCAAAATTTGAAGCTATGGCTATTTAAAATTCAAGGACTAAATTGAATGAAACATAAAATTTTAGGGTATTGAAAAAATGAATTCATATGAGTTTATTCATATCATATCATAATATGAAAAACAATTTGTACTAATTAGTTGTATAGATCAAGAAATGGATCAAAGTGGGGTTAATCTAGGAAAAGAAAAAATTGTTGAGTATTCCATGAAAAATCAACTTGTTTGGTGTTTTGAACAAGTTAGTTCATATGGAATTTATTATTTAGGTTGTTTTTGGTGTTTGATTTCATATTCTATAATTATATATGTATGTTTGATTATGGATGATTAGTTGTAAATTGGAATGAAAGGCTAGAATTGGACTGAATTGAAATGTGACGTTTATTTGTGTAAAGGATACCCGTCTGAACTTGGTAAAGGTTTCAGATATGATTGGCATGTCAATGGGGGTTTTGTGTATGCTTGTACAGTAGTTATTCAACTGTTAAGGGGGTCCAACGTTTGTTGGGATTCTCGGGAATTATATGACACGGGTTTAGCTCAGACGAGTAACTTGATATGTCATGATATTGGTTTAGCCTGAAAGAGTAACCATACATATATAAATGTTCTCAGCTCAAACGAGCAACTGGTGTGGTGTAGTTACCTGTGTATATGAGTCTGTTTATTAGGGTCCATCTACAATAAAAACATTCATCAATGAAGGAATGTCAGAAACATTCAAGGTCCCTTTACCAAGCATCTGACTTTTTTTCCCATCACCAAATGTCACCCTTCCAATAGAACAATCTTGAAAATTAGTAAGTTATATCTGGTTACCTATCATGTGTCATGAAAAGCCACTGTCAAATAAAAATACCAAATTCTATGAACAATAGACTTCAAAGAATGATGAGCAACAAGTAGATAATTAGTTTTCTTCTTCACCCATACTTTTTTATGCACTTTCCCTATTGGAGTGCTACGAGGAGTGGACACTGCCTTAGGCAGTAACTTCCTCCATCTTAAATCATGCAACATCTTGAAGCAATGTGGTCTTATATGACCAGGGTCACAAAAATATTGAAAAATCACCCTATGGGATGAATAATCTTCTTGTATGGCTTGAGTAAAGACATAGAACTTTCACCAACTTCTTTTGAACTAGCTTCCTCAACAAAGACTGTGAGACTAGACATAAGAACTTTACTTTTATCAACTAAACTTTTTCGTCTCTACCTGGGTCTCGAGCATAAGCTTAGCCTCTACAAGTTCTTTATTAACTTTAACAATATTGTCTAACTCATCTTCTAGGAGAGATTTTTTTGTTGTCACTTGCTTAATCAAAATAACATTTTCATATTTTAATTGCTTCTTTTTTATTCTAATAGTTGAGTTTTGATTTTATAGACCTATCCCCATTTGCCTAATATCTCTTTATAAGTTTTCAGAAAATTTTCGTCTGAGCCAAGATTAGAATCTATAACAGTCCGGTTTTGATCCTAGTCGGAATAGTGGTTTCGGGACCACAAATATGCATTAGAGAAATGTTTAAATATTATTTTCTATGCTTTTGATATGTGAATGAGCATATGTGAAAGTCTCGTATGAAAGTTTGATCATTTGTGTGTATAATTTGTAAAAAGGACCTAATCACGTAAAATGTAAACGTTGCTTGTTATATGTTAAAAGTGTCTATTTGATTTGTCTTTGTTAAAGAGAGGTCCTTATATGGATATTATGCCATTCACATTGATAATGGACATAAATGGCCTTATTATATGTGAATTTAAAATGGTTTATTAAAGGGTTATTTTGGTCATTAGCATATTAAACATATATTAAATAAAATAAAACATGTTCATGGATGAATCATTCATCCTTATTGCCGAAAATCACAAGAAAAAAGAAAAGAGAAAAGAGAAAAGCTTACCTAGGGTTCAACCTTGGTTTCCTTTAATTTAGGTATGTATTTTTGATTTTCGATAATTTCTATATTTTTGTAATCGTTACATCGTATACTATCAAGCCCATGTCTCAATTTCTAATTTTGTTGATGATTTTGAAATGTTCCATTGTTGAAACTATGAGTTTTGTGAAGTTAGTTGTTGATAAATGGAAGATATGTTTTGGGTTAACATGTTTTGTCTTGGGATTTCTGATGAATTCGAGTAAAATGGGCTAAATTATGAAAATTGTAAATTGAAGGACTAAAATGTGAAAGAAATGAAATGTGTGGTCTAGTATGAGTACTAGGAGAATTTGGCTAAGCATGAATATATGCAAATTATGTGTATTTTATGATTTTGTGAATTAGGGACAAAAGTGTCAAAATGTAAAAATGTGAGGGCTAAATTGTAAAATGCCCTAAATGTATGATTGTGGATTGAATTGAATGACTTGGTGAATAAAAGGGTTAATTTTGAATACATTTAGATCAAGAAAAGAGAAATTCAGATTTAGACCGAGGAAAGTCGAAGATAATCGAGTAAACGATTTAAATCGACAATTCCGAGTACGAGGTAAGTTTGTACTTGAGAAATGATGTTACAAGTGTATTTTTGATGCTTTAATTATACATAAATTGTGTATATATTTGATTATGGATTGAATACAATGATAAATCAACTGCATTTGGCACTAAGTGTGTGAAATAGTATAGCTTCGGCAGTATGAGGCACTAAGTGTGCGATACCGAGATAGCTTCGGTTAATTGAGATGGCACTAAGCGTGCGGAAATCATTCTAGCTTCGGCTAAACCTTAAAGCACTAAGTGTGCGGATGTTTAAAGCATGAATAATCTTTGGAAAGTTTTAAATTATCTGGACGAGAGATGAGAATGAAAATGAATAAATATAGGAAGGTTCAGGTATGTACGATACCTATGTGGTAGATGATATTATGTATATGAAATTCATGGATTAATATAAACATATGAACTATGTTGGCATAGAACTGATAAGTGTTTATGTGTTGATGTTTTATATTTTATAAGTTGTTAATGATATTTAGTACGAGCTTACTAAGCTTTTGAAAGCTTACTTTGTATGTGTTTGCATTGTTTTATAGATATCGAAGCTGTTGTGAGCTCGGGGATCTTCGATGATTGTCACCACACTATCGAATCTCTTTTTGGTACCTTTTGGAATTGTATATAGTAAAGTATGGCATGTATAGGCTAGAAGTACTTTGGATAGGTTTTGTAATGTTTATATTTAGCCATGTGATATGGTTTGATATGGTTGTGTTTATGTTTTTTATTTTGGTATATGAAATGTGATGCAAGATGATCTATTTGATGCGTTCATGAATGGCTAAGAGAAATGGTAAGTTTGGCAAGATTTGGTATGTAACACCCCGAACCCGAGACCGTCGCCGGAGTCGAACACGATGTGACAGCCCTAAAGTGACCCTAGTCGGAAAGCGGTTTCGGGACCGCTAAACCGAGTCACCAAATTATTTGGATGTGATATTTATGGTATAAAATATGTGAATATGAATGTGCGAAAATCTTAAGCTTCGATTTAGTAAATTGCATGTGAATTTAGTCAAAAGGACTTGTGTGACACTTTTGAAATGTGATAGGCTAATCTACAAGGATCTAATAGTGCATGTAAACAAAAAGGAGGACTTGCATGTCAAATTTCCCCTTTTTAATTGCTAGTGGCTGGCCATGACAAAGGATGATGGGCAAAACATGTCATAGACATGTTTTGTTGGTGCATCATGGGTGGAAAAATAAATTAAAGAGCATGGGCAAAGAAAGAAAAAAAAAATGGTCTCATCCATGCCCCCCCCTCCCATTGCCGTGAATGGAAAAAAGAAAACAAAGAAGAAAAAAAAAATGTTCATCCTTTGATTCATCTTTTGGCCGAAAATTTGAAGGAAAAAGGGAAGAAGGGAGTGAAGCATTCGGCTATCCTAGGTCACTATTAAGGTAAGTTTGATGTTTTGCCATGAGATTCATGTATATTTTAGTAGTTAGCTTGAGTTCTAACTAGCCATGGTTCCAATCCTTACTATGTCATGGAGATGATATTCGGCTAAGGTAAGATTGTGTTGATATCATTTGCATGCTAAAAGTGAAGCTTTGTAATGGTGCATGTGATGGTGTATTGATGATGAATGTGTTATGGAAAGAAATCGGTCTTCCTAAGAATATATTTGTGAATGTTTATATTAGTAATAGCGAAATTAAAGAGGTTTGATGTCTTGAACAAATGTTGATTATATGATTCGAAAATGAGATATGTCAATGATGAAGTATAATCGGCCATGGAGGTAGCTCATTTTGGAAGTGTGATTGTGGTATATTTTCTTTGTGATTGATTATAAAAAAATTGGCTTAAGTGAGGTAATTGGTAAAAGATGTGTTTATGATGTAATACATATGTTCTCATAAGCTAAGTTATGTATATGTGATATCTTGCATATTGGTTGTTATGGTAAGGTTTGAGATATTGACGTATGAATATGTTTTGTTTGCGGTTCGGCAACTAATGGTTAAGTTGTTAAGTTACATGCTTGAGTAGTAAATATGTTAAGAATGGTTCTAAAATGTATATGGATGCCGTGTGATGGTGTTTGATTGGGAAGTAAATTGTTTGATTTAGCTCAAGAGCCTAGAGGGTCAAAGTCGGATAAGGGAAAAGAGGAAGTAAACGAATAACCGTGGATATCTAGTCGTCGACCACTTTCGAGGTAAGTTTTAAGCGATAAATCGTTGAGTAAATTCAATCATAATAGGGTATAATGAGTTGATTTGATAAGATATGATGTGGCCATGATATGTCTTAAACCCAAATGGTAAGTTCATAAGTGTTTGGACTTGGAAATTTAAGAGCAAATTGTAATAAATTGCTTGGACAGCAGCAGTAAGGTGATTTTAGAAAATCACTATAAATTGTTGGTGTGGAATTATAGGCTGAATAAAATATGTAATCAAAGCTTAGTTGGTCTAGTTTCTTATAAAAGAGACCGTGGAAGCAAAGAAATTTCCTATAAAGAGATTTTAATGTTGTGCGGGACAGTGTCGGAATGACTCCGAAATCCCCTGTTCTGTTTTTGGAAAATCATTATAATTCGTACAAAAATGGTTATGAGATAAGATTTATATTCTTAGACTCCTTAATGAGTCTAGTTTCAAATGGAGTCAAATAGAACACATTATGAATTCTGTACAATGAAAAATTTGATTCGTAGTGAAGAGTGGTCAGATTAGTCAAACAGTGAAACAGGGGAAAATTTAAGAAAAATCTGGTATTGATTGACCAAACCTAAAATTCTGAAAATTTTATGGGTGGAAGATACATGAGTCTACATTCGGGGAAAATTAACGGCAATTGATTTTGAGTTTTGTAGCTCCAGTTATAAACAACTTAGTGACTGTTGGTCAGAAAAACTGCTTGTAGTGAATATGTGATTTTGTTGTAAACTTTGATGAAACTATTTGAGTTGCTTATAAGCTATTGCTGAAATTGATGTACAAGAAAATATGAAATATGTATGATATACATATATGTGTGATAAGGCCGAATGGCCAATGCGATGAATGTGAAAGTGTATGTATATGTGATAAGGCCTAATGGCCGATGTGATGAATGTGAAAGTGTATGTATATGTGATGAGGCCTAATGGCCGATGTGGTGAATGTGAAAGTGTATGTATATGTGATGAGGCCTAATGGCCGATGTGGTGAATGTGAAAGTGTATGTATATGTGATAAGGCCTAATGGCCGATGTGGTGTATGTGAAAGTGTATGTATATGTGATAAGGCCTAATGGCCGATGTGGTGAATGTGAAAGTGTATGTATATGTGATAAGGCCTAATGGCTAATGTAAAATATATGTGTGATATGCATATGTGGTAAAGCCGAATGGCTAATGTGAATGTTGTAACATGTGATTAAATGTACATGAAACTTGGAATATGTTCCGGGTGAGACCCGATGACTACGTGTGGAGATTATGACCGGGTAAGACCCGATGACTACGTGTGGAGATTATGTCCGGGTAAGACTTCTTTTATAAGAATTGCTTATAAAAATACGCAATGCGAAAGGTTAAACAGGTATGTACTCCAAGCTTATATGTGAGCTTGATTTAAACTAAACCATAAGGTAGTTATGTGATGTATACGAGAGCAATCTATGAGACTATTCCTATGATTATGATGAGATGTGCATATTTGGATAAAGGGGTGGTATGCCCGAAGGAAGAGTGAAATAAAAATACGAACAACTATGTTATAACTTGATTGTTATCTGTTGACACTGCTTGAAACTTACTAAGCATTGTAATGCTTACTCTGTGTACTTTGTTTCCTCTGTTTTATAGATCTCATTTGGAAGCTACTGAGGCTCGGGGATCGTCGACAACTAGTCGACTATCACTATCCACCTGTTTGGTACTGCTATGTTTTGGAATATCTTATGGCATGTATAGAATAGACTAGTAGTGAGAGGATATCTTGGTTAATGTATAGGACTACCCTTTTGGTGTAGGTCATGTACCCTTCGGTTTTGTGTAAATTCGGATAGCCATGCGAAAATGGCTTAGATATACTTTGATCATAGCATTATAATCGTTGTATGTTGTTTGTCAAGAGGTATGGAAATGTTGGTAACGGTTAGCCATGGGAATGGTCATTCATGATCACTTTTGGTATATGTATGACAAACTCTAGTTGATCCATGGAGGATCATGAAATAGGTAAAGTTTACCTTAAAAATAGATGCTGGTAGCAGCAGTGACGTGAATGTGAAAAATCACTAAAAATAGTATAAAGGGAATTAAATAGTGAATAAATTATGTAGTCGAACCTTGATGAATCTATTTTCGTAGGAAAGTAACTAAACAATCATATGAACAGTATGTTAAGAGATATTTAAGTTTTTGTGATGCAGGGCCAGAACGGTTTCTGGATTCCCTGTTCCGACTTTGGAAATTCATTGTAAATTATCCAGAGATAATTAGGAGTCATGCCATATATGTATAGATTCCTCTTTGAGTCTAGTTTCTATAGAAAGAAATGGCATTAGTATTGAAGCCCTGTACAGGGAGATATCCAATTCGTAACGCACGAAGGTCAGTGTAGTCGATCCCTGCAACAGGGTAAAATTTAACTAATAAACTGTACTAATTGGCCCGACCAATAATTCTAGAAAAATATTTGTAGATGCATATATGAGTGTAGTTTCAGGGAAAAATTACAAAACTAGTTTTCGAGTTTTGAAACTCAAGATATGATTTTTAAAGTGATAGTGATGCAGTTAGCTAACTGCCTGGAAAATTTTTAAATGGACTGTGAAAGTGAATGGTTTAAGCCGTTAACCCCTCGTGTCCGATTCCGGTAGCGGACTCGGGTACGGGGTGTTACACACGAGGTGTTAACAGACTTCAAACCACTTATTAGAAATTTCCCAGACAAGCTGCCAATCTGCATATGAGTTGCATTAAAAATCATATCTTCAGTTCTGAAACTTGAAATCCATTTCCGTAAATTTTTCCCGATACTAGACTCATATATGCATCTACAAATTTTTTTCTAGAATTTTTGGTTGGTCCAATTAGTACAGTTTATTAGTTAAAGTCCCCCATGTTACAGGGATCAACTACACTGACCTTTGCGCATTACGACTTGGATATCTCCCTGTACAGGGCTTCAATACTGATGCCGTTTGTTTCTACAGAAACTAGACTCGAAAAGGAATCTGTACATATATGGCATGGCTTCTAATTATCTCTGGTCCATTCATGATGAATTTCCAAAATCAGGACAGAGACTCCAGTAACCGTTCTGGCCCTGTCTCACGAAAACTTAAATGTCTCTTAACATACGGCTCACATGGTTGCTTCGTTTCTTCTATATTAAAATAGACTCATCGAGCTTCGATTACATAATTTATTCATTATTTAATTCCATTCCCACTATTTTTAGTGATTTTTCAATCTCACGTCACTGCTGCTGCCAGCATCTGTTACTAAAGCAACTATGCCTATTTCGTGATTTCCCCTTGATCTAACTAGTAATTCATCATACATATCACAAATTATGATCATGACTAGCCATACCAAAGGCTAATCATTGTCAAATATCTCCCTACTACACTATTGCCATATCATGAATTTTAACACCAAAAATAATCAACCATAACATATGGCATAAAAATCGAATTACCAAGACTTGCGACCTAACATTATAGAACCAAATCCAACCGAACATTTATGCCATTTTCGCATGGCTAAAAGTTTACATACCAAATTTCAACAAAACATATTAGCCTATACATGCCGAAATGTTCTCCTAGACCGACTAAAAAGAAGATACCAAAAGTTGCTAGCCGGTGTGATGACTTCGATGACAACCCGAGCACGCAAAAAGACGAGTCCAAGAAACCTAAAGTAGGTGACAAGTAAACACCGAGTGAGTATATAACTCAGTAAGTCATAAGCATTACATTGTCGTTCAGTAATAATATATCATAAGAGAAAATAAATAATGCGGGATTAAAATCCTTCATCCACACCCAAACTGTGCTATAATTCCTTAGGCATTTCGGTTTAATCTCATACCAAGCCCTACTTTGATATTTCACACATTACACCATATGACATTGGATGCATTTATCTTCAAGTATAATCACCACATAGGTTCAAGACTTACCAAGCTCAATCCCAAATATAAATAAAATGTCTATTCCTCATGAGCTCAAGGTGTTTACTCGTACCGCTGTCCACGATTGACTCGATGAGGCCGCACACTTAGAGCATGTATATTTATTAGAGAATGTATAATAAGCCCGCACACTTAGTGCTTAATAGTCGAACTCGCACACTTAGTGCTATATAATCAAACTCGCACACTTAGTGCTATACAATTTGAACCCGCACACTTAGTGCCAATTCATGATCATAAATGTTTACACCCGCACACTTAGTGCCGAAACCAATAACTCAATACATCTTACCTCTTTTCTTTTTCATTCAATACTTTCATCACCCCATGCATACATGTATATACATATATATTTATCATTCCATTCAGCATCATTACATAGACGTTATGACCATTTAAATTAATACAAAATATATGCTTAATGACTTACCTTATATTGGATGAAATGATTCCCAATCGACTACTCGATTATCTTTGCTTTGCCTTTGTTTGATTCTCCCTCTTTGATGTCTTGATCTAAAATAAATACATTTAGTAGTTTAATTTTCTTGCTGGATACTTATGTGTATAATTTAATGGTTTTCACCCCATTTCACAACTATCCTTGTTCAAAATATCAAAACCTCAACCATTATTCGATTAATGCTTCAAGGTCGAATGTATTATCACTATTAAGTTAACCTAGTCTCAAGTATTTTTAATCCTAATATACAACATCATGAATCAACTCAACCTTATAAGCCAATATTACTCCTTCAATCGATTGTAAAGAGTTAACAAAGAAAAATATATTTTCACAAACATATACACCTATATGGCCGATTATACCAAATTAAATTTAACCTTACTTATTCAAAAATCTTCATTCCATACTATCATCCCCCTTCTAACCCAAACAACATGCAAGTGACCACCAATGTTAGCACTTAGATTCACGACATGATGCCCAAACCACCATAAAAGCTCCAATTTTCTTAACATTACTAAGAGTGCCTCCAATTACTAACTTAACCTATCATAAAACTAAATCAACAATTCAAAACTTACCTCTTACTAGCTAAAGAAGAATGCCAAATTTCTTTTGGTAAGTTCCCCTTATTTCTTCCTATTCATTAAGCCAAGAAGATGAGAGAATGATGGACACTTTTTTTTTTTGTTTTCCTTCTAACATTCACGGCAATGGGGAGGGAAACAACTACTCACACTTTTTTTTTCATTTCTTTATTACCCATTCTCATTAATTTATTTTTCCACCCATGATGCACCAACAAAACATGTCTATGACATGTTTTTCCCATAATTCTTTGTCATGGCCGGCCATTAGCAAATTAAAGGGGAAATTGACATGCAAACCCCTCATTTTTGCATGCATGATCAACTAGTCATCACACATTTCCCCATCATACTTTCAAAGTTTTCTACTAGGTCCTTTCTAGTGAAATTCACATTTATAACTCTAAATCAAAACATCAAAAATGTCACACATGAGTTAACACATATTATAGGCATCAAAATAAAAATTAAATTATTTTTATGCCTCGGTTTTGTGGTCCCGAAACCACATTCCGACTAGGGTCGTTTTAAGGCTTTCACAACTCTCCCCCACTTAAGAAATTTTCGTCCCCGAAAATCTTACCGGTAAATAGGTTTGGGTATCGATCTTTCATAGAGTTCTCGGGTTCCCAAGTAGCTTCTTCGATTCCGTGTCTGAGCCATAACACTTTTACTAACGGAACCCTTTTGTTTCGCAGCTCTTTCACTTCACGAGCTAGGATGCGAATCGGTTCCTCTTCATAACTCATATCAGGTTGAATTTCAACCTCTGATGGATTAATCACGTGTGATGGTGTGACACCCCTAATGTGACCCTAGTCGGAGAGTGGTTTCGGGACCACGAAACCGAGTCACAAGAATAATTAGGTGTTATATTCTGTGCTTATTGTATGTGGAATTTGTACGCGTAAATATTTCGTGTCTCGATTTTTATTAATTAGGTGCAAATTTATAAGAAAGGACCCATGTGCTAGGACTTGAAAATGTGATAGGTGTATTTTTAAGTGGCCTAATAATGCATGAAGTGAAATAAATGGAGTTGCATGTCAATTATCCCATTTCCTAAGGTGGATGGCCGGCCATGACAAATTATGGGCAAGGGGAAACATGTTCCCAACATGTTTTACTAATGGATGATGTTAGAAATAATAAAATAAGAGTATGGAAAAAAAATTAGTGTTAGTAGGATGAGAAACAAAAAAAAAAGTGTTCATCTTTCTCCATAGGCTTGGCCGAATATCCTAAAGAAAGAAAAGAAAAAAAATTTTTCATCCTTTCTCATCTTCTTGGCCGAAAATACTAAGGGAAAAGGGGGAGGATTTTTGCTTCATGCTTGGGTTGGAAGAGATCTAGAAGGAGATTTGGCTAAGTTTGCATCAAGATTAAGGTATGTATGAGGTTGTGTTGGGAGTTTCATGCATGTTTTGGTTGCTAACTTGATGTGCATGTTAGCCATGGCTCAAATCTTTGTTATGCCATGGAAATGGTATTTGGCCAAAGTGGTTATGGTGATAAAGCCATTGCATGCTAAGTGTGAAGCTTGATGATGATGCATGCAATGATGGATTGTCTACTCTTGAGTAAGATTTTGAGTTTTCTTTTGTTTAATCATGATTGAAGTTGAAAAGGGCATGATTGTCATATTCGCCATGATGCATTCATGAGCATGGTTCATGCTTCTTGCATGTTAGTTAAATTTGTATTTTGGATGGCTATGGACACCTTGAAATTGGCCATGCTCATATATGTATATATATGATTGCACATTATGTTTTGGCTATGAAGTAAGTGATGAATATGTTTGTTTAAAGAAGAAGATGTTGAAGAATGCTTGTGAAATTGCAAGCACATTCGGCCTAGCACACATATGAGTGCTTGATGTTATATTATAAGTTTTGAGCTACAATATGCAAAGCATTAACTAGTAAATGCATGCTGTTTTTGTGAGGTATTAAGTGCCTAATTGGCCTCAACATGTACATGAATATTCGGCCTTGGGTAGCCTATTGAAGGCCTTAGCATTTCCTTGATGCTCGAATAAATTGTATTGAATTGCTTGATGTAGAATAAAATGTGCATGACCATTGTGTATTCAAGCTAAAGGGTGGCCATATGACCATTTAAACTCCTTGTCATATTCGGCCATAAGCTAGCACAATGAGGTTTTAATAAATTGAATTTGTTTGAATTAGCTCAAGAGCTTAGAGGGCCACAATTGGACAAGGGGAAGGAGAAAGTGATCGAATAGCCGAAAAAGCCGTTCGACAACATCCGAGGTAAGTCCTCAAGAAGTGACCCTACTTGAATTATGTGAAATGAAGTATGGATGTGCATTGATTATTGATTATGTGTGTATGAGTATTTGAATTCTACCCGGGCTAAGTCCCGAAGGCGAATATGCTTGTGAATATATTTGCGTTTGAGCCTTAGTGTGAAAATGAAATATGTATGTCCAATGATAATTGATGTATGTGTTCATGGGAAATTGAATGATATCCGGCTAAATCGAAGACAATTATGCTGGAAATTATATTCGGGTTAAGACCCGAAGGCAATTGTGCTAGTGGCTACATCCGGGCTAAGACCCGAAGGCATTCGTGCGAGACATTCTATCTGGGCTAAGACCCGAAGGCATTTGTGCACATGGTTATAACCGGTTATATTCCGAAGAATCTTGGGCTGGAGGTGAGTGTTGGTTGCTGTAATAAATTCAATGAGTACACTCGAAAAGCCCAAAGAATGAGGTACGTTTATATGTGCATTGAAAAGTCGACATGTTTGAGCAACATTCGCTCAATCGACTAATGAATTTCAGTTATTGAATTGATTGATACTTTGTGAAAGTATATAATGATGAAGTGTGAAGTAAGAATGTGTATTAATGAAATGATGCATTTGGCTATGTGAATGTATTGCTGTAATTAGAGTTGATTATATTCCTTGAGACTTACTAAGCATAAAAATGCTTACCCCGTTGCTTTGGCTCTCAGTTTTCTAGATTTCGCTCGATAGCAATCGGATTTGGGATCGTTGAAGTCGAAGTCATCCACACTATCAAGCCTCCATTTTGGTATAAATTTTGGTTGAACTTTAAATGGCATGTATAGGACTACCCTTGTTGGTTAAATATGTTGTGATGTATATATGTACGGCCATGCGAAAATGGCTCAAAAAGGAAGCATGAACTTAGACTATTTGTGGTTTGTATGTATATATTTGGTGTCATGATGTGGCTATGGATTGGAAATGGGAATGTTGGTCACATGATCAGCCATTGGCATGGTTAAAATGATCATATATGAACCTATGTATGGCAAGACTAGTTGGTTCATGGAGACTACCAAATAGGTAAGACCTACCTTAAAAACAGATGCTGCCAGCTGCAGTGACGTGAATGTGAAAAATCACCAAAATTTGTAGGAATGGTATTAAATAGTGAATAAGCCGTGTAAATGAACCTTGATGAGTCTATTTTCATATGGAAGAAACGAAATGGTCATAGGAGTTACATGTTAAGAGATATTAAGGCTATTGTGAGACAGGGCGAGAACGGTTTCTGGATGCCCTGTTGCAACTTTAAAAATTTGCTATAAATTATCCAGAAAGAATTAGGAGTCATGCATTATATGTACAGATTCAATTTTTAGTCTAGTTTCATTAGAAACAAACGGCACCAGAATTAAAGTCCTGTACAGTGTGATATTCAAGTTGTAACACGCGAAGGTCAGAGCAGTCAATCCCTGTAACATGGGTGACTTTAACTAATAAACTGTACCAATTGGCCTGACCAAAAATTCTAGAAATAAATCCATGGATGGATATATGAGTCTAAATTCAGGGAAAATTTAAGAAACCAGTTTCCGAGTTTTGAAACTCGAGATATGATTTTTAAGGCGACGGTGACGCAGTTTTCCAGCCTGACTGGAAATGTCAAATTGGTGGGCAAAACATGTGAACTTGGCTTGTTAACCCCTCGTGTCCGACACCGACGATGGTCTCGGGTTTGGGTTGTTACAATTTTATTGGTATCGAGCCACGGTTTAGTCGATTCTAGGACTACCGTGATGTGTTTGGGGTCTAGCTATACATGCCATTAAGCGATGAATCGATAGTGTGGTGATTTCGACAATTTGACTTTGTGTTTGTTTATAGCAATGGATCCGATCCCAACCCGGCGATAGCTGATGATGTGGAGAGTGTGGCGCTGCTCGCGCAAGGGACAACGCCGGCGGACTCTCAACCTATGGCCAGCAATCCTAATGACGAGGCTAGGCAAGCCTTTTATAGTGTGATGAACGAATGGTTTAATCAATACATTCGAACTAACACGGCTGTTCCACAACCTCCATTCCCGACAAATGCAACCCCCGCACCCACAATACCTCCGGTGACTGACCAAATAAGGTCAAGTAAGCCCCCATTCGATAGGATCCGAAAACATGGGGCCACTGAATTTAAGGCTACGGATGATGATGATGCCGAGCGAGCTGAATTTTGGTTGGATAACACTATCCGGGTGCTCGATGAGCTATCCTGTACACCGATGAGTGCTTAAAGTGTACCATCTCCTTGCTACGTGAGTCCGCCTACTATTGGTGGAGTACTCTGACTTCTGTGGTGCCTAGAGAGCAAGTGACTTGGGAATTCTTTCAAACCGAGTTCCGAAAAAAGTATATTAGTCAGAGATTCATCGACCAAAAGCGGAGGGAATTTCTTGATCTTAAACAAGGTTCTATGTCCGTTACCGACTACGAACGAAAGTTTGTGAGGCTTAGCCGGTACGCACGAGAATGCATTTCGTCCGAAGCTATTATGTGTAAACGCTTCGAGGATGGGCTGAATGATGATATAAGGATGTTTGTTGGCATTCTCGAGATACGAGAGTTCGTAGTACTTGTTGAGCGAGCTTGTAAAGCCAAAGAGCTTAGAAAGGAGAAACAAAAAGCTGATGTGGGAACTGGAGAATTCCGAAAGAGGTCCTCGGGAAAGTCTCTTCAACAAGCATCGAAGAGATTTCGAGATGATATGAGCCGGTCTAGAGGCGTTTGGGCTTTTCTAGGCGAGGACGCGATCGACCCCTGTGACCACGAGTCACTTCGATCGCCGATGGTGGAAATGATCGCCGAGAGAGGCGGAGTGTCCACATTGTGGCAAATGGCATTCGGGAGCTGTTGGTTTCGTGATCGCTCACCGCTATAAGTGTGGGTCGGCCGACCACTTTATGAAGGATTGCCGAGGATGCATGAGCAGAATGTAAGTCAAAGTGGAAACACAGGTGCTACCCTTTGCTCGAGGTAGGCCACCTAGAAATATGGGCAATGTCGATTGGCGGTCGAGAGGATCTAAAGATGCTACCATCGATTTGAGGCTCGTGCTCTCTGCAAGGACTTATGCCATCTGCGCGCGTGAGGATCTTGCCTCTCCGGATGTCATTACGGTACTTTCACTCTTTTCAATACAAATGTGATTGCTTTGATTGACCCCGGTTCTACTCATTCATATATATGTGAAACCTTAGCATCCGAGAAGACTTTGCCTATTGAGTCTCTTGAGTTTGTAATTCGGTGTCAAACCCTTGGGTCATTACGTGCTTGTCAACAAAGTGTGCAAGAAAAGTCCCCTAGTGTTCCGAGGTTCTTGTTTTCAAGCGGACTTGATGCTTTTGCCGTTCGATGAGTTCGACGTTATTCTTGGTTTGGATTGGTTGACCATGCACGATGCGGTTGTAAATTGCAAGAGCAAGACTATCGATTTGAGGTCGCGAATAATGAAATAATTGAGTTGAGTCTACGGACTTAAAGGGTTGCCGGTGTAATATCGGCGATGTTGGCCGAAAATATGTAAGAAAAGGGTGCGAAGCGTACCTTGCATCGTGCTTTCGATGACAAGGAATCGAAAAGAAACCCGAATCGTGTCGGTGGTTTGTGAATACCGGATGTTTTCCACGAAGAATTGCGGGTTTACCACTGTTCGGAAATAGAATTTGGCATCGAATTGGTACTGGTACCACTCAATTCGATAGCTCCGTATCGTATGGCACCAACGGAATTAAAGGAGTTGAAAGCTCGGTTGCAAGAATTGGTGGATAGAGGTTTTGCTCGCCCGAGTTGTTCGCCTTAGGGTGCGCCGGTGTTGTTTGTGAAAAGAAGGATGGAACCATGCGGTGTGCATCGACTATCGTCGACTTAATAAAGCGGCGATAAAGAACAAATATCCGTTACCACGCATCGATGACTTGTTCGATCAACTGAAGGAGCCTCGGTGTTCTCAAAAATAGATTTGAGATCGGGCTATTATCAATTGCGAATCCGAGATTCGGACGTACCCAAAGCGCCTTGAGCGAGATATGGTCACTATGAGTTCCTAGTGATGCCGTTTGGGCTCACTAATGCCCTGCGGTATTTATGGATTTAATGAATCGGATCTTGAGACCATATTTGGATCGATTAAGTAGTCGTGTTCATTGATGACATCTTGGTCTATTCAAGAAATGAGACCGAACATCTGAACACACTGCGGTTAGTCTTTGCAAATCTTACGGGATAAGCAATTATATGCTAAGTTCAGCAAGTGTGAGTTCGGTTAGAGAGGTTAGCTTCTTGGGTCATGTGGTATCTGCATCGGGTATTCGAGTCGACCGAATAAAATTTCAGCCATACTTAATTGGAAGCCTCAGAAATATTCTCGAGGTTCGGAGCTTTTTGGGGCTTGCCGATTATTACCGATGATTTGTAAAGGCTTCTCAATGATAGCCACGCCGATGACGGCTACTCCAAAAGGATGTTAAGTTCGAATGGACGGAGAAATGCCAAAAAGTTTCGATCAACTGAAAACTTATTTGGTGAAGCCCCAATTCTAGTGCAACCCGAGTCCAAGCAAAGAGTTTGTCATCTATAGCGACGCCTCCCTACTTGGGTTAGGTTGTGTATTGATGCAAGAAGGTCGAGTTGTGGCCTATCGTCGAGGCAATTAAAGCCACATGAGAAAAATTATCCGACCCATGATCTTGAATTGGCGCCATCGTATTCGCCTTAAAGATTTGGCGACATTACTTATTTTGTGAAAGGTGCCATGTGTACTCGGATCACAAAAGTCTCAAATATTTGATGACCCAAAGAGACTTAAATCTGCGACAAAGGCGTTGGCTCGAGCTGTTAAAGGATTATGAGCTGGTCATTGACTATCACCGGGAAAGGCGAATGTGGTTGCGGATGCCTTGAGTCATAAATCATTATTTCGCTTCTGAGCGATGAGCGTGCACTTATGCATTCGATCCGATAGTGTGTTAGTAGCTGAATTGAAAGCCAAACCACTATTGATACATCAAATTTGAGAAGCTCGAGAAAGTCGACGACGAGTTGGCGCAAAAGCGGGGTGAGTGTGTTCCGAACAAGGACTCGAAATTTCAAATCGACGATGACGATTGTTTGAGGTTCAAAAGTCGTCTGTGTGTTCCAAAGAATTGAACTCATTTCGATAATTCTGAATGAAGCCCATTGTAGCCGAATGGCAATCCACCGGGAGTACGAAGATGTACAATGATTTGAAAGCGTCGGTTTTGGTGGCATGGTATGAAGCGAGACATCTCCGACTTTGTTTGAGATGTTTAATGTGTCAACAAGTGAAAGTGGAACATCGGTGCCTTGAGATTACTTCACCAATCACGATACGAGTGGAAATGGGATCGAGTCACAATGGACTTTGTATCCGGACCGCCATTGTCGACAAGTAAGAAGGATGCCGGTTTGGGTCGTGGTACATAGATTGACTAAGTCGGCCCACTTTGTCCCCGTACGTACGGATTTTTCAATGGACAAATTAGCCGAATTGTACGTTTCTTAGATTGTGAGATTACACGGGGTGCCTATCTCCATCGTGTCGGATAGAGATCCGAGATTTACCTCACGATTTTGGAAAAAGTTGCAAGAAGCTTTGGGTACCAAGTTGCATTTCAAGACCGCCTTTCACCCCAAACCGATGGTCAATCCGGCGGATAATTCAGATACTTGAGGATATGTTAAGATGTTGCGTCCTCGAGTTTAGTGGTTCATGGGAGCGGTATTTGCCGTTGATTGAATTTGCTTACAACAACGACTTTCAATCAAGTATTAAGATGGCACCCTACGAGGCCTTATGCGGTCGTAAATGCCGTACACCATTGTTTTGGTGAGCTCGGTGAAAGCAAGATTTTGGGTGGATTTGATTAGAGATGCTGAGCGAGAAAGTGAAAGTAATCCGTGAAAGTCGAAGATAGCCTCGATCGTCGAAGAAGTCGACGCGGATCTGAAGCGTAAGGATATCGAGTATCGGTGGGTGATAAAGTGTTTCTCAAGGTATCGCCTTGGAAAAAGATACTCGATTCGGCCGTAAGGGCAAGTGAGCCCGAGGTTCATTGGGCCATATGAGATATCCGGCGAGTCGATCCGGTGGCATATCGTTTGATTTTGCCCCGAACTCAAAAAGGTTCACGATGTCTTTCACGTTTGATGCTTGACGCTATAGATCCGATCCATCGCACGTGATTAGTCCTTGAAATTGAAATTCAAGCTAATATGAGTTATGAGGAAGAACCGATTCGTATCCTATCACGAAGTGAAAGAGTTGCGAAACAAGCGGGTTCCGCAAGTGAAAGTGTTATGGCTCAAGCACGGGATAGAAGAAGCTACTTGGGAGACCGAGAACTCTATGAGAGAGCGATATCCAAACCTATTTACGGTAAGATTTTCGGGACGAAAATCTCTTAAGTGAGGGAGAGTTGTGACACCCTAATGTGACCCTAGTCGGAGAGTGGTTTCGGGACCACGAAACCGAGTCACAAGAATAATTAGGTGTTATATTCCGTGCTTATTGTATGTGGAATTTGTGCAGCGTAAATATTTCGTGTCTCTATTTTTATTAATTAGGTGCAAATTTATAAGAAAGGACCCATGTGCTAGGACTTGAAAATGTGATAGGTGTATTTTAAGTGGCCTAATAATGCATGAAGTGAAATAAATGGAGTTGCATGTCAATTATCCCATTTCCTAAGGTGGATGGCCGGCCATGACAAATTATGGGCAAGGGAAACATGTTCCCAACATGTTTTACTAATGGATGATGTTAGAAATAATAAAATAAGAGTATGGAAAAAAAAATTAGTGTTAGTAGGATGAGAAACAAAAAAAAAAGTGTTCATCTTTCTCCATAGGCTTGGCCGAATATCCTAAAGAAAGAAAAGAAAAAAAAAATTTTCATCCTTTCTCATCTTCTTGGCCGAAAATACTAAGGGAAAAGGGGGAGGATTTTTGCTTCATGACACCATATATATACATACAAACCAAAAATAGTCTAAGTTCATGCTTCCTTTTACGAGCCATTTTCGCATGGCCGTATACATATACATCACCACATTTTTAAACCAACAAGGGGTAGTCCTATACATGTCATTTCAAAGTTCAAACAAAATTTATACCAAAATAGAGGCGTTGATAGTGTGGATGACTTGACTTTATTGATCCCGAATCCGATTGCTATCGGCGAAATCTATAAAACAGAGAGCCAAAACAGCAGGGTAAGCATTTTTATGCTTAGTAAGTCTCAAGGAATATAATCAGCTTTAATTAAAGCAATACATTCACATAACCAAATACATCATTCCATTAATACTCATTCACATAGTCATTCTTACTTCACACTTCATCATTATATACTTTCACAAAGTATCGATCAATTCAATAGCTGAAATTCATTAGTCGATTGAGCGAATGTTGCTCAAACATGTCGACTTTCCAATGCACATATAAAGCGTACCTTATTCTTTGGGCTTTTTGAGCGTACTAATTGAATTTATTACAGCAACCAACACTCACCTCCAGCCCAAGATTCTTGAATATAACCGGATATAACCACGTGCACAAATGCCTTGGTCTTAGCCGGATAGAATGTCTCGCACGAATGCCTTGGTCTTAGCCGGATGTAGCCACTAGCACAATTGCCTTGGTCTTAACCGGATATAATTTCAACATAATTGTCTTGGGGCTTAGCAGGATATCATTCAATTTCTCATGCACACATACATCAATAATCATTGGACATACATATTTCATTTTCGTTACTAAGGCTCAAACACAATTATAATCACTAGCATAATCGCCGGGACTTAGCCGGGTATTATTCGAATACTCATACACACATAAATCAATAATCAATACATCCATATTTCATTCCACATAATTCAAGTAAGGTCACTTCTTGAGGACTTACCTCGGATGTTGTCGAGCGGCTTTTACGGCTATTCGATCACTTTCTCCTTCCCTTGTCCAATTGTGGCCCTCTAAGCTCTTGAGCTAATTCAAACAAATTCAATTTATTAAAACCTCATTGTGCTAGCTTATGGCGAATATGACAAGGAGTTTAAATGGTCATATGGCCACCCTTTAGCTTGAATACACAATGGTCATGCACATTTTATACTACATCAAGCAATTCAATACAATTTATTCGAGCATCAAGGAAAAGCTAAGGCCTTCAATAGGCTACCCAAGGCGAATATTCATGTACATGTTGAGGCCAATTATGCACTTAATACCTCACAAAAACAGCATGCATTTTACTAGTTAATGCTTTGCATATTGTAGCTCAAAACTTATAATATAGCATCAAGCACTCATATGTGTGCTAGGCGAATGTGCTTGCAATTTCACAATTATTCTTCAACATCTTCTTCTTTAAACAAACATATTCATCACTTCCTTCATAACCAAAACATCATGTGCAAACATATATATACATATATGAGCATGGCGAATTTCAAGGTGTCCATAGCCATCCAAAACACAAATTTTAACTAACATGCAAGAAGCATGAACCATGCTCATGAATGCATCATGGCGAATATGACAATCATGCCCTTTTCAACTTCAATCATGATTAAACAAAAGAAAACTCAAAATCTTACTCAAGATTAGACAATCCATCATTGCATGCATCATCATCAAGCTTCACACTTAGCATGCAATGGCTTTATCACCATAACAACTTTGGCCAAATACCATTTCCATGGCATAACAAAGATTTGAGCCATGGCTAACATGCACATCAAGTTAGCAACCAAAACATGCATCAAACTCCTAACACAACCTCATACATACCTTAATCTTGATGCAAACTTAGCCAAATCTCCTTCTAGATCTCTTCCAAACCAAGCATGAAGCAAAAATCCTCCCCATTTTTCCTTAGTATTTTCGGCCAAGAAGTGAAAATGGATGAACACAACAATTTTTTTTCTTCCTTCTTTCTCATCTCACGGCAAGGGGGAATGCTACTCTCTCACACACATTTTTTTCATTCTTTTCTTACCCATGCTTATTTGTTTATTATTTCTCCCTAATGCCCAACAAAACATGTTTCATGACATGTTTAGCCCATATCTCTTTGTCATGGCGGCCATCACTTGTAAAAGGGAATTTGACATGCAAGTCCATTATTTTGCATGCTTTAATTAGTCATCACACATTTCCCTATCGTACTTTCAAAGTTCACTACTAAGTCCTTTCTGGTGGAATTCACCTTTATAACACTAAATCAATCATCATAAAATGTCATACATGAGCACACACATATTATAGGCATCAAAATAAATTTTAATTATTTTTATGCCTCGGTTTCTCAGTCCCGAGACCACATTCCGACTAGGGTCAATTTTGGGCTGTCACAACTCTCCCCCACTTAAGAAATTTTCGTCCCCGAAAATCTTACCGGTAAATAGGTTTGGATATCGCTCTTTCATAGAGTTCTCGGTCTCCCAAGTAGCTTCTTCTATCCGTGCTTGAACCATAACGCTTTCACTAGCGGAACCGCTTGTTTCGCAACTCTTTCACTTCTCGTGATAGGATACGAATCGGTTCTTCCTCATAACTCATATTAGCTTGAATTTCAATTTCTGATGGACTAATCACGTGCGATGGATCGGATCTATAGCGTCGAAGCATCGAAACATGAAAGACATCGTGAACCTTTTTGAGTTCGGGGGCAAAATCAAACGATATGCCTTTGGACCGACTCATTTCGGATATCTCATATGTCCCAATGAACCTCGGGCTCGGCTTGCCCTTACGGCGAATCGAGTATCTTTTTCCAAGGTGATACCTTGAGAAACACTTTATCACCCACGATACTCGATATCCTTACGCTTCAGATCCGCGTCACGACTTCGACGATCGGAGGCTATCTTGAGACTTTCACGGATTACTTTCACTTTCATTCAGCATCTCTAACCAAATCCACCCGAAAATCTTGCTTTCACCAAGCTCGGTCCAAAACAATGGTGTACGGCATTTACGACCGTACAAAGCCTCGTAGGGTGCCATCTTAATACTTGATTGAAATTTGTTGTTGTAAGCGAATTCAATCAACGGCAAATACCGTTCCCATGAACCACTAAACTCGAGGACGCAACATCTCAACATATCCTCAAGTATCTGAATTATCCGCTCGGATTGACCATCGGTTTGGGGGTGAAAGGCGGTGCTGAAATGCAACTTGGTACCCAAAGCTTCTTGCAACTTTTTCCAAAATCGCGAGGTAAATCTCGGATCTCTATCCGACACGATGGAAATAGGCACCCCGTGTAATCTCACAATCTGAGAAACGTACAATTCGGCTAGTTTGTCCATTGAAAAATCCGTACGTACGGGGACAAAGTGGGCCGACTTAGTCAATCTATCTACCACGACCCAAACCGCATCCTTCTTACTTGCTGACAATGGCAGTCCGGATACAAAGTCCATTGTGACTCGATCCCATTTCCACTCGGGTATCGTGATTGGCTGAAGTAATCCTGAAGGCACCTGATGTTCCGCTTTCACTTGTTGACATATTAAACATCTCGAAACAAAGTCGGAGATGTCTTGCTTCATACCATGCCACCAAAACCGACGTTTCAAATCATTATACATCTTCGTACTCCCCGGGTGGATTGCCATTTGGCTACAATGGGCTTCATTCAGAATTATCGAAATGAGTTCCGAATTCTTTGGAACACACAGACGACTTTTGAACCTCAAACAATCGTCATCATCGATTTGAAATTCTGAGTCCTTGTTCGGAACACACTCAGGCCGTTTTGCAGCCAACTCGTCGTCGACTTTCTGAGCTTCTCGAATTTGATGTATCAATAGTGGTTTGGCTTTCAATTTAGCTACTAACACACTATCGGATCAGACAGACAAGTGCACGTTCATCGCTCGTAAAGCGAATAATGATTTACGACTCAAGGCATCCGCAACCACATTCGCCTTTCCCGGGTGATAGTCAATGACCAGCTCGTAATCCTTTAACAACTCGAGCCAACGTCTTTGTCGCATGATTTAAGTCTCTTTGGGTCATCAAATATTTGAGACTTTTGTGATCCGAAAGTACACATGGCACCTTTCACCAAATAAGTAATGTCGCCAAATCTTTAAAGGCGAATACGATGGCGCCAATTCGAGATCATGGGTCGGATAATTTTTCTCGTGTGGCTTTAATTGCCTCGGCGCGCAGGCCACAACTCGACCTTCTTGCATCAATACGCAACCTAACCCAAGGAGGAGGCGCCCTATAGATGACAAACTCTTTGCTAGATTCGGGTTGCACTAAAATTGGGGCTTCATCAAATAAGTTTTCATTGATCGAAACTTTTTGACATTTCTCCGTCCATTTGAACTTAACATCCTTTTGGAGTAACCGTCATCGGCGTGGCTATCGTTGAGAAACCTTTACAAATCGTCGGTAATAACGGCAAGCCCCAAAAAGCTCGAACCTCGTAATATTTTTCGGAGGCTTCCAATTAAGTATGGCTGAAATTTTATTGGTCGACTCGAATACCCGATGCAGATACCACATGACCCAAGAAGCTAACCTCTCTTAACGAACTCACACTTGCTGAACTTAGCATATAATTGCTTATCCGTAAAATTTGCAGCACTAACCGCGGTGTTCAAGCATGTTCGGTCTCATTTCTTGAATAGACCAAGATGTCATCAATGAACACGACTACGAATCGATCCAAATATGGTGCAAGATCCGATTCATTAAATCCATAAATACCGCGTAGGGCATTAGTGAGCCCAAAGCGGCATCACTAGGAACTCATAGTGACCATATCTCGTTCTGAAGGCAGTCTTGGGTACGTCCGAATCTCGGATTCGCAATTGATAATAGCTCGATCTCAAATCTATTTTCGAGAACACTGAGGCTCCCTTCAGTTGATCGAACAAGTCATCGATATGTGGTAATGGATATTTGTTCTTTATCATCGCTTTATTAAGCTGACGATAGTCGATGCACAGCCGCATGGTTCCATCCTTCTTTTTCACGAACAATACTGGCGCACCCCAAGGCGAGAAACTCGGGCGAGCAAAACCTCTATCCACCAATTCTTGCAACTGAGCTTTCAACTCCTTTAATTCTGTTGGTGCCATATGATACGGAGCTATCGAAATTGGAGTGGTACCAGGTACCAATTCGATGCCAAATTCTATTTCTCGAACAGGTGGTAAACCCGGCAATTCTTCAGGGAAAACATCCGGGTATTCACAAACCACGGGCACAGATTCGGGTTTCTTTTCTGATTCCTTGTCATCGAGCACGTACGCAAGGTACGCTTCGCACCCTTTTCTTACATATTTTCGGGCCAACATTGCTGATATTACAGCTGGCAACCCCTTTAAGTCCGTAGACTCAACCCGAATTATCTCATTATTCGCGCACCTCAAATCGATAGTCTTGCTTTTGCAATTTACAACCGCATCGTGCATGGTCAACCAATCCAAACCAAGAATAACGTCGAACTCATCGAACGGTAAAAGCATCAAGTCCGCCGGAAAACAAGAACCTCGGAACACTAGGGGACTTTTCTTGCACACTTTGTTGACAAGCACGTAATGACCCAATGGGTTTGACACCGAATTACAAACTCGATGAGACTCAATAGGCAAAGTCTTCTTTGGATGCTAAGGTTTCACATATATATGAATGAGTAGAACCGGGGTCAATCAAAGCAATCACATTTGTATTGAAAAGAGTGAAAGTACCGGTAATGACATCCGGAGAGGCGGCATCCTCGGCGTGTGGCGTATGGCATAAGTCCTAGCAGAGCACGAGCCTCAAATCGATGGTAGCATCTCTAGATCCTCTCGACCACCACCGACATTGCCCATATTTCTAGGTGGCCTACTCGGCGGTGGTAGCACCGGGTTTCCACTCGACTTACATTCTGTTCATGCATCCTCGGGCAATCCTTCATAAAGTGGTCGGCCGATCCACACTTATAGCAGGAGCGATCACGAAACCAACAGCTCCCGAATGCCATTTGCCACAATGTAGACACTCGCCTCTCTCGGCGATCATTTCCACCATGGCGATCGAAGTGACTCGTGTGGTCACGGGGCCGATCGCGTCCTCGTCTAGAAAAGCCCAAACGCCTCTAGACCGGCTCACATCATCTCGAAATCTCTTGATGCTGTTGAAGAGACTTTCCGAGGACCTCTTCGAATTCTCCGGTTCCCACATCAACTTTTGTTTCTCCTTTCTAAGCTCTTGACTTTACAAGCTCGCTCAACAAGTACTACGAACTCTCGTATTTCGAGAATGCCAACGAACATCCTTATATCATCATTTAGCCCATCCTCAAGCGTTTACACATAATAGCTTGGACGAAATGCATTCTCGCGTGTCGGCTAAGCCTCACAAATTTTCGTTCGTAGTCGATGGCGACATAGAACCTTGCTTAAGATCAAGAAATTCCCTTCGCTTTTGGTCGATGAATCTCGATCGATATATTTTTTTGAACTTCGGTTTGAAAGAATTCCCAAGTCACTTGCTCTCTAGGTACCACGAAGTCGAGTACTCCACCAATAGTAGGCGGACTCACGTAGCAAGGAGATGGTACACTTTAAGCACTCATCGGGTGTGCAGGATAGCTCATCGAGCACCGGATAGTGTTATCAACCAAAATTCAGCTCGCTTCGGCATCATCATCATCCGTAGCCTTAAATTCAGTGGCCCAATGTTTTGAATCCTATCGATTGGGGCTTACTTGACCTTATTTGGTCAATCACCGGAGGTATTGTAGGTGTGGGGTTGCATTTGTCGGGAATGGAGGTTGTGGAACAGCCGTGTTAGTTCGAATGTATTGATTAAACCATTCGTTCATCACACTATAAAAGGCTTGCCTAGCCTCATCATTCGGATTGCTGGCCATAGGTTGAGAGTCCGCCAGCGCTGTCCCTTGCGCGGAGCAGCGCCACACTCTCCACATCATCAGCTATCGCTTCGGTTGGGATCGGGATCCATTGCTATAAACAAACACAAAGTCAAATTGTCAGAAATCACCACACTATCGATTCATCATTTAATGGCATGTATAGCTAGACCCCAAACACATCACGGTAGTCCTAGAATCGACTAAACCGTGGCTCTGATACCAATAAAATTGTAACACCCCGAACCCGAGACCATCGCGGTTGTCGGACACGAGGGTTAACAAGCCAAGTTCACATGTTTTGCCCACCAATTTGACATTTCCAGTCAGGCTGGAAAACTGCGTCACCGTTGCCTTAAAAATCATATCTCGAGTTTCAAAACTCGGAAACTGGTTTCGTAAATTTTCTCCGAATTTAGACTCATATATCCATCCATGGATTTATTTCTAGAATTTTTGGTCGGGCCAATTGGTACAGTTTATTAGTTAAAGTCGTCCATGTTACAGGGATCGACTGCTCTGACCTTCGCGTGCTATAACTTGAATATCTCTCTGTACAGGGCTTTAATACTGGTGTCGTTTGTTTCTAATGAAACTAGACTCAAAATGGAATCTTTAGATATAAGGCATGACTCCTAATTCTTTCTGGATAATTTATAGTAAATTTTTAAAGTTGCAACAGGGGACCCAGAAACCGTTCTGGCCCTGTCTCACAATAGCTTTCATATCTCTTAACCTGTAACTCCTATGGCCATTTCGTTTCTTCCATATGAAAATAGACTCATCAAGGTTCATTTACATAGCTTATTCACTATTTAATACCATTCCTACAAATTTTGGTGATTTTTCACATTCACGTCACTGCAGCTGGCAGCTTCTGTTTTTAAGGTAGGTCTTACCTATTTTGTAGTCTCCATGAACCAACTAGTCTTGCCATACATAGGTTCATATATGATCATTTTAACCATACCAATGGCTGATCATGTGACCAACATTCCCATTTCCAATCCATAATCACATCATGACACCATATATATACATACAAACCAAAAATAGTCTAAGTTCATGCTTCCTTTTACGAGCCATTTTAGCATGGCCGTATACATATACATCACCACATTTTTAAACCAACAAGGGTAGTCCTATACATGCCATTTCAAAGTTCAAACAAAATTTATACCAAAATAGAGGCGTTGATAGTGTGGATGACTTGACTTTATTGATCCCAAATCCGATTGCTATCGGCGAAATCTATAAAACAGAGAGCCAAAGCAACGGGGTAAGCATTTTTATGCTTAGTAAGTCTTAAGGAATATAATCAGCTTTAATTAAAGCAATACATTCACATAACCAAATACATCATTCCATTAATACTCATCATTCTTACTTCACACTTCATCATTATATACTTTCACAAAGTATCGATCAATTCAATAGCTGAAATTCATTAGTCGATTGAGCGAATGTTGCTCAAACATGTCGACTTTCCAATGCACATATAAACGTACCTTATTCTTTGGGCTTTTTGAGCGTACTAATTGAATTTATTACAGCAACCAACACTCACCTCCAGCCCAAGATTCTTGAATATAACCGGATATAACCACGTGCACAAATGCCTTGGTCTTAGCCGGATAGAATGTCTCGCACGAATGCCTTGGTCTTAGCCGGATGTAGCCACTAGCACAATTGCCTTGGTCTTAACCGGATATAATTTCAACATAATTGTCTTGGGCTTAGCCGGATATCATTCAATTTCTCATGCACACATACATCAATAATCATTGGACATACATATTTCATTTTCGTTACTAAGGCTCAAACACAATTATAATCACTAGCATAATCGCCTTGGGACTTAGCCGGGTATTATTCGAATACTCATACACACATAAATCAATAATCAATACATCCATATTTCATTCCACATAATTCAAGTAAGGTCACTGCTTGAGGACTTACCTCGGATGTTGTCGAGCGGCTTTTACGGCTATTCGATCACTTTCTCCTTCCCTTGTCCAATTGTGGCCCTCTAAGCTCTTGAGCTAATTCAAACAAATTCAATTTATTAAAACCTCATTGTGCTAGCTTATGGCGAATATGACAAGGAGTTTAAATGGTCATATGGCCACCCTTTAGCTTGAATACACAATGGTCATGCACATTTTATACTACATCAAGCAATTCAATACAATTTATTCGAGCATCAAGGAAAAGCTAAGGCCTTCAATAGGCTACCCAAGGCGAATATTCATGTACATGTTGAGGCCAATTATGCACTTAATACCTCACAAAAACAGCATGCATTTTACTAGTTAATGCTTTGCATATTGTAGCTCAAAACTTATAATATAGCATCAAGCACTCATATGTGTGCTAGGCGAATGTGCTTGCAATTTCACAATTATTCTTCAACATCTTCTTCTTTAAACAAACATATTCATCACTTCCTTCATAACCAAAACATCATGTGCAAACATATATATACATATATGAGCATGGCTGAATTTCAAGGTGTCCATAGCCATCCAAAACACAAATTTTAACTAACATGCAAGAAGCATGAACCATGCTCATGAATGCATCATGGCGAATATGACAATCATGCCCTTTTCAACTTCAATCATGATTAAACAAAAGAAAACTCAAAATCTTACTCAAGAGTAGACAATCCATCATTGCATGCATCATCATCAAGCTTCACACTTAGCATGCAATGGCTTTATCACCATAACAACTTTGGCCAAATACCATTTCCATGGCATAACAAAGATTTGAGCCATGGCTAACATGCACATCAAGTTAGCAACCAAAACATGCATCAAACTCCTAACACAACCTCATACATACCTTAATCTTGATGCAAACTTAGCCAAATCTCCTTCTAGATCTCTTCCAAACCAAGCATGAAGCAAAAATCCTCCCCTTTTCCTTAGTATTTTCGGCCAAGAAGTGAAAATGGATGAACACAACAATTTTTTTCTTCCTTCTTTCTCAACTCACGGCAAGGGGGAATGCTACTCTCTCACACATTTTTTTCATTCTTTTCTTACCCATGCTTATTTGTTTATTATTTCTCCCTAATGCCCAACAAAACATGTTTCATGACATGTTTAGCCCATATCTCTTTGTCATGGCTGGCCATCACTTGTAAAAAGGGGAATTTGACATGCAAGTCCATTATTTTGCATGCATGCTTTAATTAGTCATCACACATTTCCCTATCGTACTTTCAAAGTTCACTACTAAGTCCTTTCTAGTGGAATTCACCTTTATAACACTAAATCAATCATCATAAAATGTCATACATGAGCACACACATATTATAGGCATCAAAATAAATTTTTAATTATTTTTATGCCTCGGTTTTATGGTCCCGAGACCACATTCCGACTAGGGTCAATTTTGGGCTGTCACACTGTGCTATAATTCCTTAGGCATTTCGGTTTAATCTCATACCAAGCCCTACTTTGATATTTCACACATTACACCATATGACATTGGATGCATTTATCTTCAAGTATAATCACCACATAGGTTCAAGACTTACCAATCTCAATCCCAAATATAAATAAAATGTCTATTCCTCATGAGCTCAAGGTGTTTACTCGCATCAGCTGTCCATGATTGACTCGATGAGGCCGCACACTTAGAGCATGTATATTTATTAGAGAATGTATAATAAGCCCGCACACTTAGTGCTTAATAGTCGAACTCGCACACTTAGTGCTATATAATCAAACTCGCACACTTAGTGCTATACAATTTGAACCCGCACACTTAGTGCCAATTCATGATCATAAATGTTTACACCCGCACACTTAGTGCCGAAACCAATAACTCAATACATCTCACCTCTTTTCTTTTTCATTCAATACTTTCATCACCCCATGCATACATGTATATACATATATATTTATCATTCCATTCAGCATCATTACATAGACATTATGACCATTTAAATTAATACAAAATATATGCTAAATGACTTACCTTATATTGGATGAAATGATTCCCAATCGACTACTCGATTATCTTTGCTTTGCCTTTGTTTGATTCTCCCTCTTTGATGTCTTGATCTAAAATAAATACATTTAGTAGTTTAATTTTCTTGCTGGATACTTATGTGTATAATTTAATGGTTTTCACCCCATTTCACAACTATCCTTGTTCAAAATATCAAAACCTCAACCATTATTCGATTAATGCTTCAAGGTCGAATGTATTATCACTATTAAGTTAACCTAGTCTCAAGTATTTTTAATCCTAATATACAACATCATGAATCAACTCAACCTTATAAGCCAATATTACTCCTTCAATCGATTGTAAAGAGTTAACAAAGAAAATATATTTTCACAAACATATACACCTATATGGCCGATTATACCAAATTAAATTTAACCTTACTTATTCAAAATCTTCATTCCATACTATCATCCCCTTCTAACCCAAACAACATGCAAGTGACCTCCAATGTTAGCACTTAGATTCACGGCATGATGCCCAAACCACCATAAAAGCTCCAACTTTCTTAACATTACTAAGAGTGCCTCCAATTACTAACTTAACCTATCATAAAACTAAATCAACAATTCAAAACTTACCTCTTACTAGCTAAAGAAGAATGCCGAATTTCTTTTGGTAAGTTCCCCTTATTTCTTCCTATTCATTCAGCCAAGAAGATGAGAGAATGATGGACACTTTTTTTTTTGTTTTCCTTCTTACATTCACGGTAATGGGGAGGGAAACAACTACTCACACTTTTTTTTTCATTTCTTTATTACCCATTCTCATTAATTTATTTTTCCACCCATGATGCACCAACAAAACATGTCTATGACATGTTTTGCCCATAATCTTTGTCATGGCGGCCATTAGCAAATTAAAGGGAAATTGACATGCAAACCCCTCATTTTGCATGCATGATCAACTAGTCATCACACATTTCCCCATCATACTTTCAAAGTTTTCTACTAGGTCCTTTCTAGTGAAATTCACATTTATAACTCTAAATCAAAACATCAAAAATGTCACACATGAGTTAACACATATTATAGGCATCAAAATAAATATTAAATTATTTTTATGCCTCAGTTTTGTGGTCCCGAAACCACATTCTGACTAGGGTCGTTTTAAGGCTGTCACATGGTATGGGATTTGGTCTTATGTTTTGGCACAATTGAGTTGGGTTTATGAGCATGTAAATGGTTGATATTGTTATGGCTTGAATGATGTATGGTTTGGTATAGAAATTGGCTGAAGTTGTTGTGTTTATATGCTTGGTTTGGTGCTTGTAGGTTTGACCCAATTGGGGTGGCAAGTTGGCTATTCAAATGGCCTATTTTTGTCCACATGGGCAGAGACACAGGCGTGTGTCTCAGTTGTGTACGACACACGGCTATGCTCGACGGTCGTGTGTCCCCTGGGATACCCTACAATTGTAAGTTAGGCTTAAGCAAGGCCAAGGCACACGGGAGTGTGGCTAGCTGTGTGGCCAAAGTCAGATTTGACCACGGCCAAAGCATACGGGCTTGTCTTGTGGCCGTATGAATAATTCAGTATGTATGCCCTGTTTTGACACAGTCTAGACACACGGACGTGTCTAAAGCTGTGTGAGGCACACGGCCTGTTCACACGGGCGTGTGACCTGTACTTGTTGGAAAAAAATGTTTGAGTTTTGGAGAAATTTTGTATGTGTTTGGTTTGGTCCTGACCCCTTTCTAATACATGTTTAAGGTTTCAGTGACCTATATAAGGGACTCTGTATTGATGATTGATCTTTAATGCTTTGATGTTTATGAAATGAATGTTAATGTTCTGATTTTGTTTGGTAATGCCTTTAACCTTAGTTCGGTGACGGATATGGGTTAGGGGTGTTACAGAATCCTCCTCAAAATCTCCATCATAAATAGTACTAATGTAACGCCCCCACGCCCGAAACCATTACCGAAGTCAAGCTTGAGGTGTTACTAAACTTATCTTACCTTTTAAACAACTCTAAACCACTTATTTTAATTTTCGGAATAAACTATTTTTCTGCATCATGGTTGCTTAAAAATTCGTTTCTCGAGTTTCAAAACTCAAAATTAAGATCCGTAACTTTTTCCTAAAACTAGACTCATATATATATCAACTAATTTTTTTCTAGAATTTTTGAATTAGCCAATTAGTACAGTTTATTAGTTAAAGTTACCCTGTTTGAGAATCAATTTGACTGACTGGCCTCTACTTACTACAAACCACTTTTCTCTCTGTAAAAAAATCATATGACTATACCGTTTGTTTCTATTAAAATTAGATTCAATAAGGATTCTAACCATATAAAGTAAACCACCTAATTATTTTTTTAAAGTTTATGGTGAATTTCTAAAGTTGGAATAGGGGATCCAGAAATCACTCTGGCCCTATTTCACCAAAACTCAGATATCTTATAAAATACAAAACCTTTACCTGTTTTGCTTATTCCATATGAAAATAGACACAATGAGATTTAATTTCATATACTATTCACCATCAACCCATGTCTCTACAATGTCTTGTGATTTTTCAAAATCACGTTATTTCTGATACTTGAATCTGTTTTTAAGTTACTTTCACATTTTTCTTAGTTTTCATGTGATAGTTACTACTTAATCATACATACTATTAACATGTATATCATCAGCCATTCTATTAGTTAATCACTAGAAAGTATTTACACATCATTCATTGATCATATCATATCAAAAGAAACCAAGTTCCTATACATGCCATACACAAAACGAAACGTCTAACTATACCAATGTGATTTCTTCGATAGTGTGATAGGTTTCGACGTTTCCTTCGATCCCGAGTGGCTTGATAAAACTATAAGAAAAAGAAAATAAAGAGAGTAAGCACTAGGCTTAGTAAGCTTACAAGCAAATAAATTACAACATTCAACATAATGAATAAATATACATAATATCACCTAGCCTCATAAACTTTCTTTACATTCTCATTTTCTACCTTCTTCTTTACTCACTTACCTTCTTTCTTACCTGACCTTTCACTATTCATAAATATAATCTACCTCCCCTCTTTGCTGATAATTCACTGTAATTTAACATGTACAATGACCCGTTGAACCACTCGAATACTAAGGATACTAGGGTCGTTCACGTCTATCAATATCTCGCTAATGCCATGTCTTGACATGGACTTACATGAATTATTCCTGTCTCCAATGCCATATATATATATCTAATATGGGCTTACATGGCTCATTCCTGTCTCCAAAGCCATATATCTGATATGGACTTACATGGCTCATTTCTGTCCTGTCCTGTCCTGTCAACCCTAATATCCTAACATTCCTAAGGTTCAAACGGGGCTTCCTAATGCTTTTTCTCTGTCACTTTGCCTTTAATTCGACTTTAAATATTCTCAAAAAAATAAATATATAAATGCTGGAAATTGAAAATAATAATGTAAAATAAAAGAATATTGCATTTATTTACTATAAACTTACCTCGATACAAAATGTGACTAAACTTTACAATTTAGTCCTTTACTTTTTCTTTTCCCCGATCTACTCCCAAATTTCTTTCTTCTTGATCTATAATAGCAAATTTAACTTATTTAATATTCACATTTATCAAAACAGTCCTTTACTCAAACTTTGCAAAGATTACATTTTTGCCCCTAAACTTTTGCATATTTACACTTTTTCCCCTAGTCTCGGGAATTAAACTTTATCCCTTATTATTATGTTTTATGACATGATGATCATTTTTCCCTTCTATGGCAGCATCAAATTCACACTCTAACATGCACTTATGACTATTAGGTATTTTTACCGATTAAGCCCTTTTACTCGTTTTTACCTAAAACCGAGTAGCACAAGTTGTCTAACATAATCTAAGACCTCATATTCTATCATAAAACATCAAAATAAACACGTTTCACCTATGGGTATTTTTCCAAATATGAACCCTAACTTAAATTATTGCTAGCATAAGCTTTATCGAACTACCGGGACTCCGAAAATGTAAAGAACATTAAAAACGGGGCTTGGAATCACTTACTATGGAGCTTGAAAATTGAAGAAACCCTAGCTATGGAGAGAGCAAAAATTCAGCAGCAACTAAAGAAGATGATAACAAATTTTGTGTTATTTTTCCCTTTTTAATTCATTTAATATCCAAATGACCAAATTGCCCCTCCTTACTAAACTTTAAAAAAATTCCTTCCATGTCCAAATTTTTGTCCATGAACTTAAAATTGGTCAAATTTTTATTTAAACCCTCCTAATTAATATTCCAAAGCAATTTCATACTAAAAACTTCTAGAATGCAAGTTTTGCAAATTATTGATTTAGTCCCTAACCTCAACTTAAGCACTTTATGCATAGAATTTCATCACGAAATTTTCACACAATCATGAAATCATATCATGAACTTCAAAATAATAATAAAATAAATTTTTCTACCTCAGATTTGTGGTTTCGCAACCACTGTTCCGTTTAGGCCCTATTTCGGGATGTTACAACTAACAATGAAAGAAATACAATTGTGATGATCTTCCTCTGAATCAAATCCATTGGATGAATCCTCATCACTCCAAGTTACATAAAATGACTTCTTCTTCTTTTTCAGAGTGTTAGCACACTTAGATTTGATATGACAATAACCTTTCCACTCATAACATTGCATATTCCTCTTTTTTTCTTGTCCTTCCAAGTTCCTCATTGATGACAATTACATTTGACTTGATCCTGGGAATATTATCATTGACTTCAAAATTTTTGACTCTCCTTGCCTATTTCCTAAAAACCGTACTAAAATTCTTTGTTAGCAAGACAATCTACTCCTGAAGATCTTCAATAGTAGCTTTCTGGGAGTTGTCACTTCCTTATTTACGTGAGGAGCAATATTTTTTTCTCCTTTTGTTCTGTTTAATTTAGCCTCATAAAATTTCATCTCAAAGGTCTGTAAGGATCCAATGAGTTTATTAGTAGTCAACCTTTCAAGATCCTCTACCTCTTCAATGGTTATGATATTGATAGAAAACCTCTCTAGAAAATACTTAACATTTTTTTAATTGGCTTGGTATTTGAATATTCTTCTTCTAAAGCAAAAGCTTGGTTTGAAAAATCATGAAACTTTGCATAAAACTCTCGAATAGTATCTGGTTCATACATTCATAGGTTTTCAAACCTTAAAGTCAGCATTTACATATTTTATTGTTTGACAGTACATGTTTTTCATTAGTAGTCTCTAAGATATTCCAAGCATTCTTAGCAATAGTGCATTTAACAATCCTTCTAACTCACGCAGGTCAACTCCATAAAATATGACATACAAGGCTTTGGAGTTTGCATTGGCCAATTTTTATTCTTCAATGGTCCTTCAAACTTCGAAGTTAACAACTCTTCCGTATTTAGTATCCATTTTAGATGGCTTTCATCTAGTCAGCATAACTTTTCATGTTTTCTCATCAATGGACTTAATGTATACCATTATGAGTACTTTCTATTATGCATAATTGCCAACCTCTACCATAGAGGGTCTTGAAGTAAATGAACCTTTCTTAACTTGAATATAGCAACACCAGAGATTTTCACTAATTATATTAAGTGGTTAGCTCTGATAGCAATTGAAATTGTAAAATAGTTGTTGAGATATAAGTTATGTGCTTGGAAGGAGTGGTTAAGGGAGTGGGCACTCCAAGTACTTGTGAAATAGAAAACAAATAGGGGACATAAGGTTTGTTTATGTAGTTCAATTTCCCTATGCTTGTGGAGCCTAGATTAGCGAGAAATATTCGATATCTTCAACACTTACAATAAGTGATCCTAATCTATCACACGCCTGAGATAATTTCCTTAGCTTTGCACCTTGAAGATTGATACTCTCACCACTAAATTCACCCATATGAATTCAATAAGTAAAACACAACACAAAAGATTTTACTATCAATATGCACTTACAAAATAAAGTTCCTTACAAGAACAAATTAAGTGCTTAATTTTTTGTACAATAACCAATACATGTCTCTTAATTATATAGAATATTCTGAGACTTACTAATATCAGAATATGTATATTAATCCCTATAAAACAACCAAAATATAAGCTTAATGTAATATAATGATAAAGAACAAGATAAACATGGACTCTTGATAGCTAAAAATATAATATCCAATCCAATATCCACGATCCAAGGGATTAGATAGGGGTAACTCGATTTAATCTGGTCCGCTAAATATGTTTCCCCAAGTGGTATGATCTTCATTGATGGCTCCATACCATCCAACATAATCAACATATCCCATAAACATGGTTTAATAAATTTCCAACAACATAAATATGAAAATTGTGTTAAACAACTTTAGGGTCTTGTGCACTCCCTAGAGAACTCAATCACCCTTTCCATATTTTTCAGAATATCTATTTTCAATTTGGGTATCAATTTATCTTTCAATTGATCCAGAATATTCAGAACAAACATAGGTTTTAAACACCAAAATTTGTGAGTAAGCTAATACTTAAAATCAATACTTGAGGGGTTGATTCTTTTTTCAAAATCAATGCTCAATGACTTATATTAACATGTGTTATTAGAGTTGATTTTTTATTGCTAATTAATCTTAAAGTCAAATTTTGATTGCTATTAAAGCTAGTTTTCCTAGGTTGACGACTGATTCTCTTACCCCCTTGCAACTTTGTTTTCCTAGCATGATATTGAAAATAACATTTTACTGATAGTGTTGAAGGTATACGATTCATTAATAACCTTGTACCTTATAATTTATCTATTTTAGAATATATATCTAACATGATTAAAATTCTAAATATAAAATGAAAATCTGGAAAAATAAAAAAATAATTTATTAGGAATAAAATTGATGAATAACAAGTGAAAGAAGAGAAGAAGAAAGAACCCAAAATGAGAGATGAGAGTACTAAACTCTTAAGACGTAATTTTAAGTAAGCAAGATAATTTTGTTTGCATAATAAAAAATAGTTCTAGAAATAAAACCCTAAAATGAACAATGAAGGAAAAGTTGAGAAATCACATAATTAGATTCAAGAACTCAAATGATAATGAGAGTAAAAGAAAAATATCTAAAAATATAATAATGATATCTTTTTAAATTTGGTTATTTTATGAAGGACACACTAGGAACAATGTAAAGCAAAATCACACATAAAAACTACTCAAAGGAGGTAACTTTTTTTTCTTGAGTTAGTACAAAAAAGTTATGTGACTTAAAATTTATTATTTGATGTGTTAAATTTTTTAACCAAACAATTGATTATTTTAGATGAATGTATTAAGAGGAATATTAATTGTAAAACCCGTTTTTCAGTGTTATAAAAAATAGTGGTTCTGGGACCATAATTCAAACAAGAAACTCCATAGATATATTTAATTAATATTTATGAGTTAAATATAGCGTAGTATTGAATCATGATTTAATATATTTTATTAATTGGTTAGTTAGTCAAGGTACAAGTGGTGTGTACCAAAAGTCAGGTGGTTTTGGAAAATGAGATTTTGGGACCTCGTTTCTATAAACCGGGCTCGAAAATATTTAATAAAAATATTTTCGGAGCTGTTATATAGGTGAATTGAAGTTTGGTATTGAAGTTTGGTCCAAACATTTTAGTGATTTGATAGTTAATTGAGGAAAAAAAGACTAAATTGTAAAAGTTCATCATTATGGATTTTATAAGCTAAATGGATTAAATGTTATTTTTGTAAGTGTTAATAAGGCAATTTACTACATTTAAAAGATAGTGGTGGTTGGTGTAAGATTTTAAAGTAAAATATGTAAGTATAATATTAAAATTTTATATTAAAGTAAAATAAAAACAAAATAAGTCATCATCTTCCACCATTTTTCTTTCACCACTGATTGTTTGCAATTTTTAAGGGAACAAAAAGCTCCAAACTATCATGAACATTCTATCCATGGTAAGCCCTCCGAAGCCTGTTTTTAGTAATTTTATGTTCTTAAGATAATTGCAATTAGGTTTATTTAACTCGTATCTCTATTTTCAATATTTTTAATGGTTTCTAAAGTTTCCATTGATATTAATTGAAATTTTTGAATGGTTATGGTAGATTTTGAAGCTTAGACATGAAATGGGATTAATTTGTTAAGTAAATTTTGTTAAATTTTCATATAGGGACTAAAATGAAAAGTAGATGAAATTGTCATGAGATTTCTCTAAATTTAGGTTTTATACTATTGTAGAAGGACATAACTGAAATCAAAATGATAAACGGAGTTTAATTGTGAAAGTTATAGTAGTTTTGGTTTTAGGGATTAAATTGAATAAAATGTAAAAATTTAGGGGCATCCAAATAATAAAATTAAACTGATATATTTTTTTATAATGGGATGATATAAGACGTTTGGAATTGATAAATTGAATTGAATTATTAAATAAATCAGCAATTGGACCAGATTGAAGATAATTGGGGAAATGGAAAAAATTGCTGTGTAACGCACTCAACTCGATCTAATTCGTCGGATCCAGATCTTAGGCATTACATCTCTAATACAAACTTACAATTAAACTATTCATAAAAATCTATAACATTTACAACTTATTTAAGATGATTTTTAAATAAAAATTACAAATTAGTATACAATAGGCAACTACAATCATTGTACGAAGGATTTCAGTTATCAGGACTTATGGACGAATCTCTTAACTTGATTACATTATTTCTATTTATTACAGTAGACTCTACCATGTTTGCCTTTGTATGCATAATAGCCCACTTCGCCACTCCCCTAGCATCGTCCCTCCCAGTGCAGACCCTAATCAACTTACCTATGACATAAAACACTAAGGTAAATTCATGAGAACTTAGTGAGATGAACTCCATTTACATGTATCGTTTCAACATAATGCATCTGGTAATTTCATTATCTTCTCATTTTTATTCATTCTTCAACTTAACTTTGGCGAGTACCTTCCTTCTTCAAACCATAGACGACATACCTTGCTTTGTGACCATTCCGAACCCTTAGCATCTTCAGTATATTAGTTATGTTCTTCACCTAGCCTTTTCATGATTTCCTTAACTGTTCCCATTTTGGATCCCATACCTACAAAACACTATTGATCGAGTTAGTCTTATAGTCTACTTCGTTCACACTATGAATTCGTCACAATTCCTGGCGCATTCCATTTTCTCTGCACATATTTTAAGACTATGCAGGATACGCCTATAACACCCGAAACCCGACCTAGATTTTATGGCCGAATCTGGCGATGTCACATTGAAGTGTTTTTCGTAAAGTGTGATATCGATGAAAACCCTTTTTCTATTTAACCTCTTTGTGTGATCTTAATAATGATTCTAAGACGTGTCGTTCATTTTCAAAATGAGAGTCATTGTCAAAAAGCTTAAAACGTTATTAATTTTTAAAACGTCATTTATTGCGGAAGCTCTTAAAATAGGTTGCGTATTCGTGGTATCATTGATAAAACATTTATCTTATTGAAAATCTGCATCTTTTCCTACTGCTATTAGTTATACCAAAACAAATAAAAATCCTAAATTAAAAATAAAAATCCAAAGAGGCCATTATTACAGTAAATTACCCCAACAATTAAATCAAAATCATAAAATACTATTTAAAATTAGATAGGTCGTGTGGCCAACACTGAGTCCTATGTTGCACCAATCTGCCTATGTCTAGGGATTACCTGTCTTTGTTAAAAGCAGGGGTGAGTTCTGAAAACTCGATGTGTAATCCCATATAAGCAAACAGTTAGAAAGCAAGCACGATGCAGGCCTAAGCCCTTTTTAATGCTGATGACAATATCAGTTCGGGCTTTAGCCCATCTTAATATAGAAACAGTCATGTGTTTGGGCCTTGGCCCATTACAGTAACAATAATCAGTGCAGTAATAGTTTAGACAGTATACAAGTCTTACCCATCCAGCCTTTACACTCCATCTCCGTCCAACCTTATACTCCATGTTCCATCCCTACACTCCAGAAAGTACCGAATGCGACACTATACAGTAATATGCAGTTGAATTGCCAGTAATATAGGTTCGAAGCCTTTCAGTACACTTCTTCCGATCAATATAGAACCCATCCCTATGCAATGCATCATACAATCATGTCATGTCATATCATATTATTATACATGTTCTCAATACAGTTAAAAATAGCATGCTAAAATATAGTTATACATGAACATATATATATACATCACATAGGGGCATAATAGTCATTCCGTCAATTAGGGGTCTAGGTAAGCTTACCGACCTAACAGTAGGTCCATAGTCATCTCGGGTGACCTGTGCAACCTTAGCAGTCAAACAGTGAAAATGGGCACACGGCCCATGTTGTAGGCCTATGTTGGCCTACACGGCCCAAAATGGCCTTGGTCGTGTGGATCACACGACTTGGCCCAATATTTCCACTTGTCAGTGTGGTTCACCCATGTGGGGCCCATGTATCCGTAGAGCCTACACGGCCCAATTCGGCCTAGCCCATGAAATCCCATATGGCCAGCTTCGTCAATCACACGCCCATGTTTAGTCACACGGACCATCACACGAGTGAGCGCATGCCCGTGTGGCATCGTCTTTCACTTACTCCGGCATTTGTCGATTTCTATAGTCGAGGTTGTGTTTACACACCTTGTTTGTTTCCAACACAAAAGCGCACCCAAAACTACCAACACTTGTAGTCGACAAACAACCCCACAATCAATCCTATATCCCAGTTAATTCTGAACCATGACACACATTTAATTGCATATCAATCGAATTAAAACAACCCCTCTTCAAAACACTTGACCAAAATATCGACAGCTACTTGCCCTACTTGAACAACCGAGGCCTTACACACAAAAATCATTTATAAAGAGTGATCACTAGCTCTTTAATTATTAACTGCATTCCAGTCGAAACCCCTATTAACAGTTATTCACATAAATGGTTTGAACAAAAATGAATCACACACTTACCGAAAGCGTAGAACATCAAACAAGAAAGGGACAATTGAGAAATAAAACCAAAGAAGAAAAGGGGTCAAAGCCTCAACAATTCAGCAAAGGGAAGAAATACGAAGAATGGAAGCCACGAAAACAAAAAGGGAGGCACAAAGAGGGAAGTAGAAGAAAAGAATCGATGAGAGAGGAGAAGGGAACGCCTGTAGTGGAAAGGGGCAAAGCTGAAGGGCACAAAAGAATTATAGTAAAACACACCTAGCAATAATTGGTCAGGAAAAGAGTAAAAAAATGAATAGTAGCCTTCGAAAGCAGAGAAAACTAGCGTCAAAAGCAGAGAAAACTAGCGTCAAAATCTTCAGAAAAGTGATAGGAGTCAAATTTTTTGAAAAGAGATAACAAAATAAAATAAAATCCCTCAAAAACCTCTTAAAAACCATCTACTACACCCCCACACTCCTCAAATACTCAGAATTTTGGTCAAACTACAACTCTTCTATGGCCAAGTAGTAAAAATAAATCCCCTTTGATCACACAGAGATTCGAAATCCAGACTTCCACCCCTTTAACACTCCACTTAACCACTAGACCAGCAGGCCCATTCTGTCATATCTTTAACAAGATTTATTTATAAATATAATAACTAAAGCTAAGGGTTTATTCATTAAAAAGCTAAAATTTCCCAAGCCAAGGCTTGAACTTAGAACTACTCCAACACTTCCCAGAACCCTTAACCACTGAAGCAGACATGCATTTGTGTAACAACAACATATAAAAAATAATTATAACAGATTTTGTGGTGTTACAACTCTATCCCCCTTAAATAAAATTTTGGCCTCAAAATTTTACCTGATCAGAACAAATGAGGATATTGCTGTCGCATTGCACCCTCGGGCTCTTAAGTGGCCTCCTCAGAACTATGATTATGCCAAAGAAATTTAACCAGTGGGATGGACTTTCTTCTCAAAACTTTAACATTGTGGTCCAGTATCTGGACTGGCTCCTCCTCAAAATTTAGATCTGGCCTAACCTCGATCTCCTTAACAGAAACAACATGCGTGGGATCAGAACGGTAGTGCCTCAACATCGACACATGAAAAGCATCGTGAATCCACTCCAATTCTGTAGGTAGCTCTAACTGATAGGCAACTGGCTCCACTCATCTTAGTATACGATAAGGCCCAATAAATGTAGGGCTCAGCTTACCCTTACGACCAAATCTTAACATCTTCTTCCATGGTGAGACCTTAAGAAACTCAAAGTCCCTCACAGAATACTCTATCTCTCGGTGCTTTAGATTTGTATATGAATTTTGTCTATCAAATGCCTCTTTTAGTCAATCTCTAATCAACTTGACCTTATCCTCGGTATCAAAAACCAGTTTAGGACCCAGAACACGACACTCATCCAACTCAGTCCAACACAAAGGAGTGCGAAACCTACGCCTATATAATGCCTCGTAGGGTGCCATCTGTATGCTAGACTGGTAACTGTTGTTGTAAGAAAACTCTGCTAGCGGCAAGTAATCTGCCCAACTGCCTCAGAAATCAATCACACAACTCCTTAACATGTCCTCTAGTGTAACGCCTAGAATTTTAGGCCTAGAAGTATTAGGTTATGAGCATGGGAACAATTACGAGGATGCACATTAATGTTTAGTTGTGCAAGAAAGTGACACAAGTGTGTATCTACTTCAGTGGTTAAGTGTTCTAGGAAGTGTCTGAGAAGTCTGGGGTTCAAGCTTTGGCTTGTGCAAAAGTTTTGTTTTAAATGGATAAACCCTTGGCTATAGAGAGTAGGCTTTTAAATAAAAGTGGGTGTTTTATGTCAGAATGAGCCTGCTGGTTTAAGGGATAGGTGGCGTGTCATTGTTACTAGGGTCTTGAGTTCGAGTCCTGCTTTTTGTAGGGGAGTGTTTTATTTTGCTGCACTTGTCGTGTGGGTAGTAGAGGTTGACTGAAACACTGTTGAGTTGAGTAGAGTTTGAATTTGGTGGTTGAGGAGATCATAATGGAGAAATTTTAGGAGGAAAATATGGGATTTGGAAGGATGGAAGATTTAGTGCAGAATTGGTATTCGGACCACTCAGAATTTGGCCTTGTGGGATTACTCTCAATTTTGGCTACTGTGAGTATTTGGGGTTTTTTTTTCTTTAGAGGCCAAATTGTGCTTGGAAATTTTGGCACTATGTTATTTCGGGTTTGCGTTTTGTACTTTTACCCTTTTCTCCTTGGATGAATGCTCTCCTTTCTCCTCTCTCATTTCTTTTAGGTTTAACAACTTTCCTCTTTTACATCTTTTGTTTTGGCCGATTCCCTTCTCTACTCCCATTTCTTTCCCTCCTAATTCTTTCCCTTTTTAACCCTGTTACCTTGGCTGATTACTTCATCCCTTCTTTTCTATTTTTATTTTTGGTTGTGGCAAGTGTTCTTTGATCGGTTGGGTTCGGGCGCACGATTCTTCTCTCCTACTCTCTCAATTGTTTTTTCGTTGGCCAAATATTGGTAGGTAAGCCTCTACCTTCTTTTCCCCCTTTCGGCTTTTCACTTTGCTGAGCACCATCTCTTTACTTTTTCTTTTCTTGCTGATTACCCCTCTGTTTACCTTTCAAATCTATCCTCAGTCTTCGTTCTTTGTACGCTACATCACTGATCTACAATCTGCTCTGTTGTTGTTGGTAAGTGGTTTAGAGTTTGTTTTAAAGAATCATAGGTTACTATATGAAGATGGTGTTGGGCGGTAAGTGTGGTGCAGTTGAGATTGTATTATAATTCATGTATGGGTTTAATAAAAGGTTGTGACTTTTGTGTAGGTGGTGATCGAGGTTGATTGGCATGTCTCCTAAAAACCAAGGGTGCAATTATGATTAATTTTTGGTAAGGAGATTATGATTGATTTGGAACTCTGTTAGATCCTATTTGAAACATGAGTTAAGTAACTGATTAGATGTCATTTTGGTTTAGTTTAGGTATAAGAGTATTCGAAGTGCGGATTACCTTCAAATCGTATCAGGTCTGTAAACACTGCCCTAATTGTAAATCGAAAAAAGTCAGAATAAGTGACCGACGACACTACACGGGTGGGCGCTCGCACGTGTGGTAGTTCGTATGCCTAGGCATAGGCATATGATCCTTGAGGCAGACCATGAGCTATATCATGGGTCGAGGCTGTATGAGGCCACTTGGAGCAAAATTAGGCCGTGTGGGCCCCATGACCATGTGGGCCCCATGGTATGTGGGGCCCACACGGGTAAACTACATGGGTGAGTAAAAATTATTGGGCCATTTCTGGGCTATGTGGGCCACACGGGGGTGTGGACCCACATGGGCCACAATATGGGTCGTAGGCCCATTTTCACTGTTTGACTATTAAGGTTGCACGGGTCGCCTGAGACGACTATGGACCTACTGTTGGGTCGGTAAGTGAACCTGGACCCCTAATCGATAAATTGACTTCTATGCCCTTATGTGCTAAAATGACTGTTATGCCCCTATGAGGTGTATGATTATATTTGAGCATGGCACTTTACATATATTGAATACACGTATGATATTATGACACAACATGATATGTTACATGGGGACTAGTTTTATTATGATTGGAGGAAGTGTACTGTACTGGCAGCTCTGCTGCAACTACTGTTTAGTACCGCAACCGGTACTGCTTGGTGTGTAAGGATGGGTGGGTTGATTTTATCCCCACATGGAGTGTAGTGTTGGACGAAGATAGAGTGTAGAGGTTGGTTGGGTAGGATCTATTGATTGCATATCTGTACTATACTGTCACTGAGATGGGCTCAGGCTCACATTGATACTGATACTGTAATGGGCTAAGGCCCTAACTGAAACTGAACTGCTATTGAATTGGGCTTAGGACCAGACTGTATATGCTCACTGTTTGGTGTTGATATGGGATTACACACTGAGTTTCCATAACTCAGCCATCTGTTTATCTATACAGGTAATCCCCAGGCTTAGGTGGGTCGGTGCTGTGAGGGACTCAAACGTGGCCATACAACCACACGGACTTTCTCATTGGGTTTTAAATTATAAGTAGTTTTATTTTTGGGTATTTTTAATGTAATAAGGCCTCTTTGGAATTTATTTTTAATTTAAGATTTCAATTTGGTTTGGTTATAATTGCTTGTATTAGGAACTTGAGTTTTAAAAAGAAACAATGTTTTTACAAAGTAAACGCAAGTACACAACTATTTTAAAAATCTTCCGCTATAAAATGATATTTCGAAATTAATAACATTTTTAAAGTGAATACTTTTTGGATAGTGACGCAAGTTTTGAAATGAACGACATATCTCCGAATCACCAATAGGAACACACAAAGAGGTTAAATATATTAAGGGTTTTCATTGATATAACCCTCTACGAAAAACCCTTGAATGTGACATCGCCAGATTCAGCCATAATGTCTAGGCTGGATTTTGGGTGTTATATTTAGTGGTATCAGAGCTAAGTTGTAAAAATTAGCTATAGATTTGGATTTATTCTAAAAACTTGAAATTTTTAAATAGAACTGTTGCAAATAATTTGAGGTATTATTGAAATGTTTTAATGAAGGTGTGGTACACCGAGTCTTCGGCGCCTATTCTGTAAGTCTTTTGAAACTGTTGTGTGTTTATTATGAAATCCTGAGACTACATTAGGTAGTAGACTGTACTAAAATACTCTATTTAGGGTAAACTGTAGTAAGACTGTGATCTACGGAAACAAACCCTAAATTACTGATACTATTTTCCATAAAATATGTAACACCCTAACCCATATCCAGCACCAGATTAGGGTTATGAGGCATTACAAGACACATCGAAACATTTCGTAATCCCTTTACAATAAAAAGTCAAACATCGTCATATTATGATCAAACATAAACATTGAGTCCCTTTCTTAGGTCAATGAGACCATAAACATACATTAGTAAGAGGTCAGGACTAAACCGAACACATTCATAAATTTCATCACATAGAAAATTTTTCCATTTTGTTGAGGTCACACGCCCGTGTAACCAGGCCGTTTGTTTCATACGGGCACCAGACACACTCCTGAAACCCAACCGTGCTAAAAAAAGAGCTTATATACTGTATTTTCCCCATGGTCAATAGCCACACCCATGTGCTATGGCCGTGTGGTTCTTAGCTAGCTACTGATGTAAACCAACGGCCAACAGACACGCCCGTGTTCTATGGCCGTGTGGTACAATGCAGGCTTAGTTTAAGCCAAATTACCATTCCTTTTTGGGTCAACCTACAAGCATGCAAACAAGCATATATGTACAATCCAATCAACCAATTTTTCATGCTAAAACACATATCATTCATACCATAATGTTATCAACCATTTACATACTTATAAACCTTACCTATTTATAATGAACATAATGTAAGATTATATCAAATCATCATATAATATCATTCCATGAATTCACCACACTTACCATTTTCTTTATCCAACTAATCATACTACAATTTCAAATTAGCATCACATATCACAAACCATTATCAACTAAGAGTTTAAACACAAATTAGCCAATTCACATGGCTAAATATATACATCACAGAACATACTTCCACAACTACTAGCCTATACATGCCATACTTTAAAATATGTATACATTTTCAAAAATACCAAAATAAAGTTTGATAGTGTGCTGATGATCCTAGATGATCCCCGAGCTTGCAGTAGCTTTGATATCTACAAAACAATTCAAACACACATACACAGTAAGCTTTCAAAACTCAAATCATCAACATTATATGAAACATATGAGTATTTGCACAATGTCAATCCATAAGATCATATCAACTCAATCAAATTCACATACATAATATCATCTACCACTTAGGTATCATACATACCTGGACCTTCTCGTACTTATTCACTTTTTCTACTTACCTCTTGTTGAAGGTTATAAGACTTTCCATAGCTTATTCGTATTTTAAACATATGCACACATAGTGCTATAAGGTTAGCCCAAGCTAGAATATTTTCGAACACTTAGTGCCATCTCAAATAACTGAGACTAAGTCGGTATAGCATACTTAGTGCCTCAAGTACCCGAAGCTAGTTTAAATTGCACACTTAGTGCCAAAATTAATTTAAATCGTACAGTTAGTGCCTAAGCTTCTGATTCAACATCATATACATTCAGCTCAATTATTTAAACATCTATGTATAATCAAAAAAGAAAGATGTACTTATAATGCCATATTCTACGTACGAACTTACCTCGTACTTGAAGTTGTCGACTTGAACGTTTATTCTACCATCTTCGACTTCCCTCGGTCTAAATCCAAATTCTTTTTTTCTTGATCTAAATGTATTCAAAATTAACCCTTTTATTGACCAAATCATTTAAAACAATCCATATATACACAATTAGGGCATTTTCCAAACTAGCCCTCACATTTTCACATTTTGACACTTTAGTCCTTATTTCACAAAATCACAAAATACACAGAATTTCTTTGCACACATGCCTAGAAAAATATTCATAGTGTTCATATAAGCCCTTAGATTTCATTTATTTCACATTTTAGTCCCTCAAAATAACATTTTTTACAAATTAGCCCAATTTACTCAATTTCATCAAAAATTCAAAGACAACATATGTCAACCCAAAACATACCTTTCATAATTCATCAACTAACATCACAAAGCTCATAGTTTCATCAATGGCATAACTCAAAATCATCAACAAAATCAAAAATTAAGACATGGGCTTTATAGTACACTAAGCAATGATCACAAAAACATAAAAATTATGAAAAATCGATCAAAATTTATACCTCAATAGAGCTTTAACCTTGCCGAACCCTTAAGGCTTCTTTTTCTTTTATTTTTTTGGTATTTTCAGCAAGAACAAGGATGATAATGGCTTTGTTTCATGTTTTATTTTATTTTAATTACTTAAATATACATTTTCCCAAATTACCCTTGCATCAAAACATTAATATGCCATCCACTAATGTCCACTATTGTCATTTAATCATAACTTTGGTCAAATAACTACCTAAGGACCTCACAATTATAAAGCCAAGTCAATTAAGCACTTTTAACATCTAGCACACAACTTTTACCTTTTTCGCGATTGGGTCCTTTTTGCAAATTAAGCACACAAGCAGTTAAATTTTTACACAAGATTTTTGCACATGTCAATTTACTTATAATAGACACGGAAAATAATATTAAATTATTTCTATAACTCGAATTTGTGGTCCCAAAACCACTATTTCGACTAGAGTCAAAACTGGACTGTTACAATTCTCCCCCCTTAGGGATTTTCGTCCCAGAAAATCTTACCATTAAACAGATCTGGATATTGTTGTCTCATAACATCATTAAGCTCCCAAGTGGCCTTTTCAACACCATGTCGATGCCACATCACTTTAACTAACAAAATTTGCTTATTTCGTAACTCTTTAACCTCTCGCTTTAAGATTCGGATCGACTTTTCTTCGTAAGTCATATCAGACTGAATTTCAATCTCAACTGAAGGACTTACATGTGAAAGATCAGATCTGTAATGTCGAAGCATTGATACATGAAATACATTGTGAATCTTTTCTAACTCTGGTGGTAACAAAAATTTATATACTACCGGCCCAATACGCTCGATAATCTCATACGGCCCGATAACCCTTAGACTCAATTTTTCTTTTCTACCAAACCGAAGCACTTTCTTCCACGGAGACACTTTCAAAAATACTTTATCGCCAATCTCAAATTCAATGTCTTTTCTTTTCAGATCTTCATAAGATTTCTGACGATCAGAAGCTACTTTCAAACTATCTCGGATTACTTTCACTTTCTATTCGGTTTCTTTTATCAAATCAACCCCGTGAATCTTACTTTCACTGAGCTCTGTCCAATACAAAGGTGTACTACATTTGCAACCATATAAAGCTTCATATGGTGCCATTTTGATGCTTGATTAAAAACTGTTATTATAAGCAAATTCAATCAAAGTTAAGTATTGTTCCCGTGTACCTTCAAACTCAAGAATACAACATCTTAACATATCCTCGAGTATCTGAATAATCCGCTCAGGTTGACCGTTTGTTTGCGGATGAAAAACAATGCTAAAGTGCAATTTAGTACCTAAAGCATTTTGCAACTTCTTTCAAAATCATGACGTGAATCTCGAATCTCTGTCTGAAACTATAGACAATGGTACACCATGCAATCTCACTATTTCAGAAATGTATTGTAACACCCTGTACCCGAGACCATTGCCGGAGTCGGACACGAGGGGTTAACGGGCTTAATCCACTTACTTGCACAGTTCATTTTAAAAATTTCTAGACAGCCGGCTAACTGTGTCACTGTCACCTTAAAAATCATATCTTGGGTTCCACAACTCGAAAATCAGTTTCGTGATTTTTCCCTGAAACTAGACTCATGTATGCATCTACAAATTTTTTTCTAGAATTTTTTATCAGGCCAATTAGTACATTTTATTAGTTAAAGTCCCCCATGTTACAGGGATCGACTACACTGACCTTTGCGCATTACGACTTGGATATCTCCCTATACAGGGCTTCAATACTGAAGCCGTTTGTTTCTACAGAAACTAGACTCGAAAAGGAATCTGTACATATATGGCATGGCTTCTAATTATCTCTGGTCAATGTATAATGAATTTCTGAAGTCGGAACAGGGACTCCAGAAACCGTTCTGGCCCTGTCTCACAAAAACTTAAATATCTCTTAACATACTGTTCATATGATCGTTTTGTTATTTTCCTATGAAAATTGACTCAACAAGGTTCGTTTACATAATTTATTCACTATTTAATTCCATTCCTACTATTTTAAGTGATTTTTCATATCCACGTCACTGCAGCTGTCAGCATCTGTCTTTAAGGTAGGCTTTACCTATTTCATAGTTTCCATGATTCAACTAGCCCTTTAACATAAATAGCACAAAATATGATCATGATTAACCATCCCAATGGCTAATCGTTTCCAAACATTTCCATACCTCTTAATGAACAACATACAATGATTATAATACCATGCCCAAAATATACTTAAGCCATTTTCGCATGGCTATCCAAACTTACATGTAACCGAAAGGTACATGACCTACAACAAAAGGGTAGTCCTATACATGCCATTTCAAAGTTCAACCAAAAATATACCAAAAGGAGCTTTGATAGTGTGGGCGACTTGACTTCAAAAATCCGAGTCGATAGTGAAGAACCAAAATCTATAAAACAGAGAATCAAAGAAGCGGAGTAAGCATTTAATGCTTAGTAAGTTTGAGTCATGAATTTAGACACAACCAAAGTATAGTATTTATGTAGCTAAGCAGATAATTTCATATGCACAATTTCTCAATATCATACTTACTTCACATTACCAACCCTTATATTCATACACAAAGATCAACTTAGCCAAAGGCGGTAGCTCATTTATCAACCGGCGAATACTTATTTGTAAGGGCTCAACTAATTCAAAGCACATACGAAACATACCTCATTGTTGGGATTTCAAGCGTATTAACTGAAATTTTTACAGCAAGTTCATTCATTCCCGAATCACGTACCTTGAGCTTAACCGGATATAGCTACTCGTTCAAATGCCTTGGGACATAGCCGGTTATAGTAACTCGCACAAATGCCTTCGGCTTAGCGATTTAGTGACTCGCACCAATGCCTTGGGCTTAGCTTCGAATTAGTAACTTCGCACAAATGCCTTTGGATCTTAGTCCGGATATAATCACTTAGCACAAAGCCTTCGGGACTTAGCCGGACATCATTGAATAACCAAGCACAATTATCAACAAATCATGACACATTCAGTATTTCATTTTCATTAGCAAAACTCAAACACAAGACACTTATCACACTTGCAATTTCGGCTCAATAGCCACACACAAAGAGCATGATTTTGATTTGCTTAAAACATGATCTAATCAAATCATAATCCAAGTTCCATTACTCGAAAACTTACCTCGGATGTTGTCGAAGCGGCTTCAATGACTATTCGATCACTTTTTCCTTTCCCTTATCCAAGCTGTGGTCCCCTAAGCTCTTGAGCTAATTCAAACAAATTTAACTTATTAAAGTCTCATTTTGCTAGCTTATGGCGAATATGACAAGGAGTTTGATAGGTCATATGGCCACCTTTTAGCTCAAATACACAATGATCATACACATGTTTAATCACATCAAGCAATTTAATACAATTCATTCGAACATCAAAGAGAAGCTCAAGGTACTTAGCCCATATATACATTAGACATTAGAGTCACATATGTACGAAATCACGAATCGAATTCAACATACTAGCTAATATTTCCCTTAGCGAATTTTCTAAGTCAAGCTAAAGCCATCAATAGGCTACCAATGGCCGAACATACCCATCAACTCATGTACTCATTCATGTGGCGAACATACACATCTATGCTAAGGCCGATTGCAACACTTAATACATTCTACAAGTATGGTCACTTGTATTGACTAAACACCATTTGTTTCAAGTTCAAAACTTGGCTAATACACATATATACACTATTAAAGCATCCTCTCCTATACACTAATTCAACACATGCATTACCCATAATATACAAAATTATATTCGGCCTTAGCACACAACTTGCTAGCCGATTCTTCTCCATCTAGCAACTAATGCACATACGAGCTCATTTGTTAGACTCTACTTCATCTAAAACAACCTTATTTCTCTTCTATTTCCTACCATGGCGAATGCATCACAACACCTTACCATTTCAATTTTGGTCATGGTTGAACAAGGAACTTAATGTCTCACTCAAGGATGCTAAAAAGGAGATTCAAGAGTTATCAATCCACCATCACATGCATCATTACAAGCTTCACTTTTAGCATGCAAATAACATCAACACAAATCCACCTTAGCCGAATATCATCTCCATGACATAGTAAAGATTTGAACCATGGGCTAGTTAGAACTCAAGCTAACAAAAAAAAACATGCATGAATCTCATGGCACAACATCAAACTTACCTTCACCTAGCTACAAGCATGGCCGAATCTCTTCAACATTTCCTCCCTTCTTTCTTTTGAATTTTCGGTCAAGAAAAACCAAAGAACACAACTTGTTTTTCTCTCTTCCTTAGAACATTCAGCCAAGAGCTATGAAGAAAGATGGACACTTTTTTTTCTTGTTTTCTTTCTTACACTCACGGTAATGGGGAGGGGGAGAAACAATCTCTCCATTCTCTTTTTTTTTCCATTTCTTTATTACTAACTTTAGTTTATTGTTTCCTCCCATGATGCACTAACACAACATGTCTATGACATGTTTTGCCCATCATCCTTTGTCCACCCTAATGTCATGGCCGGCCATTACTAGATGGGGGGGAATTTGACATGCAAGTCCTCCCTTTTGATTACATGCACTATTTGATCCTTGTAGATTAGCCTATCATATTTCAAAAGTGTCACACAAGTCCTATGTACTACATTCACATGTAATTAACTAAATCGAAGCTTAAAAATTTTTGCACATTCATATTCACATATTTTAGACCATAAATATCACATTCAAATAATTTGGTGACTCAGTGTAACGGTCCCGAAACCGCTTTCCGACTAGGGTCACTATAGGGCTGTCACAACTCTCCCCCACTTAAGAAATTTTCGTCCCCGAAAATCTTACCGGTAAATAGGTTTGGGTATCGCTCTTTCATAGAGTTCTCGGGTTCTCAAGTAGCTTCTTGCATCCCGTGTTTGAGCCATAACACTTTTACTAAAGGAACCTTTTTGTTTCGTAACTCTTTCACTTCACGAGCTAGGATACTAATCGGTTCTTCTTCATAACTCATTTCAGCTTGAATTTCGACCTCGGAGGGGTTTATTACGTGTGAAGGATCAGATCTGTAACGTCGAAGCATCGAAACATGAAAACGTTGTGGATCCTTTCGAGTTCGGGGTAAAAGCAACCTATATGCAATCGGGCCAACTCGTTCGGAGATCTCATACGGCCCAACGAATCTCAGACTCAATTTGGCCTTACGGCCAAATCTGAGTACCTTTTTCCAAGGCGACACCTTAAGAAACACTTTGTCTCCCACGATACTCAATATCTCTTCGTTTTAAATCCGCACGACTTACTCGACGATCGATGTTGTCTTCGACTTTCACAAATTATTCTTACTTTCGCTTCAAAGCATCTTTAATCAAATCCACTCGAAAATTTTACTTTCATCGAGCTCGGTCCAAAACAATGGCGTCACGGCATTTTTGACCGCATACAAAGCCTCGTAAGGTGCCATCTTAATACTTGATAGAAAACTATTGTTGTGGCGAATTCAATCAAAGGTAAATACCATTCCATGAACCACTAAACTCGAGGATGCAACATCTCAACATATCCTCAAGTATCTGAATTATCCGCTCGGATTGACCATCTGTTTGTGGATGAAAAGCGGTGCTAAAATGCACTTGGTACCCAAAGATTCTTGCAATTTCTTCCAAAATCGTGAGGTGAATCTCGGATCTCTATCCGACACGATAGAAATAGGTACCCGTGTAATCTCACAATCGAGAAACATACAATTCAGCTAATTTATCCATTGAAAAATCCGTGCGACGGGGATAAAGTGAGCCGACTTAGTCAATCTATCAAGAACGACCCAAATCGCATCTTTCTTACTTGCAAACACCTGGCGGCCGGATACAAAATCCATCGTTACTCGATCCCATTTCCATTCGGTATCATGATCGGTTGGAGCAAACTCGTAGGCACTTGATGTTCCGCCTTCACTTGCTGACATATTAAACACTTCGAAACAAAATCGAAAATGTCTCGTTTCATACCATGCCACCAAAATTGATGTCTTAGGTCGTGGTACATTTTTGTACTCCCCGGGTGAATTGACATTCGGCTACAATGAGCTTCGTTCGAATCATCGAAATGAGTTCGAATTTCTTGGAACACACAACCGATTTACGTACCTCAAACAATCGTCATCATCAATTTGAAACTCCGATTCCACATTGGAACACATTCAGCCCGTTTTGCAACCAACTCATCGTCGACTTTACGAGCTTCACGAATTTGATGAATCAATAATGGTTTGGCCTTTAATTCGCTACTAACACATTGTCGGGTAGAAACGGACAAGTGTACATTCATCGTCAGTAAAAGCAAGCGGTGATTTTCGACTTAAGGCATCCGCAACCACATTAGCCTTTTTCGGTGATAATCAATGACAAGCTCATAATCTTTTAACAACTCGAGCCAACGTCTTTGTCGCAAATTCAAGTCTCTTTGAGTCATCAAATATTTGAGACTTTTGTGATCCGAAAATACATGGCACTTCTCACCAAATAAGTAATGTCGCCATATTTTCAAGGCAAATACAATGGCAGCTAATTCGAGATCATGAGTCAGATAATTTTTCTCATGTGGCTTTAATTGTCTCGATGCATAGGCCACAACTCGACCTTCTTGCATCAATACGCAACCTAACCCAAGTAGGGAGGTGTCACTATAGATGACAAACTCTTTGCACGATTCGGTTGCACTAAAATTGAGCTTCAGTCAAATAAGTTTTCAGTTGATCAAAACTTTTCGACATTTTTCCGTCCATTCGAACTTAACATCTTTTGAAGTAACCGTCATGGGTGTGGCTATCATCGAGAAACCTTTACAAACCGTCGGTAAGTAAGCAAGTCCCAAAAACTCGAACCTCATAATATTTCTGGAGGCTTGAGTTAAGTATGGCTGAAATTTTGCGGGTCAACTCGAAGCTAACCTCGGTGACCCAAGAAGCTAACCTCTCTTAACCGAACTCACACTTCATGAACTTAGCATATAATTGCTTATCCGTAAAATTTGTAATACTAATCTCGGTGCTCGGCATGTTCGGTCTCATCTCTTGAATAGACCAAGATGTCATCAATGAACACAACTACGAACCGGTCCAAATCTCATCTCGAAGATTCGATTCATCAAATCCATAAATACCGCGAGGGCATTAGTGAGCCCAAAGCGGCATCACTAAGAACTCGTAGTGGCCAGTATCTCATTACGAAAGCGGTTTTGGGTATATCCGAATCTCGAATTATGAATCGGTAATACCCGATCTCAAATCTATCTTTGAAAACACCGAGGCTCCCTTTAGTTGATCAAACAAATCATCAATGCGCGGTAATGGATATTTATTCTTTATCGTCACTTTATTCGGTGACGATAGTCAATGCACATCCTCATGGTTCCGTCCTTCTTTTCACAAACAATCTTGGTGCACCCAAGGTGAGAAACTTGGTCGAGCGAAACCTCTATCCGTCAACTCTTGCAACCGAGCTTTCAATTCTTTTAACTCGGTTGGTGCCATACGATCACGAGCTATCGAAATTGGCGTAGTCCTGTGTACAAGCTCAATACCAAACTCTACTTCCGAACAGTGGTAAACCCGGTAATTCTTTGGGAAAAGCATCCGGGTATTCACAACCACCAGCACAGATTCGGGTTTCTTTTCCAATTCCTTGTCATCAAGTATATACGCAAGGTATGCTTCGCACCCCTTTCTTACATATTTCTGGGCCAACATTGCTGATATTACAGCTGGCAACCCCTTTAAGTCCGTAGACTCAACCCGGATTATCTCGTTATTTGCGCATCTCAAATCAATAGTCTTGCTTTTGCAATTCACAACCGCATCATGCACGGTCAACCAATCTAAACCGAGGATAACATCAAATTCATCAAACGGCAACAAACATCAACTCATGGGAAAATAGGAACCTCAAGTACTAGGGACATTTCTTACACACTTTGTTGACAAGTGCGTAATGACCCAAGGATTTGACACCGAATTACGAACTCGAGAGACTCAATAGGTAAAGTCTTCTTTGGATGCTAAGGTTTCGCATATATAAGAATGAGTAGAACCGAGGTCAATCAAAGCAATCACATTAGTATCAAAGAGAGTAAAAGTACTAGGTAATAACATCGGCGAGGAAGCATCCTCGGCGTCTTGGCGTATGGCATAAGCCCTAGTAGGAGAACGAGCCTCAGATCTGGTGGTAGCATCTCTAGATCCTCTCTGACCGCCAATAGCATTGCCCGTATTCCTAGATGGTCTACCCCGAGCAGTGGTAGCACCCGGTTTCCCACTCTGATTTACATTCTGTTCAGACAATCTCGGGCAATCTTTGATAAAGTGGTCGACTGACCCGCACTTGAAACAGGAGCGGTCATGGAACCTACAACTCCCCGAATGCCATTTACCACAATACTGGCATTCCGCTCTGTCTCGACGGTCATTTCCAACACTGGCGATCGAAGTGACTCGTGTGCTCAAAGGGGGTCGATCGTGATCTCGTCTAGAAAAGCCCGAAGTGTCCCTAGACCGGCCCAAGCCATCTCTAAATTTCTTCGATGACTGTGGGAAGGGCTTCCCCGAAGACCTCTTACAAAACTCCCTTGCTCCCATCTCAGCTTTTCTTTTCTCCATACTGAGCTCCTCGGCCTTGCAAGCTCGCTCAACAAGTACTACAAATTCTCGGATTTCCAAGATGCCAACATCTGACTTTATATCATCATTTAGTCCATCCTCAAAGCGTTTACATTACGACTTCGAGGAAATGTATTCTCGTCATGTCTGGCTAAGCCTCACAAATTTTCGTTCATAGTCGAATCGACATGGAACCTTGTTTGAGTTCAAGAAATTCCTTCCGTTTTGGTCAATGAATCTTTGGTGATATACTTCTTTCAAACTCAGTTTGGAAGAACTCCCAAGTTACTTGCTCTCTAGGCACAATGAAGTCAACGTATTCCACCAATAGTAGGCGTAATCACGTAGCAAGGAGATAGTACACTTTAGGCACTCATCGGTGTGCAAGATAGCTCATCGAGTACCGAATAGTGTTGTCCAACCAAAATTCAGCTTGCTCGGCATCATCGCTATCCGTAGCCTTAAATTGATAGCCCGTGTTTTGGATTCTATCAATCGGGGCTTATTTGACCTTATTTGGTCGATTCTGGGAGGCATTGTAGGTCTTGGGGTGGTATTTTTCGGGAATGGAGGTTGTGGAACAGCCGTATTAGTTCGAATGTATTGGTTGAACCAATCATTCATCACGCTATAAAAAGCTTGCCTAGCCTCATCATTCGGATTGCTAGCAATAGGTTAAGAGTCCGTCGGCGCTGTCCCTTGCGCTACACTCTCAAGATCATTAGCTACCGCTCGGTCGGGATCGGGATCCATTACTATAAATAAACACATTTGCAAATGTCAGAAATCACCACACTATCAAATAATCACATAAAATGGCATGTATAGCTAGACCCAAAAGCATTACGGTAGTCCTAGAATCGACAAAACCGTAGTTCTGATACCAAATAAACTATAACACCCCGTACCCGAGACCGTTTCCGGAGTCGGACACGAGGGGTTAACGGGCTTAATCCACTTACTTGCACAGTTCATTTTAAAAATTTCCAGACAGCCGGCTAACTGTGTCACTGTCACCTTAAAAATCATATCTTGAGTTCCACAACTCGAAAATCAGTTTCGTGATTTTTCCCTGAAACTAGACTCATGTATGCATCTACAAATTGTTTTCTATAATTTTTGGTTGGGTCAATTAGTACAGTTTATTAGTTAAAGTCCCCCATGTTACAGGGATCGACTACAGTGACCTTTGTGCATTACGACTTGGATATCTCCCTGTACAGGGCTTCAATACTGATGCCTTTTGTTTCTACAGAAACTAGACTCGAAAAGGAATCTGTACATATATGGCATGGCTTCTAATTATCTCTGGTAAATTTATAATGAATTTCCAAATTTGGAATAGGGACTCCAGAAACAGTTCTGGCCCTGTCTCACGAAAACTTAAATATCTCTTAACATACTGTTCATATGATCGTTTCATTATTTTCCTATGAAAATAGACTCATCAAGGTTCGTTTACATAATTTATTTACTATTTAATTCCATTCTTACTATTTTTAGTGATTTTTCACATCCACATCACTGCAGCTGTCAACATCTGTCTTTAAGGTAGGCTTTACCTATTTCATAGTTTCCATGATTCAACTAGCCCTTTAATATAAATAGCACAAAATATGATCATGATTAACCATCCCAATGGCTAATCGTTTCCAAACATTTCCATACCTCTTAATGAACAACATACAATGATTATAATACCATGCCCAAAATATGCTTAAGCCATTTTCGCATGGCTATCCAAACTTACACAGAAGCGAAAGGTACATGACCTACAACAAAAGGGTAGTCCTATACATGCCATTTCAAAGTTCAACCAAAATTATACCAAAAGGAGCTTTGATAGTGTGGGCGACTTGACTTCAAAATCCCGAGTCCGATAGTGAAGAACCAAAATCTATAAAGCAGAGAATCAAAGAAAGCGGAGTAAGCATTTAATGCTTAGTAAGTTTGAGTCATGAATTTAGACACAACCAAAGTATAGTATTTATGTAGCTAAGCAGATAATTTCATATGCACAATTTCTCAATATCATACTTACTTCACATTACCAACCCTTATATTCATACACAAAGATCAACTTAGCCAAAGGCGGTAGCTCATTTATCAAGCGGCGAATACTTATTTGTAAGGGCTCAACTAATTCAAAGCATATCTGAAACATACCTCATTGTTGGGATTTCAAGCGTATTAACTGAAATTTTTACAGCAAGTTCATTCATTCCCGAATCACGTACCTTCTGAGTTTAACCGGATATAGCTACTCGTACAAATGCCTTCGGGACATAGCCCGGATTTAGTGACTCGCACCAATGCCTTCAGGCTTAGCCCGGAATTAGTAACTTCGCACAAATGCCTTGGATCTTAGTCCGGATATAATCACTTAGCACAAAGCCTTGGGACTTAGCCGGACATCATTGAATAACCAAACACAATTATCAATAAATCATGACACATTCGTATTTCATTTTCATTAGCAAAACTCAAACACAAGACACTTATCAAACTTGCAATTTCGGCTCAATAGCCACACACAAAGAGCATGATTTTGATTTGCTTAAAACATGATCTAATCAAATCATAATCCAAGTTCCATTACTCGAAAACTTACCTCGGATGTTGTCGAGCGGCTTCAATGACTATTCGATCACTTTTCCTTTCCCTTATCCAACTGTGGTCCCCTAAGCTCTTGAGCTAATTCAAACAAATTTAACTTATTAAAGTCTCATTTTACTAGCTTATGGCGAATATGACAAGGAGTTTGATAGGTCATATGGCCACCTTTTAGCTCAAATACACAATGATCATACACATTTTTAATCACATCAAGCAATTTAATACAATTCATTCGAACATCAAAGAGAAGCTCAAGGTACTTAGCCCATATATACATTAGACATTAGAGTCACATATATACGAAATCATTAATCGAATTCAACATACTAGCTAATATTTCCCCTTAGCGAATTTTCTAAGTCAAGCTAAAGCCATCAATAGGCTACCAATGGCCGAACATACCCATCAACTCATGTACTCATTCATGTGGCCGAACATACACATCTATGCTAAGGCCAATTGCAACACTTAATACATTCTACAAGTATGGTCACTTGTATTGACTAAACACCATTTGTTTCAAGTTCAAAACTTGGCTAATACACATTTATACACTATTAAAGCATCCTCTCCATTTACACTAATTCAACACATGCATTACCCATAATATACAAAATTATATTCGGCCTTAGCACACAACTTGCTAGCCGATTCTTCTCCATCTAGCAACTAATGCACATACGAGCTCATTTGTTAGACTCTACTTCATCTAAAAGCAACCTTATTTCTCTTCTATTTCCTACCATGGCCGAATGCATCACAACACCTTACCATTTCAATTTTGGTCATGGTTGAACACGGAACTTAATGTCTCACTCAAGGATGCTAAAAAGGAGATTCAAGAGTTATCAATCCACCATCACATGCATCATTACAAGCTTCACTTTTAGCATGCAAATAACATCAACACAAATCCACCTTAGCCGAATATCATCTCCATGACATAGTAAAGATTTGAACCATGGGCTAGTTAGAACTCAAGCTAACAAAAAAAACATGCATGAATCTCATGGCACAACATCAAACTTACCTTCACCTAGCTACAAGCATGGCCGAATCTCTTCAACATTTCCTCCCTTCTTTCTTTTGAATTTTCGGTCAAGAAAAACCAAAGAACACAACTTGTTTTTCTCTCTTCCTTAGAACATTCGGCCAAGAGCTATGAAGAAAGATGGACACTTTTTTTTCTTGTTTTCTTTCTTACACTCACGGCAATGGGGAGGGGGAGAAACAATCTCTCCATTCTTTTCTTTTTTTTTCCATTTCTTTATTACTAACTTTAGTTTATTGTTTCCTCCCATGATGCACCAACACAACATGTCTATGACATGTTTTGCCCATCATCCTTTGTCCACCCTAATGTCATGGCCGGCCACTACTAGATGGGGGAAATTTGACATGCAAGTCCTCCTTTTGATTACATGCACTATTTGATCCTTGTAGATTAGCCTATCATATTTCAAAAGTGTCACACAAGTCCTATGTACTACATTCGCATGTAATTAACTAAATCGAAGCTTAAAAATTTTCGCACATTCATATTCACATATTTTAGACCATAAATATCACATTCAAATAATTTGGTGACTCGGTTTAGCGGTCCCGAAACCGCTTTCTGACTAGGGTCACTATAGGGCTGTCACATGTATAACTCAGCTAATTTACCAAGCATATAATCAGATCGAATCGGAATAAAATGAGCTGACTTCGTCAAACGATCAACTACAACCCAAATTGCGTCTTTCTTTCTTGGTGACAGGGGCAAACTCGACCCAAAGTCCATAGTCACTCGATCCCATTTCCACTCCAGAATCATAATCGGTTGTAGTAACCCAGATGGCACCTGATGTTCAGCTTTAACTTGCTGACAGATTAAACATTTAGAAGCAAAATCAGAGATATCTCTTTTCATTCCGGACCACCAATAATATTGTTTCAAGTCATTATACATTTTCGTACTGCCCGGATGCACAGATAACCGACTACTGTAGGCTTCACTCAGAATCATTTGAATTAACTCTAGATTTCATGGAACACAAATTCAATCTCGGATCTTAAATAGTTATCTTTATCAACTATGAATTCTGAATCAGTCTCTACATCACACTGAGTTCCTTTAGCCAAAATCGCATTATCAATCTTCTGAGCTTCAATAATCTGCTGTAAGAACAAGGGTCTTGCTTTTAATTCAACTAAAACTGAAACTTCATCAGACAAAACTAAGTGAGCTTTCCTCGCACACAACGCAGAAAACAATTTTCAACTCAAAGCATCAACAACAACATTTGCCTTTCTCGGGTGATAATCAATCACAAGTTCGTAGTCTTTTAGCAGTTCTAACCATCTTCTCTGTCGCAAATTTAAGTCTTTTTGCGTCATTAAATACTTCAGACTCTTATGATCAGAAAACACATGACATTTCTCACCAAACAGATAGTGACGCCAAATCTTCAAAGCAAACACAATAGCAGCTAACTCGAGATTGTGAGTTGGATAGTTCTTTTCGTGCTGTTTTAACTATCTCGAAGCATAAGCAACAACTTTTCCTTCTTGCATTAGAACACATCCCAAACCAATCAACTAAGCATCACTATAAATCACAAATTCTTTACCTGATTCAAGTTGTACCAACACCGGAACTTCAATCAACAAGGCTTTCAACTGATCAAAGCTGTTTTGACATTTTTTAGACCACTCAAACTTCACATCTTTCTGGAACAATTTTGTCAACGGAGTCGCAATCATCAAAAACCTTTTACAAACCTACATAATATCCAGCAAGTCCTAGAAAACTGTGGACTTTAGAAACATTTCTCTGAGGTTTTCAATCCAAAATAGCTAAAATTTTGCTCGGATCAACTCAGATACCCGATGCTGATACAATATGACCCAATAAGCCAACTTCTCTCAACCAAAACTCATATTTACTGAACTTTGCATACAACTGTTTATCTCGTAGAGTCTGTAGCACTATTCTCAAATGCTCGACATGCTCAGATTCATCACATGAATAAATCAATATATCATCAATGAATACCATAACAAATTGATCTAAAAATGGTCTGAATATTATATTCATCAAATCCATAAAGATAATAGGTGCATTAGTGAATCCGAAGGGCATAACTAAAAATTCATAGTGACTGTACCTCGTTCTGAAAGCAATTTTCAGAATGTCAGAGTCCTTTACTCGCAACTGATAGTAACCTGATCTCAAATCTATCTTTGAAAACACAGTAGCACCTTTTAACTGATCAAACAAATCATCGATTCGGGGCAGGGGATACTTATTTTTGATAGCACCTTATTCAATTGTCGATAATCTATACACATTCTCATCGTACCATCTTTCTTTTTCACGAATAGAACAGGAGCACCCCAAGGTGAGAAACTCAGTCTAGCAAACCCTCGATCGGTTAACTCTTGCAACTGAGACTTTAATTCTTTTAGTTCAGTCGGGGCCATTCTGTATAGAGCTATCTAAATCAGAGTAGCACTAGGTATCAATTCAATGCCAAATTCTACTTCTCTAACTGGAGGTAATCCCGAAAGTTTTTCAGGAAATACATCAGAAAACTTACAAACAACAGGCACAGATTCAACTTTTTTTTCTGATACATTTGAATCAATCACATATGCAAAATAAACTTCACACCCCTTTCTAACAACACTCAATGCTTTCATCAAAGATATCACAGTAGGCAACCCATTCAAATCACTCGATTCAATTCTGACTATTTCATTATTAATGCATCTCAAATCAATAATTTTCCGTTTGCAATTCACCACAGCATCATGGAAAGTTAACCAATCCATTCTCAGAATAATATCAAACTCATCAAAAGGTAATAGCATCAAATCAGCCATAAAACAATTGTCTCAAAACATTAACGGAAAATTCCTGCAGACTTTATCAACCAAGACACATCTGCCTAGGGGGTTCAAAACTCTAATTACAAATTCAGTAGACTCTACAGGAAAAGTCTTACTGTTCACTAAGTTTATACATATATACAAGTGCGTTGATCCAGGATCTATCAAAGCAATCACAGAAACATTATAGAGAGTGAATGTACCGGTAATCACATCTGGTGATGAAGCTTCCTCGCGAGCTCGAATAGCATAGGCTCTGACAGGTGCACGAGCCTCAGATCTTATAGCTATGTCTTTCGTTCCTCTCTGACTACCACTTACATTTCCTGAATTTCTGGGAGGTCTACCACGAGAAACATTACCACTCTGCCTCAGATTCTGAACATTATCTTTTTCAGCTAAATCCAGGCAATCCTTAATAAAATGGTTTCTCGAACCACAACTATAACAAGCTCGATTATTACTTTTTCCCAGCATTCACCAAAATGTCATCTTCCACATTGATTACAGTTAGGCCTTTCATTCTTTGCATTGTCAACACTAGCAACAGATGTGGTTGAAGATTTGTAGTTCGATTGCAATCTAACACGATCTCTATTTGAATATCCCACACTAGCCTTTGAACAACTACTATCATCTTTAAACTTCTTGGATCCAGTTTGAAATGATTTACTTGAAGATCTCTTTCGTACCTCTCTAGCTTCAAAATCAACCTTTCTTTTCTCTTTCCCAATATCTTCCGCTTTACACGCTCGTTCAACAAGCACCAAGAATTCTTTGATTTCCAGAATCCCAACTAACAAACGAATATCTTCATTCAAACCGTCTTCAAATATCTTGCACATTATTACTTCTGAAGATACACATTCACGGGCATACTGACTCAACCTTACAAATTCTTGATCATATTCTGTAACAGACATATTGCCTTGTTTAAGCTCGAGAAAATCTTTGCGTTTCTGATCAATAAATCTCTGAATGATATATTTCTTCTGAAATTCAGCTTGGAAGAAATCCCACATGACTCGTTCACTCGGAACCACAGATGTCAAACTTTTCCACCAATGATATGCTGTATCTCTTAAGATAGAAACAACACATTTTATACATTCTTCGGGACTCAAAGACAACTCATCAAACACTCTTATTTTGTTTTCTAACCAGAATTCAACTCTTTCTGCATCATCACTTGTTGTAGCTTGAAATTCTTCAGCTCTATATTTTCTAATCTTGTCAACTGATGGTCTATTCAACTGTACCGGATTCACTCATTACATAACAGGAGTTTAAGAAAGATCAACCGGGGGTGGAGGTTGTTGTACAGTTAGATTGGTCCTAATATATTGGGTGAACCAATCGTTCATCATTTGATAGAAGGCTTGCTTAGCCTCACCATCATGGCTACTCGTAGCCAGTCGAGAATCAGCTTACACCGTCCCTTACGCGGGAGCAGGTGCATTGTTTTCAACATCATCAGCTACAGCTCTATCGGGGTCCATTGCTATACAAAAGCACATTTCAATGTCAGGATTCATCACACTATCGCAATTTCAGATATTTGACATGTATAGCTAGACTCACATACGCTATGGTAGTCTTAGAATCGACTAAATCATAGCTCTGATACCAACTAAATGTAACACCCCTAACCCATATCCAATACCAGATTAGAGTTATGAGGCATTACTGGACACATCGAAACATTTCGTAATCCCTTTACAATCAAAAGTCAAACATTGTCATATTATGATCAAACATAAAAATTGAGTACCTTACTTAGGTCAATGAGACCGTAAACATACATTAGTAAGAGGTCGGGACTAAACCGAACACATTCACAAATTTCATCACATAGAAAATTTTTCCATTCTGTTAAGGTCACACGCCTGTGTAACCAGGCTGTGTGTTTCACACGGGTACCAGACACACTCTTGAAACCCAACCGTGCCAAAATAGAGCTTATATACTTTCTTTTCCCTATGGTCAATAGATACACTCGTGTGCTATGGTCGTGTGGTTCTTTGCTAGCAACTGACTTAAGCCCACGGCCAACAGACACACTCGTGTTCTATGGCCGTGTGGTACAATGCAGGCTTGGTTTAAGCCAAATTACCATCCCTTTTTGGGTCAACCTACAAGCATGCAACCAAGCATATATGTACAATCCAATCATCCAATTTTTCATGCTAAAACACATATGATTCATACCATAATATTATCAACCATTTACATACTTATAAACCTTACCTATTTATAATGAACATAATCTAAGATTATATCAAATCATCATATAATATCATTCCATGAATTCACCACACTTACCATTTTCTTTATCCAACTAATCATACTACAATTTCAAATTAACATCACATATCATAAACCGTTATCAACTAAGAGTTTAAACACAAATTAGCCAATTCACATGGCTAAATATATATATACATCACAAAACATACTTCCACAACTACTAGCCTATACATGCCATGCTTTAAAATATGTATACATTTTCAAAAGTACCAAAATGAAGTTTGATAGTGTGCTGATGATCCTAGATGATCCCCAAGCTTGCAGTAGCTTTGATATCTGCAAAACAATTCAAACACACATACACAGTAAGCTTTCAAAACTCAAATCATCAACATTATATGAAACATATGAGTATTTGCACAATGTCAATCCATAAGATCATATCAACTCAATGAAATTCACATACATAATATCATGTACCACTTAGGTATCATACATACCTGGAGCTTTTCGTACTTATTCACTTTTTTACTTATCTCTTGTTGAAGGTTATAAGACTTTCCAGAGCTTATTCGTATTTTAAACATCCGCACACATAGTGCTATAAGGTTAGCCAAAGCTAGAATATTTCCACACACTTAGTGCCATCTCAAATAATTGAGACTAAGTCGGTATCACACACTTAGTGCCTCAAGTACCCGAAGTTAGTTTAAATCGCACACTTAGTGCCAAAATTAATTTAAATCGCACAGTTAGTTCCAAAGCTTCCGATTCATCATCATATACATTCATCTCAATTATTTAAACATCTATGTATAATTAAAACAGAAATATGTACTTATAATGCCATATTCTATGTATGAACTTACCTCGTACTCGAAGTTGTCGACTTGAACGTTTATTCTACCATCTTTGACTTTCCTCGATCTAAATTCGAATTCCTCTTTTCCTGATATAATGTATTCAAAATTAACCCTTTTATTCACCAAATCATTCAAAATAATCCATATATACACAATTAGGGCATTTTGCAAACTAGCTCTCACATTTTCACATTTCGACACTTTAGTCCTTATTTCACAAAATCACAAAATACACAGAATTTCTTTACACACATGCCTAGCCGAATATTCATAGTGTTCATATAAGCCCTCAGATTTTATTTATTTCACATTTTAGTCCCTCAAAATAACATTTTTTACAAATTAGCCCCATTTACTCAATTTTATCAAAAATTCAAAGACAACATATGTCAACCCAAAACATACCTTTCATAATTCATCAACTAACATCACAAAGCTCATAGTTTCATCAATGGAATATCTCAAAAACATCAAAAAAATAAAAAAAAAATTGAGACATGGGCTTTGTAGTACGCTAAGCAACGATCACAAAAACGTAGAAATTATCAAAAACCGATAAAAAATTATACCTCAATAGAGCTTTAACCTAGCCGAACCCTTAAGTCTTCTTTTTCTTTTATTTTCTTTGCATTTTCAGCAAGAACAAGGATGATAATGGCTTTGTTTCATGTTTTATTTTATTTTAATTACTTAAATATACATTTTCCCAAATTACCCTTGCATCAAAACATTAATATGCCATCCACTAATGTCCATTATTGCCATTTAATCATAACTTTGGTCAAATAGCTACCTAAGGACCTCAGAATTATAAAGTCAAGTCACTTAAGCACATTTAACATCTAGCATACAACTTTTACCTTTTTTGCGATTAGGTCCGTTTTGCAAATTAAGCACACAAACAGTTAAATTTTTACACAAGATTTTTACACATGTCAATTTACTTATAATAGACAATATTAAATTATTTCTCTAACTCAAATTTGTAGCCTCAAAACCACTATTTCAACTAGGGTCAAAACCGGACTGTTACAAAATATCTATTAATAAACACTGGAACTATAAACTAATGTATAAAACTCTTAATACAGATAAAACGCAATTTGATATGGGAACTAGAGGGTCTCGTGGAAGGGGCACAAGAGGCCGCGGCGGAGGTCGTGGAGGTGCTCGAGCTGGGTCCTCGTCATCTAGCAATATGCCTAATCTGGATGCGAATGAGACGCCAGTGTCGCTCGCTACTGTGGGTGGGGATGATGCATTGTCCCAGGGTTTTGGAGAGGGTCGTTGGGCCTAATACTGGTGCTGTGGGCCAAGGGTTGGTTACGGAACGACTCTAGTCTAATGGAGCTGAGATTTTTAGTGGTATTACTGGAGTTGCCCCTAATGTGGCCAAGGATTTGACTGACGCACTGTCCCAGTCTATCTATAGATTGTACTAAAAACACTCAAGTTAAATATGGTATTATTTTGGGACTCATGTATGCAGTGGGAGCGTAGTGGTGCAGTCTGTGTTATGCGACTGATCTGATAGTTGGAAACTTAGGGGATGAAATTTCTTTAAGGAGTGGTGAATTATAATGCCCCAAATTTTGGGCCTAAAAGTATTAGGTCGTGAGCATGGGAATAGTTAGGAGGATGCATATTAATGTCTAGCTGTGCAAGAAAGTGACACAAGTGTGTATCTACTTCAGTGGTTAAGTGTTCTGGGAAGTGTTTGAGAAGTCTTAGGTTCAAGCATTGGTTTGTGCAAAAGTTTTGTTTTAAATGGATAACCCTTGGCTGTAGATAGTAGGCTTTTAAATAAAAGTGGGTGTTTTATGTCAAAATGGGCCTGCTGGTCTAAGGGATAGGTGTCTATCACTAATACTGCGGGTCTTGAGTTCGAGTCCTACTTTGCACAGGGGAGTGTTTTATTTTGTTGTATTTAGTGTGTGGGTAGTAGAGGTTGATCGAAACACTGCTGAGTTGAGTGGAGTTTGAATTTGGTGGTTGAGGAGATCATGATGGAGGGATTTTAGGAGGAAAATATAGGATTTGGAAGGGTGGAAAAGTTGGTGCCAAACTGGTATTCTGACCATTCAGAATTTGGCCTTGGTGGGATTACTCTCAATTTATGCTACTGTGAGCATTTTCAGTTCTTTTCTTTTCTTTGGAGGCCGAATTGTGCTTGGGAATTTTGGCAATAGCTTGTTTCGGGTTTGCGTTTCACACTTTTTCCCTTTTCTCCTTGGCCAAATGCTTTCCTTTCTCCTCTTTCATTTCTTTTATGTCTAGCAATTCCCCTCTTTTACATCTTTTGTTTTGGCTGATTCCCTTTTCTACTCCATTTTCTTTCCCTCTTGATTCTTTCCCCTTTTCACCTTGTTACCTAGGTCGATTACTTCATCCCTCCCTTTCTATTTTTGTTTTCGGTTGTGGAAAGTGTTGTTTGATCAATTGGGTTCGGGCGCGCAGTTCTTCTCTCCCTCTCTCTCAATTGATTTTTCGTTGGCCGAATATTGGTAGGTAAGCCTCTGCCTTACTTCTTGTCCCCCTTTCGGCTTTCACTTTGCTGAGCACCATCTCTTTACTTTTTTTCTTCTTGCCGATTATCCCTCTGTTTACCTTTCAGATCTATCCTCAGCCTCGGTTCTTTGTACGCTACATCACTAATCTATAATATGCTCTGTAGTTGTTGGTAAGTGGTTTAGAGTTTGATGTAAAGAATCATAGGTTGCTATATGAAAGATGGTGTTAGGCGGTAAGTGTGGTGCTGTTGAGATTATATTATACTTCAAGTATAGGTTCAAAAAAAGTTTGTGACTTTTGTGTAGGTGGTGATCGAGGTTCATTGGCACGTCTCCTAAGAATCAAGGGTGCAATTACGATTGATTTTTGGTAAAGAGATTATGATCGATTTGGAACTCCGTTAGATCCTAGTTGAAATAAGAGTTATGTAACTGATTAGATGTCATTTTGATTTAGTTTAGGTATAAGAGTATTCTGAGCTCGAATTACCTTCAAATCGCATCAAGTGTGTAGACACTGCCTTAATCTTAAATCAGCAAAAGTCAGAATAAGTGACCGACGACACTACACGGGTGGGCGCTTGCACGTGTGGTAGTCTGTGACAGCCTTAAAACGACCCTAGTCGAAATGTGGTTTCGGGACCACAAAACCAAGGCATAAAAATAATTTAATATTTATTTTATTGCCTATAATGTGTGTTAACTCATGTGTGATATTTTTTATGCTTTGATTTAGAATTATAGATGTGAATTTCACTAGAAAGGACCTAGTAATAAACTTTGAAAGTATGAGGGGAAATGTGTGATGACTAATTAAAGGATGCATGCAAAACAATGGACTTGCATGTCAAATTTCCCCCCCCATAGCTAGTGGCCGGCCATGACAAGGATTTATGGGCAAAAATCATGTCATGAAACATGTTTGGTAAATGGGTTATGATGGAAAGAATAAAATAAGGGTTATGGAATAAACAATTAATGTTAGTAGATGAGAAACAAAAAAAAAAGTGTCCATCTTCCTCCATAGCTTGGCCGAATGTCCTAAAGGAAGAAAGAAAAAATTTTGTTCATCTCTTTTCACTCTCTTGTTGGCCGAAAATACTAAGGTTAAGGAAGGAGTTTTGCTTCATACTTGGTTTGGAAGAGGATTAGGAAGAGGTTGGCTAAACTTGCATCAAGATTAAGGTATGTTTGAGGTTCATGCATGTTTTTAGTTGCTAGCTTAATGTTCTTGTTAGCCCATGGTTCAAATCCTTGTTATGTCATGGGAATGAAATTCGGCCAAAGTGAATGTGGTGTTAATGCCATTGCATGTTAAATAACAAGCTTGAAAGTGATACATGTGATGGAGGATTGAAGATTCTTAGATTTTCTTTTAGCATTTTTTTGAATGAGATACTAAGTTCTTTGTTTCACCATGACCAAATTGAAATGGTGTGGTGTTGTGGTATTCGCCATGATATATCCATAAGTATAATTCATGCATGTTGCATGGTAAGTAAGATTTAAGCTTTGGAAGTGTGTATATATTTGGATATAAGCCACTTGAGAATTCGCCCTTGCACCTACATGAATATATGTTTGCACATGATGGATTGGTATGACATATATACTAATTCAAAGTGTATATTTGCTTGTGATGATGTGTTGATTATGAAGTAAATAAGAGATGTGCAAGGAATTACGATATGTAATGTGTTAGTAGTAAAATGTATGCTGTTTTTTTGTGTGGTATTAAGTGTATATTCGCCACATGAGGGTAATTAGTGTGCATGCATTCGGTTTGAGGCAAGCATATTGATGCCTATTCTTGGCTTAGAAAATTCGCTAAGAGGAATATTAACTAATGTGTTGAGTTCGATTTATGATTTCGTACATATACAACTTTGATGCCTAATGTATATAAGGGCCAAGTACTTTGAACTTCACGTTGATGTTTGAATGTATTGAATTGCTTGTTGTGATGTAAAATGTGCATGACCATTGTGTATTTGAGCTAAAGGATGGCCATATGACCATTTACACTCCTTGTCATATTCGCCATAAGCTATCATGATGAGATTTTAATAAGTTAAATTTGTGTAAATTAGCTCAAGAGCAAAGGGAGCTAAATCCGATAAAGGGAAGGAAAAAGTAGTTGAATAGCCGTCGAAATCGCTCGACAACATCCAAGGTAAGTCTTGAGTGATGACCCTACTTGAATTATATCAAAATTATGCTCCTTGTTTGTGTGGCCATTGAGCCGAAATAGTAAAGGTTGATAGATATTTTGTGTTAGAGCTTTAGTAATAAAACGAACTATGGACGTGTCTTGAATATTGATATATATGTAAGTGAACATTGGAAATATATCCGGGCTAAGACCCGAAGGCATTCGTGCGAGTTGATATATCCGGGCTAAGACCCGAAGGCATTCGTGCGAGTTGATATATCCGGGCTAAGACCCGAAGGCCTTTGTGCAAGTCACCAAATCCGGGTTATGACCCGAAGGCAATCGTGCGAGTCGCTATATCCGGTTAAATCCCGAAAGTATGTGATTCGGAAGTGAGCAATCTTGCTGTGAAAATTTCAGCTTATACACTTGTGAAAATTCCAGCAATGAGGTATGTTTGTATGTGCTTGTACTAATTGAATTCTTACAAGTAAGTATGCGCTAAGTTGATAAACGAGCTACCGGCCTTGGGCTAAGTTGTTCTTTTGTGTATGAACATAAGGGTCGGTGATGTGAAATAAGTATGAGTATGGGAATGTGAATTAGTAAAGTGGTTTAATTAGCCATGTGAATAAAATACCTTAGTCAAAGCTGATTTCATTGCTTGAGACTTACTAAGCATTAAAATGCTTACCCGTTGCTTTGGCTCTCTGTTTTATAGGTTTCGCTCGTTAGCTATCGGATTCGGGATCAAAGAAGTCAAGTCATCCACACTATCGAAGCCCCATTTTGGTACAAATTTTGGTTGAACTTTGAAATGGCATGTATAGGACCATCCTTTGTTGAAGGTCATGTACCTTCCGGTTTGTGTAAACTTGGATAGCCATGCGAAAATGGCTTATATCGTTTTAGCATAGAACTATAATCGTTTGTATGTTGACCCTTATGAGGTATGGAATTATTTTGAAACGATTAGCCATTGGAATGGTTAATCATGATCACGCTTTGTGCTATGTATGTAAAAGGGCCAATTGAATCATGGAAAGTATGAAATAGGTAAAGCCTACTAAAGGCAGATGCTGACAGCAGCAGTGACGTGGATGTGAAAAATCACTAAAATAGTAGGAATGGTATTAAATAGCAAATAAATTATGTAAGTGTACCTTGATGAATCTACTTTCATATGGAAGAAACGAAATGGTTATATGAGTTATAAGTTAACAGATTTTAAAGTTCTTGTGAAATAGGGCCAGAACGGTTTCTGGATCCCCTGTTCCAACTTTGGAAAATCATTGTAAATTAACCAGAGATAATTAGGAGTCATTCCATATATGTGTAGATTCCTCTCTGAGTCTAGTTTCTATAGAAACAAACGGCATTAGTATTGAAGCCCTGTACAGGAGATATCCAATTCGTAACGCACAAAGGTCAGTGTAGTCGATCCCTACAACAGGCGAGACTTTAACTAATAAACTGTACTAATTGGCTCGACCAAAATTCTAGAAAAAATATGTAGATGGACATATGAGTCTAGATTCAGGAAAAATTTACGGAACTGATTTTCGAGTTGTAAAACTCAAGTTATGAATTTTAGAGCGACTAGTACTCAGATTGGCAGCTTGTCTGAAAATTGTCAATAAGTGGGTTGAAGTGCAGTTAACACCTCGCGTTCGACTCGTGACGGTCTCGGGTTCGGGTGTTACAATTTTATTGGTATCGAGCTACGGTTTAGTCGATTCTAGGACTACCGTAATGCGTTTGGGTCTAGCTATACATGCCATTTTATGTGATTATATGATAGTGTGGTGATTTCGACGTTTGAACTTGTGCTTATTTATAGTAATGGATCCCGATCCCAACCGAAGCGATAGCTGATGATGTGGAGAGTGTGGCGCTGCTCCCGACAAGGGACAGCGCCGGACTCTCAACCTGTTGCTAGTAATCCGAATGACGAGGCTAGACAAGCCTTTTATAGCGTGATGAATGATTGGTTCAACCAATACATTCGAACTAATACTACTTCCACAACCTCCATTCCCAACAAACACATGCCCCAAGACCTACAATGCCTCCGTAATTGACCAAATAAGGTCGAATAAGCCCCAGTTGATAGAATCCAAAACATGGGGCTACTGAATTTAAAGCTACGGATAGTGATGATGCCGAGCAAGCGAATTTTGGTTGGACAACACGATCCGGTACTCGATGAGCTATCTTGTACACCGATGAATGCCTAAAGTGTACCATCTCCTTGCTACGTGATTACGCCTACTATTGGTGGAGTACTCGACCTGTTGTGCCCCTGAACAAGTAACTTGGGAGTTCTTCCAAACCGAGTTTGGAAAAAGTATATCGATCGAGATTTATGGACCAAAAACGAAAGGAATTTCTCGAACTTAAACAAGGTTCCATGTCGGTTATCGACTATGAACGAAAATTCGTGAGGCTTAGCCGACTGGCGAGAATGCATTTCTTGAAGTCGTGATGTAAACGCTCAAGATGGTGAATGATGAGATAAAGCTGTATGTTGGCATTTTGGAAATCCGAGAGTTTGTGACTCTCGTCGAGCGAGTGCAAAGCCGAGGAGTTTAGTATGGAGAAAAGGAAAGCGAAGGGAGCAAGGGAGTTTCAGAAGAGGTATTCGGGAAGCCCTTCCAATATCATCAAAGAAACTTAGAGATGGCTTAGGCCGATCTAGAGACACTTCGGGCTTTTCTAGACGAGATCGCGATCGACCCCTATGACCACACGAATCACTTCGATCGCCAGGTAGGGAATGATCGACGAGAGAGGACGGAGTGCCGATATTGTGGCAAATGGCATTTTGAAGCTGTAGATTCCGTGACCGCTCTGTTACAAGTGTGGATCAGTTGACCACTTCATTAAAGATTGCCCGAGGTTGTGCGAATGAATGTAGATCGGAGTGGGAAACCGGTACTACCACCGCCGAGGTAGACCATCCGGAAATACGGGCAAGGCTAGTGGTGGTCGAGAGGATCTAGAGATGTTGCGACCAGATCCGAGGCTCGCGCTCCAGCTAGGACTTATGCTATACGCACGCGAGGATGCCTCCTCGCCCGACGTTATTACGGGTACTTTCACTCTCTTTGATACTAATGTGATTGCTTTGATTGACCTGGTTCTACTCATTCTTATATATGCGAAACCTTAGCATCCAAAGAAGACTTTACCTATTGAGTCTCTCGAGTTCGTAATTCGGTGTCAAATCCTTTGGGTCGTTATGTGCTGGTCGACAAAGTGTGTAAGAAATGCCCCTAGTAATTCGAGGTACTGTTTTCCGCGGACTTGATGCTTTTGCCGTTCGATGAATTTGATGTTATTCTTGGGTTGGATTGGTTGACCGTGCATGATGCGGTTGTGAATTGCAAAAGCAAGACTATTGATTTGAGATGCAAACAACGAGATGATCCGAGTTGAGTCTACGAACTTGAAGGGGTTGCCAGCTGTAATATCATCAATGTTGGCCCAGAAATATGTAAGAAAAGGGTGTGAAGCATACCTTGCGTATATACTTGATGATAAGGAGTTAGGAATAGAACCCAAATCTGTGCCGGTGGTTTGTGAATACCCGGACGTTTTCAGAAGAATTGCCGGGTTTGCCACTGTTGCGGAGATAGAGTTTGGCATTGAGCTTGTACCAGGACCACACCGATTTCGATAGCTCCATATCGTATGGCACCAACGGAATTAAAGGAGTTGAAAGCTTCGTTGCAAGAGTTGATGGATAGAGGTTTTGCTCGCCCGAGTTTTTCACCTTGGGGTGCACCAGTGTTGTTTGTGAAAAAGAAGGACGGAACCATGAGGTTGTGCATCGACTATCGTCAGCTTAATAAAGTGACAATAAAGAACAAGTATCCGTTACCACGTATCGATGATTTGTTCGATCAAGCGAAGGAGCCTCGGTGTTCTCAAAAATAGATTTGAGATCGGGCTATTATCGATTCTTGAATCCGAGATTCGGACATACCCAAAACCGCCTTGAGCGAGATATGGTCACTACGAGTTCTTAGTGATGCCGTTTGGGCTCACTAATGCCCTCGCGGTATTTATGGATTTGATGAATCGGATCTTGAGATCATATTTGGATCGGTTCGTAGTTGTGTTCATCGACGACATCTTGGTCTATTCAAGAGATGAGACCGAACATGCGAGCACACGAGATTAGTGTTGCAAATTTTACGGGATAAGCGGTTATATGCTAAGTTTAGCAAGTGTGAGTTACGTTAAGAGAGGTTAGCTTCTTGGGTCACGTGGTATCTGATCGGTATTCGAGTCGACCCAAGCAAAATTTCAGCCATACTCAACTGAAACCTCCAAGAAATATTACCGAGGTTCGACTTTTGGGACTTGCGGTTACTACCGACGGTTTGTAAAAGGATTCTCGATGATAGCCACACCCATGACGTAAACCGCTTGAGAAAGATGTCAAGTTTGAATGGACGGAAAAGTGTCGAAAAGTTTTGACCAATTGAAAACTCATTTGACGGAAGCTCGAAGATTAGTACAAACCGAATCGGCAAAGAGTTTGTCATCTATAGTGACGCCTCCCTACTTGGGTTAGGTTGCGTATTGATGCAAGAAGGTCGAGTTGTGGCCTATGCGTCGAGACAATTAAAGCCACATGAGAAAATTATCCGACCCATGATCTCGAATTGGTCGCCATCGTATTCGCCTTTAAAGATATGGCGGCATTACTTATTTGGTGAGAAGTGCCATGTGTATTCGGATCACAAAAGTCTCAAATATTTGATGACTCAAAGAGACTTAAATCTGCGACAAAGACGTTGGCTCGAGTGTTAAAGGATTATGAGCTGGTCATTGACTATCACCGGAAAGGCTAATGTGGTTGCGGATGCCTTAAGCGAAATCTTTGTTTGCTTTCTGACGATGAATGTACACTTGTCTATCCTACCCGACAATGTGTTAGTAGCCAATTAAAGGCCAAACCATTGTTGACTCATCAAATTCGTGAAGCTCAAAAATTGATGAGGAGTTGCGTGCAAAGCGGGTGAGTGTGTTCGAACAAGGAATCGGAGTTTCAAATTGATGATGACGATTGTTTGAGGTTCGAAGTCGTTTGTGTGTTCCAAAGAATTGAACTTATTTCGATAATTCGAACGAAGCTCATTGTAGCCGAATGGCAATCCACCCGGAGTGCGAAGATGTACAATGAGTTGAAACGTCGGTTTTGGTGGCATGGTATGAAACGAGACATCTCCGACTTTGTTGCAAGATGTTTAATATGTCAACAAGTGAAAGCGGAGCATCAAGTGCCTTGAGGTTACTTCACCGATCACGATACCCGAGTGGAAATGGGATCGAGTCACAATGGACTTTGTGTCCGGACCGCCGTTGTCAACAAGTAAAAGGATGCAATTTGGGTTATTATTGATAGGTGACTAAGTCGGCTCACTTTATCCTGTATGCGTATGGATTTTCATTGGATAAACTAGCTGAATTATGCGTTTCTCAGTTGTGAGATTACACGGGTACCGATTTCTGTTGTGTCGGATAGAGATCCGAGGTTCACCTCGCGATTTTGGAAGAAATTACAAGAAGCATTGGGCACCAAGTTGCATTTCAGCACCGCCTTTCACCCCCAAACCGATGGTCAATCCGAGCGTATAATTCAGATACTTGAGGATATGTTGAGATGTTGCATCCTCGAGTTCAGTGGTTCGTGGGAACGGTACCTACCTTTGATTGAATTCGCCTACAACAATAGTTTTCAATCAAGTATTAAGATGGCGCCTTACGAGGCTTTGTACGGGCGTAAATGCCGTACACCATTGTTTTGGACCGAGCTCGGTGAGAACAAAATTTTTGGAGTGGATTTGATTAAAGATCTTTGAGCGAAAGTAAAAGTAATCCGTGAAAATCGAAGATAGCCTCCGATCGTCGAAATCGTATGCGGATTTGAAACGAAAGGACATTGAGTATCGGTGGGAGATAAAGTGTTTCTTAAAGTTTCGCCGTGGAAAAAGATACTCGAGATTCGGCCGTAAGGGCAAGTTGAGCCGAGATTCATTGGGCGTCTGAAATCTCCGAACGAGTTGGCCCGATTCGTGATCGTTTGATCTTGCCCCGAACTTGGAAAGATTCACAACGTCTTCCATGTTTCAATGCTTCGACGCTATAGATCTGATCCGTCGACGTAATTAGTCCATCGAGGTTGAAATTCAAGCCGATATGAGTTATGAAGAAGAACCGATTCGTATCCTAGCTCGTGAAATGAAAGAGTTGCGAAACAAAAGGGTTCCGCTAGTGAAAGTGTTATGGCTCAAACACGGGATAGAAGAAGCTACTTGGGAACCCGAGAACTCTATGAAAGAGCAATATCCAAACCTATTTACGGTAAGATTTTTGGGACGAAAATTTCTAAAGTGGGGAGAGTTGTGACAGCCTTAAAACGACCCTAGTCGAAATGTGGTTTCGGGACCACAAAACCAAGGCATAAAAATAATTTAATATTTATTTTATTGCCTATAATGTGTGTTAACTCATGTGTGATATTTTTATGCTTTGATTTAGAATTATAGATGTGAATTTCACTAGAAAGGACCTAGTAATAAACTTTGAAAGTATGAGGGAAATGTGTGATGACTAATTAAAGGATGCATGCAAAACAATGGACTTGCATGTCAAATTTCCCCCCCCATAGCTAGTGGCCGGCCATGACAAGGATTTATGGGCAAAAATCATGTCATGAAACATGTTTGGTAAATGGGTTATGATGGAAAGAATAAAATAAGGGTTATGGAATAAACAATTAATGTTAGTAGATGAGAAACAAAAAAAAAGTGTCCATCTTCCTCCATAGCTTGGCGAATGTCCTAAAGGAAGAAAGAAAAAATTTTGTTCATCTCTTTTCACTCTCTTGTTGGCCGAAAATACTAAGGTTAAGGAAGGAGTTTTGCTTCATACTTGGTTTGGAAGAGGATTAGGAAGAGGTTGGCTAAACTTGCATCAAGATTAAGGTATGTTTGAGGTTCATGCATGTTTTTAGTTGCTAGCTTAATGTTCTTGTTAGCCCATGGTTCAAATCCTTGTTATGTCATGGGAATGAAATTCGGCCAAAGTGAATGTGGTGTTAATGCCATTGCATGTTAAATAACAAGCTTGAAAGTGATACATGTGATGGAGGATTGAAGATTCTTAGATTTTCTTTTAGCATTTTTTTGAATGAGATACTAAGTTCTTTGTTTCACCATGACCAAATTGAAATGGTGTGGTGTTGTGGTATTCGCCATGATATATCCATAAGTATAATTCATGCATGTTGCATGGTAAGTAAGATTTAAGCTTTGGAAGTGTGTATATATTTGGATATAAGCCACTTGAGAATTCGCCCTTGCACCTACATGAATATATGTTTGCACATGATGGATTGGTATGACATATATACTAATTCAAAGTGTATATTTGCTTGTGATGATGTGTTGATTATGAAGTAAATAAGAGATGTGCAAGGAATTACGATATGTAATGTGTTAGTAGTAAAATGTATGCTGTTTTTTTTGTGTGGTATTAAGTGTATATTCGCCACATGAGGGGTAATTAGTGTGCATGCATTCAGTTTGAGGCAAGCATATTGATGCCTATTCTTGGCTTAGAAAATTCGCTAAGAGGAATATTAACTAATGTGTTGAGTTCGATTTATGATTTCGTACATATACAACTTTGATGCCTAATGTATATAAGGGCCAAGTACTTTGAACTTCACGTTGATGTTTGAATGTATTGAATTGCTTGTTGTGATGTAAAATGTGCATGACCATTGTGTATTTGAGCTAAAGGATGGCCATATGACCATTTACACTCCTTGTCATATTCGCCATAAGCTATCATGATGAGATTTTAATAAGTTAAATTTGTGTAAATTAGCTCAAGAGCAAAGGGAGCTAAATCCGATAAAGGGAAGGAAAAAGTAGTTGAATAGCCGTCGAAATCGCTCGACAACATCCAAGGTAAGTCTTCGAGTGATGACCCTACTTGAATTATATCAAAATTATGCTCCTTGTTTGTGTGGCCATTGAGCCGAAATAGTAAAGGTTGATAGATATTTTGTGTTAGAGCTTAGTAATAAAACGAACTATGGACGTGTCTTGAATATTGATATATATGTAAGTGAACATTGGAAATATATCCGGGCTAAGACCGAAGGCATTCGTATGAGTTGATATATCCGGGCTAAGACCAAGGCATTAAATGCGAGTTGATATATCCGGCTAAGACCAAGGCCTTTGTGCAAGTCACCAAATCCGGGTTATGACCGAAGGCAATCGTCTTGAAGTCGCTATATCCGGTTAAATCCGAAAGTATGTGATTCGGAAGTGAGCAATCTTGCTGTGAAAATTTCAGCTTATACACTTGTGAAAATTCCAGCAATGAGGTATGTTTGTATGTGCTTGTACTAATTGAATTCTTACAAGTAAGTATGCGCTAAGTTGATAAACGAGCTACCGGCCTTGGGCTAAGTTGTTCTTTTGTGTATGAACATAAGGGTCGGTGATGTGAAATAAGTATGAGTATGGGAATGTGAATTAGTAAAGTGGTTTAATTAGCCATGTGAATAAAATACCTTAGTCAAAGCTGATTTCATTGCTTGAGACTTACTAAGCATTAAAATGCTTACCCGTTGCTTTGGCTCTCTGTTTTATAGGTTTCGCTCGTTAGCTATCGGATTCGGGATCAAAGAAGTCAAGTCATCCACACTATCGAAGCCCCATTTTGGTACAAATTTTGGTTGAACTTTGAAATGGCATGTATAGGACCATCCTTTGTTGAAGGTCATGTACCTTCCGGTTTGTGTAAACTTGGATAGCCATGCGAAAATGGCTTATATCGTTTTAGCATAGAACTATAATCGTTTGTATGTTGACCCTTATGAGGTATGGAATTATTTTGAAACGATTAGCCATTGGAATGGTTAATCATGATCACGCTTTGTGCTATGTATGTAAAAAGGGCCAATTGAATCATGGAAAGTATGAAATAGGTAAAGCCTACTAAAGGCAGATGCTGACAGCAGCAGTGACGTGGATGTGAAAAATCACTAAAAATAGTAGGAATGGTATTAAATAGCAAATAAATTATGTAAGTGTACCTTGATGAATCTACTTTCATATGGAAGAAACGAAATGGTTATATGAGTTATAAGTTAACAGATTTTAAAGTTCTTGTGAAATAGGGCCAGAACGGTTTCTGGATCCCTGTTCCAACTTTGGAAAATCATTGTAAATTAACCAGAGATAATTAGGAGTCATTCCATATATGTGTAGATTCCTCTCTGAGTCTAGTTTCTATAGAAACAAACGGCATTAGTATTGAAGCCCTGTACATGGAGATATCCAATTCGTAACGCACAAAGGTCAGTGTAGTCGATCCCTACAACAGGCGAGACTTTAACTAATAAACTGTACTAATTGGCTCGACCAAAAATTCTAGAAAAAAATATGTAGATGGACATATGAGTCTAGATTCAGGAAAAATTTACGGAACTGATTTTCGAGTTGTAAAACTCAAGTTATGAATTTTAGAGCGACTAGTACTCAGATTGGCAGCTTGTCTGAAAATTGTCAATAAGTGGGTTGAAGTCTGTTAACACCTCGCGTTCGACTCCGGCGACGGTCTCGGGTTCGGGGTGTTACATAGTCCGTATGCCTAAGCATGGGCATATGACCGTTGAGGCCGACCATGAGCGATAATGTGGGCCGAGGCCGTATTGGGCCACTTGGAGCCGAACTAGACCTTGTGGGCCCTACGAGCATGTGGGCCCCACACGGGTAAACTACATGGACGAGTGGAAATTATTGGGGCAGGCTGTGTTATCCCCACGACTAAGGCCATTTTTGGGCTATGTGGGCCACATGGGCATGTGGGCCCACATAGGCCTTAATATGGGTCGTAGGCCCATTTTTGGCCCATTTTCACTGTTTGACTGTTAAGGTTGCACGGGTCACTCGTGACGAATATGGACCTACTGTTGGGTCAGTAAGTGAACCCGAACCCCTAATCGATAAATTGACTACTATGCCCTTATGTGTTAAAATGACTGTTATGCCTCTATGAGATGTATGATTATATTTGAGCATGCCACTTTACATATATTGAATACACGTATGATATTATGACACAACATGATATGTTGCATGGGGATGGGTTTTATTATTGGAGGAAGTGTACTGTACTGGCAGGTCTGCTGCAACTACTGTTTAGTGCCACAACCGGTATTACTTGCTGTGTAGGGATGGGTGGGTTGATTTTATCCCCACATGGAGTGTTGTGTTGGACAAAGATAGAGTGTAGAGGCTGGCTGGGTAGGATCTATTGATTGCATATCTCTTTGTCTTTATCACACCGAGATGGGCTCGGGCTCATACTAATATCGACATCAGAATGGGCTAAGGCCCTAACTAAAACTGAACTATTACTGAATTGGGCTTAGGGCCAGAATGTATATGCTCACTGTTTGGTGTTGATATGGGGTTACACACTGAGTTTCCATAACTCACCCATTTGTTTATCTATACAGGTAATCCCTAAGCTTAGGCAGGTCAGTGCTGTGAGGGACTCAAAGGTGGCCACACAACCACACAGACTTTCCCATTGGGTTTTAAATTATAAGTAGTTTTATTTTTGGGTATTTTTAATATAATAAGGCCTCTTTGGAATTTATTTTTAATTTGGGATTTCAATTCGCTTTGGTTATAACTACAAGTATTAGGAACTCAAGTTTTACAAAGTAACAATGTTTTTACAAAGTAATAGCAAGTACGCAACTGTTTGAAAAAGCTCCTGCTATAAAATGGTATTTTGAAATTAATAACGTTTTTAAAGTGAATACTTTTTGGATAGTGATGCAAGTTTCGAAATGAACGACATATCTCAAAATCCCTAGTAGGAACACACAAAGAGGTTAAACATATTAAGGGTTTTCATCGATATAACCATCTGTGAAAAACCCTTCAATGTGACATCGCCAGATTTAGCCATAACGTCTAGGTTGGATTCAGGGTGTTACATCCAGTATCTATATCGTCCTCTTCGACTGACCGTCTGTCTGAGGATGGAACATAGTACTGAAGTCCAATCTTATTCCTAGAGCTTCATGTAACTTCTTCTAGAACCAAGACGTGAAGCGAGGATCCCTATCAGATATTATGGAAATCGGTACCCCTTGCAGTCTCACTATCTCAGACACATACAGTTTAGCCAGCTTCTGCAAAGAGTAGTCAGTACGAACTGGTATGAAATGGGCGAACTTGGTCAATCAATCCACGATGACCCACACCTAATCCTTCTTAGTAAGCATTAGGGGCAACCCACTAACGAAGTCTATAGTTACTCTCTCCCACTTCCAAAGTGGAATCTTAACTAGCTGCAACAAATCTGAAGATAACTGATGTTCGGCCTTAACCTACTGGCAAGTCAGACATATACCCATGAAGTTGGTAACATCACGCTTAAGATCTGACCACCAATATAACTCACGAAGGTCTCGGTACATCTTATTCCTACCAGGATGCATAGTATAAGTACTACTATCCGCCTCTCGCAGTATAGACTGACTCAAATCAGTATCCTTTTGTACAAAAATTCTCCCATGGAAACAAAGCACCCCTTCTCTATTTAGTCCAAAATCCACAGTATCCCGACTCTCAACCTGTCGAAAATAAAAACCTAACGACTCGTCTTCCATCTGCTTACCCTTAATCTGATCCATCCACACCGGTTTAACTTGAAGCTTGACCAATAAACTACCATCATCAAATAAATTAAGGTGAGCAAACATCACCCTCAGATCAGTTATAGCTCTACGACTTAGTGCATCGCCACCACATTGGCCTTTCCAGGATGGTATTTGATTGTACAATCATAGTCTTTAAGCAGCTCAATCATCTACGTTGCCTAAGATTTAGCTCCTTCTGAGTGAGGAGATATTTGAGGCTCTTGTGATTAGTGTAGAGGATACACTTCTCACTGTACAGATAATCCCTCCAAAATTTTAGTGCGAATACCATCGCAACCAACTCCAAGTCATGCATCATATAATTTGCTTCATGAATCTTTAGCTGTTGAGACGCATACGCTACTACCTTACCCTCCTACATCAATGCACATCCCAAACCAACATGTGATGCATCACTATAGATAGTGGACTCTTTCTCTGACTCTGCCTGAATCAAGACAGGGACCTCGGTCAGTACCTTTTTGAGCTTCTCAAAGCTCCCTTGCTACTTATCAGTCCAGTTAAATGGTACTCCCTTATGTAGCAGCTTAGTCAAAGGTGCTGCAATCAATGAAAACCTCTCTACAAATCCTTGATAATACCATGTCAGTCCTAGAAAACTACAGATCTCAAATACAGTCTTAGGTTGCTTCCATTCCAATACCACCTCAATCTTTCAAGGATCGACCCTAATCCCCTCGGCAGAAACCACGTGGCCCAGAAATGTTACTTCTCATAACCAAATGGTATTACTAGGAACTCGTAGTGACCATATCAAGTCTTAAATGTTGTTTTATGCACATCAGCCTCCTTAACCCTCAACTGGTGATTCCCTGATCGAAGGTCAATCTTAGAAAAACCCGAAGCTCCTCGAAACTGGTCAAATAGATCATCTATCCTTGGCAGGGGCACTTGTTCTTAATGGTCAATTTATTCAGTTGCCGATAATCAATACACATATACATGGATCCATCCTTCTTCTTCACAAACAAAACTGGTGCTCCCCATGGAGACACACTGGGGTAGATGAACCTACGATCCAGTAATTGTTGAATCTGAGCTTCAAGCTCCACAAGCTCCTTTGGTGTCATTCTATAAGGGGCGATGGACACTGAAGCTATACCAGGCAAGAGCTCAATCCCAAACTCAACTTCACAGTTTGGAGGTAACCTAGGTAGCTCCTCAAGAAAGACGTCCAGAAAATCTTTAACAGTTTTGATATCTTCAACAGAAGAAACTTTAAAAACTGAAACATTAATGTAGGCCAAATACACCTCACATCCCTTTCGAACCAACTTTTTGGCCTTTAATGCAGAAATCACATTCGACAAGTAGTTTTGACGTTCCCTAATTACAACTACTTTGTCGTCCTCTACAGTTCTTAGTACAATCCATTTAGTAGCGCAATCCAAGCTCACTCGATGTTTAACCAGCCAGTCCATTCCCAGTATTAAATCAAATTCTCCAAAAGGAAGTTCCATCAAATCCGCCAAAAAGATAACTCGTTGAACCTCTAAAGGAACATCTCTGAACAGTTTATTTACCCTCACCGACTGCCCCAATAGACTCAGTACAGTAACATCACTCGTAGTGCTCTCAACGAATATACATAGAGCCTCAGACACAGTACAAGCTATTTAGGAGTGAGTAGATCCTATATCTATCAGTGCAATATAAGGTACATCATAGATAAAGAATATACCCGTGATAACATCCGAAGAATCTTCATCCTCTCGGTGACGTGTAGCATAAACTAGAGCTGGCTGCCTCTCCTCAGTATGCCTAGCACCTCTGCCCGGTGCTCTCTGACCATGACCCATACCATTACCACCTCTGACTTGACCACGGCCTCTCGATGGTTGCTGAACACCCCTCGACGGTTGTGTAGTACCTAAACTTGGAGCTTGCATCTGATCGGGCCTCTGTGGAAACTTTCTGATACGGTGCTCTAATGATTTGCACCTCAAACATGTCCCGGTCCTTTTCCAGCACTCACCTTGATGACGTCTCCCACAATCAGCATAAGGCTGCGGTCCAGTAGCAGCAACAGGGGCCCCAACTCTGACCGGCCCATCAACTCTGGCCTTTTTCTTAGGCCTGAGAAAGGAATTTGAGGGCTCTAAATCCTTCTTGTTCCTACCTCTATCCTTCTCACGGTTCAGGCGCTCAACACTCTTCATCTCTTTGGTGATCTTCGCATTATCAACTAATGTAGCAAAATCTAGCTCCTTCTATGAAGCTATCAGAATCTGTAAACTATCCCTAAGACCATCCTTGAAATGAACACATCGCTCATACTCAGTTGCCACTATCCCTCGCACATACTAGCTTAGTCGCAAAAATTCAGCCTCATATTCGACCACTGATCTATCCCCCCGTGTTAGATTCAAAAACTCTCCCCTTCGAGCATCCAGATAACTAGCACCCATATACTTTCCCTGAAAAGTAGTCTTGAAAAACTCCCAAGACAGCCAATTGGGTTAGTACCCTCTTTAACCGTAAGCCACCACTGGTAAGCCTCATCCCCTAGTAGTGACACTGCACTCTTTAGTTTCTACTCGGGGGTGCAGTCGAGATCGTCCATGATCCTTTCCGTAGCTTCAATCCAATACTCAGCCATATTAGGAGCAACTCCAGCAATACCCTTGAAAATCTTAGCTCCATTAGACCGAAGTTATTCCATAACCGAACCTCATCCCTAGCCGCTCGATCATGAGGCCTAGTCTCAATTAGAGGTGAAGCCGGTGTATCACTAGTTTTCAAATTAGGTATGTGGCTAGACAACGAGGACCTAGCTCGAGCACTTCTACGGCCTCTGGCACGGCCTCTTGTACCCCGTCCGCGAGTACCTCTAGTGCTCATTATCGAATTGTGTTTTATCTGTGTTAACAGTTTTATGCATCAGTTTACAGTTCTAGTGTTTATTAACAGATATTTTTATGGGAAACAATGTTAGTAATTCAGAGTTCATTTTCGTAGATCGCAGTCTTACTACAGTTTTTAGTTCACCCTAACTAAAGTCTTTCAGTACAGTCTACTACCTATAACAGTCTCAGTATTTCAGTTCAAACAAACAACAGTTTCAGAAGACTTATAGAATCGATGCTAGAGACTCGGTGTACCACACATTTAGTAAAACATTTCAAAATACTTCAAATCATTTGAAGCAGTTCTTTTAGAAATTCCAAGTTTTAAAAGAAACCCAAATCTACAGCTGAGTTTTGTAACCTGGCTCTGATACCACTAAATGTAACACCCTAGCCTGGCCTAGACGTTATGGCTGAATCTAGCGATGTCACATTGAAGCATTTTTCGTAAAGTGTGATATCAATGAAAAACCCTTTTTCTATTTAACCTCTTTGTATGATCTTAATGATGATTCTAAGACATGTCGTTCATTTTCAAAATGTGAGTCATTGTCAAAAAGTTTAAAACGTTATTAATTTTTAAAACATCATTTATTGCAGAGGCTCTTAAGACAGGTTGCGTATTCGTGGTATCTTTGATAAAATATTTATCTTATTGAAAAATCGCGTCTTTTCCTACTGCTAGCCATTATAAACCAAAACAAATAAAAATCTCAAATTAAAAATAAAAATCCAAAGAGGCAATTATTACAGTAAATTACCCCAACAATTAAATTGAAATCATAAAATACTATTTAAAATTAGACAGGTCACGTGGCCAACAATGAGTCATCCGTTGCACCGATCTACCTATGTCTGAGGATTACTTGTACAGTTAAAACAGGAGGGTGAGCTTACGAAAACTCAATGTGTAATCCCATATAAGCAAACAGTCAGAAAATAAGCACTGTCTAGTCTTAAGCCCTTTATAGTAACAGTGACAATATCAGTTTGGGCTTTAGCCCATCTCAATACAGAAACAGTCATGTGTTTGGGCCTTGGCCTATTACAGTAACAATAATCAGTGCAGTAACAGTTTAAACAATATACAAGTCTTACCCATCCAACCTCTACACCCCATCTCCGTCCAACCCTACACTCCATATGGGGATATAATCAACCCACCCATCCCTACACTCCAGAAAGACGAAATGCGGCACTATACAGTAATATGCAGCTGGGCTTCCAGTAATATAGGCTCGAAGCCTTTCAGTACACTTCCTCCGATCAGTATAGAACCCATCCCCATGCAATGCATCATACAATCATGTAATGTCATATCATAATATTATACATGTACTCAATACAGTTAAAAATAGCATGCTAAAATATAGTCATACATGAACATATATATTTTCATCACACAGAGGCATAACAGTCATTCAATCAATTAGGGGTTTAAGTAAGCTTACCGACCCAATAGTAGGTCCACAGTCATCTCCGACGACCCCTGCAACCTCAGCAGTCAAACAGTAAAAATGGGCCCATAGCCCATGTGGGCCCACACGCCCGTGTGGTTCACACAGCCTAAAATGGCCTTGGTTGTGTGGATCACACGACCTATCCCAATATTTCCACACGTCAATATGGTTCACGACACGTGGCCCCCACGCAGTCCAATTCGGCCCAGCCCATGAAATCGCACATGGTTGGCTTTATGGATCGCACGCCCATGTTTAGTCACACGGACTACCACATGAGCGAGCGCATGCCCATGTGGCGTCATCGTTCACTTACTCTAGCTTTTTTCAATTTCTATAGTCAAGGTTGTGTTTACACACATTGTTTGTTTCCAATGCAAAAGCGCACCCAAAACTATCAACACCTGTAGTTGACAAACAACCCCACAATCAATCCTAAATCATAGTTAATTCGGAACCATGACACACATTTAATTGCATATCAATCGAATTAAAATATCCCCTCTTTAAAACACTTGACCAAAATATCGACAGCACTTACCCTGCTTGAACAACCAAGGCCTTATACACATAAACAGTTGATAAAAAGTGATCACTAGCTCCTCGATTATTACCTGCATTCCATCGAAACTGCTATTAACAGTCATTCACATAAACAGTTTGAACCAAAACGAATCACACACTTACTGAAATCGCAGAACCATGAACTGGAAAGGGACAATTGAGAAATAAAACCAAGTAAGAAAAGGGGTCAAAACTACAACAATTCGGCAGAGGGTAGAAATACAAAGAATGGAATCCACGAAAACAAAAAGGGACGGCACAAAGAGGGAAGTAGAAGAAGAAAAGAATCGATAAGAAAGGAGAAGGGAATGCTTGTCGCTGGAAGGGGCAAAGCCGAAAGGCACAAAAGAATTATAGCAAAATGCACCTAGCAATAATCGGTCAGGAAAAGTGAAAAATGATGAATAGTAGCCTTCAAAAGCAGAGAAAACTATCGTCAAATCTTCAGAGAAGTGAGAGGACAGAATTTTTTGAAAAGAGATAACAAAATAAAATAAAATCGCTCAAAAACCTCCTAAAAATAGTCCACTACATCCTCACACTCCTCAAACACTCAGAATTTCGGTCAAACTACAACTCTTTCACAGCCAAGTAGTAAAAATAAATCCCTTTTGATCGCGCAGAGATTCAAACTCTAGATTTCCACCCCCTTAACACTCCACTTAACTATTAGACCCGTAGGTTCATTCTGTCATATCTTTAATAAGATTTATTTATAAATCTACTAACTAAAGCTAAGGGTTTATTCATTAAAAAGAAAAAAATTTCCCAAGCCAAGGCTTGAACTTGGAACCACTCCAACACTTCCCAGAACCCTTAACCACTGAAGCAGACATGCATTTGTGTAACAACAACATATAAAAAAAATTATAACAGATTTTTGGGTGTTACAACGCCACAACATTCCTTATGAAACTATTTCTCTTAGTGTTCACCATGTGTATTATTCCTTCAGAGTTCGACATACCTACCAGTCCTTCAAAGCTAGCCACACATATCATTTCTTCAAAGCTTGTCATACTTACCATTCTTCAAAGTTAGCCATACAAATCATTCGTCAGGGTTTTCCATACTTACCACCCCTCTCTTTTAGGGTTCGTTACAAAAATGTTTCCTTCAGATGATTGCCACAAAGGTCTTTCATTAGAATGCACCATGCAAGCGTTCCTTTCCATAGATCGCCACAAGGGCTTCCATTTAATAGATTGTCACAAATGCTTCCATTTCATAGATTGCCACAATGATTTCCTTTTTTTGGGGGTTCATAATAGGGACACACCTAGACTCAGATTATGTGAGGTTTGCCCTCATCTTCTTGGTTCACACAAATAACTCCATTAGGTAATAACTTCGTTTAATTCTTTCCATATGATGCCATAACCCACCAATTATGGTTATACAGAATATGGTCTTTCCATATGATTCCATAGCCCACCTGTTATGGTCTTACTCAATATGGTTCCATGGACTTTTCCTTAAAAGTCCCAACGGACTCCTTTAGACGACTCTATGGAGAAAAATAGAGACTCACTTAACAGGTCTTTCTTACTTTGACGCCATACAGAAATTAACATACATTTCTTTTCACATCATCTCATGCATTCTAGGAGCATTCATACAATCTTATTTCATCATTAGAACATCCATCTTATGTTTAACCTATTAGATTCCTCACAAACTACAAAATGCATGACTCATTTATTGTTCACAGTGTAGCCATTTTCTATAAAAGCATTTTAATTACTACATTACATATGAGAGTCGACTTAGGGACTCTGTAACACCCCTTACCTGTATTCAACGTCTGAACAAGGTACGAGGCATTACTGGACTTAAACACAAGCAAACATACACTTTTGGTTTATAAATTTGCGGTCAAATTTAAAACTTTTTAACAATCAATCAAATTGTCCCAAAAATGAGCCTACAAGGCCCAAAACATGCTTTGGACGTGGTTCAGGACAAAATCGAGAACTTTAGAAAATTTTACGACACTTAGAGAATTTTTGCTAAAACAGGGGTCACATGCCCGTGTGGCTTGGAACACGCCTATATGGGCAGGCGGTGTGGTCACACACAGCCGTGTAACTCTCTATTTGTCACCCAAGAACAAATTAAAGTCACACGGCCAAGACACATGCCCGTGTCCCGAGGTCGTGTCCTTCACATGACTGAGACACACAGCCTTGTCTCATGCTCATGTGCTCAATACTGAGCATTCTGTTTTGCAACAATTTAGGTGTACGGGAGACACGGTTGGATCACACGCCCATGGGGCTGACCGTGTGTCATACACGACCTAGACACACACCCTTGTGGCTACCCGTTTGGACAACAATAAGGCTATTTACGAAGCCATTTGCCACCTTTATTCACACATACACTTAACCCAATTCAAAGGCACAAAACAATACATACTTAGGCAACCAAAACATCCACATTCATGGTTAAACATATCAACTTTATATCTTTATCTAACATATTCACTACATTTATTAAGCCCTAAATCAAACATGCAAATCTCACATTCATTAGACTTCATTCAATTACTATCTAGTTACCAAATTATACTCAAATTCCTCATCTCATCAATAGGTCAAAATTTCAAATATTACAAAATCATGCCATAAATCACATTTCCAAATATTTTACATTCACCAAGCATACCATGATCATATCACCATAGACATTGACACATATATGAATATACTTAGGCTTACAACCATGTTGCCAATATAAGCTAACTTACATGGCCAAATAGCAAAACAAGCCTTTGACGATTACAAGCCATTACATTGGCTGAAATCATATGGTGCATATAAAAAAATGACCAAGTCCTTATACATGCCATAACTCAAAATACTTGAATTCATCAATACTCAAAATGATAGCTTGATAGTGTGATAGGATCTTCGGCGATCTCTAACTCGAGCTAGCTTGACGACACTATAAAACATTAGAAAGGAAGGGGTAAGCTATATAGCTTAGTAAGTCCGCACGAACATAATAAGCAACTCTTACCAATCATTTACCAGGTCTACAATATAAACACAAAATAAATAGTATAAGTTGCTATAAACCTCATAGTTATAAATTATTAAGTCACATTGTTTTCTATATCAATTTGCAAGCATAATTTAACATGTCTTGACTTTAGCCTAACAACTGTAATCTCTCCATTATAATCGATTACCATAATCAACCAATCATTAACATACACATTAATTATGAGTATTTACTTTTCGAGTATATATTTTAACATCTTTCAATTGTTAAAGCTCATATCTTCCCATACTTCCATGGTTATTTTAATAGGCAATTATGCCAATCATTCATTTTTCTCATATCCGATAAATCACAATTTGTGTGAATAAAACATGCTACATCATAACTCAATTTGGCCCTTAAGCCAATCACATGATTCACAACCAAATTTATCATGAATTTCATATGTCACAAGTATAGACCAATGATCACAAGGTTTTCACAAAATCACCATCGTGGAAATCATGAACTCACGATTTCATGAAGTCAATGCTTATAAACTTTATGTACATACCTGTACCAATTCATAATACTTACATGCTCTTGCTCTTGTTTGACATACCCATTAAATTACCCGTTGAACCACTACAAATAGTACATGATACTTGGGGATCTCATACACATAGTACCGTACCAATACCATATCCCAGATATGGTCTTACATGTAATCTCGTATCGATTCCAATAGCCCAGCTATGGTCTTACATGAAGTCTCATATCGATGTCATATCCCAGATATGGTCTGTTACACCCTAAACCCTGCCTAAATGTTATGGCCGAATCTGTGATGTCACATTGGAGTGTTTTTCCAAACCCTAATTTCATGAAAATTTGTTCTACATAAAACTCCTTTAGGTTCTTAAGCAAAGTTTAGGCTCTCCGGTTCATTGTGAAAACTCAAGTTGTCTTCGTAAAACATTAATTATATTAGTTTGTTATTAAATTTTAAAACAGTGTTTGTTACGGATGCTTTCAAACTGTGTTGCATAAACGTGGTGTTTTTAGAAAAACATTTGTTTATATTTTTTTGAAAAACCGTGGCCTACTACTACCTAATTAAAATTTCAAGAAATTAAATTCCCAAATTAAAATAAAAATAAAATTAAAGAGGCCTTATTACAAAATGAAAACCCAAAATAAAATCTTCATTATAATATTTAAAGAAACTCCGTCGAGTGGCCACCTATGAGTCTTCCATCGCCTCGGTCCATCTAAGCTTGGGGATTTCCTGCATAGTTAATAGATGGGTGAGTTTACGAAACTCAGTGTGTGAAATCCCATAAAAGCATACAATCAGAGTAAACACAATTTGAGCCTAAGCCCTTTCAGTTTCAGTTAGGAGCCTTAGCCCCTCTTTCGGTAGCAGTAGCAATTTGGGCTTGAGCCCATTTCAGTACAGTATGCAAACAAAGAATCCTACCCAATCCATCTGTTACACACCATCTTCGTACCAACCCTACACACCATGTGGGGACAAAATCGACCCACCCAGCCCTACACACCAAGTCGTGCCAGTTGTGGCACTAAAACTGTATTTGCAGCGGAGCTACTAGAATAGGCTTATAGCCTTTCAGTACACTTCCTCCAAAATCATAAATCCCACCCCATGCAATACAAAATAATATAAATGTACATACAGTAAAAATGGCATGCTCAAACAGTCATCTTAACAGACATCTTACCAAAATAAGGGCCCAGGTATACTTACCGGCCCAATAGAAGGTCCACAGTCGTCTTGGGCCACCCGTGCAACCTTAACAGTCAATTAGTGATAATGGGCTTACAAACCATATTTTGAGCCCATGTAGGCCCACACGCTCGTATGGCCCATGTAGCCCAGAAATGGCCTTAGCCATGTGGTTTACACAGCCTGGCCCAGAATTTACCATACCTTTGAGTGAGTTTCCTATGTAGGGCCTACAGGCCCATTGGGCCTACGCGGCCCGGTTTGGCCCCAAATGGCCCGGTATCATTTTGGTCCATGAAAACGCTCATGGCCATCTCATCGACCACACGACCATGGTTTATGCCATGGCCTACCACACAGGCGGCGACATGCCCGTGTTGTGGCGACAACCCACTTTTCAGCTATTCAACTTTCCCGCCGATCTACGTTAATAGCAGTGTGGGTACACACACCTGATTGCGAAATCACCTAACTCACCCATGAGTACTCCAATCTATTTCAAATAAAAGGTTCGGTTAATAGGCTAAAATCAAATTAAAGCAACCCTAAATGAAACACTTTTCAATATTCTTACCTATCCTTTGCTTTGACCGATCCAAAAACAGTTGCAAGTAACCCTTTTTTTTCCAATTCTTAGAGACTACCTGCAACATACATCCCTTGTAAACTATTATCTCACTCAATCCATTATACCAAGTGTAAAGAACTTATCAAACTCGTAGACTAAGAGTGAGGGACAACAATATTCAGCCAACACCCCAAAGCACACCTTAATTCTGAGGCGCGATATGTAACAATTTTGCTCCCTAAAAGGAAACGTCAAAAATGAGAGTTATTAAACAAGATTATTTTGGCCAAAACCAAAGAGGGAATGAGAGAAATAAAGTGATGGAAAGGGACAATGAACCTTGCCCTCACCCCTAACCGATTACTCAAGAACCCACTTCAAAAGCTGAAACACGATAGGAGTTGAGAGAGATGCAGAGGGGTTCAACTTTAAGAGAAAATAGTGTCGGCTTAGAACAAAAAAAAAAAAGCTAACAGAGATTCAACAAGGGTTAAGGAGGTAGAAAAAGAATAAGAAAAAGAAAGTATTCGGTTAAAGACCAAAATAGGAGGTGAAAGTTGATGACTGATTGGGAGGGAGAGGATGAAGGTTTGAAAAGTGGTGAAGAAGATTAAGAGAAGAAAAAGAAGAAGGTCGATTACTCAAGCACAAACTTGAGGACAAAACCATAATAGGCTATTATGAAGAGTTCCCGTGTGGTCACCAGTATAATCGGCTACCAAGCAAGACAATAACTGAAAGAGAAAAAAGGCATTAAAAGTAGACAAAGGAAAAATAATGATTATCCAAATGGAGAGCACTAGATTACACTTTTGGCACTAAGAGTATGGCCGAATGACTAGGTGCAGTAACTCAAACCGAAAGGTTGAGGAGAGTCCTCATTCGACACTACACTCCCACACTTCCCAAATCCCTAATTTTCCTCCTCCAAAACCTCCCCATATCTCGCAACCGATAACTCCCCTATCCACTCCCACCAAACTCTGCTCAAATTTGGCTATTCATCCCCACTCAACCACTCCATCATCAGAGCTTCGGTCAACCTCAACTTCCTACATTGAAAGAGTAGCAAAGTAGAACACCTTTGCGCATAAGAGGACTCGAACTCAAGACCTTAAGCTTCCTAACACGCCACTTACCACTAGATTAGCAGGCTTTTTATGCCATGAAATCCCCACATTAATTTAAAAGCCCTCTAGCTGTAGACAAGGGTTTATTCAATTAAGAGCAATTTCTCAAGCCAAGGCTTGAACCCATGACTTCCCAGACACTCCCAAGATAAACAACCACCAAGCCAGACATATTTTCACGCCACAGACACACAAAAATAATTTTAACAGGGATTTCAGGATTTGAGAAATTGAGGCGTTACATGGTCTTACACGTAATCTCAGTAACCCTAATGTCATGACATTTGTATCCTATCTATTCCTAAGGTTCAACTGGGACTTTCGCTGTATCGAATCTTTGTCAGTCATTTCCGTAGTATCGTACTCAATAGCATTCACATTTCATTTCAATAATATAAAATTTACCATAATTATATCAATTAAGCATTTATACATATATAATTTAATGCTTATTAAACATACGAACTTACCTCGGCATAAAAATGGCGAAAAAGGCCTAATCGTCAAATACTTTTTTTCACTCGTTCTATTTTTGAACCTCGTTTTTCTTGATATATATTATCACATTTAACTTATTTAATCATTATACTATTTAAATCAACTCAAAATCATATTATGGCAAAAATTACATTTTTGCCCCTAAAGTTTCACATTTTTACATTTTAGTCCCTAGGCTCGTAAAATGAAATGTACTCAATTTCTTCAATACCCATGCCTAGCGGAACCTTATACATGCTTCAGTAGACCACATTTTTCTTTTATTTGCATTTTAACACCCATTTTACGACTTCTTACAAATAAGTCCTTTTTAGGCATTTTCATCGAAAATCACTTAGAAAAAGTCTTTTATCAAACAACTAACATGCATTTTCTACCATTAAGCATTAAAATGCACAAATATCCATCATGGGTAAAATTTTAGACTATGATTATGTCTTAAATTAGTGGTAAAAATAGATATATCATGTTACAAGGATTTCAAAAACATAAAAATCATTAAAAATAGGGCTAGAACGGACTTACAATCGAGCTTGGAAGCTTGAAAAACCCTATCCATGATTCCCCCTTGTGAATTTCAGCCATGGGAGGAAGATGGACAAAAATTTGGCTTTTATTTTGGTTTTTTAATTCATTTAATTACCAAATTACTAGATGCCCTTAATGAAAAACTTTAAAAACATACCTAACCATGTCTATTTTTTCCACCAACTTAAGAAATGATCCAATTACCATTTGAGGACCTCCAATTTAAAATTTCATAACAATTAGACACTTTTAGATTATAGAACTCAAGTTTTGCACTTTTTGCAATTTAGTCCTTTTGACCAAAATGAGTGCCCAAACGTCAAAATTTTTGAATAAAATTTTTACGAAATCATTCCATAAAACTGTAGACCATAAAAATATGATAAAAATAAATTTTTCTACGTCAAATTTGTGGTCCCGAAACTACTGTTCTGACTAGACCCAAAATCAGGCTGTTACAGACTCACTTGACAAGAATGTATAGTAGCTTGAGCTCCAGATCTAAAATCCTTTTAGGAGTTGTAGCAACCACTGCCTCTTAAAACAATGAACACCATAAAAATCCATTTGGATAACCTTTCCATCATCTTAAACACAAATATCCCATAAACAAAGCACTAATTCTTCAGGTATTCATGTAGATCTACTTTTCAGAGCCATAAAAACTCACCTCGACATGGAGAAATTTCTAGATCCAGTTTAAATAAAAATGCTTCTCATTTCTTCCAGCCTCAAATTTCAATAATTTCAAAAAAGAAGAAGAGAACTCCCTTTATATCAACTTGAAGAATTATTAAAATAGTCCAAGTCTTTATTGGAACTTAACAAATGTCACATTGCTACTAACTTGTCTTATCAAGGGTCTACAACGTTGGAAGAAACTAATTGAGTACTTTCCCTTTTTTCTTATAACTATCCTAGTTCTCGTTTGGTTAGTTCCTAACCAACTTACCTTATAACTTTACCTATACAGTATCATGGGGAAAAAGGGTGTACTACTTCTGACGTGGGCTCATACCTTCAGTATCTATTTATGTAATATCCTGAATTAGGGCTTAATCGGAATAGTGGTTTCATGACCACAAATCCGAGATAGAAATAATTATTTTACAATGATTTTGATGTTTATGATATGATTGCATGATTGTGTGAAAATTTCGTGATGAAATTCTATGCCTAAAGTGCTTAAATTGAAAGTAGGGACTAAACCAGAATAAGTTGCAAAACTTGCATTCTAGAAGTTTTAGTATGAAATTGTTTTGGAATATTAATGAGGAGGTCTTAAATAGAAATTTGACCAATTTTAAGTTCATGGAAAAATTAGGACATGGAAGGAATTTTTGGAAAGTTTAGTAGTAAGGGTATTTTGGTCATTTAGTTATTAAAATGAATTAAAACAAAATTAAAAGCCAATTTTGTCCATCTTCTTCATTAGGCCGAAATTTCAAGGGTTCTTCATAGCTAGGGTTTGTTTCAAGCTTCCAAGCTCCATAGTAAGTGATTCCAAGCCCGCTTTTAATGATTTTTACGTTTTGAGATCCCTAACTCGATAAAGCTTATGTTAGCAATAATTTAACCTAGGGTTTATATTTTGAAAAATACCCATAGGTGAAATTTGTGTATTTTGATGTTTTATGATAGAATATGAAGTTTTAAATTATGTTAGACAACTTGTACTACTCGATTTTAAGCAAAAACGAGTAAAAGGGCTTAATCGGTAAAAATACCTAATAGTCACAAGTACATGTTAGAGTGAGAATTTGATGTTGCCATAGAAGAGAAAAGTGATCAGCATGTTGTAAAACATAAGAATAAGGAATAAAGTTTAATCCCGAGCCTAGGGGCAAAAATGTAAATATGCAAAAGTTTAGAGGTAAAATTGTAATTTTTCCAAAATTTGAATTAAGGATTAATTTGATAATGTGAGTATTAAATAAGGTAAATGTGTTATTTTAGATCAAGAAAGACGTGGAATCGACCTCAATCGAGGAAAAGAAAAGATTGTGGACTAAATTGCAAAATCTTTGTATTTTGGTACCAAGGTAAGTTCATGTGTTAATAATGTAGCATAATTGTTATTTTTAAGTTATTGATATTAATTATGTGTTATGCTGAATTTCATTATGAAATGTATGCTTTGTGGTTAATTTCAAATAATATGTAAATTATGTGAGCTACTTGTTAATTATAATTGTTACTGAGTATTGATTTGGCATTCTACGGAAGACGGCAAGGATAAGTGTTCGAAAAATCCCGTTTGAACCTTAGGAATAGATTAGGATACAAGTGACATGTCACTAGGATGGTTGAGCATCCGAACTCGTTGAGTTGAGTCCGAGTTCATTTATGGATGCGAATGTCCGAACTCGTTGAGTTGAGTCCGAGTTCATTTATGGATGCGAACGCCCGAGCTCATTGAGTTGAGTCCGAGTTCGCTTATGGGCGGGTTACATGATTGCTTGATTTCATATATGGCACTTATGTGCAAGTTATCCATGTATCCGAATTATATTCCGATGTGTTCAACGGGTAAAGTTCTACTCAAATGGAGGAAAATTTCGAGATGTAAAGAGACGTATTGGTAAGTGATATGAAATGGATATTTTGGACAGGTATGTATTTAACCCTCGGGTTAAGTATTGATACAACCACGATAAGGTAATAAGATGATGAAGAATGATTAAAAATGTGATATGTGTTTTAGTGATGTATGCTAATGTTGACTGGTATAACTATTTGTTATGTTACTTATTATTTGCATATGAACTTACTAAGCATTTATGCTTACTCCCTCCTTCTTACTCATTGTAGTTTTGGATAAGCCAGCTCAGGAGTCGGGATAGGTCGAAGGCTCAGTCACACTATCCAGAAGACTTTTGGTAAATGGCTTGTAAATTTAAGTATGGCATGTATAGCAATATACCCATTTTGTGTAAATGATCTTATGGTATGGTTGTGAAATGGTTGAGGAAATGCTTGATAATGATAAATTATGAAAATGGTTAGTTTAGATTATGTTTGATGTTAAGGAAAACTATTAAGATACTTAGTGCATAAAAACTCATAAAAAGGATGAAATTTACCATAAACAGAATACCGCAGCAACACTAACGCGAGTTTGAAAATTTACTAAAAATGATAGAAATTTAATTTGGTGGTGAACTACATATCAAATTGAATCTTATTATGTCTAGTTTCACATGAAACAAATGAAACAAGTAAAGGAAGTATATGTTAGAAGATATTTGAATTTTAGTGAAACAGAGTCATAGCAGTTTCTGAATCCCCTGTTCCTACTTTAGAAATTCACCATAAATTGTAAAGATATAATTATGTGGTTTATTTTATATCCTCAGAATCCTTATTGAGTCTAGTTTTAGTAGAAACAAACCTCATAGTCATATGAATTTTTTACAGAGTGAAATGTGGTTCGTAGTAAACAGAGGTCAGACCAGTCGAGTCCTGAAACAGGGGTAACTTTAACTAATAAAATGTACTAATTGGCCTAACCAAAAATTCTATAAAAAAATCAGTAGATAGGTATATGAGTCTAGATTCATGTAAAATTTACGGATCTTAATTTTGAGTTTCGTAACTCGAGATATGATTTTTCTTGTGACTGTAACGCAAGTAGCTTAAAAGCTGTGAATGTAGAAACAAATAATCCAAAGTTCTAAAAATGTTAAACTAAGCTTAGTAACACCTCATACTCGACTCCGGCGACGGTCTCGGGTGTGGGGGCGTTACAATTTACCTGGCCACATCATCCTTCTATCAAATCACAATTATCTGGCATAGAACTCTCAACATCTTGAACACACAAGTGTGTCCCACCCTATTATACCCCAGAAAGAGCACTTAGGTGATTACCAATTCCCCAATCTTGCTTTTGAAAGATTATGTTAGACCTTGCGCTTGCCAATACCGAGGCGTTATAGCTTATTCAAAGAATTATTATACTTAGTCAAATTATTATACTTTACAAACACTCAAAAATTACTCTTTATTCCTCACTTCCATAAACATCGTTTGAACACTAGGGTTTCGCCAAGCAAGATGTTACATGATGATTAGTCCTTAGAGAGTTGTTTGTTTGCTTTCTTGACTAGGTAAGTTTAAATGGTATTTTTGTGTTAAATCTTTATGCACTTAGAATTATAATTGTAATTATGTTTAATTTAAATTTTAATTGTTTATGATTTGGTACCAAAAGTAAGATATAGGATTAAATTTAATATGATGAATTACAAATTGAAATAATTATGGAATTGACTTTAAATTGTATTGAAATAGGATCTGTTATATAATTGTAACACCCCCTAACCCGTATCCGTCACTGGAATAGGATTACGCAGCATTACCGTAGAACTAAAACATAAAATCATACATTTCTAAAAATTTCACTAAACATATCAAAGTTCATTCGTATACATGCATATCATCCCTTAATCAAGCCTTCGAGGCTCTAGAAACACTTTAGAAACAGTTTGAGACTAAATTAGAAACATTTGAAACATTGAGGAAAAACAGTTAGAAAATTTAAAGTGCAGGGGTTACATGGCCATGTGGCCAGGCCGTATGACTCACATGGCTAAGACACACACCCGTGTCTTAGGCCGTGTAACATTCGAAATAGGGACATACGGTCATGTCCCAGCCCGTGACTGTACCCGTGTAACTCTCTAACTTGGGTTACATGGCCAAGCCACACACCCGTGTGCCAGACGGTGTAACTCTCGAAATGCAATCTTTAAAAAACTTACAAGGGACACACGGCCGTGTCGTGTGGCCATGTGTCACAAACGACTGAGACCTATGCCTGTATGGACAAGAAATAGGCAAATTTCAAGCCATTCCTTTCATCCAAATCAACCTTGAACCTAAAAGGCAAAAGCATCTATGAATAATGCACTAAAATGTACCAAAATATGCATAATAAGACCACTCTCAATATGCCATTAAAGCACCTCAAACACAATTCCACAAATTTACCCAAAACATATGCATAATTGATCATTCATTTGACATTTATATCTAACCTATTTCCATACCAAGACTTACCTCAAATGACCACAATGAAACCTCATCATCACATACCAAGTTCGGTCATAAAACATTACATGAACTTTACCAAATAATCATCAACCATTTAGCATCAAAGTAGCACAAACATATGAACCATCAAGGAATAAAAATACCATTAATTCCACACTTCAAAACAACATTAGAAATCATAAACATTAACTAAACCTTAAACATAAGTCCACCTATACATTCCATTATAACCATGATCAAAACAACAAATTCTACCGATATAATCGCTGGATAGTGTGATAAATCTCTGAGAACCTTCCAAATTGATCGAGCTTCCGATAATTTGTCATGTAAAAGAACCACAACCACATAAGTAATGAATGCTTAGTAAGCTCGTATAAATTTTAAGCATAACATTCCATTTTAAAAATGAACCATATAAGTCGTAAATAAAACTATACCAATGCTTTAAGACTTATCAAACTATATAACTATCAACTCACAAATGAATAGTTATTAACATCTCGAATACTTTCCATTTATACCATAATAAGGTCTTATAAGCTGAATTACATAATCATCAACCTTTTCTTAAAACCGTGAGCCATTTCATTCACTTACTTACCATTCCATTTACTTAGCATAAGCTTAATTATGTATCAATTTACGAATCAGTATACATATTCTCACCCGTTTCATTTGCATAACTTACAAGACATAGGTATAAACATCAACCATAACCACAACCTAGTGCATTTAAACATAACTCTTTCACATTTAACTAATAATTATTCTGTAGTTCATCATTCGTTTCAAAATTTCCTATAAACATGAAATTCAAGAATCACTTACCTTCACTAAAAAAGATTAAAGCTAAATGAATAAATTAATCATACTTGTTATACATTTACGAAGCACTTATATGCTTAGTATTGAAAATGATTCATCATATGCTTCCTGTACTATAATAATTCAACTAAACTCATTTATATATGTATATATACATATATATTTAATCAAATAATCATCAATATAATGATACCCACATATGATCAAGTAATTCATTGAACATTAAACATTCAACATTTACTAATTTCTTGACTATACATTAGCCTTTAACATTAAAATAATTTTATAAATTCCATTCACCGTTAGCCCTACGAACTAGTAACTTGACTCTGATACTCGGGTAACTACACCACATCAAAGGCATCATAGATGCATAACAGGGGCACCGAAGTGAAGACAAGGGCACAGATGTGCAAATAGGGGCACCGTAGTGCGAATAGAGACACCAAAATGTATACAAGGGCACTGAAGTGCAAATAGGGAACCGAAGTGCAAATCCCGTACAAGCGTGCATTCTAACCCTATTGGCATGCCAATCGTATCCTAGTGATTACTATGTTCAACCGTCCATTTCATGTAATCCATTTCCTTTAAACATATTTATCGTTCAAGAACACTTCATCGTTTCCGTACACATGATATAATATCAATACTTATATTCATATTGTCAATGTACCATCACAAAGATTATCATCATCTATTAATCACTTTCATATTTCTCTATACACATGCTGTAACAATTCATAATCATGCTGAAATCACACATCTCATAATTCATAAATATTCAATAGTTTTTTAATAAATCCTCTCTCACTTTATATTCAGTTAAAATATTTCGAGTTCCAACTCACATTTTAAACATCATATATAAATATATACATTCGTAAATCAGTAATAACATTATATATATATATATATATATATATATAGGTATGCACAATTCTATACCTACGAACTTACCTGGCTAAATTGTAGAAATGTCAAAGTACAAGGGCATTTTGGTAATTTTCCATTCTCCTGGATTTTCCACCCGATCTTGATCTAAATTAATAATTTCATTCAACCTATTAATTTAGACAGCAAAAAATGTAATTTATGCAATTTAGTCATTTTTATCATTTTTACAAAATTACCCTTAAAATTTTACTTTTATTCAATTTAGTCCCTGAGCCTAAAACATGCAAATTAACCATTTTTACCAAAAATTGAGCCTAGAAGAATACTTATGGAATCCAATACAACCCATTATTGCAACAATTTCACATCAAATTCTTGTACTTTTACTATTTTAACAATTTAGTCCATAATCAGAAAATTTATCAAAAATCACTTAATAAAATACTTTGAAATATCAACCAATATTTTAAATTCTCATTTAACATAAAAAACCACAAGGTTCATCAATGACAACATTCAGTTAGCAGTTTCAAAATCGAAGGTATGGGCTAGCAGGACCTAGTTGCAATGATCTCGAAAACATAAAATTATTAAAAATTGGGCTAAATCAGACGTACATGCTTTATCCAAAGCATGGCTGAAACTTGAACCCTTCAATGGAGTTTTTTTTCTTTCAATTCCAGTGGGAATTGGTTTTTGGGAGATGAATCTTTTATTTTATTAAGCTTTATTCATTTTATTATTATAATAACATATAATTTAATAAGAAAAATGTACTTATTAATCGACCCACCATTTAAAACCCTTACTTCATGCTTAAATAATAATTTAGCATAAAATTTTAATAACAATTAAATTTGACTAGTTTTATGATTTAGTACTTTTTGCATAATTAACTATCAAAACGTTAAAATTGTTAAACGAAATTTTAATACCACCTTAATGACACTCTGTAAATATTTATAAAAACATTTGTGGCTCGATTTATAGAAGCGAGGTCCAGATACCTAATTTTTTAAAACCACTTGACCTCAGGGTCTTACCATTTGAACTTAATAAATCACTTATAAAACAAAAATCACTATATCAAAAACCTTTTTAAAGTCACAATTAACTTTTAAATATTAAATAATAATATTTACGAACTTACTCGTCGAATATGGTGGCCCCGAAACTACTATTTTTGACGCCACTAAAAATTAGGTTGTTACAGTAATGATATGATGAAATGAGCTAAATTGATTTGATTTAGACTGGTTGATAGTGATAAGGACTGAATTGAATATGTGTGAAAGTATAATATGCTATTATAATGTGAAATTGAATCAGTATTGCAATGTGATATGCTATCATATTTGAGAATAAATGATTGCTTGATGAAATTATGTAATGAACTTGAGAAACTATTACCTTATTAACTGTTCGGGCAGAGTCAGATATAGTTGGCATGCCATAGGATAGGAAGAGTTCAGGGCTACAACTACGCTTCTGGGAGTGTTGGACACCCTTATTTGTCGGTTATACCAACTAGTGTTGGACACATCTATTTTTTGATTTTACTGGCCAGCGCAGGGCATAACATATTATATTTGGATTTATCTGACAAGCACTAGGTGCCAAATTGGTGAGTTGGTTGGATCCGTGTATCCGTTCAAGTTTGAGTCAGGTTAATAGGGACATGTATAATGTAAATGGAATAAATGATATTTAGATTGATTTGATACGATGATCAGATGATACATATACATATACATATTTAAAATCAGTTGTACAAGCCTAATAGGCTAATATAGAAATGTGCCAAATCGATGAATGTGAATCGGAATTCGTTTCATGAAACGAAGTAGTAATGAACATTCAATTGGCAATTGATATCGATTTGGTATAAATATAAGTTGATATGAAATGGAAATGAAGTTTATGGTTTAATATGATTTAAATTAAGAATTCAAATTATGAAATGAAATTAATGTTTGGCATTAATTTGACATGGGACACATTGCAGATAAATAAATTGTTGATATGGTTAATATAGTGAAATTGATGTAAACAATTATTAGTTTTGTGAATGGTAATGATATGTTGAAAGTGAATTGTAATGTTATATAATTGAGTTATTATATGGCGTGATAAATGTTGAACTCACATTTTTTATATTTGATTTGCCATGGTAGGCAAACTTCACCAAGCTAAGTAGCATGTAGTGTATTACTATAACATGAGTTAAGTTACTTGGTTTTATTCCTGTGAACTTACTAAGCATTTTATATGCTTACACTCATTTGTCTTCCCTTTCCCAGTAGATTACCAACTTGCAGAACACGTCAAGCGGATCATCCGAAGCTCACACTATCCCGATATTGATTTGGTAGTCTTTTAACTATATTAAGGCTCGATTATGTGTAGCATGCACTTAGGAGTTTGTTTTGGTTTATTTTTATAGTGATATTGTTTGAAATCCATGTTAGCATGATTTATGGAGAAGAATATGCATAGTTGAAATCATATGTATTTAGTAGATGGTTTGAATTGTGCAAATGACTCATGAAATAAACATATCGAGTATGCAATTACATAGATAATATGACGTCATAATATGTATAAAAGAATTGGTTGATGAGGTTGAGGTTATTTAAGTTGTTTTGATATGTTTTTATGCAAAACTGTGGAAAGGTTGAGTTAGATGGTTTGAAAGGGTGATATATGATGTTTTGGCATGTTGATAGAGTTTATAAATGTATATAGGGTTGATTATGTAATAGCCCGGTTTATACCCTAGTCGAAACAGTGGTTTCAGGACCACAAATTCGAGTCAGAAAAATATTTTAATATTATATTCTATGCTTAAAGTGTGTGAATTGATATGTGTGAAATTTTCATATGAAAATTTTATCGTTTGAGTGCCAATTTGTGAAAAAAGACTTAATCGCGTAAAATGTAAAAGTAGCGTGCTATATGTTAAAGTACCTATTTGCTTTGATTAATTAATTATGAAGTCCTTCAAATGAAATTTGGTCATTGGATAATGGGATGGACAGTAATGGACAATCATTATATGGTTTTATTATTAATTCATTAAGGTTAAAATAGTAAATTATGTATTACAGTTAATAAAATAAAACATAAAGTAAATTTTTGCATGTTCATATTTTATTTTGATGGTTGAATATCGAGAAGAAAGAAACCTTCTTGAAGCTTTGTAGTTCGGCACTTAGGAAGCTTGATTCGGGTATGTGTTTTGCTCAGTTTTTTTATAATTTCTACGTTTTTGAGATCATTGCTTCGAATATTACTTAGCCCAGGCTTCAATTTTCGGAATTGATGATGAATTTGAGATTTTTAATTGTTGATAATGTGATGAAATTTTTGTTTGATGATGAATAATAAATCTTTGATGTTTGATTTTCATGTTTAATTAAGTGATTTTTGATAAAAATGTGTATTAATGACTAAATTGAGTAATTTGTAAATTGAAGGGTCAAAATGTGAAATAAATGAAAGAAATGGGTTGCTAAAAACCTAAGGTAAATTCGGCCTAACATGGGTTTGATGAAATTTTGAGTAATTTGTGTTATTTTGAAATGGGGACTAAATTGTGAAAATGTGAAATGTTAGGGGCTAAAATGCAAAATGCCCAAATTATGTGTTCTTGATAAAATTTAATGAAATGTTGAATAAGTTAGTTAATTTTGGTATTAATTAGATTGGAAAAAGTGGAATTCGAATCTAGATCGAGGAAAAATCAAAGTATCAGATTAGGTGACTTAATTTTTCATTACTGCAAAGGAGGTAAGTTCGTATTTTAATAAATGTTACGAAATTATATTATAAATGCATGCTATTTGTATGATTGAATTCACTGCCGAATGGTAATACAAATATATATATTTTGAATAAGTTATAAATATGTTATAATGATATTGAATTGTTCGAGAAGTAGAATATATGAATACGAGAAAGTTCTGATAATGTGATGATGTTTGAAAAGCCCCGTACAAAACATAGGAATAGTTAGGATGCATATGTCATGAAATAGGATTTTGATCGCGTGATTCGTAACAAGTAATAAATATTTATAATGAAGATCAGACCTAGACTAACTATTATCATGACGAAAAGACAAGCGCACCTATCGAACAATAGTATAGTAACGGCAAGACCAGGATATCGTACCCAAGGGAACCAAAAGTACTAGTTATAACTATCTTTTTATTATCTAGCCTAAGAATAAAAACGTTTGTTCTAATTATCTAATTATTTAAACTAAGAACACACAGAGAAAAGAATTGGAGAATTGCTTTTGGGAAAATCGATTGACTTGAGACAATACCTAAGGAAAAATCCACCTAGACTTTACTTGTTATTCTAGCTTCGAATCGGACGATTTATTCATTCAACTTGTTTCGTAGAGATCCCTAAGTTATGCTATTATCCCTATTCAAGACTAATAACGTCTAATCCCTAGATTGAATAACTGAGACTTTTCTCTAATTAACATTCTAGGGTTGCATTAACTCGATCTATGGATCCCCTTATTAGGTTTCACCCTAATCTGGCAAAATCTTGTCACCCTATTTCTAGGCGCGCAATCAACTCCGCTTAATTATGGCAAATGTACTCTTAGACAAGGTCTATTCCTCATCTGAATAAGAGCGTGTCTTGAATTAGTATCCTAGGATATCAAAACAAGAATTAAGAACACATAATTAAGAAGAAGTTAAATATTTATCATACGATTCAGAAAATAATAACAAGATTCGTCTTAGGTTTCATTCCCCTTAGGTATTTAGGGGATTTAGTTCATAACTAAATAAGAAAACATCTCAGAGGAATAAAGAATACAAAACATAAAGAAAACCCAAAACTCCTGAAAGGAAATTGAGGAGAGATCTTTAGTCTTAATGATGAATCTAGCTTCTGAGATGGATTAATCGGCTTCTTTAGGGTAATTCCTTACCCCACTTCTCCGTCTCCTCTTTCTCTCCTCCTCTAGTGTGTATTTATAGGCTTTGGAATTCCTTGAAACCCTCCAAAGTGCCCTTTTTCGAATTGGACTTAACTTGGGCTCGGTATGGACACGCCTGTGTGACACGGTCGTGTGACGTGATTGCCAGGGCATGTTCGATCCATTAAATTGCACACGGCCGTGTGGGTCAATGGCCAGGCCGTGTGAATTGTGAAAGCCTTGGTCGACACCCTTGAAAGACACGGGCGTGTGAGCTGCCCGTGTGGCAAGGCTTAGGCCGTGTCATCTTCTCGGTTTGGTCTGTTTTGTCTCTTTTTTGCTCGTTTTTGGCTCCTTTTGACTCTTGGTGCTCTCATGAGTACAAAACATGAAATTAAAGAATTAGGAGCATCGAATTCACCAATTCTAATGAGAAATAATCTATAAAATGCATTAAACATGGGATAAAAATATGTATAATTTACGGTTTATCAAATACCCTCACACTTAAGCATTTGCTTGTCCTCAAGCAAAATTCTCAACTCATAATCAAAATAAATTCTTCTCAACTTATAATTCTTATCGATAATATCTCAAAATAATCCATAGGTAATCATACATTGAGAGTTCAACTAAAAGAACATAAAAGTTTAAAATATTCCAAGTTGAGTATTTTATTCATGCAAACATGGGTGTTTTCCCTCATCTAAGTAATTACCTTTGATTCAGAATGTCACAGAGTTTCACATCCTCACTACAGATTCACTCAAATCACTCGAGGTGTTTAAGGATAATAAATGAAGCACTCAATAGTCAATAATGAAAAGTCATTACCATAGGCTTGCATGAAAATCAAATCTCCACTACTATAATTTAAGATGATACATCAATCAAAAGGTCTTTAGAGGGTTGTAATGAGTTTTGTTTAGGGGGTGTGGTCACAAGCTGAAAGAAAGGGTTAGAATCAAGATTGAATTGAAAAAAAATTGCCTAACTAAAAAAAGAGTTAACTTTCACTTGCGTACAATAGAGCTTCTTCTCAGATTATGGAATTACTAATATGTAAACATTTTTTTTTATTTTTTTATAAGAACAAGTTAAATAAAGAAGAAAAACATAGCTAAGCAACTTTTCCAACTCAGATCTCGACAAAAATAGGGATCAAATTAATTTGGGGGATTTCAACAATAATGGGCTGATGGTTAATATTAAGGGTAATACAAGGAATGGCTTGTTAGGCTCAAGGGGGTTTACTAGGGGTTAATCGTGGAGGTAGGCTTTTCATGGCATGGTGGGTTAATCCTAAGTGCCTTAATCATTTTGATATATCAAATCAAATGGTGTGGTCTCGACATGCATAATCAAGCAAGTTCTAGAATAACAGTTCAATACAGACGCACTCAAAGAAATAATAAAAGTGAGCATGAAAGGATGAATAGATGCTAAAAAGGCTCAAAAATCTGACAAAAATTATGGCTTTTTGATGTTTAGACTTGTGAATTCTAATTCAAAGTAATACCTAGACTTGGGGAAACAACCTATGGTTTTAATTTCTTAAAAATCAACTTATCATGCTTGATTGTCTAATGTCTTAAAGTTTAAATAACCAATGCATAAATCCCTATGTTTTAATTCAAGATATATCAATCAAAATCATAAATCAATTAAAATTTATCCTAAATATGATATGAGAGTTTTTCATGAGAGCAGGATTTTTTTTTTATAGTGAAATAAATACCCCCCCCCCCCCAAGACACTTAAGATGTACATTGCCCTCAATGTACAAAGATAGATGTTAGAGAATAAAAATAAGATAGGGAGAGAAGTGAAACTTCCTGTATGATGAATTCCTCGAACTTAGAGTTTTGGAGAGTGATCGGTTTGAGAGTGGAGGAGGATACTCCAGCAGTCGTAGAGGTTCACTAGGCCATAAGTCCTGCGCCAAAAGAACATTATATCTAGTGGTAGCTATGGTCGTGGTCGAGCAGGACATGGCAGTCGTGGAGAACCTTCCCTGGTGGAGTTGTAGTTCCTATGTGATGATGAACTTAGGGCTTCCATATAACTGTGATAAAATCAGGAACATTTTAGGAGATATTAGGAAGTATAAGGATTCGAAAAGAAATAACCGAAATAAAGAATAAAAATGAAATTCTAAAATCTAATAAAAATAATAGAAATAGTTTCAATAATAAGTAAAAACAGAAAATAATAAATAAATATCTCTAAACATCTCCATCGCTGGATGGTTAGCGAGGCGGGACTGGAGATGAGATGGGAAGGTGTTGACAACTCTGCTGTAGAGTAGCATCAATGTTGTCAAATTGTTGAAAACACTGAAGCTTGAATCGGGTGAGGTGCTCAGAGATGTTAGCATATGAAGCTGCCACATGAATTGGACAAGAAGGTGGTGGTGGTTGAGAATAGGGATCAAGGAGATTTCGGCTAGGGCTTTGGAAAGGAAGAGGAAAATGAACAGTGATTTGCTTATATAGGGGAGGGCCACACGGCCTAGGGCGACGTCCGTGTCCTTATGAGGTTAAGCCCGTGTGTTTCAAATTTTGCAATTTTAGTTTGTGCTTGGCTACTATCCCACGCCCGTGTTTCTTAGGCGTGTGTGGTACACGGCCATGCCTAGCGGTGTTCGCTTCTCCCCTGCCCATGTTAAGGTACCACGCTTGTGTATTGTCGTCCACGGCTTAATGGCACGGGAGTGTCTCATGCCCGTGTCGAAGGAACAGAATCAAGCCTTGTCCCTGGCACGCCCGTGGGGTTCTTTTCCCATGGTTGTGGATGTATCAAATTCACCCACGGCCATCGTACACGGCCGTGGGGATTTATCGTATTCCGTGTTTTGGGGAAATCATTTACCCTATTTTCGTACGACCGTATCGCACGGCCGTGTTTCCCTCCGTGTTGGTACACACAGCCTTAAGCACGACCGTGTTACAGGTCGTGTGGTGCTGGGAACCTGTGCTTTAAATACTTTGTTAGTGACCTAAATGTTTAAAATTTGAATTTAAAATAATTTAAAATGGTTAGTACTTGGGTTGCCCCCCGAGAAGTGCTTGTTTATAGTCTAAGCTCGACTGTTACCTTGTTAGTATACTCAGTGCAGTTTGTGGAGTCAGAAATCCTCATTCTTGTTGTCAATTTTAAAATAAGGTTTCAAACGGGTGTTGTTTACCTTAAAAGTACCGAACTTGGGATGACTCACCTCCACTGTACCAAATGGAAAAATACTAAGTACCGTAAGAGGAATTTCCACATTTGGTGTGGTAGTGACAATGTGAGGATCAACAGCATCTAGTAAGACTGTATCGCTGACCTGAAGTTGATTAGGAGAGGAATCGGGCTTGTTTTTGCATAGTTTCGGTTTGTCATGTGTTCTCGATTTGTGTTCTCACCATTCGTCTAGCTCCTCTATCCGTAGTCTTCGTTCTTCATGGACGTCTTTATTCTCTTCATGATAGTAGCACACTGTCTTTGTTGTCTTGGTTCAAGGAAGTTCCTGCAAGGACGATTGAATATTAGTTTTAGCATCGACAGGTTTTATAGCATTATCTTGAGTCTTAGAGGTTTTGACTGAGTCGCGTGCTTGTAGTGTACTGCGTCGTCACCTGCACGAAGTGTTAGCTCTCCTGTGCCTACATTAATAATGGTTCTGGCAATTGCTAAAAATGTTATCCTAAAATTAAAGGTACCTCGTTATCCTCATCCATATCCCTCATCCATATCTAAGACAATGAAGTCTACTGGGTAAATAAATTTATCAATTTTAACGAGAACGTCTTCAGTAATACCCTTAGGAAATCTAACTATTTTGTCAACCAATTGTATGCTCATCCTAGTCTGTTTGGGTTTACTGAGACCTAGTCGTTTAAACATTTTATATGGCATAACATTTATACTTGCTCCTAGATCAATTAAAGCATTATTCACAGATAGACTACCAATTAAACAAGGAATTGTGAAACTCCCTGGATCTTTTAATTTGTTAGGTAGCTCATTCTTTAGAACAGCTGAGCAGACTGCATTGAGTTCCACATGTGATGTAGCGTCTAATTTCCTTTTATTGCTCAGAAGCTCCTTTAAGAATTTTGCTGAGTTGGGCATATGTGAAAGAAATTCAATCAAGGGTAAGTTAATATGTAATTTCTTTAAGAGTTTGACAAACTTACCAAATTGTTCTTCTGTTCTATCTTTCGTCATCGCTTTAGGATATGGCACACGAGGTTCATGATTCATACTTACCTTTTTGGGATCATTATTGTTTACTTCTTCTCGTCCTTTGTTCATCGTGTTGTCTTGGTGTAATTCTGGTTCAGGTGCAATGAATCCTTCCGTATCTTGAGTGCTAATTGCATTGAGGTGTTCCCTCAGATTAGGTTCAGTATTACTTGGTAGGATACCTTTTGGTCTTTCAGATATTAGTTAGGACAGCTGGCCTATCTGAGTTTCGAGTCCTTGGATCGATGCTTGTTGATTCTTAAGTGCTGTCTCGATATTTTGGAAATGGGTTTCTGACACCGAGATGAATTTAGAAAGCATCTCTTCGAGGTTCAGTTTCTTCTCTTGTTGATAAGGTGGCTATTGAAAACCTTGAGGATTTTATGGCTTTTGATTCCCTTGACCACCCCAGGAGAAATTTGGGTGGTTCTTCCAAACTGCATTATAAGTATTCCTGTATGGGTTATTTTGAGATCTAAAGTTATTGTTACCCATATAGTTGACTTGTTCCTTTTCGGTTGTGGGATTGAAGGATTGATATTCTGTATACACACTTCTTCCGCTTGAGTCACACCTCAATACTGGATGTACCTGCGTAGAACCAAGAAAATTATCAATCTTTTTATTGAGAAGTTCTACCTAATTAGAGAGCATGGTGACTGAATCGATGTTATAGACGCCGGCTATTTTCGTTGGCTTTGTCCTCATAACTTGCCACTGATAGTTGTTCAGTGACATCTCCTCTATGAATTCATAGGCATCTTCCGGTGTTTTATTGTTGATGGTTCCGCCAGTAGCTGCGTCAATCATTTGTCTTGTCGAGGGATTCACACCATTGTAGAACGTTTGAACTAACAACCAAAGTGGTAACCCATGGTGAGGGCACCTTCTCAGTAAGTCCTTGTATCTCTCCCATGCATCATAAAGTGTTTCTAATTCCATCTGCACAAAAGAAGAGATATCATTACTCAATTTAGCCATTTTAGCCGGCAGAAAATATTTTAGTAAAAACTTCTCGGTCATTTGTTCCTAAGTAGTGATAGACACTCGTGGTAACGAGTTCAACCACTGTTTAGTTTTGTTTCTCAGTGAAAAGGGAAATAACGGAAGACAAATGGCATCATCAGAAACGCCATTGATTTTGAATGTATCGCAAAATTCAAGAAAATTCGCCAAGTGCGTGTTGGGATTCTCATCCTGCAAACCATCAAACTGAACAAACTGCTGTATCATCTGAATTGTGTTAGGTTTTAGTTCAAAATTATTCGCAGCAATAGCAGGTCTAACTATACTAGACTCAGTTCCTATTAAAGAAGGTTTAGCATAGTCATACATAGTACGTGGAGTAGGATTTTGATTAGCTGCAATTGCAGGAGGCAGCTAATTGCCTGGATTTTCGGCCATCTCTTCGGCTGGAGTTTGAGTATCGTCTTCTCGCTCGTTCTCCGTGTAATGTAAACTACGCCTTATTTCTCTTTGATTGTTGTGAATTGTACGATCGATTTCTTCGTCAAAGAGTAATGGTCCTGATAGGTTTCTTCTAGTCATAAACTATAAAAACCTGCCAAGAGAGAGAAAAAAGTAAATTAATAAATAATAAAATAAAATAAAATTGCAAGAAAAATAAATGGCTAAAATAATAAAACTTTAGTGTTCTTAATATTTCAGTTCCCCGGCAACGACACCAAAAGCTTAATCGCGTGATTCGTAATAAGTAGTAAATATTTATAATGAAGATCAGTCCTAGTCTAACTATTATCACAATGAAAAGGCAAGTGCACCTATCAAACAATAGTATAGTAACGGTAAGACCGGGATATCATACCCAAGGGAATCAAAAGTACTAGTAATAACTATCTTTTTATTATCTAGCCTAAGAATAAAAGGGTTTGTTCTAATTATCTAATTATTTAAACTAAGAACCATAGAGAAAAAGAATTGGGGAATTGCTTTCGGGAAAAACGATTAACTTGAGACAATACCTAAGGAAAAATCCACTTAGAATTTACTTGTTATTCTGGCTCCAAATTGGACGATTTATTCATTCAACTAGTTCCGTAGAGATCCCTAAGTTATGTTATTATCCCTATTCAAGACTAATAACATCTAATCCCTAGATTGAATAACCGAGACTTTTCTCTAATTAACACTCTAGGGTTGCATTAACTCAATCTATGGATCCCCTTATTCTGTTTCACCCTAATCCGACAAAATCTTATCACCCTATTTCTAGGCGCGCAATCAACTCCGCTTAATTATGACAAATGTACTCTTAGACAGGGTCTATTCCTCCTCTGAATAAGAGCGTGACTTGAATTAGTATCCTGGGATATCAAAACAAGAATTAAGTACACATAATTAAGAAGAAGTTAAATATTTATCATACGATTCAGAAAATAATAACAAGATTCGTCTTAGGTTTCATTCCCCTTAGGTATTTAGGGGATTTAGTTCATAACTAAATAAGAAAGCATCTCAGAAGAATAAAGAATACAAAACATAAAGAAAACCCAAAACTCCTGAAGGGAAATTAAGGAGAGATCTTCAGTCTTGATGATGAATTCGGCTTCTGAGATGGATCAATCGGCTTCCTTAAGGTAATTCCTTACCCCTATTCTCCGTCTCCTCTTTCTCTCCTCCTCTAGTGTGTATTTATAGGCTTTGGAATGCCTCGAAACCCTCCAAAGTGGCCTTTTCCAAATTGGACTTAACTTGGTCTCGGCAGGGACACGCCCGTGTGACACGACCGTGTGACGTGATTGCCAGGCCGTGTTCGATCCATTAAATTGCACACGGCCGCGTGGGTCAATAGCCAGGCCGTGTGAATCGTGAAAGCCTTGGTCGACACCTTCGAAAGACACGGGCGTGTGAGCTACCTATGTGGCAAGGCTTAGGCCATGTCATCTTCTCGGTTTGGTCTATTTTGTCCTTTTTGGCTCATTTTGACTCTTGGTGCTCTCCTGAGTACAAAACATGAAATTAAAGCATTAGGAGCATCGAATTCACCAATTCTAATGAGAAATCATCTATAAAATACATTAAACATAGGGTAAAAATATGTATAATTTACGGTTTATCAGATTTTGATATGTGTTATCGTGTAAGACCATGTCTGGGACATTGGCATTGTATATGATTTTATGTAAGACCCTGTCTGGGGTAGTGGCATCGATATTTGATTACATGTAAGACCACGTCTGGGACGTTGGCATTGTACGAGCTTATGAGTTATTTGAGTATCCTTATTAATTCTGAACGGTTCAATGGGCATTTCGAGAAATAAATGATTAAGTGAAAGACATTCCGATTCAGGTACGTTGAAATGTATACAATATTTGAAAACGAAAGGTAAGTATATATGTGCAAAGAATGGTCTGTGATGTATATGGAAATGAAATGTGAATATGCGTAAATGAAACATGAATATATGAATAAGATATGGTTTATAAGTGGCATACGTGAAATTTTCAGATGTTATATGTATGAAAGGTGAAATGTGAATATGTGTTATTTCCATAATGTGCTCATTTGGCTATATGAAAATGTGAATTGAATGATATAGGAGAATTGAGTTGAATAAGCTTGTGAAAGCTAAAGTTTTTGAAGTAAACAAGTATAATATTGGATGATGATAATTCAATATGAGAACATGTTTTATAACTTGGAAAATTTGCATGAGATGGCATATCATACATATGGCTTTGTAATGAAATTATTTTTTATGTTAAGTTTATTAAGGAACGAGCTTAGTAAGATTTAAAGCTTACTCTGTGTGCATTTTTCCTATGTTTATAGAGTTTCAGAGGCTTGCTCAAGTTGGAAGTCGAAGGAGATCTCATCACATTATCCTGTTATCGTTTCGGTAAATTAAAGTTTTGAATTTTATTTATGTGGCATGTATAGGCTAGTTTTGATATAGTTGATTTTGGAATTAGTATATGTATATAGCCATGCAAAAATGGCTTATTCATGATATAAATGTTGGTATTTATATTCAGTCACATTATAAGCTTAATTTAAGAGGTATGATTCATGGTACATATGTGGTGATGTTGGTTACATGAAATCGGTTTTGAGTAATGATTTGTAAGGTTTATAATTAGCTTATTATGGTAAACTTGATTGATAGTATGTCTTACTTTTATGGATTGATATAATTCGGTTTAAGTAAAGTAAATATGGCTGATGGATATGAGTAGGTTGTGGTTCATTATTGACTTGTTTGGTTGTATAAATTATCTTGTGAATTGGTTTGGCAGTAGTAAATAATAAGTATGCTTTGCGGTCGTAAGGTTATTTTATAATGCGTTGTGACATTAACTTAGCTAACCGAATTGATGAGAAATGAATTGGATATGTATAGGTAATATTGACATGTGATTTAGCACATAAGTTTTGTATATTGGTTCGGCAATTGAGCTAGAAAATAGCTATTGATAACATGGTAACTATGCACTATAAATAGATGGTATTGAAAGCATATTTGTCCATCTAGTAAGGTTGGTTTTTGGTTCATGTATGGATGCTTGTTAAGCCATATGTTATGTTTTGATTTTTACTTAATATTAAATGCACGTATGACTATGTTGTTTAAAATCTATACTTGACTATTTTGTTAAGTTGGTTTTGTCAAATATGCAAAAAAGACCATAACCCATGTGATATGAATTATTATGTTTGATATGTGCATGAATTGAAGTAATAAGTTCGATAATTAGCTTATGAAATATATGTAATGTTATATGCTCGGTTATAAGTTAAACATTAGTTTATCATGATTCATTGGATATAACGTTTGGATATTACTTTGGGAAATGTATGAATGGTTGTATATTAATTGGTTTGAAATGAATCATAGTGAGATGGATTAGATATGCATGAGCAGGGGAAGAAATGTGGCTTAAATCAAGCCAAATTTTATACCACACGGTCTAGACACATGGGCGTGTGTGACTGCCCATGTGATCAAGTCAATATATATGCCATGTTTTGCCACGGCCTAGACACAAGGGCATGTCTATTGCCATGTGAGGCACATGGCCTGTTCACACGGGCATGTGACCTTAATAACTTTGAAAAATGTTTAAGTATCGAAAAATTTTGTATGTGTTTGGTTTAGTCCCGATCCCTTTCTAATGCATGTTTTAGGTCTTGTTGACCGATATAAGGGACTCTATAATGATGTGTGATTATGTTAATATGATGATTATGAAATGTTTGTGAATTATTCTGATTTTTCTGATAATGCCTTTAACTGTAACACCCCGAATTTGGGCCTAGAAGTATTGGGCCTTGAGTGTGGGTCCATAAAGAGGTTGTATATAAGCATTTAATTGTGCAAGGAAATGACACAATTAAATGTCTGCTTTGGTGGTTAATGGCTCTGAGAAGTATTGGAGAAATCTTAGGTTCAAACCTGGGCTTTAGCAAAAATTTTGGTTTTAAGTGAATAAAACCCGGGATGCTTGGATGAAGGCCTTTTAAATTATTGTGGTAAATAAATGACATAAGAAAGAATGTGGTCTAGTGGTTGTGGCGTCATTAAGGTTGCAAGGGAGCCTGGGTTCAAGTCTTGGCTCTTGTAATTTATTTTGGTTTTTCTTTTAAAGGAACCTGGACTTTGACCTATAGACCTTATAATTAATTAAGGATAAAACATGACACAGAAAGAGCCTGTGGTGGAGTGGCAAGGTAGCGTGTTGTGTAACTGTGAGGTCTAATGTTCATGTCTTGGGATGCAAAATGGGATATTTATTTTGCTATTTGAGCTGTGTAGGAGGTGGAGTTGGACTGGAACTCTGTGATTGAAGTGGTCATAATAAATAAGGAATTTTCCTGATGGTTGAAAGTAATCCCACAGCTAACATGAGTATTAGCAAGAAGCTGGCTTTAAATAGAGTGAACCAGATGAGTTGGAGGGGAAAAAGTGTTTAAACTGAATGCAGGATGTGCCAACGCGTTCTCATAAATAGGTGTGTATTTCGCACTACTCTAGCTATAGAACGAAAAATGTCGGAATGCCGAAATACCGGTCACACGGCAATGGCAGCCATAAGAACGTGCGAGCGCACGTGTGGGAGCTTTGACCTGATGGTTGAGGCCATTATGAGTGCTCTCGTGGGCTTAGGTTGCTTTGGGCCAAGATGGGCCATGTGGGCCCATAGGCCGAAGTGGATAAATTGTATGATTGTGTAGTAAATATTGGATTGGACTATGTGAATCTCATATCTGTAGGCTAGTATTACTGAAATACCCCTGTAGGGTAGAATTACTGAAATGCCCTTGTAGGGTAGAATCACTAAAATACCATTGGTTTACAAAATTACTGAAATACCCTGGATTTAAAAAATTACTAAATACCTTTGGTTTACAATATTACCAAAATACCCTCGATTAGCAAAATTACTAAAATACCCCTAGTTTGTAAAATTACCAAAATACCCTCGATTTGTAAAATTACCAAAATACCCTTGATTTAGAAAATTATCGAAATATCCTTGATTTGGAAAATTATAGAAATACCCCTGATTTACAAAATTATAGAAATACCCTTAACTTTCAAAAATTATAAAAATACCATTGGTTTGCAAAATTACTGAAATACTCTTAGTTTGTAGATTTACCAAAACACCATTGTAGGGTGAAATGACTAAAATACTGTAACACCCCAAACCCGACCCAGACGTTATGGCCGGATCCGACATGCCACATCGAAGTGTTCAAAACATTTTAGGTTGTTGTTCTAGGAAAAAACTTACTTAGTGTTTTAAAAGATAATTTCAATGCAGGTTAAAGTGAATGGAAGTCATGCACTGTAAGTAAGCGGGAAAGAGGAGGTGAGTCCCTCGGACTGCTTAAGTACCAAGCTCCCTTCGGATCCAATCCTAGACATGCACACCGCCATTACCACACCTTAACGTCGTGTATATTTCTAGGAAACCAATTTGATTAAGTCTTTTTTAGGAAAAGTGATTAATTTTGGAAAAATATTCTCATTGTGGAAGCTTTGCTTGTTATCGTGTTATTTTGAAATCAATTACCGTTTTTGAAAACACGCCCTAATGCTATCCAAATTCAACAGTTAAATATAAATAATACCTATCTCAATAAAACATACAAAACCCATCAAAGAAAATAATTAAGTGGCCTTATTACATTTTTTTTAAAACCCAAAACCTTAAACGTAAAAAAAATGTCCAATTCACCAGAATAAAATCAACTTGCAGAACGTGTAGCCACTCGGAATCCCTCACAGCTCAAAGCCCACTATGGTTGGGGATTACTTGCGTGGATGAAGAATAAAGGGGTGAGTTTGGGGAAACTCAGTGTGTAAATTAACCCAAGCATAGCCTATATCAGCTCAACCACAGAAACAGAATAAGTTGGCCTTAGCCCAGAACAGAAGTCAGAATAAAGCCCATAGGCCCATAACATAGCAGAACAGATATTACATGTCTATGCAAAACCCAACCCATATCCAACCACATGCACCCCCATACCAACCATTCACCATGTGGGGAGACTACTTGACCCACCTATCCTCTACACGCCACAGAAATATGCAGCATGGCTGCCAGAACAGATAATGTGACAGAGTCACCAAAACAGATAATCGTGGCAGAGCCACCAGAACAGATAATTGTGGCATAGCCACCAGGACGCTTCCTCCATAATATAATCCATGTCCCCATGCAACAGATATACAGTCATGGCATACATCATACAGAATTAAATCATCATGCTTTTCAGTCAAAAGTAACCCTAGGGATATAATGGTAATTTTGCACCTAGGGGTATATCAGTAATTTCCATATATAGGGGTATTCAAGCAATTTAACTATTCTTAGGGTTTTCATGCATAGCATAGCCATTTTCATACGACCGAAACACTTACAAGTTTTCTTACGAATTGGGCCGATTGGCCCATTAACCCGCTTTCGACCCGTTAAGCCCAAAATATCATTAATGCACGAATTTGCACGTACTGTAGTTTTATCACTTTAGATTACCAAAAATATTAACCCACTTATCTTACGAGCATTCGTACACTCGCAAGTTCCCAAAATACCGACTTTTCGGCATTTTGGCTTTTCGGCTTTTGCTGATCTAGTCTATGAGAGGGTGTCAGTTACACACCTGTTTGTGACGATTCGTTGATGAGATCCACGCACGAACTACCTACAATTATATTACTACCACGTTAATCTAACTACCGAAACGAACTACATATTAACCCCTTACACTATTCGGCCAATAACACCTTAGGCACTAGCAATCCTACCTTTGCCGGAATTAGCGACTAGATTTAGATCCCGTTGTTCCCCTTGTCCAAGCCCTTGATCAACAGCCTCTAGATCACACTATCACCAAGATAAAACAGTTATCACAACCCCTTAGGGCTACAAGTCCAAAACGACAGCCTCCCTAACCTTTAGGGATTTCGGCTTTTCCTAAAATACGAAATAAAGACTAGGTTAAAAAGACTTACCATTGATTCCTTCAGTCAACAATACCTCTTAATCCCCACTCGATTTTGATGTAGTTCTAAGCCCTCAAATGATAGCAAAAGTCGAGCCTTCAGTGATCTCAATATTCGGCTAAGTCCCTAGGAGTGTGGAGTTTTCGGTTTTTTTTCCCCTGCAACGGTGTAACAAAAGATGAAATAGGGGGGTTTTGTTGTGGTCTTGTCAACAGAAGCTTGAGGTTTAGAGAACTAAAGAATCGGTCAAGAATGATGAAAAATATGAGAGAATTGGCTAGGAGGAATCGGCACAGAAGGAAATATGGCTTTTGGGATTTCGGCTTTTCTTATGGCAAATGGCTATGAAGGTTTATGTAACGCCCCCACGCCCGAGACCGTCGTCGGAGTCGAGTATGAGGTGTTACTAAGCTTAATTTAAAATATTTAGAACTTTGGATTATTTATTTCTACATTCGCAACTTTTAAGCTACTTGCATCACAGTCACAAGAAAAATCATATCTCGAGTTACGAAACTTGAAATCAAGATCCGTAAATTTTCCCTGAATCTAAACTCATATACCTATCTACTCATTTTTTTCTATAATTTTTGGTTGGGCCATTTAGTACAGTTTATTAGTTAAAGTTACCCCTGTTTCAGTACTTGACTGGTCTGACCTCTGTTTACTACGGATCACATTTCTCTCTGTAAAAAATTCATATAAATATGAGGTTTATTTATCCTGAAACTATACTCAATAAGGATTCTGAGAATATAAAATAAAATACCTAATTATATCTTTACAATTTATGGTGAATTTCTAAAGTTGGAACAGGGGATTCAGAAACTGCTATGACCCTGTTTCACTAAAATTCTAATATCTTCTAATATATAATTCCTTTTGTTGTTTCATTTATTTCATGTGAAACTAGACATAATAAGCTTCAATTTTATATGTATTCCATCACCAAATTCAATTTCTATGATTTTTAGTAAATTTTAAAACTCGCGTCAGTGTTGCTGCAGTATCCTGTTTATGGCAAATTTCATCCCTTTTGATGAGTTTTTATACACTAAGTATCTTATTAATTTCCCTTACCATCAAACATAATCTAAACTAACCATTTTCATAATTTATCATTATCAAACATTTCCTCAACCATTCCATTACCATACCATAAGATCATTTACACAAAATAGATATATTGCTATACATGCCATACTTAAATTTACAAGCCTTTACCAAAAGTCTTAGGATAGTGTGGTGAGCCTTGACCTATCCCGACTCTCGAGCTGGCTTGGCCAAAACTACAATGAGTAAGAAGGAGGGAGTAAGCATAAATGCTTAGTAAGTTCATATGCAAATAATAAGTAACATAACAAACAGTCATACCAATCAACATTAGCATGCATCACTAAAACACATGTCACATTTCTAATCATTTTTCATCATCTTATTACCTTATCGTGGTTGTATCAATACTCAACCCGAGGGTTAAATACATACCTGTCCAAAATATCCATTTCACATCACTTACCAATACATCTCTTTACATCTCGAATATTCCTCCATTGAGTAGAACTTTACCCGTTGAACACATCGGAATATAATTCGGATACATGGATAACTTGCACATAAGTGCCATATATGAAATCAAGCAATCATGTAACCCGCCCATAAGTGAACTCGGACTCAACTCAACGAGCTCAGGCGTTCGCATCCATAAGTGAACTCGGACTCAACTCAACGAGTTCGGATGCCTAGTTACATCTCACGAACTCGGACTCAACTCAACGAGTTCGGACATTCGCATCCATAAGTGAACTCGGACTCAACTCAACGAGTTCGGATGCTCAACCATCCTAGTGACATGTCACTTGTATCCTAATCTATTCCTAAGGTTCAAGCAGATTTTCTCGAACACTTGGTAGAATGCGAAATCAATACTCGGTAACAATTATATTTAACAAGTAGCTCACATAATTTACATATTATTTAAAATTAACCACAAAGCATACATTTCATAATGAAATTCAGCATAACACATAATTAATATCAATAATTTAAAAATAACAATTATGCTACATTATTTACACATGAACTTACCTTGGTACCAAAATACAAGGATTTTGCTATCTAGTCCACAATCTTTTCTTTTCCTCGATTGAAATTCGATTCCACGTCTTTCTTGATCTAAAATAACACATTTAGCTTATTTAATACTCACATTATCAAATTAATCCTTAACTCAAATTTTGGCAAAATTACAATTTTACCCTAAACTTTTGCATATTTACATTTTGCCCCTAGGCTCGGGATTAAACTTTATTCCTTATTCTTATGTTTCACAACATGCTGATCACTTTTCTCTTCTATGGCAACATCAAATTCTCACTCTAACATGTACTTGTGACTATTAGGTATTTTTCTGGATTAAGCCCTTTTACTCGTTTTTGCTTAAAATCGAGTAGTACAAGTTGTCTAACATAATTTAAAACTTCATATTCTATCATAAAACATCAAAATACACAAATTTCACCTATGGGTATTTTTCCAAATATAAACCCTAAGTTAAATTATTGCTAACATAAGCTTTATCGAGTTCTAGGGATCTCAAAAACGTAAAAATCATTAAAAGCGGGCTTGGAATCACTTACTATTGAGCTTGGAAGCTTGAAAAAACCCTAGATATGGAGAACCCTTGAAATTTCGGCCTAATGAAGAAGATGGACAAAATTGGCTTTTAATTTTGTTTTAATTCATTTTAATAACTAAATGACCAAAATACCCTTACTACTAAACTTTCCAAAATTCCTTCCATGTCCTAATTTTGTCCATGAACTTAAAATTGGTAAAATTGCTATTTAAGACCTCCTAATTAATATTTCAAAGTAATTTCATAATAAAACTTCTAGAATGCAAATTTTGCAACTTATTCAATTTAGTCCCTAACTTTAAATTAAACTCGTTATGCCCAAAATTTCTTCACGAAATCTTCACACAATTATGCATTCATATCATAAACCTCAAAATAATTATAAAATAATTATTTCTATCTCGATTTGTGGTCACGAAACCACTATTTCGATTAGGCCCTAATTAGGGATATTACAACTCTCCCCCTTTAAGGATTTTAGTCCTCGAAAATCTTAAAGAAACAGATGTGGGTATTGATTTCTCATAGTTTCTTCGGATTCCCATGTAGCTTCTTCTACTCCATGCCTTTGCCACAACACCTTCACAAGTGCAACATTTTTATTCCTTAGTTGTTTGACCTCTCGAGCTAAAATCTTAATCGGTTCTTCTTTGTAGGTCATATCTGGTTGTAGTTCAATTTCTGTCGGTGAAACTACATGTGAAGGATCCGAACGATACCGACGTAACATAGATACGTGGAACACATCATGAATCTTCTCTAATTCAGGTGGTAATGCTAGCCGATATGCTACCGGTCCAACTTTTTCAATTACTTCATACGGCCCAACAAAACGCGGACTTAATTTGCCCTTCCGTCCAAATCTAAGGACTTTTTTCCACAGAGACACCTTTAAAAATACTTTATCACCAACTTGAAATTCAATGTCCTCTCGTTTTAGATCTGCATAAGATTTCTGTCTATCTGAAGTAGCTTTCAAACAATCTCGAATTATTTTCACTTTTTCTTCAGTTTCTTTTATTAGATCAACTCCATAAATCTGATTTTCCTTGAGTTCAGTCCAATACAATGGCGTTCGACACTTATGACCATATAATGCTTCATAAGGTGCCATTTTCAAGCTTGTCTGATAACTATTATTGTAAGCAAATTCCACCAACGGTAAGTATCTTTCCCAACTTCCTTGAAATTCCAATACACAACATCTAAGCATATCTTCAAGAATCTGAATTATTCTTTCTGATTGTCCATCAGTTTGTGGATGAAAAGCAGTACTGAAATTTAACTTCGTACCTAACGCGTCTTGCAACTTTTTCCAAAATCGCGAGGTAAACCTTGGATCTCTATCTGAAATAATCGATAATGGTATTACGTGTAATCTAACAATTTCTTTAATATATAGTTCAGCCAACTTGTTAAGAGAATAATTAAATGACGCATAGGGATAAAATGAGCCGACTTAGTTAATCATCAACTATTACCCGGATGGCATCTTTCTTTCCGGAGTCAATGGCAATCCTGAAACAAAATCCATAGTAATCCGATCCCATTTCCATTCAGGAACCATAATAGGCTGAAGTAATCCCGAAGGAACTTGGTGTTCAGCTTTCACCTGTTGATAGATTAAGCATTTGGACACAAACTCTGATATATCTCTTTTCATTCCATTCCACCAATACATTTTCTTCAAGTCATTATACATTTTCGTACTACCCGGATGAATCGAGAAATAACCACTATGTGCTTCCTGTAGGATCTTTTGAATCAGTTCCTCATTCTTCGGTACACAAATCCAATCTTTAAACATTAAACACCCATCAGAACCAATTTTGAAATCTGACTCTGTATCAACTTCACACTGCTTTCTCTTGGCTTGCAAATCTTGATCATCTTTCTGAGCTTCAGAAATCTCTTGTAAAAACTTCGGTTTTACTCTTAGCTCTGCTAGAATCGAACCATCATCTGACACTTTCAACTGAGTGTTCATAACTCTCAAAGAAAACAACAACTTCCTACTCAAAGCATCAGTAACCACATTCGCTTTTCCCGAATGATAATCAATAACAAGCTCGTAATCTTTCAATAACTCCAACCATCTTCGCTGTCTTAAATTCAAGTCTTTTTGTGACATCAAGTACTTAAGACTTTTATGATCGATATATACCCGGCACTTTTCAACATACAAATAATGTCGCCAAATTTTCAAAGCAAACACCACCGCAGCCAATTCCAAATCGTGAGTAGGATAATTCCTCTCATGGGGTTTTAACTGCCTCGAAGCATATGCCACCACTTTTCCTTCTTGCATGAGCACACATCCCAAACCATTTAGAGAAGCATCACTATACACCACAAATTCTTTACGATTCGGGTTGTATCAACACCGGTGCTTGATTAATAACTTTTCAATTCTCCAAACTCTGTTGACATTCTTCTGTCCATTAAAATTTAACATCCTTTCGGAGTAGTCTAGTCATAGGAGTCGCAATTATAGAAAATCCATTTACAAACCGCCGATAATACCCACTAGCCCCAAGAAACTTCTAACTTCGTTACATTTTTGGTGGTTTCCAATCAACAATGGCTGAAATTTTACTAGGATCAACCCGTATACCATCACCTGAAACAATATGACCCAAAAATCCAACTTCCCGTAGCCAAAATTCACTTTTACTAAACTTAGCATACAGCTGTTTATCTCTCAAAGTTTGCAAAACTATCCTCAAATGCTCAGGATGCTCTGTATCATCTTTTGAATAAATTAAAATATCATCTATAAACACCACAACAAATTTGTCCAAAAATTGGCCGAGATATGCGATTCATTAAATCCATAAACACAGCAGGAGCATTTGTCAACCCAAACGGCATAACTAAAAATTCATAATGACCATACCTTGTTCTAAAAGCAGTTTTAAGTACATCTAACTCCTTTACCCGCAGTTGGTAATACCCAGATCTCAAGTCAATCTTTGAAAACCATGTCGCTCCTTTTAGCTGATCAAACAAATCATCAATTCTTGGCAACGGATACTTGTTTTTGATTGTCACCTTGTTTAACTGGCGATAATCAACACACAACCTCATAGAACCATCCTTCTTTTTCACAAATAACACGGGAGCACCCCAAGGTGAAAAACTTGGTCTCACAAAACCTTTATCAGTCAACTCTTGCAATCTGCGACTTTAATTCCTTCAACTCTGCTGGTGCCATTCTATACTGAGCAATCGAAATCGAGTCTGTTCTCAGTATCAAATCAATACCAAATTCTACTTCCCCGATCGGAGGCAAACCCGACAATTCTTCCGAAATCGTCCACCAATTCACACACAACCAAGACCGATTCAACTTTCTTTTCAACTTCTTTTGTATTAATTACATACGCCAAATAAGCTTCATAACCCTTTCGAGATATCTTTGAGCCGACATTGAAGAAATCACACTAGGCAATGCCTCGATTTATCGATTCAACCCACGAGTTTCACCATTTTCACACTTTAATTCTATAACCTTTTCTTTGCAATTTATTTTAGCATCATGTAATGTCAACCAATCCATACCCAAAATAACATCAAACTCATCAAACGACAACAACATCAAGTCGGTAGGAAAGTAATGATCCCGAATCATTAAAGGACATTTCTTACATACTTTATCAACATCACACATTTGCCTAACGGATTCGACACTCTAATCATAAATTCGTATTCTCAACAGGTATATTCATACTAGACACCAATTTCATGCACACATATGAATGAGTAGAACCGGATCAATCAAAGCAATAACATTAACATTATAGAGAGAAAATGTACGGTAATCACATCGGTGAGGAAGCATCTTCACGTGCTTTAATAGCATAAGTTCTAGCGAGCCCTTCCTTGAGTCTAACCGGTGCATCCTCGGCTACATTCTTACCGCTTGCTTCGCTCCCACTTTTCTTGGATATCTTCCTCTCGAATCCATCCCACTTCTTTTGTGTTCGAAATTTTTCTTTTCACTCTCTGGGCGTCTCTAATAAAATGATCCAGGAGAACCACATCGAAAACATTCATTTGCTCTACGGACCAAAATGATTTCTACCACACCACCGCACTCGGGTTTAACAAATCTCGAGTTCCCTACACTTTGGCCAAGTAGTCCGGGATTTAGGACCCACATTTTGCTTCTTATAATTCCCATATGATTGCCCAACTGAAGCTTGGGAACGAGGATTCATATTCCTTGACTTTCCAGGTTGCTGTGAAAATGAACTACTCATCGGTCTTTTCTTCCAATTTCTAGTTTCAGCATCTACCTTTTTCTTTTCTTTAAGTAATTCTTCGGCCTTACAAGCTTGATCAACCAATACTACCATTTCTTTTAATTCAAGAATTCCAACAAATACCTTGATGTCTTCGTTGAGCCCGTCTTCAAATCGTCGGCACATCTTGGCCTCTGAGGAACATATTCTCCGCATACTTACTTAATCGAACAAACTCTCTTTCATACTCAGAATCATATTACCTTGCTTGGTGAAGAAATTCTTTACGCTTCGATCAATAAATCTTTCACTAATATATTTCTTCCGAAACTCTTCTTGAAAAAATTCCCAAGTTATTTTCTCTTTTGGTACCACCGAAATCAAAGTCTTCCACCAATTATAAGCTGAATCCCTCAACAAAGATATAGCGCATTTTAAACATTCTTCAGGTGTACAACATAATTCATCAAATACCCTGATAGAATTCTCAAGCCAGAACTCTGCTTTCTCGGCATCATCATCAATATTTGCTTTAAATTCTTCGGCCCCTTGCTTGCGAATTCTATCAACTGGAGTTCGTGAAATTTCATCGATCCATACCTTGAGGCATCGGGGTGCAGGTTGAGGAATTGGGGAGGTGGGGAGGTCGTACATTTGGGTTCGTCTGAACGAACTCGATGTACCACGACTCATCATTTGGAGAAAGGCTTCGATCCCTTTCTCCTCCTCCCACGACCAACAATAGGTGGATTTTCAATGGTATTGCTCCTTGATGGAGTGGCGCATTACTCTCTACTTCATCTCGCCACAACTGGATCGGGATCCATTTACTATAAAAAAAATCATTTAAAAAGGTCAGAAGTCATCACACTATCACAATTTATACATATGGCATGTATAGCAAAATCCGTACATACAACACATAGTCCGAGAACCGACTAAACCTGCTCTGATACCACTAAATGTAACGCCCCCACGCCCGAGACCGTCGTCGGAGTCGAGTATGAGGTGTTACTAAGCTTAATTTAAAATATTTAGAACTTTGGATTATTTATTTCTACATTCGCAGCTTTTAAGCTACTTGCATCACAGTCACAAGAAAAATCATATCTCGAGTTACGAAACTTGAAATCAAGATCCGTAAATTTTCCCTGAATCTAGACTCATATACCTATCTACTCATTTTTTTCTAGAATTTTTGGTTGGGCCATTTAGTACAGTTTATTAGTTAAAATTACCCCTGTTTCAGGACTTGACTGGTCTGACCTCTGTTTACTACGGATCTCATTTCTCTCTGTAAAAAATTCATATGAATATGAGGTTTATTTATCCTGAAACAATACTCAATAAGGATTCTGAGAATATAAAACAAAATACCTAATTATATCTTTACAATTTATGGTGAATTTCTAAAGTTGGAACAGGGGATTCAGAAACTGCTATGACCCTGTTTCACTAAAATTCTAATATCTTCTAATATATAATTCCTTTTCTTGTTTCATTTGTTTCATGTGAAACTAGACATAATAAGTTTCAATTTGATATGTATTCCATCACTAAATTCAATTTCTATGATTTTTAGTAAATTTTAAAACTAGCGTCGGTGTTGCTGCGATATCCTGTTTATGGCAAATTTCATCCCTTTTGATGAGTTTTATACACTAAGTATCTTATTAATTTCCTTATCATCAAACATAATCTAAAGTAACCATTTTCATAATTTATCATTATCAAACATTTCCTCAACCATTCCATTACCATACCATAAGATCATTTACACAAAAAGATATATTGCTATACATGCCATACTTAAATTTACAAGCCTTTACCAAAAGTCTTAGGATAGTGTGGTGAGCCTTGACCTATCCCGACTCTGAGCTAGCTTGGCCAAAACTACAATGAGTAAGAAGGAGGAGTAAGCATAAATGCTTAGTAAGTTCATATGCAAATAATAAGTAACATAACAAACAGTCATACCAATCGACATTAGCATGCATCACTAAAACACATGTCACATTTCTAATCATTTTTCATCATCTTATTACCTTATCGTGGTTGTATCAATACTCAACCCGAGGGTTAAATACATACCTGTCCAAAATATCCATTTCACATCACTTACCAATACATCTCTTTACATCTCGAATATTCCTCCATTGAGTAGAACTTTACCCGTTGAACACATCGGAATATAATTCGGATACATGGATAACTTGCACATAAGTGCCATATATGAAATCAAGCAATCATGTAACCCGCCCATAAGTGAACTCGGACTCAACTCAACGAGCTCAGCGTCGCATCCATAAGTGAACTCGGACTCAACTCAACGAGTTCGGATGCCTAGTTACATCTCACGAACTCGGACTCAACTCAACGAGTTCGGACATTCGCATCCATAAGTGAACTCGGACTCAACTCAACGAGTTCGGATGCTCAACCATCCTAGTGACATGTCACTTGTATCCTAATCTATTCCTAAGGTTCAAACGGATTTTCTCGAACACTTATCCTTGCCGTCTTCAGTAGAATGCCAAATCAATACTCGGTAACAATTATATTTAACAAGTAGCTCACATAATTTACATATTATTTGAAATTAACCACAAAGCATACATTTCATAATGAAATTCAGCATAACACATAATTAATATCAATAATTTAAAATAACAATTATGCTACATTATTTACACATGAACTTACCTTGGTACCAAAATACAAGGATTTTGCAATCTAGTCCACAATCTTTTCTTTTCCTCGATTGAGGTCGACTCCACGTCTTTCTTGATCTAAAATAACACATTTAGCTTATTTAATACTCACATTATCAAATTAATCCTTAACTCAAATTTTGGCAAAATTACAATTTTACCCCTAAACTTTTGCATATTTACATTTTTGCCCCTAGGCTCGGGATTAAACTTTATTCCTTATTCTTATGTTTTACAACATGCTGATCACTTTCCTCTTCTATGGCAACATCAAATTCTCACTCTAACATGTACTTGTGACTATTAAGTATTTTTACCGATTAAGCCCTTTTACTCGTTTTTGCTTAAAATCGAGTAGTACAAGTTGTCTAACATAATTTAAAACTTCATATTCTATCATAAAACATCAAAATACACAAATTTCACCTATGGGTATTTTTCCAAATATAAACCCTAAGTTAAATTATTGCTAACATAAGTTTTATCGAGTTACCGGGATCTCAAAAACGTAAAAATCATTAAAAACGGGGCTTGGAATCACTTACTATGGAGCTTGGAAGCTTGAAACAAACCCTAGCTATGGAGAACCCTTGAAATTTCGGCCTAATGAAGAAGATGGACAAAAATTGGCTTTTAATTTTGTTTTTAATTCATTTTAATAACTAAATGACCAAAATACCCTTACTACTAAACTTTCCAAAAATTCCTTCCATGTCCTAATTTTGTCCATGAACTTAAAATTGGTAAAATTGCTATTTAAGACCTCCTAATTAATATTTCAAAGTAATTTCATAATAAAAACTTCTAGAATGCAAATTTTGCAACTTATTCAATTTAGTCCCTAACTTTAAATTAAACTCGTTATGCCCAAAATTTCTTCACGAAATCTTCACACAATTATGCATTCAGATCATAAACCTCAAAATAATTATAAAATAATTATTTCTATCTCGAATTTGTGGTCACGAAACCACTATTCCGATTAGGCCCTAATTCGAGATATTACAGTTTAGGATCGTCTGAAGAAAAAGTTGGAGATGAACAGGAGGATAGAAAGATCCGGCTATAGAGAAAAGAAGAAAAATAAAAATTTGATGGAGAGAGGAGAAAAAGAAAAGAAGAGGAGAATAGTCAAGAGACGGCACAACTTACCCCTAGTGCCGAATTTATACTGGCACTTAACCTAGCCGAAATTTGCCCCCTAAAGCACCCCTTGGCCGGCCAACTCTTGCTCCTTAAGAGTCCACCATTCGGCCAACACCTTTCTCCCTAATCAACTCCTAAATCCTCTCCCTTCTCAGCTCCTAAATCTTCTCCTGATAGCCTTTCACTTCAGTTCCACTACTTACCTTTTCTATACATAAAAATTAATATCACTAATTTGCTTACCTTGCGACTCGAACCTTAGCTCACCTTGGTCATCTACACGCCACCTCTAAATCCCTCAAATGGTGTCACATGCCAACTTACCACAGGCTTCCTTGTGTTTTATTTTACCCAGTTAATACTTAAAAGCCTAGCTAACCAGAACCTCTTTTCCCTATGGATTAAAATCACTTAAAATTACCGGGTTTTAGCTTAAGCTTGGGCCTTCTAGAGGCCCACTAACATAATTAAACCTACGCCAAACAGTCAAAACACATAAATTTTAAAATTCATTGAAAACCACAGAAATCCCAAAAATCCTGAAAATTGGGGCGTTACAAATACCCTTAATACGTAAAAAGACCGTTCTGCCCCTCTAGGGTATATGACTCCCTAATAATACAATTTGATTGATTTGACTATGTTTTGACTGAGAATGTATGACTATGATTGGACTACTGTGACTGTGATTTGTATGATTTTGTATGCTGTGTGTATATTTGCTGCATTCATTTAATATTATGTTGCACATGGGTGGGGATTATGAAACGGAGGAAGAAATTGAGGATCGCATGGTTACTTGACAACCGTGGATCCACTGATTGAGGATCACATGGTTGCTTGATGACCGTGGATCCATCGATTAAGGATCGCATGGTTGCTTGATAACCGTGGATCCATCAGTGGCTTTTAAGCCCATTATATGATTATTGAAAACTCTGTGTCTATCATATTTACCCGAGGCTGTGCCGACTATATTACCGTCACTGATGGCTATATGCCTAACATGATATAGCTACCGATGGCTTAAAGCCAATTATTCTGATTATGGCTTTGCACCAACCTACATATGGATCTATGCCGACCTAATTATGGTTGTGTGCCAAACGTATTTGCCTAAGGCTATGTGCCAATATATGAATATTGACGACTCTGTGTCAATCACATTTACCTAGGGCTATGTGCCGGTCATGTTACTCCAGTTGAGGGCTATGTGCCTAACATAATGTAGTTATCGATGGCTTTGTGCCATTGTGCCATTCTGCTTACGGCTTCCAATCATCCTGTTATCTAGCATCATTGATGCGATGTTTACGGTTATGTGCTGTCCTGTTTACGGCTATGTGCTATCCTGTCTATGGCGTTGAGCCGTCCTGTTGACTTAGTGCCGCAATCAGTGCTAAGCTTGGTGTGTTGGTTGGTTAGGTCGATTTGATCCCCACATGGTGTGCTGGTTGGTATGGGTGGTGTGTTGGTTGGATTGGGCTGGTAATCTGTCTGCATATCTGCATATGATATTGATTCTGTAATGGGCTCTATTGAGCCGTCCTGTTGACTTAGTGCCGCAATCAGTGCTAAGCTTGGTGTGTTGGCTGGTTAGGTCGATTTGATCCCCACATGGTGTGCTGGTTGGTATGGGTGGTGTGTTGGTTGGATTGGGCTGGAAATCTGTCTGCATATCTGCATATGATATTGATTCTGTAATGGGCTCTATCCCAGACTGATTCTGAATTTTGTCTATTTACTAACTGTTTAGTTTAGGAGGGGATTACACACTGAGTTTTCATAAACTCACCCCATTTATTAACTGTGCAGGTAATACCCATCATTAGGAGGATCGGTGCTGTGAGGGGCTCGGAGATGACCACACAACTGCACATGTTTTTCTATTTCGTTTATTTAGTTAAGCACTTTGGTTTTTGATTTGGGTTGTATTAAGGCCTCTTTATTTTCTTAACTTTTTATTTGGGAAATTTATTTAGTATGCTTAATATCTGTTAGAAGTAGGACGCGGTTTTCCAAAAAAACAATTGGTTTTCAAAATATCACGTTTCTGCAACTATTTAAAATTAAGCTTCCGTAGCAAGTAAGGTTTTAAGGGAATTAATGTTTCACAGGTTTTAAAATGGCCAGAGGTTTTAAATAGTAAGAAGGGTTTTCAATGAGAACATGGTTTTTGAAAAACACTTCAATGTGACACGCCAGATTCGGGCCTAACTTCTAGGTCGGGCTTGGGGTGTTACATTAACCCTAGTCCAGCGATGGATACGGGTTAAAGGTGTTACAGATTAGTAAGTGTGGTTGATTTGAATTTTAATGATCTTGAACCTTCAAATGCTGTTGGCTCATTAGAAGAACATATAAAATGGTTGATTTTAAGTGCTTTTATGATATGTATATACATTTGAAACGAACATGTACTTATGGTGTTGTGGAGAATGAATGGTTAAGCAAAATGGTGATAGTACATGGTGATGAATATTTGAATAGAAAATATTACTTTGTTATAATGCTAACGATGTGGTTATTAGATGGTTGTCATCATTTTGGTTAGTTACAAAGTTTATTGTATTTTTACAATGGGGATTATTGTGATAGCTAATTGGTATAACATGTTCAATTGAATGTTGATTGAATTGGGTGCCATATGTGGCATATTGGTATTCTAATGGAATGCGATTAAAAATTGTGTTAATTGTAATGATTGTTAATGCTTGGATTGAATTTTATGCAGGTTTAATTATGTTTAGTTTATTTATTATATAATGACTTAATTTGAGCATGAAATGTATTTTCAAACTTGCAATTTCTAACTTTTTGGGGAAAACTATTGATACCAGAGACTAAGGTATCGATACTTTACCAAATGAATAGTTTTCAAAATTTGCAGAATGTCAAAATGTTATCGATATTGATTTTACTATCGATACCTACCATAAAAATATTGATACTTATTTTTTTGGTATCAATACTGTAACACCCCTAACCCGTATCTGTCGCCGGAGTAGGGTTACGAGGTATTACTAACCAATACACATCATTGAACATATATAACTCATAAATTTATGCATTCATACTCAATAACCATTTAATCACAAACACGTTATCCCTTATAAGGGCCTACGAGGCCTTAAACATGCTTTAGAAGTGATTTGGGACTAAATTGATAACATATGAAAATTTTGGGAACTTAAAAAAATTTCAACCATACAGGGGACACACACCCGTATGAACAGGCCATGTTCTTCACACCACTCCAGCCACGCTCGTGTCTCAGGCTATGTGGAAACATGGCATACATACTAACTTGTATCACATAGCCGAGGACATGCCCGTGTGCTAGACCGTGTGAAAACTGGAAGGTATATTGAATTGACCAAACGGCCGACCACACGCCCGTGTGTCTAGACTGTGCAACTCACTGACTTGATTTCTAACCATCATCGGGGGACACACGGTCATATACCATGACTGAGTGTTGCACACTGCTGAGAAACACGCCTGTGTTTCTTCCCGTGTGAACAAAAATAGGCCATCTGTAAGGCCAATTTGCCACCCCAACTTCAATGTACCTACACAAGGCAAAATGTACAATTTCCATACACAAAGGGTGGCCAAAATCAATCCCAATTCATGCACAATTCATGCTATAAAAAACAACCATTTCACTTACTCAAATATATACCAAAACAAACCATCTCACAAGGTATTATAAACATCTTACAAAAGTCATTAACAACCATTTCTAATAGCCAGCCACATACCAATATTAACATCATTTACAAGCCAAATCTCATGGCTATAATTACAACCAAAATACCACATCCAGCCTATACATGCCATATACCATAAATGTATAATTCAGAAGTACCAACTTAGATGTTTGATAGTGCGATGATGTTCCTGATGACTCCCAAATTCGAGCTAGCCTTGATTCACTATAAAACATAGAAAAATAACATGAAATAAGTTTTATAGCTTAGTAAGCTCATATGTAATAACTTAATTCATCGAATAAATGCAAATTAAGAAATTACACATGACAAAACCATATACTCTTTAACTACAAGCCTTTCTCATGTCTCAAAACATAATCAAATACAAACTCATCAAACTTTCACTATTTAATACTGAAATATGTTTTGTACATACATGTATCACTTTGTACTAACCTCTTTCTCAACCACATCATTCGTTTACCTATTGAACCATTCGTAATAAAAATCGGATACTCAAGAGTCTCGTACGATAAGTACCTATACCATGGCCCGTAGCCAAATCAAGGGAACTTATTCGAAGAAATATTATCATCCGAAGCCAAATCAGTAAAATACGCATCAAAGTGCTAATATCATGGCCTGAAGCCAACTCAACTTATCACTTACTGACATGTCAATAGTAACCAAAACTATTCTTAAGGTTCAACTAGCCTTTCACACTTTTCATTTCTATCATCGAATGCATTCGTAAAGCCATGTTCAAAATTCATACATTATCCATAATCCCATTTTAACAAATTATGCAATATTAAAGCATTTTAACATACACTTATAATGTAATCATCACATACGAACTTACCTCGATAACCTTGCTTTTCTCCCGATCTAAATTCGAATTCTTTCTTTCCTGATCTATATGAATTCAAATTAACTTATTTAATGAACCATTCATTCATTTTAGTCCAAAACCTACATTTAGGCCTATTTTTACATTAGCCCCTAAACTTTCACACTTTCAACAATTTAATCCTTATTTCACAAAGCACAAAATTCACATAATTTCAATAAACCCAAAATTTTCATTTATTTCACAATTTAATCCCTATTATGCATTTTCATCAAAAATCACTTTACAAAACATGAAAATCTATCATCAAGCTTTTATATTTCAACATTAAACATCAAAGAACACATAGATTCAACAATGAGAACTCTTAAAATCTTTAACAGTTTCGAAATTAAAGGTACGTGCTAGCTAGATTTAGCTGCAATGATTACAAAAACAGAGCTAAAATTGTACCTTAATCAAGCTAGGAGTGCGCTAAAACTTAGAAAGCTTAAACCCCTTTCTTTTTCTTTTGATATTCGGTCACCAAGGAAGAAGATGAACACATATTCATGTTTTGCTATATTTTAATTAACTTAATTTATCAATTTACTATAATAACCTTTGTTATAAACATAGAAAAACATATAATGGATGGCCATAGTTTTCCACTTACACTAATCATGGACTAATAACATTATAAGGACCTTTATTTTATTAAATCATAACAATTAAACACCTTTAACAAGTAGAATACAACTTTTGCATTTTATGCGATTTAATCCTTTTTATCAAAGTAACCAACCAATCAATAAAATTAGCTCATGAAATTTTCACACATGTCAAATAACATGCTGTAAATACAGAAAATAATATTAAAATAATTTTTTGATATTGGATTTTTGGTTCCGAAACCACTGTTTCGATTTAGCTAAAATCGGGCTATTCAAAATCTCCCCCTTTAGGGATTTTCGTCCTCGAAAATCTTACCAGTGAATAGGTTTGGGTATTGTTTTCTCATAGCATCCTCGGGTTCCCTTGTGGCTTCTTCAACCCTTTTTTGATGCCATAATACTTTCACTAATGTGATTCTCTTATTTCTCAGTTCTTTGACCTCACGAGCTAAAATTCAATTTGGTTCTTCAACATATGACATATCAGACTGAATTTCAACCTCGATCGGGGAAATGACATGTGAAAGGTCGGATTGGTATCGTCGAAGCATTGACACATGAAACACATTATGTATTTTCTCTAACTTAGACGGTAAAGATAGTCGATATGCTACTTAGTAATCTCATACAGTCCAATGAATCGCGGACTCAATTTTCCTTTCCGACCAAACTGCAAAACCTTTTTGCACGGCGACACTTTCAAAAACACTTTATCCTTGATCTGGAACTCAATATCTTTCTATTTCAAGTCTACGTATGATTTTTGTCATTTCAATGCTGCTTTCAAACTATCGCGAATTACTTTCACTTTTTCTTTAGTCTCTCTAATTAGATCAACCCCGTGGATCTTATTTTCACTGAGTTCACTCTAGTACAATGGTGTTCGACATTTACGACCTTATAGAGTTCACTCCAGTACAATGGTGTTCGACATTTACGACCTTATAGAGCTTTATACAGTGCCATCTTTATACTCGATTGGAAGCTATTATTGTAAGAAAATTCAATCAACGGTAGATATTTCTCCCAGCTACCTTCAAACTCAAGAATACAACAACACAACATATCCTCAAGTATCTGAATAACTCGTTCGAATTGACCATCCGTTTTCAGGTGAAATCCAATGCTAAAATGTAGTTTTGAACCCAAAGCTTCTTGTAATTTCTTCCAAAATCGTGAAGTAAATCTTGGATCTCTATCCAAAATAATAGATAGAGGAACACCAAGTAATCTCACAATTTCAGAAATACACAACTCAATCAACGGTAGATATTTCTCCCAGCTACCTTCAAACTCAAGAATACAACAACACAACATATCCTCAAGTATCTGAATAACTCGTTCGAATTGACTATCCGTTTTCGGGTGAAATCCAATGCTAAAATGTAGTTTTGAACCCAAAGCTTCTTGTAATTTCTTCCAAAATCGTGAAGTAAATCTTGGATCTCTATCCAAAATAATAGATAGAGGAACACCAAGTAATCTCACAATTTCAGAAATACACAACTCAGCTAATCTATCAAGAGAGAAATATGTACTTACTGGAATGAAATGAGCTGATTTTGTCGATCTATCAACAACAACCCAGCTCGCATCTTTTTTTCGGAGATAAGGGTAAACTTGATACGAAATCCATTGTTACTCTATCCCATTTCCTCTCAGGAATCTTAATAGGCTGTAATAAACCTGACAACACTTGATGCTCAGCTTTAACTTGTTGAGAAATCAAACATTTTGAAACAAATTTTGTGATATCTCGTTTCATGTCGTGCCACCAATAAAGCTGTTTCAAGTTGTTATACATTTTAGTACTTCCCGGATGTACTGATAAACAACTACTGTATGTTTCATTTAGAATCTTCTGAATGAGCTCAGAATTTCTTGGTAAACATAGTCTGTCACGAAACATCAAACAGTCATGAAGCCCTATTCGAAACTCTAAATCAGAAGTTGACTCATACTGAGCTCGTTTTGCATGCAATTCATTATCAAATTCTTGAGCCTCACAAATCTGCTGTAGAAATAACGGTCTCGATTTCAACTCGGCTACTATCTAACCGTCGTTAGACCAAGCTAATTGTGTGTTCAAAGCACACAAAGCAAATAAGGACTTTCGACTCAAAGCATCAACAACTACGTTTTCTTTCCCTGGATGATAGTCAATCACTAATTCATAGTCTTTTAGCAATTCTAACCATATCCGCTGTCGCAAATTCAAATCTTTCCGGGTCATCAAATATTTCAAGCTTTTGTGGTCGGTATAAATATGGCTTAATGAAATAATTTGAAAACCATATATTATAAGATTAATACCGTCCACTCACAATTATAGTGCCCTAATTTCAATTTAAGGACTTTAAAATTAAGAAGCCATAGCAAATAAGTACTTTAAATAATAGAATGCCAATTTTGCATTTTACGCAATTAAGTTCTTTTTATCAAATTAGCTAACCAATCGGTAAAATTAAATCACGAAATTTTCACATATATCAAATAACATGTTATAAATACCAAAAATAATATTAAAGTAATTTTACAACTTCAAATTTGCATTTTCGAAACCACTGTTCCGATTTACTAAAAAAACTAGGGTGTTACAACTCCCCCCCTTTAGAAATTTTCATCCCCGAAAATCTTACCAGTGAATAGGTTTGGATATTGTTCTCTCATAGCTTCTTCAACCCCATGTCGATGCCATAAGACTTTTACTAATGAAATTTTCTTATTTCTTAATTCTTTAACCTCACGATCTAAAACTTGGATCGATTCTTCTTTGTATGTCATATTAAACTGAATCTAAATCTCAGATGGGGAAATCACATACGAGGCATCGGATCTATATATTCGAAGCATCGATACATGAAATACATTATGAATCTTTTCTAATTTAGGTGGCAATAATAATCTATAAGCAACCAGCCCGATACGTTCGATAATTTCATACGGCCCGATAAATCTCAGACTCAATTTACCTTTACGACCTAATCGAAGTATTTTCTTCCACGAAGAGACTTTAAAAAATAGTTTATCCCCAATTTGAAACTTAATATCTTTTTGTTTCAAGTCTGCGTACGATTTCTGATGATTTGACGCTGCTTTCAGACTATCACGAATCTCTTTCACTTTCTCTTCAGTTTCCCATGAATCTTATTCTCGATGAGCTCAATCTAATACAAAGGTGTTCAGCATTTGTGACCGTAAAAATTTTCATAAGGTGACATTTTTATACTCGATTGAAAGATATTATTATATGCAAATTCAATCAATGAAAAATATTGATCCTAATTACCTTCAAACTCAAGAATGCAACATCTCAACATATCCTCGAGTATCTGAATAGTTTGCTCGGATTGACCACCCATCTATGGATGAAAAGCAGTACTAAAGTGTATCTTCATACCTAATGCATCTTGCAGTTTCTTCCAAAACTACGATGTGAACCTCGATCTCTATCCGAAACAATAGAAATAGGTACTCCGTGCAATCTCACAATCTGAGAGATGTATAACTCAGCAAGCTTATCAAGTGAATAGTCTGTGCGTACTGGAATGAAATGAGCCGATTTAGTTAGTCTATCAAAAACTACCCATATCACATCTTTCTTACTTGGAGAAATGGGCAAACCTGATACAAAATCCATTGTGATTTTGTCCCATTTCCACTCGAGAATCATAATCGGCTGCAGTAAACCAGATGATACTTGATGCTCAGCTTTGACTTGTTGATAGATTAAACATTTCGAAACAAATTCTGAGATATCACACTTCATATCAGGCCACCAGTAAAGCTGTTTCAGATTGTTATACATTTTCGTACTTCTCAGATGAACAGACAAACGACCACTATGTGCTTCGCTCAAAATCATTTGAATGAACTCTGAGTTTCTCAGAATACATATTCAGCCTCTGAATCTTGAACAATCATCAGCATCAACTCAAAACTCTGAATCAGAATTCAAATCACATTGAGCTTATTTTGCTAACAATTCATTATCAACTTTCTGAGCTTTACAAATCTGCTGTATAAATAACAGTCTCACTTTCAACTCAGCTACAATCGAGTCATCATCAGATAGATCCAATTTAGTATTCATCGCACATAGAGTAAACAAATATTTTTGTCTTAAAGCATCAGCGATAACATTGGCCTTTCCCGGATGGTAGTCAATCACTAACTCGTAATCTTTTAACAATTCTAACCACATTCACTATCGTAGATTCAGATCTTTCTAAGTCATCAAATATTTTAAGCTGTTGTGATTAGAATAAGCATGACATTTCTCACTGAAAAGATAGTGTCGCCAAATCTTCAACACAAACAGAATAGCTGCTAATTCCAAATCATGCATCAGGTAAGTCTTTTCATGCGACTTTAATTATCTTGAGGCATAAGCTATGACTTTACCTTCCTGCATTAAAACACAACCCAAACCATTCAACGATGCATCACTATTGATTACGAATTCTTTACCTGATTCTGGCAGAACTAACACTGGAGCTTTGGTTAATAAGGCTTTCAGCTGATCGAAACTTTTCTGGCACTTGTCTGACCACTCGAACTTAACATCCTTCTGAAGTAGTCTCGTCAATGGAGTTGTAATCATTGAGAAACCTTTTACGAATAATCTGTAATAATCGGTGAGTCCTAGAAAACTTCAGACTCCGGATGCATTTCTCAGAGGCTTCCAATCCAATATTGCTGAAATCTTACTCGGATCTACTCGAATACCCAATGCTGACACACTATGCCCCAGAAAATCGACTTCGTGCAACGAGAATTCACATTTACTGAACTTTGCAAATAGCAGCTTATCTCGCAAAGTCTGTAACACTACTCTCAAATGTTCAGCATGCTAAGATTCATCATGGGAATATATTAAGATGTCATCAATAGACACAATAACAAATCGATCCAAATACGGTCTGAAGATCCTATTCATTAGGTCCATAAAAACAGCAGGTGCATTCGTTAATCTGAAAGGTATAACTAAAAACTCATAATGTCCATACCTCTTCTAAAAGCAGTTTTCGGCACATCAGAGTCTTTAACTCGCGACTTATAGTAACCTGATCTCAAATCTATCTTGGAAAACATGTTAGCTTCTTTCAACTGATCAAAAAAATTAACTATTCATGGCAGAGGGTATTTATTCTTGATAGTCGCTTTATTGAGCTGTTGATAGTCGATGTACATTCTCATAGTTCCATCTTTCTTTTTCACAAGAAAAACTGGTGCACCCTAGGGAGAATAACTCGGTCTTGCAAAACCTCTATCAGTCAACTCTTTCAACTGAGCTTTCAACTCTTTTAATTCGGTCAGTGCCATTCTGTAAGGAGCTATCAATATCAGAGTTGTTCCTGGCACTAACTCAATACCAAATTCAACTTTCCTGATCGGTGATAAACCAGATAACTTTTCAGGAAACACATCTGGATATTCACACACAACTGGAACTGATTCAATCTTCTTTTCGATTACTTTAGAGTCGAGCACATAAGCAAAGTAAGCTTCAAAACCCTTTCTCACATATTTATGAGCTAACATTGTAGAAATCACTGCCGAAAAACCATTCAAATCATTAGACTCAACGCGAATTATCTCATCATTCTGACATCTCAGATCAATCGTCTTTCGTTTGCAGTTCACTATCGCATCATGCAGTGTTAACCAATCCATACCTAGAATTATATCAAATTTGTTGAATGGCAACAAAATCAGATCAGCCGAAAAACAAGAATCTCGAATCATCAACGGACAGTTCTTACATACTTTATCAACCAAGACACATCTGCCTAAGGGGTTCGATACTTTAATCACAAATTCAGTAGACTCTACAGGCAAAGTCTTACTGGATACTAAAGTCTCACATACATAAGAATGACCTGATCCAGGATCAATCAATGCAACAACATAAATTTCATAGAGAGTGAAAGTACCGGTAATAACATCTAGAGATGAAGCCTCATCGCGATCGCGAATAGCATAGGCTTTGGCAGGTGCTCGAGCTTCAGATCTCACAGCTGTGTCTTTAGTCATTCTCTAGCTACCACTCATATCGCCTGTGTTTCTAAGTGATCTACCTCTAGCTGCCATGTTCCTCGGTCTCGTATTCTACACCGTGTCTTGTTCAACCAACTCGGACAATCACGAATGAAATGATCTACTGATCCATATTCAAAGCAAGCCCGATCATTTATCTACAATTGCCGAGATGTTGTTTACTGCAATGTTTTCACTCAGGTCGATTAGGTCTTGCACTCCCTACACTAGCTATCGAAGTAGCTGGAGCTTTAAAGCTTGAATGTTGCTTTACTCGATCTTTGCTCGAATGACACAGAGCAGCATTTGAGCGGCTATAATCATCTTGGAACTTCTTTGATGCTGACTGAAATGACTTACTCGATGATCTTTTTTGTACATCTCTAGTTTGCGAGTCGACTTTTCTTTTCTCTTTCTCAAGTTCCTCAGCTTTACACGCTCGTTCAACGAGTAAAACAAACTCTTTTATTTCAAGAATCCTGACTAACAAGCAGATATCTTCATTCAAGCTATCTTCAAATCTCTTGCACATAATTGCTTCGGTCGAGACACATTCTCGTGCATGTTGACTTAATCTCACAAATTCCCATTCGTATTCCGTAACAGACATACTGCCCTGTTTTAGCTCAATAAACTCTTTACGTTACTAATCTATGAATCTTTGACTAATGTATTTCTTTCTAAACTCAGTATGAAAGAACTCCCAAGTGACTCGTTCTTTTGGAACCAAAGATATCAATGTTTTCCACCAATGATATGCCATATCTCTCAGAATTGAAATAGCACATTTAAGACATTCATCAGGAGTACATGACATTTCATCAAACACTCGTGTCGTATTCTCGAGCCAGAACTCAGCTCTCTCAGCATCATCATCAGTAGTAGCACGAAACTCTTTGGCCCTATATTTTCTAATTTTATCAATTGGAGGCTTACTCAATTGAATCAGATTCACAGCTTGTGGCGTGACAGGGACTTATGGAGGATTAGGCGGGGGTGGAGGTTGTTGAGCAACCAGATTTCTCTAGATATACTGTGTGAACCATTCTGGAAGAAGGCTGGTTTAGCCTCTCCCTCAAGGCTACTCGTAACAAGTCTAGAATCAGATTGCACTGCCCCTTGAGCGGAAGCGGGTGCATTACTTTCCACGTCATCGGCTACGATACGATCGGGATCCATTTACTATGCAAAAACACATTTTAATTGTCAGGAATCATCATACTATCGCAGTTTACAATTATGGCATGTATAGCTAGACTCTCACATGCTATGTTGGTCCTAGAATCGACTAAACTGTAGCTCTGATAGCAATAAAATGTAACATCCCCAACCCATATCCGTTGTCAGATTAGGGTTACAAGGCATTACCGATCAAAACATAGCTCAATACAATCATTCAATTCAGAACATGCACAAAAATTATACCAACTTATTTATAATAATTATAAAACTCGAATAGTAACCATCTATTCAATCATATAAGTAACATTCACACACTTTTTTATACAAAAAATTTGATCCTTATGAACATCACACTAATGGCATTTGCATATTTAATGTATATATTCAAGCACATATGCAACACCGTGTACACTTGTATACATCTACTTCATTAGCTAAATATCAAACATATTATTTATTTAATCACTTATTCGAACCAGCTGATAAACATCATATCATAATACATATACTTTATTACTCCAATAACTGAATCATCTGACCAATAATCATAACATTCAAATTTCTAAATAATAATCAAACATGTTTCATTTCATATACTCATCATATTTCAATACATCCATTTGTAAACATCTGTTTCATAAATAAATTATTAATCATACCACATATATACCTAAGCACATTCGCATTGAACATTGTGAAAAGTCACTTCTACGGCTTAATTTACAACCAAACATATATGAGACATAAACATATATCACCATATGGTCAAGTATTATTGCATATTTTACCAAGTTCAGGCGCATTTCACCGTATCATCATTAACCATTTTTGGACACAAATGACAATTCATTTCATATCTAATTCACAAGCTAAGTATTATGTCTAAACATTATACCAAATTACATATACACGGCCAATTCACTCCACACCTAGTCGACTATCGAATTAATCACATAAGATAATACCGCAGGCAATGAAACCTTGACTAAATATACCATTTCACAACTAATTAATCTTAATAAATATACACATATACTAGCCCAAGTGTCCAACCATTCATTCATGAAACATAATCATACCTTGCCATTACAAGCCGTATCAAAATAACCATTACACAATCAACAATATATTCATCATTTTACCTCATTACCAAGCCAAAATTCTACAATCACCAATCATCCAAATTGTAGCACATATCATACTTCCAAAATGAGCTAATTATAAAGCCAACTATACATCATGCTTATCAATACTCAATGCCGAATTCAAATAACCAAACACCACAAATATAAATACTATGAAACATACTTCCCAAACTAGTTTATAACATAACCAATATTACATCGTACTAAACATTACATTCAAGCCATATCACATGGCTATTTATAACAAATCAAAATGAACCTTATTGAAACTAGCTATACATGCCATATGTCATATTTACAAATTTCCAAAAGTACTGAATATTGGTCGATAGTGTGACGATGATCCTTGATGATCCTAAGCTCGAAACTAGTTTTCAAAATCTATAAAACAATGTAAGAACACACCAAGTAAGCTTTGAAAGCTTAGTAAACCATAAGCGGTTAAATTATTACAAGAATATTGATAGTTCAATTCAAATAGGCCAAATTTAATCATTCTCATACACATATAAAATCATCTTATGTATATAATTGCATATTACCACACTAAGTACTACACTTACCTTAATATTTCATGAATATATACTTCTCACATACTTGAACCATTTAGCTCAATTTCATCTTTGGTCTCGTTTTGTCAATGCCTGATGAACCCTTTGAAATTGTTAAGAATACACAGAAATCATATAAAGCTTGTACAATGCCATATCCCGGATATGGTCTTACATGTTACACATTTCGATGCCACTGTCCCGACAGGGTCTATTACGAATCATATACGATGCCAATGTCCCAGACATGGTCTTACACATTTTTTCACTTCGATGCCAATGTCCCAGAATGGTCTTCCATGAAATCACGTCAGAAATCCATTTTTCATGACATCAGTATACTATACATTTCCTAAGGCTTTCGACTTCGTAATTTAATCAATTCATGCTCGAAACTAGTTAACCAATGCTCAAATCAATTCGATAATAAATATTCCAATACATACAATTTAATTTAGCTATATATAATATATATTTAAATTTTAAATACCTTTAATTGCTTATGAGCTTACCTCGTACGGAGACGAACGAATCGAAATGATTATTCAACAATTTTTGACATCCTTGATCCAAACTGATTTCTTCTTTTCTTGATCTAAATCAATACAAATTTAACTTATTTATTAACATATTCATTTAATTTCACCCAACAACAATAAATGGCCATTTTGCACTTTAGCCCCTAACATTTCACCTTTTTACAATTTAGTCCCTATTTCAAAACAACACAAAATACTCAAAATTTAAACATGTTCTTGTTAGGCTGAATTTTCCTTAGGTCCCTAGAAGCCCATTAATTTAATTTATTTCACATTTTGTCCCCTCAATTTACAAATTTCACAGTTTAGTCCTTAATAAGCATTTTTGTGACAACCCGAATTAGGGCCTAATCGGAATAGTGGTTTCGTGACCACAAATCCGAGATAGAAATAATTGTTTTATAATTATTTTGGGGTTTATGATATGATTGCATGATTGTGTGAAAATTTCGTGATGAAATTCTATGCCTAAAGTGCTTAAATTGAAAGTAGGGACTAAATCGAATAAGTTGCAAAATTTGCATCCCGAAGTTTTAGTATGAAATTGTTTTGGGATATTAATTAGGAGGTCTTAAATAGCAATTTGACCAATTTTAAGTTCATGGACAAAATTAGGACATGGAAGGAATTTTTGAAAGTTTAGTAAGGAGGGCATTTTGGTCATTTGGATATTAAATGAAATAAAATGGGAAAAATAACACAAAATTGGTCATCATCCTCCTTAGTTGCTGCGAATTCTCCTCTCTCCATAGCTAGGGTTTCTTCAATTTTCAAGCTCCATAGTAAGTGATTCCAAGCCCGTTTTTAATGTTCTTTACGTTTTGGAATCCGGAAGCTCGAGTAAGCTTATGCTAGTAATAATTTAACCTAGGGTTCATATTTGGAAAAATACCCATAGGTGAAATTTGTGTACTTTGATGTTTGATGATAGAATATGAGGTTTTAAATTATGTTAAATAACTTGTGCTACTCGGTTTTAAGTGAAAGCAGTAAAGCAGCATAATCGGTAAAAATACCTATTGTTCATAACTATATGATAGAGTGAGAATTTGATGTGGTTGTAGAAGAGAAAAATGTTCAGCATATCATAAAACATAAGAATAAGGGCTGAAATTAATTCCCGAGCCTAGGGGCAAAAATGTAATTTTGTAAAAGTTAGGGGGCCAAAATGTAATTTTTCCATGATGTGATTTTTGGATTGAAATAAATAGTATGAGTATTAAATGAGCTAAATGTGTTATTATAGATCAAGAAAGACGCGGAATTGATCTCGAACGGGGGAAGGAAAAAGTTTTGGATTAAATTGCAAAATTTTCACATTTTGCACCAAGGTAAGTTTGTATGTAAATATTACAATAATTTCATGTACATTCTTATATTTCAGCCTATTATATGTATATACTAGCTGATGTTGAAGTATAAATCGACTATTGGAAGAATGGAAATAAATAATAGAGAGAGATCCGGTTGAACATTGGAAAAATCGAATAAAATAGATGGAGCGTAGCTAGGTCACATGTATGATGCCGAGTGCACATCATGTGTACAAGAAAGCTACGAGACACCCTGTAGTAGCTAGGTCACATGTGTGATACGAGATGTATCCCATGTAGACAAGAGAGCTACGTGAAAGATAAATGTAGCTAGGTCGCATGCGTGATTCCAAGTGAAGGACACCATGTAGACAAGAGAGCTACGTGAAAGATAAATGTAGTTGGGTGCATGCGTGATTCCAAGTGACGGACACCATGTAGACAAGAGAGCTACGAGACAAATCGGCTAGGTCGCATGAGTGGTACTAAGTGTTCACCATGTGTACAAGAGAGCCGAACTAAGCGAAGTATGATGGTGGGGTGTGTCTTTGAAACCATTAAATATCGAGATTTATCCGAATTGTTCAACGGGATGGTTTTGTGGTGACATTGTGGTTTGGACCTATACTTATGGTGAATGAAATATGGTGAAAATGATTTGTGGTATATACAAATATAAGATAAAATGAGGTTAGCATAAAGAATTTGTGAAAGAGTGAAATTAGCATTAAAACTGTTTTTAGATGGTAGCAGTGACGTGATTTTGAAAAATCACCAAAAATAGGAGGAATATAATTAGAGGTTGAATGAGATGTGAAATTAAAGTTTAATGAGTCTACTTTCATATAAAAGAAACAGAGCAAGCAAAGGAATTCTATATTTTGAGATATTTACAATTGTATGTGACTTGCTCAGGATGAATACGTGATCCCCTGTTCCAACTTTGAAAAATCATTAAAAATAGTACAAAGCAAATTAAGAAATATAGTTTACATGCCTAAATTCCTTATTGAGACTATTTTTAAATGAAACAGACTTCAGGGTTGTTTGAATTGTGTACTGAGAGAAATTCAATTTGTAGTGAACAGAGGTCAGATCAGTCGAGCTGTGTAACAGGGAAACTTTAACTAATAAACTGTACTAATCGGCTGAACCAAAAATTATATAAAAAATTAGCAAAAAGCTTTATGAGTCTAGATTCAGGAAATTTTACGGATTTGAATTTCGAGTTTGGTAACTCGAGTTATGATTTATTTAGTGAATATGGCCTTGCAGAGACAGCTTAATCAAAGTGGAATGAATAGTGAAGTTAAAGTAGATGTACTTGAATTGTTGTGTAAACATGTTAGATTTTTTTAATTAGTATTTACATACTTACTTACTAAGCTATAAGCTTACTTTGTTTCTCTCTTTTGTCTTATAGTGTTCTCCGGCTTCCTCGGGAGTTAAGGATCGTGAAGATCTATCCGCACTATCCTACTTTAGGGTATTTGAACTAAACGTTTTGAATTATGGCATGTATAGTAGGCTTAGTTATTTTGTTACGTGTCATATTTGTCTAGGTTTAAAATATTAGTTCTGATACTCGACCAGCTAATTTGTACAAACCATTAAAGTTGGCTAATATTGCTCAAGACATATTTATATTTCGATTATGTTTAATGGTAGGTATTATGTTCGGTAATACCTTGTATCTGTTAAAGCGACGATAGCGGGTAAAGGTGTTACATTTAGTGGTATCGAGCTATGGTTTAGTCGGTTCTCGGACTAATAAAGTGTGTGTAAAAGTCTAGCTATACATGCCATAAAAATATTGTGATAGTGTGGTGACTCTGATTATTCTAAAGCGTGTTTTGTTTTAATATAGTAATGGATCTGAAGGGCTGCGGTGATGATCTTTGCTAGTAATGCGCCTTGGCTCCGCACAAGGGACCGCGCTGTGGAAAATAGACTGAGACATTGAGACAAGGAGATGAGGCTCGGGATGCCTTTCTCCGATGATGAACAATTGGTATCTTGAATTTATTGAGCAAATCCAAATGCTCAACCTCCTCCACCCCTCCTATACCTCGGGCGATTCTCAGAGCTGCTCAAGGTATAGATTTGGTAAGAATGAACAAGCCTCCGGTTGACAAGATTCGAAAACAAGGGGCTGAAGAGTTTAGAGCAAAGATCGATGATGATCCCGAGAAAGCGAATTCGGCTTGAAAATTCTACCCGTGTATTTGATGAGCTCTCATGTACACCGAGGAATGCTTAAAGTGTCTTTGTATCACTTTTGAGAGATTGACTTACCTTTGGTGGAAGACTTTGGTTGCGATGGTGCCAAAAGAAAAAGTTACTTGGGATTTCTTCGGGAAGAATTTAGAAAGAAATACATAAGTCGCGATTCATTGATCAAAAGCGGAAGGAGTTCCTTGAATTGAAGCGGGGAAAATGTCATGGCAGTATGAGCGCGAATTTGTAAGACTCGGCAAGTATGCCGAGAATGTGTGTCCACCGAGGGCATTATGTGTAGAAGATTTGAAGATGGGCTGAATGAGGACATTAAAGTGCTTGTAGGAATTTTGGAGTTGAAAGAATTTGTAGTATTGGTTGATCGAGCTCTTAAAGCGAAGAATTGAACAAAGAAAGAAGAAAAGCTGCTATTGAGGCCCGAGATGTCGAAAAGACAGATAAGCAAGCCATTTCAATCTCAACCAAAGAGGTCCAAAGAGACAAACCCTCGAATAGCAGGTTTCAATTGGGGATTCACACAGAGATCGTGGTAGAGCATATTCGGGTCTAAAGCTCAAGCTACTTGTGGCAAGTGTGGGTAATGTGCGACCTAGAAAGCCCGAAGTGTAAAGCAATGTGGCGAGCAACATTATGGTGAGTGTTGGGGACCGAAGCGAGCTTGTTTCAGTCTTGTTCTCATGAGCATTTTATTAGAGATTGTCCGAGAAAGTTAAAGAAGAAAGATTTGAGTGCTAGGCGAATACCATCGCTAGTAGAGGTAGACCACCGAGAAATCTGGAGGTGGGACTAGTAGTAAAGCTGTGATGAAAGATTTAACGGCAAGATCGAAGCTAGAGCACTGCTAGAGCTTATGCTATCGTGCCAGAAGATGCATCATCTCCGATGTTATTACTAGTACATTTCTCTCTATGATACTATTGTTATTGCATTGATTGATCCCGGTCCACTCATTCCTATATTTGCATGAATTTAGTATCCAATAAAAAGTTGCTGTTGAATTCTTGAGTTTACGATTAAAGTGTCGAACCCTTAGGCCAATATGTGCTAGTTGACAAGGTTTGCAAGAATTGCCCATTAATGATTCAAGGTCTTTGTTTTCCGGCCAACTTGATGTTGTTACCATTTGGTGAGTTTGACGTTATCTTGGGAATGGTGGTTAACATTGTATGATGCAAGAGGGTAAAGTGGTAGCTTATGCTTGAGACAGTTAAAACCGCATGAGAAGAACTATCCTACACATGATTTGGGGCGGCATTGTTGTTTTTGCCTTGAAGATTTGGCGACATTATTTGTACGGTGAAAATGCGAATTTTTACTGATCACAAAAGTTTGAAGTACTTGATGAATCAAAAGGATCTGAATCTGCGGCAATGAAGATGGCTTGAATTATTAAAGGATTATGATCTAGTGATTGATTATCATCCGGGAAAAGCAAATGTAGTTCTTGACGCCTTGAGCGAAAATTTCTTTTTACTTTGAGAGCCATGAACACGGGTTAGCATTGTCGATGATGGGTCAATCTTAGCGAAATGAGAGCTAAACCGTTATTTCTCCGATTAATTTGTGATGCTCAAAAGAATGATAGTGAGTTGCGGATCAAGAGAACTCAATGCGAATCAAGTTCGACTCAGATTTTTGAGTTGGACGGATGATTGTTTGATGTTTCGAGACAGGATATGTGTCGAAAAATGATAAATTGATTCGAAAATATTACATGAGGCGCACAATGGTGTTTATCGTTCATCTGGTAGCACAAAATGTATAATGATTTAAAGAAGTTTGTATTGGTGGCGGTATGAAAAGGACATTTCGAATTTGTAACCAAGTGTTTGATCATCAACAAGTAAAATTTGAACATCAAGTGCCTTGAGATTACTTCAACCGATAATGGTGCACGAGTGGAAATGGGACAAGATTACCATGGATTTTGTAACGGTTTGCCTTTAACTCCTAAAAGAAGGATCTTTGTTTGGGTAGTGGTTGATAGATTAACAAAGTCAGCCCACTTTATACCGATGCGTACCGATTACTCACTTGATAAATTAGCGAATTATATGTTGCTAAAATTGTGAAGTTGCACGAGTACCTATGTCTATAATATCGATAGAGATCCAAGATTTACCTCGATATTTTGGAAAAAGTTACAAGAAGCTTTGGGTACAAAATTGAACTTTAGTACCGCATTTCATCCACAAACAGATGGTCAAGCAGAAAGAGTAATCCGGTACTCAAAGATATGCTTAGATGTTGTGTTTTAGAATTTGGAGGTAGTTGGGAGAAATATCTATCTTTGATTGAGTTTGCCTACAATAATGAGTTATCAATCAAGTATACAAATGGCACTGCGTCTGAAGCCTTGTATGGTCGTAAGTGTCGGACTCCTTTATATTGGACCGAGCTTAGTGAGAAAGCAGATTCATGGAGTTGATCTAGTTAAAGAAACCAAGAGAAAATAAAAGTAATTCGGGATTGCTTGAAAGTCGCTTCAGATCGACAAAAGTCATATGCGATTTAAAAGAAAAGAGATTGAATTTCGGTGGGTGATAAAGTGTTCTTGAAGGTGTCACCATGGAAAAAGATTCGAGATTTAGTCGAAAAGGCAAGTTGAGTCCGCGTTTTATTGGGCCGTCACGAGATTAGTGAGAGAATTGGACCGATGGCATATCGGTTGGCCTTACCGGCAGAGTTAGAAAGAATTCATAACGTGTTTCATGTATCAATGTTGCGACGTTATCGTTCGATCCTTCACATGTGATTTCTCCAATGAAATTGAGATTCGATCGGATATGACCTATGAGGAGGAACCAATAAAGATTTTGGCTCGAGAGGTTAAACAGTTAAGAAATAAAAGTATAGCTTTAGTGAAAGTATTGTGGCACGGACATGGGATAGAAGAAGAGGCTACGTGGGAACCTGAAGAAGCTATGAGGAAACAGTACCCAAACCTCTTTCTGGGTAAGATTTTGAGGGACGAAAATCTCAAGGGGGGAGAATTGTGACAACCCGAATTAGGGCCTAATCGGAATAGTGGTTTCGTGACCACAAATCCGAGATAGAAATAATTTTTATAATTATTTTGGGGTTTATGATATGATTGCATGATTGTGTGAAAATTTCGTGATGAAATTCTATGCCTAAAGTGCTTAAATTGAAAGTAGGGACTAAATCGAATAAGTTGCAAAATTTGCATCCCGAAGTTTTAGTATGAAATTGTTTTGGGATATTAATTAGGAGGTCTTAAATAGCAATTTGACCAATTTTAAGTTCATGGACAAAATTAGGACATGGAAGGAATTTTGAAAGTTTAGTAAGGAGGGCATTTTGGTCATTTGGATATTAAATGAAATAAAATGGGAAAAATAACACAAAATTGGTCATCATCCTCCTTAGTTGCTGCCGAATTCTCCCTCTCTCCATAGCTAGGGTTTCTTCAATTTTCAAGCTCCATAGTAAGTGATTCCAAGCCCCGTTTTTAATGTTCTTTACGTTTTTGGAATCCCGGAAGCTCGATTAAGCTTATGCTAGTAATAATTTAACCTAGGGTTCATATTTGGAAAAATACCCATAGGTGAAATTTGTGTATTTTGATGTTTTATGATAGAATATGAGGTTTTAAATTATGTTAAATAACTTGTGCTACTCGGTTTTAAGTGAAACGAGTAAAGCAGCATAATCGGTAAAAATACCTATTGTTCATAACTATATGATAGAGTGAGAATTTGATGTGGTTGTAGAAGAGCAAAATGTTCAGCATATCATAAAACATAAGAATAAGGGCTGAAATTAATTCCAGAGCCTAGGGGCAAAATGTAATTTTGTAAAGTTAGGGGCAAAATGTAATTTTTCCATGATGTGATTTTTGGATTGAAATAAATAGTATGAGTATTAAATGAGCTAAATGTGTTATTATAGATCAAGAAAGGCGGAATTGATCTCGAGCGGGGAAGGAAAAGTTTTGGATTAAATTGCAAAATTTTCACATTTTGCACCAAGGTAAGTTTGTATGTAAATATTACAATAATTTCATGTACATTCTTATATTTCAGCCTATTATATGTATATACTAGCTGATGTTGAAGTATAAATCGACTATTGGAAGAATGGAAATAAATAATAGAGAGAGATCCGGTTGAACATTGGAAAAATCGAATAAAATAGATGGAGCGTAGCTAGGTCACATGTATGATGCCGAGTGCACATCATGTGTACAAGAAAGCTACGAGACACCCCTGTAGTAGCTAGGTCACATGTGTGATACGAGATGTATCCCATGTAGACAAGAGAGCTACGTGAAAGATAAATGTAGCTAGGTCGCATGCGTGATTCCAAGTGAAGGACACCATGTAGACAAGAGAGCTACGTGAAAGATAAATGTAGCTGGGTCGCATGCGTGATTCCAAGTGACGGACACCATGTAGACAAGAGAGCTACGAGACAAATCGGCTAGGTCGCATGAGTGGTACTAAGTGTTCACCATGTGTACAAGAGAGCCGAACTAAACGAAGTATGATGGTGGGGTGTGTCTTTGAAACCATTAAATATCGAGGATTGATCCGAATTGTTCAACAGGATGGTTTTGTGGTGACATTGTGGTTTGGACCTATACTTATGGTGAATGAAATATGGTGAAAATGATTTGTGGTATATACAAATATAAGATAAAATGAGGTTAGCATAAAGAATTTGTGAAAGAGTGAAATTAGCATTAAAACTGTTTTTAGATGGTAGCAGTGATGTGATTTTGAAAAATCACCAAAAATAGGAGGAATATAATTAGAGGTTGAATGAGATGTGAAATTAAAGTTTAATGAGTCTACTTTCATATAAAAGAAACAGAGCAAGCAAAGGAATTCTATATTTTGAGATATTTACAATTGTATGTGACTTGCTCAGGATGAATACGTGATCCCCTGTTCCAACTTTTAAAAATCATTAAAAATTGTACAAAGAAAATTAAGAAATATAGTTTACATGCCTAAATTCCTTATTGAGACTATTTTTAAATGAAACAGACTTCAGGGTTGTTTGAATTGTGTACTGAGAGAAATTCAATTTGTAGTGAACAGAGGTCAGATCAGTCGAGCTGTGTAACAGGGAAACTTTAACTAATAAACTGAACTAATCGGCTGAGCCAAAATTATAGAAAAAATTAGCAAAAAGCTTTATGAGTCTAGATTCAGGAAATTTTACGGATTTAAATTTCGAGTTTGGTAACTCGAGTTATGATTTATTTAGTGAATATGACGCAGCAGAGACAGCTTAATCAAAGTGGAATGAATAGTGAAGTTAAAGTAGATGTACTTGAATTGTTGTGTAAACATGTTAGATTTTTTTAATTAGTATTTACATACTTACTTACTAAGCTATAAGCTTACTTTGTTTCTCTCTTTTGTCTTATAGTGTTCTCCGGCTTCCTCGGGAGTTAAGGATCGTGAAGATCTATCCGCACTATCCTACTTTAGGGTATTTGAACTAAACGTTTTGAATTATGGCATGTATAGTAGGCTTAGTTATTTTGTTACGTGTCATATTTGTCTAGGTTTAAAATATTAGTTACTGAGACTCGACCAGCTAATTTGTACAAACCATTAAAGTTGGCTAATATTGCTCAAGACATATTTATATTTCGATTATGTTTAATGGTAGGTATTATGTTCTGGTAATACCTTGTATCCTGTTCCGGCGACGGTAACGGGTAAGGGGTGTTACAATTTTTGTCAAAAATCACTTAATAAACTATGATAATCTAATAAAAAATATTTATTGTTCATCATCAAACAACAAAAAAATCAAATTATCAACAATGGAAAATCACAAATTCATCATCAAATCCAAAAATTATAGCATGAGCTTGCTAGAATACGAAGCAATGATCTCAAAAATGTAAAAATTATCAAAAATCGAACAAAGAACATACCTTAATCAAAGCTTCAAAGTGCAAAACCTAAAACAACATCAGTGGCTTTCTTTTTCTTTGAGTTTCTACCAAACAAGATGAACATCCATGTTATTTTTACTCATGTTTTGTTTATTTAACATTTATTAATCTTTTACCAAAATAACCTTAATGAAATAATTTGAAAACCATATATTATAAGCTTAATACCGTCCACTCACATTTATAGTGGCATAATTTCAATTTAAGGACTTTGAAATTAAGAAACCATAGCAAATAAGTACTTTAAATAATAGAATGCCAATTTTGCATTTTACGAGATTAAATGCTTTTTATCAAATTTGCTAACCAATTGGTAAAATTAAATCACAAAATTTTTCCATATATCAAATAACATACTGTAAATACCAAAAATAATATTAGAATAATTTTACGACTTTGGATTTGTGGTTTTGAAACCACTGCTCTAATTTAGCTAAAAAAAATGGGTTGTTACACTATACACATTCTCATCGTGCCATCCTTCTTTTTCACAAATAACACCGGTGCACCCAAGGGAGGGAAACTCGGTCTAGCAAAACCTCTATCTGTCAACTCTTGCAACTGAGCTTTCAATTCTTTTAACTCTGTTAAAGCCATTCTATATGGAGTTATCGATATCGGTGTTGTTCCTGGTACTAATTCAGTACAAACTCAACCTCCCTGATAAGTGGTAAACCCAGTAACTCTTCAGGAAATACATCTGGATACTCGCACACAACTGGTACTACTTGTTTTTTTCACTTTCGTATCAAGTTGATAAACGCCTGCCTCGACTAAGAATTGAGTCGTAAAGTTTTGCCCGATCGTTAAATTGGGTAAGCTTTAAGCGGTTTGCAAATAGGCTGAAAATTCAAAGTAGGAATGATTTAGGAAGAAATGGAAAAGTCGGCTATGGAATAGGGATATGGTTTGGCTAAGGTTCAAGAATGAACTAATACAATATTGATGTGTTAACCCAAAACTTATGTGAACGCTTAGTGAATGATAGAAAAGGTAATGGAATGAAGAATAGATTGAAGACCGAGACCCTCTATCAAGATTGATAGGAACCTTCGGTATAAGTGAACACCACACTTTGGTAACAAAGTGATAAGTTAGTAAAAAAGGATGGTTTGACAACACAAGGATCACTTGATAAGTCAGGTCAGTCTTTGGAGAAAAACAAGAGAGAACAATCTCACAAAATACAATTTCAGCATAAATTCGGCATTTGTCCCTTTTACAATAGTTTGAACAACTATTTATAGGAAATGACAAGCTAGCCGAATGGTCACTCCTGGTAGCTCATTTGAAATTTAGAATCAGCTAGAACATGCTAGAATAGGCCATGGAAATTTCCTTGAAGCTTCCTCAACAGCTGATTAATTAATGAGCTCAAAATATCCTTTTGGAAGGTTGGGTAGAATGCAAACAACCAGCTGGTGGTGCTTCGTTGAGCTAAACGGACATGGGAGGTAATAAAATATCTTGGAGAACTTCAATCCTCAGCCCCATTTACTGATTACTTGGTGAAGAAAAAGGTGTCCATTGTAATGCCCAAGGCGTCACTTAGAGGGAATTAAAGGCTGCAGCTGGAAATTGAATTCTTCATGGCTGTTGCTATGCATGAAAAAGTCAACTGAAAAATGATATTGATTCAGCTCTTCCCTAGGCTGATCCATGCATGTATTCTGCTACAAATTTAAACCACACTTAAAATGAGTTAGGACATATTAAATTAATCCACCAGTAGCTCATTAAATTCGTCAACTAGCAGCTCATTAAATCTGTCAACCAGCAACTCATTAAATCTATCCAGGCATGCTTTCTTTAATGCTTCAGCTCCTTGTTAATACCGTCCCATGCTTGCATTTACTGCAAAGTAAAATAACAATTAAAGAGTTAAGACACATTAAAATCGGTAGCAACTAAAACCAATGTAATTTATGTCATGCGGCTGGACAAATTAAGTTAGCAGCAACCAATTAATTTGTTCTATTCTAGACACATTAAATTATGTCCTAAGCTAGGCACATTAAACATTTAATATACTAAATTAAAAATGTATAGATTTAAGACACCATTAAAATAATTAATTATTTGAGCTGAAATTTAACTAATTAACTAACACAACTTAATAAATTTATTTCAACACAAAAGATGCATAAAATTAAATAAATTGAAATCAGCTCAATGAGCTAGCTTTGTATCGAATTGAACTCAAGCTGTGTCAGCTTGTAGGACGTTGCAACATGAGCTTGTTGAGTTGTTCACTTACTGTTCAAACACTCCTTCTTTCCAAGTCCGATTTATGTAGCTTGAAATAGACTCTTGGAATCTCTTTGCTTGAACTCGAGTAATTGGTCCTAATGGCATCTTCAAGGGTTCGACAATTATCTCCATAGCCAAGCTTGCATCACAAGTGCATAAGCAAGATAAGCTTCACACCCCCTTTCTCACAAATCTCTAAGCTAACATTAATGAGATCACAACTGGCAAACTATTTAGATCATTAGATTAAATTCTAATAGACTTATTATTCTGACATTCCAGCTCAATTGTCTTTCGTCTACAATTCATTATAGCATCATGCATCGTTAGCCAATTTATACCCAAAATCCCATCAAATTCATCGAATGAAAACAACATTAGATTAGTTGAAAAATAGAAATCTTGATTCATTAACGGATAATTCTTGCTGACTTTTTCAACCAAAACACATTTGCTGAAGGGGTTCGATAATCTAATCACAAACTCAGTAGACTCTATAGGCAAAGTCTTACAAGATACTAAATTCATACATATATAAGAATGAGTTGATCCTGGATCTATCAATGCAATCACATGAGTATTATAGAGAGTGAAAGTACAGGTGACAATATCTGGAGACGATGCTTCTTTGCGAGCACAAATAGTGTAGGCTTTAGCAGGTGCTTTGGCCTCAGATCTCACAGCTGAACTCTTTGTTGCCCCTCTACTACCACTTACATTTTCAGCAATTCTAGGTGGTCTACCTCTATTTGATGTGTTACTTGGTCTTACATTCAAAACTTTATTTTTCTCATATAGCTCAGGGCAATCTCGGATGAATGGATCTAGCGAACCACATTTGTAACAAGCTTTATTACTTTTATTCCAGCATTCTCCAAAATCTCATCTCCCACACTGCTGACACTCAGGTTTGTTGTCTCTCACACTGCCAACACTCGATACTGAAGTAGCTTTAGCTTTAGAACCTGAGTATTGTTTTCTACAGTCTCTATTCGAGTATTCGTTTGAAGTATTTGGGCGAGAGTACGAATCTTTGGATTTCTTTGATGAAGATTGATACGACTTAGTCGTCGATCTTTTTCTCGAGTCTCTAGCTTCTAAATCTACTTTTCTCTTTTTTTGCTAAGATCCTTGGCTTTACAAGCCTTTTCAACCAGAATGAAAAATTTTTTCAACTCTAGAATTTCGACTAGTAATTTTATATCTTCGTTCAACCCGTCGAAGAACCACTTACATATAATCTCTTTGGTAGAAACATATTCCCTGGCATACTTACTCAACCATACAAATTCTCTTTCATTTTCTGTTACGGTCATTTGGCCTTGTTTTAATTCTAGAAACTCTTTGTGCTTTTGATCGAGAAATCTTTGACTTATGTATTTCTTTTGGAATTCAAATTGAAAGAACTCCCAAGTAACCCATTCTTTTGGAACCATAGATATTAACGTGTTCCACCATTGATACGCGATGTCTCTTAACAAAGATACAGTACATTTAATGCATTCATCAATAGTACAAGACAATTCATCAAATACTTGAATCGTATTTTCGAGCCAAACTCAGCTGCCTCAAGATCGTCATCAACATTAGCTTTGAACTCTTCAGCCTCGTGTTTATGGATCTTATCAATTAGAGGCTTATTCAATTTAAAAGCTCGATTCCTTGAGAAGCTATTGGAATCGATTGGGGATTAGGAGGGGGTGGAGGTTGCTGAGCAGCTGGATTCCTACGAATGTATTGGGTGAACCATTCATTCATCATTTGAAAGAAAGCTTCTTTAGCCTCTCCTCTCTGACTGCCATCACGGGTCTAGAATTAGATGGCGTTGTCCCTTGCGTAGGAACAAGTACATTACTCTCAATCTCATTGGCTATAACTCGATTGGGATCCATTACTTTATGAAAATACAGTTTAAGATGTCAGGAGTCATCACACTATCTCAGTTTATACATATGGCCTGTATAGCTAGACTCTCTCACACACACACACACACTTTGTTAGTCCTAGAATCGACTAAACCTAGCTCTGACACCAATAAAATCTAACATCCCTAACCCATATCTGTCGCTAGAGTAGGGTTACTGTAACAGCCTAATTTTCAGTGGTGTTGGAACAGTGATTCGAGATCACTAAATCTGACAAATGAGTAGGAAATATTATTAATTTAGTAAGTATAAGTTAAATGTGAAGTTAGGAAAAATTTTGAAATAGTGAATAGTGTACTAAAAATAAAAACTAAAATAATTAGAATAAAAAATGAGGTATCGAGACCTCGGGAATTTTAAATCGAGCCATAAATATTTTTATAAATATTTATGGAGTGTTAATAAGTTAGTATTAAAGTTTTGTCAAGAAATTTTAAAGTTCTGATAGTTAATTGAACAAAAAGGACTAAATTGTATCAAATGCAAAATTGTGGGAAATGATTAAATAGCTTAAATGATAAAAGAAAGAGGGTTTAAAAGGCAAATAGACCCAAGATATATTTGGTCTGGACGGTAAGAGCATGAAATCAGCAAGAAAATAAGGAGAATTAAGGGCAAAATTGGAAAATTGCAAAATTTACTTAATAAAGCTAGGACTAAAGTGGAATTATCTAGATTTCTCTTTATTTTTCTGCATTCTCATCAGCAAAAATGCCATGGAAGAGTTCCCTTAAGCTGGTTTTTCATATTTTTACTTCATGTAAGTTCAATTCTTGATTATTTCTTGAACTTTTTGTGTTTTTATGATTTTACAACTAGGTCCACTTGTTGAATTCATTAGTTTTTGATTTTATGAAATAAATTGAAAATTGCTATGAATATGTGCTGGAAGTATATGATGATTTGGCATGGAATTAGAGCTTCAAATTGTTTATATGCTGATTTTTTTGAAAGAATTGAATAAAAAGTGAATGTTTGGGACCTAATTCTAAAAGAGTTTGAAGTTAGAGTTTTATGTGGAAATTATGAATTTCAATAGTTATGAAATAACTTATAATGTCTAGGAAAAGTATTAATTGAGAAAATTATCTTAATTGAGGGGTTAATTGAGCAAGGACTGAATTGTATGAATTGTAAAATTTGGGGCAAAATGGAAATCAACATTTTGCACTAAAATTGTTTTGGACAGTAGCTGTAGTCTAACTTTGAAAAATCACCAAAAATTGTAGAAATGGAATTAGAGGATGAATAAAATATGAAATTAAAGATAATTGAGTCTAATTTCTTATAGAAGAAATGATGTAAGCAATGGAATTGTAAATCATGAGATATGATGAATTTTGTGTGACAATGTCAGAATGATTTCGGGTTCCCCTGTTCTGACTTTGTAAAATCATAAAAAATTGGGTAAAAATAATTATGGAATTAAATTTATATTTTTAGAATCCTTAATGATTATATTTTCAAGAGAAACAAGTGAAGACATCATTCGAATCCTTTACGAGAAGATAATTAATTTTTAGTGAAGAAGCATCGGAACTGTCAGACAGCAGAACAGGGGAGATTTCAATGAATAAACTATATTAATTGGCCTAACCAAAAATTATGACATTTTTATGGTAAAAATAAATATGAGTCTAGTTTCAGGGAAAATTTATGGATCTTAATTTGGAGTTCTTTAGCTCAAGATAAAAATAATTTAGTGACTATGACACAGATGGGCAGCTTGAATATTCACATAAGTAGATAGTGAAAATTATGGACAATGTTACCTACAAGTGTGTTGTTTATACTAAGGATGTGGATGGAGAGGAGGAGGAGGAAAAATATACATATATATATATATGAATGACTCGTGTATAAATTGATCACATGCCCGATTATAATCGATAAGTGTTGAATTAGAAATGATATAATGATTTATTTGGAATATTTATTATGAAATTATGATTATCATTATGATATAAAAATTGAACTTGTGAGTTTATATGGCTAAAATTTTAGTGATTATTTGTTAATTTTATGAATTTCATGATGTGTTATTTCATATGTATTGATGATAAAATCGTGAATAATGTAAAAGCATGAAAATTGAATAAATGATCAAATTGAGCATTTCAGCTTAGTGACAAGATGAATTGAAGGAAAAGACCATGGTTGGACCATGGCAACAAGTGATAAGTGATAGCTTCGGCTACACTTATCTGATCAATGACTAATGACAATTGAAAAGTGGTAGCTTCGGCTACCTGATCAGTGAAAAGTGGTAGCTCCGGCTACCTGATCAGTGAAAGGTGGTAGTACCAGCTACCTGATCAGTGAATAGTGGTAGCTTCAGCTACAAGTGACAAGTGATTTCTGTACAAGACCATATCTGGGATATGGCATCAGTGACATATGTGATTTGTGTAAGACCATAGCTGGGCTATGGCATCGATATATGAATATGTGTAAGACCATAGCTGGGCTATGGCATCATTATGTGTAGATGTGTAAAACCATAGTTGAACTATGGCATCGAGAAAACGAAGTACTCAATTCCGTAAGATGTTCACTAATTTGAAGAAGTTTGGTAAGTATTACATGGAATTATGCGACATAGGGAAATACGAGTTGATGAGACATGAGCATAAAACTTGGTTGATGAATGAGTTTATTTGTGATTATATATTTCTACACTTTTAGTGTAATATCCGTATGAATTGGTATTCCAAATGAGTTAATGAGAAAACTTCTAGTATGAAATAATCTGAGTTCGAAATGAAATATCATGAAAATGTACTTGAAATACATGGGTATGTCTTGTATATGCTATTTGAATTCATAAATGTAGAAAGTAAATGTATGTGGAAATATGAAATAATGATATCTGTACATGGAATTTATTGATGAATATGTACATCCAAATTTATATGATAGATTTTAGTGAACATTGAAATTGGGCTCAATAAGTGATTTGGCAATTTAAATCGTGATTGGTTGGAAGAGTTAATGAATTGCATATTTATGAATTGTTACACGTATTTGTCTGAAATACGAGGAAGTGATGGTAATTGATACATGGAAATATGAAACTATGATATATATAAAAACATGGAATATGTTTGATAAATGTGTTCATTCATAATTATGGAATTATGTACCTTATGTGTGCTATTTGCATAAAGATGATATTTCAAATACTTTGGTGAATAAAGCTTAAATATGAAATAGTATGAAATCGAAACAAATTGTTATGAAAATGTATTTAAATTATCTGTAAGTGTTTCGTGCTTCTTGATAATGCCTCGTACTCTATTCCGGCGACGGATACGGGTAGGGGGTGTTACAGTTACGAGGTATTACCGATCAATACACATCATTTAACATATATAACTCATACATTTATGCATTCATACTCAATTACCATTTAATCAAAAACACATTGTCCCTTATAAGGGTCTACAAGGCCTTAAACATGCTTTAGAAGTGATTCGAGACTAAACCGATAACATATGAAAATTTTGGAAACCTAGAAAAATTTCAACCATACAAGGGTCACACGACTGTGTGAACAGGCCGTGTGCCTCACATGGCTCCAGGCATGCCCGTGTCTCAGGTCGTGTAGAAACAAGCATACATTCTAACTTGTATCACACGGCCGAAGACACGCCCGTGTACCAGGCCATGTGAAAACTAGAGGTTATACTGTCTTGACCACACGGCCGACCACACGCCCGTGTGCGTGTAACTCACTGACTTGATTTCTAATCATCATTAGGGGACACATGGCCATCTACCATGACCATGTGTCACACATGACTGAGACACAAGCCCGTGTCTCTAACCGTGTGGACAAAAATAGGCCATTTGCAAGGCCAATTTGCCACCACAACGTCAATGTACTTACACAAGGCAAAATGTACAATTTTCATACACAAAGGGCAGTCAAAATCAATCCCAATTCATGCACAATTCATGCTATACAAATACAACCATTTCACTTACTCAAATATATACCAAAACAAACCATCTTACAATGCATTATAAACATCCTACAAAAGTCATTAACAACCATTTCTAATTGCCAAACACATACTGATATTAACATCATTTACAAGCCAAATCTCATGGCTATAATTACCACATCTAGCCTATACATGCCATATACCATAAATGTATAATTCAAAAGTACCAACTTAGATGTTTGATACTGCGATGATGTTCCTAATGACTCCCAAATCTGGGATAGCCTTGATTCACTATAAAACATAGAAAAATAACACGAAACAAGCTTCATAGCTTAGTAAGCTCATGTGTGAATAACTTAATTCATCAAATAAATGCAAATCAACCAATTACACATGACAAAACCATAGACACATTAACTACAAACCTTTCTCATGTCTCAAAACATGATCAAATACAAACTCATCGAACTTTCACTATTTAATACTCAAATATGTTCTGTACATACCTGTATCACTTTGAACTAACCTTTTTCTCAACCACATCATTCATTTACCCGTTGAACCATTCAGAATAGAAATCGGATACTCACGAGTCTCATACGATAAGTACCTACACCATTGCCCGTACCCAAATCAAGGTAACTTATTCAAAGAACTATTATCATGGCCCAAAGCCAAATCGGTAAAATACACACCCGAAGTGCTAATATCATGGCCCGAAGCCAACTCAATGTATCACTTATTGACATGCCAATAGTATCCAAAACTATTCTTAAGGTTCAACCAGGCTTTCACACTTTTCGTTTCTATCATCGAATTCATTCGTAGAATCATTTTCATAATTCATACATAATCCATAATCTCGTTTTAACAAATTATGCAATATTAAAGCATTTTAACATACACTTATTATGTAATCATCACATACGAACTTACCTCGTACTCAAAATTGAAGGATCGGGTCGATTACTTGATAACCTTGCTTTTCCACCAATCTAAATCCGAATTCTTTCTTTCTTGATCTATATGAATTCAAAATTAACTTATTTAATCAACCATTCATTCAATTTAGTCCAAAACATACATTTAGGCCTATATGCACATTAGCCCCTAAACTTTCACACTTTTAATAATCTAATCCTTATTTCACAAAACCCAAAATTCACATAATTTCAATAAACCCAGGCTTGGCCGAATTATTTATAGGTCCTTAGCAGCCCAAAACAATCATTTATTTCACATTTCAACCACACAATTTGCACATTTCACAATTTAATCCCTATTATGCATTTTCATCAAAAATCACTTTACAAAACATGAAAATCTATCATCAAGCTTTCATATTTAAACATTAAACATCACAAAACACATAGATTCAACAATGGAAACTTTTAAAATCTTTAATAGTTTCGAAATTAAAGGTACGGGCTAGCTAGATTGAGCTGCAACGATTACAAAAACATAGAAATTATAAAAAAAGAGCTAAAATCGTACCTTAATCAAGCTAGGAGTGTGCTAAAACTTAGAAAGCTTCAAATCCTTTCTTTTTCCTTATATATTCGGTCACCAAGGAAGAAGATGAACACAAATTCATGTTTTGCTATATTTTAATTAACTTAATTTATCAATTTACTATAATAACCTTTAATATAAACATATAAAAACATATAATGGATGGCCATAATTGTCCACTTACACTAATCATGGACTAATAACATTATGAGGACCTTTAATTTATTAAATCATAGCCATTAAAAACTTTTGCATTTTATGTGGTTTAATCCTTTTTATCAAATTAACCAACCAATCGATAAAATTAGCTCATGAAATTTTCACACATATCAAATAACATGCTGTAAATACCAAAAATAATATTAAAATATTTTTCTAACATCAGATTTGTGGTTCCAAAACCACTATTCTGATTTAGCTAAAACTGAGCTGTTACAAATACCTAGATCCAAAGGTTTAAAAATTTTCACATTGGTCCATAATCATGCTCAAATATACTAAACTATGTATGATCAATTTATTCTATGTTTGGTTCATAACTTCTATTATGCATGTAATTAGAAAAACTTGTTGATTTGAATTGAATACAGTGTTATGATTTGCGTATGAATGTTCTGATAACTATAGTAGCATCCTAAAACTCAATTTTGGTGACTGGACAAGATGAGGGGTGTTACATTTAGTGGTATCAGAGCTACAGGTTCAATCAATTTTAGGACTAAACGTAGCACCTATTGAGTTTAAAATTACATGTCGTAATAACGTATGATAGTGTGATGCGTTTAGATCCGAATTGATTCTGTTTTTCATTTTGATAAATCTTATTGGTCGAATTGAATTGTGTCGTATTGAATGAAGTTAATAGTGAGGTTCTTGCTTCCGATCAAGGAACTACTTTTAGAGTGCTTTTTTTGCAAGCATTTGGGAATGAGGCGAGATATGCCTTCTCTTAGTTGTTAAACCAGTAATTCATCTAATACCTCAAAGCTACCCTTTTAGCTCCATAGTCGCAAAAACAGCCTCTACCCCTACTTGTGCCTATTATGGCACCCATTGTCCTCAATACCCAAATATGATAAATGTTAACCGACCTTGGTCAACAAAATTTGTAATTGAGGAATAAAATAATCTCGAGTTGAAATGCACATTATTGTTACGGAATAAAGAATTGTATTAGTGATGGGCAACCTTGACATTACTGACACGAGAAACCGAGATGTGCATTTGGGTTGGATGAGATTGGAACAAGGACACTTGAATACTTGTGGAGGAATTAGAGCTGAAAGAATTTATTGTACTATCTAAGTAAGCTCAGATATTGTAAAGTTGTGAAATGGAAAAGATTGAGCTAAGTTAAAAGTTCGAGACACTAAAAAATAAAGCATGACTAGACCTTTTTTGAATATTTATCTAAGCAGACAAGAGATTTCAGAAGTTAATCATTTGCCCTACATGAAATCTGAGGAAAGATATGTCTAAATAGAGTTATTCAAAGCCACATGTTATGTCAGTGGTTAGTATGGGAAGTGTCTGGAACATGAATAAATGGATTTATGAAAATTGTGATAAAAATCATTTCAAGGAAATATAGAGCGAGAGGGAGCTTGTTTCAGATGCGATTTTATAGAGAAATTGATGAAGAATTGCTCAATAGAACCAGATTATTAGTGATTAAATTGTTAAACCGATATAAACTTCACAGAGAAGTAATAAACTGAGAATTAGTAGTAATGTTGGGACCAGTCAAGATTAGACTAAAGATACAATGATGATATTTGAATCTCGTGCAATAGTCAGAGCTTATGTTGTCCAAACTAAAGAAAAGGCTACAATTCCTAAAACCATAGCCGATTGATATTATCATCGGTACAGACTAGTTAACTCCGCCTGATTTTATAGTCAACCATTGACAGAAAAAAAATGTTAATGAGATATCAAAAGAGTGGAATGATAAATACGGAGATAGGCATATCAGATTGTTTGGTCAATATCATATCAACAATATTAGCTTGAGTATTGTTAGAAAATGGTTGTAAAGTGTATTCGACTACATTTTAGATACCAAAGTTTCGAAATCAAGGATAAAACAAGTTTTGTCAGCTAACGAATTTACTGATGTGATTCCTAAAAATTTCCAAGTTTGTCATCTGAAAGGGAAGTTGAAATTTTTATTGAAGTAACATTTAGAATTGCTCCAATCTTGATTGCATCGCACAGATAGAAAGGAAAGAATTGAAAGCATGTTTGCAATAATTATTAGACAAGGGATATGTTTAATCGAGCGTGTCAACCTAAACTGTGTGAATGTTATTCATGAAAAAGAAATCTGAAATTATGAGACTGTATATTGATTATAGATAGTTGAGCAGAGTCACTATAAATAATAAATACATGTTACTCTGTAAAGTCGATATGTTTGATTAGTAAAAGAGAGCTACTATATTTTGAAATATTGATTTTTGATTAGATTGTTGTCAGCTCAGAGTTATGAGTTAATGGTATCGAAGATTGCTTTCCAAACTTGATATGAACAATGTTAATTTCTAATAAAATCATTCAGATTAACGAACACACAACTACTTTTTAGACCTAATGTACTGGATATGATTGTATTTAAGAAAAGTGTTGCAAATTTTGCAAGAGTAGTGGTATGAAAATTTTAGTAAATGTGAAGTCTGACTTCAACAAGTAAGGTTTCTAAGACTTGTAATATTAGTTAAAATATTTCTACTGATCTGGACAAATTTTAGGCAATTGTGAACTAAAAATATTCAAAAGTTATTATTGAGGTGCATAGTTTTATGAGGCTTACTGGATATTATAGATGAGTTGTTACAGGCTTCTCAGTGATAGCTCTATTGTTAACGTAACTGTTACAAAAAACATCAGCTTTGTTTGGTCAAATAATTGCTAACAGAATTTTGAACAGTTACAAGCGATGGGCACCCAATTGACTCTGAACTTGACAGTTCTATTTTGGTTAAGTTGATAACAAAATCAGTGTTCCTTTATGAAAATCAAGATTTACATAAAGATGATCAGGAGTTCTTAACTAAAAGAAGACTTATTAGAATGATCAGACTCTAAAGTTTTGTGTTGACAACAACAAGAATCTGTGCTTTTGAAATCGTTTGTATGTACTGAGAAATTTACATTGATGGCCGAAAATGAAAAGAGAAAATCTCAAAATATGTGGTTAAATGCCAGACATACCAAGAGGTTAAAATCGAGCACTAGAATCCATCATATTTATTACAACTTGTGATGACTCAGAAATGGAAGTGAGAATGAGTTACTATGGATTTTATATCGAATTTACTTTGTTGCTGAAAAAAGAAAGATGCAAGTTAGATTACATTATGTGTCACTATCTAGCAATTCAAATACTAGAAAACAAATTGCAGTGTTATATTATTGAATTCGAAAACAACTAAAGAAAATTTATCCCGCTAGTAGAGTTTGGATGTGATGATAGTTATCGATTGAGTATTAAATGGTACCATACAAGGGTTTATATGAATGTAAATGTAAAACTCTGTTGTACTGGTCAGAGTGAGCGAAAGAAATATTATAGTGACTAATCTGATTCATGAGAGAAATCATAAATCAATATTATACAAGACTATTTGAAAGTCACCCCAGAACAACATAATTCGTCTATTGAATTGAAGAGAAAACTTATCGAATTTCAAACTATTGATAAAGTAGTATGATATTGTCACAAAATGGAAGGGGATATGTGGAAGTCGTAAAATAACCATGAGATTCACAGTACCTTAACCTTTCGCAGGTAAAAATTTTGAGGACGAAATTTTTTAAGGGAAGGAGAGTTGTAACAACTCGTTTTTCAGTAGTGTTAGAAATAGTGGTTTCGAGACCACAATTCTGACGAGAGAGTCCATAGATATATTCAATTAATATTTATGAGTTAAATATATAATAATATTGAATCGTGACTATCTGGATTTTATCAATTGTTCAGTTAGCCACAGTATAAGTGGTGCGTATCGAAAGTCAAGTGGTTTTGAAAAATGAGGTTTCAGGACCTCATTTTTGTAAACCGAGCCCGTGAATATATTTATTTATTAAATAGTTTTTATATAGGTGAATTGAAGTTTGGTCCAAAAATTTTAGTGATTTGATAGCTAATTGAGTAAAAGAACTAAATCATAAAAGCGTAAAAAATAATCATTATTTATTTTATTAACTAAATAGATTAAATGTTATTATTGTAATTGTTAATCGGCAATTTACCATATTTAAAATATAGTGGTGGTGTAAGATTTTTAAGTAAAATATTTTAAGTATAATATTAAATTTTTATATTAAAGTAAAATAAAAACAAAATAAGTCACCATCTTCCACTAATTTTCTTTCACCACCTATTGTTCACCATGGTTAAGGGAAACAAAAAGCTTCAAACTATCATGAGCATTCGGTCCTTGCATGGTAAGTCTTCTAAAGTTCATTTCTAGTAATTTTTATGTTTTTGATATCGTTGCAATTAGGCCCAGTTAACCTATATCTCCGTTTTCAAAACTGCTTAAGATTTTTAATGTTTTCATTGATGTTAATTCAAGTTTTTGAATGTTTATGGTAGATTTTGAAGCTTAGAAATGAATTAGGATTAATTTCTTAAGTAAATTTTACTAAATTTGCATATAGGGACTAAAATGAAAAGTTGATGAAATTCTCATGATATTTCTATAAATTTAGGTTTTATAGGGCTCTAGGAGGACATAACTGAAATCAGAATAAAAAACAGAGTTCAATTGTGAAAGTTATAACAGTTTTGGTTTTAGGGACTAAATTGAATAAAATGCAAAACTTTAAGGGCAACAGAATAATAAAATTGAACTTATATATATTTATAATAGGATCATAGTAGACATTTGGAATTGATAAATTGTATTGAATTACTGAATAGATCAAAAATTAGACCAAATTGAAGATAATCAGGAAAATGATAAAATTTGCTAATTGGTCCTTAGAGAGTTGTTTGTTTGATTTCTTGACTAGGTAAGTTCTTATAATATGTTTGTAACGCCCCATACCCGAGACCATTGCCGGAGTCGAACACGAGGTGTTAATAGATTTAATTCATTACTTAATCAGCTCATACAATTCATTTTAAAATTTCCAGACAAGCTGGCTAACTGCATCACAGTCGCTTTAAAAATCATATCTCGAGTTACGAAACTCAAAATCCAATTCCGTAAAATTTTCCTGAAACTAGACTCATATATCTATCTACTAATTTTTTTCTAGAATTTTTTGTCTGGCCAATTAGTACATTTTATTAGTTAAAGTCTCCCCTGTTTCAGGGTTCAACTACTCTGACCTCTGTGTATTACGAATCAGATATCTCCCTCTACAGAGCTTCAATGACTATGCCGTTTGTCTCAAATAAAACTAGACTCAATAAGGAATCTGTACATATAAAGCATGACTTCTAATTATCTTTGTAAAATTTATGGTAAATTTACAAAGTCAGAATAGGGGATCCAGAAATCGCTCTGGCCCTGTTTCACAAAAATTTAAACATCTCATAAAATATATATACCTGTTTTGTTCCATCCATATGAAAATAGACTCATAATTCTTCAATTCCATATATTATTCATCATCTAATTGTATCTCTACTATTTTTAGTGATTTTTCAAACTCATGTCACTCTTCTTTATCGAATCTATTTTATGGTAAATTTTACCTATTTCATGGTTTCCATGGATTAGCTAGCAATTTAGCATAAATAACACCAAATATGATCATGATTAGCCATTCTAATGGCTAATCATTACCAAGCATTTCCATACCACTCAATAACCATATCATAAGACCATATATACAAAATGATTATAATGCTATACATGCCATACTCAAAATATACAAGCCATTATGCCAAGATGGTATACGGATAGTGTGAGCGAGCCTCCGACCGTTCCCGATTTCCGAGTGGCTTGTCAAAACTACAAGGAATGAAAAGGAGGAGTAAGCATAAATGCTTAATAAGTTCACATGCAAATAGCAAGTAACATAACCATATAAGCAAACATAAACATCATTTGCATAATCATCACCAAGACATTCATATCACATTTTCATTTATCATCTTACCATATTGTTGTTATATCGATTTTTCAACCCGAGGGTTAAGTACATACATTCAATGTATCCATTTCACAACACTTACCAATACGTCCCTTTCATCTTGAGTATTCCTCCATTTCAGAGAACTTTACCCGTTGAACACATCGAATATAATTCGGATACATGGAAAGTTTGCACATAAATGCCACATATGTAGCCAAGCTACCATGTAACCCGCCCATAAGTGAACTCAGACTCAACTCAACGAGCTCGGGCGTTCGCATCCATAAGTGAACTCGGACTCAACTCAATGAGCTCGGATGCCTAGTTATATCTCTCGAGCTCGGACTCAACCCAACGAGTTCGGACATTCGCATCCATAAGTGAACTCGGACTCAACTCAACGAGTTCGGATGCTCAACCATCCTAGTTGTAACACCCCTATCCTGTAACCGTCGCCAGAATAGGATGAGGCGTTACCAGAAATTAGGAATAAGATCGGAAGAATAAAATTTTAAACTCCCTTCTTTAATGTTGTTTTTTTTTTTTTTTGAAATAACGAACATTCATTTAGATAAGTACTAAACACAGCCAGGGATAAAATCTAAACTTCTATAAGTAAACGTCCAACAGATGCCATTTTCGTATGGCTTATATACAATAGTCATAATATCATTCTACTGTATTGTCTATCCTATACATGCCATAAGCTAAGTCTAATTACATAGTTGCCGCAATGGTAGATAGTGTGACGAAGTGCTGATGATCCCGAAGTGGTAGTCGAATCCACAACCTATAACCAAAACATGATTGAGCAGAGTAAGCTTTTGCGAGCTTAGTAAGTTTTAAGCAAAACAAAGTGTTCTCATTCACTATCATTGGTCATTCATTTCAACCATTCGATGAAGTTAATCTAGAGCTTCATCTCGAACCATAATATCAATAGACGGATTACTTGGTGTCTTATATATATATACCTTGAATAATAGTGACCTATATGGTGAATATTTCCAAAGCACATTTTTCGTCAATTTTCAACTTTCCATGTTCCTTTCCACTTATTCATAATCACACCCTTATTTTTAAGTATTTCAACATGACAAATCTTGAATTACAGTAGGCACATAAAGAAACAAACATATTCCTTATCACATATCGTAAATGTGAAAAACATAATTCTTACCTTGTCTTGGTACATTTAGCCCAACCCATACTCAAATCATAAGGCTTTTAGCGCGAATATGCTCTAATACATAAGAACATTTCATCACATACTTCATTATACAGGCATACCATTACCAATTAGATCATTCACATATTTGGAGTCATAATATTAATCACATTTACTTACCTCTTCGATACTGATAATTCACCTCGAAATCACTCCACCGATGAGTAAGTAATACTTTTGAACATCTTAAATACATAACACTTATTTGATGGTAACTTATTGCAGATACTCAATATCAAAGTGTTACTTGAATCCTAGCATTTAGCCGTCGGGTCTTTAAAGCTCGGATATAGTACAAGCACGAAGCCTATGGACGTTAATCAAGATAATATTCTCGCATAAGGCCTGCGGGGTTTTAACCCGGATATAGTACTGACACAAATGCCCTTCGGGACTTATCACATTTATACACTTTCACATCCATCACGTTGGCCACTCGGCCCTATCACATATATACACCTTCACATTCATCACATTGGCCATTCGGCCTTATCACATATATACACCTTCACATTCATCACATCTGCCATTAGGCCTTATCACATATATATACACTTTCACATTCATCACATCGGCCATTAGGCCTTATCACATATATACACACTTTCACATTCATCACATTGGCCATTCGGCCTTATCACATATATACACTTTCACATTCATCACATCGGCCATTAGGCCTTATCACATATATACACATTCACATTCATCGCGTAAAATCTTAAACCAAAATATAAATTTTTCATGTATTCACATCACAATTATTCAAATATGCTTCACATACCACATATACTATCATGTACATACTTGGGCTTGGTTGAATCTACATCAATCACTTTTCCAATGAATAATTCAATTTCACGCCATACTATCATTTCATATTGAATACTCATAAACTTACAATTTCACAAATTTTAATATCAAAGATCCATCTAACACTCATATATCATTTTACAATATCACGAATTAGAATTCAAGTATGGGTTTAATCAATAGCTTATGAGCAACTAAAACAAGTTTTATCCATGTTTACAACAAAAATCACATATTCACTACAAGCTGTTTTCCTGACCAATGGTCACTAAATTATTTATAACCGGAGCTACAAGGCTCCAAATCACTTGCCGTTAATTTTCCCTGAATATAGACTCGTATATCTTCCATCCATAAAATTTTCAGAATTTTAGGTTTGGCCAATCAATACCAGATTTTTCTTAAAGTTTCCCCTGTTTCACTGTTTGACTAACCTGACCAGTCTTCACTACGAATCAAAATTCTCATTGTACAGAATTCAAAGTATGTTCTATTTGATTTCATTTGAAACTAGACTCATTAAGGAGTCTAAGCATATAAATTTTATCTTGTAACCATTTTTGTACAAATTATAGTGATTTTCTTAAAACAGAATAGGGATTTTGAGTCATTCTGACCCTGTCCCACACAACTTTAAATATCTCTTTATAGGAAATTTCTTTGCTTCCACGGTCTCTTTTATACTGAAACTAGACCAACTAAGATTTGATTACATATATTATTCAGCCTACAATTCCACACCAACAATTTATAGTGATTTTCTAAAATCACATTACTGCTGCTGTCCAAGCAAATTATTACAATTTGCTCTTAAATTTCCAAGTCCAAACACATATGAACTTACCATTTGAGTTTAAGACATATCATGGCCACATCATATCTTATTAAATCAACTCATTATGTCCTATTATGGTTGAATTTATTCAACGTTTAATCGCTTAAAACTTACCTCGGAAGTGGTCGATGACTAGATATCCACGGCTATTCGTTTACTTTCTCTTTTCTCCTATCCGACTTTGATCCTCTTTGCTCTTAAGCTTAAGTAAAACAATAGATTTGCTTAAGTACTTAACTAATATTATTCACTCAACAATCACATTTGGAAATAACTTATCATTTAATCTATATCTAAAACAATAGATTTCAATATGTATCATATTTAATAAAACATGCCATGACTCAATTTCATGCTTATTTAATTTATATCTAATTCACATTCACAAGCAAAGAGTCACTTAATTTATCATGCTTCTTATACATGAATCTAATCATATCGCCGAATGTCCTCGTGTGTACATGGTACATACATAAGGCATATATATATATGTTCGTACCTATATATGACTATCATCATTTAACCATTTACTCCTAATTATGCACAACCGCATACACACATGCATATATGTATAATACATGCCTTAATATTATATACTTTTATTTTCAAATTACAGCATAGTTCCAAAACATATAGCTAATTCATTGTCATCTTATCAACATTTACCACAATACCAATTTCCATTTATCTTCAATGCTGTACACACGAATACTTACACTCTCATATGCATACAATCCATTTAAGATCATTATATGCCCCATTTAGCCCTAACCATTCAAGCTTAAACTTTCCTACACTCTTATCCAATGTCATACGTAATGCGAATGTCCAATTTAACCAAACTTCAAAATTTAACCTTCATCACTTTAATTGACCATTACCTACTCTCCACAACTTTAAATACGAAGTAATTAACACCCATACTTTTATACCGAATTAACTAACACTTATAGTCCTTAGCGAATGTTATTAAACTTTTGTCATCATAGTATTTCTACTTATCACTTTACACAATATTATCAAAGCCAAACCTATGCATAACCCTACTCACATTATTCAAATTATACCCTTAAAATTCATATACAATGCCAAACCTCTAATTCATTCACTTCTATAACCCAAACGGCAATAGCTTACATTTTAACATTTAAATACCAAGCATTTGTTCAAGTAAATATAATTACTAACAACTAAGTATTAACTAACTCAAACTTCATTAAAACATGAGAACAACAATCTATCCTCTTCAATTTCTCCCATGGTCGAATGCTCAAATCCTTTCCAAAAATCAAAATTTTAATATGGGTTGAATAAAGAGCTTGGTAGCTAACTTAAAATTAACAAGAATTTTAAGAATTGATTAGAAGTCTTACCTTGATTCAAGCCTAAAGTGACCGAATGGAGCTCCCCCTTTCCTCTCTTACAATTCGGTCATGAATAACAAAGATGAAGCTTTTTTTTTTCTTCACCCAAATTCTCACTTATTTCTTCATTCAATAATATTATAAAAATTATAAAACCATTTAGTTGCCTTAAAACTAGTAAATAATACATATATATTGTCATAAACATCAACATGGCGCCACTATCATGAAAAATGGGGACTTTGACATGCAAGTCCCCATATTTAATCCATGCAACAATTTGGCCATTTTAAAATTAACCAACACATTTTCAATGTTTCTCACATAAGCCCTTTTGATTAAATTAGCATTCAATTGACAAAATCAAAGCATCAAAATTTCACACACAAATTGTAACATAATATAGACATGAAATTTAACAATCAATTTCTTGTGTGACTCGGTTTTGGGGTCTTGAAACCACTTCCGACTAGAGTCAAATTAGGGATGACACAACTCTCCCCTCTTTAGGATTTTCATCCTGAAAATCTTACTAGCGACTAGGTTAGGATAATGTCCTCTTATTACATCATGTCCATATAAACATTAACTCATCGATAGCAATTGTAATTCATTATTGATTTAGATCGATCTATAAAATCATTTTCTTATCTTAAAACAAATACATAAACATTTCTACAAGTAGGCACATATATCTCATTTTCTTGATTTCATAAGCAATAATCACTTAATTTAATTCACAAATGCGTTTCAAACACATATTAAGCACATATTAACATGTATAATTCACATCATCAACTCACATATTTGTAGCCCACATTTTCATTCATGTATAAGTCGTAACTTTGACGAGCGTACACATATATTCAAACATCCCAATAAATATCCTTTATAACTCCATCATCTCTCACTATTCAACTTAACTTATTTCCAACAGAAAATCAACTTCCACATACCGGTATCGCTTATTCTAATCTTACTTAATTTATCATCTTAAATATACCCGTTGAATCATTCGAAATCATTACGGATACTCATTAAGCACATATAGCTCTTACAATGCCATATCCTAGATATGGTCTTACATATTCTCACATATCGAGCCGATGCCGTGTCCCAGACATGGTCTTACACACTATCTCAAATCAATGCCTTCGTCCCAGACGAGGTCTTACATGAATTCCACTTCACACACTTAGTGCCCACTGACCGATCTTGCACTCGTAGTGCTCGGTTAAAGGAATTCGCACACACACAAGGCCTCTAATCATTCACACACATAGTGCTCTTATTCATTCGTTATTACACATTGAAAACAAACTTAACCAAGTCTATAAAACATCATATATGTACACTTTAAACGTATTCTTTCATTTAACTTTGAATTCATACGGTAATGAACACTTAAACCTTGCTCGAATCACCGGCATTAAGCACGCTAAGCACGAAGACCGAATACATATCACGGCACAAAGCTCGCTAGGCTCGAAGGCAGAATACATATCACTGGCACAAAGCCCGCTAGGCTCAAGACCGAATACATATCAGGCACAAAGCTCGCTGAAACACGAAGGCCCCAATACATATCACGGCACAAAGCACGCTAGGCTCGAAGGACCGAATACATATCACGGCACAAAGCACGCTAGGCACGAAGGCGAATACATATCACCGGCACAAAGCACGCTGGCACGAAGGCGAATACATATCATCGGCACAAAGCTCGCTAGGCACGGCGGCGAATACATATCACCAAGATGATCGCTCTTGAACTCGGTCCGGATACATCACTAGCATGAATGCTCTTCGGGATTTAGCCCGGATATATCACTAGCATGAATGCTCTTCGGGATTTAGCCCGGATGTAACACCAGCACGAATGCTCTACGGGACTTAACCCGGATATATATCGCCAGCACGAATGCTCTTCGGGACTTAGCCCGGATCATCGTCGAGACCTTTAGCTCGAATGAAATCTCCATATAAAGCCAGCGGATCTTAATCCAGACATAATCTCCACACATATAGTCATCGGGTCTTTAAGCCCGGATTCACATCGTTGAGTCTCGTACATATTTATTCACATGTTACCACGATTCACATAGCAAAATCACATTTGAAATTCAAGTCCACTAATTCGCACATAGGCATATAACATGCTCATTGACTTTGTGTTGTGAACATCATTCAAATCTAATACATGTATACCTCTTTTACCAAACTTCCAGCTCAATGAGCAAACACACATAAGAATATATACATATCCCCAATTTTGTTCTTTGTTAAATTCTCTAATAGCCATTCGGCTACACAAACAACATGTTTATGATTTCTTTCTCAATAACCTTATTATGGTAAGGACAATAGGATATCATTCATCTATCATACATGTATATCATGGCATTTTAAATTAAATACCAAATTCACTTTCTCAAAACTTACTCATATCATACCTTTCTCAATATTGACGATCATAAGCATGTCTCAAGACTCTCAATACCATCTCTACTGTTTCGATTGGGATCGAATTCATTACAATATGAGAAACACTTTTAAGCGCCGAAATCATCACACTATCTTATTATCACTCTATGGCATGTATAACTAGATCGACATGTGCTACGTTAGTCCTAGAATCGACTAAACCGTAGCTCGATACCACTAAATGTAACACCCTATCCTCGTAAATCCGCGAGAATAGGATGAGGCGTTACTGAAATTAGGAATAAGATCGGAAGAATAAAATTTTAAACTCCCTTCTTTAATGTTGTTTTTTTTTGAAATAACGAACATTCATTTAGATAAGTACTAAACACGACCAGGATAAAATCTAAACTTCTATAAGTAAACGTCCAACAGATGCCATTTTCGTATGGCTTATATACAATAGTCATAATATCATTCTACTGTATTGTCTATCCTATACATGCCATAAGCTAAGTCTAATTACATAGTTGCCGCAATGGTAGATAGTGTGACGAAGCGTCGATGATCCCGAGTGGTAGTCGAATCCACAACCTATAACCAAAACATGATTGAGCAGAGTAAGCTTTTTGCGAGCTTAGTAAGTTTTAAGCAAAACAAAGTGTTCTCATTCACTATCATTGGTCATTCATTTCAACTGTTCGATGAAGTTAATCTAGAGCTTCATCTCGAACCATAATATCAATAGACGGATTACTTGGCTGTCTTATATATATATACCTTCGAATAATAGTGACCTAGATGGTCGAATATTTCCAAAGCACATTCTTCGTCAATTTTCAACTTTCCATGTTCCTTTCCACTTATTCATAATCACACCCTTATTTTTAAGTATTTCAACATGACAAATCTTGAATTACAGTAGGCACATAAAGAAACAAACATATTCCTTATCACATATACGTAAATGTGAAAACATAATTCTTACCTTGTCTTTGGTACATTTAGCCCAACCCATACTCAAATCATAAGGCTTTTGGGTAGAATATGCTCTAATACATAAGAACATTTCATCACATACTTCATTATACAGCATACCATTACCAATTAGATCATTCACATATTTGGAGTCATAATATTAATCACATTTACTTACTTCTTCGATCATCGATAATTCACCTCAAATCACTCCACCGATGAGTAAGTAATACTTTTGAACATCTTAAATACATAACACTTATTTGATGGTAACTTATTGCAGATACTCAATATCAAAGTGTTACTTGAATCCTAGCATTTAGCCGTCGGGTCTTTAAAGCTCGGATATAGTACAAGCACGAAGCCTATGGACGTTAATCAAGATAATATTCTCGCATAAGGCCTGCGGGGTTTTAACTGGATATAGTATCGACACAAATGCCCTTCGGGACTTATCACATTTATACACTTTCACATCCATCACGTTGGCCACTCGGCCCTATCACATATATACACCTTCACATTCATCACATTGGCCATTGGCCTTATCACATATATACACCTTCACATTCATCACATCGCCATTAGGCCTTATCACATATATATACACTTTCACATTCATCACATCGCCATTAGGCCTTATCACATATATACACACTTTCACATTCATCACATTGGCCATTCGGCCTTATCACATATATACACTTTCACATTCATCACATCTACCATTAGGCCTTATCACATATATACACATTCACATTCATCGCGTAAAATCTTAAACCAAAATATAAATTTTCATGTATTCACATCACAATTATTCAAATATGCTTCACATACCACATATACTATCATGTACATACTTGGGCTTGGTTGAATCTACATCAATCACTTTTCCAATGAATAATTCAATTTCACGCCATACTATCATTTCATATTCGAATACTCATAAACTTACAATTTCACAAATTTTAATATCAAAGATCCATCTAACACTCATATATCATTTTACAATATCACAATTAGAATTCAAGTATGGGTTTAATCAATAGCTTATGAGCAACTAAAACAAGTTTTATCCATGTTTACAACAAAAATCACATATTCACTACAAGCTGTTTTCCTGACCAATGGTCACTAAATTATTTATAACCGGAGCTACAAGGCTCCAAATCACTTGCCGTTAATTTTCCCTGAATATAGACTCGTATATCTTCCATCCATAAAATTTTCAGAATTTTAGGTTTGGCCAATCAATACCAGATTTTTCTTAAAGTTTCCCTGTTTCACTGTTTGACTAACCTGACCAGTCTTCACTACGAATCAAAATTCTCATTGTACAGAATTCAAAGTATGTTCTATTTGATTTCATTTGAAACTAGACTCATTAAGGAGTCTAAGCATATAAATTTTATCTTGTAACCATTTTTGTACAAATTATAGTGATTTTCTTAAAACAGAATAGGGATTTCGGAGTCATTCTGACCCTGTCCCACACAACTTTAAATATCTCTTTATAGGAAATTTCTTTGCTTCCACGGTCTCTTTTATACGAAACTAGACCAACTAAGATTTGATTACATATATTATTCAGCCTATAATTCCACACCAACAATTTATAGTGATTTTCTAAAATCACATTACTGCTGCTGTCCAAGCAAATTATTACAATTTGCTCTTAAATTTCCAAGTCCAAACACATATGAACTTACCATTTGAGTTTAAGACATATCATGGCCACATCATATCTTATTAAATCAACTCATTATGTCCTATTATGGTTGAATTTATTCAACGTTTAATCGCTTAAAACTTACCTCGGAAGTGGTCGATGACTAGATATCCACGGCTATTCATTTACTTTCTCTTTTCTCCTATCCGACTTTGATCCTCTTTGCTCTTAAGCTTAAGTAAAACAATAGATTTGCTTAAGTACTTAACTAATATTATTCACTCAACAATCACATTTGGAAATAACTTATCATTTAATCTATATCTAAAACAATAGATTTCAATATGTATCATATTTAATAAAACATGCCATGACTCAATTTCATGCTTATTTAATTTATATCTAATTCACATTCACAAGCAAAGAGTCACTTAATTTATCATGCTTCTTATACATGAATCTAATCATATCGCCGAATGTCCTCGTGTGTACATGGTACATACATAAGGCATATATATATATGTTCGTACCTATATATGACTATCATCATTTAACCATTTACTCCTAATTATGCACAACTGCATACACACATGCATATATGTATAATACATGCCTTAATATTATATACTTTTATTTTCAAATTACAGCATAGTTCCAAAACATATAGCTAATTCCGTCTGTCATCTTATCAACATTTACCACAATACCAATTTCCATTTATCTTCAATGCTGTACATACGAATACTTACACTCTCATATGCATACAATCCATTTAAGATCATTATATGCCCCATTTAGCCCTAACCATTCAAGCTTAAACTTTCCTACACTCTTATCCAATGTCATACGTAATGCCGAATGTCCAATTTAACCAAACTTCAAAATTTAACCTTCATCACTTTAATTGACCATTACCTACTCTCCACAACTTTAAATACTGAAGTAATTAACACCCATACTTTTATACCGAATTAACTAACACTTATAGTCCTTAGCCGAATGTTATTAAACTTTTGTCATCATAGTATTTCTACTTATCACTTTACACAATATTATCAAAGCGAAACCTATGCATAACCCTACTCACATTATTCAAATTATACCCTTAAAATTCATATACAATGCCAAACCTCTAATTCATTCACTTCTATAACCCAAACGGCAATAGCTTACATTTTAACATTTAAATACCAAGCATTTGTTCAAGTAAATATAATTACTAACAACTAAGTATTAACTAACTCAAACTTCATTAAAACATGAGAACAACAATCTATCCTCTTCAATTTCTCCCATGGTCGAATGCTCAAATCCTTTCCAAAATCAAAATTTTAATATGGGTTGAATAAAGAGCTTGGTAGCTAACTTAAAATTAACAAGAATTTTAAGAATTGATTAGAAGTCTTACCTTGATTCAAGCCTAAACCGACCGAATGGAGCTCCCCCTTTCCTCTCTTACAATTCGGTCATGAATAACAAAGATGAAGCTTTTTTTTTTCTTCACCCAAATTCTCACTTATTTCTTCATTCAATAATATTATAAAATTATAAAACCATTTAGTTGCCTTAAAACTAGTAAATAATACATATATATTGTCATAAACATCAACATGGCGGCCACTATCATGAAAAATGGGGACTTTGACATGCAAGTCCCCATATTTAATCCATGCAACAATTTGGCCATTTTAAAATTAACCAACACATTTTCAATGTTTCTCACATAAGCCCTTTTGATTAAATTCGCATTCAATTGACAAAATCAAAGCATCAAAATTTCACACACAAATTGTAACATAATATAGACATGAAATTTAACAATCAATTTCTTGTGTGACTCGGTTTTGGGGTCTTGAAACCACTTCCCGACTAGAGTCAAATTAGGGATGACACAACTCTCCCCTCTTTAGGGATTTTCATCCTGAAAATCTTACTAGCGACTAGGTTAGGATAATGTCCTCTTATTACATCATGTCCATATAAACATTAACTCATCGATAGCAATTGTAATTCATTATTGATTTCGCATCGATCTATAAAATCATTTTCTTATCTTAAAACAAATACATAAACATTTCTACAAGTAGGCACATATATCTCATTTTCTTGATTTCATAAGCAATAATCACTTAATTTAATTCACAAATGCGTTTCAAACACATATTAAGCACATATTAACATGTATAATTCACATCATCAACCCACATATTTGTAGCCCACATTTTCATTCATGTATAAGTCAGTAACTTTGACCTAACGTATACATATATTCAAACATCCCAATAAATATCCTTTATAACTCCATCATCTCTCACTATTCAACTTAACTTATTTCCAATGGAAAATCAACTTCCACATACCGGTATCGCTTATTCTAATCTTACTTAATTTATCATCTTAAATATACCCGTTGAATCATTCAAATCATTACGGATACTCATTAAGCACATATAGCTCTTACAATGCCATATCCTAGATATGGTCTTACATATTCTCACATATCGAGCCGATGCCGTGTCCCGCACATGGTCTTACACACTATCTCAAATCAATGCCTTCGTCCCAGACGAGGTCTTACATAATTCCACTTCACACACTTAGTGCCCATCGACCGATCTCGCACTCGTAGTGCTCGGTTAAAGGAATTCGCACACACACAGTGCCTCTAATCATTCACACACATAGTGCTCTTATTCATTCGTTATTACACATTGAAAACAAACTTAACCAAGTCTATAAAACATCATATATGTACACTTTAAACGTATTCTTTCATTTAACTTTGAATTCATACGGTAATGAACACTTAAACCTTGCTCGAATCACCGGCATTAAGCCTGCTAAGCACGAAGACCCGAATACATATCACCGGCACAAAGCCTGCTAGGCTCGAAGGCGAATACATATCACCAAGCACAAAGCACGCTAGGCTCAAGACCGAATACATATCACCAGCACAAAGCCTGCTAGGCACGAAGGCCCGAATACATATCACCGGCACAAAGCCTGCTAGGCTCGAAGGCCCGAATACATATCACCGGCACAAAGCCTGCTAGGCACGAAGGCCCGAATACATATCACTGGCACAAAGCCTGCTAGGCACGAAGGCCCGAATACATATCACCGGCACAAAGCTCGCTGAGCACGAAGGCGAATACATATCACCAAAGATGGCGCTCTTGAACTCGGTCCGGATACATCACTAGCATGAATGCTCTTGATTTAGCCGGATATATCACTAGCATGAATGCTCTTGATTTAGCCGGATGTAACACCAAAGACGAATGCTCTCGGGACTTAACCGGATATATATCGCCAAAGACGAATGCTCTTCGGGACTTAGCCGGATCATCGTCGAGACCTTTAGCTCGAATGAAATCTCCACATAAAGCCAGCGGATCTTAATCCAGACATAATCTCCACACATATAGTCATCGGGTCTTTAAGCCCGGATTCACATCGTTGAGTCTCGTACATATTTATTCACATGTTACCACGATTCACATAGCAAAATCACATTTGAAATTCAAGTCCACTAATTCGCACATAGGCATATAACATGCTCATTGACTTTGTGTTGTGAACATCATTCAAATCTAATACATGTATACCTCTTTTACCAAACTTCCAGCTCAATGAGCAAACACACATAAGAATATATACATATCCCCAATTTTGTTCTTTGTTAAATTCTCTAATAGCCATTCGCTACACAAACAACATGTTTATGATTTCTTTCTCAATAACCTTATTATGGTAAGGACAATAGGATATCATTCATCTATCATACATGTATATCATGGCATTTTAAATTAAATACCAAATTCACTTTCTCAAAACTTACTCATATCATACCTTTCTCAATATTGACGCATCATAAGCATGTCTCAAGACTCTCAATACCATCTCTACATTTCGATTGGGATCGAATTCATTACAATATGAGAAACACTTTTAACTGCTCGAAATCATCACACTATCTTATTATCACTCTATGGCATGTATAACTAGATCGACATGTGCTACGTTAGTCCTAGAATCGACTAAACCGTAGCTCGATACCACTAAAATGTAACACCCTATCCTGTAAATCACGAGAATAGGATGAGGCGTTACGTAAATTAGGAATAAGATCGGAAGAATAAAATTTTAAACTCCTTCTTTAATGTTGTTTTTTTTTGAAATAACGAACATTCATTTAGATAAGTACTAAACACAGCCAGGGATAAAATCTAAACTTCTATAAGTAAACGTCCAACAGATGCCATTTTCGTATGGCTTATATACAATAGTCATAATATCATTCTACTGTATTGTCTATCCTATACATGCCATAAGCTAAGTCTAATTACATAGTTGCCGCAATGGTAGATAGTGTGACGAAGTGCTGATGATCCCAGAAGTGGTAGTCGAATCCACAACCTATAACCAAAACATGATTGAGCAGAGTAAGCTTTGCGAGCTTAGTAAGTTTTAAGCAAAACAAAGTGTTCTCATTCACTATCATTGGTCATTCATTTCAACTGCTCGATGAAGTTAATCTAGAGCTTCATCTCGAACCATAATATCAATAGACGGATTACTTGGTGTCTTATATATATATACCTTGAATAATAGTGACCTAGATGGTGAATATTTCCAAAGCACATTCTTCGTCAATTTTCAACTTTCCATGTTCCTTTCCACTTATTCATAATCACACCCTTATTTTTAAGTATTTCAACATGACAAATCTTGAATTCCGTGAGGCACATAAAGAAACAAACATATTCCTTATCACATATACGTAAATGTGAAAACATAATTCTTACCTTGTCTTTGGTACATTTAGCCCAACCCATACTCAAATCATAAGGCTTTTGGGCGAGAATATGCTCTAATACATAAGAACATTTCATCACATACTTCATTATACTGAGGCATACCATTACCAATTAGATCATTCACATATTTGGAGTCATAATATTAATCACATTTACTTACCTCTTCGATCATCGATAATTCACCTCGAAATCACTCCACCGATGAGTAAATGTCCTTTTGAACATCTTAAATACATAACACTTATTTGATGGTAACTTATTGCGATACTCAATATCAAAGTGTTACTTGAATCCTAGCATTTAGCCGTCGGGTCTTTAAAGCTCGGATATAGTACAAGCACGAAGCCTATGGACGTTAATCAAGATAATATTCTCGCATAAGGCTGCGGGGTTTTAACCCGGATATAATATGACACAAATGCCCTTCGGGACTTATCACATTTATACACTTTCACATCCATCACGTTGGCCACTCCCTATCACATATATACACCTTCACATTCATCACATTGGCCATTCGGCCTTATCACATATATACACCTTCACATTCATCACATCGCCATTAGGCCTTATCACATATATATACACTTTCACATTCATCACATCGCCATTAGGCCTTATCACATATATACACACTTTCACATTCATCACATTGGTCATTCGGCCTTATCACATATATACACTTTCACATTCATCACATCGGCCATTAGGCCTTATCACATATATACACATTCACATTCATCGCGTAAAATCTTAAACCAAAATATAAATTTTTCATGTATTCACATCACAATTATTCAAATATGCTTCACATACCACATATACTATCATGTACATACTTGGGCTTGGTTGAATCTACATCAATCACTTTTCCAATGAATAATTCAATTTCACGCCATACTATCATTTCATATTGAATACTCATAAACTTACAATTTCACAAATTTTAATATCAAAGATCCATCTAACACTCATATATCATTTTACAATATCACAATTAGAATTCAAGTATGGGTTTAATCAATAGCTTATGAGCAACTAAAACAAGTTTTATCCATGTTTACAACAAAAATCACATATTCACTACAAGCTGTTTTCCTGACGAATGGTCACTAAATTATTTATAACCGAGCTACAAGGCTCCAAATCACTTGCCGTTAATTTTCCCTGAATATAGACTCGTATATCTTCCATCCATAAAATTTTCAGAATTTTAGGTTTGGCCAATCAATACCAGATTTTTCTTAAAGTTTCCCTGTTTCACTGTTTGACTAACCTGACCAGTCTTCACTACGAATCAAAATTCTCATTGTACAGAATTCAAAGTATGTTCTATTTGATTTCATTTGAAACTAGACTCATTAAGGAGTCTAAGCATATAAATTTTATCTTGTAACCATTTTGTACAAATTATAGTGATTTTCTTAAAACAGAATAGGGGATTTCAGAGTCATTCTGACCCTGTCCCACACAACTTTAAATATCTCTTTATAGGAAATTTCTTTGCTTCCACGGTCTCTTTTATACTGAAACTAGACCAACTAAGATTTGATTACATATATTATTCAGCCTATAATTCCACACCAACAATTTATAGTGATTTTCTAAAATCACATTACTGCTGCTGTCCAAGCAAATTATTACAATTTGCTCTTAAATTTCCAAGTCCAAACACATATGAACTTACCATTTGAGTTTAAGACATATCATGGCCACATCATATCTTATTAAATCAACTCATTATGTCCTATTATGGTTGAATTTATTCAACGTTTAATCGCTTAAAACTTACCTCGGAAGTGGTCGATGACTAGATATCCACGGCTATTCATTTACTTTCTCTTTTCTCCTATCCGACTTTGATCCTCTTTGCTCTTAAGCTTAAGTAAAACAATAGATTTGCTTAAGTACTTAACTAATATTATTCACTCAACAATCACATTTGGAAATAACTTATCATTTAATCTATATCTAAAACAATAGATTTCAATATGTATCATATTTAATAAAACATGCCATGACTCAATTTCATGCTTATTTAATTTATATCTAATTCACATTCACAAGCAAAGAGTCACTTAATTTATCATGCTTCTTATACATGAATCTAATCATATCGCTTGAATGTCCTCGTGTGTACATGGTACATACATAAGGCATATATATATTTAATTAATAGTTCATTTAGATAGAAGTCTTAGACCAGTGTAGTCAATCACAACATGACCATATAACTAATGCAGTAAGTTAAAGTTGCAATTATAATTGTTGCTATATATCAATATTCAATATTACCTTACATGTATTTCATTACATCCCATTAAAGTAATCTAATTACATATACCAATGTAGATATGGCTGTCATATCCATAACCTGAATATATCCAAACCTATAAAATGAACATATTTCACAAAGTAGTAATTTACTTATCACATTGTTCATCAACATCAATGTTTTCCATTTTCATACATTCGATCATACTTATTAAGTTCAATCTACAATAATTAATAGCAATATCATATCTTATTATCCATCCATATCAATTAATATCTAACATTATTGTAATTTTCAATCCTAGATTTCTTCAATTATAATAGCTCGATTTAATCAGATTCAAATAAATATTCTAGATCTTAAAAAACAATCATTATACATTAATCACATATTCTTACTTGTTTGATATCACTAAATATCACCTTATACTATAACATCTATACATTACATCATACTCAATATAGACTTTAATATATATGCAATACATAAATCACATTATTACTTATTACGATATTCCTAATATCAAGGTAACAATCACCTAATCATTAATCATTATTTCGTAATATTATAGTCACACAATGCTTACACATCATATTACATCATTACACAAACTGCTATACAAATCATACACATTTATAACTTATTCACACTAATACCACAGTTATGCTACATTACACATTCTTGGATACATTCTAATCACATATTCATCACATTATCCTTGCCTATCATAACCTTATCACAATCTACTTACATTCACTTTCATATAGCAATAACTTTACCATTCATGCATATCACTATTATACTAATATCACATGCATTCATCAATATCAATCTTTCACTATATATCACTTTACTTCATCATATCATACATTACCATTCAACTAACATCAATTAACACTATATTCATCCAATTACTTAATTCTACATATCTATATCTTCATCACAATATGTCAAATTTATACATTACATCAATTCACTTATTCCAATATCATTTCATATATATTCATATTCAAACTCATTTAATTCAATCACAATTTAATATCATTCATCTACAATATATCATACATTACTTACTATTAATTCACATATCACGTATTAACATAACTTAAGCAATTTAACAATTTCCTTATCACAATAATTGATCCAATAACCCAAATCTTTTCATACCAATAGTCAAATTACTAATCATACATTCTCACAAATACTTACCAAATACATTCTCCATGTTTCCATAGATCATTCATATCTTATCCCATAATTTTAAAATTTTTTTAAAAATTTTTTAAAATTTCCACCCTTTATTAACTAAAACCCAAAAAATTTTTATTTAGGACTCACATTATTCAAATTGCCCCAAAATCATATTTTGGAAAATTACAATTTTGCCCTAAACTTTTGCATATTTACACTTTTGCCCCTAGGCTCGGGAATAAAATTGTGTTCCTTATTCTTATGTTTTATAACATGCTGATCATTTTTCCCTTCTATGGCAACATCAAATTCTCACTCTAACATGGACTTATGACTATTAGGTATTTTTACCGATTAAGCCCTTTTGCTCATTTTCACTTAAAACCGAGTAGCACAAGTTGTCTAACATAATTTAAAACCTCATATTCTATCATAAAACACCAAAATACACAAATTTCACCTATGGGTATTTTTCCAAATATGAACCCTAGGTTGAATTATTGCTAGCATAAGCTTAATTGAGCTACGGACTCTAAAAACGTAAAATCATTAAAACGGGCTTGGAATCACTTACTATGGAGCTTGGAAGCTTGAAACAAACCCTAGCTATGGAGAACCCTTGAAATTTCGGCCTAATGAAGAAGATGGACAAAATTGGCTTTTAATTTTGTTTTTAATTCATTTTAATAACTAAATGACCAAAATACCCTTACTAATAAACTTTCCAAAAATTCCTTCCATGTCCTAATTTTGTACATGAACTTAAAATTGGTCAAATTGCTATTTAATACCTCCTCATTAATATTCAAAAACAATTTCATACTAAAAACTTCTAGAATGCAAGTTTTGCAACTTATTCGATTTAGTCCCTACTTTCAATTTAAGCACTTTAGGCATAGAATTTCATCACGAAATTTTCACACAATCATGCAATCATATCATAGACCTTAAAATAATCATAAAATAATTATTTCTATCTCGGATTTTGTGGTCACGAAACCACTATTTCGACTAGGCCCAAAATCGGATATTACAACTCCCCTTTCGGGATTTTCGCCCAAAATCTTACGAAAAGTGGTCTTCACTTTTAATCTCATATTCGTGCAAGAACTTGCACTTAGACTGTACCTCCAATACATCTCTTCAATTTCTCATATGATCTAAAAGCTTACAGTCTCAACTCTCAACTGTTCTTAAACTTTCAACCCTTCTTAGTTTCCCATGATATCATGACATAAAACCCGGATCTCAACTTGATTTAATGGAGACCGGAATTCCAAGAAATCCAACAATCAAAGAGACCTGAAATTCCATGAATCTGATCAGCAGGAATTCATTCAATACAGATATGATTTATAGATCTCGCCAAACATTTAACAATAGGATACATCACATTTTCCTCTTTCCGCCATAGAAATAATTCTGATATGGCCTCAAGAATAATCCTTCTCATTTCCATCCCAATATCAACTGACAAGGATAATTTTGATAGATCCCAATGCTCGGCTTTAACCCCTTTAACAACTCCGATTTTATGTAACATCGAATGCTCTAAACTATCACATTACCTCACTGTCTTGAAACACATCACAATTCATACAACAGTACATTACTGAAAGTCAGGAAGTCTTTACTCAATGTAGACTAGTCTAGTTCAGACGCTTCAGTTACCAATATTCTCATCTATCTGAACTCTGTCAACACGTAATAAACTTTTCAGCTTTCACAAGATAGAAACCTTATCATTCGTAGTGACATAAACTAATATCCAACTCTTTTCTAATAAATATACACTTCTCGTCGGACTATTTACTCTTTTATCCGTACAAAATGAAATTCTATTATCAGACTTGGGAAAAATAATCCTGAAATAATTGTCACATGAAATCTTTCAAATAGATAATTCACCATACCGACTGAAACTCGCGCTTTTATCACTTATGCCTTTACTGATGTCAAATCCTTACACAGAAATTAGAAAAAATCCCAATACTAAAATCACCACATTACTAAGATCAAATTAGAAGTATAGTCATATTTGACATGATTATCACGAGCTGAAGAACGCACTTCTAACACGAGTCATAATTGACAAATTATGGAACAAAGATAACAAGGAAACCGAATAAAGAAATCCAAGATAGAGAGAGAAATCCAGAATAAAGAAACCCAAGATACGATACTATGCCGGAGAATCGAAAACCAAACTCATAGACAAAATACAGAATACCCCGATAATTCTTCAAAGAAAGAAAGTCCAGAAGAAAACATCATTTAATCCCACTGAAATCAAATATAACAAGATCAATATATCTTCCCATACATATATATCGGATGAAGCATCAAGTAGAAAAGCAGAATCATAATATCATACGTATTCTCATCAATTCTTATAAGACGAAATGAAATAGAATACGATGAAATAGAGCAATATAAATTATAAACCGGTCAGGACTACCAATGCTTTCGTCCAACACAGAATTAGAAGACATTCCCATATAACAAGAATTTCTTGAAAGATCAATAGCCATAGAAATATTTACGTGCGGGTAAACACATAGAACATCTCAAAAGAGTTCAAATCTGTCTAGTCATAAGCGCACACCTCGGATAGTTCACATTTCAATTATCATTTCCCCAACTAGTTTTGCGTCACAAATTTCATATTAAACCATTCACTAAAGAAGGCCAATTCGAATAAATTTGATTTACACTTTTCTCGACCTTGCAAGTAATTCGGTTTACCAAGGAAATTCCTTTTCTAACTAGGACGTGCATCACTCCAATAATCTTTCGTCAATCCGATACTTTATTGGCTCGACTTTACTTATCAGCTCATTTCAATCTCTAATCATACTTATAATTATTCTATCCTTTGCTCTTTGGGTTCTCAATGAAACTTATTCAATACAAATCTCATGAAATTCCATTATAAGCACCCTTGTGAGGGAGGTTGTGGGACCTCGACTCGACTTTCTTATACATACACATATGACACAACTTCCATCATCATAGTAACATCATTAAAATCATGTCATTCATTCATGTTGGCTTACACCAATTTTCCTATTGTCCCATTTAGACAATATACTTATGCATACATTCTATGTTTTCTATCTACTTTACTTATCCATTCATTTAATTAAATTAATTCATGCTCATGACATTATATAAGGCCAAACAAACATAGATATTTGCATCACAATCACAACTTTCATTTGTGCATCATCATGTACATATCATTACAATCATATAATTAGTCCAACAATTTAACATAGATAAGTTCATTTCATTATAATCCTTTATCTCATAAAATTATATATCATTAACATTTATCAACATTCGACGTCCAAATCAAGACAAGGACATTTTCACTCGTATCATAATATTATGACCTTTATTCATACCTCTACTACTTTCTATTTATTCCGTTCATCTTATCAAGTAAGCCACATACACTACATCATATGAGCATTAAGCAAATATGAATATTTATCACAACATGAACTTTCATCTCATATTATCACATATGTATCATAAACTTTTATTCATACTTTTCTTAACGAGACTTATCATAATCATAACTTTACTCAAATACCTTCACATAACATTGAACATGGTGGCTGTTCGGTTGGAGAGTACCTGTCTAATAAGGCGGTACTCATCGCGTCGGAAGACATCACACTATCACAAATCGTGGCATGTATGCTAAACTTTTACACATGCTCGGTTAGTCGAAACAGACTAAACCTGCTCGATACCACTAAATGTAAGCCCGTGCGAGACCATTTCAGTCGAACACGAGGTGTTAATAGACTTAATTCATTACTTAAACTCATACAATTCATTTTAAAATTTCCAGACAAGCTGGCTAACTGCATCACATCGCTTTAAAATCATATCTCGAGTTCTGAAACTCGAAATCCAATTCGTAAAATTTTCCTGAAAATAAACTCATATATATATCTACTAAATTTTTTCTAGAATTTTTGTACGGCCAATTAGTACAGTTTATTAGTTAAAGTCTCCCCTGTTTCAGGGTTCAACTACTCTGACCTCTTGTATTACGAATCAGATATCTCCCTCTAGAGCTTCAATGACTATGTCGTTTGTCTCTAATAAAACTAGACTCAATAAGGAATCTGTACATATAAAGCATGACTTCTAATTATCTTTGTAAAATTTATGGTAAATTTACAATCAAAAGTCAATGTTCCCTTTTAAAATTTAACATCATAATAAACATTACTTTTTCACATATAAAAAACCATAAATTTCAATTCCAATTTAATATCAATTTCTACATTTATATTCAAATCATTCTTTAATCATTTATGTAAATTTTATTTTCATTTTCCAGATTATACAATTTATAAATACCAATATGTCATGTTGCTCAATGAATATATATAACTCAATACCATTCATAAGACATATCAAAATATTATAATTATACATCATCAAATATAAACCATTATCAAATTATCATTACCTCTCAATTAGTGTTGCAAATCAGAATAAATAAGCCTAACTTAAATTCTGAATAGAGAACTAACCATAGAACATAAATATAATACAAAAATCAATCATTCATTAATCTACCAAATTGATTACATTTTCAAACGAAATAATATTATATTTCACAACTTAATCCTTTCATTTATATCCTCCATTTCGTAAACTTTCGTACCTAATAATTCTCAGGAAATTTCTAATCCATATGCATCCTGAATCCCATAAGTAACGGACCCTACACTGATTCGTCCATAAGTGAACTGGACTCAACAGCAGCTCATCGTATCATGAACTGGATCAACTCAACAGGACATTCGTCATAATAAGCTCAACTCAAGCATGATCAACCATTAGTACTTTCACTGATCAATCTCTAGAGAGGCTTTTCCTATCTCCACTCTGGTTTCCCGAATTCACCATCTATGTCTACTTAGTAATTCTAATTACAATTATTCAACATAACACAAATTACTTTAGAAAATAACTATATATAAAAACTTAATTCTTAAAACAACATTAGTTCAATACACATACTTACTTTAAAATGCTACTTTTCATTTGCCAAATTTTCCCATTTTACATTTTTTACATTTAAAATTCTATTTCATTATCAATACATCAATTTTGAAATTAAATTTCTCTAAATTAAAATATTTTGCCCAGTTTCAAATTTACCTTATTTTTTAAACTTGACATTTTCTTCTAACCAAATCATAATTCTTATGCATTAGTTTTAAATTAACCCTTTTTTTTCCCTTTATTGCTTAGATTGTAATTAATTTATTTTCATTAAAACAAAATAAAATTTACCTAGGTATTTTTCCAAAATACCAGTTAATTATTGCTACAAACATTACTGGGATTAACTAAAAATATTAAAAGCTTGAATATTACTATGGAGCTTGAACTTAAACAAACCCTAGCTTGGAAACCCTTAAATTTGGCCTAAGAAGAAAAAAAATTGGCTTTTAATTTTGTTTTTAATTCATTTTAAAATAAATGACCAAAAACCTTCTAATAAATTTCCAAAAATTCCTTCACTAATTTTGCCAGAACTTAAAATTGGTCAAATTCATTTAATCCTCCTATTATTCAAAAAAATTTCAAATGTAATTTTCAATTATGATTTAGCACTTTCAATTTAAGACTTTAGATAGAATTTCAAAATTTTCACAAATCATGCATCAATCTAACCTTAAAATAATCATAAAATATTATTTCATCTGGATTTTGGTCAAAACCACTATTTATAGCCAAAAGATTTCATCCCCTGAGTTTGCTCGAAAATCTTACGGAAAAGTTCATTAATTCATTTATTGCAATTCTAGCTAATCTTCTTATTTCTAAATTAACCTTCAATTCCTTACTAAACTCACTCGTTTATGAACCAATCCTAAGAAAACATAATACAATACAAAATTCATAATGACAATTCATTAAAAGAATTATAATCGAAAATTTAAAAGTCAACATTTCCTTCCATCAATATTCATATGCCAAAATAATTCCTTAATAACTTATCAAAATTTTATGACAAATTTACCCTTTTAAACTCATTTTAACATCTCTACTACAATTACTATGTTTGAAAACATCCAATAATACATTAATTCTTAGAAGTTTTACTCAATTGATACTGTTAATTTCCAATATTCACTATCGAATCAAACCTAAAAATTTTCACTTTACAAGATGAAACTTATCATTTAGTCATAACAATATCAACTTTTTCAATAAATAACATTCCTTAGGATATTTACTTTTTATCGTAAAAATAAATTAATCGGACTTGGGAAAATAATAAAATAATTTCACATAAATTTCAAATAGATAATTCCAATAAACTCCTTTTAACTATGCCTTCTATAAATCCTTAAATTAGAAAAACAATCAAAATCCCACATACTAAGATCAAATTAATATAGTCATTTAATATACATGAAAACATGAAACGTCATAATTACAAATTATGGAACAAAATAAAAAAGAATAAAAAATCCAAGAAAAGAAAATCAATAAAAAACCAAATACTATGAATAAAACCAAATCATAGAAAAATACAAATACCAAATTTTAAAAAAAAAATATTTATACGAAATCAAATAAACAAATCAATATATCTTCCCAAATTATAGAAACATCAATGAAAGGAATATAATATCATGTATTCTCCATCAATTCTTATAAGGAAAAAATAGAAGATGAAATAACAATATAAATTCATCACAGTCGCTTTAAAATCATATCTCGAGTTACGAAACTCGAAATCCAATTCCGTAAAATTTTCCTGAAAATAAACTCATATATATATCTACTAAATTTTTCTAGAATTTTTGTACGGCCAATTAGTACAGTTTATTAGTTAAAGTCTCCCCTGTTTCAGGGTTCAACTACTCTGACCTCTGTGTATTACGAATCAGATATCTCCCTCTACAGAGCTTCAATGACTATGTCGTTTGTCTCTAATAAAACTAGACTCAATAAGGAATCTGTACATATAAAGCATGACTTCTAATTATCTTTGTAAAATTTATGGTAAATTTACAAAGTCAGAATAGGGGATCCAGAAATCGCTCTGGCCCTGTTTCACAAAAATTTAAACACCTCATAAAATATAACTCATATACCTGTTTTGTTCCATCCATATGAAAATAGACTCATAATTCTTCAATTCCATATATTATTCATCATCTAATTGTATCTCTACTATTTTTAGTGATTTTTCAAACTCATGTCACTGCTGCTGTCTGAATCTATTTTATGGTAAATTTTACCTATTTCATGGTTTCCATGGATTAGCTAGCAATTTAGCATAAATAACACCAAATATGATCATGATTAGCCATTCCAATGGCTAATCATTACCAAGCATTCCATACCACTCAATAACCATATCATAAGACCATATATACAAAATGATTATAATGCTATACATGCCATACTCAAAATATACAAGCCATTATGCCAAGATGGTATACGGATAGTGTGAGCGAGCCTCCCACCGTTCCGATTTCGAGCTGGCTTGTCAAAACTACAAGGAATGAAAAGGAGGAGTAAGCATAAATGCTTAATAAGTTCACATGCAAATAGCAAGTAACATAACCATATAAGCAAACATAAACATCATTTGCATAATCATCACCAAGACATTCATATGACATTTTCATTTATCATCTTACCATATTGTTGTTATATCGATTTTTCAACCCGAGGGTTAAGTACATACCTGTTCAATGTATCCATTTCACAACACTTACCAATACGTCCCTTTCATCTTGAGTATTCCTCCATTTCAGTAGAACTTTACCCGTTGAACACATCGGAATATAATTGGATACATGGAAAGTTTGCACATAAGTGCCACATATGTAGCCAAGCTACCATGTAACCCGCCCATAAGTGAACTCGGACTCAACTCAACGAGCTCGGCCGTTCGCATCCATAAGTGAACTCGGACTCAACTCAACGAGCTCAGATGCCTAGTTACATCTCTCGAACTCGGACTCAACTCAACGAGTTCGGACATTCGCATCCATAAGTGAACTCGTACTCAACTCAACGAGTTCGGATGCTCAACCATCCTAGTGACATGTCACTTGTATCCTAATCTATTCCTAAGGTTCAAGCGGGCTTTTTCCTCGATCTCACATCTTTGCCGTCTTCCACGAATATCGGAACCGATACTCGGTGATAGTTCATACTCATCAAGTAATTCACATAATTACATATTATTCAACAATAACCACAAAACATAACGTTTCATGATAATAATAAGCATCATATCATATAAACAACATTAAATTCCTTAAAACAACAATTATGTTACTACATTTACACATGAACTTACCTCGTATGCGAAAATGGCTACTTTTACCATTTCGTCCACAACTTGGTATTTTCCCCATTTTAGCCCTGAATTTTAGTTTTCCTTGCTCTATCATTTAAAATATAGTCTAATTAGGACTCACATTATTCAAATTGACCCAAATTCATATTTTGGGAAAATTACAATTTGCCCTAAACTTTTGCATCTTTACACTTTTGCCCCTAGGCTCGGGAATTAAACTTTATTCCTTATTCTTATGTTTTATAACATGCTGATCATTTTTCCCTTCTATGGCAACATCAAATTCTCACTCTAACATGTACTTATGACTATTAGGTATTTTTACCGATTAAGCCCTTTTGCTCGTTTTCACTTAAAACCGAGTAGCACAAGTTGTCTAACATAATTTAAAACCTCATATTCTATCATAAAACACCAAAATACACAAATTTCACCTATGGGTATTTTTCCAAATATGAACCCTAGGTTGAATTATTGCTAGCATAAGCTTAATTGAGCTATCGGGACTCTAAAAACGTAAAAATCATTAAAAACGGGGCTTGGAATCACTTACTATGGAGCTTGGAAGCTTGAAACAAACCCTAGCTATGGAGAACCCTTGAAATTTCGGCCTAATGAAGAAGATGGACAAAAATTGGCTTTTAATTTTGTTTTTAATTCATTTTAATAACTAAATGACCAAAATACCCTTACTAATAAACTTTCCAAAAATTCCTTCCATGTCCTAATTTTGTCCATGAACTTAAAATTGGTCAAATTGCTATTTAATACCTCCTCATTAATATTCAAAAACAATTTCATACTAAAAACTTCTAGAATGCAAGTTTTGCAACTTATTCGATTTAGTCCCTACTTTCAATTTAAGCACTTTAGGCATAGAATTTCATCACAAAATTTTCACACAATCATGCAATCATATCATAGACCTTAAAATAATCATAAAATAATTATTTCTATCTCGGATTTTGTGGTCACGAAACCACTATTTCGACTAGGCCCAAAATAAGGATATTACAACTGTCCCCCCTTCGAGGATTTTCGTCTCAAGAAAATCTTACCGAAAAGTGGTCTTCACTTTTAATCTCATATTCGGTCTTAGAAGAACTTGCACTTAGACTGTACCTCCAATACATCTCTTCAATTTCTCATATGATCTAAAAGCTTACAGTCTCAACTCTCAACTGTTCTTAAACTTTCAACCCATCTTAGTTTCCCATGATATCATGACATAAAACCGGATCTCATCTTGATTTAATGGAGACCGAATTCCAAGAAATCCAACAATCAAAGAGACACGAAATTCCATGAATCGATCAGCAGAATTCATTCAATACGAGATATGATTTATAGATCTGCCAAACATTTAACAATAGGATACATCACATTTTCCTCTTTCCGCCATAGAAATAATTACGATATGGCCTCAAGAATAATCCTTCTCATTTCCATCCCAATATCAATCGACAAGGATAATTTTGATAGATCCCAATGCTCGGCTTTAACCCCTTTAACAACTCCGATTTTATGTAACATCGAATGCTCTAAACTATCACATTACCTCATTGTCTTGAAACACATCACAATTCATACAACGATTACATTCTTGAAAGTCGAAGTCTTTACTCAATGTAGACTAGTCTAGTTCAGACGCTTCAGTTACCAATATTCTCATCTATTTGAACTCTGTCAACACGTAATAAACTTTTCAGCTTTCACAAGATGGAAACCTTATCATTCGTAGTGACATAAACTAATATCCAACTCTTTTCTAATAAATATACACTTCTCGTTCAGACTATTTACTCTTTTATCCGTACAAAATGAAATTCTATTATCAGACTTGGGAAAAATAATCCTGAAATAATTGTCACATGAAATCTTTCAAATAGATAATTCACCATACCGACTGAAACTCGCGCTTTTATCACTTATGCCTTTACTGATGTCAAATCCTTACACAGAAATTAGAAAAAATCCCAATACTAAAATCACCACATTACTAAGATCAAATTAGAAGTATAGTCATATTTGACATGATTATCACGAGCTGAAGAACGCACTTCGAACACGAGTCATAATTGACAAATTATGGAACAAAGATAACAAGGAAACCGAATAAAGAAATCCAAGATAGAGAGAGAAATCCAGAATAAAGAAACCCAAGATACGATACTATGCCGGAGAATCGAAAACCAAACTCATAGACAAAATACAGAATACCCCGATAATTCTTCAAAGAAAGAAAGTCCAGAAGAAAACATCATTTAATCCCACTGAAATCAAATATAACAAGATCAATATATCTTCCCATACATATATATCAGATGAAGCATCAAGTAGAAGAAACAGAATCATAATATCATCGTATTCTCTCATCAATTCTTATAAGACGAAATGAAATAGAATACCCGATGAAATAGAGCAATATAAATTATAAACCATTCGGACTACCAATGCTTTCATCCAACACGAATTAGAAGACATTCCCATATAACAAGAATTTCTTGAAGATCAATAGCCATAGAAATATTTACGTATGCGGGTAAACACATAGAACATCTCAAAGAGATCGCTAAATCTGTCTAGTCATAAGCATCACACTCGGATAGTTCACATTTCAATTATCATTTCCCCAACTAGTTTTGCCGTCACAAATTTCATATTAAACCATTCACTAAAGAAGGCCAATTCTGAATAAATTTCGATTTACACTTTTCTCGACCTTGCACCTGAGTAATTCGGTTTACCAAGGAGAATTCCTTTTCTAACTAGGACAGTGCATCACTCCAATAATCTTTACGTCAATCCGATACTTTATTGGCTCTGACTTTACTTATCAGCTCATTTCAATCTCTAATCATACTTATAATTATTCTATCACTGTACTCTTTGGGTTCTCAATCGGAAACTTATTCAATACAAATCTCATGAAATTCCATTATAAGCACCACTTGATAAGGGGAGGTTGTGGGACCTCGACTCGACTTTCTTATACATACACATATGACACAACTTCCATCATCATAGTAACATCATTAAAATCATGTCATTCATTCATGTTGGCTTACACCAATTTTCCTATTGTCCCATTTAGACAATATACTTATGCATACATTCTATGTTTTCTATACGACTTTACTTATCCATTCATTTAATTAAATTAATTCATGCTCATGACATTATATAAGGCCAAACAAACATAGATATTTGCATCACAATCACAACTTTCATTTCGTGCATCATCATGTACATATCATTACAATCATATAATTGGTCCAACAATTTAACATAGATAAGTTCATTTCATTATAATCCTTTATCTCATAAAATTATATATCATTAACATTTATCAACATTCGACGTCCAAATCAAGACAAGGACATTTTCACTCGTATCATAATATTATGACCTTTATTCATACCTCTACTACTTTCTATTTATTCCGTTCATCTTATCAAGTAAGCCACATACACTACATCATATGAGCATTAAGCAAATATGAATATTTATCACAACATGAACTTTCATCTCACATATTATCACATATGTATCATAAACTTTTATTCATACTTTTCTTAACCGAGACTTATCATAATCATAACTTTACTCAAATACCTTCACATAACATTGAACATGGTCGGCATTTCGGTTGGAGAGTACCTGTCTAATAAGACGGTACTCACGCGTCGGAAGACATCACACTATCACAAATCAGTGGCATGTATAGCTAAACTTTTACACATGCTCGGTTAGTCCGAGAACAGACTAAACCTGCTCTGATACCACTAAATGTAACGCCCCGTAGCCGAGACCATTTCCGGAGTCGAACACGAGGTGTTAATAGACTTAATTCATTACTTAAACAGCTCATACAATTCATTTTAAAATTTCCAGACAAGCTGGCTAACTGCATCACAGTCGCTTTAAAAATCATATCTCGAGTTACGAAACTCGAAATCCAATTCCGTAAAATTTTCCTGAAAATAAACTCATATATATATCTACTAAATTTTTTCTAGAATTTTTTGTACGGCCAATTAGTACAGTTTATTAGTTAAAGTCTCCCCTGTTTCAGGGTTCAACTACTCTGACCTCTGTGTATTACGAATCAGATATCTCCCTCTACAGAGCTTCAATGACTATGTCGTTTGTCTCTAATAAAACTAGACTCAATAAGGAATCTGTACATATAAAGCATGACTTCTAATTATCTTTGTAAAATTTATGGTAAATTTACAAAGTCAGAATAGGGGATCCAGAAATCGCTCTGGCCCTGTTTCACAAAAATTTAAACACCTCATAAAATATAACTCATATACCTGTTTTGTTCCATCCATATGAAAATAGACTCATAATTCTTCAATTCCATATATTATTAATCATCTAATTGTATCTCTACTATTTTAGTGATTTTTCAAACTCATGTCACTGCTGCTGTCTGAATCTATTTTATGGTAAATTTTACCTATTTCATGGTTTCCATGGATTAGCTAGCAATTTAGCATAAATAACACCAAATATGATCATGATTAGCCATTCCAATGGCTAATCATTACCAAGCATTCCATACCACTCAATAACCATATCATAAGACCATATATACAAAATGATTATAATGCTATACATGCCATACTCAAAATATACAAGCCATTATGCCAAGATGGTATACGGATAGTGTGAGCGAGCCTCGGCCGTTCCCGATTTCCGAGCTGGCTTGTCAAAACTACAAGGAATGAAAAGGAGGAGTAAGCATAAATGCTTAATAAGTTCACATGCAAATAGCAAGTAACATAACCATATAAGCAAACATAAACATCATTTGCATAATCATCACCAAGACATTCATATCACATTTTCATTTATCATCTTACCATATTGTTGTTATATCGATTTTTCAACCCGAGGGTTAAGTACATACCTGTTCAATGTATCCATTTCACAACACTTACCAATCGTCCCTTTCATCTTGAGTATTCCTCCATTTCAGTTAGAACTTTACCCGTTGAACACATCGGAATATAATTCGGATACATGGAAAGTTTGCACATAAGTGCCACATATGTAGCCAAGCTACCATGTAACCCGCCCATAAGTGAACTCGGACTCAACTCAACGAGCTGGGACGTTCGCATCCATAAGTGAACTCGGACTCAACTCAACGAGCTCAGATGCCTAGTTACATCTCTCGAACTCGGACTCAACTCAACGAGTTCGGACATTCGCATCCATAAGTGAACTCGTACTCAACTCAACGAGTTCGGATGCTCAACCATCCTAGTGACATGTCACTTGTATCCTAATCTATTCCTAAGGTTCAAACGGGCTTTTTTCCTCGATCTCACATCTTTGCCGTCTTCCACAGAATATCGGAACCGATACTCGGTGATAGTTCATACTCATCAAGTAATTCACATAATTACATATTATTCAACAATAACCACAAAACATAACGTTTCATGATAATAATAAGCATCATATCATATAAACAACATTAAATTCCTTAAAACAACAATTATGTTACTACATTTACACATGAACTTACCTCGTATGCGAAAATGGCTACTTTTACCATTTCGTCCACAACTTGGTATTTTCCCCATTTTAGCCCGAATTTTAGTTTTCCTTGCTCTATCATTTAAAATATAGTCTAATTAGGACTCACATTATTCAAATTGACCCAAATTCATATTTTGGGAAAATTACAATTTTGCCCCTAAACTTTTGCATCTTTACACTTTTGCCCCTAGGCTCGGGAATTAAACTTTATTCCTTATTCTTATGTTTTATAACATGCTGATCATTTTTCCCTTCTATGGCAACATCAAATTCTCACTCTAACATGTACTTATGACTATTAGGTATTTTTACCGATTAAGCCCTTTTGCTCGTTTTCACTTAAAACCGAGTAGCACAAGTTGTCTAACATAATTTAAAACCTCATATTCTATCATAAAACACCAAAATACACAAATTTCACCTATGGGTATTTTTCCAAATATGAACCCTAGGTTGAATTATTGCTAGCATAAGCTTAATTGAGCTCTAGGGACTCTAAAAGCGTAAAATCATTAAAAGCGGGCTTGGAATCACTTACTATGGAGCTTGGAAGCTTGAAACAAACCCTAGCTATGGAGAACCCTTGAAATTTCGGCCTAATGAAGAAGATGGACAAAATTGGCTTTTAATTTTGTTTTAATTCATTTTAATAACTAAATGACCAAAATACCCTTACTAATAAACTTTCCAAAATTCCTTCCATGTCCTAATTTTGTCCATGAACTTAAAATTGGTCAAATTTCTATTTAATACCTCCTCATTAATATTCAAAAACAATTTCATACTAAAAACTTCTAGAATGCAAGTTTTGCAACTTATTCGATTTAGTCCCTACTTTCAATTTAAGCACTTTAGGCATAGAATTTCATCACAAAATTTTCACACAATCATGCAATCATATCATAGACCTTAAAATAATCATAAAATAATTATTTCTATCTCGGATTTTGTGGTCACGAAACCACTATTTCGACTAGGCCCAAAATCAGGATATTACAACTGTCCCCCCCTTCAGGGATTTTCGTCTCCGAAAATCTTACCAGAAAAGTGGTCTTCACTTTTAATCTCATATTCGGTCTTGAAGAACTTGCACTTTTGTACCTCCAATACATCTCTTCAATTTCTCATATGATCTAAAAGCTTACAGTCTCAACTCTCAACTGTTCTTAAACTTTCAACCCTTCTTAGTTTCCCATGATATCATGACATAAAACCCGGATCTCAACTTGATTTAATGGAGACCGGAATTCCAAGAAATCCAACAATCAAAGAGACACGAAATTCCATGAATCGATCAGCGAGAATTCATTCAATACAGATATGATTTATAGATCTCGCCAAACATTTAACAATAGGATACATCACATTTTCCTCTTTCCGCCATAGAAATAATTATGATATGGCCTCAAGAATAATCCTTCTCATTTCCATCCCAATATCAACTGACAAGGATAATTTTGATAGATCCCAATGCTCGGCTTTAACCCCTTTAACAACTCCGATTTTATGTAACATCGAATGCTCTAAACTATCACATTACCTCACTGTCTTGAAACACATCACAATTCATACAACAGTACATTACTGAAAGTCAGGAAGTCTTTACTCAATGTAGACTAGTCTAGTTCAGACGCTTCAGTTACCAATATTCTCATCTATCTGAACTCTGTCAACACGTAATAAACTTTTCAGCTTTCACAAGATGGAAACCTTATCATTCGTAGTGACATAAACTAATATCCAACTCTTTTCTAATAAATATACACTTCTCGTTCAGACTATTTACTCTTTTATCCGTACAAAATGAAATTCTATTATCAGACTTGGGAAAAATAATCCTGAAATAATTGTCACATGAAATCTTTCAAATAGATAATTCACCATACCGACTGAAACTCGCGCTTTTATCACTTATGCCTTTCTTGATGTCAAATCCTTACACGAAATTAGAAAAATCCCAATACTAAAATCACCACATTACTAAGATCAAATTAGAAGTATAGTCATATTTGACATGATTATCACGAACTGAAGAACGCACTTCGAACACGAGTCATAATTGACAAATTATGGAACAAAGATAACAAGGAAACCGAATAAAGAAATCCAAGATAGAGAGAGAAATCCAGAATAAAGAAACCCAAGATACGATACTATGCGGAGAATCGAAAACCAAACTCATAGACAAAATACGAGAATACCCGATAATTCTTCAAAGAAAGAAAGTCCAAGAAAACATCATTTAATCCCTTTGAAATCAAATATAACAAGATCAATATATCTTCCCATACATATATATCGGATGAAGCATCAAGTAGAAAAGCAGAATCATAATATCATCGTATTCTCTCATCAATTCTTATAAGACGAAATGAAATAGAATACCCGATGAAATAGAGCAATATAAATTATAAACCAATCAGGACTACCAATGCTTTCATCCAACACCGAATTAGAAGACATTCCCATATAACAAGAATTTCTTGAAGATCAATAGCCATAGAAATATTTACGTATGCGGGTAAACACATAGAACATCTCAAAAGAGACTGCTAAATCTGTCTAGTCATAACTGTCACACTCAGATAGTTCACATTTCAATTATCATTTCCCCAACTAGTTTTGCCGTCACAAATTTCATATTAAACCATTCACTAAAGAAGGCCAATTCTGAATAAATTTCGATTTACACTTTTCTCGACCTTGCACCTGAGTAATTCGGTTTACCAAGGAGAATTCCTTTTCTAACTAGGACAGTGCATCACTCCAATAATCTTTACGTCAATCCGATACTTTATTGGCTCTGACTTTACTTATCAGCTCATTTCAATCTCTAATCATACTTATAATTATTCTATCACTGTACTCTTTGGGTTCTCAATCGGAAACTTATTCAATACAAATCTCATGAAATTCCATTATAAGCACCACTTCGGTAAGGGGGAGGGTTGTGGGACCTCTGACTCGACTTTCTTATACATACACATATGACACAACTTCCATCATCATAGTAACATCATTAAAATCATGTCATTCATTCATGTTGGCTTACACCAATTTTCCTATTGTCCCATTTAGACAATATACTTATGCATACATTCTATGTTTTCTATACAGCTTTACTTATCCATTCATTTAATTAAATTAATTCATGCTCATGACATTATATAAGGCCAAACAAACATAGATATTTGCATCACAATCACAACTTTCATTTCGTGCATCATCATGTACATATCATTACAATCATATAATTCAGTCCAACAATTTAACATAGATAAGTTCATTTCATTATAATCCTTTATCTCATAAAAATTATATATCATTAACATTTATCAACATTCGACGTCCAAATCAAGACAAGGACATTTTCACTCGTATCATAATATTATGACCTTTATTCATACCTCTACTACTTTCTATTTATTCCGTTCATCTTATCAAGTAAGCCACATACACTACATCATATGAGCATTAAGCAAATATGAATATTTATCACAACATGAACTTTCATCTCACATATTATCACATATGTATCATAAACTTTTATTCATACTTTTCTTAACCGAGACTTATCATAATCATAACTTTACTCAAATACCTTCACATAACATTGAACATGGTCGGCACAGCTCGGTTGGAGAGTACCCTGTCTAATAAGACGGTACTCATACGCGTCGGAAGACATCACACTATCACAAATCAGTGGCATGTATAGCTAAACTTTTACACATGCTCGGTTAGTCCGAGAACAGACTAAACCTGCTCTGATACCACTAAATGTAACGCCCCGTACCCGAGACCATTTCCGGAGTCGAACACGAGGTGTTAATAGACTTAATTCATTACTTAAACAGCTCATACAATTCATTTTAAAATTTCCAGACAAGCTGGCTAACTGCATCACAGTCGCTTTAAAAATCATATCTCGAGTTACGAAACTCGAAATCCAATTCCGTAAAATTTTCCTGAAAATAAACTCATATATATATCTACTAAATTTTTTCTAGAATTTTTTGTACGGCCAATTAGTACAGTTTATTAGTTAAAGTCTCCCCTGTTTCAGGGTTCAACTACTCTGACCTCTGTGTATTACGAATCAGATATCTCCCTCTACAGAGCTTCAATGACTATGTCGTTTGTCTATAATAAAACTAGACTCAATAAGGAATCTGTACATATAAAGCATGACTTCTAATTATCTTTGTAAAATTTATGGTAAATTTACAAAGTCAGAATAGGGGATCCAGAAATCGCTCTGGCCCTGTTTCACAAAAATTTAAACACCTCATAAAATATAACTCATATACCTGTTTTGTTCCATCCATATGAAAATAGACTCATAATTCTTCAATTCCATATATTATTCATCATCTAATTGTATCTCTACTATTTTTAGTGATTTTTCAAACTCATGTCACTGCTGCTGTCTGAATCTATTTTATGGTAAATTTTACCTATTTCATGGTTTCCATGGATTAGCTAGCAATTTAGCATAAATAACACCAAATATGATCATGATTAGCCATTCCAATGGCTAATCATTACCAAGCATTTCCATACCACTCAATAACCATATCATAAGACCATATATACAAAATGATTATAATGCTATACATGCCATACTCAAAATATACAAGCCATTATGCCAAGATGGTATACGGATAGTGTGAGCGAGCCTCCGACCGTTCCCGATTTCCGAGCTGGCTTGTCAAAACTACAAGGAATGAAAAGGAGGGAGTAAGCATAAATGCTTAATAAGTTCACATGCAAATAGCAAGTAACATAACCATATAAGCAAACATAAACATCATTTGCATAATCATCACCAAGACATTCATATGACATTTTCATTTATCATCTTACCATATTGTTGTTATATCGATTTTTCAACCCGAGGGTTAAGTACATACCTGTTCAATGTATCCATTTCACAACACTTACCAATACGTCCCTTTCATCTTGAGTATTCCTCCATTTCAGTAGAACTTTACCCGTTGAACACATCGGAATATAATTCGGATACATGGAAAGTTTGCACATAAGTGCCACATATGTAGCCAAGCTACCATGTAACCCGCCCATAAGTGAACTCGGACTCAACTCAACGAGCTCGGGCGTTCGCATCCATAAGTGAACTCGGACTCAACTCAACGAGCTCAGATGCCTAGTTACATCTCTCGAACTCGGACTCAACTCAACGAGTTCGGACATTCGCATCCATAAGTGAACTCGTACTCAACTCAACGAGTTCGGATGCTCAACCATCCTAGCGACATGTCACTTGTATCCTAATCTATTCCTAAGGTTCAAACGGGCTTTTTTCCTCGATCTCACATCTTTGCCGTCTTCCACGAATATCGGGAACCGATACTCTGGTGATAGTTCATACTCATCAAGTAATTCACATAATTACATATTATTCAACAATAACCACAAAACATAACGTTTCATGATAATAATAAGCATCATATCATATAAACAACATTAAATTCCTTAAAACAACAATTATGTTACTACATTTACACATGAACTTACCTCGTATGCGAAAATGGCTACTTTTACCATTTCGTCCACAACTTGGTATTTTCCCCATTTTAGCCCGAATTTCAGTTTTCTTTGCTCTATCATTTAAAATATAATCTAATTAGGACTCACATTATTCAAATTGACCCAAACTCATATTTTGGAAAAATTACAATTTTGCCCCTAAACTTTTGCATCTTTACACTTTTGCCCCTAGGCTTGGGAATTAAACTTTATTCCTTATTCTTATGTTTTATAACATGCTGATCATTTTTCCCTTCTATGGCAACATCAAATTCTCACTCTAACATGTACTTATGACTATTACGTATTTTTACCGATTAAGCCCTTTTGCTCGTTTTCACTTAAAACCGAGTAGCACAAGTTGTCTAACATAATTTAAAACCTCATATTTTATCATAAAACACCAAAATACACAAATTTCACCTATGGGTATTTTTCCAAATATGAACCCTAGGTTGAATTATTGCTAGCATAAGCTTAATTGAGCTACCGGGACTCCAAAAACGTAAAAATCATTAAAAACGGGGGTTGGAATCACTTACTATGGAGCTTGGAAGCTTGAAACAAACCCTAGCTATGGAGAACCCTTGAAATTTCAGCCTAATGAAGAAGATGGACAAAAATTGGCTTTTAATTTTGTTTTTAATTCATTTTAATAACTAAATGACCAAAATACCCTTACTACTAAACTTTCCAAAAATTCCTTCCATGTCCTAATTTTGTCCATGAACTTAAAATTGGTAAAATTGCTATTTAATACCTCCTCATTAATATTCAAAAACAATTTCATACTAAAAACTTCTAGAATGCAAGTTTTGTAACTTATTCGATTTAGTCCCTACTTTCAATTTAAGCACTTTAGGCATAGAATTTCATCACGAAATTTTCACACAATCATGCAATCATATCATAGACCTTAAAATAATCATAAAATAATTATTTCTATCTCGGATTTTGCGGTCATGAAACCACTATTCCGACTAGGCCTAAAATCAGGATATTACAATGTTTGTGTTAAATTTTTATGCCCTTAGAATTATAAATATAATTATGTTTAATTGAAATTTTAGTTGTTTACGATTTGGTATAAAAAGGTGAGATAAAGGATTAAATTAAATACATTGAATTCCAAATTAAAATAATTATAGAATTGACCTTAAATTGGACTGAATATGATTTGGTATATGATGAAATGAGCTGAATTAATTTGATTTAGACTGGTTGATAATGATAAGAACTGAATTGTATATGTGTGAAAGTATAATATAATGTTGTAATGTGAAATTGAATTTGTATTGTTATGTGATATGCTATCATATTTGAGAATAGATGATTTCTTGATGAAATTATGTAATGAACTTGAGAAATTGTTACCCTATTAATTATTCGGGCAGAGTCAAATATTGTTGACATGACATAGGATAAGAAAATTTTAGGGTTACGACTACGTGTTAGGGAGTATTGGGCACCCTATTTTGTCAGTTATACCAACTAGTGCTAGGCACATCTATTTGTCGGTTTTACCGTGTAACGCCTCTAACCGTATCTGTTGCCAGACTAAGGTTAAAGGCGTTACCAAAAAAATCAGAATATTTTACGAACAATTCATATACATTATCCACAATCATAGTCAAACATTATCATAATGTCCCTTACATAGGTGATCGAGACCTTAAACAAGCATTAGAAAGGGGATGGGACTAAACCGAGTTCATTCAAAAATTTTAGAAACTTAAATTTTTTTTCAAAGTTGTACAGATCAAGCCCGTGTGTGCCTCACACAGCAATATAGGCCGTGTCAAAACAGGGCATACATACTGACTTTTCTACATGGCCACAAGACACGCCCATGTGCTAGGCCGTGTGAAAATTAGGGAGGCTACTGACTTGAGTCACACGGCCAGTCACACGTCCATGTGTCTAACTCGTGCTCGAAACTAACTTGGCCACATGGCCTAGCACACGCCCGTGTGTTCGACCACGTGCTCATTTCAAAATGGCCCTCAAGCAACACGATTGAGACACTCGCCTGTGTAACACCCCGAACCGAGACCGTCGCCGAAGTCGAACACGAGGTGTTAACAGACTTCAAACCACTTATTGAAAAGTTCCAGACAAGCTGCCAATCTGTGTACTAGTCGCTTCAAAAATCATAACTTGAGTTTTAGAACTCGAAAATCGGTTTTGTAATTTTTTTCTAAAACTAGACTCACATTTCCGTCTACATATTTTTTTCTAGAATTTTTGGTCGAGCCAATTAGTACAGTTTATTAGTTAAAGTCTCCCATATTACAGGGGCCGACTACACTGACCTTCACTCGTTACAACCCAAATAACTCCCTGTGCAGGGCTTCAATACTGGTGCCGTTTGTTTCTATAGAAACTAGACTCAAAGAGGAATTCATACATATATGGTATGACTCCTAATTATTTCTGGTTAATTTATAATGAATTTTCAAAGTCCGAACAGGGAATCCAGAAACCGTTCTGGCACCGTTTCACTAAAACCCAAATATCTCTCAACATACAACTCATATAACCGTTTCGTTTCCTCCATGTGAAAATAGATTCATCAAGGTTCATTTACATAATTTATTCACTATTTAGTTCTATTCCTACTATTTTTAGTGATTTTTCACATCCACGTCACTGTTGCTGCCAGCATCATATTCTAGGATAGACTTTCTCTAACACATAGTCTCTATGATTCAACCACCCTTTTTTTCATATATGGTCCAAAATATAAGCATGATGACCCATTCTAATGGCTGGTCATTGCCAAACACTTCCATGCCTCTTAATGAGCATATACATACCAAATGATTATAACATTATGCCCAAAACATTTATAAGCCATTTTCGCATGGCTATGCAATATTTTACATACCAAGTTCAAACAAAACATAATAGCCTATACATGCGAAATGTTTTCTTAAACCATTTAAGAAGAAGATACCAAAAAGTTGCTAGACGGTGTGATGACTTCGATGACAGTCCCGAGCACGCAAAATGGATCAAGAACCTAAATAAACAACGAATAAGCACACCAAATGAGTACATAACTCGATGAAGTCGTAAGCACTACTCTACCATCCAACAATAACAATCA